>NC_084759.1:70218026-71661888 GCF_028858725.1 Colius striatus
TTAGCCTATCACAAATAAATTTATCCAACTTCTACTACTTCATTGAAATAATACTTTATATCTGTGTGTGAGGTTTGACTCTACTTGTGTTTAGCAGATGTGTCTAAGAATGCAGTGCTTCTCCTTTGCTTTGTTTTCTGGATCCTTAGAGTGCTTAGTTGGAACATACACAAAGGCCTGTCCCAGCCATTGGTTTGGGCTATTGACGCAAACAGCTCCAGATAATGGCAAAGCCCAGAAAAATGAGGAGCCAACTGTTGTGCGTGGCCCTTTGCTACATAAGCACAGAATTAGGTCTCAGAGCGATAACAAAAGAAATTCATTGAGTAATCCCTTTTTGTCCTTAAAAACACCTTCTTTGTCCCTGGAAGAGCAGTTGCTCTGACTGAAGGTAGATAAGACCCTTAATTGGGATTCTGTGTTGCTTGATATTAATAAACAACATTCACTCAGGGCTGTTCTCTGCTCTGAAGGTCTGTGGCCAGGGTCAGCCTCAGCCCATGCTACCAGGCTTCTTCAGCAGGCCAATGCATAATATATAGAAATATCTGATGAAAAATGAGACTTGGTAGAAAATGGCAAGCTCGAAAGCAGGGCTCTCGTGAGGGCTTCCCTATTGAAAGGCTTTGGTTCCTCTTTTCACTCTCTTGAAGTGCTGTATATCTCAAAGGAGAATTACCACAGAGAGCTCCTTTGCTGGCAGGCACCTAACTGCTCTGGTAGTGGCTGAAATGTGATTGCAGCCTCCATAGCAGCCACCTTCCCTTCTGAAATGCCAGAGACTCCCTCAGCTTCCTGAGAGTAGAGAGGAGATGATACTTTTTAAAACACAAACTGACTCCCCTTCCCACTCTGAAAGAAGATCAATGACAACTACTTTCTCACTTCTCTTTCTGATGGCAGTGGAGGTCATTTAATTTTTGCTACTACTTTGTTCCCAGCTCTGTTTCGGGGCTCATGGTTCATGCTTGTTCATGGGAAGTTGAAGAGCCTGGGGCTATCTCAGGGTTTTCCCACAGACCTGTCAAATCTATGCTCCTCCTAGCCCTGCTGAAACCAACCAGGGTGAGGGCTCAGCTTCTGCATGTGTGCAAGGTGGACAGTCCACCTCCCCGTGTGGCATCAGCCAGGCAGTGGAGAGGCCTGGAGGGATGAACGAGATGGAGACACTGATACCTGTGACAGTCATGTAGCATTACAGCCCACAGGTGGGTTCTATGTGGTTTGGCAGACAAATGAGGGAGAAAGCCAGCACATCTCAGTACTAGCTTCCATCTCAGGAAGTCTTTTTCTAAAGCACAAATACAGGACAAGAGCTTTAGCATTCTTTCTTTTTCTATGTGCATTTCTCTGCCTCTTTCTCGTCTGCATTGTCATACATATAGAGAAAGAGGAAGAAATAAAAGAGTTTTAAGCTTTAAAATTAATCCTTTTTCTTGAGGATTGGGGTTTAGCCAAGACTGTGTGTTACATTTTCACAGAAGAGTCCGGAAAGGCAAAAGATTTCTCACAACCCTGTCTAGCACTATCCACTCAGTTATGAAGGTGAGCAAAGCCATAGTACCCTAACACCTCAGATACTAAAGATAAGAGTGCTATGATAAAAGGCATTTCATCACATGATGTGGGGAAAGTTTTGCACAAGTTAGGACTGGCGGCTCACTGCAGGTTCCTCTTTCAATTCTCTGAAACTGTTTAAAAAAAAGTTATGCACACAAAAAAACAAATTTCAAAAGCGATTTCCTCAGTTCAAACCTTCCACCACACCCACATCTATAGATGTTACCTCTAAGACATACTATAAGCTACACATAAAAGTTACTTGTTTTTGCATAGACTGATAATTTTTAAAGCATTCTGCTACACCATGTTATTAACTACTGCACACAAAAATCAAGGCTTGTTGTTTAGTTTTGTTTACCTGTTTCTTTAATGTAAAATAAATCTATCCTTTTTTCCCAAGACTGGTAGAAAGAGAAGACACCTAGCTATTCACCAGCTAAAATCTATCCTTTCTTTTTAAAGGTTATACAATCACAACAGGAAATATTTTGAAATGGTCACATTAATCACAAGACAGACTACTTTTCAGGCTGAATGTGTTTATAGTAGTCTCTTATTTTTAGGTCACATCACATGCCAATGCCTTGCCATTGCCACTTGTGTTTTAATTATAGATAAAATAATAACTTTTACAGTCTTCAGGAATGATAGGATCATACTTCATTCTTGCTTTGTTCTTCCTTGTTATATACAGATTCATAACCTGACAGAAGCAGTGAGAACTAGCTAGTTTAGACTTAATTAAATGTAAGGCTTTTGTTCGCCTCATAGTTATTGCCTTTTTTCTTATTTTTTAAGCACCTGCAGCAAAACGATATTTGGGAAATATGCTAATTTTGGCCTAAGCCCTCAAAAGAAATTAGGCACCCAAATATTTTTGAGGAATTAGTCCTTAGCAGTAGCATTCCTGACTTCTTTCCATGCACCTTTCTGCAAAAACAAGAGAAAACAAAAGCTGTCTCCTGCTACCAAAACTCTCGATAAGAATGTACCACTGATACTTTGACCAGGGGACACATATGTCAGTGATGTCTTGTGCAATGACATGATAATCAAGACAGTATGGCTTTCTGGGTTAGAGTAAGGATCAGCCTTATTGAATGTGCCTGTGAAAAAGAACAACTCTGGCACTCCAAAAGTGCTTCCAAAGTGCTGGGATAAAGTGCGCTCGGGACAACATCTGCAATAAGCCTCCTCATTATCACTCCTGCAGAATGCTCATAAGGAGGTAAAAATATTCTCAACTCCTCAGTATCTTTTTTGTGAAAAACCCTCCTTGAAATAAGAAGAGAGAGATGGGTAAGAAGCATGATTCCTCTGACAGTTGACAAGACTACAGGTATGGCCTTGAGGAAGATAATCAGATCATCTTCAATTCCAGTGCTTTCTCTTTCTTTCAAAAGTCTTTTAAAAAGTCACCTCCCTAGTCTGATTTCATTTTCCTTTTTTTAAAATTTTTAATAATACTCAGTTACCTCACTGATGATGGTTTAAGAAGTATCAGTGTCCTGCTTTGTAGATGTTCCAAGTGCTGAAGAGAGAACAAGCAGCTTTTGGAATTGCTGGCACTGCCCCTGCTTTTATTTAATTGAAGAAGCAATCTGTAAAAAATATGTGCTTACTCAAAGATGAGAATTATTGCTGTAATACACTACCCATTTACTTAGAAGATTTTCCACACTTTTCTAAAATGCCTCAACAAGTTAGACATGTTCTGTATCCAGTTTTACATAAAGCATTAATTCAGTTACTTAACGTTCATTTATTGGAGTCAGTGGGCTTCTCCTCATGGTCTATAACTCCATTTTTCTCAGACAAGAGATCAAGCTCTCCTATGCTATAGTCTCTGCAGGCCTTTCAGTGTCTTCTTACACACTGCAGTAAGCTTGATGAAATAATTTGAAAGTCATGACAGAAAGCTCTTGAATGAGGGAATTTTTGTGCCATCTTTTTGAATGCCCAATTCAAGCTGTATTCAAGGGATTGCATTTGTCAAAAGTGTGTTCAGATACTTTTTTTTTTAAAATATTGAGCACTTCCCTGTACTTTAAATTGTGACACCAAAATAACGAGACTTCCCAAATCAGTTATCATAGAATCAGTCATAGAATCATAGAATGGTAGGGGTTGGAAGGGACCTTTAGAGACAGCCTAGTCCAAACCCCCTGCAGAGGCAGGTCCAACTAGATCAGGTCACACAGAAATGGGTCCAGGCGGGTCTTGAAGACCTCCAAGGAAGGAGACTCCACACCCTCCCTGGGCAGCCTGTGCCAGGGCTCCCTCACCTAAACAATAAAATAGTTTTTCTTATATTTAAATGGAACTTTTTGTGTTCCAGCTTCATCTTATTACCCCTTGTCATGTTGCTAGATACAATAGAAAAAAGGGATGTCCCAGCTTTCTGACACTCACCATTTAGATCTTTGTAAATGTTAATAAGATGCCCCCTCAGTCTCCTCTTCTATAGACTAAACAACCCAAGTTCCCGCAGCCTTTCCTCATAAGGAAAATGCTCCTTATGAGAGGAAAATGATCTGTCCCTTGATCATCTTAGTGGCCCTGTGCTGGACTCTCTCCAGAAGTTCTCTGTCCCTCTTGATCTAGGGAGCCTAAAACTGGACACAGTACTCCAGATAAGTCCTCATCAGGGCAGAGTAGAGGGGGAGAAGAACCTCCCTTGACCTGCTGGCTACACACGAGGGTACATTGCTGGCTCAAAAGAAAAAGAAAATATTCTTTCTTCACTGGGAGTTTTGTTTGGTTGGGAATTTTTTTTTTGTTTGTTTGTTTGTTTTTTTAACCAAATTATAACAATGCAACAAATGGGAAAAATCTCCACAAAGTCCAAGGTACAACAGGAGAATACCTCATGATACAAAAGATGATATGACTTTGTAGACTGGATTTCTGATATCTCGTTCTTCTCACTAATCAAGCTCAAGTAAGATACAGTTTAGATGAAAACCAGCTAAAAGACTTTCTTTGGAAACAGGGTGTGAAAAAGAGACTGTGGCTAGTTTTGCTCAATCATGAAAAAAAAAAGACACAGACACAGGAAGGCAACAGTACCTAGAAGCGGTTAATACAGAATGCAAATCCACAGAGAGAGTCTAGAGCATCCACCATTCACATTTCCAGTACTTTGGGTGGTAGAACAGAGTACACAGAGGCATCTGCTTGCCAAGTAGCCTCCATGGCCCCAGCTGAGATATCAGATAGCTCATTGGCTCAAAATTAGGTATTTGAGAACAAGAGCTGGAAAATCAGGACACCAAGCAGCAAGCAAGCTAGACAACAGGAAATGCCTTGGTCCCTGAGAAAGCTGCAGCTTTCAGCACTTTTCTGAGGGTTTCAAGGAGACCTCTAGCTAAAACCATGGTTACAGATGACATTTCTCCTGGAGTAAGATACTTGTCTTATCTCACAAAAAAATGATGGATTCAAACCATCAACAACAGTACTGTTCATGTTTCCCAAATATCAGTCAGTGGGGATGTGGGAGATTTGAATTACTTTCTCTCTTCAGAGTGGTGAGATTTGAATCTACACTTCCCACCAAGCAATAAGATTTTCTATTAGTCATTTCATATAAAACATTTAAATTACATTGAAATAGGAACTGTAGTTTCTCCTCCCAGGTGCTGAAGAAAACACTATAGTCTTTTTTTTCCCTTACCCATAGATATCCCGGTTACACCATGCAGACTGGAAAAACCTCAGGTGCAAGAATAAAGGGAAGTTGTAGAGAAATAAATTTAACATGATGGTTAATGCATTTCTGCAAGAATGGTTGGTTCCAATAGATTAAGTAATCATCAGCTCAAGAGGGACAGAGAACTTCTGGAGAGAGTCCAGCGAAGGGCCACCAAGATGATCAGGGGACTGGAACATCTTTCATATGAGGAAAGGCTGCGGGAACTGGGTCTGTTTAGTCTGGAGAAGAGGAGACTGAGGGGGGATGTTATTAACATTTATAAATATCTAAAGAGTGGGTGTCAGGAGGTTGGGACATCCCTTTTTTCTATAGTAGCTAGCAACAGGACCAGAGGTAATGGGATGGAGCTGGAACACAAAATGTTCCACTTAAACATAAGAAAAAACTATTTCATTGTTCAGGTGAGGGAGCCCTGGCACAGGCTGCCCAGAGGGGTTATGGAGTCTCCTTCCTTGGAGGTCTTCAAGACCCACCTGGACATGTTCCTATGCGACCTGATCTAGGTGACCCTGCTTCTGCAGGGGGGTTGGACTAGATGATCTCTAAAGGTCCTTTCCAACCCCTACTGTTCTATGATTCTATCCCTAGTCTACAGAGAGTGCTCTAAGCATCCTTATCATTAAAGGGTACATGGCATTTATACCTTTCTTCTTTCTGTATCACATACAGAATCTACTCCAACAGGTCTCCAATAAATGCTTTGACTATTTATGGTGTACTGAGTCCTCACAAATATACAGCTCAAGGAACAGTCTTTTCCCACTCCACGACTGTGAATCGTTTCACTGTGTGTGTAGTAGGATACACGTGCTTCTGAGTACTTAGTGGCTGGGCTTCACAGTTTTGATAATAGACAACCTTGGCAAAAGCTGAGGAGTTAAAGACCTCAGTCTTGAGTTTTAGCCCTTGCAGTGACCACAGAAGCCTTTTTTCAGTGCTAGTGTTAAGGTCAGATATTAGAAATTTCACCTGTGAATAACTCTTTTCTCCTTCAGTGTGAGGTCAGAGTGAATACCAACAAGTAGGTTAGACATACGAACATTTAGAGATCTGATGTTGGACAGATAAAGTGAGCCACAAATACACGTTTACTTTGCTCTACCCTCTGGGATTTGTGCTCCTTCTGCAGTAGAATTTAGCAGCAGATAAATCATCCCTTGGTGAGTATAGTCTTTCCTGGATGGATTGTCTGTACCATTTGTTTTAAGCCTTAGTGGCAGTCAAGTAAAAGTACTTGCCTTCTCTGCTTTTGTAGGAAAAATCCAGGTGAAAAATCCCGGCAGGTATTCTGTACTTTACTACCACTCAGTCAGCTAACCACAGATGATGGCATGTCTACAGACTTATTAATATTTCCCTTCTCAGACTCCTTGAGAACAGACACACTGTGCATATATCCTCTCCCAGCAGACCAGGAAAGGCATTTCACAGAGAAAAGCTACTGGCCTCTACTCTGTGTTTTTGTAGCAGTCTCCCAGGCAGAGCATTCTGGATACAAGGGACTTGAGGGGATGGATGAGAGTGAGTCTGGCAGGTGGCTATGTAAATCACTGCAAATCACCAGATCTAGACCTCATATTGCCTTTCCTCCTGACAGACAGGGATGAAGTAGGGCTGTTTATGGTTGCAGGAACATACCTGTTTTCCTGGATTGTATAGAGAAGGAGGATAGCTCAGCTCGTAGGGATATAGGTATCTATTTGCTCTACCGTTTGCTGAAGTCCTTTACCTACCCACTCTGCTTCTCCTCCAGGCTAGGATGAACAATATAAAGATCCTATACTTAAACTGACTAGCTCCTGAGAAGGGCAATTACAGAGGGAGACACTTAGGAAGCTGCCTCTGGAAGGCCAAGGAAAAGGACTTAAAGAAAAAATGAAATCTGAGCTCAAGGAGTCACACTGTGGGGCAGGTTGGCTTCAGAGCAGAGACTAACCTAATGCTTTTTCAACAGCTCATGGGATGTAGATGGAGTAGTTTGCACATATCTCCTCACCCCGACACAATACCTCAGTTAATCTCTTGCAACATCCTGTCATTTCTGGTACAACTGACTTGTCTCAGTGAGTATGTAGATGCATCACTATGAAGGACAGGGTTTGAGGAAAGTAGCAGATGATCAGATCATTTTTAGTGTTGTGTGGTGGCAGACAGCAAGCAATCCTGGTACTTCTGATACAATATGTGGGGTTGTCTTGTCAAAATAAGATATGATTAGAAGGATGAATGAGACAACTATAAGATTCTGTCATAAAAGCCTGACAAAACCCCACTCCCAAACTGTTGCCATCTCTTCTACTGTCTTACTTTTGATGAGAAAATACCTGAAAATTTGCTTTGTTTTCATACTCTTCATACTCCTTGGTTGGGAAGATGTATAAAATCAACTTATTCATAGACTGTAAATGGAGAAGAAATGCAAGGGTATCTAAGAGGTTGCATATTAAAGAGTTAAGAGGAAGGGAGGAGAAATGAGGAAGTAGTGGTTGAAACAATTTGCTTTTAAGCATATAAAAAGTTAAAAAAGACTTGATAACATTTTAAACAGACTGTATAAACAACATAGAAGAGCCTCAGACTAGGTGGGTTTGGGGTTTTGTTTTGGGGTTTTTTTTCTTGTTCTTTTTTTTTTTTTCTGGGGGGTGAGGGCATTGAGAACTAGTGGAAAATATAATGAGAACTTCAGAAATGGAAACTTTATACTTTTAGCCAAAGAACAAACACAGGTTTCTCACTCACCCAGAATGAAACATGAAGTGAACGGATTATTTCTAATAATAATAAGAGAGGTTGGTTTCCAAACCTTTCCAGTGTAGGGTAGTACCGTTTTTTCTACCCAGTTATTTAAATAAAACCTGTTAGATCAAAAGAATATAAAACAGTGCAAATGCAGTAAAGTACTTTACCTTGGGGTTTGCTACTAAGGACAGCTGGATTGACAGGGTCAAAAAACCAAATACCAACTGGTTTGCAAAGAACATTCACATACTCTATAATTCTGATCTAAGCATGCTAGGCTGGCTTTTAAAAATCATAATAGATTTGGCTGTCTCTCCACTGGGGTAATACTCTTGTCATTTGTCATCATTGACAATAGTGATTCAGCAGCAGTAGTCCCAACATAGAACATGAAGTTTGAGTACTAAACTCACTGTGTCTTGCAGATGTGTGTTTCAAACAGTGCTGTTATTTGCAACTGTCTGTCCAAAGGGCAGTGCCAAAATCTACGGCACTATGTTTCACCGGTGTGAATGGTCATGGAAAAAGACTTGGATTAGGGATGAGTTAGGTTTTTTTAATTTCATAAGTGAAATAAATATGAATAAAATTAGCAGTAAATAAAACTGAAAATATTTCACCTTGAACTTCAGAGCTATTTGTGGTTTAATCGCTGTGAGCTTAACTTCAATCACAGGGTGTCATGTAACAGTCTGTAAGATTTTTATTTACCAGCATCTCTGCAAGTTTGCTATCTTCACTGCCTTTGATGACTACACATCAAGAGAATTAAGCTTCATCTCAGATCTCAAAAAAGGAAATAAGCACCTATAAGTTAGTCTCTACAGCACATTTCTCCTCCTCCAGAGGAAAGCTTTGGGAAATTAATGTTGACACAGAGTGCAAACTGAATCTATTTCAGGAAAGGCTTAGATGTTTGTCTTCTTTGTAGAAGAAATTAGGAGCACAACAACACTGGGTTGCAGAAATGGAAGGCAAGGGTCAGGACTCTGAACCATCACCAAGATGCTGGGCCAGGCAGTGCTTTCTATGAATCAATAAATACTATTCATAGAAACAGCGTAGGTGGTTGGACTTAAAAGTGAATGTCTCTGTTTTTTCAGTTCACCTTCTTACCTGACAGGCTTGTGGGTGAGGATGTGGCCTCATCTGTAGGGAAAGGATGGCATGTGGAAAAATCAAGAAGGGCATGTGGGAGTCCTGGGTGACTGTCAACCAGAACGGGCATCAAACTGTTTCACTTGTTGGCTTTATCATTAATTTAGAAAAAAAAAAGTATCTAAACAAAAAACTACTGAACCCAGCTGCTGTTCAGCTTTGTTTAAAGATCTTTGGTCTATATGCACAGGTCTGTATTTCTCCTCTCTCCGTCAAGGAATGTATATTTGTTGGTTAATTCTAACAAAATCTGATAAAGGATGCAGCTCACAAGATTAGCTATATTTCTGTGTATTGCATAAAAAATATTTAGCCAATTGGATGAAAGCCTGGGATTCAGACATTTATAATTCTACCTAATCTTTTTTTAGTTCTTTTCCCTGATTTTTGCAACTGAGTATGTTTTTCTGTGTGTCACAGCCATAGTAACTGAGCAGTTTGTAGACATGTGCAATGACAATCTTCACCATATAGCAATCTGCTATAAGTCATAGATTTGCAAGAAAAAAATAGGCTAGTGTTTTGTACTGCCCACATCACCAGTGTAGAGCTTGTTGTTGTTACTTCCCCTTTTGGGAGAGTGTCACTAGATGACTCGTGCTAACTGCTCAAAATACCTCACACCTATCCCTTTTTCAGCCTTGGATCAAAGCAATAAAATTGCAGCTCAGAATAAATACCGGAGTATTTAAAGTGGTTACAAAAACTGATCTGCAAATCCTACATCAAATCCTGCTTGACTCAACAGATGACAGACCCACTTTATGAATGGGCCAAGATGCAGTGAATACATTTATTTTCAATAATAAAGGCAAAAGGAAGTGAGAGCATTTAGCATTCCACTCACTTGGGCCCACAGCTGGACACAAAAATATCTTTGATATGGAAGCATGACTTTATTCCCAATGCCTGTCTCACTTTGAATTTCTGGCCAGTTCTTTCTGAATAAACTCCTACTTATTAATTTCTTTTTTCAAAATTTACTGGAAGAGTTTAAGCTGATGATACATGGAAGGTGAGAACTTTTTCTCCTTGATGAAGTAAGTGGAGGTAGAAGAGCATTTATAGATCCAGTAGCATGTTATTCTGAACCATAAAATTGTTGACAATGGCAAGCTGCAACATGATGGTTTTTATGTCAAACATGAGAAAGTCAAATCACTGGGTGCCCTCATGCTCTTTAGAAGAAGTCAAAGATGTTTCTGACTACCTATTTTTCTTTCTGCTCTCATGACTACACTAGTCCCAGGGATAAGTTAGAGCAGCTGGAAGAGTAGGTACAACCAAAGAAGACGATATTTCTGTAGTACAATTTCCCTTTCTGCTCTCTTGCTACAAACTGGCATAAGAATAATCTTTCCAAATGATGGTGTTCACCAATAGCAACATGATCCCCATGCACTGCCATGAGAGACTGCAAAATTCATTTTTGCAGTAGTGAAGAGCAAAAAATGGGAGATGTTGAGAATCCACCTCTCTCAGTGTAAACATTTTCAAGCTGAGAGTAGGCCAACCGCCTATGTTATTGATATACAGACTGGTTGTGATCTCTGCCTCTCTTGTGTGGGGGTAATCATGTAAATACGTAGGCTCATAAACATTCACAGGAATATACTCATGAGTCAAGCAAATATGTCAGCCTACTGTAACACGTAAAACTGTGCCATGTTCTGTTAATTTCTCTGAGAAAGGTTATCTATGGAAACCTTTTCCTTTAAAAAGATGAAAAGAAGCTTCCACGAGTATATATGATTTAAAATCTCAAACATTTAACATAAGCTAGATCTGAAACATCTCAGTGATGAGTTTGTGAAGCTATTTTATCCATTAAGACCAAGTTTTATGGTTATGTATCTATGTAGCAGAAAATTACTGAGATCATGAAGGCATCTAGCAGGAAACTTCATTCTTAATTCCCTTAGAGGTATTAATAATATCTCTGTGCCTCATGGGACAAATGTATGACTGAGAAGGCACATATTCATGTGAAAGAGTGGATTCAAGATATTTTCTTTGACAAGCACAAATAGATTTAGGTCCTGAGTTGAGCTGATTAAGAGATGTTGTATACAGTGTGCTAGGCAGTGTTTAGTTCAGCTTGAGGACTTGATCTTGCTCCCGCTTAACCTCATCTCCCATTTTTGTACTAGCAGCCAACTTCTGTTAGCTAAAATCATCGATAAGCTGAAAACTTTTAGACTATGTATTTTTAATGTGCACTAATTATTTAAACACTGTGTAACTGAGATCATCTGCTTTGCAGAGCCCTGTGATTGAAGGGAGGAGAAGGTGTCCCTTATTCCTTCCTAGTCACAATGCTCATACACCTCAGGAAGGTTACTATGCTGGCAGCCTGTCCAAATAAATGTCTGAAAAGCCTGGGAGCTATAATTCCATAAGCAGGTTCCCCTGGTTGCTTTGCAGTTTAAGGATTCTATTAGAGGGAAGATGGAAATCAACAAGATGAGGAGAGCAAATCAACCCATCCGTCAAGAAGCTTTAAAACTTAGCTAGATGGAAAATGGTTAAGTTCAAGCTTGTCATTTTCCATTTGATCTTTATTGGAACAAATGTCCTACCAAATATTTTCCAAAGGCAAACTACTCTATTGGAAAGATTTAGACTTTTTCTTCTTCTCATTATTTCATGCTGTAAGATGAGCTGGATGCAGAGAAGATCGGCATGGCCGAATAGGGAAATTTGGCTTAAAATCAGGGAAAAAAAAAGAGAGTTTATGGCCTCTGGAAGAAGGGGCAGACCACTTGCAATGAGTACAAGAATGTTGTTAGGTTATGCAGAGAGATAATTAGAAGGTCAAAAGCTCAGCTAGAAGTCAAACTGGCTTTAGAGGTAAAGGGTAATTAGAAAAGGTTCTATAAATACATTAACAAGAAAAGAAAGACCAGGGAGAGAAAATTTGGTAATAAAAGATGAGGATAAGGCTGAGGTGTTTAATGCTTTCTTTGCCTTAGTCTTTAGTAATAGCAGCATTTCCACTGGGGAAAGTCAGCTCCCCAAGCAAAGAGACGGGGTGAAGGGCAAAATGTCCTCCCTGCAGTTCAGGAGGAGATGGTCAATGCTTCATACTGATGTGCACAAGTCTCTAGAGCTGGATGGGGTACATCCTAGAGTGCTGAGGGAACTGACAAGGGTGCTCGCCAAGCCACTGTTCACTGTTCATCATTGATCAGCAGTCCTGGCTGACTGGGGAGGTCCCATCTGATTGGAAGTCAGCCAATATAACACCCATACATAAGAAGGGATGGAAGGATGATCTGGGAAATTACAGGCCTGTCAGTTTGACTTCAGTGCCTGGGAAGTTGATGGAACAGATCCTCCTAAGTTTTATTATGCAGCACATGCAGGACAATCAGGTGATCAGGCCCAGTCAGCAGGGGTTTATGAAGTGCAGGTTCTGTTTAACAAACTTGACCTCCCTCTAAGACAAGGTGACCCACTTTTGGATGAAGGAAAGGCTGTGGATGCTGTGTACCTGGACTTTAGTAAGGCATTTGACACTGTTTCCCACAGTGTCAAAATTTCTCTTAGGGAAATTGCCTGTTCTTGGCTTGGATGGGCATACACTTTCCTGGGTGAAAAATGGGTTAGAAGTCTGAGTCCAAAGGGTTGTAGTCAATGGAGTTAAATCCAGTTGGCTGGACACGAGTGGTGTTTCCCAGGGCTCAGTCCTGGGACCACTACTGTTTAATGTTTTATTAATGATCTGGATGAGGAGATAGAGTGCACCCCGAGTAAGTTTGCAGATGACAGCATCTGAGTGGGAGTGTCAATCTGCTTGAGCGTAGGGAAGTTTACAGAGAGGTCTAGATAGTCTAGATGGCTGGGCCAAGGCCAATTCCATTGGAGAAAAGAATGCTCAGGGGAGACGTTATCACTCTCTACAATTACTTGAAAGGAAGTTGTAGCAAGGCAGAGGTCGGTCTGTTCTCCCTAGTAACAAGCAATAGAACAAGAGGAAATGGCCTCAAGTTGCACCAGGGGAGGTTCAGGCTGGATATGAGGAGGAGTATCTTTACTGAAAGGTTTGTCAGTCATTGGAATGGGCTGCCCAGGGAGGTGGTGGAGTCACCGTCAGGTCCAGGTAAACATTTGGAGGTGTTTAAGAGACAGTTGGATGTTGCACTTAGGGAAATGGTCTAGTGGTTGATGGGGCTGGGACAAAGGCTGGACTTGATGATCTCAAAGGTCTCTTCCAGCTGAAATTATTCTAGGATTCCAGGATTCAGTCAGTGATGCTATTCCCTATGTACAGTGCACTATTCCAACTCTTTTCCTTGATACCAAATAAATAATTTATTTGTGGTCATTTTTGTGACATCCAGTATTGTTGCATCAAAATGCTTCAAAAAGCCTACAAAATTCTTCTTTGTGGCCTTCCTCTAATATGAGTATTATTTAACCTCATATTACAAACAGGAAAGTGAAGAATGGAGTCCCTGAGTTGCCCTAGGATCCCATTTCTAAGATTATTTTGGATTACATAACATGTTACTGTTTTAAAGCCACATGTCTATTGACTATATCTGGAGTACTCAATACAAGTCAGACCCAGGTATCTTTTAATAAGCATTTGAAAATGAGGAACTCAGAGTTGTTGCCTCTTTCTGAAAGCTTAGCCCCTTGAAGCTAGATCTGAAGCTAGATTTCAGGCTAAGATGAGCATCACATGGCTGGAAGAATTAAAGCACTGATTGGGACTTAGGTGTCTCAGAATGGGGTCTGAAATAGTCAGCAAAATGATGAGGAACAGTATGAAGTCAGTACTTCACATGCCACACACATAGGTCATCCAGAGGAGACTATGGATGAGCCTTGGAAACATGAAAACTTGGAAAAAAAGAAGATCCTAGTGAGTTTCACAGAACATCCTCTATCTCACAGGAAAACTACTGGGAGACCTGAGCCTTTAATCTCTTTGCAAAGTTTCCTTTTCTAAAAATTCTCTATTACCTTTTCTTTATGGAGACTGAATATGATTTGCTACAATCTTTTCAGATGGTTGATTTAAGATGTTTGATTTAAGAGAAACACTTCCCTTCCCTGTCTAAATGATAGTTTAGCGGTTAAGGTCAGGAAATAGATGCCTCAAGTTGCCTCCAAAGCCTGACTGTGGAAATTATTATCTGAGCAGGAGATTGTTTTAACCACAAAACTGCTGGGTACTGCCCATATTTCACATCAAAGATGTGCAATAAAAAATTATAGCTATGACAACTCAAGGAAAAATCAAAATGCTTGCAGGAAGGCAAGAGGCTCTCTAGCTTAGTGACAGGAGCAGTCATCTACTGTAAGATAGTGGGCATGGCCTGATATCTACTCTTTGGGCTGATCTTTGGGGTTATCCAGTGACTGCTTAATGAGAATTAGTGTCTTTGAAGATGAGACTAGAGATAAGGTCTTTTGCCTTCTAGGTGAATGATGTTTTAGGCATCTGCTCCTCTTTTGTCCAGTGACCACTACTTTCTCTTTCAGCTTCAGCTGTGCAGGTGAAAATCAGCCCAGGCTGCAGTAGCTAGCACACTATCTATCTAGCATGAAGAAGTTGGATAAGGCTTTAAATACTTTCTAAAGAGTGGGAAACAGTTTCTCCTAGGACAGTGCTCTAGAGGAGGAGTTACACTATTTCCTACTCCTTGACTATGTTTGAAAAGAAGTACTTGTATTTCTAAAGAAGAAACATAATCTTACTGATGTGTTTTAATCATGCTTCTTACTGACACTAGGTCAGCTCTCTCAGTTCTGTCAACATTCAAAGTGATTCTGTAATTGCAAATGGATATCTGCTGTATACTTGTCCTTAAGTATCTTAAGTACTGCTATCTTATCTTAGAAGAAGCAAGTACTAGGATATAAGTGTCCAGTAGTCAGAGGCTGTATGAGAACTGTCTCCCACTTGGAGTTAAAGCTCTGAAGTTCTACTCCAGCTTTCACACATTTCTCATGTATCTTTTTCTTACAGAGATGCCCTTTTCTCAGCATCATACAAGACTTTTGGGCAGAATCAGAATCTCATTTGCCAGGACGTCACCCAGTCACTAAAATCACAAGGCTTCGTTTTCTACAGTCCTATCTCTCCATTAGCATGTGTCCTGCAGAAGCAAATAGATGAGAGCTAAGGAGACAGGCAGCAGTCTCTCTCTGAATGGGCTGTTGATTGATTTTTTTTTTTTGTGCCAAAGTACTTTTCTGTGAATATTTACATTTAGCAGACTGAAACATGCACAAGGGTAATGCTACTACATGAAGGATATGTCAATATCAAGAAATTAAATGCTACTAGAGTCTAATGTCAGAGTTTATCCACATGAAATTCAGTTCCTTGCTGTTACAGTTCTGGAACAGTTTTGTTTCACACGAACTAATGCTCCTTCAAAGAACTTTGGGCCACACATAACCTTGTGTAGTTTAGGAATTATTTTATATCCACCAAAGACTGTTCCCTATAACGAGTTTGGATCTAGCCATTATGTTTCAGAGGCTGAGAACAGCTATTACAAATGTGTCAAACAAGCTAAAGATCAAGGTATGACTGGTCCCAGCAATTGGATATAGTGCAAAATTATTTAGGTAAAAAAGTATTTTCTGTCCAGACCACTAGAGGGTGCAGACAAACCTGCTTTGCCTTGATTTATTTTTAGGTTACCGAAACCTGCACATTTCAAGTTTTCCTCCACAATATTTGAGCAAAAGAGCTGAAAGGATCATGCCTTGCTGTCCTCTACAAACCCACTGATGTCATATTTAGCATGTAACCCGAAGTCTGTCTTTCTTCCATTAACTGCTGTCCAGACATGACCCTCTGTCTTCATCTAACTCAATATTATTCCACCAATTTTCCTCTTTTATTTTTACTTTCTCTCATTTTTTTATGTTCCTCCTAATCAATAGTTTTCTACTCTACCTCTCACCACCCCGATTTTCCTTTGATCTTTGCACTATTTGACCGTCACAAGGTGAAGGAAAAAACATATGAAAGGCTTACTCTCCCAGCTTTCTGTTGCTGAACTACTGTAGCCCAGAAGTGCTGTCTATTTGGTGCACTCAGAGTCCTGGGAGACCAGAATTCCAATTAAGAATGATTTAGAGAGTTTCAAAGATGTGATATTTTTGAAAAGTTGGGGGAGGAGAAAGAAAGAAAGAATCCTTACAAGATGATTCCTCCCTTTGTGCTTACTCACCTACTCAAAGACTTGTGTTCCTGAATATTCCCTTATTGCCTCAGCAGTTCCCTCATATAACTAAACTCTGCATGTAATATCCTGCCAAAGAAAATGCAAAACTTTTCATCTTAAATGTTGTTCAGACTTACAGGCAGCTCCCTAAGGAATTTGTCTCGCCGTGGTCACCGCCGATGTTTCCGTGCAGCAGCAGATCAGATTTCCTCTATGAGTAAGAGCTGCAGAAAAGACCAAAGGAAAAAATCTTTCAAGAATAAGTTGTTACAAAAAAAAAAATTTTTTTTAAAAGGAATATTCCTAAAGATAATGCTGAACAGTGACAAGCACTGATAACGCTGCCTTTCCTCGCCTTAAACCACAGTTCACTAGCTGGGAAACGCATCTGTCAGGATTACAAAAGATGCATAATACCTGTATCTAAAGATGAGAAGAAAGCACATACTTTTTTTCAGTAACTTTATGTTTCCCTTTCTTGTTTTTGCAGATCTGAATCAAGTGCACTGTATCTGGTAGTAAGCATCCTGAGCTGCTTCATCATGACCATACTGGTGCATAATTTCTGTTGTTATTTCAAGACTTAATCAGCAGCTAGGAGAATGAGAATGTAAGGGTAAAATTATTTCAATACTAGCTTCTGAGGGTGAATTCTGCATGCAATTGTGTGAAAATGTGCCAAAAATGTGCAGCTCTTGATGAACAAGCTTATAGGTGCCTTAACCAAGCCCGAACAACTCTTGGGCCTTCATCAGTATGAGCACAAAAGGGCAGAATCTCTCTGTTACAGTATCAGTGAGAGCTAAACTACAGCTTTTTAAAAAATTGAGGTGTTGTATAAAGTGTGTACAGATCTCTCATTTTCTCTGAGTATTTGGCCTCAGTTAAATACTCAATAACACTGAAAAATAAGACTGTCAATGAAAAATTTCAGTAGGGACAGAAGGCTTCCATTCAAAACCATATGAAAAGAGACTAGATCAAATTGACATTACCAGATTCAAAGCATGTATAAAATGAACCCCGTGGGATATTTCTCACTGATTAGCATCTAAATGTTGATCCCCCCAAAATTGGATTATATTACCCTTTTAAAATCTGTTTTAAAATTACATCCCTAACTCTCCGGCTATGAGTCTCTCTCAAGTTTCCTGTGTATAAATAGTAAGCCCAGGAGGAACACCAACTTGACCTTCTCATTGAAGAGCTGTCAGCAAGAGTAAACAAACTCAAACAACAGTCCCAAAGACATTTACTTATAAAATGAACTCATTTCATATAGGAAATTTTGGAGGCTGTAGTCAATAGCCAAATGCTCCCTTTTGTATAAAGTAATTTTTCAGCGGTGAGCTCCATTTCAAGCTCATTTTGCATGACATGAAAAACATAAGAACAGTGTCAATAAATATGCCTGATATAAAAAACCATCCTTCTGTCCATATGGAAGCTTTGCAAACATTAGTTGTCAGCAATGAAGCCCCTTGAACTTCTGCTTCAGAACAACTTAATATCTGGAAATTATGCAAATATAAAGTAAAGTTGTTAGGTGGCAACATGTGCAAACCACCACCACATCTTTTAAACACATTGATAAATAGTCTTGATGTCTATTTTTTGAGCAAGACAGAAGAAGTCCACTACTGGTTGACTTCTTGAGGCTGGGTTGTGGGTGCTGGGTTTCTCCCTTCTAGCCACTTGAACTGAACGCAACAGTTACTGGGGGAGACCACACTTACTATCCAAGGAATGGCTTTTCTAGGGTTTGTTTCTTTTCCCATTGTGCTATGCCATTACATATAATGTAGACCGTTCTCTAACGGACAGTTGAGGAGTACACCCTCTTCCCACACCAAAGATACTCATGTTGAAACTGAGCACTGAGAGCAAACATTTTAAATCACCTAAGCTGGCTTTTTTGACACTTACAGTTATCAGTGAGTGTAAAACTGTCTGCACGGGCAGATGCATCTGAGCTGAATGCAAACCCACCCTGAAAGACAGAAGATGAATGCACATTTTTAATAAATGTACCTGAAGGGATGCTAAAAACTGAAGGCAGAAGCAGTGGGTAAGGTGCTGGTTGGTGATAAGGGAGGCCTGGGTGCAGTTTACTCTTCCCACACAAAGCTGCGTAGTACTTTCCTTTGAGCTGTGCCTATGTAGTGACTGAGAAATGCCACTGAAGGATGGGTAAGACACATCTCAGACATCTTTCATCTAGCAAGCTGTAGCATCAGCTGCAGGTGTTTAGCAGCTAAAGCCATGCAGAGCTGTAAGGAACACCAAGTTTCTTAGCATCGATACTCAAACTGAGGCCAGAGCCTCTTCCCTAGCAAAATGGTAACATGCTCTCTATCTGTGTCTGAACGAGTGTACAGTTTTTTGCAATGGAAGACTTGGGATTCTTGATTACATCACCTGCACTGAAGAGTTCTGAAAACCAGGGCACAAGCCTGTCATCAACTGGGATTCCTCTGAGTTCCCCACCTGTAGATGACAGTGGAAAAACTTCTGTGGCTCATAGAGTCTTTTAAGGGTGAAATTCATGACCGAGGTCCAAGTGCTACCATAGTAGCAATCCCACAAGTAAGGTGGAGGGGATTTAGGAATGAAATCCTAACATTTCATTAGACTTATATTTCTGAATCAAACAGGTGCTTTTGAAAACCCTAGCTAGATTCTCCCAACCACTATGTAGAAAATCTGGAAAGTGTTTATATCAAATACTGACCATAGTCAAGGAGCCAACATCCAAACATTAAAACTGATTACAAGCAAAGACTTAAAAAAAAGCAAATGCCAAAAACCTGAATCTCCAGTGTATGACTTCACTCAAGGATCCTCATAGCACATATAACTTCACTTTCTGTAGAGTGACCTGGTGACAACACACTATTAGAGTAACTGCCATACGGATGGCTATTTTATGCTTGTTTCTGAACTATTAAAAAAAAAATCCCTTCACATAAATAGTCTCTCTCCCTGTCTATTAAGAGACAACAAATGCAGTATGCAAGAGTGCACTGAGTTACGAGACTTCCTGCTGGTGCCCGTCTGTCTGAGTTCAGTTTTTATGCATCAAAAGAGACTGATGAAATTATTGCATTTTATGATATGGTTCCACAGTCACTTCTGCGTATATGTTTGGTTGCTACAAACCTCAGGAACAGTCTCAAGATGACTGTAATACATGACTCTGCAATAGCTAAAGAGAGATGTCACCTCCAGTTTTACAAATAATACTGATCAAAAATTATCTGGTTATTTTTTTCGCCCCCGGTATGTACAAGCTCATTCTTCCTCTTTTTAAAAACACCATTGAATACACACTATGATTTTTACTGCTCTGCTTACTAAAGCAAACTGTACACCTGAGAATCTCTTATTATAACAGTGGATTTTGCAGTGAACTCCTTAAACTGGCGGTAAGAGATTTCTTTCTCTTTTACTGCAGTATTTGCTGTAATAATACTGACTTCTGGCTATATGTAGCATAACTTCCTTATTCTTATGCCTTTATTATTAACCTCTTTCTTCATTTTTACAACTCACAGTCATCTGGCACAAAGACACATATGTACTTTTTGGATTGCAATGAACTTTGTTCTCCCTTTGGATGTAAAAAATAGGAGGGAGAACAAATCTGTCTTGGCCGAGTCTGACTCCACTGAAAAACAATAAACAACCAAGAAGTGAAAAGCTGTACTCCTTACCTGGTCTGAGATGTACAGTGCACCTTGAAAGCCTCTTAAATGACAGAGAAGAATTGGAAATAGTTGAAAGTTTGTATTCAACCAACCACAGGACTCAGGAAATGACCGTGTATTTTGCAACTATTAACTCCTTCCTCACTTGTAATGTCTTTGCTTTTTCAAGCACAGTAAAAAAAAAAAAATCATTTACCTTTCCACTGCAGTTTGATAACTAATGTCATGACCTACACATGATTTCTGTTTCACACAGAATATGCAGGTGTTCAGAGGAGCTGGCTCTGATCACAACTATAGAAGAGAGAATTTGCAGTGTTTTCTGCATAACTGTGACTGAGTACATTTTACTATTGAGTGAAGCTTATGTGATAAAGTCTAGAAATGACTTAAGTAATGACTTGAGCACCTAATTCTCATTTTTAGAAGAGGCTTAGTGCAATATTCTCAACATGATTTCAGTGTTGCCGTGCCCAACAGAGCAAGAAAAAACAAGTTAATTAAAGGAGTAGCATCCATCCATTGTAGTCTGGACAGGCATTTGGTGTATGATTGGAGGATTGGCACCCCAAAGTGACTTCTCTCAACCAAAATAGTGGACTGAGAAAGCAATCACTTCCAGCAATGCAAGCTGTTAACACTAAAGACAGATCTATATTTTACACCCTTGTTCTTTTTTATAATTTAGAAAACAAGCCCAGAACATATGTGCATACCTGTCCTCTCCACAGTCTTGAAGTCTCTTCACCTAAGCATGTGTCTGTTTTATTTTTAAAAAACTTATGGATGAGGGAAATGTTAGTCCCTGCATTTGGGATATTGATAGAGGAAGAGAGAATAGAAATGTCACCAATGTGCATTTTTATACAACAGTTTCATATCTGAAGCACCCAGCTACAATGTTTTGAGTTTGGTCTTCTCAGCATTGTCAAGCTCTTACTGGATGTTTGATTTCTGAAAGAGGTTTATTCTTAGACCTGATCACTCAGATCTTGGATTCCTCTCAGCAAAACGGTTCAACTTCACCAAATGGACTAGAAAGGGTACACATCCCAGCTTCACGCTTAGGGGATTATTACAGAAAGTGGGAATAGGGTTCCTGAACGTGTCCAGACTGAAGAGTCTTCCACGGTCTGGGACAGTATTCTAGATTATTAAAGTGAAGGTGACTAGGACCAGCTCTCCCAGCACTGCTCAGAGCTACCCTGCCTGTTGCAGAGAGCACTGCTGCTTCTGTAGTGGATAGGATTCAGGCTATTCCGTGGAGCGCTTCCTCCTTCCCCCCGGACAACAGCAGATCTAATACTTCAGCCTGCAGAGCTTCTGAGCCTGTGTTTGAGTTATCTGATGAAGGAGTGCGGTTGTCTCACCTAGCTCTGGGCGTTTGCATTGCCTACACCAGAGCTAGTCATTCAAGGCACTCTTGAATAGAGACAATGGAGGGAAACAGAGTTTTGCAAGGTCCTTTTCTGAGAGTTTTAACAGCAAAGTCAGAGTTCCTTCTGTTACATATATGCTTGCATGGTTTTCTTTATGCAATCAAGACTTTATAAAACAAATGAATAAAATCCTCTTGAAGATAGATTCTTCCATTGACTTCTTAGAGATTACTTCCAGTAATAATGACACCCAAGACATATGTCTGTGAGACACTGGGGACTGTGATCTGCACTTGATGCTCATCCTTTCGCAATCTACCACAAAAATAATGGAGATACTCAGGATCCTTGATGTAAGCAGATGTTTAGTTGCTTTTTTTTTGAACAAAGGCCAGAACTTTTGGGTAATTCCTCAAGTTAGGGCTATTTATTACACAGCTTCATATGCAGAACCACTGGGGAGTTTTACATTAAATGTGGTTGCAGGACAAAGACTCAAGTTCTTCTTGTCTTTACTCCTCTCACTTTCACATATAAAAACTGAATCAACTGTCAGCCTTTATCAGCTGCCACAGTTGCTTCTTACCATGAGCCTACAGGAAGGAGTTTCAGTCTCATAACCTCAAATCATGCAAAATATACTGAATCAGACCTCCTAAAAAGTAATGAGATTTTTTTTTGCTTCATAGGTTGTTATTTTTTAAACAACAGTCATTCAGTTCAAATACAGCAGGTTAGAAATAGACCTTTTTTCTTCATTTTGATCTGTAAGACTACAAATATTTGAGTTTACAACTTTTATTCACTATCCTTTTAAAGAGTCTTTACCCTCTAAAACTGGGGAAATTAACTTTCAGAACAGAAATATCAGCATTTACTCTTGGTAACAAAAATGCGAGATTTGACAGTTCTGGAGTATTACTGAGTATAAGTAGTAATTAGTGTTGCTGTACAATATACTTGGGTACATCGTATCGTAACATAATGAAAAGAAAGTTGTTGTCATTGTTGTTATTATTATTACTATTATTATTAAGAAAGCATCACTCTGAAGACTTATCACAACTTTAAGAAAGATTATCAACAATGCTGAATATATCCTTATCAGAAAGCTCAAGAAAGCTCAAGCAGTGTGGCTTGGATGAGTGAATAGTGAAGTGGATCAAGAGCTGGCTGAATGACAGAGCCCAGAGGGTGGTGATCAATGGCACAGAATCGAGTTGGAGACCTGTGGCCAGTGGAGTTCCACAGGGATTGGTTCTGGGGCCAGCCTTGTTCACCATCTTCATCAACGACCTGGATGAGGGGACAGAGTGTACCCTCAGCAGCTTCGCTGATGACACCAAACTGGGAGGACTGGCTGATTCCCCAGCAGGCTGTGCTGCCATTCAGTGAGATCTCGACCACCTTGAGAGTTGGGCAGAGAGGAACCTCATGAGGTTCAACAAGGACAAGTGCAGAGTGCTGCATCTGGGAAGGAACAATCCCATGCACCAGGACAGGCTGAAGAGCAGCTCTGTAGAGAGACAACTGGGAGTCCTGATTGATAATAAACTAACCATGAGCCAGCAATATGCCCTCGTTATCCAGCAGCAGGAGGTATTGGGCTCTTGGTCCATTGTAGACAGGCAAGACCACCACAGCACGAAATGTCCCACAGCAAGGTGAGCTTTGCCAAGGGATGAAAACGAGGCAGGCAAACAGTGAAGAGGAGATCTTCAACTCACCGTCAACCTTATATCTCCAAGCTCCCTGACAGCCACCTCCAGAGCTCAGAACTGAGTTATGAGACCAACAATGACAAGCACAGACAGAATACATTACTTTGGTGCTTGTTATCCTGGTGGTAAAATTCATTTTTGTCCATGCCTTTTAGCTGTCTGTGCTATCATGACATTATAGCTCTAATGACACTCAGTTATGATTGATCATCCATTTCAATGCTAACATGCATCCATGGAGCTCTCCAGAGAGAAGACATTCCTCTTAACTCTCCAGGCAATAAGCAGACAACTTTATTTACTTCTAGAAAAGTAGAAGTCCAGTTCCTTCTAAAGTTATCATTGGCGTCTAGATGTCCTAGCACCATGAAGAGGTGGTATTTACTGAGCAAGAAAACCTGCCTCGTAGTCTTTCACTGCACAAAGAGGTGTGAACTGCTTCCTTATCCAATGGCTTGACCATCACAGGGTCAAAACCATTTCAACTAATAGTTGTTCATCCTCAAAACTGCAGGTTCATGTAGTTTTGCCTAAGAGAAAATGAAGGGAAAAAAATCAAAGCCAAAATATTCATTTCACTGTGTTTTCAAACTGACTGAACGTGAGCCAGCACTGTGCCTAGGTGGCCAAGAAGGCCAATAGCATCCTGGCTTTTATCAGGAATAGTGCAACTAGTGAGACCAGTGATTATGCCCGTGTACTCGGCACTGGTGAGGTCTCACCTCAAATACTGTGTCCAGTTCTGGGCCCCTCACTACAGGAAGGATGTTGAGGTGCTGGAGCATGCCCAGAGATGGGCAACAAAGCTGATAAAGGGTCTAGAGAACAAGTCTCATGAGAAGTGGCTGAGGGAGCTGGGGATGTTTAGTCAAGAGGAGGCTGAGGGGAGACATGATCCGTGAAAGCAGGTTGTAGGGAGGTAGGGGTCGGTCTCTTCTCCCAAGTAACAAGTGATAGGACAAGAGGAAATGGCCTCAGATTGCAGCAGGGGAGGTTTAGATTGGATATTAGAAAAAAATTTCTTCACCAAAACGGTTATCAAGCGTTGGAATGGGCTCCCCAGGGAAGAGATGGAGCCACCATCCCTGGAGATATTTAAAAGATGCATACATGAAGAACTGAAGGATATAGTTTGGTTTAGTGATGGGCTTGGAAGTGTTAGGTTAGTGGTTGAACTTGATGACCTTTAAGGTCTTTTCCAATCAGAACAATTTTATAATTCTATGATTCTATATTTTCATCTCATCATAGGAAATTTCTGTCATATGAATTGAGTGCTGCCTAATTTGGTAGCAACAGTAGTAGTTCAAGTAGTCTTTGCTTTGCTTGAAACTGGCTTTCCATTTCCCAGGAGACCATTTCGGTCACTGAACTGCAGTGCAGTTTGGAGTCAGGATCACTTCAGCTAGTTCTATCATATCCAGAGAAATATCCTACTTTTTACCTTGATGTGAGTGCCCTGGTTACACTCAACCACTGAACTGTCTCCATACTTCGAGACTCTCAACATCTTCTCCCCCTCCAAACACACTCACGCATGACCCTCAGTTTCTATGCAAAACTGGAGGAATCCTCCAAATGCGATTCTTGGTGTGTTTTTCTTGTAATCTGAGCAAGGGTTCCTGTGCTATGTGGAGGTAAAGTGGGAACAGGTGAGTAAGATCTTATTGCAGGCAAGGGATGAAAAAAAGGTTTGAAGAGAAAGAGAGGGAGAGTGATGACAGATGGCACAGGGGAGTGAATAGTCAATGATATGCAAGGGGGAGAGAGAAGCATGGCAACTGGAGAAAAGGGAAAGACCCTTTAGTATGAGTAGGCAGGGGCCACAGCCCTCTGTTCCTGCAAATCAGGAATAATCAGACTCATTAGAGGCACTGTGGCATGCATCAAAGTGGAGTCGAGATGCGGAATTTGTCTTTCCTGTTATATATTGTGTAAAATATTGAATTGCTCTCTGTGCAGAACAAATCTACAGTCTGGTGACTGGTGACTGTTTCTGGAAGGAAGCTGATGCTTGGATCAAGAGCCAAGAGGTGCCTCAGTTTACTGCAGCTGAAACTAAATGTCACTTTTTGAAGCACCAGAGCTCTGCTTCCATGTCTGTGGCTGCTACCTCACAGCACTCCTGTGGATGTAGCACTGACATTTTTAGGAAAAAAAAAAGTCCCAAATGAAAAGATGTATTTGAGCTGAAAATTTTCATCAGCACAAAATAAAATACACATTTCTTGATTCACTGAAAATTCTTGAAATTCTGACTAAAACCACCTGCATGGCCCAATGTGGCTAGAGCCTTACTTGAATTGACTCAGCTTTGAGAAAAATAATAACTGCTTTTGAAATCGTTTAGAAAACTGTATTTGCTGACTGATTGCTGGTCTGACTAACCCCTGCTAGGCAGATTTCAGTTTGATAATCCTGATACTCAGTTGGACTTTAAAAGCTACTTCCCTTTGCTATTATTTCTATCTCAGAGTACGATCTCCACATTAGGGGGTCACCCTTAATTTTCACAGGCAATGTAAAGGGTCCATTATACAGACAAAAACGCAAATAAAGCAGGGATCAGTATTTCTTCTTTTGTATCTAATTATTGGAGGTATTTTTGCAGCAGTCATGCAAACCTCAATTCTGTTAGTCATTTGTCTTTATTAAAGATAGATTTAAATTTCAGCCTAAAGACTGAACTTGAGACTGAGCACCTCAAGTGTTATTTCCGTTGGAGAAGTGTTGGGAAGAGGCAGGATTCAGACCTTAGTCCATTGAGTTACTGCATTTTGCAGAGGGAACTTCCAGATGAATACAAGCAAAATTATCAGAAGCTCAGGTATCTTGAGAAGAATAAATCACTCTCTTGTGGCCATTCTCCGGGCATCTCCTTGAGCTGAGCTCCTCTCTGCCATGTGACCACATGTTCATTTCTCTGAAATCCTCCCAAATAATGGGTCAGCTTAAGAGACTGATCTGTATGGTTTTGCAGAAGACAGTTGTCTGGTGGTCCCTCTATACTCTGATGGTTAAAGCAATTGAGTGTTTTCCCAGACGGAATTCTGTTAAGCTTCTCTGCTCCTTAGTTCCTAAGAGATGCTAGCAGGACCAGATCAACCAATTTTTTCCCAAAGGGGACATATTCTTGGATAAAATTGGTGGGAAAATGGCCATCATCTGCAAAAGTCAATGTGCTCATCATACAGAAGCCAAATCTTTTTCAGTGGTTAAAGATAATAGCTTTTTAATGCTTAGGGTTTGTTTTTTCTTTTTTGTTTTTAAGAGTTGAAATGTTTCAGTTTTCTTCTGCATCTATTTGGAAAGTGGGATGTTTCTTTTTTTATTTTCTTGCCCAGATGTAGGATATGACAAACTGGGATACTCCAGCTAGATGTTTCAGAGCAGCTATCAGCTCTTGAGAAGCAGGTGCTGAAACACAAGGCTGTGACTGTCTCCTTCTTGCATCACGCAGCCGCTGGGCAGATATGCTCACCCACATTTGCTCACAGAAGATATGCTCACACATGTTTGACTATCGCCAAAAATCCCTTGAACACACATTTACTTCTAGTCCCAACACTAGATATTCAGAAAGCAAGCCTGCCTACAGAATAAGAAGGGGAAAAAACAAAAAGGTGAATCACCCAGCCAACACCAGTGATTCCACCTGCTTAGGCAGGAGGACCCTCATCCAGGCCTTAAAGAGACTCAGGATTAGGCCCACCTGGAGGTGGGAGAGGCTCTTTCTTTTTTTTTCTTCCTGTAAAAATGTTGTTTTTCAGACATTATGTAAGATGTCCTATTTGTCTCTTAACTTCTCACTGATTACAAACGGATTACAGGAAGGAAGCACTCCACCTAGTTTCTTTAGTTATCACGCACCATTTCTTAAAGGTGTTATCTGTGTCTCAACAGAAATCTGTAGAAATCTGGTTTTTCCCCTTCTCTTAAAAAAAAAAGAAAAGAAGGGGAAAAAAAAACCAGTAGATGATCTTACCACTCATTGATTATTAATTGCATGGCAGTTATATCCAGAAAAGCTTTTGATTTTTCCAGATGCATATTTAATAAGAAATCCTTTCAGCAAAATACAAAAAGACTTGGTATTATTTCTTGCTGAAAGGAAATGGCATGTGAGAGAGAGAGAAAGTTAGGTGGTGCCTATTTCCAAAGGGGTCTGTATCACATCTCAAATCAGAAACCTAGATACTGCTCCTACGATACAAACATCAATCAGTACTCTCGGTCTTCTAATCGTTCCTGTGGACCATCAGATTGAAAAAGTGAGGGTCAAATTGTGTCCCCAGTTTTGCTGAGGCTGGAGTAAAACCATTGCAGCTCCTGGAATGATTCCAATGTTTACTGCTATCCTTATTGGACTAGCATTGCTCCTCACATCCTCACAGCTTTTGCTTGCAAAGCTGTGCATGCCAAAGGCTCCCACCCAGTACAGGGGAGGCAATGTGGGGTGAGTCAGGGAAGAACACAGTGCTCTGGGGGTGGTCAGGAGGTGCAGGGAGGTAGCTGAGAGTGAGACACTTCTGGACACACAGTGAGCAGTAAGGGCAGAGGGGAGATGAAAGAAGCAAAGAAAGAAGCTCAGGAAGACTTTGTAGACCTGCTCCAGCAGCTGGGGAGGAGAATCGCCTGGGATGTTGCTGTGGCAGGTGTCCACTCAGCTGCAGCTTTCTAGAGAAGGAGTGGCTTGGTGTGCAAAACCAATGACTTGGGCGACTGCAGGGCCACAGCTGTGGCATGGCCTGGGCTCCTGTGGGTCACGGCCTGGTCCACACTGACACTCTGAGGGCTGCTGCTCCTGGCAGCGGACACAGACCTGGGGCCAAACTTTGGGCAGCAGGTCAGGCTGAGAAGCCAGTGCCTGGGGAGAAAAACATCAGGTTGTTTTTCTCCTGTATTATGCTTTGCCAAATACTTCAGATACTAGGGACTACATAACATGATGAGCCATGCCCATAAATGTCTGACAAAAGCATGGACACTGTGGGAAAACATACAGACAATGTGTTAACACCAAATGTCTCAACAATGCAAATATTGATTGTAGAGGAAACGGAATTTACGTAGACAGATTAAAGCTAATCTAATAGGCCTTTTTGCCGTTCTGTTTTTAACTGCGATCTCTGTCAACTCATCAGTACTTACCCTTGACCTAGGCAACAATGACTTTTGCTCTCAGTCCAGATATTCCTTTGCTGCATGACTGAATGTTTATTGTATTGTCTTCAGTCATTTCCTTTAACAATGCAAACGGGAAAGAAGCTTTAGAAAACCTTTTTAAACCCAAGAAATGTAATCGAGCAGGGTGCAGGCCCCCTGCACTAATTTCTACCTTACTTTTTTAATTCAGAGACATTCATATGCTGGAGTATTCCTATGCCAAGGAAGATCACTTCCTTTCTTGCTATTCACACTGAGCTGTATTTAATGTCAATAATTGTCTCCCAGAGAAGTTGCAATCATGTTTTTGGCAGAGACCAGCATACACTCTTCTGTGGTTTTTGCAATCTGAGCTCTAAAATAGAAGTCTTTTCAGGTCTCAAATAAAACTGTAATGTGTATTTATTCCAGATTAAATATATTCTCAGTTCTGCAATCTATCTCTCAGGAAGTTCTTGGCATATCTTCATTTTCATTGCATGTCTCAGGAATGCATCTGCAGACCTTCATTTGTGGCTTTTGTTGAAACTCTTTGCAGAACAATAATAAACAATAGGATCAAAATAGAGACTTTTTTAATGCCAGCAAAAGCTTATATAACTCCAAACAATGTCTTCACTTTGGCAATATAGCCTAACTGGATTACTGCTATCACTGTACCAAGCATATAGCACATCATAAAAAACAAACTTGAAAGCGCTAATGTGCTTTTGGGTTTCCCCAAATTGTGTATGAGGGGAAGTAAGAAGTTTTCAGTAAGAGGTTTTTCAGTGATTGTGGTGCCATTGCTAGTGGGGGAGGAGAAAGCACAGAAAGACCTCTAAGCCAAAGCACTATTTCTAGGGTAACCAGTGTTTCTTAATGAAAACATAGTTCAGGGTAACAAACACATCAAAGTGAGCTGCTGTCTGCCATTCCTATGCTGAGGAGTGCAGTGTGCCTTCTGAAATGGAAGTAAAGAGTTGAAGAAAATACGTAGCAGAGGAGCAGTCATGAACACCTCAAACATTTGCAACATGGAGTGAATAGTTCCTGGTCAGTGCCTGAGGCTGCTGTGTGTTGCCCAAACTGGATTGGTGCCTCCTTCTGCAGAAGACAACAGCCACAGAGTGACAGTGTTAGAACAAAGAGCCAGTGGTTTCCTGGAGATGGCAGGCAACCCAGGCTTTCCTGCTATACAAGCAAAGCACTGCTGGTCATCATCCAGCAGCTACGGGGGACCTGCAGGAGCCTGGGATGACAAAAAGACTAGCAGGGTAGCATCCCACGTTCTCTCTCAGACATCTCTCCTGTTTTGTTAGCTAATGCTGCCAGAGAGGTAGGATGGATTTGGTAATGTCTTCAGAAATTACTCTTTAAGATAAGAAAAGAAGACCCTTTTTAAGGAAATAAGTACAAATGGGAGAATAAACCCGTTTTGATACTTTAAAATATATATTTATTACATATATTCAAGCAGAAAAATCCCTTTAGAAACTTCTAAACTTTCTTATTCATCTCAGTAAGTACTACTCATTTTCATCCATAAATATTTTTTTAATAACTTTAATAACTTTTTTAAAGTTATTTTCTTCAGTGTTTAGTATGTCTCCGAGTTGATAGTGATTTAGGCATTTGTACCTAACACATCAGGAAAGGATGTTCTCTTAGGTACTTTGCATAGCAGTTCCACCAAATAAATGTTTCCATTAAGGTTTGTTTTAACCCCTACTCAATTATTATTTCTCTCTCTTCTCCAGTCTCATGTTTTCTTGTCACCTCAGATCCAGTCCAGTTCTTGCTAAGAGGATTCTGGTTTAGAGTGTGCTTTACATGTTTAGATTACTTAAATTGAATGGGATTTAAACTCATGCACTTTCTTTCTTTTTTTTATAAATAAATAAATAAATAAATGAATCATATTGTCCCAAATGCAGGAGGGGAAAATCTGGTTGTTTACACAAGAGGCAGTCTTGTATGGTCTTCATGGGTCCTGGATTGCATCACCGCGCACCAGTGATGTGGTCATCTGTGGCCTTGTCACTTGCAGTATGGTTTAAGGAGACACACAGCCTCAGCCTAGCCTGTTCTAGGGTCTTGGCATTTAATGTCCTGGTGGGGAAACACTTGCCAACACCACTGCTAGGAATATTTTTGCAGCACCTACCTTGTTTAATGTAATAGGTGGGCAGCCAGCCAAAAGACCACCTCTGCTTTTATCCCACCCAGACACTCATTGTCAGCAGATGGCTCAGCCTCTCTGACTCCTATCACCCCAGTGAATCACAGAATCATAAGGGTTGGAAGGGATTTCAAAAGATCATCTAGTCCAACCCCCATGCCAGAGCAGGACCACCTGGGGTGGGTGGATTTTGAATGTCCCCAGAGAAGGAGACTCAACAACCCATCTGGGCAGCCTGTTCCAGTGCTCCATCACCCAAGGTGGTAGAGGAGGTCATTGTTTGTTACTCCCCACCACACAGCATGCCACAACAGCAGCAGCCATGGGAAAAGGGTGAGAGGAATTTGGAGGCTGAAATGGATTTTCCCCACATTCACACAGTGAAGGTCCTGCCATCCCTCCCTGAGTTTTCTCTCTGCGTGTTATGTGGGGTTTCACCTTTTTGTGTCCCCTCCTTCCCAAGAGGACTCAGTTGCCACCTCAGAAAATCTAATTTTGCAGCTGCAGTGGCTTCTGCTGTTGCAAAGTTAGTGAGGTGTGAAGCCAGCCTTGGGCCAGCATGAGAACAGGTCACAGTGCCTCCTGGTGACTTCTGCCATGAGGCCAGGCTCCTGAAACAATGAACGCAGGTGTCCGCAATTATTTGATAGGCACTGAAATTCTCTCATGCAGGCTGTATGCTGTCATATGCAAATATTAACAGGTGTGACAGCAACAGCCAAGTGCCACCTCGAACCCTCTTCCATCTTCACTGAAGGCAAGGGAGCAGGTCACTGAGTGAGCTCACAGCTCCTTGAAGAGCAGCAAGTGTAGGAACATTTATTATAGCTGCAATAAAATACACTCATAAGCAAGCAAATGAATCTGAAGATGTTTAGAGGAAGGCCCCAGTATACTTATGTAGCTCTAATGGAGGCACTGAAAGCAGCAATAGCTATCCCAGTTGAGGTGGCCAGCCTGCTGGACCACTATGATCCACTTCTCCTACATGACCTGGAGTCCTTTGGGAAAGCTAGACTCAGTGGCAGAGAAACAAATTTGTTTATCTGAGAGTAAAAATTTGGTCCTAACCCTTCTGCAGCAGCGTTTTCCATGGTCCTCACTGACCAATTCAGCACTGAACAAACTCCTAAGAAGCACCTAGGAGAGCTAAATGAGAAAACAGCAAATTGAAGAAAATCACATCCACTTAATTTCACAAGAAATTCTTTGTTTCCTATGTAAGCCTGGCACTGTGACTCTGTGAAAAGGCCTCTGCTAGGAGCAGAAGCAAACTTTTCTCTGATTTCTTTTCCCCCATTGAATGTTGAAGTATCTTCAACCTTAACTTTACAGCCTTAGTGGGAAATTTAAGGATTTTGATTTTGAACTTACAGTGGCAGCTAGGCAGCAGGTAGATTTCCAAGTCTCTGAGCTCATGTAAGCCTCCAGAAGATGAAAATATTTTGTGTTTTCCCAGTTCTCACAGCATGAACTAATTTGTACTGGATTTCCTATCCCTCAGAGTCTTCCTGCTCCATCTGAGATATAAGGGGATATTGCTCACCTTCCTTGTTGACTCCAATACACATAGAGGACGGGCAGCCTCAGCTTATATTAATATGTAATTTCTGATTCTAGAAACATAGCTGAGAGGCTGAGTCTTTAACGAGCCTGTGGCTGGGGATGATAAGGGATACTTCCTGCAGGTTTCAGCTCCCTCTATTGTTTTTTGTAACAATGGGGGAAAATTAGTGTTTTCTAAATCAGCAATTTTATGACAATTTGCATTCCCTAATGAGGAAGTGTTAGAGAGCACCAAAACTTACACAGGAGAAGAAAGAATCTGAGCAAACAGGATAAAAAGTAAGGCTAGTACATCAGTAGTTGCAGACTGTTGAGCTATGCTGAATACATTTAAATTTAAGTATTTGGTCAGCCAGTCTTCTTGATCACACATGTAGAAGCCTTGATTCCTTCCTCCTCATATGAAGGCATGCACCTTCATGAGCATGAAACCCTTGCTCTCTCAGGCAGCAAGACTCTCCTTCACTGCAAGAGTCCCCCATTCCCCTCTTTTAGAGATGAGCTGTGCTGTCCCTTCTCTAACAGCAACAGCTGGCACCACAAACATCCTCTTGCTGCTGCCAGAACAAGGCAGGAACAAACAATTGCTGTCCCAGGGAAGGGAAGAGAAGCAGCAGGAGGGATAGCCAACCCAGCCTGTATCCCAAGTGACTGCAATGCTATTCTATTGTTGTAACTGAACTCCAGGTCAGCTTCGGGAAAATCAAATGTGCTGATTTCAAGTCTCCACTCCTTATCCCCTCTCTTCCCAGCTCCTTTCCCTCATCAGGGATGGCAATGCAGGGCTTTGTCCTCTGACATACATTTTCAAACTGCTGCAGGGCATGCACTGCCCCACTGCCCCCTCGCAAAACTGTGGCGTGCTGCTCCAACTGAGACCCAGAAGCCTGGGAGGTCAAAGACCTGTCTGGTCTCTGCTTTGACTGTCAGATACAACAGGAACTAGGGAGCTTTGACCACTGGAGGGGACCTGCCAACCCTTATCCAAGGCCCAGACACAAGCTAGCATTGAACTGCAGATATGCAGGAGTAATTTGCAAACCAAACACTTCCCTCAGTCTCCACTGCCACTATCACTTCACTGGACACAGATTTGGCCTGTTGTATAAAATAGTTGGGTTAGCAATGAACAATTTCTCTTCAGCTAAAGCTTGAAGCTACCTTCACCCTTGTCTTATTTGTTAGCAAAAAATATCATTTCCTTTTCTATCTTCTTCTACCGAGACAGGCCAGATAAGTGTGTCTAAAGCTCAAGTGCTAATCAACTGATACTGCAACAATTGTGTGGATAAGAATCACACTAGCTGTGCAAAAGCTGATAAGTCTCATTAACTAGATTTCTGTCTTTGAAGGGAGAGGCATTGACCAGAGAATAGTCTGTCCCATATTTCTGAAATAGCTCTCCTAGAATAAAATCTCTCTGTAGAAGTTTCCATTTCTCCCCAGCTGACAAGATAAACCCAGACACATATATTTTAGACTGTTTCATTTACATGTGCTAAATCTCATTCTTTGTGACTTAGTCCAGAAAGGCAAATCTTTCTGGACTTCTGGACAAATCTTTCTGGAAGTGCTAGAGAGAGTCCAGTGCAGGGCCACCAAGATGATCAGGGGAACGGAACATCTTTCATATGAGGAAAGGCTGTGGGAACTGGGGCTGTTTAGTCTGGAGGAGATTGAGGGGACATCTTATTGATATTTAAAAATATCTATATGGTGGGTGTCAGGAGGTTGGGACATCCCTTTTTTCTATAGTAGCTAGCAACAGGACAAGGGGTAATATAAGAAAAAACTATTTCACTGTTCAGGTGAGGGAGCCCTGGCACAGGCTGCCCAGGGGGGTTGTGGAGTCTCCTTCCTTGGAGATCTTCAAGACCCGCCTGGACATGTTCCTATGCGATCTGATCTAGATGTAGAGATCCTACTGTCAGTCTCACACATCTAGAAATCCTAAATATGAGAAATACTCAGATTATTTCTTAAATACTTGCTTCAAAGGTTGTAATTCACTGAGATTCATATCTTCTAACATTTTTCTGCAACTACAGGGATTAGGAACTTTGTCTTAAGAGCAAAAATAGTAGATGAAGAGATTTAAAATTATAATTTAAAGGAAAAAATTAATGCAATTAAAAAAGGATCTAATATTATTTGGAGTTGAACCTAAACCAGTTCCATTTATCCACAAAACGTTTTTCTCCAGGGAAAAGAGAGAAATCCAGCATCATCAACCATTTCCAATATGACCAAGTAGAAGAATCCCAGGCAGCTGCACTGACACAGGAGTCACGCTGCTGGCACAAGATGGAGGTGAATCCTTCTCAGAAGGATATCGTTGCAGCTGCAGTATGAAGACATGGGCTGCCAGCTAAACATTTCCAGATCAACAGGAAAAAAACAAAAGGAAGGTGAGCATTTATTAAATGCAAAATGACGTTTTGAATAGTAGTTTGGAACATCAGCCTTGTGGAAACTAGGAGATAATAGCATGAAAATCACTCTCCCTCCACACAAACATTGTGAAAAAGTTTGGTCTTTTAAAGAGACATTACCATATTCCCTCTTCTCCTTTGTGCATCTGCCTCAGTCAGAGCGTGGCTATTGCTAGGCTATCTCAGCTTTACTTGCCTGTATGGATTTAAAGAACTATTAATGCCAGTTGTGTATGCTATAAAACCAGCTTTTGTTGATGCTGCTCATTGAAGCAGGAGCTGGATTTATGCACTCCCAGCCCCACAACCCCATTTGTTTTGTATCTACACATTAGCCTAGGTCTAGTTCTAGCTCAGTATTTGTGGATAACCAGACTCAAACATTTGCAAGGGGCTCAGCCTGGGGTACCTTTGACTTTACCTATGCCTCATCCTTCTGAAACCCAGAGAAGGGAGGGACACTGGAATAAAAGCTTGAGGACTTGGCTGCTTGATCGTAGGCTAGCGTGTAGGTGCATCAGGGGTCAAGCAGAAATCCAGCTTTAGATAAAATGCAAAAAACTTGTCCAGCAATTACTGTCATGCCAAATGTAGGATTTAGAAGCTGTAGTGATGTGTAGCCACCCAGCAGGTGGTGCCAAGCAAACAGAAGAGGTTCCATCACTAGTTTATGGTGGTATCTCCAGCAAGGACCTTGCACTCCTCCAGACTCTACAGGCATCTGAGTTAATCTACATATATGCACTCTTTTGGGTTGTTGTAGCAGAAATCAGCCCTAGGAGATAATTCTTGCAACTGTGTTTCTACTCTGATCTTCAGAGCTGTGTTCTGTTTTTCAAGAAATAGTGTAAAGTAAACATGAAGGAAAGAACAAGAAAGAAATTATTGATACAGTTGATACATTTTTTAATACTGTCTATATTTTTTCTTTCCCTCAGTGTTGAACATTTGTATTCAGTCCTGAGATAAAAGTTTGTATTCAGTCCTGAGATAAAAGTTTCCGTTGATCTTTCAGCATTGAAAAGATTGTGCTTATCAGCAATGAGCAGGGAAATAATGAAAAAGTTTTGGGTTTTGGTCAGCAGATATCAAGACTGACAACACACAGCTTTGAATGGAAATATGTATATCTGCTGTCCTAGAGTGGAGGTGAGTTTTAACGTTCATTAATACTCTCTCTTTCTTCCATATGTCCTCACAATTACTCTTTACTAGCATGTCCTTTCCCTCATACGTATCTTAACAATCATTTTTTAGACAGCAAGAAACTGAAAATAAGGTTATCTTCATACTTTGGCCTGCTATCTCCTTCTTGAACTCCTTAAGAAGAACAGTTTACTCATCTATGCCAAGCATTTGACTTTCTTTGTCCGTTTTCCATTTGACTCATTCCTGCCAAGGTACCTACTGTGTCTGACTTCCCCTTCTGGGTAAAGCTGTCTGCCAGGCTGAAGAGCTGTGAGCAGCTAGAAAATCTGGCACTTTTGGAAACGGGAGATAGATAACATAGCATAGACAGAAGATAAGAAGGGATTCTCCATATACTCCACTATTGGGACGCTCTTTGGGCTGCTTGGTGTTTCGATGTGAGAAGAAGAAAGTTGGGGAAAAGAATACTGAGTCTTGATAGCTTCACCCAGGTAGCCCTGAGGTATAGTTCGAAAAGCTTTAAAAATATTTTACAAAATATCTTTAAGCCTAAGAAGCAATCACTCACAATATAGTTATCAAAGTTCTCTGCTGTCTAATGAACAACTTAAAAGTGAACCACTCCTGTCGCAAATGTTACAAGAATTTTATGCTCTTGCAAGGCTTTGGAATAACGTGATTAAAGTAATTTCAAAGCAGGGTCCTAAAATGCCCAACTGAGGTGTGACAGATTTCCCAGATGTTGAAAGCAAAACACCTGCATCTGTCTCAGAGCTCCTGGAACAAGCTCCCAGGCCTGGAACTCAGCACAGATGACTTGGCTTCACATAAGAGGAGGTCCTTGGATGATGATGCCTGAGACTTGAGGAGAGAGAGACAAGTGCTCTCATCTTGACTAGATGGAGAATTGCTTCAGGGTGAGCATGGGCAGAGCAAGAGAGGTGCTGCTGAGTCAGTTTTGGATTCCTGAGGCTGAGACAGTGGCATCTGCTGAAAAATGCCGTTGTTCATTTCCAGGGAATTGCTGCTGAGACAGGGCAGGAAGAACATGTTTAATGTGATGGCTTTGATGTATGACTGAAACAGCAAGTTTCTGGCCCCCAAACAGAGGTTTGTAACTGAAAGCTCATTCCCATGCTACTGTTCTTGTGACAGTAATAAAGCATCTCAAACAGTTCTTTTAAAGGGACTTTTTTTTCTCTGACTCAGAGCAGGTGCTGTAAGTCTTCAACTTAATGCTGTGGCTTCACACTGATTTTAACCTCATAAACACAACATAAAGCAAAAAAACCAGCATTTACATTTCCTTTTACTAGGCACTCCTCAGTAATAAGGACTATGAGCAGTTTTTCAGCTGTTTCATAAACGGATATTGAAAAATGGAGTTTGCATCACTTCCACAAGAAAGTAGAAAAAAAGCAGCACTAAATTGCAAATTATTCATCACTTCCCTTTTCCTTCCCCTGTGTTTTAGCAAAATAGTCCTTGACCTCCACTGCTAGCTCATGACTAGTGTATAAATTGTGTATAAATTACAGCCAGGACAAAGTCAGTTCAAGCCACCATTATCTCCGAGCAGCTTTGCTGGCATAGAAGCAGTTTCAAGCTGTTTCAAGCAAGGACACATAACAATTCAACAAGCTTAACATTTAAGGCAGAACTTACTCTCTATAATATACATTGAAAAGGAAATTTCCAACACACACACAGATGAGCCAAAAGAAAGCCATGTCCATGGCCTGTCATTCTATGGCATGGCTGGATCCCATTCTTAATCCATTTAATGAAACTGCACTTACACTGTCAGCCAAGCTCTGTTTCCTCCCTGTATGATCACACCAGAAAACAGACATTGTTAATTTTTACTCTGTTGTGCCCAGCTGAAGCTAAGTCAATCTCCCTGTGAGGAATTGCCAAAAGTAAAAGTAATTCAAAGGGAGTCAGGCAGACTATATAGACCAGTTCCTCAACTCCATTAAGACTTTTGTATTGAGATGGTTTGAACAAGGCAGCTGTTACAGCACAAAAGATTTAGTCGAAATCACATTCCTACACTGGCCTGTGAATGGTGGAGTAGTCATGAATTAATAAAAAAGAAGAAAAATCTCCTCCAATGAGAAGTGGAAAAGCTCTTTCATTGTTCAGATTAGAACAGACCTCAAGTGTGTAACTTGAGCTACATTACTGCCTAGAAAAATACATTGATACCTAAAACAAGTGGTACAAAGATCATTTGCATGCTCGTGTCAGCAATATCCTTAGCAATATTTTTAGTGCACTGCAGTGTCAAGTAATGTACCGAAACTTTGCACTGAAATACAAATAAGCCCCATAGTTATCAACCAGCATTTCAGTTATGGTCTAACCACTGACTGCAGAGAGATATATTTCAAAACTGTCTGCCTTTGTCTCCTCCTGAGATCTGTAAGGGTGCAGGGTTTAACCTGCTCCAATATATCCCATCTCATTACAGCTGCAGACTCCTGACTCCTTAGTCCTCTACTATGAAAGTTGTTTTTCTGTGTTCTGCTGTGAAAAGGTCAGGCACAGCCACAAGAGAACAATATACTTCCTGAGAAAGACTTATGTAGAAATAATTTCTTTTTTTGTTCTAAGGAACAAAATGGTGAGTGGCAGAGCAAGCCTCCTTCCAGAGATGATCAGAAAGAGTTCTGAGGTTTATGGGAAGTTTGGGCACTTTCGAGATTTGAGTTTGGTCTGAGTCAGAACAAAACTATACATACAGTCTTTATTTTTTTTTTAATTTCTCACAAACCAAAGAGTCCAGGAAACTATGATGTTCCCTCAGATGAAAAAAACACTTTAGCTGCTGCCTCTGTTCCAAGAGGTTGATGTTTCTGAAAGTTTCATGTTTATTTAGAGCAAACCCTCAAGGATTTTACTGAGCCTCTGAGTACGCCCATTGCCTGCTGCACAGGCAATGAATCCTCTGCTCCCAACACACAGGCTGCTCACATCACAGCCAAACTGGCCCCTGTCAGACACTAAAGCTTTCTCATGCTACTGGCCCCACATTGCAGGACCCTGAGAGCCCTAGTTATGACTCAGAGTCTCCTTTGATATTGCAATATGTTTCCAAGAAAACATTTTAGGTAAAACAACAACATTTCTCAGTGATATTCACAGGAAAAAATCATGCTAGCTCTGCTGATGAGCCCCCATTCTCCAAGGCCCTGAGTGCAGCCCCTGGCTCTGGCATCCATCCCTGCTTCTTGAGGCCAAGTTGCCTCTTGCTCAGGCCAGCCCTGCTGCACCCTGGTTGAGGAACCTAGGATCACATTTCTGGGAAAGAGCTGGGGAAGAAAGAGCTAGGAGTTTCTCTGGGGCAGCTTTACTGCTCCTATTTTCTTAGGAACTACATTTGTGACCAGATCCTCAGTATTAGTCCTTGTCTGAGCTACACTGTGGCCTGTGCCCAACCTTGTACTTTCTGACCATCACCTACAGCATCCCACTGGTCTTTACAAGAGCCCCATCACCGTGACCTTGTTGGGCAGTTACAAGGCTCTGGACTGTTTCTGGTCACCACTCCTGTCCTGTGTTTGTTCTTTCACTGAGTGCTGCTGGACAGACCCTAGTTGGAGAGAGCATGGCCCTACTGGCCTTATGGTGACCTTGGCTCCTGGCTTGCCCCTATGGGGTAGCCCTCACAGCCCCTGGGACATCCTTATGGGACAATGAAAGCAAAAAGGGCATACCTCTGCACACATCTCAGATGCTCTAATTTGTGTACTTACTCTCATGTTGAACTCCCTGGCTATGGTGTCATATATCAAACAGAAGTAGAGAGGAAAAGCTGTAAGACTTCAGGCTTTGCTTTAATCCTTTAATGGGACTTTCTACAGAATATACCAATTTCCTTACATAACATGTCATCCTTTTCAAAACAGTCATACAGAAACTGGTGAAAACCACTGTACTTTTCCAGCGGCTCACAGGGGTTTATCCTAAGATATCAAGTAATTTCTCTGTGAGGAAAACAGTGGAGGCAAGACAGAAACCAGACTTTTTCACACTAACTGTTCCACAGGAAAAAAAAAAACAAAAAAACCCACCAGAAACCCACACACCAAAGAAACCACTTCTGTAATAGCTTTTTTTTTTTTTTTTTTTGTGGAAAGAACTTTTTGCCCAATTATAATTGATTTGCTTTACCTGAAATACTTGAAAAGCTCTGTGTATTGTCAACCTGAGTATTCATAAACTCTGAATGTAGTAAGTGAGTAGAATTCAACAGCAACTTCACCAGCTTTGCAGAAATGTGCAGAGGCCTCTTCACAGTGTCTAAACACAGCTGTCTGTACAGGACAGTGAAAGCTTTCCACAGAAGAATCCATTTTCTCCCCACATTTACCAGCTGGCCACAGTGCATTGAGACCTGTATAGGTCACCTTGCTCCACTCCACTGTCCCTCCAGCATCCACATCTGACCCACCTTCCCTCACTCTCACCACGCCAGTTTCACTTCCCCTCTCAGCAACTTGTTGAACTCATGTGCCATGCAGACAGATAAGAACAGTCCCTCTCCCTGCCGCAAACCCATGAAGCACAAGTAAAATACACAGAGTAGCTATCTGTTTCTTTTGGTTTTACACAGTCCCCATCTACTCACTTCTGCTGTTGCAGACACCTCACCCACATTTCACAATAGCAGATCTTATGAAAGGAATACTGAATAAAATGTTTCTTTATGAAGCCTGAGCAACTTCAGAAAGCAAAAACTGACTTGGGCTCTTAAATTATGTAAGTAGTTGTGAAAACTTCAGCCTTTTTCTGGGATGTATGTATGTATGTAAAGTACTTGGCATCACAAAACATAAGTGGAAATACATCACTGAGAAAGAGCTAAATACATAGTTAGATAAATAAAGTAACTAGATTGGTAGTTTTAACACTGAAACCCTGTTTTCTGAAAAGAGCTGTTGCCTTAAGCAGGTCAGGTTTCACAACTTTATTTAACCACAGTCAGGCCTGAATTTCATCCAGATAATTTCAATAGAAAGTAACTTGTTATAATACTTAGTTCAATAGAGTTTTACATAATTATACAATCAATATAGCAAAATAAAAGCACATCACTTATAATCTATGGGATCTGGGGGAATTTATACGTCAAATATTCATCTGGGGGATTTTATTCTTCTGGAATTTGTCTCACTGAGAGACAAAGTAAAGGCAGATCAAAATCTATATTAAGCCTTGTGTAGCTCAAAATAAAAGAATCAGCAATCCCAGTTTCACCAAACAAACAGAGCTGGATGGAATTTTATTTGTTCATATTCATTTCTCATCACAGAATTCTGACATCTTCTTAGAAAGGATGATGAGGACTATAATTTCCTTCAGGCAATTTGTTCAAGTACTACCTTTAAATTAGATTTAAAAAAAAAAAAGAAAAAAAGTCTTCTAGATGTGACTCCTCTTTACTCAGTCTGGAGCCTAGGACTCCCGAGTTACCCACCCTGAACACAGAGAATGAGCTTTTTCCTATATAAGCCGCATGAACGCTCTTCTCCAGGCTAGACAAACTCAGTCTCTTTAAACTACAAAGACTGAACAAATACTACTACAAATCAAACACTCCTGCCAGTGAAACAATCTGTGAAATGAGTTATTTTGATGCTAATGACTTATAAATTCTTAAGAAAGAAATTACTATCTTACCTGAATTTTTTAACACACATTGGATTTCTTCAGTCTTTTCACCAAACGCATTTCTGCTGTAGAATGCCAACAAAAAACTTGTAACTGTAACACCTACTTCCTCTTTTCATTTCTTTTAATCACTGACAAAGATATGTTAGAATATTTGCTGAAAAAACTTTTTTTTTCCCCAATTTAAAAATCTGTTTTTGGTAGGTGCACTCATTACTCATGGAGCACTCTATGGCTGTTTCACTCACCTTGCATCACAAATGCTGGAGTCACCACCAGAGGTATTTTTCTAGAACTGACATATGGTTTTTTTTGCAATGCTGACATTCCAATGTATATTCACATTCTCTTTAAAGCAAGGAAAGCTGCAAGAATTTCTTAAAACATTAAGTGTAATCCAAGCAGAAAATGGACACAAGCATAAGGGAATCAATATGTTTGTCTCTGTATTCCAAGCCTGATCTATCTCAATCATTCATGAATTAATTTTCCATAGTGGAAAAAATAGGTAATCTGTTTCAATACTAGTGCTTATTTGAGATTAGCTATGTGAATCACACACAGAATCACAGAATCTTAAGAGTTGAAAGAGAACTCAAATGATCATCTAGTCCAATCCCCCTGCCAGAGCAGGACCAACTAAAGTAGGTCACACAGGAACTCATCTAGGTGAGTTTTGAATGTCTCCAAAAACAGGAGATTCAACAACTCATCTGTGCAGTCTATTCCAGTGCTCCATCACCCCCGCAATGAAGTTTTGCCTTGTATTTCTTTGGAATCTCTTATGTTCCAGTTTATACTCATTGCCCCTTGTCCTGTTAATGGACATCACTGAGAAGAGCCTGGCTCCATCCTCCTGGCACTCATCCTTTACATATTTGTAAACATTAATGAGATCACCCCTCAGTTTCCTCTTCAAACTGAAGAGTCCCAGCTCCCTCAATCTTTCACCAGAAGAGAGATGCCTTCATCTTTGTGGCCTTGTGTGGAACTCTCTCCAGCAACTCCCCGTCTTTCTTGAACTGAGGGGCCCAGAACTGGACACGATATTTCAGATGCAGTCTCAAAGGACAGAGTAGAGGAAGAGGAGAACCTCTCTTGACCTATACCCCAGGATGCCATTGGCCTTCTTGGTCATAAGGGCACATTACTGACTCATGCTCATCCTGCTGCCCACCAGGACCCCCAGGTCCCTTTCCCCTACACTGCTCTCTAATAGTTCAAAAACTGTACCAAGACTTATTCTCTGCAGCTGGCCAGAGAGACATCCAATGCAGAGTGGATCCAATATGACACAGAGCAGTGGTCCTGAAGCTTCTTTTATCATGCACCTCAATAGTAAAAAATTATTGAACACACTTCCCTCCACTATATATATGCTTATTTATAATTTATGTACAAATACTACTCTGCAAAGATATTAAACACATCATAAAACCTACCAAAAAAAAGGGATGAGATAAAGATGAATCAAGTACTATTAATTCATCTTAATGAAATAAGTACTAGTAATGAAATAAGTACTACTTAATGAAATAAGTACTATTTAAAAAATTGTATATTTATTTATTAAAAATACAAAGATGTTTTCTTTCTGCATCCCAGTTGATTGTCTAGCACATTCCTTGGAGTCTTGCACCCTGTTTTGCAGACAACTGACACAGACATCACTTTAGTTAATGCCAACACTGTCTGCAGGATCCTTAGAAAATCTCTGTTGTTTCTGTCAAATCCTGTCAAATTCTATGTGTCCAGATTTCAGCTGGGATAAAGTTAATTTACTTCCTAGCAGCTGGTAAAGTGCCATGTCCCTGAAAACAGCATTGGTAACATCAGGATATTTCGGTTATTGCTGAGCAGTGCTTGTACGGCATCAAGGTCATGTCTCCTTTTCACCTTGCCAGTGAGTGGGCTTGGGGTACACAAGAAGCTGGGAGGGACATGGCCAAGACAGCTGACTCCAACTAGCCAAAAGACTGTTCCATACCATATAATGTCATGCCCAGTATGGACATGGGGGGAATTTAGGGGAAGGGTCAGATCATTGCTTAGACAGTGTTCGGCAGGTGATGAGCAATTGCATTGTGCACCGCTTCTTTCTATTAGGTTTTATTTCTCTCTTTCTGTTATATTCTTGTTCATTAGTATTATTTCTATATTACGTTATATTATACTACATTTTATTATATTAATTATATTTAATGCATTGTTCTTATCTGAACCTTTGAGTTTTGGTGGTTTTTTTCCCCAAATCTCTTCTCCATCTTACAGGGGTTGTTGGAGGGCACAGGACAGAGAGAGTGGCTGTGTGCTACTTAGTTGCCGGCTGAGGTTAAAGTACAACACTATGCTAAGGTTTCTCCCTAAAAGATAGCCTTTGCATTTGTTTTCCTCTTACATTAAACCAGACAGCTTGTCAGCATTGGCAGTAACATCCCATGCTAATCTCTTTAGGTAAGAGTCATTCCTGACTGATGTAAATGTCTGACATTGAGAACAGAATGTCTTCAAGGTCTAGCTGGGATGCTGAAAGAAATTATTATCTCAGCTTTTCGTTTTACTTCTTGGCAGATTGATTGTTTAACATGTTCCTCTAAAATAACTTCATATCTTAAGCAGTAGAAGATAGCAGCAAAATAGATTGGGATAGTAATATATATAGCAGCTTTCACAACATTAGTAAAAATGAAAAAAAGAATAGACATCCACATTGGCTTTATTCATGCTAATAGGAAATACAAGAACTTAAAAGCATCAGAGGTGAGAAAATTCAGAAGTGAGAAGTAAGCTGGGGTTTTCCAAGAAGCAGAAGTCAGAAAGTGTGATGATTCAGATCAGCAGATATTCAGTCATACAGAATCACAGAATCTCAAGGGTTGGACAGGACCTCAAAAGATCGTCTAGTCCAACTAGCCTGTAAGAGCAGGACCACCTAGAGTAGGTCACACAGGAACTCATCCAGGTGGGTTTTGAATGTTCCCAGAGAAGGAGACTCTACAACTCATTTGGGCAGCCTGTTCCAATGCTCCATCACTCTCACGGTTCTTTCTACAGTATAGAAAACTTCATGTTAGTTTTAGTGTACTACTTCTAATAACAACTAAGTGTAATTGGTAAAATTTGTGGTAAGAATAAATTGCACTAAGGAATACAATTCTCATTTAATGAAAGAGGTACTTTGCTTGGAGATACTCCTTTCTCTCTTTCTTTGAGCTAGTGACTATGCTACAGTGCCCATGTCTAGCACTACTTAAGACCTTCTTTGATCTCTCCAGTTAAAGTGATATTTGATTTTTCCTCTGTTAGGCTGTTCTTTTGTTAATGATGTTCAAGGTGAAACTTCAGTTTTGAATATTAATATTTGTTTTCTTGCTTGGTTATTATCTATACAAGCTAAATTTTATACTATTGTTATGAATGAATCCTTTTTGTATTGCTTATATTTTATTACTCTTGACTTTTTTGTCTATCATATCAGACATAGCTCTTTCACTTGCTGTGAGAGCCTAGTTTTTAGATTATAAATGGAGGTCTCTAAAAAGAACAACACATTCCATGTACAGAAGCCTTCCTAAGAAGACACATTCTCTACACAAGCAATTTTATTTGCTTTAATGCATTGTCAAAATTTGCAGCCAGTTTCCTGTACAGAGAAGTGGTGAGAGTGAGTTGGAAAAGTAAAGAAAGAAAAGAAAGAAAAGAAAGAAAAGAAAGAAAAGAAAGAAGGAAAGAAAGATGGAAAGAAAGAAAGATGGAAAGAAAGAAAGAAAGAAAGAAAGAAAGAAAGAAAGAAAGAAAGAAAGAGAAAGAAAAAGAAAGGTAGTTAATCTTTATGCTAACTTTATGAGCTTTGTCTTTATGCTGTTTCTTAGATCTACTTTAAACTAGTGCACAATGTAACTAAAGTGATTCTGAATCTGGCAACAGTACAAGACCTAAAGTCAGGGACAGAAGTGTTGACCTCAATCACTCCATATATAGTTTAGTGCACTTTTTGTGTCAAGAGTTACAAATGATGTCTGCAGCTTTGGCTGCAGCAGATTAAATGTTGCATTTATCCCCAGCTCCTGCATAGTTAAATAAGCTGGGCTGTGCATGAGGACAGCAGATCTGTAAATGAATACCCTTTTTTTCCTGCCATTGCTTGTAGTATTTAATCTTCAGCAGAGAAGTTTAAGACAGGTGCATCTTATAACGTCTCAAGCTGGGGTAGCAACTTCTGCCTGACTCTGTCTGGAGAATTAGTTACCTTCTGCCCACTTCCAACCAGCAGCTCAGAGGAGAAGAAGGCATGGGGTAAGACTTACCATTACCACAGATAAAATCATTTGGGTCAACTGGCTGGGAGTGGATGACTGATGTTTGCTTTCTTGTGTGGGAGAGTGTTCATAAGAATGGCTTCAGAGATAGATCAGAGAACATGGTCATCTTTGATCAGCATCACTGATTCTGGGCCTGGATCCTGTCTAAAACAAAATATCTGAAAAAGAGATGGAGTTGATGTGAAAACAATTTAAAAGCACTATGTATGCATTGAAAATTTCCTCAAGGATTTCTTACAAGTAGTATCACATGGATTTGGACCTCAGTATCATAGAGGCTGTAGAATATCACTCACTGATTCAGGTTCCTGAGGTCAGTAACTGTTGTCTGAGCAACAGACCTTCTAGAAAGGCATTTGCAATGTATTTTGAATTGATTTTGGCAATTGGTCCCAAAACCAATTTCCTTTATTTTTAATCTTGTCAGTTTAAACAATAGTAAATGTTATTACATCTCTGGTGCCCAAAGCCTAGGCTGAAAGGTGGAGCTTCCTAGAAACCAAACATCTCAGGTTCATAACAGTGAACAGTCACTTCTGTTAAGAATATTCTGTTTTAACTATGTTATAAAAATGTGACCTTGATGATTTTGATTATGAGCTTATTTCCCTTTAGGCTGAAATAAGAAATGAGCTTAGGACTCCCACCTCATGAGAAGGATCCCAAGGGAAAAATCAACTGCTTGATCCTTGGGATAGAGGTCTTCAGCACTTGCCTTCTGCAGAGAGAAGAGACCCCAGATCTATATCTGACTTCAGTTTTGACTAATTTAGACTTCTTCCAACTAGCTTTTTAGAATCTCACTTAAGGTATTTAACTCCGTCCATGCACTTGTATGCTGATGTGGCCATACAGAGCAATGCTTTTGATGCTGTCAAGAAGCCAGTCAGGACTCAATAGCCAATGTGACTATTAAGCAGGTATTCTTTATTGCAGTGCTGGGGAACACAGGGGATTTCTCCACCAAACATGCCCACTTCAGCCTTTGAATTTTCAGTTTATATTTACAGTAAACATGAATATTCATTACATTTCCAGGAAAGGGCCCACTCATAGTCCCATCTTGGTCCACCCAAGTTATGTTTCCCTCGTGTTTCTTTCAGTGTCCTCTTGCTTCCTTCAGTGGTCATTAGGGATTGCTGTTGGATTAAGATCCATACCTTCCTCACAATGTATCTTTTACTCCTAGGTCCTTGGGTAGGATGAAAACTGGCCTAAAACCTCTGCCATTGCGGACAACAGTTTTGTTTAGGGCTAGGCAGGCCTTAACAGTGGTATACAATGTCCAAATGTTCAAGTAGGACTAACGTAATAGCTTTGCCATAATGATTTTGTTTAGGTACACATGAGAACAGCTTGACTCCATCCTCCTGACACCCACCCTTTACATATTTGTAAACATTAATGAGACCACCCCTCAGTCTCCTGCAAGCTGGAGAGCCCTATCTCCCTCAGCCTTTCAGCATAAGGGAGATACTCCACTCCATCATCTTAGCGGCCCTGTGCTGAACTTTCTGCAGAAGCTCCTTGTCCTTCCTGAACTGAGGGGCTCAGAACTGGACACAATATTCCAGATGTGGTCTCGCAAGGGCAGAGTAGAGAGGGAGGAGAACCTCTCTCAACCTACTGCCCACACCCCTTCTAATACACTCCAGGATGTCATTGGCCTTCTTGGCCACAAGAGCACATTGCTGGCTCATGCTCATCCTGCTGCCCACCGGGACCCCCAGGTCTCTTACCCCTACACTGCTCTGTAACAGTTCATTCCCCAACCAGTACTGGTACATGGGGTTATTCTTTCCCAGATGCAAGACTTTACGCTTACTCTTGTTTAATTTCATTAGCTTTCTGTCTGCCCAATTCTCCAGCCTGTCCAGGTCTTGAAAGGCAGCACAGCCTTCTGGTGTGTCAGCCATCTCCCCCAGTTTAGTATCAACACACTGCTGACAGTGCCCTCTGTTCCCTCATCAAGGTCATTAATGAATATTTTGAACAGTACCAGTCCCAACACTGACCCCTGAGGGAATGATAGTCATATGACTATATCTATCACTATCTATGATGTCTATGATAGTCATAGATAATGATTGACTTAGAATTTAAATTCAAATCCTCTTACAATAGTCTAACTCATAACATGCAATGAGCCATATATATGTAAAATATTTAAATATATAATTAAAAGGAAAGAAACATTAAAAAATCCAGCCCTTGGCTCAATAAGCAAAGGCTTTCTAAAACAGGTAGCAAGTGTTCTGCAATGCTAGCAAGTTTGAAGACAGAGGGAAAAGCATTTATTATACCATTTATGTTTACAAGCCCAGGGCAAAGTGAGCAACTGAAGAAGCGGCAAAAAGTCCTTAGGCTTTGCAGCTTTGCCCAGGTAGATTTATCTCCTACAAAGTCTTTTAAACAAAATAATCTGTCTAATTTCCTCTTTTTATAGGTCAAAGGATCTTGCAATCATGACATTTTCCCTTTCTAAATCATGTCTTATGACTCATAATTAGGTCCTTTTCCACTCATCCTGAATAACTTTTCCTTTGGTGCAAAGTTTACTTCATGTGGTTATTTCATACCAAATTGGAAGAGAGACAACAAATAGACTGTGGTGTGTGTAGATGAGAATGCCTTGTTAAATTAGAATGGATTGCTTGTTTTATAATTAAAATTATTTTATAAGAATCCTTCTGCTCTGTCCCCACTTGCATAAAAACATCCCTTTATCCTATCAATGGGATTATCATTATATCAGAGATTATTATTACTACCCAAAGGTATGAAATATTAGGTAACCTATAATAACTCCCTTCACCTTCTGGTTCCTCTTCCCATCATGCCTATAATGTTACTGCAAACAGAATAGGAAAGTTCATGCTAAATAGAAAACTAAACTTTCAAAAACTCCCCAAAGCAACTCAGAATAACAAGCCTGCAGTTCTTTCCTTTTTAAGTTGAGCTGGCCAATGTTAACTCAGACTGTAAAGGCAAACGGAGCCCTCAGTGTCCTGCAGCACTTGAGCACTGCCAGGGTGGCCTGGTTCCTTCAACTGTTGAGTCATCATTAAGCAAAACAAAGTAACAAATCAAGTCTGAGATAAATCCAATAAATCTTCTCTTCCTCTGTCCATTCAACTCTTGGTGTTACAAAGTAGCTTTGCATTGGGAAGAGGCCCACAGTTTTCAAAGGTGGGGTTCTGAACTGCTCTGTAAGATGCTATCCAAGAGGGCAGGCAATCAAATAAAAAGTTTTGTAGGAAAAATCAGACAGTTCATGACAACTTCTTGGGGATGGGAGTGGGAGAGTGAAGTGACCCACTTTGGTGAAACAGGATGACTACCTGCAAGAGGTACTGTGATCTTCTATGGTGTCTCTGGTCACAGAAGCTACCAAAGGCTGTTGGCATTGAGGAGAGGCCGCAAGAAACACTGCAGTGTTTGAGGAGTTTGTTTTGTACAAACACTGGAGTCACAGGCCCAGATGATCTTGGTCACAGTTGTCTGTACTGAGGGCCACCACTAGATCTGGTTAATCAGAAGCTGTGTCTTCCAGCATCTCCCACATCCAGCTGCAAGTTGATCACAGTATCAATGTCTGCAGTGGTCCCATGGGGATGTTCTTCCAAGCTGATGGAGGTTGTGCCAGCATGATGCTGTGCCAGGTGCAAGTTACTCAACAGCCTGGTGAACTACAGTGAGCTCAGTCTTAGCTGTGAATGCAGTCAAGCACCCCAGAAAAGAGAGAAGAGTTGTACACAGTAGGTGTGCCTCTGAATCCAAGCTCTACTTCATGACAGGGAATTTAGCTTGCCTTTCTGTATGTGGAAGTGGAAGCAAGGAGAAACACTTCATCCTTTTCTGGCATTCCAGGTTCTGGTAGATGATCAGCACCATTGTGGAACCTTCTCCTTTTTTAAGAAGATGCCACCATTCCTCTTTAACAGCTTTGACCACTAGATAGTTACATTGGCACTTTAGAAAACTGCTGAATCCTGTTTTAACTTAACACTTATGTGGAATCACCTATATATGAGAAATGCATCAAAGATCCTAACGAGAGCTAAAGAGAAAGCAGTCTATCAATTTGTTGTCAAAAATAAGTATTTAGTAGTCACTGCTTCTTCTTATTCTCCATAAACTGAAGGCTCGGGAGATATCTTCAGCTCACAGTTTTCATCCAGTTCTCTGTAGAGGTTAAATACAAGACTATCAGCAGTTGTTCAATTCACCTTTTCTGTCACACATTATTTTGGGAACACTTACCAGAATCTTTATTTATCTTGAATGCACGGCTTGAGCCAATTGTAAGGGTACAGCATGACTGAAACGTCAGGACTGCCTATGCCATGGTTCAGATAGGGCCCTTGGACAGAGGATCCACCAGTGGAGAACCCAGATGATGTTGTTCAGAGCAGTTAAGGCCCGCTGGGACACTCTGGGCCCTTGGAAAAGACCATTTGAATTTTGTAAATTGCTGTGTGAGGTTTTTTGCCCAATGGCCAAAGTTGCCTCTCATGTCTTTAGAATCTTCACAACAGTCTTTCATACAGGTTGGCATTGCCAATGGCTTCTCATGGGAAAACACAACTATTCCACAAATAAAAATAAGTGCAAGAAGCTTTGCCCTAAATTTAATCTCCCAGTTCTCCTAAAACCCTTGAGTTTGTCCTAACCCCTGTAGATTCCTTACAGGCAATTCAAGCAGAGACTGTCACTTGTATGTATTGTCACTTGTTAATCCCGATTCTCTTCCTGTAAAACAAGTGAGAATGATGTAGCTGCTTTCCCCAAAATTACGTCTGCTCTTAGTATATGTAGCCTCAGTTATCATTTATTTCTTCCCATCATTTAATGGAATGACCTGGAAAAGGAAGGTGCATGAGGATTTTTGCAACTTTTCATATTTTGATGACAGATTGAACTTTCATGCTACTTTGAAAATGGTCCAGTGTACACACTTCTAGTATCACATTTACCAGCCTGATCTGCCAGTTGCTAAAACAAAGGAAGCGCAGATAGGAAACTTTATCAAATAGCTATCATGAGTTGAGTGTTCCAAATTAACCCACAGCTAGAAGACTGCTGATGAAACATGCAGCCTTACCTCAATCCAGGAGCATGATGGAGGCTTTTCAAGTGTCTGCCTGATATCCACTGAAATGTGTTCCAGCAACAATACCTGAGTATCTGTTTGTCAGCTATTCAGCACCCTCATGGCAAGTTGAACACCCCAATCTTTTGGGAGCTTTCAGTCTCAGGCAGGAAGCTGCTTCCTATCCAATATTAGCCATATGTGGTACCTACATAACTTAAGAGTTTTGTTCTGACTTTTTTCATATCTAAATACTTCATATGGAGTCACTCTAGCTACTGACATATCTGAAGAGAGAAAAGTATTTGCAAATTCATCCTAGGGTGTCTTGTTGTCCCTAGACAAGAATACCTGAGGGCTTCCCCTACACAACTTAAAAGAGCTTAGGGAGCAATCTGTTAGCATAATATAGTTTGTATAAATACATGTAGATGAAGTGCTAACAGATATGATTTAGTGATGATCTTGGACGTGTTAGGTTAGTTTTTGGACTTGATGGTCTTTTCCAACCAAAATGATTCTATCAATGTGTGTACATATAGATAGATGTATAGACATAGAAGTATATATATATTATGGGCCATAAAGAAACTTTGATAAAAATTTGTCAGTTGTTTAGGGTACCTGATGATTATTTCAGATGTCTTAATCTGCATCTTAGTATAAACCCACTATCTGATCAACAGAAATCACTGTAAGACTTTTTTTAATGTGTAAAGCTCAAAATGATTAACCTCCTTGCAGCACATTCTGAGACATACTGACAGTATCTGAAAAGAGCAATGCTACGTGCAAATCAAATGTGATCCGGCTCCATCATCCTCCCTTTGTTTAGCTGTTCCAATTTCACAATAAAACCATAGAAAATGAGGAAGAGGCAAGAGAAAAAACCCCACAATAATAGCAAAAAGTCAGCACAGCATTCTGCCGCTGATTCCCCTGACCCTACTGCTGTGTGTATTGGGAAACAAGGTGGGGCTACTGGCATTACTGCTAAGACATGAAATTGGTGCCATAGTCACACGAGATCTACCAAAACATCTCTGATCTTTCTGGACTGGGTGAAATATGTGGGGGAGGCAGGTTATAACTACAGAGGGGATCTTGTCTGCTTAAAAGCTCTTCAGAAAGTCTTGAGTCTACAATTGTAACAGTGCAGTTTCAACTCTTAAAAACAAATCTTTGGGGTATTGACATTTGCACTAGTATGGCTTCTTGTGGAATTCTTCCATTTGTCAAAAGGGAAATATACTACCGAGGAAGGTTACTGGTCTTAACCCATTGCTTTTCTCTGCTTCAGAAATAGATGAAAAGACAGATCAACAGCTCTTGCATGTCACTCCACAAATTGCTAAGAAAAAAATTGGCTTTAAAAAGTGTACATGAAACCATAAGATGCTTTTATGTTATGGTATCAATCCATAACATGTAATATTTTGGAGGAGATACTTGATTTTCAAGTGTTGATTTGAATCACTTTCAAACATTTCTCCCTAAGCAGTTAAAAAGAAAAGTAGAAAAAGCTCTCAATCTTTTAGGTTTGAGTTTATTTTAAGTGAAATCTGTCAGTTTGTGAAAGCATGTCATGGAGGCCTGTATAAAAACTGAAATAATCAGTAATGCAACTGACAATGTGGTACTATATTTAAAGCACACATCTTGCTAGCGATGACAGTACAATGTGTCTTTGCAATTTAAATCTGATTTTTATCTTTTATAGGCTGTAGCACACTGTGGTTTGACTCGACAGTTCATAAATCAGTAGCGCTACAGATGCTAATTCCTCTTTGGAAAAAGCAAACGGCAGAAATTTTGCCATTTATGTTTAGTGTACAATAGATGGCAGTGGACACAGTACACTGAGATAAAGTAGAAAGGGTCTGCTGTGTTGTGTGCTCCTAATCTGTCTTAATTTGCTGACATAAGGATGAGCTAGGGAGAGTGAAACTATCTCTTTATATTGTCATGTTACACTGCTTTAAACAGAATACAACAATTAGGCCTGTAGGGAACCAGCCACAAGAAGCAATGATCAATTACATTTAATTGACATTGTCCCATGTCAGCACATGTATTTCTTCTAATGTTGTGCATTCTTTCCAAATTAGACAATGTGTCACACCCACACACTTCATTGACATACAGCATTCAGTGAGATTAAAAAACAAATAAAAATGAGTAAAGTTAATGAAAAGAAATGTAACTATTTGTGGAGCCATTTCTTACCATGGAAAATAAAGTAACATATTCCAGGTTCATTCCTCAGTTCCTACTCGCTTCAGGGAAAAGTTTTGCTCTGTGGGGAGAGACCATTTAGAGTCTGAAAATTACATTGGAATGGCTCTTCATGTAATGGTGGTGCTACTGCCTCCACCATTTATAAACTGTCTGACTGCACAGTAAATCATTTTACCTCAGACTGAAAGGGAATAAAGAGATGTCTCCTGTTCAGTGACAACAGAAAACAGAAATCATATTGAAAGCAACCACTGCTTGCCACATACTCTAATTATTTCTAAACAGATATGTACTAGGACTGTCTCTGGACACTATACAGTAGAAAAGATTCAGGTGAGCATTCCCCGACAGATAAAGCTACATTTTAAACTTAAAAGAGATTTTCTTCTTATTTGGTGTATTTTGGAGAGGAAGGATGATGGAAAGAAAGGAAATGGAAATATACTGGGCTGTTGGTTTATTTTATGTAAACACACACATAATGTCTTGCATGCATCACTGCAATGACTATTAAGGTCAAGAAAATGGTTTCAGGAAGAGCAGAAAAATTACACGGATAAGACTGTGCGTAGTTGCGAGAATTGTATCCTTTTCCAAGAAAGGAAGAATAGTCAGCATTCTGGCATTAATACAAACAAACCTTAGTATTTGACCTATTATAGAGTATTTTACTTATGAGTAGATCTATTATAAGTGAATAACAAGTGCTCCCTCTAGTGAACTTTTGTGTGATTCAGTGTCACTGAAGGTACAGACGAGAAAGTTCATGGGCAGAAGTGATATCTTTATTACACTGTCTGTTGAAGTCAGTAAAAAAGGTACAAGCTCTTACATACGCTGCATGGTTTTGAAGGTCGGTAGCACAATGTTTTTGGCAAAGTTGGGGAGAAATAATGTCTCACAGTAAAATCCAGATTTACATACACCATTGCAATTAGATACTGTCCCTTACAGATGTTTACTTTGCTTGTTGATCCTTCCTCTTCATCGTAGGTGTGATACCCATGCTTCACTGACCTTCACTTCAGACTGAAACCCAAAGGGAGATATTTCATTTACTCATTTAGGTATCTCACTACAGTGACAAAATAAAAACGACACATCTGTCCAACGCAGAGGGCTGTGTTTGGGCAGAGACACTGCTTACCCTTGCCACACTGCACTATTGATGCCTGATTACATCTTTTAAAAGTTACACACATTACTAGTACTTTTTCTTGCCCACATATTTTACAATATTATTGAATGAAATGCTTGTAACAGTTCTTATGAGAAGCAGTTTATGAAAGCTGTCATGGTTGTTCCTGATGCCATGGCATGGGTAACCTCAATTTGGACATTTTACAGCTTTTCAAAACATTGATTCACTCTTTTAGTTTAAAATACAGAATATCTATTTCTGGCGAAGTCTCAGGTGGTGGGACTATTACAGGATTCAAAATCTTTGCCTTTCACTGTGTCCCACTGCACTGCTACTGAAACTCTCTGGAATATAACTAGATCTGCTTTGTGTGCTCTCAAGTGCAAGTTTGTAGGAGGTGTGGCACACTACGCAGCAGCTTTCAGGCTATAAAGCACAAACTATTCCAAACTGTTGCATGGTAGCACTAGTTCCTGATTCTGCCTTTATATTAGCACTTAACTAAACCATAAAAGAAAGTTAACAGCATCTGTGATGTGAAATAGCATCTCTGCACAACAGCTGCGGTCTCACTGAAGTTGCTGGATTGATGGTGACTTTCTACACCGAGTGTTTTCATTGATGCTTCAAAGTCAGTGTTTCCACACAATGGTTAGCAGCAGCCTGCCACCAAAGGTTACTACAGTCCTTGTTTCTCAAGTTGTGGGGGTCAATCCAAGGTAGGACCTGGTGCCTGTTTTAAAACATTGGAGCAGGGGTAGAATGATGCTATAGCAAGTCACTGGATTACAGCAGGATGTTGGAAGCAGCAGGAACAGCTAACAATAAGCAGCAGGAAATTGAGAGGGGTAGGTGAGGGCATGCCACTACAGTCCCAGTGTTGAAAATGGGGCTCTCTGCAGATGTGGGAGAACATATCTGGAGAGTGGCGGAACAGGGAATAGAGGCAGGCCTTCTGCTGTGCATATGTGTCGTCCTCTGCATCCTTCCTTTGTGGCGAACTCAAGTATGAGGAATCCATCAGTGGTAAAGCTACAGTGAGAAGCTCTGGTTGTGTTATCTGAAAAACAGTATAAGATCACATAAGAACTGTACTTGAGGATCTGCTGGCATATCAAATACTTTGCTTTATTTGTACAGAGGGCAGCACAGACATAAAAAGCCAACAAGCAGAAAATGGACAACTGCCTGCTGTGCCCACTATTGCAACTTAAAACTCTTTTTTTTCAGTGCTATAAACTAAGTACCAGTGTAGGACATTCAAGGCATATGCTTTGGTATACCTTAAATATTTATTGGTGAACAATTATGTGGAGACACCTCAGTACTTTCCATGTTTCCATTTCTTTTTCCCTTGCAGATGACAAGAAGAAGGGGAAATCTTTTCCAGTTCAGATGCCAGTTGATTAAACAATTCCTGCATATTGAGAACACTAAGAATAGCATCCTGCTAAAGACTCAGACCTCTGAAGTCCTGTGTCTGCATGCAGACAGGTATTTGTAAACTAGAAATAGGATTCAGCTTCCTGGCATAGGGACTTAGTATTAATACTAGTATATTTAGATACTGTAGAGTATTGGGGATGTCAGCTAAAGTGCAGTAGGTTCAACCCAGGATTTGAAAATACTCACATGTGCCTAAAGCAGCAGCAGAAAGCCAAGCATGACCCAGACCTCACAGCCCTTAAATATGACACCAAAGACTCAATTCACTTGTCGTAACTCATATGCCTACTGCCATCTGGGCTGCTGTAGGGTGTTCAACACAACCTCTGCTGACAGTGTAGTCAGGTTTCCTGTAGGTCAAGTGGTGTATTTTCCAGATCCATGTGTGTAGCTTGGATATCTTATAGCATGTCAGCACCAGTCACTCATATTCATGCAACTAAATTATATCTTGTTGATTCCTGGTGTAGTTTTATAGACATAGAGCTGGGATTTGTTTTCAAAAAAAGCACAAACTATTGGAAACATGGCAAGAAGCAAGAGGGAGGATATCTTCCTTGATAGCTGGTGACCTCAGACATGTCAGCCCTGTTCTCCACTCCGTAGAGTAAGTCTTGGTGAGGGTTCTCTACTCTTGTGCTCCAGGCTGTTAGAAGCAAACGGTGAGAGTTTCATTGGAATCATAGAATCATAGAATGGTAGGGAAGGGACCTTTAGAGATCATCTAGTCCAACCCCCCTGAAGAAGCAGGTTTATCTAGATCAGGTCGCATAGGAACATGTCTAGGTGGGTCTTGAAGACTTCCAAGAGAGAAGACTCCACAACCCCTCTGGGCAGCCTGTGCCACTGCTCTGTCACCCTCACAGTAAAATATTTTTTTCTTATATTTAAGTGGAACTTTTTGTATTCCAGCTTCATCCCATTACCCCTTGTCCTGTTGCTAGCTACTATAGAAAAAAGGGATGTCCCAACCTCCTGACACCCAGGTGGTTATCAAGAAACAGTTCAGAGATGGGCAATGAAGCTGGTGAAGGGTCTGGAGAACAAGTCTGATGAGGAGCAGCTGAGGGAGCTGGGGGTGTTTAGCCTGGAAGAGGCTGAGAAGAGACATGATCACTCTCTGCAACTGCCTGAAAGGTCGCTGTAGCAAGGTGGGGGTTGGTCTCTGCAGTAATGAACAACAGGACAAGGAATGGCCTCAAATTATACTGGGGGTGGTTTAGCTTGCATATTAGGAAGAACTTTTTCATCAAGATGGTTGTTACACAGTGGCACAGTGCCTAACTGCCCAGGAAGGTGGTGGAGTCACTATCCTTGGAGGTGTTTAAAAGCCATGTATATGAAGTGCTGAGGGACATGGTTTAGTGGTGGGCTTGGCAGTGTGAGCTGAGTGGTTGGACTCGATGATCCTAAAGGTCTTTTCCAACCACAGTGATTCTATAGTTCTGTGAAACACAGCCTGGTGTGTGTTCACACACCCAGTTCTGGGTGTCTGCACACGAACCACACCGTACAGTGTACGTGTCTGTGGGAAAGCGAGCCAGCTGAGTTTCACCGACAAGCGGTAGCAGCCACCTCCTCTCAAACCCGCGCTCCTCGCTCTCCCGCCCCGCCGCCAGGCGCCGCTGTGACGCCACGGGCCGCGGCTGGACCGCCGCGCGAAACGGAAGCGGAAGCGGCAAACGCAGGGCCGCGCCGAGCCAGGTCTGGCGGCGGCGCAGGCGGGTCACAGCGGAGCTGGAGTCGGCGGCCGCTGCGGGTGAGGCGGGCACCGGCAGGACCCGGCCTGCGGGGCGCAAGCGTTGACGGGGCGCCACTGCGCTCTGCCGGACGGCGAACGCGGAGGGTGCGGGGATCGACGGGTAACGGCGGCGGGGGGGGCCTTCCTGGCTGGCGTCTTCCCGGGGTTCCCCGACCTCTCCCCGTCCCCACGACTCGCCACCCGAGCTCCTCCCGGCGCGGCCACCCCCTGGCTTCCTTTCCCTTCCCGCGGGAGGCAGTGGTCGCAGGCTCCGGTGCGTCCAGGGCTTTGTACCGTCGAGGCTGCCCGGCGCTGCCGGCAGGGAGGGCCGTGAGGCTTCCGGCGCTTTCAGTAAAAGGCTGTTTTTCTCTCGTTGCAGACACCTTCCGAGTCCTTCGCCTGGATCCGCCTCGGCGCTATAGCGTTGCTGGGGCGTACTGGTTGTTAAGTAGACGTTCAAAGCGGTGTGGCATCGCTCTGCCAGTCCCTTCCCTCCTGAGAAAGGGTAGCTGCTTTCTGAGCCATCACATACCAGCCTCATGTATTGATTGTCATCAGCTGCTTGGCTTTTACGCTGAGGCCTTACTGAGGTTTAATTCTTTCTAGGCTCTAGCAGTTATAAAGTAATTTAAGATGTTTGTACTGCTCAGTTTTAACTCTGTAATTGGCTCTCGTATTAAGAGACGTTGTTTTAACTTGGGAATGGTTAAATGGTCAAAGAATTCAGTTATTTACGGATAAGGGCTGTTTTATTTGACTACTATTGGCCTGCAACTTAAACTTGCATCTTTTATTTTTTTTATCCTATGCCTTTTCTGTGTTATGGCTGCTGCAACTATAGTTCACGATACATCAGAAGCTGTAGAGCTCTGTGCTCCCTGTGGGTTGTACCTTAAACCCATTACAAAAATGACCATCAGTGTGGCACTTCCTCAGCTGAAACAACCAGGAAAATCCATTTCGAACTGGGAAGTGATGGAAAGATTGAAAGGGATGGTGCAAACTCATCAGTTTTCCACTCTGCGGATTTCTAAAAGTACGATGGACTTCATCCGGTTTGAAGGAGAGGTTGAAAACAAGAGTTTGGTTAAATCTTTCCTGGCCTGCCTCGATGGCAAAACAATAAAGCTGAGTGGCTTCTCTGACATTTTAAAGGTCCGTGCTGCAGAATATAAGATTGACTTTCCTACCAGACATGACTGGGACTCCTTTTTCCGTGATGCGAAAGATATGAATGAAACTTTGCCAGGGGAAAGGCCGGACACGATTCACTTGGAGGGCTTGCCGTGTAAGTGGTTTGCAGCAAAGGACTCTGGCTCGGAAAAGCCAAGTGAAGAGGTCCTTATAAAAGTTTTCCAGAACTTTGGAGAAATACGTAACGTGGACATACCCATGCTGGACCCTTACAGAGAAGAAATGACTGGCAGGAATTTCCACACCTTCAGTTTTGGAGGGCATTTAAACTTTGAAGCTTACGTGCAGTATCGAGAGTACGCGGGTTTCATTAAGGCCATGAACGCCCTGCGAGGGATGAAGCTGATGTATAAAGGTGACGATGGCAAAGCGGTGGCTTGCAATATCAAGGTGAGAAACTACAGGCTTTTTCACGGGAACCCCTGTGAAAGGCCAAGTGCAGGTGTTATTTCTGTAGTGCTCAAAGCCTAGACTTGTGTAGTGTTGTGGTGACAGCAGGTGGCATTAGCTGCACTACCGTTGTTTCATGGAGCAGCCATAATAGAATTTTTCAAGGAAAATGATGGAAGAAAAACATGTTGGTAGACTGTCTGACCAAAGGGAGTGGGATTCTGCCTTTTGTTTTTTCAGCAAGACAGTTCTAGAAACGAGAACTGCTGAATGGAAGGGCCAAGTATATGAATGTGACCTGCTAAATAGTTTTTAGAAAGTAAAATATATTTATAAATCATGTCATTTCACTCTAAAATTCTACTTCTGAACAAGCTCAGACATATTTCGTCAGAAGATTGGCTTCAAAGTGCGTTGTTCCCTCATGTGTTTGCTACAAATAGAAATACTGGGGGCAGATTTCACAGTCTCTGTATTTGATGCCTGCATCGATAATGAGATTTACCAGACAAGTGGCAGAACTGTGAGGTTTAATAGAATGTGGCCTGGGGAATACACAGTTAATTGTTAGTGTACCTCACTATTGTAGAGAAAAGCCTTACACAGTTTCCTGTGGATGCAGTATGCTTAATTGGTAATATTTGCATACTGAATTTTCCAGATCTTTTTTCTATAATCTCATTGTCTTAGAAAATGGAACTATGAGAGGAGAGAACAAGACAGTCTGTTCAGATGGTACTGTCTGTGAAAGCATGGCTAGAAGAAAACTTGCTCTGGTACGTTTGGAGATGGTCCGTGCATTTACACGTGGGTTGAGTGAAGTGTTTGCAGATCTGTCTTGGTCTGTTCAGTGGTCATTCATCAAATGAGAAAGTGTATTTTACGGTAAAGCTTGAGTATTGCTTTGTGTAATGTGGGAACATGCAGACACTTCTTCAAATTGTGGTTTAGTCAGTGTAAGTAAACTGCTGTAGTCTTGCTATCAGTTTGTCAGTTGGAGCATAGCAACTGTGTGTACCTTGACCCTCAGGGGTTTTCAAGGGGATGTGAAATTCAAACTGTCACTTACATGCAGGGGATCAGGGTTCCCAAATTTAGTGTGGCCATGCAAGTGGAAGCATGCCTTCCAGACAGCTGCCCTGGGGATTGATAGGAAAGGGAGTAGGCTGTGTTTGTGACTGGTTGTCAGGACAAATCTCTTTCTTTCAAGGTCACAACACCTTATGTGTTTCTACCTGTCTGTCCTTTTAGCTTGTTTGTGAAACATTGTTTCAGGTAGAGTCTGGGAGAATTAAACTACAGGATGTGTGCTCCTTGTTCTCCGCCCAATGCATGGTTCACCACAGTGAGGCCTGCAGGAATGTATTACAGACCCCTGCCTGCCTGCCTGCACAGAGGTGGTATCTAGAACCGGAGATGAGGGCCCCAGGACTGTGATGCCTGCTTGTGTCTTGTTCAGCACACAGCTGGACATGGCCAAGGTGTACCCATATGTCCTGGAAGACGAGCATTTTCCCAAGTCTTATTGCTCAGATGTTTGTATCTTCCTTTTTTTCTTCTGTCCCTGGTCTCAAACATGGAGCTTCAGCCCAGTGTACCTCAGTTGGAGAATCTTGGCATTAGAACCAGTGGGGAGGCACTTGCTTAAGCCAGGTACTGAGTGTTGTGGGACTGTTCCTTCTGCCAAATTTAAGGATCACAGTTTTAGACAGAAAGGGAGGCCTTGATTTAGGCCCATTTCTGCCTAGTGCTGTACAGTCCCTAACAGCGTATATGAATTGAAGGACTTATGTATGTTCCTATTCTGACAGGTGGAAAATATTGGAAAACCTGGACCTAGACCAGACTAGGATTTGTTTTGAATATCGGACACACACAAAAACTGGTACCTGTGGTAGTGTGTATTCAGTTCCCAGTTACCTCCTTATAGTAGTACTTTGGTGCTTGCTCTGGGCAGATAGAGAAATTCCCTGTGTTTTGATTTTATATTTGGTTTTATATTTCTGATTGTACTCACAGACTATGCTTTGGGTACCTTTGTGCCAGGTTAAAAATATCTGGGATTATGTAGGTTGTTGGGATATTTTTTTTTGTCTACTTGAAACTGTTTTCAATTGTATCCTGTAAAGGTTTCTTTTGACTCCACAAAACATCTCAGTGATGCATCAATTAAGAAACGTCAGCTTGAAAGGCAAAAGCTTCAAGAGCTTGAAAAACAGAGAGAGGAACAAAAACGCAAAGAGAAAGAAGCTGAGGAAAAACAAAAGGAGGAAGAAAGGTATTTATCCTTAACTTTTCAGTTATATTTTTAATGATCAGACCTAACAAAACTGTGGTTGCTTCTTCCTGTCAGCATCAATAGATACAAAATAAACATGTTTCCTTTCAAAATCCTAATCTTGTAGCTGAAGCAAAGTGCTTTAAAGCTGAAGGAGAATATTGCAGTCCTTTTGAGGAAATAGAGGTCAGCAATTATGAAATTTGAAGAAAGGTGTTTTAAATAGTTTGGTTGTTGTTGTTGTTGGGTTTTTTTTTACCTGAACTGTAATTCCAAGAGCTGGGAGCTTACACACACTGTAATCATTCTGAGGGCAAAATGTGCCTTTTAAATGGAGAATAAAAAGTCACAGAATGGTAGGGTTTGGAATGGACCTTTAGAGATCATCTAGTCCAACTCCCAGCACTTGTTCTGCTACTAAGTAACTTTGAGACTGTAAAGCTAATTTGTTCTTGACAACAGTATTTTTCCAGGAAAGAAGTGGGAAACAATCATATTTTAACAGGGACATTTAAAGAAAATGTATAGGGGTGCTAATGTCATAAGACGACTATTCAGAATATAAAGACAAATGGAGCAAATTGTTCTGAGGTTGTATGATGTCCATTTGCCTTGACCTATATAAATTATCGTTGCTTAATGTTTAGATATTAAGTGGTTTCTCAAACTGTAAGGTTATTTAGGCTATTGCTAATGCTCATGTTCAGTTCAAAGTATTAAGCCTACAAAATACTCAATTTTCTTAATTGACTTGGTAATTTTCTTCTCATGGCGATGATTCACTGCCCAGCTGCCTGCTGGCCTGTTATTGTCTCCAATCGAATTGGTTTAAAAATAAATGCATTCTTGTTATATCTGTGGTTTATGTTTGGATTCCAGCTTGGCTTTAAGCGTTGATAGGCTTGTGATTGTTTGCTGACACAACAAATGGTTCAAATGTTCAACCTTTTCTACTTCGGTTTTTCAGTAGTCAACACGACTGACTTAGAAACAAATTTGCTCAAAGCACAAAATACATATTTACATAGAGTAGGAGTTTAAAAATTTTACTCACCCTAGATAAGGTAAAAATATTGATCTCTTTTTAGGAAGCAGAGAGAGCTTGAAGAATATGAGAGAGAGAGAAAAAGAGAAGAAAAGTTGCGCAAAAGAGAGCAGAAACAGAAAGACCGTGAAGTTCGACGAAACAAAAAACAACTTGAAAAGCTTCAAGCTGAAGAACAGAAAAAACTGCAAGAGAAGATAAAGTTAGAAGAAAGGAAGCTCCTGTTAGCTCAGAGAAATCTTCAGTCCATTAGACTAATTGCAGAGCTGCTAAGCAGGGCAAAGGTAACTTCAGTATTTCTTTCAGAAGCTAATGAAGAACCCACCAGAACCCAAAGCCTTTTAGCAACCTCAGAGAGGGAATGGGGGAGCGCTGTTCATTAAACAACACATTTTGTGCCTTTCCAGATGCAATTCCTTAGATCAAAAATTCAAACAAATGGAATGAAACAGTATTTCTCCCCTGGTAATTAGGTACGTGTAGGTAAATAGAAGAGTGAACTTGAACTTGTAGTCCTGAATAGAATTTTTCATGTCAGCTAACTAGCAGGCTTGCCCTTAAGTCCAGTAAAAGAATATGTAAGCATGAGAAAGTGAGCTAAGCACAAAGCGTCCAAGATGCAAGACTCTGGTGTTATTTCTAACACCAGTGTTGATGCTGTTTTCCCATCTGGCTTTCAGCGCTTCCATTAACTATTCTTTGCTATTTTGGAGAAGGAGCTTTCAGTATTTGATGTTTGAAAATGTACAGAATTATTTTTCTGTAGGAAAAGTACTCCCAGATAAGTTTTCAAATGCTAAGTCCTGCCTCTTTATTGTTATTTTTCCCTAAAACAGGATGTCATTTGCTTGAGACTTGGACAAATGCATGTTAGAGTGTAGTGTGTGTGTGTTAAGTATTTTCTATACAAATGAAAACCTGTGACAAAGCACAGGTTATTTTTTCTTGAAACAGGCATACCTCAGGAATGATTTTGCACACAATACAGTGCTATGTGATCAGCTACATGCTAGGAGAAGGGAGAAAGACTTCTTGCAGACTTTGTAACCTTGCACTTGTGAAGTAGAAAGGTTGTCCGATAAAATAGCAGTGTGTTTCTTTCAGTCCCACAGTTTTGAGGGCTACACTAAGCTATTTGCCTGGGTCAGAATAAAAAAAATGTTGAAACCTTTTCTTTCAGTATAAGTTTCTGAAGCAGTTGACAAAATGACTACATAAGTGTGTGTTTAATTAGTTGCTGTTTTTTTATGGACACAGTGTAAAGTCATCTATGAACCACAGGTTGAAATCATCTTAAGAGACCCTTATGTTGTAAATTTGACTGAAACCTTTAAATGTTGACCCTGATGAATGTGTTTTAATATTTGAAGTTTCACATACTGTTCGAGCTTGTGTGTTACTGTTGTCATATCCAAGAGCCATAAAGACTAAGCTTTGGTTTTGCCTTGTGAAACATCTAGAAGAAATTAACACCCAGAAGAATTTGTGGACTAATGTTAATGTTTCACCTGACAACAGTTGTGTGTTTGGGTTTTTTGCTTGTTCAGCTTTGGGGTTTTTCCCACTCTTAGACGGGAAACAGCTATTTTATTTTGGGATAGTTCCATTTGTTAGATTTTATTTTCTTACCATATTACTGCTTTTACATTATGGTATAACTCAAAAGCACGAGCAGGTCTATAAATGATTTGATTTTTTTACTCTTACCTCCCCTTTGACTGTTTTTCAGACAGTGAAGCTTTTGGAGCAAGAACATAACGAAGAAAAGATTCGTCTTCAGCAGCTAGAGGAGAGACGAAAGCTCCAGGAGGCTGAACTCAAACGTGTGGAAGAGGAAAAAGAAAGAGCACTGGGACTGCAAAGAAAAGAAAAGGAACTGAGGGAGAAACTACTGAACAATCTTCTGAGCAAGAAAATGGATGCAGTTAATCAAAACAAAGAAGAAACTGAAGCATCTCAGCCTGACGTGCCAAAAATCCCCACTGGTGTTCCACACACTGTGTCATCCAGCTGCATCACCTCTACCTCAGGACAGGCTGTTACAGGTAAACTGGCTCCTGGCTCTGAGAGAGGAGCAGCGTCCACTGAAAGTGTAAACACTCAGTGCAAGTACTTGAACGGCAACGTTCATGACAAAGATCGTGTCAAAGAAGATCAGAAACTTCATAACACAAACTCTGAGAGGTGTTCTGAGAAAGGAAGTTCAGGGGTGCTTTCGTGCATTCCTGACAACGACCAGCAGCAGAAGAGCCTCTCTAGCTGTGACCACAACACCTGCAGGAAGGACTCACGTTGCGAGCAGGGCAAACGCAGTGCAGAGCCAAGGAGGAGGAAGAGCCGTTCATGCAGCAGTGTAAACACTGATGACAGTAAGAGTAAGCGAGAGAGGAGCAGACACAGGAGGGACGCGAGCTATCGGGATGAGAAGCGCAGGAAAGACAGGAGGTATTACAGACACTCAAGCAGAAGTTACAGCCCTCGACGAAGGAGTGTGAGCCCCAGACGTTCACGTTACGGAAGAACTCGCAGCAGTGAACGTCGACGAGACAGAAGAGAGAGAAGTCGTAGTCGCAGGAGCGTGAGCAGGGGACGAAGGCACCGCAGGAGATCACTGAGTAAGCAGCGGAGTACTTGGAGTGGGTAGCGGAGGCCTTGGCTCCTCGGAAAGGCTGTGCTTGGACAAAAGGGCCAGAAGGGTGTAAACGAGACCTCATCGGTGTGACTGCTAAAGGAAACACATGTGTTTCAGGCAATGCTTCACTTGTGTGAAATAAGAAAATAGATGCCTGATTTTTTTGATGTTCCTTTGTGCTTTGTTGTCCCTAGGTTTTTACCACAATAATGTATAACCACCTGTGCTTGTGCTCGAGTTCCTACAGTGCTGAAAGCCAACCTGTTTTCTTAATTTCAGTTTTCTAGACAGTTTTTGTTGGTTTAGTTTTTGTCTCTGTATCATCTAATTTGGCTTGAGAAGTACACGAGCAGTTGCAGGAACTCCAGACACAACAAGCTATTACATACAGGTTTGATTTTAAATGCTTTCTGGCACATTCGGTGAAATCACATTTAACAAAGTAGAGGTTTTACTGGTCAAGATGGTTGGCAAGACTTTCATGTAATTCTTAAAACTGTCTATAAAGATATGCAGGATATCTTTTAAACTTCTATGATTCCTTCATGTGTCTGTATGGTGCCAAGCTATGTGGCCCACGTTATTCTGACGTTTGTATAATAATACTTTCCACGTTAGAGAGGCACACTGATGTAGGAGGTAAGAAGCAGGGATAAACTGGTTGAACAGTTGCTCTGTTATATTGTTGACATGTTTGGCTTTGTAATTACTTCGGGTGGCACAGAGCCACTTGAAGCATTTCTTTTTCAGGTACTTATAGAGCTATCCGTTGTCTTTTGAAAAAGGGGCCTTCTTGCTAAATTATTTTTGCTTGTGGTTTTGGAAAGTAAGGCTGCAGTGTTTCTTGTTAAATCCATTTAAGAATACTTTTGCTTCTAAAATGCAGCTCAGGAATATTAAAAGCTATAACATTACAGTGAAAGAGTTTATTTTGCCTTTTTATGGTAAAATTAAAAAGAAAACTGTTTCCAGCAAACTGAAGTTGCTGTTTTCATATGTTGATGTGTTAACATATGCAGAAGTGTTGTGTGAGAACCCATTTGTTGAAGACAAAATCACTTGACATGTGAATAATGAAGTTCAGCCACTTCTCATAATGGTCTTGTTACATACCGTTATTCCAGCTGTTAATTCAGCAGGGCATGTACTCATCACCTACAGCTTTCAGACGCCATTTTCATCACTCTGATGCCATAAGTCAAAGTGCATCCCTTTCCTGGAGTGCCTGAGAAGGTCAGTGGTGCTACAGCTCGGCTGGATCCCTGGCTGGCTGATTTTGTCTGTGTTGTTTCAGTAAATCCATGCAGGGTTTGTTTTGTACTAGGTCATAGTGCTGAAAACTTGGTAGTTACTAGCTGCAGAAAGAAAAAGTAGACATTCTTTTCTCTTCTGGAAATTCATGTTTTTAAATATCTCCAACTAATGGTTTTATTCCTCAAGTTTTTGTGTTTTCTCTTGGGAGTGTCACTGTTGTCTTGGGGACTAAGACCTAGGCTGATTTATCTAATCATTTAAACACCACCAGTCTCTTGAATTCTGGGCAGTCGCTCTCTGCAGAGTGTTCATTTTTCTGCTGTCTTGGGCTAAAATCCAATCTAACACTGGCTGAAAGAATTTGATAAAGCTGGTGGGATGCCTGTTTGTGCTTTCACATCTTGTGATTTAACCCCATCCAGGAACTAAGCACCACATAGCCATTAGCTCACTCCACACTGCCACCCCCAGTGGGATGGGGGAGGAGAGTAGGGGGGAAAAAAAGCAAAGCTCATGAACCGTGATAAGAACAGGTTAGTAGCTAAAAAGAAATTAGATATAATAACAGCAACAATAATATTTAATAATAATATGATAGTAAGGAAAATAAATATAACAGAGAGAGCAGACAGAAATAAAACCCAAGGGACAAAAAGATCTCAAACCCAAGTGATGCCCAGTGCAATTGCTGACCAATGCCTGAGCAGTGATCTTCTCCCTGACAGCTCACCCCAGTTTTCGTACTGGATGTGACAACCTGTGATATGAAATAGCCCTCTGGCTAGTTGAGTTCAGCTGTCCTGGCCATGCTCCCTCGTGACTTGTTGTGTACCCCCAGCCTACTCACAGGCAGGACAGGGTGAGAAGCAGAAAAGGCCTTGAAGCTGTGCAAGCACTGCTCAGCAATAACTAAAGTATCTCTGTGTTACCAACACTGTTCTCAGCATAAACCCAAAACATAGCCCTGATGCATCTACTAGGAAGAAAATTAACTATCCTAGCCCAAACCTGGACCGAATGCAATTTTGCTTGGCCTGCTCTTAAATACTGACACCCCATCCACTTTTCTTTAAAAGACCATGTTCTATTTGCAATTCTGTGAGAAGTTTAATGTCTGTCAGCACCAATGTCTTCAGCCTCAGGACTAGATTCTTACTAGTATCTCTGCAGTATATTTCTATTGTGGATTTCTACAGGGATTGGTATGTTTGGTGGAGGTCTTGATGATGTATTGCTTAAGTAATTGAGATACTAGTTTAAAATGGTGCTCTCAGAAAGTCATCAAGCTGTGAATGCAGTGTCATCGGCAAGAGTGGAAGCAGTTAAAGCAGTGACAGTTGCCAAAAAATATTGGAGTTGTACTAGAGGAATCCAACAGATATTGTTAGTTGATAAGAAAAAAGACTGCTTGAAAAGATTTATTTTTTTCTCCAGAGAAGATGTCAAGAGCAGGTTTCATATCCCACCTTGCAGTGATTAAATCCCATAAGCTCCCTTGATGTTTATGGAAATTGTCGAGGCCAGAGAAGATAGTTGTGGGGAGGATGTTCAGTTGTCAAGCTTTGATACAACACACCGTATCTATCACTGGTGTCATCCAGTGTCCTGGAAGTCCAGTAGGAGGAAGTAACTCAGTTGTTTACATTACTTATATTTCTTTTCACAGCAGTTTCAGGAATAAAAGTGTGAAAGTGCTTTGAAGGTACTTGCAAATGGTTGCCTTCCAAAATGCAGAGGGAACGTGGAAAAAGTCCTCTTTTGGCCAACTGAACCCCTGAAAACCCCTGTTTTTGAATCTGAAGTTGCCCAGTAACTCCGTGCAGGGTTTTATCTAGTCTAACATTCAGCAGTACTGTTGTTTCAGGTATGTGTTTTGCATCAATGCTCTCCAAAATCTTTTCAATGCCGAATTCTCTCAAATGGGTATTGTATCATGTGTCCTTGTCCTGGGTCTAGCTGTGATAAAAGTTCATTTTCTTCCTAGCTGACGGGATAGTGCTGGGTTTTGGATTTGTGATAAACACACCAGTGCTTTACCTTTTGCAGTGTCTGCAGTGTCCAGACCTTCTCTGTTTCCTATTTTGTGTACACCCCACTGAATCGGTAGGCTGAGGTTAGGACAGAACACAGCTGGGACAGCTTACCCTGACTGACCAAAGGGATATCCTGTGCTATAATAATAATAATATCATGCTCGAAAATAAAAAACAGAGACTTTTGTCTTTCCAAAGTAGCCATTGCTCCAATACTGACTGGGCATCAGTTTGCTCGTGGTCTTCATTGCTAATAGGCTTTGAACTACAGGGAAAATTGAAGAGTTGTGACTGTAATCTTTTAATAAGGTTACAAATATAAATTATGCCATAGTCAATATAATTTATTCAGGTTTTTGTTATGGCTGAGATATGTACGTGTACTACTGCAGAAACCATATGCACTGCATATGCAAAAAATTTTAAGAATTTTTGATATTAAACAATTTCTGTCTTGATTGTGCATTGCTACCAAGTATCTTAAAGGGGTCTTGCTGTTTCAAGAGAAATAACCTGGGATGCCAGCAGGGTTTGTAATGGCTTGTAGAAGCCAAAGTACCAAAGTTACTAATATTTTTCCATATTCTTGAAGAATGCTGTGATGCTTATTGCTTAAATCTTACCTGATTGCTTGGATTTGCAAGAATGACTTTCAGGAACTGTCTAAAAGCAGATAAAATCAGTTGGGCTTTTTTTCTTCCTTTTCAGTGTCTGTATGATGAATGACTTTGAGTTCATATGAAAAGAGAAGTATTTTGCTGTGTAAAAAAATATCCTTTTGAAATGGACTCCAAACTTTAGTCTAATTAGTGAAGGAGTTCCAATAATCCACATTGCTTTTCTTGTTTAGTTATTAAATTTATAGTGCTTGAACCTCACCATAGTCATGGGGTCTGATATAAATGTTAAGGAAATTGAAGAGTGTGGGATTCAGCACCTAATACTTATCAAAGACATACCAAAGTAATAAATACTTCTGAAACCTTTAATTTATGTTGGTATGATATGAATAGAGTCTGACTTATGCTGCCTCTAATTTCTGACCCTTAGCTGCTAGAAATCCAGTCCAGTAAGAAGGCCAATGGCATCCTGGGATGTATCAAGAAGAGTGTTGCCAGCAGGTCGAAGGAGGTTCTGCTCCTCCTCTCCTCTGCCCTGGTGAAACCTCATCTGGAGTCCTGTGTCCAGTTCTGGGCTCCCCAACTCAATGAGACAAGGAACTTGTGGAGAAGTTCCAGCGCAGGGCCACAAAGATGGTCGGGGGATTGGAGCATCTTTCTTATGAGAAAAGGCAATGGGACCTGGGACTGTTCTCATCAACACTTATAAATACCTGAAGGGTGACTGTCAAAAGGATGAGGCGAGTCTTTTTTCTGTAGGGCCTAGTGACAGGACAAGGGGTAATGGGCACAAGCTGAGACACAAGAAGTTCCATGTGAACACGAGGAGAAACTTCTTTCCTGTGAAGGAAACCTGGCACAGGCTGCCCAGACAGGTTGTGGAGTCTCCTTCTCCAGAAGTTTTCAAAACCCTCCTGGATGTGTTCCCGTGTAACCTGATTGAGGTGAACCTGCTTTAGCAGGGGGTTTGACTAGGATATCTCTGGAGGCCCCTTCATTCTGTGATAGTGTGAAAGCTCACGTTCACTCTACTGGTATAATAGTGGAAAAATTTCCTCAATGAACAGAACTGGTGTGGTATAAATGTGGATATAAATCCCATTAAGCCATGGATTGAACGGCTCCACAGTACAGCATTATTGTGCCTACTGGGGCAATGGTGAGAGACCTCTGAACCCTGTTCAACTTACTAAGTCCCAGGAAATGTCCAGGGTTTTTTTTCTGATATTGTGTCTCCATTCTTGAGTTTTAAGTTGCACAAGTGAGACAGGAAGAAAGTTTTCTGAGTTTTGAGGATGCACCTGTCTTCTTGTGCTCAGCTCCAGGAGAGTTTTCACATCTGTCACCATGGACACAATAGCTCCCTTTTGTCCTTATAGATGTGCCGGGAGGATAGCATTGAGCCAGAGAGAACCCACCTTGCACTTGAGGATGTGTAGATTTCAGAAGTGTATTAATCATCTCATGATACCAGGCAGTCTGTCACCTCTCACCATTTGAGGATGAGGACCCTTCTCTTCACAGACTGCTTGCAGCAAGGTTTGGATTGAAAGGGGTGGAAAGATTGTGGCCCAAAGCTCCTGATCCTCTCCATGCTCTGCAGAAGCTGATGTGTACTGTCCCTGCCTTTGCTGTCACCTCACTGTGGCTGTCGGCACTAGCAGACTGCAGTGTTTTTTCCTGCAGCCCTTATTGCAAAGAACATGAATCTCAAAAGGGTAAGAAATCCAAGTTCCTGTTGCTACAGCCAGTGTCACCAAACAGTCCTGCCCTGATCCTTCAAGAATGTCTCCTCTTGTTTCTATCTGAGAGCTGATGACTCTCTGCATTTACCAGCATTTTGACCAGTAATTTTGTTTTTATCCCCTGTCCTGAGCCTAACTGGGGACTGTTTGTCATGATCCCCTGTTGGGTTCAATTTGGCAGAAGTTAAGCCCCCGTGCTTTACAGCTGACCTCAGACAATTCTGGGTGACTGGGGGCAGCTGAGCTTAACTTGCGAGTGATGTCCGATCAAACAGGTTATCATGATCAGGTTTGGTGCATTCTCAGGAACAGAATTAAGATTCAAATGGAATCAAGTGCTAAGCTACTTAATTTTACAATAAAAAATCAACAAGGAAAAGAGAAGGAAAGAAAAAGAGGAGAGAGAGAAAAGGCGTGATAGTCACCACTGCAAGTCCACAGCACCCCGGCAGTCTGCTTGTGTATCTGATGTTCAGTCTGGTCCAGTGTGAAGGTGAGAAGGAAGGAGAGCCCCGGCCACTCTGCTAGTCGAGCTGTTATATGGATTCATCTTGCTGGTGCATGCCTGGTGCCATCTCTGAAGAGTCCTGGAAAGTCCTTAAAAGTTCTTGGAAAGTTCCCCAAAACCTGGGAGTATTCTGGGAGGATCGCGGTCCATGGGCCTTGGGCCCAGGCGCATACACAGGGGACTTAGGCCGGCGAGATGTGTATCACCAACAATGTCTCTCATGAGTGGAGTTCTTGATATTTGGAGCAATGTGGTCTCAGTGGTTAACTATGCTGCCAGCCATGTTGAGGCATATCACTAGTACCTTACACTATTCAATAAAAACTACAGCTTCTCCTTGAGGGCAAAGCCAAGCCCTTCAGTATGGTTGTGGACCCTTCTGTCTGCTTGCTGCCTTAATTTTTTTGGTAATGTGTAAGTGATATTGCTGGAAGTAATTGGTATTAGTAAAGAGTGATTACCAAAGCTATGACAATATCCATCTTGGTTTTTTTCTGATTGGCTATCTTTGTAATCTATTCAAAAACCTAGAATAAAGTCATATGCATGATTAGGTATGTGTACGAAAAATATATATTGGACTATCTGGAAGCATCATTTTGAAAGCTGTTATAGAAAATGAGAATTTTTATAGTGGATCCCACAATTGTGAACCCAGGATTGTAACAGGGACTGCACTGCTATCAGCACAAACCCATGACAGTTGATCACTGACCAGTGCTACCTGGACATTACAACAGTGTCAGCCTCAGGGCAGTTCCTCAACATGTATAGGGTTGTGTTACAGGACTATTGTAACTGCTCATGTTTGATAGCAGAGGTAGAGATGTTAAATGCTATATAAGACAGTAATTAAATCAACAGGTTTGGCAGATGCCTTAATTCATGAATGGGTAGGCAAAACTGACTGTTGATGTCTTGTATTGCTATATAAGTTAAGGAGCTTCTTTTTTAAAAGGAAATCATACGCATTGCCAGTGTTTTGGTCTGGTATCCTGCCTTTGATGTTGATTATAATCTGAATACAACACCCATTTCATTATGCTTATGCTTCATTCTCTTGATCTGACTGTCCCCTGGCCCAATGAACTCATTACTTGCAGGGGATATCTTTTGCTGCCTCACGAGAAATTTGCAGAGTTGTTTCTAGTGTTTGTATAAAACAGCGATCTAGTTGCAGTTGATCCTGGTCGTGCAGAACGGATCACTTTAGGGTCTTACATTCCTACATGTGTATTATTGTTGTTGAAAGGAATTGTGCCTTTTTTTTTTGTCCTTACTTAATCATATAACAGGCTCTCAAGGCTTGTTTGAAATGGTATGCACCACCATCTTTTCTGCTTTAATCATAGCACAGAAAACAAATTTGTTCTGGTTCTCCCTCACATGCTGCTTCCCTGAATACATCTCTTACTGCCTTACAAAAAATGTCATAGAGGCAATAATCATGTTACTAGAGAAGTGTATCTGTTGTAAAGATGAGAATAATTAGAGTTATAAAGAAGAAAATGAGCATTTTGTTAAATCTGAATGTTTTATTTCAAAAAGGAAGTATGATACTGAGTACCTTGGTTCTTTAGGAGTCCTAAGAAAAACTTAATGCACTTTCAGGCTATCTGATATAAGTTCAGCATACTCTGAGGCTTAATGACAGTGAGGCACAGTTCTCTCCATACCTGCATTACTGAATGTCATTATTGTAGTCACATCCCTGAGATTTGTACTTGTTGCTTGTAAGTAAAGTTGCATGTGAAAATAGTGTAATCTGCCATTTCTCACTGACAAACACATTAATTTTACTATATCTGCTTTGTTCACAGATCATTTCTTACTTTCAAATGTTATGCAAAAATGATATAATTATTTTCATGTAGTATTTTTCTGTAGTGAATCATTTAGGCAAAGAAAAAATAATCACCAAAACAGACCTGTGGAGGTAAAGTAACAGCTTGAGCCTGTGGGTTGTCTAAATACTATGACAAAAGCCTTGATAGGGTTTTCAGAGAAAGGAAACCCTTGCAATTTCATCTTTGTGAATGCACCTGTAGCTTACAAGCTTAGACTTTAAGCCTCACTAACAATTTACTTGGAAAGGGCAACATAGTGTGTTGCTTTGTATCAATCTGGTATGGGTTATCTGCAATCCTCCTCCCCTACATCTTGCTAGTGGCAGTAATCCCATTAGGTGATTACATCTGGTGTCCTCAACAGACAGATTTAGTCATAATTGAAAAATACTTCAAGTGGGTTTAATTAAATGTGTGGTCATTTTATTACCAGAATGTCTTGTAACACATAGCTTTGCTTTAAGTGAAGGGAATTTATGGCCTATTAGAACACACTAATCTACAGTTGTACACTTAACTGTCTATTATTTAGTCAGAACTACAAGAATCAAGGGCTGAGCATTTTCCTACTCTTTAATGAATCTTTAATGCAGCTGTTCTGAATGTCACTGTACTATCTGATTACCAATCTGTGTTTGAGTCATTTGAAGAAAGTGGTCTATAAGCTGTGGAGCAGCAGCTAATTCTTCCTAGAGTTGTTTTGTTTAGCTTAATGTAAGAGAAATGTTTACTTCAGTGTGGTGGGCATTTGCTTCCAGTGTGGCTGATGGTCTGGATCTGAATAGCTATTATAATCCTAGGAATGGGGCAAATTAGCTTGGGCAAAACTGCACCAATATTTTTTTCAGTAGCAGACAGGTGAAACTGACCTTTAGCAGAGATGTGTTTTTATTATCCTACTGCTTTCTAAACTTTTGACTAACAATATTTATCTTTGACTAGTGATATTTTGTGATGCACAATTTATTTCTCTATTTTAGTCATAAGAAGGAGAAAGCTATTGAGGGAAAGAAGTTGCCTTGGTTATATGGATGGAGACTTAGTGAGAAGCTTTTGAGTTTTCACATAGAACTGTCTTTGGAATGGATATGAGGAACTGAACAAGCTCTAGCATGATCAGTGAGAATGGGTCTAGATTTGGGCAAGTGAATGAACTTTGCAGACTCACACTATAGCACACATGCAACTGCAAGTTCCTAAATAGAAACTGAGCTTTTGTGCTGTCCTAGAGGTGGAGATAGCAGAGGAAGATGCCCATTATGACTGTAGCTATGTTCTTGAAATCTCTTGCCCGGGCTTTTCCTTCAGAGAAATGTTGAATGCCAACTGCAGTCAGAGTTGCTCTACCAGAGGGATGTGTTAGGATCTCCAGCCTGCACAGTACAAAATAAACAGAATATTAATGTCTAAACTGTATTGAACATTGAAGTCTGGTGCCCTAGCAAGGTAACAGCACTATATTTAGAGGCTATGTTGGCCAGGATGGAGGTCTGTGTGTTTCTACAGTTTGATGTTTGTTGTATGTTTTGTATTTCCAGACCTAGTGTTCTAGTAGCACAAGACACTCAGAGGTGTTAGAACCTGGGGAAGAGCTACTAGTTCACAGTTGTGTACAGAGAGTAAAAAAGCTGATAAATGTGCATTTTGGTTTAACTAACTACTAAGCACTGCACAGTTGCTCACAAAAGAATGGGGAAGAGAATCAGGAAAAAAAAAGTAACTCATGAGGTGAGATAAGAACACATTAATAACTAAAATTAAATATATTAATAACATTAAATCGTATAATAATGACAACTGTGTTGAAGAGAAGTATCATTAAAAAAGAGCAAGAAATAAAGCCCATGAAAAAAAGAAGAAAACTCAAATTCAAGTGATGCCCAATGCAATTATTCATTTCCCACTGACCGATGCCTGAACAGTGATCCACCTGGTTGCATCCAACTTCCCCCAGTTTCTACACTGACATCCTGTGGTAAGGAATAGCCCTTTGGCTGGTTGGGGTCAGCTATGCTGGTCATGCTCCTCCCAGCTTGTTGTGTACCCCCAGCTCACTCTCTGGCAGGGCAGGGTGAGAAGCAGAAAAGGCCTGGATGCTGTGCAAGCACTGCTCAATAGCAAAAACATCTGTTATCAACATTTTCTTCAGCGTAAAACCAAAACACAGCCCTGTAGCAGCTACTAGGAGGAACATTAACTCTACCCTAGCTGAAACCAGGACATTGTGACATCTGCTTAACTAACTTTAACAACTAACTCTTCAAGTAGGCTGCTGTTTCACTACAGACAAAAAAAAAAGAAATACATCTTCTGGCTGATATGTAAGAACCTGAATGGAAAATACAGACTTCCAGAAGGATTATACAGTGCAACCTGTCAGTTCAGCAAGTTTCACTGAATCCACAAAAGAATTAGAAGGAAAATGTGAAAAACTTTATACTGGACTTTTTTAAATAAAATGAGGCAGGTTTAATGGTGAAGCAAAGAACAAACTGTTGTCAGCAGTGTTATAAATACAACCCTGCTTCCTAGGAAGGGAAGAGAATATTAAAATGATGCTTTGGGACAAAATTGTAAAGTGTAGTCTTTAAACATCCACCAAGATAATGTACACAAAATGTTGAGCTGTGTGTTGATCATTGTATTGCTCAAGTTTTGCCTGTTAAACTAATCACAGAAGCATGGGGAAAGCTACCATTGAAAAACTGCTGGTTTGTAATATTTTGCAACATTTTGCCATCAGTGTATGACCTAAGTCTCGTTTAATATCATTACCTGAATTGTCATCGAATATCTGATATAAAAACTGTGAGTCTTTTCTTCATGTAAAAAGTATTTTCTCACCTGACAGTTGCAGTGTCTGCCCAAAAAAGCAAGATGGGCAAGATAGCAGGCATTTACAAATTGGAACAATGGACAGTGAGGAAGAGAGATTTCAGGAAAGTAATCCAGGGCTTTAATTTTCAGATGAAAGAGCTATGATGTAGGTTCTGCGTGAAGTCAATATCCATGCCACATCTGGCCCTTGGCAGTGTTTCATTGTTTCTTCCCAAGGTCTTTCTACATTCCCCGGTCAGAGAAGGTCAGAGACTGGCAGCTAGCTGGAAAACATAGAACTTTTTGTCATCCCTCAGCACTTTGCTCTGCCAAAGCATGTCAAAGCACAAATAGGACACCCCTTCTGTGGTACTGCTATCAAGCAGGCATTGCTCTCAAATCCAGTATGTCGGGGGACCTGCAAAATATGGAGGTCTGAGGCCCTGAATACATGACATGGAGAGTGAGGCCAAACATGTCTCTGTTTCAGCATGGTGAAGGTAAGTGCTGGGCCTACTCTTGAATGAAGGATGAGTGGAATTACAGCCATGGGAGATGCCAGACTTGTCCAGGAGTATGCCAGGACTGCTTTGCACTGAGCAGGTGTTCCTTCACTCTTAAATCCCTGGGAATTTCCACATTTCACTTGAAGAGTAGTGTTGCCAAATTGTCTTCTTTCCTCTGGGGTCACATCATTGGGCTGACTGACATATGTAAGAATTTCTATTCTTGAGAGGACTTCCAGCATCAAAAAGCCAGCTCAATGGAACAGAGTTGCTTTTAGGCCTTAAATAAGACTGCTTTAGTTTATGAACTCCTGGTGCATTGCACAGAGTTCAGCTTCTTGATGCTGTTCTGTAGCCATGCCTGTTTTGCTTGTTACAAGCTTTCGAGTGCTTCTGAAGTACCAGCAGGTTAACCAGCTGCTGAGCTGTCAACACCAGCTTTAATCCATGTGGCTTCTTTAGCCCGTACTTGATGATGGAAGAGCCAAAGAAACAAGTGAATCCCATAGAAAGAACCATAGAAGCCAAAGAACTTAGCCAACATGTTTTGTAACCAGTGTATTTCTCAGAAACGATAAGATTAAGTGGATCAGGCAGTGTGCTCTGTGCCTGGTGGAAGGAAGCTTACTTAAATGAAGAGGACCAGAGGATCTGTGCCTCAGTGCAGAAAGAAGATGGGTTCCACAGAAGACCTTGACTATCCTCAAGTCATCTTGCAATACAACAGAGGATTTTTAGTCTCAAAGGTAAGAAATATAACTCACTCTTGGTTAGATGTCTAAAGTTATGCAGTCAGATGTATGCAAGGATCTCCCTTTAGGTTCTGAATGTCTTTAAAATGAAAGCCATCTTATGAAAGCATCCTGTCTATCTAGGCAGGAAGAGAATTTGAAAAGAAGAATGGATTTCAAGGTGGCCCGATCCCTCAGAATAGACTTTGATTTTGAGACCTAACGGACTTTTTGAGGCCTGGATGAGCAGATTTTATCCCTGTATGAGGCTTTAGAAAAAAACACAGGACTATATAGCTGTGGGCTTCCTGCCTGACTGCCTTAAATATGGAGTGTTCCTTCAGTGATGTGATTTCTTCTCACTTTTCAATTTTGCAATCTGAGGAAGAGAGCTAACTCCCTCCCTGTTAAATCATGTGAATAACAAGATTTTTTAAAATGCTTTCTCAAAGTATTTCCTTCCCTCTCCCATAGTTTGTATGTGTTACACAGAAGGCTGAGCTTGAGATCTGTGTGTTGCCTCTTTTGAGGTGAAAGAAAGAGTCTCGTTTACTGACTGTTTTATAAACAGCATTTGATTAAGGCATAAATGTGGAACTAATAATTCCACTTTCCTTGTTTGCCTCTCTCTGTGTTTAAGTACATGGGCATAAAATGTTAACATCCAGTGCAGTGGGGATTTTTTTCCTCATTTACTGCTTAGTTGCCTGTCCTAGTGTCCCTTGCTGCACCTCTGGCCAACATGGTAATCGAAGGAATGCTCTTTGGGTTGTGCAAATACTGCTGTGTCTTAAGGCTCCTGAAAGGCACAACTGACAGTAAAGACAGGAAAAATGGATAATGAAAAATGCCTTTGCTTGGTGGAACAGAGGAATGCCCATTGTTTTCCAAATTAACACTGGTTCAATGTCTCTGAGAAATTATCTCAGCTTTGGTTAAATCATGTTCTCACTGAGGGTAAAAGGACCTTCCTGAAGACTTCATAAAATTATTGTAGATACAGACAGTCAATTGAGTTGATGCCTTTAATACTATTTTAGGGATGTTCTTAAGTCCAGAGAAATAGTCTAATAGTTGTCACCTTGACTGTGTACAGCTAGAGAAGGATATTTTTCTTATATACAGTTATGTATATTTGTCTGAAGGCTGAGGGCTGCTCCTGAAGATATTGCACACTTTCTCCATGAAAATACAGGGCAATTCCCCTATGCTGCAAGCCACAGGAAAGTCTCCAGGGCTCACTGGAACATACATTAGATCCTTAGTTAAAGAACAAACATGAGAAAAAAGCCACCATTACCCAGTCTTGCCTTTGTGCTCTCCATGCAAGAAGCAAGAGAGACTGTGAGAATATGTTCTGAAGCTAAGGAAGAGGTAGGAACATTCATATCCAAAACCTGGTCTCTAAATGTGAACAAATGTGAGCTGAAACCACTGTCTGTCTTCACCAGAAAAAAAGAAAATGGATGAAAAAACATGCACTAGAAGCACACATATGATGTTGTAGGTGCATGGTGTTCAGGGAAACTTCAGTTTAATCATTGAACTTGTTTGATTAAATATGATTGTACATGAAAAAAAATACATTATGTGGATGTTTTCTCCAACAGGGAAGTTTTAGAAATGCAGTAAGCTTTGATGTTTTCACCTGATCCCTCACTCCTACCTTTCCTCATCTGCAGGTAATGTTCACTGCCTGTGAATTGGGAGTGTTTGATCTTCTGGAGTCAGGAGAGCCTCTGTCTTCAGATGCCATTGCTGTGCGCTTAGGTACCAGTACCACTGGGATGGAGAGGCTGCTGGATGCCTGTGTGGGATTGAAGCTCTTGGCAGTAAAGCTGACAGAAGAAGGAGGTAATAAAGGTAGAGGAAGGGGAACAAACTAAAATACTTCAGCTTCTGATGGTTTTGAAAGTGAGGCAAGATGTGTGGGGAGAGGTGATATTTAGTGTTGAGCCAGTTGCTGAAGCTGGAAGGAGGAGAGAAACACTTAGGAACAGCATTCCTTCTTCAACTGAAAGAGAAACAGCAAATGTTAACATGAGGCTTCATGCAGGTAAAGGGCTCCATATCTCTAAACTTCCTTGTCCAAGAACCTCAAGTGACCATGGAAAAGTTATTCAGGATCTGCGCAGAGTTGGTCTCAAGAAAACTCTTGAGGTGTGGGAATGATTTTAAACTTCATAAACAAAATGCCAGGGTGGATGGATAACAGCATGATTTAAAAACATGTTTTGTTTTTCTTTGGGATTTTACCACCATGTGAAGTATTTTGTTAGGCTGCTGATATAAACTGAGAGATCATTTAAGTACGTCTTTGCATCAGAGGCATTGTGTCTATGTGTTCAGAAGGGATTTGTGGCCATCAGACAGCTGGTCAGGACTAACCAGTGTCTTGGAAGTTGTGTCCCTTGTTCTGACTTGTGATGTCTTGCCCTGTTTTAGGGCTTAAAGTAGTTACACAATGAGTTTAAGGAAAGTAAGATCCATTTCCTTTATATTCCTTCTTTTATGCCAGTCTCGTGGATGGGTGATCCCACTGCTGATGCACTGGAGAAAGTGAGGCAGATTTCTCTGAGTCCTTCGGGCATTCGTCTGTCTACAGAAGGTCTTGTCCTAGTGAACTGAGAGAGGATAGATGTGGTTGGCATGCTGTTCTGGGGACTTGTCTCCCATTTTCTGACCTTTTTGATTAGAAAAAAGACTAGTCTGCAAGGGCTTCTCATTTAAAAATGATGGTAAATGATGACACTTGTAAGATATTCCTCTCATCACTCTCAAAAAGTGTTTGATTCTGGCCCAAATGTAGGTTAATAGCGTTTACCCACATTGAATAGGTCAACATACATTTCAGTAGCCCTCATCCACTGCTTATTGCAATGGAAGGACTGATTGCAGAACCAATGTGGTTGTGTCTTTGGTCATATAGACATCTTTTGGTGATAAATAGTATGCTGTACAATAGCCTTGGCAAGGTGGTATATCATATATGTTAGTAAATGTATTTATTTTATTTATTTATTTCTCTAGCCCTCTACAGAAACACAGAAATTTCCAACACCTACCTTACAAAATCAAGTCCCAAGTCTCAGTATCATATTATGATGTATTATTCCAATACAGTCTACTTGTGCTGGCACTACCTGGCAGATGCTGTGAGGTAAGGAAGAGTGTTGTGCACTGTCTGTTGCAAACTGCTTAGCGACACCTGTGTGGCTGATCTGAGAGATCTGTTTCTGGGGAAGGGCACAATCAGGATGCTATCTGGTTCTAAGAAAGAAAAACTGACAGATTGCTTTGTCTGTTAACATGGCTGAAGTATCTTCATGCATTTACTTGTTTTCCATTTCTTTATGGACTTACTTCCCTTTTTCTCCCGATGGTAGCAATGATCTTGGGATCAGATTTTTGTGCTATTGAGCTTCAGGAAAGTGCTTCATCATTATAGTGGCTCTTAATTGAGGAGATATCAATAAGGTAACTGATGACTAATGATGGCCAAGGATAATTCTGTTGTAATGATGTAGAGGAGTTGTTTAATATGGGGCTGGTGTGTCTCTTGTTCCAGTCCACACAATTGATGATGAAACGTGATATGTGTGATGGTGATAACTGCACCAGTCTTATACCTCTGCCTGAGGTGCCTTCCTACAAATCATAGAATGGTTTGGGTTAGAAGGGTCTTTAAAGGTCATGTAGTTACATCTCCCTGGTGTGGGCAGAGACACCTTCCACTAGACCAGGTTTCTCAAAGACCCATCTAACTTGGCCTTGAAAAGAACCAGTAATTTCTGTGAAAGATTTAATATATCAGCATATTTTGAGGTAGCAAACAAAGGTACCTTTATAGGCATTACAAACAGGCTGGCATATACTCGGTATCAAGTTGAGCACCTTCCACAGTCATGAACTAGTTAAAAGTATAGCCTGGGGGTGTGCTTGGGGTAAAAGAAAAAGAAATCCATACTCACATGCTTTTTTTGGTTGCTATTTGATTGCTCTCTGAACATGAGCCAGCAGTGTACTCAAATGGTTAAGAAGGCCAATACCATCCTGGCCCATATAAAAAATAATGTGCCCAGCAGGAACAAGGAAGTGATTGTTCTCTTGTACTCAGCACTGGTGAGGTCACACTTTGAATACTGTATCTGGTTCTGGGTCTCTCACTACAAGGACATTAGTGTGCTGCAGCATGTTCAGAGATGGGCAGCAAAGCTGGTGAAGGGTCTAGAGAACAAGTCTGATGAGAAGTGGTTGAGAGAGCTGAGGATATCTAGCTTAGAGAAGAGGAGGCTGAGAGGAGACATGATCACTCTAAAACTACCTGAATGGGAGCTGTAGTGAGGTGGGGGCCAATCTCTTCTCTCTAGTAATGAATAATAGAACACAAGGAAATGAGTTTAAGTTGCACTAGGGGAGGTTTAGGTTGGATATCAGGAAGGACATTTTCTCCAAGAGGGTTATTAACCATTGGAACAGGCTGCCCAGGGAGGTGGTGGAGTCACCATCCTTGGGGATATTCAAAAGAAGCAGAGATGAAGTACTGAGGGTTATGATTTAGTGATGGGCCTGGTAGTGTGACGTGACTGGTTGGGCTCTATGATTTTGGAGGTCTTTTCCAACTGTAACAATTCTATGATGTTGTGATTCTATTTTAGAGAAGGAAGGAATCAATATGAAAGAGCTTTTGGCGTTTCAGGTAAAGATCCTTTTGGAGCAATGCACAGGTAATCATATATTTGTAGACGTTTTATTCTTCTTATTGTATATTAATAATTTCAGTTATAGTTTAGGACAATTAAGTATGATGATGTGTGAATCTCACTAATGAGAACCATCATGCAGCATTTTCTGGGACATTGATATTTTTCAACAGAAGTATATAATTTCTGCTCTGAAAAACATGTCTCAGGTCTGTGGCACAGAGGCAATAGTGGCTGAAGGGAAAAATTTCTCTTGTAAGTCTGACAATTACCAATGTACTACACTGTTGGACATCACTATTCTTAATTCCCTATTTGAATGCATAGCTGTACTCTTCTGCTACAGTAAGTCTCAAGGTAAGTTTAGATGCAAAGTAAATGTATTCTATGTCAATAAAAACAGAGACTACTGTTAAAGCTAAAGCTTGTAATAACAGTTATATAATAGGAATCACCAAGGATATTGTAAAGTTTTATTCTCTATGTGTTATGTATGTTTGTGTTACTAGATCAGAAGAAGAAATGCTGAAATTCATGGCTGGCCAGAACTCAGTATGGAGTATATGTGGCAGAGATGTTCTTGCTGCATTTGACCTTTCACGTTTCAGGCAGATTTATGACCTGGGAGGTGAGTTGTCTGTAGATCTTCTTTAACAAGCCTCTAGATTGTCTTTTACAAGCTCTGAGAAGAAAAATAGCTCCCAAATTATATGATGGGTACCACAGTAGAAAGCAGGACATAGCAATAAAGGGAGCATTTTACTGGCTTGGTTAGGTTCAAAAGAGAAATGTGGAAGTGATGAGAGCCTTAGGAAGATGAACACTTTTCCCTACAGAGTATCATTTCTGTGAGTAATGGCTTACACCTTTGTCTATGTGGCAGTTTTGGTATTTTTTTCTCTTTTGGTGTCATACTCTTTCTCTTCTACTTCAGTCAGCATTTTTAGGATACTACCTGCAGCCTCTGACCATGAAGACCCCACTGTCCCACACTGCTGAGTGCTGCCAGTACTCATGGGAGCTGGCCAATTCACTCATAGGCTCCATCACTGCTTCCCCAGCATCTGCTTTACTGGCTCTGGTTTTCATTTCCCACCTTCCAGCATCCACAGTTGGATCTGGCTGAAGTGGTGCATAAGATCTGTAACAGCTACAGATAACCTCACAGGTCTGGGTGCTGGAGACCATAGTGCTTCCTGCAGAGCAGAAACAGTGGCTTCTTTTGTGCCTCAACTGCTCTTTCATTAGCACCTGGAGAGCAAATACACCTTGCCAGATTACATTGGGCTAAATGCATTGTTGCCTGCGTTGGTTCATGGGAGTGTTGCTGAAGAGGTTGGTTTTGTGTCATTGCTGATCTTCTTTTGCTCTCCCTGAAGGAGGTGGAGGAGCTTTGGCCCAGGTGTGTATTTCTTTGTACCCAAATTCCACAGTCACAATTTATGACCTACCAAAAGTCGTGGAAGTGGCCAAACAGCAATTTATTCCCCATGAGGAACGTCGGATTGCCTTCCATGAAGGTAAGTACGGACAGTGGTGTAGTGTTGTCACAGGTACGGCTTCTGAGCCACTTGTGTCTTCTCGGAGGTACCATACTGGCAGCTCAAGTCTCCATCTGCTCCTTATGCGGGCAGCGTGTCCCAGACCCTGTCCAGGTCTGCAGTTCATTGCTACCACAGAAAACCTTTTCAGCCATCCAGAAGCTCTTTACTCTTGAACTGAACTTTTTGTTTTTTTCAGGATAAGGACAGTTTAACAAAAAAACAAACAAACAAAACAAAAAAACCCCAACAAAACAGAAAAAAACCAAAACTAAAAAAACCCCACCATCAACAACAAAATATCCCAAACAAAAAAAACAGTCCTGCAATTCTGAAAACTTGACATGCCATGTTAAAAATCTTCATGACATTCCCTTTTCTCCTCTGCAGATCTCTTGGCAGATTTACGAGTTGCGAGGCCTGCTCTGAGCAAGGGCTTTTCTCTCTCTGGTCACAATTGATTGACTTTCAGTTCCTCAGATATTTCAGGTGTTAAACATAAGTGAGCTAGCTCATATTCCTTCTGCCTAGTCCATAGATCTTGCATGGTCTTTACATGATCTATGATGAAAATGAGTGTAGGGAGATCTAATTTTTAATATTTACAAAAGCCTTCAAAGTGTTGGAATGACTTAATATTACTTGAAGCTCAAATAAAGGAGAGAGGTCTTGAGGAATGGATTATATAAAAACAAGGATGGAGGAATACATGAAACATTATCTGTGCCAGTGGTGCAAAGAAATGGGAGTGCAAATGACAAAGTAAGACGAAGAGAGAAAAATCTGAATGCGGTACACCAGGTGCTGAACAAAAGGCATGATGATGAAGCTAGTGCTAGGAGGTGAGGTGTGTGTGTTTTTTCCTTGTGGATTTATCACGGAACTCTGTGATTACTGAAGGTCTTTGAAAATGTGCTTAGATAAGAGAAAATCTTTTCCTTTTTCAGTGACAGGAACCATGAGAAACTATTTTTTATTCTTAATGCTTTCTAAATCCTAATTCCTATATTTGGAAAAAACTTAGACTCAAATGCGTTGCATTTGCGACATCAAAGGCTCTTACCAATGAGCTGCAGCTTTTAAATATTTCAGAGACTGAACAAGAACAAAATCGCCTATGCAGGGTCTCAGGGAACTTTTACCTGCTAACTCTATTGCAGTCTGATGTGGGTGATGCACATGACAAGGCCAGAGTCTTTAGAAATGATCAGAACAAAAAATATTTTCTAAACTCAACCCTCTGAATTTAGGGGTTTTGTGTAATACACTTGTTTTTGCTTTATAGGAGACTTCTTTAACGATTCCATTCCAGAAGCTGAACTGTATATTTTATCAAAGATACTGCATGATTGGGATGATGACAAATGCAGCCAACTCTTGGCAAAAGTCTACAAGGCTTGCAGACCTGGTAGGTGTGAGCTCTTGATGAGCAGAGGGACTCTTGCCTATCAGGAATGTGAAGCACACTAGTCACCACGCTTAGTTTGAGTGGCAGAGTTTCAGTGCAAGGGTTTCTTGGTCTCCTCTATAGGGTCTCCTTTTTCAAGGCATTTAGGTGCAAAGACTCGGGGTTTGGCGTATCGCTGAGATAGGTGTATACATCACAGTAAAATGCTATTAAGCATCACATTAGACCTTTGAGCTTTGAAGACACTGCCTGCAGAGCTGGGTTCTCAGAAAAAGCAGTAAACTCCTGTGGATTTCAGCTGAGAGAAATAGAATTCCCATCCCAGCTATAACATCCCCTTCAGCCCTTGGCTCATCAGCACCTAGGGAGTCAAGCAGAGACATGCTCCAGTGCCTTTGCTCTTTCGTTGTCTTCCATGATGCTGAAATATGACTTAACATAGAGACTGCTTCTTCCTGAAACTAAAAGTTAGGATCTGGCCTAGTAACAGCTGAAAAATATCTTGTCTTCTCAGAGCTCAGTGTGTGTTCTGTTTCCCTTTGTTCAACCAGGTGGTGGAGTGCTGCTGGTTGAATCGCTTCTGAGTGAAGATAAAAGTGGTCCTTTAGAAACCCAACTGTATTCAGTGAATATGTTGGTCCAGACAGAAGGAAAAGAGCGAACAGCAACAGAGTATAGCAAGCTCCTTGAGGCAGCTGGCTTTGCAGAGATTGAAGTCAAGAGGACTGGAAAAATCTATGATGCTGTTTTAGGAAGGAAATAGTTCTCTCTTTTATGTACCTAACAAGATAGAATAAGTGGGGAAATATGATATTCTCTTCTTTGAGGAGAATCATCAACTTAGCTTTTAGTTAAGGCAGACAACTTTTTTGAAAGCTGATATATTTTCAAAAGAATCACTAATGACTTTTAAGGGTCAGACATGATGCCACATCAGAGCAACTAAACACCAACACACGACCACAGTGTGCTTTCACTGCTGGTGCAAAGCAGAACCTCCAGACATCTATAGCTTTGGCTGCTCATTCCTTATCTGTTAGCTGGCATTTGAGCATCCAGGTTTTGCGAGGATGCTTAAACATTCTTATCTTCTCTCTTATGCTATATGGCCAAGGTAATACTGGAGTATGTAGAAAGAAGATACTAAAATTCTGCATTCACCTTCAGAGACTAGACCTTTGAAACCAGAAGATAACATAATAAGAAGGCTTGTGCACTTTCCATAAGCCATATTTATGTATCTACTCAGTTCTGATTTTCCAATTATTCTTTTTTACCCCCCTGCCCTTTCTTTCATACTATGTTTTAACCTCCTTTTCCTTCAAGCCTCCTTTTTCTCTCATATGCCTTTGACCTTTGTCTGTCTCTTGGTCCTTCCTTCCTGATCCAAAGAACAAGTCAGTGCCAGAGAGTACACTCAAACTGCTCTGAGCTTAAGACTTGCCTTGACAAAGCAAAGTCATCTCATCAGAACCAATTCCTTTTTTCACTCCTTTTTTTTTCTTAATTACCAACACTGTGAAGACCTGAAAAATGTACTTTACCTCATGCAGACAAATTAAAATCCTGTTTGCTTTATGGTCTCCATGCTCCAACATGCATTCATCATGACCCTTTGTTATATATGGGGTCCTACAGCTGTGTTTTTTGTTTGTCATTGGATATTTTAATGTTAAAAAAGGTTGTATAGGAACAAAACAATAAGATTAATGTTTCCAAGTTGCTTATGTTTTGGATAACAAAAATAGTCCTCAAGTTCAGGCCCTTTCGTTTTCTGTTTGATGCAGATGCCTTCTGTGAACAGAGTACCATCTCTCTCTCTCATTGTGATTTTAGTCCTATAGGCTGAGATAAATTTTCTAGCTCTTATATGACTTAGGAGTAGCAAATGAAACATGGTTATGGCTGTGGTGAATTAGCCAAGAGCATGAGAAGAATTCACCTGACAGGAAGCATAGGCTGTGAGCTGAGACTAACTGTGCCCATTTGGGCTGGTTGGGTGCAGCTGCTCCCAAGGCTGCTCTGTCTGGTAGGACAGAAGCTTCTAGAAGGGTCTTGACATGGTGGCCTGGTGTATTGAGTTTGCCTGGCAAGGGTTTGGTTGCAGGGGGAACTATAGGAGTGGCTTCTGTGAGAAGCTGCTAGAAGATTCCACCGTGTCTCATAGAGCCAGTGCCAGCCAGCTCCAAGATGGATCCAAGGAAGAATTTCTTCACTGTAAGGGTGATGGGGCACTGGAATGGGCTGCCCAAATGGGTTGTGGAGTCTGCTTCTCTGGAGACATTCAAAACCCACCTGGACGAGTTCCTGTGTGACCTACTCTAAGTGGTCCTGCTCTGGCAGGATGGTTGGACTAGATGATCTTTTGAAGTCCCTTCCAGCCCTTAAGATTCTGTGATTACACGTGATGGAGCCTTGCTTTTCTGAAGATGGCTAAACACCTGCCTGCTCATGGGAAGTAGTGAATGAATTGCTTGTTTTACTTGCACGCATGTCTTTCACTTTACCTGTTAAATTGTCTTTATCTCAGTCCATGAGTTTTCTTCCTTTTACTGATGTGATTCTCTTCCCATTCCATCTGGGTGGAGTAAGCAAGTGATTATGTGGGACTCAGTTGCCTGCTGGGGTTAAACCATGACAACCTGTAAGGAAACCAAGTCCAGGGTGCTCCATAATGTCTCCCGAGGTGCATCAGTGAGAGATGTACCCAGACTTGCTCTAGATACTCACAAGCATGTATGCACTCCTGAGTGCCTCAATTATGACCATAGCCTCTAATTCCATGTGATCTCTATGCCTCACCAGGTCATCAGGCTCTCACCTCTGGTCTCTCCAGACCCAGTTGGATGTTCTACCAAGGCAATGACACCTCTGGCTGAGGCCTCATCATCTGCTTGAGGATTCATGTGTTTGGGCCAGCCATAGCCCTGTAGAATCTAGTATAGTAATATTAAATGCAACATTACTTCTGTTGGTTTTATTTATTTTTGTCTGTGATAGCAGTCTTTTATTTTTTAGTGGTAGCTAGTTCTGGGGTAATAATGACTCAATCGGCAAGGCTTCATTAGGCTGACTTAGGTGGATTCCTGGCTCTGCATGGAATAGCTATTTTTCCTGCCCATAAGAGGGCTTCCCTGTATCTCAGTGAGGACTGCCTTTGCTGGTGAAGGCTCACTGGCCTTACACTAATTTGTGTTGACTTCACAAGGCTCCAGCTCTGGCCTCATTATCTGGGTGAGTTATCTGACTGTTTTGAGAAACTACTAGCTTTTTGTCGTCCCACACTTAGATTTCTCCATTGTAACAAAGACTTTGAAAGTATGAGTGCAGACTGGAGCCTCAGCATAATTAAGAACTTGCTTACAGCCATTGGTCACTGAAGATACACAACCCTAAGCATTGGGAAAAAATTCTTACAATGTAGCAAACAAAAGAAACTGTAACTAGGCAAGAAAAATAGCAGAGGAGCAGAGTAAGGAACCTCTGCCAAGAAAAACAACAGCCCAGACTGCAGCTGGATGAGGTGGAAACTGGGGAGTGAGTGCCGCCTAAGGACACCTCACCAAAGGAGACCTCAAATGGCGGAGAGAAGGATGGGAAATTGACATAATGGAAATGCTGTTTCAAAAGCACTGCAGAACAGTGAGAGCCAGGCCCATGCCCACAGGCTACATGATGATTTCAGTCCTAGGTCTATCTCCCTCTACCTACCTGCTCCCAGAGCCTTCTTGAGGGACCTGGAACCTTCACACCAGTTTTCTTGGAATGAGTGTTGCTGTAAGTGTGTCTGTGGGGTTTTTTTCCCCACAAATTCTGCACATTGATCCCGTCTAACGTTCTAGCCCCTCAAAAAAAACCCAAAACAACTTAATTTTAACAACATTTGGAATGAAACTCCAGCAGGGTTATGGAGAATGTTCTACACTGGGAGAAGGGGGTAAAGCAAGAGAGAGGCAGTGGGGGATATCTTAGATCTCAGAAAGGAAGGTCCAAAATAAATATATTATTAAAATAACTATTTTTATAAGAAGAAGAAGAGGAATATAGATAGCACATAAGTCTCTTCAGATGCCAGACAACCATGTTCATGCAGTACACTATAGACCCCAGCTGTATTTTCCCACAGTGCATTGTACAGATCCTATCCATGGAGGAAAGCATCTGCTTTGGGGTCATTTGAGTTATTACATAATTTTCTTACAAGAAAATGGATATTCTTATGAGAACTTATTGTTGCACAGTTAGATAAAGGTAAGGCCATGCAGGTGGTGTAACTGCTGGCACTGAGTGGGAGCTACCCACAGTCTCCTCTACTGTGATGAGCTAGTTGGGCTCATCCTGCAGCAAATGCACATCAGCAGCACAACATCATCATGAAGACCACCCTGGACATGCATCACAGTGTACTGCCTCTGCTCAGCTTAGCTGGAATGTGGGTCACTATCTCCTAAATGTGTGATAGGCTCCAGTCAGGACAATATGTGCCACCCCTTGATCCACATACAAGTTACCTTTCTCAAAGATATTATGAGTTACAGATTACATTTATAGTATATAGGACTTCTCAAGCCCTGAGACCCAGTAGAGCAAACATGCTGTATCCAAAACCACTGAGCCCAGGAGCACAATGTCTTCTGCAAGGCAACCAGTAGAATGGTATCTAGAAGATCAGGGTGTTTCTGAAGAACTCAATGTTCTCACACCTTGCGGCTTCTGAAAAGGTGCAATGTCTGTATCTAGGCTTGCCAAAAGCAATCTGATTGTAACAGGATGAAACAGATTTCTTAAAATAGGAAATGTGTCTGTTATACATTAGTGCAATCAGACTATCAGGAGCTGACTGAAAGCTCATAAAACTCAATATTTCTCTCCAACATATCTAAGGTGCATTTTGGGAATGACTTAAGGTTTATGTTGTTAGAAAGGAACATATTTAGTCTTCATCCTGTGGCATATCTTGTAGCTTTAAAAGATGTAATGCTTTTTGAAATAGAATACAGTCTTCAATCAATAAACCTTTGGTGTGATAAATGAGGCAGTGCCAGTAGTACATGTTGCTGTTCTTCTTTCAGCATTTATAGCACAAAAGGAAGACTGCAGTTCCAGACTGTGATATGAATGCTAAGGATGCCATAGTGCGACAAAATTGCTCACCTCTTACTGCTTATTAAAAATATTCCTTTAAAAATAAAAGATCCCACATTGAAACAGTGAAATGTCAGTAGATTTAATTTTTAGTTGGATAGTAGATAATCTAATACTACTATACAAACATTTCTTTTAGATCTTTAGCTGTCAAAATTGGTGTTGGGCAAATCAAGTTCCCAACCAGAAGGAGGCCAAGACAACTCTTAGTGGAAGAAAACTCTCTAAGTATGGGTTGAAGATAAATCAGAGAGAGGAAAAGTTCAGGCCAAAGTGCTGCTTAGAGGTCCTGATCTGGCCACACTATACTGGAGCAATCGACTAAAGGAAGCTGGGAAGGGATTGTAGCATCTCATTGAAAGCATCAGCTACAGGGAAGTGCAGTGACTAAGTGTATACGATCCAGAGACAAAGGCAAGAAAAGAGAGCAATCAAACTGGGTAGGGGAAGAACAAGCCTGGTGAAATGGAGATAATGTGAGTTTAAATGTAATGGTTCTGTTTTGCAAGCTGCTAGTCAGCATCTCTGTCCAAGCTACGTATTGGATAACATAGATTGTGGTTTTTTCGTATTAAATTCTATCCACTGCTACCTTCTGTTTATTTTTGGTAAGACTTCCATCATCAAAAAGCCAGCCCAATGGAACAGAGTTACTTTCGAATAAGCCTCAAATAAGACTCTGCTTTGGTTTATGAACTCCTGGTGCATTGCACAGAGTTCAGCTTCTTGATGCTGTTCTCTAGCTGTGCCTGTTTTGCTTGTTACAAGCTTTCAAGTGCTTCTGAAGTACCAGCAGGTTAACCTGGCAACACCAGCTTTAATCCACGTGGCTTCTTTAGCCTGTACTTGATGATGGAAGAGCCAAAGAAATGTCTGAAACCCATAGAAAGACCCATAAAAGCCAAAGAACTTGACCAACATGTTTCGTAACCAGTGTATTTCTCAGAAATGATAAGATTAAGTGGATCAGGCAGTGTGCTCTGTGCCTGGTGGAAAGAAGCTTACTTAAATGAAGAGGACTAGAAAATCTGTGCCTCAGCACAGAAAGAAGATGGATTTCTCAAGTCATCTTGCAATATAACAGAGGATTTTTAGTCTCAAAGGCAAGAAACATAACTCACTCTTGGATAGATGTCTGAGACTGGAATTCTCAAGGGCCTCACAATGTCTCTGTGGAGAAAACAGATCATAATAAAGCATCCTAATATTACACTGGCTTTATACTCGGAATAGGCATAATAGAAGTTTAAAAGGAAAAAAAACCCTCTAAGGCAGACCCAACTCTCAGGATGGACCTAACATTTATTGAGATCCCTCTGACCTGTGGAGGCTTTGATGAGTAGACCTTATCTCTACATGAAAACTTAAAAACACAGGGGGTTTTAGCTAAGGGTTCGCTATCTCTCTGCCTTAAACATGGAGTATTCATTCAGTAATGTGATTTTTTTTCCCCCACTTTTCAATTTTGGAGTTTGAGAAAGAGAAGGATGACTTCAATTGCCATTTTCTTCCCCTCTCACACCGTGCAAAGACAATTTTTCAAATATCTTCTTCCCTCTGCAAATATATTATGCATCGGGCTGCATTTGATAACATTTGTATATTATGTCTCTTCAGATGGAAGGGACTGTGAATACAGAATATGTTATCATGACTTTCTTCCAGACAGTATATCATCAAGGCAGACAGGCAGTGGTTTCAATTTCCTTAATGTTTGCTGATGCTGTTTTCCTGTGAGTATGTGTGTTTGCATAAAATTCTTTTATTCAATTTCAGTTTCAACTTTCCTTATTGATGATCTATAGTGCTTTCAAATTTCTCATTTGTGTCATGTTTTTGAGAGGTACTCAGCCACTTTCCTACTGGAGATTAAAGAATCTTCTCTCTCCTGGATGTTCCCAAACCATTTTCCAGTGATTAGGTTGCTGACAATACTAAATTAGAAGAAACCATTGACATCCTCAAGGATGGAGAGGCCTTACAGAAATATCTGAATAGATAAGAGCACCAGGCAATCAGTAACCATATAAAATTTAATGGGGACAAATGCCACATTCTGCACTTGGGACAGTATAATTCTGGATGCAGTTATAGACTAGGTTTGATTTCAGCCCTGCAGAAAGGAGCCTGGGAGTTGTGGTTGACAGTAAGATCAATATGAGTCAACAATTTGTCAAAATGGCTTACTGTACCATGGGGTATATTAGGCACAGTATAGCTAACCTGTTAAAAGAAGTGATTGTCCCACTGTACTTGGTATTGGTGCAGTCTCACTTTGGGTACTGTGTATAGTTTTGGACTGCATAATATAAGAAGGATATAAAGTGTCCAAATTTAACTAATGCTGAAGTGTGGCAATTCATGTCTGGCCAGAACTCAATATGGCATAAATGTGGTAGAGATGTTCTTGATGCATTTTGCCTTTCCCCTTTCATGTAGATCTGTAACCCAGAACGTGAGGATAAGTAGATCTTTTTTAACAAATATGATATATGATGGGTACAGCAATGGAAATCAGGGCAGTAAAGGGAGTGTTTTACTCGATTGATTGGGTTCAAAAGAGAAATGTGAGTGATGAGGGCATTAAGAAGCTGAATGCTTTTCTCTACAGTCTCATTTTTGTGAGCAGTAGCCTGTACTCTTGTGTATTTGGCAGGTTTGTGAGGGCCCTCTGCTCACATCTTGCTGAGGTTCAGCCTTCTCCAAGGGAAGAGGGTCTGCAGTGACTTTGTACTGCAGGTTCAACTGATGTCTTTTTAATCTTCTATTTTTCAAGATAATAGAACATACAGAGTGGTTATGTAATGTCTCTACTGATGTTTCTACCTTCTGTATGAGACAATTACGTGAGCTCTTTAAAAGGCATTTTTTTTCTCTGAAAGTTTAAAACTTAAATGCTTTGTGGTTTGTTTTTTTTTTTTTAAATAACCACTCTGAGAAGGAAACATCATAACACTCTAATGTTAGACAAGTGTATACATCACAGTAAAAATGCCGTTAAGCATCACATTGGACACTCGAGCTTTGAAGACAATGACTGTAGAGCTGGGTTCTCAGAAAAAGCAGTAAACTCCCGTGGATTTCAGCTGAGAGAAATAGAATTCCCATGCCAGCCATAACATTCCCTTCAGCCCTGGCTCATCAGCATCTAGGGAGCCAAGTAGAGATGTGCTCCATTGAGTTTACTCTTTCATTGACTCCCGTGATGCTGAAATATCACTTTACTTAGAGACTGCTTCTTCCTGAAACTAAAGGTTAGGATCTGGCCCAGTAACAGCTGAAAAATATCTTGTCTTCTCAGAGCTCAGTGTGTGTTCTGTTTCCCTTTGTTCAACCAGGTGGTGGAGTGCTGCTGGTTGAATCGCTTCTGAGTGAAGATAAAAGTGGTCCTTTAGAAACCCAACTGTATTCAGTGAATATGTTGGTCCAGAGAGAAGAAAAAGAGCAACAGAGTATAGCAAGCTCCTTGAGGCAGCTGGCTTTGCAGAGACTGAAGTCAAGAGGAACGGAAAACCCTGTGATGCTGTTTTAGCAAGGAAATAATTCCCTCTTCTTTCTCTGCCCTCTTGTGTACAGAAATGGGGAAATGAGATAAACCATCAACTTATCTTTTAGCTAAGACAGTCAACTGTTTTGTAAGCTGATACATTGCCAGCAGGGTCACTGACTACTGGACATGTATCGATTGCATGACTGAGTATGGAAAAAAAAAATTAAACTGACTCCACAAGGAATTACCCATGAAAAAAAAAAGTCAATGAGAGGTTATTCTTGCTGATCTGTTCTTCTTCAGGGTATTCAGTTTCTTCTTCAGGGTATTTTTCTCCTTTCTCCCCAAGTTTAACAGGCTGCTTGAGAAATTTGAATTTATATTATGCTTCCTGCAAAATTGTTCACTGTAGTGAGCTCCATTTTTCTCACGTTTCCTGGGGACTGCTGTAGCACAAAGTAAATTCTAACTCTTTGCAACTAGTCACTTTGGAATCTGTAATTCTTTGCCAAAGGTTAGGAATGAAGGAACAGCCAGCGATAGTTGATGTATGAAATGAAAAAAAAAGCCCTAACAAATGAAATATCTCCCCTTCCTTTGCTCCAATCTGTGACAAACATTGATGCAGGTTATAGAGCAGTACTCACAAAAGACTCGTACACTTACAGGGTCAGCAGTATGATTTGTTATTAGAGAAATAAACATTCCTCCCATACCTTCCTTAGCATTTAAACACTGGAGTTCTGAATATGAATAGTCTACATATACCATATTTCAGGGGACAACTTGCTCCTAAAGAGAGTTTTTCTGTAACCAGATTCTGGACAGGTGGCCTTTTACTGTGAATCATCTCATCCATGGAAAATGTGTTGCATACAAAGAGCTTCATGGTTAAGCAAATGGTCTTGGAGGAATGAAAGTTCAGTCTAGCTTTTGTTGTGATAATTTTTGGGGATGGAATCTTTGGTGGTAAGTGGTAAAGACAGTATCCAGGAACAGATTCATGGAGAAGCCAAGACACTGGGAATGTTCAGGGGACCAGGGGTACAGAGTGTGAAAAACGATGCTTTATTTCCTTTATAATACAAATTAACTTATGAAAAAGAGAACTTCATAGCCTAGTCTGCTGACCATTGGGATATCAGTGGTGCTTCTGCACTGGTAACACTTTTGAAAGCCCAGGGAATAAAAGCTTTGAGGCAGAGGGAAGTAGTGGAGGATCTAATTATCACAGGATCTCTCTACCACTCACCAGCTGCTATTTCTTTGAAACAGTTGGTGAAGTACCACTCACAATAGCCCAGATGCCTGGCACAGAAAGAATTTGGAGAAGATGGTGGGAAATCAATGTCTGTGTATGTGACTTGAATGCTAGTTGAGCCTACAGCAAGTGGTTCAGTTTCTTAGCAGAGTGCAAGAAGAGTGCAACTAGTATAAGAAGTAGGGATTTCTTTTTCTTTGTCAAGGCCTATTCTCCAAAGCTCAGAAGAAAAAAGAAAAACTCACCCACCTTGATTTTGACGTAGCACACTTCTGAGTGGACAGTCCTGCAAAATTAACATTCATCAGGCTTTCCTTTAGCTAGAGAGATGAGTGTTTTGACATATTTTCTCATTTCTAGCTGGAGCTTTATTCAAGGAAAATGTCTTCTGTCAAAGCCTAGATCTAACTTTTTAGTACAGCTGTGAACCCTTGTTTCTGCAACAAGGAAAGCTGGAAGGATTAGGACTTTGGGAGTTGATAAACTCGTCTCTTCTGTACAGCTGCAAAGTACAAAGATGATTGAATGACACTCTTTTTAGATATAGGCTATAAAGACTATTCCCCAAGCAATCTCTCAGAAGTGTTGTCTACCTTTCATCTCAGGGTCTTTGGATGGAATAGGACTCAATGCACAGCGTGCAGATGTTCTTCAGTCATCACTTAAGTCTGGTTGAATAGAGCATTATCAGGTTCTGTATTTAGAAGGTTATGCCTATATGCAGCTGCAAATAAGGTATGGAGATCAGAAACTGAGTCTTTCAGTGTTTCTACAGTGGATATTTTGAAATGGCCAAGGAGAGGTCTGAGTCCTCTAAAGGGTAGCATGACAACAGCAGGTTGTTAGTTTTGTGTCTCTATATAGCCACATTCTGTATAGCTGTCTCTATCTATCTGCATGTATTCATCAATATCTATTTACAAGAAATATTGAGTCGTGAGTTTTAAATTGATATATTTTCCTGCTTGTGAAGGAAAGTACTGCATTTATTTTATTCCAGGATCTAGGTGAGAAATACTGCACTCAGTACTTCCAGACATGAGGTAATGTGCTTATCTAGAACATGGTGTAAAGTAAAGTGTGCTTGGCTGGGGTGGGTTGACCCTGGTCAGCAACCAAGCAGCTCACTGCACTTTCACTCCCTGTCTCAGTAGGGTGGAACAAACAGTTCAATGTATAAAGGCAAGAAAGAGCTTGTAGGTCTTGATAAAGGCAGTCTAACAAATGAAAGAAAGAGACAGGAAATAAAAGGAAAACAATGGTGCAAAGGCCATCACTTACCACATCCCATAAGCACACAGATACCAAATAATTCTCTGAGCAGTAACTGTCTTTGAAAGACTACCCCTAGTTCTTACTGCTGAGTATGAAGTTTTGTGGTGTGAGGTACTTCTCTGGTCAGTTTGGATCAGCTGTACCTGCTGTGTCCTCTCCTGGTCTCTTGCTCACCCCCAGTCTACTTGGTAAGGAGATAGAGTGAGAAACAGAGAAGGCCTTGATACTGTGCAAGCACTGCTTAGCAACAGCTAAAACATCTCTATGTTATCAACAATGTTTTGGTAACAAATCCAAACCATAGCACTTTATGGACTGCTGTAAACACATTTAACTCCATTGCAAATAGACCCAGTACAATGGTAAGAAGAAGACTTAAGTTAGATGCATGTTTTAACTACAGAATTGTCTGTCTTCAATAATGGGGATCTGACATACTAAACACAACTAGTGCCAGAATGTAAAAACAAACAAAAAGTATTGAATTGTTTTGAACCATGCAGAGAAGACAAAGTACACTCCTGTCCTTGCAGGAATCCTAAATCTCTTATTATACATGTATAGTTTACCTTGAAATCCTGTTATGATTCTGGATGTTTAAAATCTAAGAGTGCTAAATAGAATGCAAACATACTGTCATCAAATCCACTGGTTTTTGAAGTAATGACACAGTGTCAGTCATATAAAGCAAAGACTAGTTTATATTTGAGGTACATCTATTTTATGTATTTTATATGTGTCTAAACATGGAAAAATATAAAATCCAAATTACTACAGAAAACGTTTCCTATTGCAACTCTCTGTTCTCGTACATTTGTGTCTGGTTTATACCCTGTTACCAGGAGTTGTTTTCTGCGCTGATGTAGCCGCTACTTGAGTTGCCACTAGATGGTGCTGTTACGGCTCTTGTCAGAAATGGCATCAGCCGCTGTTTAAGATGAAAACCCCGTAAGGTCTACGAAGTCCTTTGCGATCGCAGCAAATTGCACAGTTGAGATATTAAGGGTGGAAATAAAAGTGGTTGAAGAGTCCCTGTATTCAGAACTCAGTAAATGCAATCCTGATTTCATCACACAGCTCTCAGTCTGGAGTCATGTGCGAAAGGAGCAAACACATCACCTTTCTGGGCAATGAGGACCGTAATATGGATTTGTCTTTCCTTACTGCCTCTAACATGAAATAGAGTGCAGGATCCTCTTTTCTTTTCTTTTCTTTTCTTTTCTTTTCTTTTCTTTTCTTTTCTTTTCTTTTCTTTTCTTTTCTTTTCTTTTCTTTTCTTTTCTTTTCTTTTCTTTTCTTTTCTTTTCTTTTCTTTTCTTTTCTTTTCTTTTCTTTTCTTTTCTTTCTTTTCTCTCTTCTCTTCTCTTCTCTTCTCTTCTCTTCTCTTCTCTTCTCTTCTCTTCTCTTCTCTTCTCTTCTCTTCTCTCTCTCTCTCTCTCTTCTCTTCTCTTCTCTTCTCTTCTCTTCTCTTCTCTTCTCTTCTCTTCTCTTCTCTTCTCTTCTCTTCTCTTCTCTTCTCGTTGCTCTGAGAATAAAAGTATCCTTGCTAATGCGAGCCAGGTTATATTGTGGTGTTTGTGCCTCTCTGTCAATGCCGCTGGGGAGACAGATCCCAGCATGGGGCCTCAGGGTGCTTAGCCTATTTTCTTCACTGCCCCACGTTGGCCATGGAGGTACCCCAAGAGTTGACCGCTCTCATGGCCATGGGTGCTGGCCATGGTATGGTTCACTGCCCATCTTGGTGTGGATCATTGTCTGTCCCCAGTCATGGTGACCTGTGTAGGCCTTGATGTTCCCCGTGGCAGCTGCCAGCACAAACCATTTGACAGCAGCCCTCGCATCCCACACCTCTGTCCCCCATGTAGGGCCTGCTTTTGCTGCCTCCCTACAGGAGCTGATGCCTCCAATGCTATTCCCAAGTTCCCCAGGCCTGTGGTGGCTCCCTCGAGGAGCTGCCTCAGCAGCCACCCATGACTGCAGTCACCATTTTGTCAGTTTCTCAAGGTCCACTTGCATGGCAATACCTCCAGCTGGGGCCTCGTTATGGGCCATAAATAGGTTATCAATGCCCAGGGCACTTCAACAAAGGTGTTAAAGCAGTGTGCGTGGAGGCTATGACCTGCCCATAGTTTGTGACTGAAAGCAGCAGAGGCAAGTAATGCAATCTACTTGGATTTATCATAAAGTCAGGAGTGAAGCCAAAAGTAGGACTGACCACCAACAAAAATGCGCTGTCACACTAGTCACTAGAATGATTTTACTAGTATATGTAATTGCCATGGTGTAGCTTTGATATCCAACAAGTTTTTCTGTTGATCCAGTCATATCAGAGTTCCCCTCCTGTGTCATCAACTTGTTTAGTATAGACAGTGGCCGATGTGATGCAATTGGAATCTTTGACAAGTATCTCTTCTACAGTACTTCCTGCACCCATATTCATCTGTGACAAGCAGACAGCCCACACCCTTTGTTCCTGTCTTTGTATTCATGTTCTGCATACATCTACACTTTATGTACTAAACTTTGTCTCCCACAGTAGTTGAGGTCATGTTCCTGCATTACACAACAGCATGTGAATAGATATGAACCAGAGCTTTTTGACTTTTGTACAATTTCTGCGGTCTTTTGAAGGCAAAAAGCATTACTGGAAGTGGAGACTGTGAAGGAACTATGTTTTCCCCTGACCCAGACTGATGCCAATTCTGGTGATTTGACCAGCTAAGCACCACCCAGCTGCTTGCCACCACAGCGGCACAGGGGAGGTAATATGAAGAGCAAAAGTGAGAAAACCCCTGATTTGAGACAAAGATAGCTTAATAAGTTAAGGAAAGAGGAAGAAAAAACCCAAAAAAAGTCATGCAAAGGCAACCAGTCACCACATCCCATAATTAGATTGTTTCCCAGTCAGTCTCCAAGCAATAATTAGCTTCCTCAAAACACCGACCCCTCAGTCAGTATTGCTGAACATGACATTATGTGACATGCAATATCCCTTTGGTCAATGTGGGTCAGCTGTCCATCCTACTCCCTGTGGGGGCAAATTGGGAAAGCTTGAGGCTGTGCAAACGCTGCTCAGAAATAGCTAAAACACTGATGTGTTACCAACATCATTTTAGTGACAAAACCAAGATACAACACCATACAGGCAGCTGTGAAGAAAATTAACCCCATCCCAGGCAGATTCAGTAAACCACTTTAAAAGAAATTTCCATTGAGATTCAAGGTCATGTTTTGGTATTGCCAAGTAAAGTAAACTTCTGATAGATGACTGCTTTGTATCTGTGAAGGAAAAGACTTTTCTACTTTCTTTCATTGTTGATCCATCATCTTGGCTGTTAGATAAATGCAATCATGTGAAGACACTGTTTTCAACTGAGTATATGATGTTCATGTTAAAATCTGGGCTCCTGAAGTGATGTCATTGTCTAAGAATATCTTTCTTAATTTCAAAATACATTTTAATCCACATATTCAAGGGAGAAGTCCTGATCTAGATGCATGCTAATGAGTGACAAATTAATGCTAAACAAAGTAGAAAAAGAAATCTTAAGATTCTTCTAAAGCAAGACTTTTGTTGAATCTAATTAATGACTTTCAAAGTGTGGGTTTGCAAACACCCCTTGTGTGTCTACCTTTTCAGGATGAGATATTATATTTATGTAAATGCACTATAAAGCTAGTACCTTTGTTTTAAAGATTCAGCTTGTCATGTCTTAAGGACTGAGATATCTGAGCATCTGGATGAACAACAGAGTGACTTCTAGTGCTAGTCCTACATAACTGCAGCTAGAACCTTGGAGGGTGATCATAGAATCATAGAATCATAGAAATCCTGTGATCTGACACAAGAAAACTACTGAAGCACACACACAAGATCTACTCCAGTATAAGTACCGGGAAGGAAGCCAATGTCAGATGTCTTACAAGTGATTATCATGAGGCAATTGAAATACAGACTTGAGCCTGGACATGCTGTAGTTTACTTTCTCAACTCCTTCATGGAAATAATACATCCAATCTGCACAGAGATGGCAGAGTGAAAACAAAATAGGGAGTGCAAGTATGGGTTTGATGGCAGAGTGAAAATGAGATAAAGAGTGGAAATATGAATTTGAAAGAATCTAGTCTATACGGCTTGTTTAGGGTTTGGGTTAGAGTTAGTGTCCAGCTTGAGAGAAAGCAAGCCTAAAGTTCCAGGTGGAGCGGGGCTGGAAATGGGCTGTCAAAGGAAGCGATTTGCTGCCAAGAAAACTTGCCTGCATGGGTTTTTTGGTCTAGATAATGGCTTGATAACTTTGCTGGAGGATCAACTCTAACTTAAATTTTTGTCTTCCAGCTGATGTGCAGACTACAAGGTTGGAGTTGCTTCTGGATATATTGATGAAGTTTTGTATTTCTGCTTTCTTTCCACCAGGGCAGATGGTGGAAATGTCTTGCTACTCTTTCCTAATCTACCTTGAAGGCTCAATCCAACAGACTGTTCTATGCTATAAGTAGACTTTTCAAATACGACACTTTTTTTCTGAATGGCTTATCTTGTCTATGAAATTTTTAACAGAGTTTTCAGATCTTAAAGATCTCTTCCAGCTGAAATGATTCCATGATTCTGTGATCTTTATTTATCTTTTGTGCCATTCTGCATTAAAATTATAAAATTTGCCTTTCATTTTGGACCAAGAAGCTGTTATTTACAGTGTTGTCAACCTTAAGTGCTCAAAGATTAGGAAGACCTGCATATCACGAGATACACTTTAAAATATTGTCATCTTTATTATTGTCATTTTTAACTTACTTTCAAATTTATGAGATTCTAAGACATGTTTTTCATGTTTATGAGCATCTCTGCACTGATACACATGCTAGGAGTCTCTCTGTCTCTCTCTTTTAATGAAAAATGAGATTTTATTTGCTTGTAATTCTCTGCCTATCAGGGAAAAAACCCTCCAATCAGGTAAAAAGGAATATAAAATTTAAGGGATAATGAAGCAGGAGTATACTGAGAGTTGTTTGAGGTGGACTTGTCTCATCTGAACCTCTGAAAGTGGTTCCTTAGGTTCCAAGCTTTTGGAACCATTTTTTGGGTGCCATTTTTCGAAAATAGTTTACATGTCTTGTTTTCCTACAGGGATTAGAAAGTGAACTGAGGGTGATTGGCTGAGACAGAGACATCAGATGATCTTATCTGTAATGCCTTTAATTCAAGAAGAGATGCCTTTTTGAAATTAATGTTCAGTTCAGTGAGTTGTTGAGCTTCAGTAACAGGCATCAAAGAATGCATAAGAAGTCTCTCTCAAGGCTGTTAGTTTTGTGGGATTAATCTCACTGGGCTCTTGTTATACTCAGAGGAGGCTGAAATAATCAGACACAGAAAGAATCTGCACTTATAGTCATCTACAGGAGTACCCCTCTCTCTTGATTGTAGAGTGAATACAGGGAAAAAGTTGCCTCAGCAGGGAAAAGTTGGTTGTCACATTCCAAGATAGGTGCAAAATCAAATTATCAGGTTGTAATGGTCCTTCTTATCCTTAAAAGCAATGGGGCACAATCCACTAGCCACTAAACCCTGAGTAGGATCTCACCCTGTAGACATCAACAGAATATCACTGAAGATGGGGCAAACAGTTTTGGAGAGTTCCTTTATAAGCTGCAGTCACTGTGAAGTGTTCCCTACCTGCGAGTTATGTGGCATGAAGGTGACTTTGCCAGGAGCTGCAGCCTGTGAGTAATGTGTTCCAAATGCTTGCTCTCTTTCCAGACAAAGTGAGGTGTTACAACCTTCAGCAGCCAGGCACAAACACAAATAATGAAAGGAGTCTGACCAAACAGCCAGCAGGGGTGTGTGGGGCTGACTCAGGTCTTTGTCGATTCCCCCACCAGTACCTTAAAAACAAAACAATTCCGAGAAATTATTTTACTTATTTGACTGCATTAGCAATATTAGCTTCAGATTAAAAAGTAGCCTGAAGGAAGTAGTGGTATCTGTGAATTAATTACCCTTTTAAGTGAATTAATTAGATGTCTAAATGCGAACCCTCTACAGTTTTTACCAAGGAAATATTAATTTACCCTTGAATGACGAGCACTGCAAAATCAGCCTATGTCATATGCTGGGAAAAAAATGTCATACATGTGTGCCTGCAAGCTCTCCCACTCTTCCCACAGGGGGGACACAGCATAGAGCCTAACTCATATCTTCCATGCTTGTAATTTCCATCCTCTTACATTCTTCCCAACTCTGAAACTGTTGTGATGTTTGCCACGTAAAGCCCACTGTAAATTGTCAGATATTCAGGGTCTGGAGCTGTCACTTCGTATGTCTGTAAAGCATCCTGCCTGCCTATGAATTACTGGAACTCAAAAGAAAGGGTTTGGTCTCAGGATGTGGCTAGCTGGAGTGAGTAAGGCACATGTTGTGTGCCCGAAATCCAGTGATTTCCTACCTAGGCACAGCAGCCTGGCTTAGTATAGCAGTAGTAACTCCTCAAATGTGTTGGGTAGATGTCAGTGAAAAGGGCACAGCCTAAATCCTAAAGACTTTTATGCTGTAAATAGGAAGGCTTGCAAAAACATGAAACAAGGTGTCTCTGTTTTCTAGGATGAACCTGGAGGGAGACAAGGAATTAAAGGCAGAAAAAAAGTGATAAAACCAAAGCATGCCCAAGGACTGCCACTTGCACATGATTCTGCTTTGTTCCCTGAGTCAGCAGATCAGCTAGTTGCAGCCAGTGTGGTACAGCTTTGTATATAAACTAATATTTAAACTTCATGAGTCAGAGAATTCCTGAGAATTCCTGTCTCAGTCAGTGGTAATTCTGCTCTTGTCATCAGCAAGTGCAAGAATGTGAGTCAATTTGTTATAGTAGGAAAAGGCTGATGACATGGACTTAGCACTGCTGCATCTTCTGGAAAACCTTTACAAGCTTTACAGAGCTCTGAGTTCTCTCTGTTCAGAGTTTAAGATAGAGGCATAGAGAAGTCATCAGTCTCATCAGAGACTCTCCCCATTTTTCTTGAAAAATGACACATTGTGAAGACTCATTCACCACATGAGGACACCCACACATGCTCAGCAGAACCAAGTTGCTGCTTTTGCTTATGAGAGTGTTGCTGTGTGAGGAGCAGGAGCAGCCACCCTTGCTAAGGTTTCTGGATGGTCTTTTTTTGTATAACAAGGGTTTTGCTCTATGCAGACAAATTAAAACCCTGTTTGCTGTATGGCTTTCATAGTCCACAAGGGATTTCTGATGACAACTTCTTATATCTGGAGTCTTTCAGCTGTACTTTTGCCTGCCATTAGATGTTTTAATGCAAATATTCCAGCAGTAGATATGATGACATCCTCCTAGTAAGCTTTAACTGTCCTTTAAGCAAATTGCAATCAGCATAACTAGTTTTAGTAGAACTTTGATTGAGAAATATGATCTGGGAGACTCTTACACATCATTGAATAATGTATTCTTCAAAGTCCCTCCTAAAAGCATTTTTGCTAATAAGCAATTAACTTTGAACTTTAGTTTTACACTTGGTCAATTTTCAGCTGTACCGAACTTCCAGCTGTGACACTGAAGAGTAATGCCAACCTTTGAACAAAAATAGTAGACTGGGCGTGGAAAGATCCTCTGTGAGACACACTTGACTGAATGCCTTGTTTCAGTGAGGGTGTCTTGTTTCCATAGGCAATGATGATGGCTAGACTCTTAGAGCTTAAAAAAACCCCCTCACATGATTTTCATAAAGGCTTTATTGCCCCTCTAAGCCCTTATAGGTGAAGATGATTAAATGTTTTAGTGTATTTGAGTGATGACTTGTGAGCATTCATTCTGTGTCATTTTGGTTTTCTTGACATCTAACTCAGTTCTCCCTAGACCAGTGGAATGGGAGAAGCAAATTGGCTTCTGTAGGTTTTTTCCCCTCCTACTAATGTTGAAAAGTGATAGGACAGAGATAGGTGGACTTTGGGTGATGACTACACAGTGAAGGTGGTACTCAAATTTGGACCTTGTGCTGGGGATGGAAGTCTGCTCCAATGGATGTGTCTGGCTTTTTTGGCTAGAGTCTTTTCCTTCTCTCTCATAACTTATCTCACACCAAGATCTCCTTGCCTTTGTATTTTTTTAAAGCCAGAGGAGGATCAACTCTTCCTGTGATCAATGCCTAGAAGGAACATCATGGTTGTTTTCTGTGAATGTATAAGCAACATGTTGTGCAACAGATCTGCTCAGGGCAACAAGGGACTGGAAGCAGTTACCCATTGAGGTTCATAGTATGTTGTAACTCTCTACTGAAACTCGTGAATCATTTTTTCTTTATACCAGTGGTGAATTTGACTGGTAAATACAGCTATACACTATAAAAATCAAGTTCGGGTATCATAAAGAAAACCTGTGCATTCTTACCCTGTATTTATTATTTTTAATAGGAAATTCCTCAAAATTCTCAGTAGTGAAACTACTGGAATCTGAGATTTTGCCACTTTTTGAGTGTCAAAAATTAATAATCAAACTTCAATCAACCATGGTGCAAACATAAACCAAATAAAGACATAGAATGAAAGCCTTCACTTTTCACTAGCAACATTGATTGCAAGTCCACTGCTTTATTTCTGCCTATTTCTCAGTTTTTGTTTTGACGTTCAATTCATGACATCAAAAATGTTTCCCATGCACTGGAGACTCATTCAGATTATGTTCAATTAGTAGCAAAGCTCAAAAATGTGATTCTATTTAAAGTAAAACCCTGTATCTATGAAGCAAGTGTATAAAGTGTTTTCACATTCTCCTTAAAGCAAAATGGAAATTTTAAACTTACATCAAAATTTCCTAACTTCTCAATGAAAAAAGAGTCACTGTCCAAATAAAATTCAGAAGCCAAACACTGGGTCAAAAAAACCATTTTCCCCACTTTCTTTACTTGCTCGTTGGCATCTAAAGCCTTAGAGACTAATACGACGTTCCACAGAGCTGGAGATGGCTCTTATCAACATCTCCTTCACTTTTCTTTGCAAACCTGGAAGGTAAAATGTCAGCATTTCCTATGGTTCATAATCTGAAAACTACTTTTATTTGCACAGTTAAGTAGAAATATAAAATCTGAGAAGGTAGTAGAAAGCATATGTGGCTCAGTTCTTTATGCTAGTCCTAGCTCACTATTTGAAGAAGATAATAAACCAGTCAAAGGAACAACACTGCTGTGCATTAAAAGATAAGGAAAGAAAATTAGACTTACAAAAGTGAAAGATTACTAAATATTAAACCATTTAAAAATGAATTTATCTTAACAAAAAACCCAAGTGTTAAAAATGGCCTAAGTATTTATGTTTGACTTTGATTGTCAAGTCATTGGTAAGAAAATCCTAGCAATGTTCTCTAGTAAAATAGCAGTTAATGAAGCTGCCATTGGGTGTAGCTATTGCGTTATTCTCTACCTAGATGATCATATAAGAAACAGAACTCCTTATTTTTGTAAGACAGCAAGGATAGAAAAGTGATTTCTCCATAATAATTTCGGGTTTGGCAGTGCTTAGAGGATGACAGAAATCACAGTAATTATTAGCATTGCCTACAGTGTGAAAAGAATCTACCATAAATCCATTCTTATAACCGATGCATATTTTAATCATTGAATTGTTTTAAAAAAATACATACAGTACATTTTGTACTTGAGTTTGAAGTTGCCATACTTGAGGAGATGTGTCTTTCCCTAGTTTGAATAAATTTGGTTTTGAAATAACAATGATCTGGAGGAGAGGAAAAAAATCCACTTTAAGCTAATGAAACCTTGAGAGTATGCAGAGATGTCTCATAGGCAGATTCCATGTGCCTAGCTGAACTTGTTGTTCTACTCCCACGTGATTAGTTGTTCTCATGGGAATAAAGGCAGTGAAATAAACAGTCCTCCATTCTCTCCCTCGTTCCTCAACATATGGGACAGTGAGATGTAGGTATTCGAATGCTTTTTAAAGTGTTAGCAGACAAGTAAGAAAGGTAAGAGGATCACAGGACTAGGCCAAAATAACACAGTGACCATTGCATCTTCTCAGATCTATTGAAAAGTTCAGGATTTCTAGACTGATGCTTACCTACAAATGTAAAAGGCTGACTTTGTGCTGCTTAGCAAACTTTGACTGTGTTATATAGACTGCATTAAAAATATAACTTTCAAGATAGAGGCATAATGCAACAATAAAATCACTGCGAGAGTGATAGAAGTAAGGACCTTCAGAGCTTCAGAGATTTAACTGTTAAGATGGCAGGGTGAAGGACATTCCTCCGTTGTCAAGGACTTGTCTATTCTTGCTCCTCTGCTGCAGTTCAAGACATATGTGACTTCCCAGGGGAAGAACAGAAGAGTCGCATTCTCTCTGATTTTCTTGTTGGTTATGGAAGCAAAGCTCATAGGATGGAAAATGTGATGATGTAGGTGATGTCTGGGGTTACTTTGTGATGTTTTCAGGCACTTTCATGTAAGTCTGTTGGTCTGCAGACCCTTCAGCACTTGTAACTATGGAGTATCAGCAAATTACCTCTGCCAGGATTCAGGGAAAAGTCAGATTCCAGTCTCGTTTGACTAGGAAGGAGCACAGGTGACAAAAGAGTATGGAAATCCTTCAACATAGTCAGTGATAATTACTAGTTGTGGTCTTAACCAGAAATATTCTGACAATAATTTTAAATGGGCACTTATCTGCTCAGCTATCCATCAGTTTATTTGTGTACCAAGTTTAATTCAATGCAAATAGCCAGTAATCCACAGTGAATTCTTTGATTATTTTCCAAAACATTTTTAGACAATCAACTAAAATATCCCTAAGACTCAGACACCTATTAATAGAGTAAAAGAATATTAAGAAGTTTGTACTGGTTCCAGAGAGTTATAGAAAATGTGTGTACAGATTCAAGAGTCACAAAGAGTGAAATAAGCCTGTTGTCCTTCTGAAAATATCAACTCTGTCCATGGATTTAATGAGGTATATTACAAGATGCTATGCCGGACATATGTGTGTTCCATATCAGAAGATTGATAATCAATGCACAGAAAACATCTGGTATTAATAAAAAGCAAAGTGGAGCTAGGAAGTTATTGGGGAATTATACTTAGTCCATTTAAGTCATTGGTAGGACAAAGAATCACTTTTCTGCCCTCATTTTGGCTCTTGCAATGAGTCTGTACCTACTTAAGCCTTCAATATGTCTACAGGCAAGTGTTAAGCAGGTAAGACTTCATCATGGTTCTTGTTTCCCTGCCTCAGAAGAGCTGGAAAGGGCCCGGTTCTCCTCATTCAACAGCAGCAACAAGTTATTGTGGATGGAGGGAACAGAATTGACTTATGCTTTTGTGACATTTGCAGGACTAGAATCTGTTGGTGATTTTTCATTGTATCTTCAGACAGAGCCTTCTCCCAGGGTTCTGGCAGTAATGACTTTTTCAGTTGCATTGCATTAAAAGGATATTACAGAGTTGTGGTGCTAAAAGTTAGATTGGAGGATAATGATGAAAGAAAAGAAAAAAAAAGGAAGTGTAGTGTTTCTAAGAACAGAGCATAACATGGGAACCACATTAAAGATAACAAGAATGAAAATTAAAAAGAGTTACTTGCGGTACTTAAATCCAGTACTTCACTATGAGAAAGGAGATGGGAGAATTATCAAAGACAAGTTTTCCTAAATTCTATGTAGCTATTCAAAAATGGTTTCCAAGCAACCAGAACATGTAAATATTCCCAGGAGTAAAAGGTGTTATGAACACTTGGAGGCAAGAAGAGAAAGATGAAACAGAGCTGGAGTCAGGCTGGCAAGATGCTGGAGTGGAGGGCTCCCCTCACACAACACCAGCACTGTAGATGATGAGGCAGAGGGTGAGCTGCTGTTGTATTAAGAAGATCCACTAAAAGAAGAAAAATGAAGGAGAGAAAACATACAGGGAATGTGAGAACCTAGATGAAAAACATATGCTTTGTATTGCTCTTTCAGAACTCTCATTAAAACAAATAAAGAAGAGTACATATCTAACTGCCTGCAGTTATCTTTATTTTGTGGAAGACTAACATTTACCATTGCCCTGTACTTTATTCTGACTGTTTAAGACATGTTTGTGTTAGCTTTGTGCAAATCCATAGTTCTTCACTTCTTATTTTGGCAAATATTTTGTTAATGGTTGGATTTCATTCCAAAGGAGAAAGATTACTAGTTGTTTAGGTATGTGGCAAAGGGTGTATAACTGAGTGAATTTGACAGAAAACAGAGAAGCTGGACAAAATGGTTGTAATATTGACAGACAGGGTAAACTGGCTTTATAGTGTATGGTTCTGTGTACTCTGAATTATTGATAAACAAGCCACTCATATCGTTATTGTGAAGAAAACTTGGATATGCATTTCCAAATGTATACATAAACTAAGAAATAACTCCTCTATTTTACACAATGGAACAAGTTTTGAGTTAAATTTGATATTTGCCATGGATGTACATATCTAAGCACATTTTCAACTGGTTTTACTGAGGAAGGTTCTCAATGGCAGGTTTCTCCAATACACCCTTTATGTTATATAAATCCTTACAATAAATAAATCAAGTAATGTGTGTCTCAACAGTGACGCACTGAGCATCATCCACATCAGACTAAGGACTATCTATTCTCGCACATTTTTAGGAATAAAATATCTCTGTGGCCTTCTCCCATAAATCATTTTTCTTTAATATAGATAGTTGCAGTTAGTAGTTACTAGAGGAAATAATGGTGTGATATGTAGCACACAGGCCACATAATTCTTTATCCTCGTTTCTTTAGGAAGTGAGGCTACAATTCAGACATTTGCTTTGATGGGAAATTGGGAACTTTGGGACATTTTTTTATGTTACCTTCTTTTGGAGTACGGTTTAGATCTGAGTAGTCACCATGAACCCTTCACATTTCAGTTCTTACAAAGAGGGGTAGGATCCAGAGGAAAATGTCTCCAAATCTCACACGTGTCATCTCTGTAAAATGTTTACTAATTACTTAGGCTAATGCAACAAAAGCTGAGACCAACAGGTTAGAAAAAAGATGAAATTCCTCTAAAGCATAAAGGCTTACACTTCGCATGATGCCCTGCTGATTATCTCAAGACATGTTCCCAACATGGGGAAAATTTAATAAAGTTTTTGGTTAATATTTTTCAGCAAAATATCATTTTCAACATTTGATAATAGGTAAGAGCTTTAGATTAAAAAATTCTCAAACACTAAGAAAAAAGAAGTAAGAAAAAAACAGAACTGAAAAGTCAGAAGGTTCCAATGGAGTTATAGTGGTTATACTAAAATTGACTGTCTTAGGGTTAGCAAAACTATCCACAGCTGAAAAAGACTGTAGACCTTGCTGAATACAGCTGCAGTTAGAAAGATCTAAGTGTATTCAATAGGGCAGGAGATAGATCAAATTCTTCATCTTCCAGATTTCTCCCTGAGGCAATATATCACTTCCATCTTTCTTGATAGGAGCAATAACAGGGCACATACACTACTACTTTGGTGTCCAGAAGACTTATGCTCTAGACTTTTCACCAGCTTCATTGCCCATCTTTGGACATACTCCATAAATGTCACTCTTACAGTGAGAGAATCAAAACTGAACACAGCACTCAAGGTATAGTCTCACCAGGCCCTAGTACAGGGGGATAATCCCTTCCCTGATCCTGTTGGCCACGCTATTTCTGAAACAAGCCAGGATGTCATTGACCTTCTTGGCCACCTGGACACACTGCTGGCTCATGTTCAGCTGTTTATTGACCAACACTCCCAGATCCTTTTCTTGCGGACCCTTTTCTAGTCACTCTGCCCCAAGCCTGTAGCATTGTTGTTGTGGGAGAGTTGTTGTGGCCCAAGTGCATCACGCAGCACTTGGCCTTGTTGAATCTCACACAATTTGCCTCGTCCCATCAATCCAGTCTGTCCAGAAGAGCTTTCCTTCCCTCAAGCGGATTGACACTTCCACCCAACTTACTGTCGTCTGCAAACTTACCCTCATCCAGAAAAGAACAAGACCCAATATTGAGCCCTGGGGAATATGACTGGTGTCTGGATTCGGCACCATTCACTACCATTCTCTGGGCCTGGCCATCCAGACAGTTTTTTTACCCAGTGAGGAGTAAAGTGAGATACAATCTGTAGCTATTTCTCTTTCTTTACTAACAAATTTTCCTATGAGTGATCAAGAACAGCTAATGGAAAACATAAATCACATCCTTCTTTGATGTATCTGTAATGTGTAGTTATACAATGATTTAATTACCAGAAAGCACTCCGAGTCTCCGAATAATCTCTAATTTTTATTTTGGAAGTCCAAAGTTTTTTCAGTAGATACTCTTGAATAAATGAGTGATGATAATCTGTGATTTACATGGGCTGTTAACCTGTTACTGTAGTGTCTGGTTTCCATCTCCATTTCCCATTAGTTCTTTACCTATGAATAGGAAACGTCAACTTATACAGATCCATCTTTACCTGTCCAATAAACTATCCTCTATTCTGGAAATGATGTACCATAAACATTTCACTAAAATGCTGCAGGAGTACAGAAGTGGCTGAGTTGTGTACACGGTATCCTGCTTCTGGTACTTCAGTTACGTGCTCTAAATTGAAGATAATAATTTGTGAGAATAGCTAGAAACAATTCAGTGCTTTGAACTGAGTTAGAAAAAGATTTGGCTTTGTAAGAATAAAATGAACATAGATCTGATTCTCCAATCTGTCATCCAAATTGTTTTATCAGCATAACCTCACAGACCTGAGTGGAATTATACCAATACACAGCTAAGACAAGGGAGATGAGAGCTAGTGTCCTGTGAGCTTTGGGAAGTATGCTACAGTGTATTGCCTGATCTGTAGTGCTGAATTCAAACTACAACAGAGAAAGTACACATTACACTGCCTAATTCCACACCCTCATCCCCTGTTTCACTAAGGTTAGTAGTTTCGTCAGTCAATTTGGGGAAGGAGTATTTAAACTGAGGACAAATTGCAGAGGTCCTGTTTCTGTTGGGAGCAAATAAAATTATTTTTGACCTGATAAGAATAAATTAAGATTGAGAAGATGGTGGATTTATTTTGTTATTAGGCAAAAAAGCATTTTTAGTAGAAAAATCAGCTAGCTATGAAGAATAACAGGGTACCTAGGAAAAACAATGGAAATGAAATATTCAGGAGCAAAAAGCAATCAGATTGGGGGGGGGGGGGGGGGAAAGAAGAAAAAAGAAAAGCACCAAAAGAAGAGATCCTAGCACAAAGCTGGCATTTTTTTTTTTCTTAAAACCAGAAGTTTTGGATAAGAAACAATGTAAAATGGCCCAGTAGATGCAGATGTAGGGAAGGCCAAAGATCTCTGCAATGAAGCTGAATGCACAGGCTACAGAGGTGCTCTGCATAGATACTACAGTCTGCCCTAACAAATCTGATTGCAGGAGAAAGACTGCATATGGATATTCACAGAATACTGAATCAACACAATGGTGATACATGTTGTGAGGTTATCCCAGTGCGGTGTGAAGACTGTGGACCATGCACTCAATGCCAGGCTGCTATAGGGATGCAGGGTAGAGAGAGCTCTCTGTTCCTTTTAGTTACATTTTTTAAAAAGGTCATTGTTTCCTAAGACATTTGGGAAGAAGTGAGTTGTGGGCAGAAATAATTCAGCATTAGAAGGAAGATCCCAGAGAGAAACTATTTTTGTATGGGCAGATGGATTTGAAACTGCAGTTGGCTCAGTGCTGTTCCTATCTATAATAAGAAACTGTTGTTCTGTGTGATATCCTGGCCATATGCTAAAGCCAGAGGATAGTCTATTATAAAAGAGGGAAGAATAGTTTATATTTCTGAATTTTTTCATACACTCTGTAGCTCATACTTCTTCATCAGATAAGGAAAGCTCAGAGGATGAAAGTAGACATTCCTCTTGACTCCTGTCTTTATTGTAAGAATGGAACATTCTTTGTCTTTTCTGAAAACTATGCTTTTAAAACCAGACAAGAACAAACTGAACTTTCAGATTCAGAGATTTTAAATAACTCTGTGTCAGACCTGTACTCTATTTTGTGCCATGGTAGTGCAAGGGGGTACAAAGCACTTCACTTGTACTGAAAATGTGCAGGTGTCTGGGAAGAAAAGAAAAAATATGAGTGATTTTTCTTCATCCCATGATATCAGACCTTTTTGGATGTATTGTCCTAGTCAGCTATCACTCTCTTGCCCACTCTTCTGCTTTCCAAGAAACACTGTTGTGATTTACAGACTTTTTTTTTTCTTTTTTCCTTTGGAAGACAGAATCAATTCAGACCCACGAATGAGGTCAAGGAATAAGAGTTTTCGTACCTCGAGGAAAATAGCAGGACAAAAGTAAAAGCTGGATTTCAAAGTGTCAAGGGACGAGACCAGGAACACTCACAACCATGTCAACCTGCAGCAAAAGGTTTCTTATAACTAAGAAAGCAGAATAAGTAGATGGGAAAAACACCTTTAACTCATTAATTCTTTGGGAGAGACTTTCCATGGGACCAGGAAAATGGAATTATTATGTAAAAATGGGTATACAGATTCACTGAAAGAAAAATGAATAGTAACTGTAGGGACACTCAACAATTACCCCAGAAAACTCCCTACAGTCCTTCCAGATTCTAAAGGAGACTGGCTGCAAAAGAGGAATTGCTTATGCATCCTCAGTTCCTCAGAATAACAGTCTGTAAATAAGCCAAGGGGGAGATCACAAACTTGACATCTATTGACAGCTTGTTTGCAGTAGTGGACAATGTCCTCCTGGCTAAGGGCACTTGCAGAGCACCCTGGCCAATGTGAAATCTTGCAAAGAATCTAATAGAATACCTCTATTTCCATGAACTACAGCTGCTTTCATATTTTTAAAATTTCAGAGTTTATTGAGACTGAGTTATTTCTAGAAACTGCAGATACAGTAATTGGTAGACAGTACTGTTAATACATCTTCATGTAAACTCATTTTGCTGCTTTGGTTCTGTCATGGTTGTATTAAGGAAGGGAAATTGAATCCTTAAGAATAGTAAGGAGCATTGAGGTTGGCTGGAGCAGCTGCTCTCTGTATCAGATTTATTCTTAGATTTCTAAACATAAATGCTATAATAAATGCTATAATATTGACCTTCTTAATCAAACATAAAACTTAAGAAAAATTATGGAATCTTCTGAGACATGCGTATTTGTCAGTAGGAACACAGAGCTAGTAGAAATATTGCCATTGAGCTATAAAATCTGTACTTTTTGGCCTATGTATTTAACATCCATTTTTTAAGTGATGCATTTGCTGGAAGGTATGTTAAGAATCAGGAATGCACATCTAATTTCAAGTGAATGAGAATTTAACAAAGTTGTTGCATCACATCAGGGTTCTGAAATTCAAGTGAGGTGACTGAATACATGTATTTCAAAACATGGAGAGCTATAGCAGCAGGTTAGTACATACCTATTTTGTGCAGAAAAGCATCATATTAGAATTTCCAAACCAGCTAGCTGCAAGCTAAGCAGTGCATCTACGCTCTATTGGACAATGTTGAGTCCCAAGGGTAGAGGAGTTAGCACAGTGCTGACCACGGGCTAATTCACTCTGCTTCTCAGGACAGCTTGTTGGTTTAGGCAGCACATCTCACTGACAACTTTATGCTCCTTCTAGGCCACCATCTGACTTGGGGAATTTGGAGTCCTTCTCCACTTTTCAGGGCACAGGAATGCTCTTCAATTGCCAGTTTGTTTTAACTTTACCATGCTTTTCTTCTAAATCTCTTACCAATGATGTCATGTGGCATTTAGATAAAAAAGTTACTTAAAAAAATACATCACAGACCCAGGAAGGACCTGATTTTCTTGACAAAATCTGTGGCTTCCAAGGCATAACCGTTTCCAGTGAAAATGCAGTAACTTTATAATATCTGGTATGTCTTTTGGCCCATTTTGACTACAGCATGAAGTTTTCTTATATAACAAGCATGATTTGCATTTAGAAAGGTTGAAGAATACACCTTATTATAAATGGAACTGTTTATATGCAAACAAGGATTAGCTAATATAGTGTATTACAAAGTATGCCTCTTAATTGCCTAAGGTCAAGAAAAAGCTCTTAGATCTAGTAGAAAAACAGAGAAAAATGGTTGTGAATATTCAGCTTTTTTAATCCACAGGTTTGGAAATGTTTGCTTATACAGCTAAAAGTTTTCAGATGTAATTTTACAGAAGCTATTTTGTTTTCCATGCCCATTTCTGCTCTTCTTTTTTGCCTTTTTCCCTAGTACTTTACTGAAAAGAATATGACACAAGAACATGAGGTGACAAATTCAACATTCATGTTTTCATTTTCTTAGAAAAATGTGACCAAAAAAAGTTTTAATATAAGCTCCTCTTAAATGAGTGTTTATTATAAGTAGTACAAGCACCTTTAGAAACAGTTAAGAGCTAACTAATAAAACCCGGATTCTGGTCAATCCTGACTTTGCTTTGCAGTGAGATTGCATGTCATTACATGAAATTAATAATTCAATGGGTTATAAGAAACAAAAGCTGAACATCTCTGTTGCCATCAGACTGCTGTGCTAGGGAAAATCAGTAGTGTCATTTTGATTTCAAATGAGTTCTGAGATGTTTTGATGTTCATTGTCCTGAAGAGCAAGACATAAAAATTATTATGTTAAACAAAGAGAAAAGAAATAAAATGAATTTTATTAAGGGGAGGGATTGGCAGAAAGGGATACATGCTTCATTGATTTTAACTGATGAAAAGGTAGAACCAAGATAAAGTCACAGCAATGGACTACCTACAATTCTGAAACAACAGAAGGGATTATTTCACATGACACTGTATGCAATTGGCTTGTTATGATAAATTAGGAAAGATATAATATAATCTAGAAGTTATCCTAAATCTAGGAAAGACAAAGTTTTTCATGGCAAATTCACAGAGAGGAGAATAAAAAATATATTGTAAGATGGTCCAGAAATGGAAGAAGCACTCAAGAAACAAAAATCTGGAAGGGATCAATGAGAATAAATACATGGATAGAACCCAAGCAGTCTGACTTTTGTGTTGCTGCATAGATATGGAGGTATAATCCCTTCATATGAGCTATTTCTGACCAGACGTATCAGATTCTACCGCCTTTTGCAAGCTTAGGTGGAGGACAATAGTATTTCGAAATAGTAACTTGAATGCCTGTGGAAATGGATAAAAGATAGGTTGACATCAAAACCAGACATTGTCATTCTGTCAGAAGAAAAGTCCTAAGATTAGAGGAGATGAGACTTAAATATAGCAAGGCTTCAGTATTGTTGTACAAACCGAAATATATTCTTTATATTCCATAGAGGAAAATGTTATTTGTATCAGTTTTACTGGAATAGGAATTCAGCTACATAAAAGACCACTGTAATGTCAATGATCAACAAACAAGATTTTTAGTTGGGCAGAAAGTCTTTCCAGACATTATGCTACTCAGGTCACCATTTATGACAGTCGTTTTTAATATGATTCATTTTGATGCATAAAAATGTGCTTAAGTGTTTGTTTTGACAGATAGAAATGAAAACATTGAATTATACTGTGGTGATAACTTTAATTCTGTGGTAAAGTTATTCTGAAAACAGTAACCTATGTATTAATTGGCAGAAAAGCTGTAACACTTTATGGCAGTAAGTCAAAGAAGCTCATGAAACCAGCAGAAACCATTATCCTCTCAGGAGATGGCTGTAGTTGAATACCATAAAAGAGATTACAAATTTGCCAGTCTGACTACAGAGCAGACACAATTATAAATTTATTAGCCATATCTAGAGAGAGATAATATTCTTTAGAAAAATGAGATTAGATTTACTGATCAAAAATATAAAAAAATAGGTTCAAAGAAAACAGTAAAGTCAATAAAGTGTTAACTCAGTGTTTAAAATAACTATCTTGCACCTGAAACACTGAACTTTGCTTATTTATGTCTCTCCAAATACCAGCATTGATGAGACAAGACACAACTTTAAATCCACTCTCATTACCATAAATCCTCAGGGCCAAATGGAGATGCTCTAATTCATATGGAGTATGATCTATCTTTCCCAGTTATACCATTTAAAATGTGCTTGTGTACTGTTTCCACAACTAGATGTACTTCCATGACATTTGAGGCTGCACCAGGGCAGAGCAGAGGGGGAGCAGAATCTCCCTCAACTTGCTGGCCACATTCTTCTTGATGCATCCCAGGATGCCATTGGCCTTCTTGGCCACAAGGGCACATTGCTGGCTCATGGTTAGTTTATTATCAATGAGGACTCCCAGGTCTCTCTCTGCAGGGCTGCTCTTCAGCAGTTCGATCCACAGCCTGTACTGGTGTGTGGGGTTGTTTCTTCCCAGATGCAGGACTCTGCACTTGTCCTTGAACCTCATGAGGTTCCTCTCTCCCCAACTCTCAAGTTGGTAGAGATCCTGCTGAATGGTAGCACAGCCTTCTGGGGAATCAGCCAGTCTTCCCAGTTTGGTTTCATCAACAAACTTGCTGTCCTCTTGTCCAGGTCATTGATGAAAATGTTGAACAAGACTGGCCGCAGAACCGATCCCTGTGGAACTCCACTGGTCACAGCAATTCTAGCCACTCAATCCTGAACCATTGATCACCACCCTCTGGGTTCTGTCATTCAGCCAGTTCCTGATCCACCTCACTGTCCACTCATCCAAGCCACACTGTCTGAGCTTTCTGATGAGGATATTATGGTAGACAACGTCAAAAGCCTTGCTGAAGTCAAGGTAGACAACATCTGCTTCTCTAAAGTCAAGGTAGATGACATCTGCTGCAATCTTCTACAGCACATTCACCGTGTCTCCCTCTTACTTCTCCACAGCTTCTGAGCAAATAACTCTGAAAAACCTCCAAATCGGGATGTTGTGTAGCAGAACCCGGGGGAAAACACAGATTTACAGACTTTGAAAACTGTGATTGCAGACAGTGCATTCATTCCAGGAAACACAGGCACACTCCCTCTCCCTCTTCTGCTAACACAAGCACACTCCCAGCACAGCTGGGTCCTGCAGTTTTAGGACAATATTGTTTCATCTTCCTGGAGGACATCTGCTCCAAACTGATGGATGGTAGGACCCAGCAGAGATTTTTTTTTCTGAGAGACATCTTATTCCACACCAAAAGGAAAGGTAAGTGCAGGAGAATCATCTCTAAAAGCAGACGATGACAGTGTGGAGAGTAGGTGGAGACTGATTCATTGAGGGATGGTGTGACAAGGGATTACAGGAGATGGGTGTTTCATGTGTCCTTGGTCTTTCTCAGACACTCAGTAATTGGACTTGCATCAGGAATGGTGGTTCAGACTTTATTTAACTTAGTATTGTCCTCCCTTATTACTAATCATGCAGTGACACCTCATTTGTCACGTCTTAACAAGCTGGAATGTTGGAAGCCATGACATACTTCTTAAGAACGGTGAGAAATGATTTGTAACAATGTATCTCCAGATTCATTATAGCAGTGTCTCCATTGATTAACATGTATACTGACTGCTGTATATTTTGTAGGCTGACATACATACAATCTTGTCCCTTCATCTGTCACTGAATAGTATTTCTTATCTCAGATACACCAATTGTTTACAAAATTCTTAAATCTGTCTTTAATTATACATGGATATGGAAATTACAATAATTATTTTATCACCTTGGTTACTATTTATTATCCTTGTCGGATTTTTATGAACAGATTTACCCTTCAGATGAGACATCTTCTATGAGATGTCAAAGCCAATGCCTGCAAGTACCTCGGTAAAATTAGCCATCAGTGTTGGTCAAATTTTTCTCTTTCCCAATGTAAAATCCGTTATGTGACCTCTAAGAAGGTAATGGCAGTGCAAATGTATTAAAATTGTCATCTGGGAGCACCTCTGGTCAGGTCACACTTTTCTGCCAAATCATTTTTGCATTGGATACAGCTGATAAGGGAAACCTTGGAGGGGCCAATCAGTACTCCCTTAGCCCTAAGCCCTACCCAAGCAGAGATCAGGAGAACCTGTACCACCAGGGAAATCCAGCATAAAACACTGTTTCCAAAGCCTAGAGAAACACATGACAGTGTGCTGGAGCACTGGCTCACTTCCTCTCTTCTTTGAGAGAATTGTGATAAGAAGAAATTCTCTTTCTCCCACTTCAGGGACATTTGCTTATTTTCCTCACTAGTACACTTCAAACAATCCTTTTCTTTCTTTGCATTGATCTCAAGAAGATTAAGTCAGCAGTACATCTCCCTTATAACAGCTATGAAGCGGTTTTTTTTCTTTTCTTCCTCTCTATTTTCATTGTGAAATGACAATGAATCAACACAATCAAGCTGAAAATTCCTTCCTTTTGTTTCCAGTGGAAGTGACTGCTCATTGGTGCAAGGCTACCAATTACAATAATTTATCCCCAAAGGGTTTTCAGATCGTATTCTTTAGAGCTGAAGCTTTTCTTTATGGCTTTAAAGTTGGGGTTTTTTGGTTGTTGATTTTCTTTTTAATTAAAGGTTTCAACCCTTCAATTTTCATCTTGCATTTGAACCACTGCAGCATGCTTCAGAAGCTGGCAAACTAAACTTCAAACAGAGAGCCTGTTTATACTTCCTTTGAAGTTATGACAAACCTCCTGTTGATTTTAGAGAGGGAAACTGAACTAAAAATGCAAAGGACTACTATTTCTTTCTGCTTTGTACAGTTACTCTGCTATTGTACCATGTATTGGAGGTGCTTCAGAGTTGTATGAGTAAACCAGATATATCATTAAACCAACTTCCTTAGCAGAAGCTTATTAAGCTGCTACTTAAGCAAAGTTAAGGGTGATTCAGGAAATTTGGTCTCTGCTGATTAGTCTAAACATTGCAGCTGTTACATCTTCCTACAGCCTCTCGCAGAGCAAAAAGTGAAAGCCTAGAAGTGGTGCTACAGGTTCCTGTGATCAGTAGTCCCGGAGAAGGCTACCAAGCAGAGCTGCGAACATGGCTGTGGTGCTAGGAAGTGCTAGTGTCAGGGAACTTCTCTCTTTTAGGTTTCAGTGATTCTCAAACTGCACTTTATCAGAATCACTATTTTTTTAAGAAACAGTAGGAAAAGATAAGGACATTGGTTTGACTGAGTTCAAAAACCTTCACATTCCCTTTTAAATGGCATTCCCGGCAGATGACAAGTTTGCTTTCCTGCCAGCTCTAATCAGAACAACATTTCAAATTAGCCAAGTGGGAAACAATACTTGTCTTCAACTTAGAAAACTTGTAAAAAAATTGCATGTTGTTCTCTGACAAGAGAGTCACCAGAACGAATGAAATTACATCATCTTGTAGAGGAAAGATGTATCAACTTCTTCAGCCAGATTGTCATCAGGCATGAGTCTTCCCGCAGTATGAAAAAGGAAGAAGGCACACTTGGGGTTTGTCCTTACCTGGATGTTGTGTGCTACACATTGGTATGATCTGTTGATAAGTTCATCAAAATTCAACCCATTAAAGTTGCACCAGCCTTGCTGAAATTCAGTGCTCACAAATTGATTCTCATCCATTACTCCTTTTTTTTCTACATGCTTCTGTCGTTATCTTTCTGACTCACAGAATCACAGAATCACAGAATGGAAGGGTTTGGAAGGACCTCGAGAGATCATCCAGTCCAACTCCTTGCTAAAGCAGTTTCACACCAATCAGATCACACAGGAACATGTCCAGGCAGGTTTGGAAATGTCAAGAGAAGAAGACTCCACATCCTCCCTGGGCAGCCTATGCCAGGGCTTCCTCACCCTCTCAGGAAAGAAGTTTCTCCTTATGTTTCAGTGGAATTTCCCATGTTCCAGCTTGTGTTTGTTATGCCTTGTCCTGTCACTGGGCACTACTACACCCCATTCTCTGAATACCTACACTTTAGGTATTCATAAGTGTTGGTAAGGTGCATTGTCAGTCTTTTCTTCTCCCTACTAGACAGTCCCAGGTCTCACAGCCTTTCCTTGTTTCCTTCAGAGAAAAGTGCAAAGGAATTGTCCTGCTGGGAGAGGATAATAAAGAATATGTATTCAGAAATGTGTCACTGGGGTAGTGCCTGCCATTAATGGTTGGAACAGGAGATAGTTAAAGGTTTCCAAGAGCTAGTATGGCAGTACTCTACATGGGAGAGGGAAAGCAGCTGCTGCTTATCAGGACTTCATGACATTTGTTAGGAATAAAAAAAAAAAAAAAATGTTGGAAACCTAATTCATGTAAAGAAGTGTGTCTATAACTCATTAAAGCTGCCAGAGTTTGGGTCCTTCTCACCTGACAAAAACTGAGCTATGCAGACTCAGCTTCCTGAATTGCAGAGAGAAGCAAGGGCATCCTATTGTGTGATTCATTTGACCTATTTTAATTGTCTTTGAACAATTGTCTTTAAATGCCTTTAGGATAAGATTAGCTGCAACGTAGAAGTTCCTACTTTCCTCTGTTGGTTATAAATTTGCAGAAATTGTTCTACATCCAAGCAAGGAGGATCAGACATTACTAGCTGACAAGGTCAGGTTGATCTCACCCCAGCAGCCAAGCTCAGGAAGTGAAAATTACAGGACTGGAAATTGCTTAAGAGGTTAGAGTCATCAGAAGGATCTGTGTTCAACAGGCCAGACAGCTGGGTGGTTTAAAGCAAATCTCTGAAATGAATATTTCCTGGAAGATTATTGTATGGGATGAGACGTTTGAACTAGTCAGTTCATAGACGGTTTTATAGATGATGAATTCTAGAATGGGCAATACTGGCTATGGGCTGTGAATGGTAATGTTTGTTGCATAAAGCAGACAGGCAAACACCATCTTACAAATGTTGTTTTGTGCAGTGATGAAAGACAGGCAATTTTTCTGCAAACACTTTAAGTGTGATTATATGTATCTTCTCAGAGCTCCCTATGGCACACACCTTTCTTCTAGACATTTGCATTGTTCACATCTGACTTTTATTTATTAATAAGAAAGTTATTTCCCCAAAATGCAAAAATTCTATGCATAAAAAAAAAATCTGTATTATAAATTCTGCCATGACTTCAGAAGTATTTCAAGGTTATGGATACTAAAGAAGATTTTTCACCAATCTGTGACTTAATGGGGGTGTATATATCTGTAAAGAGTTCAGACAGCATTTTTCATTTTTGCCTGGTTTGTACTCAACTTGGCATACTTTTCCAATCTGTAAAATGAGAGTGATAGCATTCATTTATTTCACAAGGGTGAGCCTTATTTATTGTTTTTAGAACATCTGCTGAGCTGGATGTGAATTCTTTCTTGTTCTGAAGTCAGTGCAGGTTTTACTTTGTGTTCTTTGCAAAAAGGATGGAGATTATATCCTTGAACCAGTAACAGAAGAAAGCTTCTTTCTGTATTTGGAAACTCCTCTCTCACCTGCTTATAGATACCTCAACAACTCTGTGATAGTGTGAATCACATTGATTCAATTTACGAATTTATATCACAAAAACACTTAAAATTGTGACAAGCACATGAATTCTCTGATTTTTATTTTCCTTTTTTTTTTTTTTTCCTGTTAGGATTATCTGAAAATGACTTATCCACTCTGATTTTTTTAAAGTCTTTAAGAAAACCAACTTTTTAGGAACCACAGGAGTCTTGTCAGAAGTGAGATACTAAAACTCCCTTCCCCACTGCTGAAGAGCCTAAGCATCCATCTTTCTGTCTTTGCCCATCATTTAAGATAGATATTTCATGGAGTGCTATGGAAAGCTTGAAATCAGGGAATTTAGTTTTCCTACGACCTCCTCCCTTTAATCTTTTAGAAAAATTTCAGGAGGCAAAGCTATCAGTCACCTGTTATGCATTAAAAATGGCTGCGCACAGAGACTTTGCAGTTGTCATGGAGAGAAAATCGTAATAATAATAAACATCAGGAAAATAGAAGCTTTCAGAAAATATCCAATGACAGAGATTAAGATTTCTTTTTTTAAAGATTTTAAATAGATATGGGGTATTAACTCATAAAAATTGAGAAAACTCTAGATTTAATGATACTCAAAACAGAAAGAATTTGAAAACTAGTATCTTTCCAAGAAGACAAAAAGAACTTTCAAACAACATAGAAGGGATATTAAAATAATGCATGACATTTTCTTGGGGTTTTTTTTTGTGCTGAAGGAACAGTGAGAAGAAAAAATGCTGAAAAATACTTTTTTTTTTTTTTCCAAAAAGAGGAGACCACTGGGATTTCTAATGCTTGTGTCTCTCTTTACTTCATTAAAGCTTAAATAGTAAATAAACCCATTGCTCACCAGCAGAATCCTACCTTCCTGCTCTTTATGAATTCTACACGTCGCAGAAGGCAGAGCCTACTTCTTCCCAAAGTGCCTTGGCAACAGGTTCCCCACTGGTAAACAGCACCCCTCAGCATTCAGGGAACCGAATCTTCATGGAGCAGTGAAATACTCTTCTTACATGCAGGTTAGAAATGAAAAAGCAAAGTTTCTGATTTTTTATTTAAAAAAGAATGTTTTTACTTCCCGGGCAAATTTTGAAATCCCATCAACTTGTGTAATGAAAAATCATTATGGCAAAGAATGAAAAAGAAACAAAAAACCCCACCCTTTCCATAAAGATTATAAAACAACTTCTGTCTTGTAATCAATATAATGAAGAAATAAGGCAAAACCATTTTGCTTCTTGACCTGAAGGAAACTTTTTCTATTAATAAGCCCCAAAAAATGCAAACAAGAAACAATCATCTTTTATACGCAGCTATTTAATTAATGTGAATGTATTTGCCAAATTATGACTATAAGAAAAAAGCACTTGTTTTAATCCAACTATATCAGATTTTTCCCTCTAAAAAAGTCTTGGTCTACACCATACATTGATGAATTATGAAGAATTTCATATTTCTGCAAATCCAGATGCAGTCAGTTCACTTGAAAAAAGAATTGTTTTGATGGAAACAGGGTATGCTAGTTCAGATTTTGTTTTGGTTTTAATTTCTTTCATTATTAAAAAATGTTACATTTAACTCACTACATTTTTATGTATTAAAAAAAAAATCTTTGCCATTTGGAAAACTAAACAAGAATGTCTATTATGTTCAGTCACCATCAAAGTGTTGAATATATCCAAAGAGAAATTCAGCAATTCAGGAAATGCAATTTGTTTTATATTCCAGTTATATTTTCATACTTGTTACAAAACCAGATAAATTATTTCAGATATCCTACAAATAACATTTAACTTTGGCATCTTTTTCCACTAAAAGACAAGTCGTGACAAATCAGAAGCAGTGAGGATTTTGTTAGATGGTGATAGAACTGGGCACTTCATGAAACATTCAAGATGCAGAAGGAGAGACATACATCTAGGATTTAGACATCCATTTCCCCTTGGAAACAGAAACAGAGCCAAAGTTAATGCAGTCCCAGCAACTGCGTAGTTAGCAAGTGACATGAATATATGGCAAGCTCTATTTCTTGGTTTTGGATAAAATAGGCATAGTTGAAAGGAATACTATTTCTAGCTTACTGTTTATTCTGAAAATTCATCTTATCCTACACTTCTGCCTTTAATATAAATTAAAAGATACCATTTATTGAGTACTTTATTGGACAGTGGAAGCTTTACAAAACCAGGATTTCCTTACAACAATGTAAATATTAAAGTCTGGGAAATGTTTTTAGATTTCAGCAATTCTACATATTTTTGCAAAACAGCTTTAATAATGGGCAAGCAAAATGGTAGTTTAATCTCCTGGATTATGGAGTGCCAGATCAGCTGTAGTAGACTTGACTTCTTTATTTCTTCCCTATATGATGCCCTCAATTACCAAGACCCTGTAGTGAAAGGATGGTCCCAAGAAGTAGAATGTTGTCTCCGCTATCTAAAACGTATTTCTGTGTGTCAGAGGGAGCTCAAGTCTCTGCAGAGGAGATGAAACTATCCTTTGGTTTAGGAAGATCCTTCAATGAACTGGCTGCTAAGCAGTGTATTCCTTTTGCAGCAGTGAAGGAAAGAGTATCCAGAGAATAGCAAGAAATAGCAATGTACTCAACAGAACTAGGATGTATTCTTTCCGTCTAGCCCTGATAGACTGTCACAGTGCCTTCGTGAATGACCTTTGTCATCTGCTGAGGTTGCCTGGATTGCCACAGTATGCAACAAAATTACCTCTTTGTTCACCAAGGATTTTGAATTAAACACAGATTTCAGAATAAAAGTTTGAGAGAAGGATCACTGTCACTCCAAAAACAATTTCACATTTTCACATGTGTTTTCACCACTCCTTGGAGCTTTACTTAAGAGTAATATAACAGAAAATTGCTTGAAAAATTGTATAGGGCTTCCTATTGACTATTTCAAACAGGTGATGCTAATCACGCTGAGGCTGATGCTGTGACTTGGCAGGTGCTAAGTTGTTGGTTATGTTGTAGGAATACTATAAAGTCTGTTTGCTAAAAGTGAAGCTGGGTTGACAGGTTCATATTTTCACAGACAGAACAGCGGTACTGCAGCATAGCTGTGCATCCCACTAAATAGAAGATAAACAGATGTAAGAAAGGTTGGAATTTTGTGGGAATTTTGTGGGGGTAGAGTGTATTTTCTTTGGAGAAAAAAATCCACATCTATGGAAATAAGTGGGCAAAGACAAGGAGCTGAAAGATGCCGTCTCAGGTGAAAGTGAGCTACTGTTTGACAGTTGCAATGTGACATTTTTGTTTGGTGTGGGGCAGCTGGGCTACATGGTTAGCTATGAGAACTCACTTGTTGGTAGTATCTGTCCTTCCCTGTAAAAGCGCAGGTGAAAATTTGGAAATGGGAAATTCCAGGATTTTAAGCAAGAGATGAGTAATCAAAAGCTGACAGCAGAATAATTGGTATTCTCACACGGGAACAAGTAGGAAAGCAGAAAAGAAGATGACTATATAGTTGTCTGCTAGGTCAGGATTTGGCAGAGGTTCAAAAGGTCTGGTTGCCCTGGGAATATGTTGTAAAATCAAGCTGTCTCTTGCCCAGCAAATACTGAATCAGCCTCAATAAAAAATGCTAAGAGAGAACTCTGACATATCCAATAAGAGTGTTAATGGTATATGAACATCAGTAGGATGGGAGATCAAAGTTCTATGTCGTCTAGATTTACAGTCTACAATTTACAATATTATACTGTTACGAGGAAAAAGGAAAACTGTGTTGCCAGTATCAGATATGATTTATATGTAGTAGCAGTTACAAAAACACTTGATATTAAATCTGTAGTATAGCTCTTTAATGGGATATGCAAGTAGTGCTAGACATAGTGGGAGGGTCCAAGGGTATGATGAATAATGTTATAGTCATTTTGGATATTAACAAGAAGGTATAGCAACCAGAAAGGTCAGAACACAGAGAACAAGAAAGTCCCAAACATTCCCTTGATGAGAATGGGATCGGTCCTTGTTCCTTGTGAGTCAGAGTTGTTTTTCTGAAGTTTCTGCCTATAGTCAGGAGATATTTTATGCAGAGTATGTGGTCACCATAGAAACAGGTAGCAAACAACATCAAAATGACCTGATGATGGAAAGTCTGTGCTCTGCTACCTGTGCACCTGGTTCTGTCCTGCACTTCCTACGATCCTCTCCCATTGTGGCATTGCATTTTGCAGGCTGAGTAACTTTTATTCTCTCATCCTAGAGTTGTGCTGCAGCTTGTGCTGTTGCAATCTGAGAAGGGAAGAGCCAGACTTTCCACAGACACTCTCACACTCATGTCTCCCATATCCCTGGCCCCAAACTTTCCCTCTGTTTCAAAGATCCATGGCATGGAGGTTGAGTGTGTTTCTCCAAGGGAATGGTTTCAGGCAAAAAGGGCTTTGATAAGTGACCTTGATTGAAATTCTGGAAATATGGAATTACAGGAAGAGGAAAATATTGTAGAAAGGGAGATAGACAGACAGATAACTAGAAAGATAGCTAGGTAGATAGATTGGTAGTAATGGATGAAGACAGGTGGAAGGATTGAGGCTGAGACATCTGGCCCCTTCCCAGTGCTAACTGCAAATATGACCAAATGATGCTGGTTTCAGGGAGTTCCCATCCTGCTACACCCCAACAGAGTGGGTATGATCTCAGAATCCCCTCCTCTTCTGAGGAAACAGCAACATGGAAGACTGTTCCCACCTATCACAGCAAGTCAGCCAGTGCTAAAACAGAAACACTGAGCTGAGAAACAAAGGGTAATTAACATGTTGTAGTTCTTCTCAACAAAGAAGCCCATCAGCCAAAGTGTAGATTAGAATGCCAAAGCATACAAAGCCAGAAGGGTCCTCCATGTTATATATGGATCCTAGGTAACATTGGTTTTAACCAAGACACTGATAAAATGCCAACATGTCTTGAATGCAGGAATGGTTAGGTGATGAAGAAATACACCATTTAGCAAGGAAATGTTGTAATCAACTTGGTCTCTGCTAGAAATGAGAGGTGGTTTTGGGTTGTGCTTGCTTATTATTGTAATTGCATTGTGCAAGTGTTGAGTTTCATTTCTGCTGCTGGTCTCTCTGATTGAATTAATTTCAATAGGCACATTTACCATTTCAAAGGAAAACCAAGCTTTTTCTCATCCTTTCTACAGCATACAGCATTTTTCTATGAACTCCTTCACCTCATGATATTTTGTTGTAGCATTTTTCTAGGCAATTCAAATATAAACCAATTTAAGGATATAGCTACATATATCACACTATTTTTGGTCTTATTTTACATATTTTCATGATTAAAAAAGTACAGAATGGAATGCTACATATTTTCACAAAAATATTTTCCATGAGTCATATTTTTTGTGTTTGCTGAATGAGATCTTTTTATTTTTCTTTCATGGAATACTGAACATCCTTTGAAGGTACAGTTAGCAGAAACTGTTTATGAAGTTATTGAGAGTATATGCTTGGCAAGAGTAGTCTATTGTGAGTAATGTCTAAATCGTTTTTCTCCTTTTATAGACTGTTTACAGATTTAATGCTAGAGTATTTTATATAGACATATATGTTTATCTGTATTTTATATATGTTTTTGAAATGTATAAGCTCTAAAATAATTTACAGCATTTAAAAAAATTGAGTGCAACAAAGTAGAGAATTTATTGTGATGCAGCTTGATCTTTTTCAGAAAATTTAAACCAGTTATGTGAAACAATCCATAAATATTTAGTAAGCTCTCCAGAGCATTTGAAATTATGTATGGTATTATTTCAGCTGCAGATTTGAGAACAAAATGAATTATATCTTCATTGCCACAGTATATATCAACATTTAGCATTGCTGTCTACTTTCCAACCTCAGCAAAGCTCCTCAGCAATCTCCATAGCTTTGTGCTCAAAGAAACTTACTCCAAAAGACTCACACAATATAAATATCACCACTGGCATGCTAATACATTATCATAAATTTTCCCCACTAGCAGATACATTTTGTCCTGATTTTGTCAGTCTATGGAGACCTAGTGGATTTCTGTTGACCAAGGAGCACACTGTTGCTTTATCAACATGGCCTCTTGAGAGGTATGCTATTGCTCGATAAAGGAGCAGCACCACTAAGAAACTTACCCATCCATGTTATACTTGCGTGAAGCTCTGCTTTCCCATCCACAGAAAATGTCTCAGAGCTACTTGAACCCTCATAGCTCAGTAAAAAAAATCTCTTTTTAATATAGAAATGTCCTTTTAAGCTAGTACTTGAGAGACAAAGAAAGCAGCAGGGAGATGAGTTGGATGTTTTTTTTTTCTGTCCTGCCAACTGTAAATGGCATCATTGCAACAACGTGGCTTTGAATCTCTGGGAAAACTGTTTGCCTCTGTGACCAGGGTATAACAGTGCAGATACAGACCGGATACAGACCCAGACTTTCTATCCGCATCAGGTAAATCCTGCATTCCCATGATGTTTTCCACATAACCCTGACATTGTTTGTCCTCACTCACCTCAGAAGGCTTGCTATCTGCAGTGTTGCTCCTCGTTTCTGTCTTTCTTTTAAAATACATTTTCATATTACATAATCACAGAATCTTAAGGGTTGGAAGGGACCTTGAAAGATCATCTAGTCCAACACCCCTGTCAGAGCAGGCCATCTAGAGTAGGTCACACAGGAAATCATCCAGGTGGGTTTTGAATATCCCCAGAGAAGGAGACTCTGCAGCCTGTTCCAGTGCTCCATCACCCTCACAGTGAAGAAATTCTTCCTTCTGTTTCTATGGAACCTCTTACGTTCCAGTTTGTACCCATTGTCCCTTGTCCTACCATTGGACATCATTGAGAAGAGCCTGGTTCCATCCTCCTGACATCCACCCTTTACATATTTGTAAACATTAATGAGGTCACCTCTCAGTCTTCCCTTCTCCAAGCGAAAGAGCCCCAGCTCCCTCAGCCTTTTATCATAAGGGAGATGCTCCACTCCCTTCATCATCTCTATGGTCTTGCACTGAGCTCTCTCCAGCAGCTCCCTGTCCTTGAACTGAAGGGCCCAGAACTGGATACCATATTCCAGATGCGGTTTCATGGAGGCAGAGTACAGGGGGAAGAGAACCTCTCTGGACTTACTGCCCACAGCCCTTCTAATGCACCCCAGGATACCACTGACCTTCTTGACCATGAGGGCACATGGCTGCCTCATCCTGTTGGCCACCAAGGCCCCCAGATCCCTTTCCCCTACACTACTCTCTAAAAGTTCATTCCCTAGCCTGTACTGGTACATGGGGTTATTCTTTCCCAGATACAAGATTCTACACTTGCCCTTGTTGAATTTCATTAGATTTCTCCCCACCCAACTCTTCAGCCTGTCCAGGTCTTGTTGGATGCCAGCACAACCTTCTGATGTGTCAGTCATTCCCCCCAGTTTAGTATCATCAGCAAACAGTGCCCTCTGTTCCCTCATCAAGGTCATTGATGAATATATTGAACAGTACTGGTCCCAGCACCACTCCTGAGGGACTCCACTAGATACAGGCCTCCAACTAGACCCTACCCCATTGATTAAAACTCTCTACCTTCTTCCCTTCAACAGTTAACAGTCCACCTCACTAACTGATCATCCAGCCTACACTTTCTCAGTTTTGCTGTGAGGATACTGTGGGAGAAGGTGTCAAATGCTTTACTGAAGTCAAGGTAAACCACATCCACTGCACTACCACCATCTACCACCTGGTTACATCTTCATAAAAGGCTATCCTTCACCGCTATTTATTACAACTTAGGGATGCCTCACTGTTGAGGTCTGGTAGTAAGCTGGTGCAGGAATCTATCTGCTTGGCCGAAGGTCAGATGTGCAAGGTATTTGCTGCTCACCAATGCCTCTGATCTTTCCATCTAACACATGAGGGAGAAGAGAGCAGAAAGTGTTCAACAGTCACAACAAGGAGTAGATCCTTCCTTCTTTGTAGTGAAGAAAGAGAGCAGACAACAGCAGCATGAGCATGAAGTCAGTCTGTGATGTTTTGACTAAGCAAATCCTACACTCATTTATTTATGACTCAGTTCATCATCCTTTCATTGACTTTGGCATCCAAGAATATATTGCATATTTTTATATATAGAATATATATTATGATAATTCATAGTGCAGATTCTTGAAGTAAGAAAGCTACATTTAACTTTTCTTTACTGAACATCTATTTTTAACACATGGTAACTTCAGGTGCACTGGGGGCCTTTGCAATTTTTTTGCTCATTCCCTTTCAAAAAGGAAGCATGGATGTGCATGCTGTACATCAGTGTCTTTGAAGTAAATATAGTATCATATCCCATCACCTTTGATGAGACAATACACAATTTTTGTGATAATAACACAATATTTATTCTTCTATTTTATTTTTTTATCTACTTATCTAACCTTTTTTTTTTCTTCATTGAAATGTTGATGTTGAGCTGACCTTGCTGATGGCTGTATTGTGTGCATCACATTCTTCAGTATGAGGTTATACTTCATTGTGTTTTTCTTTATATGCAATCAATGATATCTCTTCTAACATCAAGAGCAGATGTGACCTTGTATCACAAAGCCATAAAATGTCTTTGTATTTTGATAGAGGAGGTTAGTAAATGGCTAACATTACAGAAAAACTGTATTCCTCCAATGGAAATATTGAATTTGTTCAGAATCAATTTAAATGCTTCTCTGTTGTCCTGAGTACTCAAATATTCTCCACTTTCCTACATATGATATTTCCTACTGTAGATCCCTTTTGTCTTGTCTTTATTACATCATGTTCCCTCTCAATTCCAATAATTGGTCTTTTTAAAACGGAGTGAGTCTAAACATCTAAGGACCCTTTTGTGCTGTCAGCTACACAAAGGCAAAATAACCTCTTGCATAGCTTGCTTATTTCCACTTGCTGAAAGGGTTTGTTCTGAAAAGATAATTGAACTTCATAAGATAAAGAACTCTGGAGGGCAGTAAAGGAAATAATATATGGACCTTTTAGTAGCATATACGTTGAGTAAGCCTTTTCATTAAGGAATTCTTACCCTTGTCAGTGGTGGCCTATCTCTTGGACATTCCCCTCCATGAATGATTCATTTGAAGTCAAAGCCAGGCTTATCTGACACATTCATAAGGTAAGTTCATTTTGTACAGATGTCTTTCATATCATCACACCATTGCTGGGTAGCTTAAAGGGATCTGTCTGCAATTTACAACTATGCTACAGTTATTCTATGCCACTCACCTGGGATCTGGGGACTTGTCAACAAGGACAATTTAGTGCACAAGCTATGGTGTTAACTTACAGATCCATAGCTGCTCTGTGCTGATTTGTTGTGTGGACTGTAAGTGCACGTCAAGTACAGGGATGCATTATTCTGTCCCTAAGGGAGAAATATTCCTTATAAAACATCATTATTGAGTATTTTGTAAAAGACTTTGGAAAGATCAGTGATCAGAGTGTTTTGGATATTATCACAAATTCACAAAATTACAGAATGGTAGCAGTTGCAAGGGACCTTTAGAGATCATCTAGTCCAACCCCACTGCAGAAACAGGTCCATCCTGACAAGACTAGAAGTTTCAAAGACCAAATTTGCCAAGATCAGTTTGTTCATTATGATTAAGACCTTAATTAAAGACAAGAAACAGGCTTTGTTGAGCTGTGAAACTGCAATCGCCTTAGTGAAGACAGATACACAGAAGATGGTGTCATTTATACTTGATGTACAATTTTCTACCTTGAAGTATATTTTGTACCACTCATGGCTAAAAGTTTAATACCCAAAGAAAACAATGTCCTTGACTGTCCAAAGTATAAGATCTTTAAAACAAATACACTTTATAGAAATATTTCAGCAATTCGTTCCTGACTCTACTGTAATTATTTCTGACTGAAATCCTAATGTTCCTGAGGTTCAACAGCAGCTTACATCACCATTGCTTCAGCATTAGGCATATCTAGTTCTTAGTTGATGGCAGGAAAAGAAATTTAATTCTTACAGTAGGCTAATACATATTACATACATCATTAGGTAACAATCCACATGGGGACTTGGTGCTGAGTTATTAATATGCTGTAAGTTGCATTTTAATTTACTCTGCAGTAATAAGTGTTATGTAGACAAGTCTCATATAACTTCAGGAACAGAAAGTCCTAGTTGTAAAGTTATATGCATCCCGTATTTAAACTGCAAGAGAATTCAGCATAGCCTTTAGCAAAAGGTTTACAATAAAAATACAATAAAGCTCATCATAGAATTGCCAACACTTGTTTCCTTTCCAGAGACACACCTTTAGGAAGACAGGCAGTAGAGGTTTGTTATTTATTATTTTTGGGTTTTATTGCTTATACTTCCATTGAGACAAGAAATGGAGCTTTTTCCTGGAGCACTTAGATTGCCTAAAGAAAGGAAAGCTGTACATAGAAATGCAATCAGCTTGCAGTGGAGCATAGACAGAGCTGCTGTGCCTTATGTTATTACTGATCCTTGCCAGAAGCTGAGACTTCATAAAAGAAGACACTGTTTATACTCATCTGTAACTTTTCCAAACCTAAATCATATGATATTTCCACACTAGCTTTCTGACCTTAACAATAGCCTTTCAGAATCGGAAAGAGACTTCAGTCACAGAAGCTTATGATTTATGTACGAATTCTCTGTCTTTCTGCCTAAGACAAGGCTTAGCAGGTCAGAGGCTTATGTGATATTTTTATCGGTTGGAAAGATGTACTTGCAGGTAGGGATTAATAGCCCTTTGACAGCTGATTTGGCTTTTTTTTTTTTTGTTACTGCAAAATGATGTTGGAGAGGATCTTATGAGAAAATGAAACATAGTACTACTGAAATGTTATTTAAGTATTTAAAAAAGAAATTATAAATAACCAGGTTTAGGATTTTTGATGACTTGTCTGCCTGGCTGAAGGAGCGTCCACAAATTCCTCAGGCTTGTGGCTGTGCACAAATACGTCTTGGACTCAAACAGCTGCCCAAGCACAAGAGCCTTGTCAATGGGAGTGAGTGAGGGACCCTGAAATGAGAGTGAGCAGTGAGTCTCTGAATTCATGTACGTGAAACTTACTCACTCCCTAATGAGCACTGGCAGTGCTTTAACTGAGGTGATGCACTCCTGACTTACTATTATTTCCTCCAGACCTCCCATTTGCAGCACTTGAACACAGACCTAGTAGCTATCAGCAGATAGGTGACTGCTCTAGCTACACCTCCTATGGGAAAGGACAGATAAGTTCTGTGGCTCTGTGGGAAAAGCAGATCTAAGTATTAAGATATTTTCTCTTACCAAATGCTTTCAGTCTTTCTCCTACATGTGAAAACGCTGCTCTGCAACTCTGTGCCAGAGCTTTCTTCCGGTCTTCTTGCACTGCACATCAAGGCTTATCAGTACATCTGCTCCATTCTGCTGTGCCCTAGCAACTTGTGTAATAAGCCGTTATATGACTCAGGATGACACCAGCAGCTGTGGCTTCTTCTCCCAAACTGTTTTTAAATTATTTATTCGATTTACCAAATTTGATTGATTTTATTTTCCTTTATTGTACTGTTTACCCTTGAAGTGTTTTTGAAGTTTATGCACTACTGTCCTGGTCATTACTGCATTTCTTTTTATTTTTATTTAATTCTGAAATATGATAAATAGAAAATTCAGCACAAGTAGTTCTGACTTCCTCAGAGAGATTTTAGTAAGTATATTAATTTATGATGATTTATTTATGTTACTAGAAAATCCAATCACAATTAGTTCTAAATGTAGATCTCTTCTTAATTTTTCTTATCCCTGTCTTCCTGTTCCCATTTTTCTCACAGTAGCATTAATGCTTTGACGTGAGTATCATTAGTTTGCAGGACTTGTAAGAACATTTCCTTTATGTCTCTGTACTACACAACACTAATTTATCCATTGGGCTGATTGTCAGGGTTAAGACATTGATATGAAAAATGCTTGCTGAGAAATATCTGCATTATTAAAGATTATGAATAAACTGAAATGAGGACAATTTTTCTGATGAAGAATAGCAGAACACTCCGTGAAGAAGTTCTCTTTTAGAATGATGACCTGCAAAAGGTTCAGTGCAGGTCAACCAGAGTGAGGTCTTCCATGGAAATTTGCCCAGAGTGCCACTGGAAAACTGAGTCTTTCTGTGTCCCTGCCACATGCACTTACTCTGGAAATTTTCCTCAAACTGAGCTTCAGACTCCAAAGCCTTATATCTGTCAGCACACTATGCTACTTGGCTGCCATTTCAAGAGCAGACAGGCAACCTTGGCAACTGTCTTGTTGGAAATATGAAGTCAAGAGGCCCTGGGAAAGCCCATATTGCATCAGCTTGATGAGACAATCCCTGCGGGAACACCCCAACATCTATCTGTAAAAAAAGCTCAAATACATCTGCATCACCCTGTGCACTGGAAACACACACTGAGAAAAATCTTTTAAATGTGATGAAAAACAACAAATTTAAAGATGCACAGAGGTAACTTCTATGTGACTGCAAATGGTAGCAGGGCAGGATGGATTCTGTGAGAGCTGCACACAGTACATGCACCATGTAAGGTCCTGGCCTGGCACAATGAAGTTTGGACATCTTTCTCAAGGACAAATCAGTCTGTCTTATACAGGAAGAGGAGATAAATTTACTCTTTTACTGAAGACCAACAGAGTCCTTAAAAAAGTAATTAGGTAGACAGACAGGTAAATGGATCTGGGACTTTGCCAAGGGTGACTACTGCTATATCTTTACAAAATAATCTTCAAACTCCATCAGACCAATTACCAAGTGAATGATTCAGTGAGCATGGCGTGATTAAATTTGCCATTCATTTTCCATATCATCTTATATCCTTCCCATGAGAGTCGATCTAATATGACCCACTGTTAACACTGGAAGATGCAAGATAATTAAAACATAAGTGTCAATGATGCTTGCAAGTGTATGCATTGTATTCTGTAAGTAGAATACAGGATACACACCTATGATTTCTTTATATCCTACAGAGTATGTTTTATAAGACTAGAGCCCAAAGATGTAGCACAGGATTAAAAGATTTATTGTATCATCTTATATTTGCCCTCTTCTAATCCTGATGTATTTATAATTACCTGCTGTGCTACACAATATGCTACTCATAACATATAATTAATCAATTAAATATAATTTTGATTGGTCTATAGGGTTTTTTTTTCCTTTTTTTCTTTTTTTTTCTGTTTTGCTATTTTGCATTTTGATCTTTGCTATGTTCTACTTGTGTTTAATGTGAATCACTGTTGCTGTTGGAAACTGTGGAAGGATTGCCTGTGAGCCCTCAACTTTGCTATCTTACGACTTAAAGTAATGCTAAAAACAGTCCATTGCTTCATTGGCCAAAATTTCTAGTGGTGGAACTTAACTGACATCACCAGAATTACACCAGCACGTAATTTCCCCCTAATATCAGACTAGTATAAAAAAGACTTATGACATCAAAGCAGTCTTTGTTTCTCTGTTCTGCATCACTATGCACACGGAAATATTTTGCAATTGTGCTATTGAATATCCATGACAGTCAGAAGAGACTCACACTTTGGTTGCAAGCAGTTCTCACTTTTAATGCAAGAGTCACAGAGAAACACAAGTGTCTTTCCCCAGCAGTCCCAGCTGTTGTTGATGATTCCACAGAACACACTGAGTTTAGCTGTAATTTTGACTGCAAGAAGGTCAAGCCTCAAGCCAGAATTTCAAATGTCAAACTCAAAGGTTTTTAATTTGATTGAGTTCTCGATAGAAAAAAGCAGTTTAGTAAATAGGAATTGGATGTGACTTGTTTGCCTCAGATAGATTTAGATTCTATCTCCATCTTAGTGGAATTTCGGCTTCCTTTTTCAACATTACAAAATTATACTCATAGTATTAAAGGCTGGATTAATTTCTTTAAGCTTTAGTATGAAAGAAAATTCTTGGAAGAAATCTAATGTAAAACTACTCCAAATAAGCATTTAACAACTATTCACATATAGCCTCTTTATCACTTACAACATTTAAACTGTTCTTTAACTAAGTTGATATGACTGGGCACCACCTGGTCATGTGGTATTTGTTCAATCACACAGTGGGAGCTTTTGAAAACAAGTAGTCTTGCCAATATTCTCACAAATAATTGTCTAAGGCCTCAAGAATGACTAATACAATGAGACAAAGGATATCAGGCATCCAATGGTCAAGAATGAAGTTTAACAGTGCATTTTCCCGTTTTTTGACTACTTCTGTTTTAGGTCTATTGGACATCATATGGAAATCCTGGAAAGACTGTATAATAAAAATGTTCCTCTCCTTCCTTGTCTATTCCTTCTGAAGTGTTTATAGCCATCCAGTGCAGCACTCCAGTTGTGTCAATCATTCTCTCGTGTTCCCATGGTTGCAACTATACCATAGCTTTCTTGTTGTACAACTTCTAATACCTCCTGCTTGTTGCTCAATGCTTGTTGCCCATTGCTATAGCGCCACTTTGTTTGAGCTGTTGATCTTGTGACTTTTTTTGAGGAAAGGAGCCCAAATTTCTATGTGACTATTCTCAGAGGCTTACATGCTTTCTAATGCATCAACACTTTCATGTCTTTGCTCACACATGGATCTCCATCCCCTACTTCAACTGAGATGGCTAAAGTACCGTGTGCATTTGTAGTGGATCTGGGATGGTAGTGATTTTCCACAGCAGCTCTTGCAGTGCTGTGCTTACTGTTAGTATCAATATTATGACTACTGCTCACATAGCATCAGGGCTGTCCCTCCAGCATTCCTTTCTCCACCTTCACCAATAGCTGTGGGTGGACATGATCTTGGGAGGGACCATGGCCAGGACAGCTGACCCAGGCTGACCAAGGAGATATTCCATACCATATGACGTCAATTCAGTAATATAAACTGGGAGAGAGGAGCAGGAAGGGGAGGCAAGATTCATTTTTGGCCTTCCTAAAGCAACTGTTCTGTGTACTGAAGCCCTGCTTCTTGGGAGGTGGCTGGACATTGCTGCTGATGGGAAGTAGAGAGTAACACCTTCATCTGCTTTTGCTTCACTTCTCACACGTGAGGCTTTGCTGCTTCTTTATTAAAGTGCTTTTATCTCAACCCATGAGACTCTCATGTTATTTTCTCCCTTTCCCTGGCTTGCTGAGGAGGTGGATGATAGAGTGGTGTGGTGGTCACCTGGCATCCAGCCAGGGTCAAACTACCACAGTCTTTTAAATGTGCTCTAGTGTACTCACCACAGCATGGAGCAGACTGCAGGACCTCACTAGCACAGTGTCCCTCAAACATTGGCATGTCATCCCCAGACTTGTTTATATCTAGCCTGGCTTTACCTATTTCCCTGTTCAAATTTGGTTTCTTAGTTTATTATAATATTGTTTTCTTGTTTATTAACTCATTAGCAGGTGTCCAGTTTTTATATCTGTATCAGTTGTTGCTGAATATTGAAGTAGATGAGAGATGAGGAAGGCATAAATCCTTCTACAGTCTCTCTCTACTATTAGTACAATTTGTCCACTCTCTTTGAGAAGCTAGAGGTAAAGTGGTGAGGATGTCTGATAGTATGAAATATTTCTTATGATATATTAAAAAACTTATGTAGGATACTCCTTATGTATCCCTATAAAGAGCTGTTAACAAACTTGAATATACTTTAAAGTATAAGAAGTTTTTCAGCTAGATGGACTGCTCTGTTTAAGAAAATAACTATTCTTTTTAAGGTACACAGATTGGTATTTACTTTTTAAGTACCTGAACAGTCTCACTGTGGATTTGTATCCAAAGAGACAGTACAGAAAAGAAATAGTACTACAACGGTATGTGATTTCACCCCACAAATAGAAATTGTATTGGCTAAAATAACCAAGTGGCAAATTTAAAAGAGAAGGGCAGAAACAGATAATATGGTAAACAAAAAGGGAGAGAAGAAATATGCTAAGAAGGAACTTCAATGATATGAGCTCCCCATGGTGAAGGTAGAAGATAATTAGAATGATTTCCCACTCTAGGAAATGCCCCTTACATGACTGAGACACAACAACAACTATTTAGGAACCTCCTTCTCAGGTATAGTTAAATCTTACATCTTCCTAGATTTAGTTACTGAGACTTTTAGTTGAGTTCATAACCCATTAATTAAGACTTTTCCTTTGTTTTACAAGAGTAAGTCCAGACTAGTCTACTTCATTTAACCGTGTTCTTACCTCCAAAAAGAGACTGAATACAAAGCATTCATATGACACGGAATAGTCCTTTTGGATGCCGCCGTGAGCGTGGAACACACAGGAGATGTTTTCCATAAAGCTGTGAGTGCCAGCCTGAAAGCAACAAGATTCTGGGAGAAATTCTCTTTGATGAACTTAATCCAAGGACCAAGCATGTCCTTGCAAAACAACCTTTGGCTGTAGGCAGCTACCAGCAATCACAGGTAGCACTGGCAGTTGGGTTCCTGTCTTCCAAACTGAGGACTAGAGCACTGATTCAGCAGCATATGGTTAGCTGCTGTATACCAGCTTCATTCAGCTTTCATACCCCACAGAGCAAGTGCTCCAAGATCTAATGGAGCTGGAGATTTTCAACATGGCAGAACAGAGCCACATGCTGTTGAACAGTTTGTATCAGATTCACTTCAGCAGGCAGAGGCATATTTTCTGCTCTGAGAGGCTCTCTCCAACTGCTAATGCTTGTTGCAACCTTTGCAGAAGGGCCTGGATGAACTGCCACAGCTGCACTGAACGAGAATGGTGGAAAGTCAAATAAATGGCTTATTTTGCACTGGAAAACATTCACAGCTTTAGACTGGTTCGTTTGCTGGAAATTCTAAAAACAACTTTCTGTAGTGGCACCAGGCTCAATGCTTAGTCACAAAGACAAAAACAGACACATCACCACAAAGTTTTTCTGCCAGTCTTCTCACCTTGCACTAAGCACCGCAGTTTGGCCAAGCTGAAAAACGTTTTGGTGGTAGGTGCTGATCAAGTCATTCCACTTTTATGTCTGAGTACCATACAGTAAAAAAGGTGTCACTGAACAAGTTTTAAATAGACTACCGCTATTGTCAGAAAACAGAAGTTGATTTTCTTCAGAGAGTACAATATCTTTAGAAACATAAACATGTAATGCAGTTTATTCAATGTTTTGAATTGTGAATTTATACAGGAATAAAGAAATCTTATTTTCCAATTTAATTCCAATGGAAAAGCCACTTTCTGCTACCAAGTAGCCTGAGGATACACAATCAAGAAACCAAAATTAATCCTGAGACAGCATGCTACTGAACATGTTACATATACAAATTTAACACTGAATATTCTTTAAATTTCTTATCAAGACACTTTGAAATGTGTGAAATACAAAACTATTCTGAAAAGGCACATTTGAATTGTGAAGAAGAAATAAAGAGTTGGTTTCTGCAAGAACACCTATCAAAATGGAGAATTACACAGTGGGACACCTTTCTAATAAGGCAACAAGTAGAAAACAATCACCAAGATGTAACACTTGCCTAAAAGAAGCCCCTTAAGCACTGAATTTTCTTAGCGATATTTTGTTTGCTTTATTGCAAGCATATGTTAGGATTCAGTTAAATATAATTTCTTTTTCCTTGAGCTAGAGGAAAGATTGTATTTTCCAATCAAATCCTTTCCAGGAGAATTATCCTTTGATTCTCTGAGATTTTTAGGTGAATGGGAAGGAATGCCTATATGAAATGATCTTCTCAAGTGACTCTGGGATGAGATTTGGTTAGAGAGAGTCGATTTTATCTTGTGCATCAGATCACCTGAAAATGGGATTATATAGATAACATCTTGCTAATTCTTCCTATAGAAGAGTTTACTGTAGATCTGGATATGCAATGAGGAATTTATTCTGTACCCATGGCAAAATGGAAATGACTTTTCACATGAGAGATTACCAGATGGCAGGCTGTTGTGGTTCAAACCCAGCCGGCAGCGAAACACCATGCAGCTTCTCACTCCTCTCCCCGCCACCTCCCCCCCAGTATTTCTTAGAATGGCAGAGTCCCTGGTGAGATGGGAGGAGAAGAGATCATCAAGGGCCTTGTGGATTGAGAGAAGGGCAGGGAGGGCTCATTCCCTAATTATGGTTCTGGGCAAAAGAGACTCGACTACTTGACTTACGGAAGAAAATAAGAGCAGTTTAATCTACTAACAGCTAGCAATAGAACAGACAGAAAGCTGGTGTTGATACCTCAACCTCCTCCCCTTCAGCAGTGCAGGGGGGCAGCGAATGGAGATTGCAGTCAGTCCCTCACAGACAATCTCTGCTGCTCCTTTCTGCTCAGAGAAGGATTACTCCTCACATTCTTCCTCTGGTCCAACATTGGGTCCCTGCTGTGGGATACAGTCCTTCAAGAACCTCCCTGGTATGGATCCTTCCCAATGGCTGCAGCTCCTCACAAACTCCTCCAATGTGGGTCTCCTCTTTAGCAGCACAACTCCATCCATGTACATTGTGCTCCAACTCTGCCTCCCCACAGAGTCACGACCTCTCTGGGCACAGCCACCCCCTCTGCTGTAGGGCCCTTCATGAGCTGCCAACACATCTCAGCTCCATCATTACCCTCCATGGCTGTCAGGGGGACAGATGCTGTCTCACCATAGGATGCAGGGGGTTCTCTGCTCCAGCATATATCCTCTCTTTCCTCACTGACTTTGAGGTCTGCATGGTCACTTCTCACTCATCCCACACCTTCCAGCACCTCCAACCTCTTCTACCTTCTTTTCAAAGAGTGATTGCAGAGGTGTCCAACTGCCTCAAACACAGAGGTTGGTCTGACTTAGAGGTAGGAAAAGTTTTGACCAACTTCTTACAGATACCACCACTGTAGACTCTCCACTGTTAACAGAAATGGCTCCACACAAACCCAACAGACAGGTTAGGAATTGTTCAGAAGGAACAGTTAAAGAAGGATGGTCAAGCAGGTTGCCCTCCGTGGGATTAATTGTGCAGACCCATCTTTGAGAAACTAATGACAACTGACATGAAGAAGGCTAAGGTACTCAACAGTGTTTTTGCCTCCATTTTCAATGGTAATCTCTCTTCCCTTCTATCTCAAGTCCCTGAACCTCAAGGGAGGGACAAGGGTAACGGAGTCCCTTCCATTGTAGAAGGAGGTAAGTTTCAAGACCACTTGAGGAACCTCAACATACACAAGTTCATGAAACACAGCAAGATGCATTCCAGGATCCAGAGAACTGGCTAACGTGGTTGTCAACACACTCTCTATCACACTTGAAAAGTCATGAGAGTCAGGCAAAGTCCCCAGTGACTGGAAGAAGGATATATCACATCCACTTTTAAAAACAGCAAAAAAGAGGACACTGGGAACTATTGACCAGTCAGTCTCAACTATGTGCCCAATAATACGATGGAGCAGATTCTCCTGCAAGACATGTCAAATCATACAGAAAAAAAGGAGATGATGAGAGACAACCAACATGGCTTCAACATGGGCAAGTCATGCCTGACTAAACTAGTGGCCTAGAGTTAAGTTTTATATGGAGCACATTACAGGAAAATGTGGTGTATTTGTATGTTCTAACCCTGTGGAAATGAGATACTGGTAGCTTTGACAAATGCCAAAAAATCGCAGCATCTCTTGATACGTTGTTTTTATCTACTACATAGCATTTTGTGGGCCAAAAATAATATTCAAGCAGGTGCTAGTGAACACATTTAAATACTTTAGGGTCCTTTACAGTGTGTGTTGGTGGCTGAATTCTGATAAGTCATGAGAACCTGGATAATTGTCTACTTACAGTTCAAGAGAATTTTAACATTTGTAGAAAGAATACTCTCTCCAGGAAAGTTTTATTTTCTTCTGGCTGTTGTAGACTAAAGACGAAAAGAAATCAGGAGCAGAGTTATTTAAGTGGAAGTTTCAACATATATCTTTTATTCTGGACCAAATAAATTACCAAACCTCTTTTCGCCTTCTGCTGAACACACAACGTGTATTAAAGAATAGTTTGCGGCAGCTTGGTATGTATTGTGGACTGAGCACATGGCAAAATTCAAAATCAAACAACCGTCAGCAAAGGAAATTAACGTCATTCCCACCCTTTGTTTTCCCCTAAAATTATAATGTAAAAAAATTTGTACACTTGACACTTTTTAGAGACAAAACAGGTGTAGCATTTTTTTTCCCCAAGTCAGAATAGGAAAAGAAATAAATTTCAAAGACATCATACTTCAAAAAGTGGCAGCCTTTTACACCTCTTACCGCAAGCTTTCACTTTCATTTTCTCTTCCTTCCATAACATAATTACATGCCCTCAAGGTGATAAAAATAGGTAAAGAAAGTTGGTCAGGGTCAATTACTTGCAGCAGGACTCATCTGTCTAAAATCTTCTGTCTATATTTGAGTTACCTAACCTTGGTTCCCTTTATAGAAAATGAAGGGATATGTTCAAGTATACTGAAGAGATATTTAAGACAGGTTAGATGAATTGCATGCAGAAAGTGTCACTGTCTTTCTACTGACTTGAAACAGAGCCTAGATTAGATAGAAATGTAGTTAGGTCAGATGTATCTCGCTCTAGATGTTTCTTTCTTGCCAGCCTTCCAACAAACAATAGGTTTTCTCATGACATCTACAGCAATAATCGGTATCCAAAAGGTCACTCTAAAGGTCTGATGGATTTGTCTTCTTTTCAGTTTCTAATGTGAAAAGTTTATAGTCTGAAACCAAACTGCAGACAAAACGAGGCAAAAAAAATTGCCTAGGTTTTATGTAATGGTATGAAATTATAGCCTTGGTTTTACAATCTTTACAGTTCTTGTCATGGCAAACATGTCTTGACAATATCCCAAATTTGACATCTGATGAAACTCAAATATGTTTAGATCTCCTGCTTGTTATGATTTATTTTAGAAGAAACTCAAATACCCCCAGGGTGCGGACCAGTGCGCTTCATAACAGTTTTGTCTCGTGGGTGACCAGAGGTTGAGGCTTGCACCAGAGAATTCAGCCAAATGTGTTACTATTAAAAAGATGTATCTATTTGGATACATGAAGAGAAAAGAAATAAGAATACTAGTGAGATCCTATGTTTGCATTTGTGAAGCTGACACCAGAATGTCATATATGAGTTTACTGTCAGAATTCTGTAAAAGAGATTTGCAAAACTGGAGAAAGCCAGAATGATGTCACACATCAGGTGTTAAAGAAAAAAAAAAAAAACAAAAAACTGCAAGTCACATTACTTCTATTAAATCAATATTTGGAATGGGAAAAGAGACAGTAAGAACTCTTCGCCTATAAGTGAAAGGCATTGAAAGAAAGAGTAACTCTTGAGAAGTGGCAGGCTCACTTTTTAAAGTGCACTAGGCATGATTTGACTACTGAAACAAACCCTAACGACAGTGATTGGTTCCCTCTCATGAAGCCTTCAAAGTAAGACTTGAATTCTTTCTGGAAGATTTTTATAGACTATGTTTTGGATTGAGTGAGACTGGAAGGTCCAATGGTCACCTCTAGCCTTATAATCAATGAACCTACTAAAAATTTGGACAATGTCTTAGAGTTAGCGCATTATTCTGTCATCAGGCAATAGTACCTTCCCTATGCTCCAGATTCATGTAGTGCACGCTAACCTCTACCTCTGATTTCAGATTATCTTTCTTCTTAAAGAACCAAGCTGCTTTTTCTGCTGTATTTACCCACAGAACAGCTCAGTACTAGCAGCCAGCAATTGTTTGTCATCAGCTTCAGCTGGTATTAGCCAAAAAGTTGAGTGTGAGTGACAGTGAGTCTCCAAGTGGTTGGAGAACCTAATATTCCCTACAGCTTCTGTCTCTTTGAATGTACTGAACCTCCAGTATTTACAATATTTTTTTTTGCTTAAAAAGGAAAAAAATGTTAGGTTTTATTGTTCACTGTAGTGGAAGAAAGGCCTTTCTGTTAAGGAAACAGAAACACTTATGCAAGGACTGTTCACAATTGGTAATATCACCCTGACTATTCAGACTTCTGAGCGTCATAATCTTCACCGTTTTTCATGTAAAATTTCGATCTGCATGGCAATTGCTCCCTAATTCTGCTCCCTAATACTCTTATGAATGTCATTTGAAGATATATGCTGTGCTATCTTAAGCACCAAGCTTGCAGAGGTAGGTACTAAACCTATTTGGCATCTAAGAGATGAAGTTAATTTAACCTGGTCCTGTGATAGAAGCTAGCTCTGTGCAAGGACCTGGGGACTATTGTCTTCTATAGTTTGTCCCCATTAGAGTCTCAGTTTCACATCCTTCCTTTTTCTGGCATTGCTATGAGTCTAAGACCTTCTTGATCTAACTTTGACTTTTCGAAGGAAACTCTACTGTTATGCATTCTGCAGTGACCTATTATAATGCTAGGTTTCACAGAATCATAGAATGGTAGGGGTTGGAGGTGACCTTTGGAGATCATGTAGTCCAGCCTTCCTGTGTTTTACATGTTTTAGGACATCAGTCACAGAATCACAGAATGATTGATGTTGGAAGGCACCTCTGGAGGTCATTTTGACCAATCTCAGAGCCAATTGCTCAGGACCATGTCTAGACAGTTTTTAAATATTTGTAAGGAGGGAGACTCCACAGTATCCCTGGCCAACCTGTACCAGTGTTCAGTCACCCTTGAGGTACAAAGTCTGTTCTGATGTTCAGAGGGAATCTCCTGTGTTTGAGGTTGTGTCCTTTGCCTCTGGTCCTGCCAATGGGCACCACTGTGAGGAGCCTGGCTTTGTTAGCATTTGTCTTTTTTTCTTCAGGTTATACAGTCCTTTCTCACTCAGCCTTTTTTCATATAAGAGTTGCTCAAGTATATTAATCATCTCCATGGCTGTTTGTTGAGTTCTGTCCAGTATGTCTATGTCTCTATTGTACTGAAAAGCCCAGAACTGGACACACCAAATGACAGATTTTCAGAAATGGTATACTGGAGCAGCTCTGGAGAAGTCATTCCTCATCCAGTACATGTTATTCCCCAGAAAGTTTCAGCTCTTTCTTTCTAGAATTCACTGAGGTGGCATTTGTCAAGCATTATTCAACTTTATTTTAGTTCAGCTTTGTTCAATCACTGCTCTACTGAATAGTAAATCAGTGCTGGGAAAGGTTTATGAATGTAATGGCAAACTGCACATCAGTTAATGAAAAGATATGAATAGGTAATCAGGTTATAAATCAAGTCAGAGTTTTAAGCAAAATTACAAACTGAGAATAAAACTTGGATGGTTAGTCATAGCTTTGAAAACTCATCTCTAACTATCAGTTCTTCAAAATTCAGTTATTGTTCTTTGGACAGAGTTGTGATTGTGTTTGTGTATACGTGCTTACATTGTCTGGCCAGATTCCAACCTAAATAATTATATTTGCATACATCAGATTTTCTGTGATGTGTCACATTGTTCTGCATTTCCTTCATGAAAGCTTTCATTAGCATGACAAAATGACAAAATACTCTTGTGTTGCTAATGCAGTCTAACAACTGTAGTTCAATGGTGAACAAACCATAATTTCTGATAGGTATAAATATCTACAAAGATATTTGTTGATAGATCTATAAAGAGCTATCAACACTTTTTTTTTTGCTTTACTGGTGAAAACCATGAAGAGACTGGTCATCATTGATGCATACTTATCTGTTTATTGAACTGTAGGACAAGTGAATACATCATAGTCTTTGCCATCTCCATGTTTTGCCCACTGATTTATTTCCACAAGACTTATTTTAACAGTTGACACTAGCCTGGAAAAGAAGATGCAATGCTGGGGAAAAGTTAAGGTCTAATATGAATATTTCTATTTTTAGAATTGATAATTAATTTTAACAGTTTAAAGTTAAATTCTTATCATTTCAGCATGTATATGTCCTGTTCCTAGTCCCAACTCTCTTCTCTTTATCTCTTAGAGGTACTTACAGCTTTGCTCACCAGTGATATGAATCATACCTTGGATTTCTGGAATGCAAAGCTTGTCTGACCTCAACAGCACTGAGATAATCATCATTGGCAAAAATATTTAGAATTTAATCCTTTTCCTTGGAAATAACTTGAGTATTAAACTAAATGTTTTCATAGACTTGTATCAAGTACTAGAGAAAGGAAATTTTTATATTGACAGCACATGGTGAAGAAAACTGTAGTAAATTTATTTCCTCAGGTGTTCATTAATTTATTTTGCTAAATAAATAACTTCAAAGGAAATTAATAAAATCGATATCCCACAGAGTGCTAGGACTTTCACTAATTCTTTAAAAGAGCTATCTGCCTTCTTTCACCTGGTTTTGCTTGTATCCCAAAAGTCATCTTTAGAGGGTGCAAATAGATTTATAGATTTCATTTAGTGTAATGCAGTGATTCATCTCTGCACAGAAGGATGGGAAATGAGAGAAGCCCTCCAGACTTCCTCCAGAGGACTCTAGATGTAAGCAGTCTAACTCTGCTGATTCTGATTTGTCCCCTGGAAATGTCATATTTGAAAGTTCACTGGGTTTGTTGGCAAGGACATCTATGTCTTGGTTAGATTTCATCTGAGGCTTGAAGAGTGGTTCATTTGCTATTGTACTACAAGTTTGAGGAAGACAGGACCCCATCTCTCGGCAGCAGCAAAATGACTCAGACAGATTTTTAAGAACTTTTTGTGACAAGGGGGAAAATGAGTAGAAATAAAAGGCAAAAAAAATATTCATGCCCAAAGCAGTATGTCAAAAAGACTCCTAAGTCAAACCAAGATTGTTCTAGATAATATTTTTCCTTCCTGATTCAGAGTCAAAGGAATTGGAAATCAATGATCCATAAAAATATATATTTTTAGAAATGTATTAAACTAAAGGAAAATAGAATTAGACTGAGATCTGAAATGCTGGTAAAATGGTTTATTTTCAACTGGATGAAAAACATTTCTTTCACCTCTCTGTCTTACAATGAAGGCTTTTTTTTTGTACAATTCATTTTTAAAAATAATTTGATTTTATTTACAGTAATATATAAAAGTTAATAATTAAAGACAGACTGAGATTGTATCATTCTATTTCTCCATTCTTTCATTGATGCAATTTCTGCACTGAAACTGTTTTTATTGTTGGTGGGTTGTTTGGGTTTTTTTAAGTGATTGAATTTTACTCACAGATAAAACAATATACAGGACCATTCCCTGGCCATCTAGAGTATACCTCAGCAGACATTTTGTCACAGGTAGACCACTTCCTTAAAAAAAAAGAGTAATTCACATTCTGGAAGGTATTTTGACATCTGTTCATATCAGCATCTTATTGGGAAAAAGTATTGTGCTGACTCTAATTTTTCAGTATCATTTCGACCAGAAAACACTAGCAGTGGCTATACCAGCATCTGTGGAACATGGACATCTCCTTTGGAGGGAGCCCAGGAGATCTTCATCAAAGACAGGGAGACAATCATAAAGTTGTCATTAGTTCTTTTAATAAAAGACAGTAACTGGTTATTTCATTATACATTTCTACTATCACCCAGTGTGAATTCTGTAGAACTTGATGAGGTCCAAGCTTTAGCTCAGTCTTTATCCTCCATCCTTAGCAGTTTTTCATAACATGACTTGTCTGTTATCCCTCAGATCATCTGTATCTTCTACCAGAACCCATGAAAACCTGAAGTCACCCCAGTTCCTAAAGCAAAATATTCAGAGAACAGTAAATGTATAAATACTCAGGGCAAACACAGAGAGGGATTTTATTTTTCCAAATTCTAATTGGTAAACACCCCCACCGCAGATGCAGAAATAGCCAGAGTGTCTGCACAGACATGGATCAGAGCCAAATGGGCAAGAGGACCAGTGCAGAGACACTTAGATATTTGCACTAGGTAGGATCTGAGCAATGCTATGCTGTCTCATGTGGCTTTGCCACTTTGATCTCTGAGAGCTCAGATCCTCACACCACACATTACAGCTTATACACATGTCCATGCAAGCCAAGAAAGTGCTCTAATTAACAATGAAAAAAACAATCAGCTCTAGAAAGAAATTGACTAAATCAAATATCAAGCCAAAACTTAACAGGAATACTCTGTCATATGTACCATTTAATCAAAAAGGTGCCAATATCTATTTTCTGCAGTCACCTGAAACACTCTGTAAACCTATGGCCAAATATTTAAAAATTTTTATGAGTAAGTAGATAGGACAGATGTCTCTTTAGTTGATCCCAATTAAGAATGTATTGACAAGAGCTTGGGAATGGATGAATTTTTAAATCTCTATTCTTGTTTTCAGGAAAGTACGTGATATTTTACATGATATTTCCCTGGTGCAGAGGCGTTGGTGATTCTTCCTCTCTACTAGGAAAATCTTGCCTGATCACATTTGATGTTTTCATAGTTATATTTTGCTGGCTGTTCATAGTCATTTATATGGTGAAGTAATATATAATATTTTTCTTTTCCTCTTCAACCTTCCAAATGATGAACTTCTGGTTTAAAACCAAACTTATTATTTGTTTCTAAATGCATGATCTTCTACCTCAATCCTACAATTTCCAGGGCCATACAAACTTTCTTTTACTACCTCCTCACACTCAATGCATTAATGTCTCCCAGCCTTGTGTTAGCAGCATTTTCCTGCTCTTTTACTCCATTTCATGAATAATTTTAAATAAGTTCAATCTCCAAAACTGATATTTGACTAACAATGGCAAGAGTCTTCTAACCTCATAATTTCTCTGTCAAGAAAACCCATCCTTGGCTCCCAGCATCCCTACTCAATTTAGCCATCATTTGAACAATTGCTGTCTTCTCATGTGGCTATCTGTTCTATTGAAGTCCATGTTCAAAATGATCACCATATTAAAGCACATTCAGGTATTTTACTCTAATCCGATTAGTCTTATATAGAACAGGTGCTTCAAGATCAGCAACACCTATTTTAAAGAAACATTTCAAAGGTTTTAAAAACATGAGTGGAAACTATTTTTAATTATTTTCAGATCTCTTCGCCTAGGGAAATGAGTGTATTAGTTATGATGAAAGCAATTACCAAGACTTCTAAGGGAGAGGAAAATTAAAAGAATAAATATAAAACTCCTCCAAAACGATCCAAATAGACTTCAGATACACAAGATTGTCTGGGTGTTAACTCTCAGTGTCCTGGAATCTCACAACACGATTCTCACAGAATATCACTCTTCTCTTGATAAACGCGTTCTCCTTAGACACATTTTTTTGTATCTATGCATTCGTTATTTGGATTCTGTTTGTAATAGTTACAAAAATATAAAGCATGGTTAAGTTTTTGAGATATCTATCTGAGCACTAGTTCCCACATAAGATGCCAGGCTATTTGATATAACAAAGAAAAATTAAGGTAGAACCTCATTTGGAAAATGTATAGTGGTTTCTCTTTAGTGTGAAAAGGGTGTATAATTTCTGTTAATGGAGTAGTTAAAAAAAAACCCGACAAACCCTCACGCTACAAATCCCTTGATAATTTGCTACTTCAGCATGTGTTAAATTTAAAAAAAAACCCAAACCCACAGATGTTTTCATGTGAAGAGACCTTACAAGACATTGCTGAAAACCAGCTATGCTTCTCACTATTTTTTTCAATAAACATTACAGAAATCTATAACTCTAATAATGATGATGGAATGACATGTATGTAGCATTAACTAGCAGAATAATAGAGAATGTTGCATGTTACAAAGAATATGTAAATGAGATGTTTTTACTAAGAATGGTTAGAAAAAAATGCTGACATCTTCATTTCTCTAATTCTTACCAAATGAGGTGTGGTCTGTATAAAAATTGCTGGAGTTTCACTTCATTAAAATGCTTATATAATGTCAGTAATAGTGTTAATTACATATTTTTTCTGTACTTAATGTGCACATACTTTATCTCCTATGATTTTAATAACTTTCCTACCACTGTTTTAGAGACATGAACTTCATTAAAAAACAGATATAACTGACCTGTCACTTTCTAACGCTCAAGAGCCCAGCAGTCTGGGAAGATCTGGTATTTAAAACTGCAATATCTGATACACATAAATCTTACATTTTCAGGATGAATCTTTAGGAACAGGGCAGAAATTTCACATTGAGAGGAGAGAGTAATTTCTCTGAAAGGCCGATGCATTTAAAAAGTAATACATTATTTTAATAACTACCTAATGGTAGACATTCACAGTGTTCTCTAATTATTAATCAACTGTAGGCATGTTCACTGCTCTGAGAAAAAAAAAAACGCTTTCTGGTGCATAACTTCCTGCAATTTGATAACATAGTACTTCATCACTGTTTCTCATCGAGATCTGGCATTGAAGAGGTTATCTCATGTCTTTGCTGCCGCCTTCTTCAGTTAGAAAAACAGCCCTGTCAGAAAGGTGTATACCTTGCTGTCAAATCTGAGATGACTGCTATCACACTGTGCCTTCTCCTTTGGAAATGGTCACTTGCTTTATTCTACAGCACTTTGCATCTGCAGTCCCCATTCCCTCCCAACGGTTCAAGGATTTAATGGTCTCAAGATTTCTTAGTCCCCGTCATCATTAGGACTGTGTTCTGATGTTTTAGCTCTCACTGCATGTCAAGGTCTTCTTGACATTTAGACTTTTTTGGTCTTAGAAACCAGGCTAGACAAGTAGTGATATCTTTCAGTCAATGTAGACAACTATGGACAACTAAAAGTTGATGAAATTCTATGCATGAGCTGTGTAATACTCCTACATGAAACTGTATTTCATATAAACTTAAACCTTTCAGGTTTGTTTTGTTGATCTCCATGTTTCCCCACCTCTCTTTTTATGACAACATTTTCTTTCTCTCTGTCAGAAGAAGTCAAGACCTGCACATAAGAAGAAAACAATGAAATAGAATATAGTCAACATTTTGTCAACGCTCTTAAAAGCTTGTATCGTTGGCAGGGGAAGTACATTAAATTATCATCTTTTTACTTTTTATGCTGTGAAGAGTTTTTCTGCTTTTCTCTGCTTGTTTTCTTTGTGAATTCTTGAAGATTGTATGTTTCCCTGTACTAGTAATCAGAATGGATTTTACTGCCTGTAAAATATTGTGGATATATTTGTGATATAACAAAAGATCTTTACTTCAGATATTCCAGAGAAGAGCTATGAAGCTTTCCTTTCTGCTTAATGATGCAGAAAATGTTCCTCTTTGGACTCAAGAAATACTCAATAAGATTGCAGTTTGGCATTGAAAGGTTCAGCATTGCATTTAACTTGAATTTTTCAATCTGATCATAATACAGAAATCTTACGCTGCAAGATCTGCCCACTGGTCATCCTGGGAATTCATCTCTCTTTGTAAGAATGAAAGATCATGGTACTATTACAGTTTTATCCTCTTTGTCTAGGGAAAAGTCACACAAAGATTTTAATTACTCCTTTTCATACTTATTCTCCATATTTGATATCTGATGCCATTTTCACATATTATATGGACCTAACAGTTATAAAAAGTGTAAGAAAATATACTCTGGCCCTTGAGTCTGGAAAATAAATAATATTTTGATATTAAAACACATAAAGATATTTTAAAGACAATGAAGTAGACAAATAAAGATGGTAAATTTCATTAAACTGAAGTCAAATTACTTTCATTAGAACCTTATGAAAAGTGGTGTGATATTACAAAAAGTATATTTCATAATAATTGCCAATAGATGAAAATAGAAAGTCAAGAACAGATCCCTGTTTTGAAAAAACACCTAGAGTTGATCTGCATCTCAAAAAATTTACAGTCTAACTAAATAAGGTTAAAAGAACAATGGGAAAAAGAGTGAATGTGTCAGTATCTGACCAAGATTTTCATAAACCATCATCTTGTAAACAGCATTTTGGAGTGCAGGTGCTGCAGTGCTGGCAGCCCTGTTACAGGTGCTAGGACTATTTATGTTTAAAATCTGCAGCAGGACTCTTCCTTCACTGCCAGCACTTTGGTTCTGGAGGAAAGCAGGCTGATGCAATCTGTCATGGAAATATCCATGTGCATACTCGCTTATGAGCTGTTTGGGGAATTGCAGTCAAATTTGGTAAAGCAGAAAAAGAAAACAATAAAAGGAAAAAAGAGGCTTGTATTGTTTTCATGAAAACAGGCTGCTGAAAACAAGACAGTGCCTACAAGTGCCTTGGCTGGCATCTTTTTGCAGACCCTGTTAGATGCAGCAGAATCCGAGGGGCGTGAATGTCTTATCTATATATAAGGAAGTGTGTGCATATATATAGATACACGTCAACCCAGCAAAAGCTCCAAACGAGCTCATGCTGCACCATCAACCTTAAAGACATGTCTTTTCCTTGTGCTTAGAAGATTTTTCTTCTGAAAACATTTGGAAAGAGCTATTATATCAATTAATATGTAATTAATTGTTAATTAATGTATTAAATAATTGTTGATTAACATTAACTATGACTTCCCTAAGAGATGCCTGTCAGAATACAAAGGCAGGAAAACCAAACTGTTGGTGAGCCACTGTGTGCAGCCACATACCATAATGGAGGCAGGAGGCCCAAGGATGGAGGGAGTCCCAGCAGCCCTGAGGAGCAGAGGAGCCCCTTTTGCCCTTCCCTGCATCACAGGAGAGCTCAGGAGGGCCAAGACCAGGCCAGACCTACCTGGGCCCACAACAGAAGTTGTTCCCATTCACCTGCAGGCAGATGACAGCCCATGGGTCAGGACATTTTGCTGGGTAAATGTGGACAGAAGGACTGGTGGGTTGCGAGCAGGGACCAGTCAGTCAGATGGCGCTGTGAATGCCTGGCAGTGTCCTCAGAGATAGCTTATGTCCTGAAATACATGCTTTTCTGAGGAATGCACAATAAGCACAGATTAAAGGCAACTATACAGGAAATTGTGTTCATCTCTGAAACGTGTTTATATAGTTTTTGTTTCAGCCCTGGTGTCTGAGACGCACTTGAACACCTTGTAAAGAATTTGTTAATTAAAAAATACCTTTAGGAAATACACAAAGTGAGATATCTGGGAAAAAAAAAAACTACCGTAATTGCTACGTAAAGAGCACATTTTGGTCCAGTATGTTTGTGAACACACTCTCCTCTGAACCATCTTCTGTAGAACCCAGTCCTGCACATGATTATCTATGTCCTTCCAGTAAGTAATGCAATTTTCACAGAATACGAGATAGGACTAATAAAAGTGTGCAAAAATTAAGATGCTGGCAGGCAGAAGTTTGACAAGACATCTAGGAGACACTTTAAACTGTGGCTGTTACACTATACTTTTGAAGCATCCCATTAATGTGCTCAGCTTGGTAGCGTACACATATACCATTATACTCTGCTGGCTGCAAAGAGAAGCAGTTGGTAACCTCACATGTTGTCCAGATGTAACAGATCCCAGCCCCAAATTCTCCCTCTGCAATGACTAATTATTCCAGTTGTCTATTTGGACGTGACTGTATCATATTTCTTGCAAGGTACATACATAACTCATCATTAAATCTTGACACATGCACAATGATTTTCTAATACTTAGGAACATTTTCTGTACTTTGGTAATAGTGCGATGTGGGAAAATTACTTACAGTTTATAAGAAGTCTGCTGATAGTTTTTGCTTGGTAGCTGTAGACTCGGTAAGAGCCACTAAATAAAAAGGAGGAAAAAGTAAGAGCAGCATACAAGAACAGAGTATTGTGAAAGAATCATACAGACTTCACAGAAAATCAGAGTAAACATATGACATCTCTTAAACTAGTCTCATACATAGTTTTTCAAGGTCATGGCATAACCACTTAGATACTTGAAAACCTGACAAAAGCAGCTCATATTTTCTTTTAAATTAAACAGTCATGCAAGGAAAAGTCCTGCCTGGATTAGTAATAGGGAGATAAGAGTCAGGTTTGAAATTAAATGTAGCAAGAAACTGTGAGCTAATTTATAAAAAGACAAGTCTCCAAAAGGTTTAGTGGTCCAGCTCAGAATAATTTTGTTGTTGGGTTTGGGTTTTTTCCTTATTATTTACTTTGAAACATCTTGTACAAAAAAAAAAAAAAACAAACCACACTTTTGCAAAACTCTTCTTTTTCCCTTATAAAATTTTAGTCCTGCTCCTACCTGTCACTTTCTTTCCAAAACATTGAGTCTCAAATTATAGTTCTTCCTCCTTTCATTGCAATTTCATCCAACTTTCCCACAGGGTTACTCTTCAATCTGGTATTTCTTCTAAGCTTCAGTTCTGTAAAGATGGTCATCTGTTTAGCCATTTGGCAAAGCTCCAGTAAAAGATACTATTGTCTGCCTTAATTTTCTCTTAGTTTTTCTTGCTCATACAAACTAGAATCTATCATTTTTTTTCCCTTCAACATAAACATCACTTAATAAAAATGAGTAGAATCCAAAGTTTCTTTTAAAAAACTCCTAATATGAAAATTTGGGGTTGTTGACTCATTTAGCATGTTTTGTTATCCATTTTGCCGTGTCTTTGGCAAAGTTATAAAATACTCTCCTATGGATCATGTGTAGGCTAAGGATCTAATGCATCACATTCAAACTTGCAAAACAAACCTGAGATTTAGAAGCTTTGCTGCAGAGGATCTCCGGAAAATTGGAGAAGAAGCAATCTAGTAAAGTTTTCAAAGTCGGTGCAAATATTTGCTTTCCATCATGACTGTATTGATTGATTCACAGAAAACAAAACAAAGCAGTCATCAAGTAAACTAGTCATCTGTAAGCTTTATCTGGGGTATAGTACCAAAATTACCAATTGTGAGTAAGCACGAGGTTTTGGATTTACCATCATAGATGTTCTTTCTCTGTCAAGCACAAGAGGCTGAACTCTGTCACCTCAACATTTAGTCCTGACGACTTAAATTTGACACATAAAAAATGTAATTTTTCTTGCCATAAGAGGGCTTGCTTCACTTTTGTGCCTACAGCTTAACCTGTTAGTGAACTGTTCAATGAACACTTTGAAATACATCTCCTTCTTCTCCCTTCATTATTTCTTTAAAATGGACTTAATAAGAGTAGAAACAGAGTATACCTTTACTTGGTTTACAGAGGTATCATGGAGGAAGTGTTGAGTAAATGCTAGCATTAGTGGGGTTATTCATTTTGCACACTAACCAACAGGATATGTAAAACGCTGTTGGTCCTCTTTTCAGTGAAAAAACAGAACTTAAGATGACAAGGAAGGAGAAATCAGAGTAGAGCTGGAAATGAAAATGTCAGCCAAAAAGAGAAAATACAGGGAGAACGGGTACAAGATTTGTCTTTTACTGTGTCTCGTCTAACCACTCAAAAATCTAAGTTACAAAAGATGGGGGAATAAAAGCAAAACCCCATCTATTTTACCTAAATTAGTTCACTTATCCTGTTAATGCTGCTGTATGCATTATTGCAGCTATTAATCTGCTAATGACACCATTCTTATTGTAAAGCCAGACTTGTTACATAGCCCTCAGGGAAAATGTCAAATGCTGTTATTTAAAAGAATAATTAGGGAACTTACTGAGTTCAATCAGTGTGTATATGTGAGGGAGAAAAAGAATTAACAATGAGCTTTATGAATTTGAAGACTCTATTGATATTCCTCCTTTCTTCCTAAATACTAAAGCCTTTCTACTACTCTCAAAAATAGTGGGAGACAACTAGCAAATGTAAGATAGAAACCAAGTCACAGTATTGGTGCTATATTAAATCTCAGAAGGTACTTCTGCAAAATTTTCCCAGGCCCCACCACAAATTCAGACTGATCTGACTGCTTGTGTGCTGATAGAACTGTGCCTTATTTCTAGCTAACAGGGCTCTTCAATTCAGATGTCTTTTAGCCCTGCAACATGTGCTTCTTGTATTAAATCCTCTGCTGTGGAGGGATGTGTGTAGGACTCACTTCTACAGTACCTTCTGAAGAACAGAAGAATACTTGTAACCAAGGACATGTATCCTGGTATCATCCATTCAGCGTCTGTGCAGCCCAATAGCAACAGCACTTCTGTGCAGTGATCAGCTTGTCAGAAAAAGGCTAGCTAGGAAATGATGGCATTGAGAAGAGCAGGCAGCACTTATACAGAATATCATCAGCTTGACTAAGAGCAATACCACATTAGTGCTCTGCATTTTAAGAATAAAGACTCATTTCCTTGGAGAGTGATCTAAAATGTATTTGCCTCTGTGAACTGAATCAAGGAAATTACGTCACTGAAATACAGAAAAAAACCTCAGCCTTTCATAGGTATTTTTCACTCATATCAGTCCTTGGTTTTGGTTGATAAGGAGTCCCAAATACCCCTGTGGGCAAAACCAAAGGCAATCTCCTCACTTGGAGGCTGGAGAAGGGAATCGTAGAATCACAGAATTATAGAATGGTAGGAGTTGGGAGGGACCTTTTGAGATTATCTAGCCTAACCACCCTGCTAAAGCAGGTCCACCTAAATCAGGTCGCATAGGAATGCATCCAGGTGGGTCTTGAAGACCTCCAGAGAAGGACACTCCACACCCTACCTGGGCAGCCTGTGCCAGGGCTCCCTCATCTGAACAGGGAAATAGTTTTTTCTTATGTTTAAATGGAACTTTTTGTGTTCCAGCTTCATCTCATTACCCCTTGCCCTGTTGTTAGATGCAATAGAAGAAATGGATGTCTAAATCTCCTGACATCCACTCTTTAGATATTTGTAAATATTAATAAGATCCCCCCTCAATCTCCTCTTCTCCAGACTAAACAGCCCCAGTTCCCACAGCCTTTCCTCGTATGAAAGATGTTCCAGTCCCCTGATCATCTTGGTGGCCCTGTGCTGGACTCTCTCCAGAAGTTCTCTGTCCCTCTTTAGCTGAGAAGCCCAGAACTGGACACAGGACTCCAGATGAGGCCTCACCAGGGCAGAATAGAGGGGGAGAAGAACCTCCCTCAACCTGCTGGTCACATTCTTGATGCATCCCGGGATGTCATTGGCGTTCTTGGCCACGGGGGCACATTGCTGGCTCATGGTTAGTTTATTGTCAACCAGGATTCCCAGATGTCTCTCTTTGCAGAGTTGCTCTCCAGCAGGTCAATTCCCAGCCTATACTGGTGCATGGGGTTGTTCCTTCCCAGATGCAGGAGTCTGTACTTGTCCTTGTTGAACCTCATGAGGTTCTTCTCTGCCCAACTCTCAAGCCAGTTGAGATCCCGCTGAATGGCAGCACAGCCTTCTGGGGAATCAGCCAGTCCTCCCAGTTTGGTGTCATCAGCCAACTTGCTGAGGGTACACTCTGTCCCCTCATCCGGATCGTTGATGAAGATGTTGAACAAGACTGGCCCCAGAACCGATCCCTGTGGAACTCCACTGGCCACAGGCCTCCAACTCGATTCTGTGCCATTGATCACCACCCTCTGGGCTCTGTCATTCAGCCATTGCTCAGTCTACCTCACCGTACACTCATCCAAGCCACACTGTCTGAGCTTTCTCGTGAAAAGGGAGAACAACATCATGGTAGGAATGCCTAAGGCTAAATATTGCCCATGAGTTTGTGTCCTCATCATATGTATTATACTGGCAGAAGTAATAACTTCAATCTGACAGTTTTCCTGTATCCTCAGAGATTGAGGCTATCAGCCTGTTCAGTTACATGAGCTCAGCATTTGGTCTAAGGGAGTCTGGCAAGGAGCTTACTGAACCCACAAGCCGTGGAGATTGATCAGCCTGATGACATGGTATCATGCACCCTGCACCTTGGTCCCTGCTGTGCAGCTGGAACAGAGCACTTTGCTTGGCATGACAGCTGCAGATACATGGCTGCTACTTCAGAGCAAATGCAGTAAAAAAGCAAAAGGAACATATGTCAGTCTGCAAAAGGCCATGTAGACAGCCTCAGCGGGATGTGAAATGTAGTGAGCAGCAGTAACTCCTGCTGCACATCAACAGCTAGAATTTCAGGCTAGATTATGAAGAATAAATAACAGATTTTATTTCTTTGTCAACATTTCTCTGCATGTTTCTCCAAATACATATATATATATCCCCCTGACATTATCTATCAAAGGCAAACACTCACTGAAGATGAGTGCTTTACTCATACTGTAAGAATCCTTTATTTCACATGAGTACATTTAATGAGCCATCAAAAAATCCTCAACATATCAAGACTGTTTTTTACTTAAGCCAAGAGGCCACATTATTTTATAACTAATCTTCACTCCGTCTGTTGACACACTCAAGCTGAGGAATGCATCAGAAATGAGAAAACATTCTCCCTTGCTTTCTGTTTAAAACGTGATTCTGTTAATTTGACCCATCAAGAAATCAAGAGGTTCTGAGAGCAGCCCCCTCAATCTGTTGGGATTGGTTTACTGGTGGATCAAAGCAGCAGTCAATATGAGCAAGGGTGGCAGAATTAGGTCATAAACGTCTTGTACAAATGTCTCTTTTTGAGACATATGGTCATTTAGTAGCATACTAACAGTTGTGGTTTGGAGCTGGCAGTAAATTACACTTTTCCAGGACTGAATATAACAAGGCTAAACACTGTATACAGTTATAACTACAAAGTCTTTTATTTCTTGATAAATCTTTTTCATAACTTTTGCTTTTCGGAAATTGAGGAAGGAGGAATTCCTGAGGAAGAAGGCATAAATAATTCTGAAATCCTGGGTCTGCTCTTGGGCTGCCTTACCACCATGGCGTCTGGCTGTAACTACATATAACTGAGGCATCTTCTCCAGTTTCTGATACAGAGCCATCTATCTTTTTCTGGAATGCAATAGATACCAAAAGAGCACTTTATGAACATCATATATCATAAGGTGGTCTTTCATGGAAGTGCTCAGAACAACGCTCTGAGGAACAGACCACATTAAATCATGTTCTTGAAAGAATTCACCGTCTGTATTGCTGAGATTACTGGTTTTTGTATGAGGTATGCCCACTGAGTACAACACAAGTACTACTCACAGAACACCTTATCCTGCAGAAACACCCACAGAGGAGTAGTTTATCCCAACATGTTTTACTCAGAGGAAGTCAGAGTCAGCAGAAGGGCATGCCATTGCTTTGTTTTATGCTCAGGGCAGTACTTTTCATACTGTGCTTAAAAACATCTCAACAGTCTGAGATCTCTGCTGAAGGCACTGCACAATAGTCAACAAAGGTTACAGTTCAGCACATGTATTAGCTCATCATAAGCTAACACTTATGAGAGGGGAAAAAAAAGCAACCCAGACACTCATTTCTGTCCCCAGATTGCCTTTTGCAATATTCTGCTACAAATGTTTGTGTGGTTACTTGGTAAGTCAGAATTAGGAGCTGCCCTGTAACCTAGGCAAGTTGTTTTTCAGCTATGCTGGTACTCCGATCCAGTTCACTAAGCAGTTATAGAAACAGACATGTTGACTTAAATTATTCATCAAACAGCAAATAAATAAATAAACAAAGAAGCCAATCGAGTCTCAGTAGGTCTAAATTTATTGAGTAAAAAATCATACACACTAGCTTGCCACATATAGAGTCTGCAAATGGAAAAGTATTGAAGACCATGTATGTATAAAGCGTGATCTGCACTTGTCTTCATTTGCAGTCAGTGTTGTGACAAGGGATCTGCTCCCAAAAGGGAACATGTGACAGTCACAGCTCAGAGCAGGTTACCACCTGACACACTGATTGTCTTCCAGCAATTGTTTGCTAAGAAGAGAAAAATTAATCACTAACCAGGGGCCAAGGCCGTCTGTAGTTAGGCAGTCCCATCCATTGCCCCTGTAAGGCTCCCGAGTGACTGTCTATGGAAGCAAGATGTTCTCTAGTGCCCTGGCTGGGGAATCATCACATACACTGCACAAGATTGTCTAATAGGCCACCAGGGTATTCATAAGGTTAATTTTATCATGGAACCTTTTCAGTATTCCCATGGGATATTTTTGCCCGTAACAGTTGCCAGCATCCTTGGGTTGTGGCCAAAGAGAGACATGACCTTCAGGGACATGTGCAGGGAGAGATCAGTGAGCATCAGGGCTGCCGATACAGCCATCACCTCCTTGGCACACAGGAATCAATATTTTGGACCCAAGCACTCTGGAGTCAGTGACAATCAGGTCCCTGATAATGTCTTTCATACTAGCTTTTTTCTTTATTTTCTTGCAGTAGCCTTTTAACAGAGAGAAAAGAGTTCAGATGAGATTGCCTCCTACCAGAACAATTAGCAGAAATATCAACTGGATCCTTACATAGTTATTTCATTTATTTCTCTCTTCCCTGTTGATTAAATGTCAGATTCTTTCTTTCTTTTTTTTTTTTTTTCCAAAGGAAGCTAATTCTCTCCTCCAACTGCAGCAGATCCTTTTAGCAGCACAAAGCAATGCTGCCCAGTAGTTTTACAAACCTTACCAGCACACTGTTTCTTCCCCTGCTGCCTCTGAAGTCCTGCATGTGACAGCTGGGAAAAAAGGCTAGGCACTTCTGTGATGATACCATGTATGTGCCACCACAGGATCCAAATAGCTAAACAGATGAGGAAGTGCAGCAATGACTGGTCAGAAAAAAATTGGTATAATATTTGAAGAGCAAGGGGCAACATTAGGCATGAAATATGTAAGGCCTGCAGCTTCTTAAGAGTATAATTTGTAAAACTACTCTTCTGCTGGAAATCTCCCTTTTTATAGCACATCTCTCCTACTGTGTTTTAAGTTTAGTCACATTTCCTAAAGCTGATGTTGGTAAATAATTTACAGTAAGCAATTTCACAGAATTTTACTTCTGTGTTATTCAAAGCAGCTAAAGCAAGGTCTAAAGAACACTTAGTAGCTTCCAGAGGCATGTAAGTGAAATTCAGGCACCCGAGTGATCCCAAATATTCCACTCACCTCACCAGGATAACTCAGATACCCTCCTGAGATACCAAAAAATTGTTTATGTGATTAGAGCATTGCATTTGCACTCTCCCCAGAGTAACTGTTTTCTTCTTTGAACTTGGCAAATATATGGTAGCACTCTCAGGTGAGTATCTAGTTCTGCTACTAAGTTTCCAGGTTTTTCTAGGAATACTCAACACTCAAAGCACACTCTATTATGTCAAGCCACCACCTGACAAGAGAATGCATGCTGCCTATATCATAGTTTACTGTGTAGAGCCAAGATCCAGGATTTAGGAGGCCTGGCTTCTTAACTGTAACCACAATGTCATCCAATAGGAATGCCTCTTACCCCAGCATTTAAAGCAGGAAAACATCTAGCTCTCACACTGGAATCTGGTCATGTTCCAAAAACACTCCGAAGTCCAGAAGGAGAAGAGTTGAGGCATGAGGAAGAGCCTAAATATCAGATAAGGCACTCAGCTTGGAATATAAACAGCTTAGCTAGGCTTTACTTCAAGTCTTATTAAGAAAGCAGCAATAACCATCTGTTTAATAAATCAACTAATTCCCTTTGCTCTCTGCAACCCAATCGCTGCCTGCAGACACAAAAAAACACCACTTATTCAAAAGTTGAAACTTGTAGAAGTTTTAATAACTGGAAGTGACATTGTATAATTGGAACACTTTAGAAATATTAATGATGAGTTTCAGTAGACATAGCACCCACAGAAGAATAATCACATCTCATGCTGATAAAATCTCTATGGATTTTCTCAGGAGGGTAATGCATCTGGCATTCTGCTCCAATCATTTCATACAAGAGGCTTTCAGACAGGAAATGAAAAATAACTCTTTTAATTGAAACAATAGTGGTGGAGGTAAATTTTTACTAATTCAGTAAGCTGTTATTTGTTAAAGTTTTAACATATACATAGTTTGCAGAAATACAGGGTAGAATAGATGATCTAATCATCCCACTTGATCTTCTCTTGTACATCATTCACACATTTGTATCTCTGAATTTTAGAATATAATCAGAATAGAAGGAGTTTAAATTGAACTGCTGCAGTGTTTCATACAGCACGCACAAGGCCTCATAGTGTAATGCGTGAGAGTCATACAGACCAAAACCAGAAGGCAGCATGCTGCTGCATATGACACATGCAATACAGATACTCAAAAACATTACAAGGTTCTACTCACTTCTGTAGTTGTGGATTTCATCAGAAACTTCAATTATTGCAATAATAAACATAGTAGTTCATTAGAAAAAGAGATGTATATTGTTCTTTTGGTCAGCTTTGCTTTGGAATCCGCTTAAGTACTTTTTTTAATGCAGAAACAGAAAAATAACTGGAAGAACAAGGTTGTTTTTGCCATTAAAATGTAGAGTGGTAGGGATCCACTTAATATAAAGATAGAACTGTGCTGCAAAAACTAAGATAAACCAGCATTTAGGTCATTTGCACTGTGTTTTTTAAATATGATTCAGTCGATAACCTCTGATTCATTAACTATTGCAGCCATTTATTCTCACTGATTTTTTTCATTAATCATATTTTTAAAATACTTTGTATTAACTTTAAAAAAAAAATCATATTTTTCTATTTCTTTAACTCAGAATCCTGAGTCCAATAGCTTCAATGGTTACCTTTCCATTGCCTCAAGCAGGGCTAAGACCTTATAGCTGTGCTTTTGAAAGTCAGAAAGACTCTTGTAGTATGTAGACCATAGTCCCCAAAGTGAAAGCTTTTTGCTTCTTCCAAAGCAATTAATCACTTCTGGTTTCAAAAGCTATGGTTCAGCTAGAACATCTTTTCTATGGCAAGACACTGTGAGTCATTAGGAAGACTCAGAATAACCTTGAATATGTCTATGTCATTGTGATACTTTTGCTTGTTCTTTGTGTTACTACTTTATGTAGTTTACTCCTTTTGCTGAGAAAAATCCAGCTTTATACATATACGCATACTGATAAGTACAAGTATTTTCTATTTTGTAGACCAGTTAAAAATAGCTCAAGGGACATATTTTGCTTTTATAGCCAGCTCATACTAAAAGTTGATGTACTGGATGCAAACAAAGCAATAACCCTTCCACCTTATAACACACACGTACACACTTGCGTGATTCTTAGTTGGATAAGTTGAACGATTAACTACCTTAGCCTGAAAAATGTGTTAGCATAACCAACACATTGGTTAATCTTCCTATTATCAAATCAATTCACTAGATATTCCTTATTTGAATATCTTCAGAAATGCCAGGAGCTGGGCAGATGATTGCAAGAAAATTTTTTTGCAGCATTGTGAGGGGTTCAAATGAAAACTAAAGATATTTGTGGGGAATACTCCAGTTCCAATGAACTTCACTGAGAGATATAGGAATTATGGCAAGAAAACAGATTGAAATTAGTAAGACTTAACACGGAAAATGAGGAATAAACAGATAACTAAGTGCCTGTAAAGCTGAAAACATTGTACAAAGTATAAGGACTATATTAAAGTCTAGGATAATTGACTTCCATATGGTCCGATGGAAAAAGTAAAGCCAGAGATGATGTCTTCTCTGCTAGAGTATTTTCAAGTTTAAACTCCTGGGGATGAATAATTTCTTACCTACTTTCTTTCTGCCTACCATTGGGTTTGCTCCAGTCACACAGATATTAATTTGCTAACAAACTGAAAGCATTATGGTCCTTCCTCTCTACCACACCAGCAGAGAATTTAGTGTATTACAAACGCTCCATCTTATACATTATAGCTATAAAAAGATCGTTTCACTTTTCCAGCCCACCACTGTGGCTGATAAATGGATAGCTCAGTTTCCAAACAGTTTCTATGTACAGGTTTAAAGTATTAAGTGCCTGGCAGACTTTATTGTAAAGCAGCATTGCCAGTTTTGTTAATAATACTGTCTTTCTCAAGAAACCTTTCAGGGTAAATCATCATCTAATATACATAAATTAAACCCTACTCAAGTTAACAAGGTACAGATTCAGTTAATAACATGCAAAATTGAAGAAGTGACAATGAGACACTTCAGGTTAGGCAGTGACTATTTTCCAGTACTACTGATTATTAAACAGTCTTATTAAACAGTCTTAATTTACTACTAATGATGTCAAACTTCCCACTAAACAAATTTCCTTGGAAATTATTTTTAAAATAAGAGAAAAGATGAAATTGTGTTGATATAGTTTTTGTCCAAATATAAAACTGCAAAGGGTCAGACTCTAGCAGTCATTTTTCTATTTATAGAATTATAACATGTTTTTATTAGATTAAAGATTTTGATCTATTGAGCAAGTGCTATGATAAAGCATTCTTGTAAACATCATTGAAAAAGGTAATTGATATTATACCTAGAAACAAAAAAGTCTGAAATTATTTTGCACATATTTTTAGTTTTGTGAAATGAATTAATCAATATTTTTAAATTTTAAAAATTAAAAAGCCAGCTAAACAACAGCAATTCCACTGAATTTAAATTTACATTACAAAGAAATTGAAGCAGAATTAAAATATGCTGCATTCTTTGGATGTACAAACACCCTAGGCATTGATGGTCAGACTCCTGCAGTCTTGTTTAGATGTTGAATTACAAACGAAACAGTGATGAACAGCTCTTCTATCGATTTTCCAGTCATACTGCTATAGGTAAGGTAATCCTGTGCCCAGGATTAGCTCTGCTCCTATGATTTTATGTAACAGTCATCCATCAAGTTGGTGAGCTTAGCCTCTTCCTTCTAAGAAACTCAACAATGCAGACCAGTGAAGTGTATTGAACAATCTCAAACCTAGTTGTGTTAAAATCTTGCCTCAAATTTCTAGATACAAATTCATATTTCTGAAAAACAATGATCACAGTCTAAAGATAGTGCCTTCCATATGTAGTATTTCTGATTTTGTGTTATCTAGTTATCAATTTTAACAGTCTAAAGACAGAACCATCTAATAAATTATTTTTGGTTTATACTGTCTATTTACCTTTGATTATTTTTGAAAATCATTGAAATTGTTTGCATTGTGTATCCATACATAAAAAGCAGCCTCTGTCTTTTCAGAATAAAGCTTAAAACGTATATTCACTGCACAGTTGATATTAATCTTGTGATTTTCCATTATATTACAAGTGTTTCTTAGATGAGTTAATAATTCACATCCCTTGGGTTTCTAGGATGAGTTATTTCATAATTGAAAAAGATGCAGATGAGCTTAACAAACAGTAAGGGCAGGTGCTGTCATTTTTGTATTTCTTTAGGAAGGAGGCTGTCACATTAAACAGAGAACAAGGCCTTCTTCAGCTCTATCCAAGTAGTTAATCTCCATAACCCATCCATTCAGTTTACCCACCTCTCTGTAAATTAAGGCAGTCAATAACACGGCATGAGATTTTTAGCACTACAGGGGAAATGCAAAATGCATCAACATTGAAAGATGTCATTCACAAGTCTTATTGTCTTAAGTTTCTAATTTAATGTCATGAGGACAATAACAGAAATTGCATAAATTTTCAAGTATGTAAGTGTGTGGAGATTAGTGATATTAATGGCTTACTGGTTAAAAGACAGACTCTGTCACTTCTAAAGCATGCAGAGAAGAACACAGCTCCCTGCACTTAAACAGCCAGTAATACCAGTTTAATACAATACCATTTATTGATGGTGCATTCAAGAAAGAATACACAAAGTAAACTTCAGAGAACTTATGGGAAGAATTTATTTACAATTTAGTTAGTACTTTATATAGTGATAAAAGTGATAGTAATAAAGATACTAAGGAAAAAAACAGAGACAGATGAAGAATGTGAACTGTAGGCCAACAGCTGTGTCCTTACTTTATGATTTAACCCAAAGTTTTTCACTGACACTTAGTTTTCTACTGATTTTTCTGAAGAGCTATTGGTTCCTACCTTGGTTCCTCACAGGTAGAATATTTGAGATCAATGTGGGGACCTGCTATTGCAAGCATATTTGTAATTACCAGTCTTTGTAATTTTACAGGGAAAGAATGGCAAGTCTTACAGAGTTATATAAATCCTATGGGAGGTATCATTTATAGTCCCACATGGTTTATTTCCATAGTTGAGACACTTAACCATTTTATAGTCTTTCTCACTCTAAATAATAAAGGAGAAATATATTGCTGAAGTAGATCTGTCAGAAAAAAATATAGTGCAGTAGTGAAGTCAATACTCACTTTAAGGCCATGGCTATACCAGGAAGTTTTAATAGCAGCATTGCTGCTGGCATCTATTTTCTGAGAATATATATTAAACACTTCTCTGAAAATATCTATCTCCAGAATGTTTACTTCCACCATTGTAGTACACCATCATAGCAGTTGCCTAGACTGCCAGAAGACACAGTTTACTGTGTTGTAGAGTCATCCCTTGTGCCTCATTGGTCTCCATGTCTTTATAAAAAGGTGTACATAATCAACACTACTTTCAGGAAGCTGTGAGATTTTGTGGTCTATTTTGCATTACGCTACATGTTCTACATCATAAGGTCCATTTTTCTTTTTCTATATTTTAAAAAAGTCCTGAAGCTTTACAACCAATAATTTTCTCAGTGTCAGTCATCATTGCAGTGTTCATGGGTGAGTCAGCACTGATGACACTCATGTATTCTTCAGAGTTACAATATCTTACACTGCCAATCTATGAAACTGAATATCGTCTCATAGGTATTCCATTGTATTACATCCTACTGATCAATCAAGATACAAAATTTTCAGGTGACTATAGTCCTGTAATCATATGATAATCCTGTTACACACTTTTAGTAATAAGAAAGCAAAACAAAAGTTTTGTAAACAACACAACCACAGCAGAAACACAAACCTACACATTACTATCAGACAGTACAGGATCAACTTAGAGCTGATAATCTTGCAAGCTGGTGAGAACTTAAAAGAGAATAGTCTTCAATCCTGCAGAAATTCTGCTTCTGGACAGAAAAGAATGTAACATTTTCATTTAAAGATAGAAAAATATTCTGAAAACTGTTATCTAGGGTTTTCAGCTGCTGGAGCAAAAAGGTAGAGACTCTCCCTACTTCCTGCTATGGATATCATTGTTTGCTGTATTTAAATGTTCACTATGCAGTGTGACGACACTTAACCACTTATCTTATCTTGAGACATACACTCTCTTGCACTCCATCTTCTTGTGATCATAAATCTTGCACTTCTTACCTGCACTGTCTCAAAAAAGTAATGCAGAGCTTTATTTGTAGATACAGAAGTGAAAGTCTACTTGCCAAGAGAACTCTGACATGAAATAGATTAATGTAACTCCAGATGTGTATAGCTCCAGAGCACTATCATTTTCTTGTTGCTTGGAACTTAAATCTGACTAAATCCTGAATTTGTTGTCTATGTCTCTTTCAGCTTTGAACAACTAGATATAGAAATTGCTGAAAAAACTACCCAGATCTACTTTTCCTCAATGAAATTTTTAATCTCCAGACCAAGCTTTTTGTTTAGAACTCAGAATCTTTTCAGTTTACCTCTCATATTATGTCATACATGTAGTTAAGATTTTTCAAAGTCAAGCTTATATTTTCACTCATATTTTGTCATCTCTTTAATGTCAATATTGCTATTTTATTTTTCAATCTAGCCCATCTTCAGTTAAAATCTCTTGCTGATATACTTAGTACATTCCTTTCTTATACAGCTGTGAAACTGTGAAAGTGACACTGCTTTATTTTAAGTTAAGGGGAAGGCGACAATCTATGGCTTTCTCTGCTGAGACCATGAAGAACCAGGATTACAGTGAATAAATGTAGTAGAAAAACAGAATTCTTAGGACTATACTGAGAAAAATGTATGTATCTTAAAGAAAGACTACTAGAGTTTGATCAGTGAGTGCAAATTACGGAAAGGAGTCTGAGTTACAATCTTTAAGCTTCTACTTTCACATACACAGATTAGCTTATGTGACTAATATTTTTTCTCTCTCTAGTTGCCCTAGTCTTGCAACCAAAAAAAAATCCCAACCAAAAAACCCCACATATATTGTAAAAATATCAGAATTAAATTTTTGCCAAATATAAAAGATATTTAAAAATTTGTTCTCAAAAATACTATTCTAATAAGACTACAACTGAATTATAAATTGTTTGTTAGATAATACAAGTAAATGGAAGGAAAAAGTTGGGCAGCTGCTGTAGGTTTCATGTCCACCCTCTCTAAAATATGCTGATAAGCATCACATACATTTTAAAAGACACAGACTTTTCATAGTAGCTCATATTTTGGACAAATACCTGGAAGTGGTCAATGTCTCAGCCTCCTTTGAAGAGATGTTTGCTTATGCATCATTTATTCCAGTAAAACTCTTACAGAAGTCAGTGAGAACCACAGACAAGTGATTTGACTAGACCAAAGATTCATTAGTATTTTTCCTGTAATTCAGTCACTGGAGTACATGAAACACTTATGGAGGGGGATTTCAATGGAAGCCGCTGTGTACATTCCCTCTTAGATTCAAGTGCAGCAAAACAAACCACTACAGGAGAAAACATGGTACACTCATTTCACAGAATAAGTGGAACAAGCCACAGGAAATTGTAGGAAGGAAGGAAATTATCACTTTTTACTAATTTCTGTAACTACTGTGTCACCATGGGAGCAAGAACAAATGGCAGGAGCTCTCAATTAAAGTAATACTTCTGCCTGAGACAGAGATGCATCTAAAATGTGGGCTTTCCTAAACTTGAAACAGTTCAGAATAAACTTGAAGAGAAGTTGAGATTATTTTATTCACTAGCAATGCTTTGAATTGGATCCTGAGAATAACTCTCCAACAACCAAGACTTTTGCAAGGATGCTACAGGGGCATATATCAAATGTTGTGACATGGTGCATGTTTCTGTCTTGTACACTCGCTGAACAACTCTGATAAAATTGATAGCAAACTGCATTGGACACAGGAACTACTGCTTTCTGTCTTGATGCTGAGGAAAAAATAATAGATTAGCAGACTCGGAAGGGATATCTCTAACATAATGCAGTGTTGTACAGAGAAACTCAAGCTGAACCAAATGCCTGTTTACCAGTTACTATGTTAACCTAGCCTTCCACTTACATTAATTATCCTTTCTAATGAACTACAAAGAGTGGGAAAACCTTTGAAGATTACAGGGTAGAGAAAGTCAAAAAAAAAAACAGCTAGGGAAAGACAGAGCAGAACAGTGAGGCAGATGCACAGCTAACTGGTTTCTATCAGGATGTCTTACAAGGTGTTTGACCTGTAAAGATGAATATGTGGCAATATTGGAAACAAATGTATCAGAGTGCAGCAGCATGTCATGCTTTTCCTTCGAAAGCATGAATATTTCCTTGTAACCTTGTTGTATATGACAGTTTACAGGGACCCATCTTATTTTAAGTGTCTGTTAAGTGAAGTCTCACTTTTGCTGCATTATAGAATACCTTTGGGAATAGAGATTATCATCACATGCATACCAAAGGAGTTTTTTATGACCATTACTATTACACTGAAAGCCAAGTGAATCCATAGTGGTATCGTTGTTAAATTACTCTTTGATACCATAGAACGATGTTTTTCTAAGTGTTCCTGAAAGCCAAGTGAATCCATAGTGGTATGGTTGTTAAATTACTCTTTGATACCAGAGAATGATGTTTTTCTGAGTGTTCCTGCTGTGTGCTGTTAAGTACGGGTAAAGTCAAATCGCCAGTCATCACTTGAGCACGATTTCCTTAATTAAATCTGGACATTATTTAAGACTTGAAAGGTAATAATTGCCACCTGCAATAATTCATAGTTTTCATAATTAAGATTACATTCCCATTATAATCACAATGGAGAAAAAAAAGTCTTTGACTAATCTTTGACTATGAGAGGGGTTGAGGTGACTGGCCTGTAAGGAAATACCTGTGTTGTAGACCTGGATTCAAAAGGGTTTATCGTCTGAATCTGCTCTGATCTGCCTATTCTTCCCTATTTTGCATTGTGTAACAACCTTTTCTACTATCAAAATATTTAAATCTATAGTCTATTTGTCATATTCTGCAAACCAGTCTTCATCTTTACATCTTCACCACTGTAGAAAGCAAAAGCAATGGGATGGAAAAAAATAAAGGAATCTGTTTTTTAGTGAACAGCACTAACTCCCATCTCTTTAAAGATAGTTCTGTCTTTTTTCCCATGATTATTCACCGATGTGAATCAGCAAACACCACATCAACCTAAGACAAATCATCAGAACACTATATTCACCTGAGTCATATGAGCAGATAACTAGTGTCAAAAAGAAATAGCTCTTTCTAAAGCTGTCCTTTACCACTGTGCAGAAAAAAATGGGATTACATCTGTAACACTCTCACCAACCCCTTCTCCCCCTGCAGCAAATAATACACACATTCATAAATGCTCTAGAGGATTTGCTGTCTCATATTGTGCATTTTTCCAGAACACAGAAATGAGCTATCAAGTTTATTTCTGAGAGTCAGGCAGTTTTCCTTGTTTCTGCTCCTTAGAATGCCATGTTGCATCAGATATAAGGAAGATATCAACAATCCATGCTTAACAATAAAACCGTCTGATGTGCTCCTTCTTTATTCAAAATGACTTTGAGAAGCTCTGCAGAGCACTCTGAGACTGTGTGTTATGATAGATGTGGATAGGATGAGCACAGGGATAGATAGTTGAAGCACTTTGCAAGTTTTATTTGTCAAAAACTTCATCTAAAAAATTAATTTGTCTTAATTTATACCTGCTTTCTGATTTGATATTTTGACTAAGCTGTCAGGTGACTATTATTAGCCTGTTTTTTTTCACTAGACTCCTTAAAGATATAGAGTGAAATTGCAATTATCAAAAAAGTCTATGAATGAAATTAATTTGATTTTATGTAATTCAAATTCAACCCACGTAAGCATGAACATTTACAGCAGTTCAAATTAAAGTCACTGCTGTTTTAATTCCTTTATGTTTGCTTTCTGTCACAACAAATTAAGTTAGATTTACTGTTTTGAGATTTTTATAGCTTTCTGTGTATAGCTGCTCAAATTAAGGACTCTTTTAATCCGTGACATGATGTCTAACAACCTCGGAAATAAGTTATGACATCAATAGGATTACGCTTTTATGAAAAAGATGTCAAGTCACAATCAATAAGAAAATGATATCAGCAAAAAGGAAGAAATATGAGCAAGATTTGAGAACTTAAACACAAATGAAAGAAGAGTAATGTGAATATGTATGTATATTTTCTCTTGATGTATTGGAGGTTGTAATTATAATTAAAACCTAATAAATTATTAATGACTGATATATTAAACAAATTCAATGTCTTTTGTAGAATAGCCAAAAAAAGACAGATATGGCATCAGAAATATTAACTATTCAATTTATATTGCTTGTCTTGTTTGTTCGGAGCCTGATTTATGTAATACTTAGATGTAAAGAGTCAGAGAAGATATATTACAATTCCTATTTGTTATCTATGCTAATAGGTTCCGAAAACTTCTGAAGAACATATATGAATTTGCTAACAGAAAACGTGTTTTTTATGATTACATCCAAAATATGGAAAATAAAAAGCTTTTTTGCCATAAAAAATAAGATTACTTGAAAATTAACTGTACCCTTTTAAAATTTACGTCCTTTTGTTTACCTTTAGCTTGCTAGAATCCCTACCATGGAAAAAGCTGTCTAGGCTTTACGTGGCATTTTTCTGATGTGTACAACACCACTACATTTCATCAGCAAGCACAATGACAGATCAGGTGTCCTCTGCTTTTAGTTACATGTCAGCACTCAAATGATGGATAATTACCAGTGACAGATCCAAGACTGGAGTGGAAGCAATCAAAGGTCAGGAGAAGAGATGGAAGTGACAGTGCAGAGCACTCAAGGCAGTGGGCATAGAGACAGGCAGCAACAAAAATCTGTACAGAGGCCACATTATTTATTTATTTTTTTCCAGGAAATACAATATTGTAAGCTAGAAGCCACTTGTTCTGCTCGTGTTTGTGGTTTGTGGTTCAGAAATTCTTGACAAGGGGAAATCATTGCTTTCTTCTTGTGTAACTGGCAGCAATTAACTATAGCTGAGTGAGAGACATTTCTGTTACCGCAGGCAATGGTAGTTGGAAAACTTGTCAGTGTGTTATTTTTCCACTGACAGCAGGGGAGACAGTACCACTCCCCTATTCTAGGAACACAATAACTTCAGAATTACAGCTTACTCATAAGGACGGACAAACTTTATGGTATAAATATTGCCTTTAAAAGAGACTGCAGTAAAAAACATATTGGCCATTGTTCTCCATTACCCCACTGCAAGGTAACCCTGCCTGATCAGTAGGAAAGCAGAGCTACAAAGGCACTCATGTCCATCTAATGTAATGAAACTCTGAGAAAACAAATGTATTCCAGGACTTGTTGACTGAGCTGAAGAAACAATCTGTTCAGAAAAGGCAGAGCTAACTGAAAGCACAACATTGGTATTACTGGCAGTTCCTAAGCATACATGTATATCTTTCTTGTATGTGTTACTTTATCCTGCACATGGGCACTAAAAATATTATTCAGAAGAAAAGGCATTGACAAAGTTGTGTTCTGTACTCAACACCTGTGCACTTGCTGGGTACAGAGGGTACTTCTGGAAAGCAGAGCTTGTTAGTAGTTTGACAGGAATATCAAGTAGAAGACAATTGATAGTAAAATCCTACCATTATCCTTCTTTAGTGATCTAACTATTCAAGTCTGACTAGGCAGGTGTGAGTACAAACTTCTGTCTCAGTCTGAAAAAAATGAAGGTGCTTATGATGTTTGAGTACTCTGTGCACTCCTAAGAGGAACCAGCTTCCTGGAAAATCCACATACAAATGTTCTATACATGGTCAGTTAAAGGCATTGTGGTTCATGCCTAATGTGAAAAAAATACTTTTCTAGCAGAGCTCCTTAGAAGTACCAAATGTTGTTACATCCCAGAATGTAAAGCATAAGTGGACTGAATACTATAACTTCATAAAAATCCATTTCTACTAACAAGTGTGAAGACTTTTCATGGAAAAGTCCCACAAATGCCAAATATCACCACATCAATAAAACTAGTAGCTCTCCCTGTAGACGAGTGCTACCATTTACCAACTGAACAACATGCAGCAGGAAAAGATTTGTGAGAACACTTCCCCTTTGACTTCTGCAGTTTCCCCCACATCAATTCTCACATCCTTGCTCTGTCGCCATTACTTCATGATCTTAGAGAAGCCAAATGCCCTTAAGCTCTGTGGAGGGAGGAAACAGAAACCAAAAGTCCTAGAGTACCAACACTGTGAAACCAGAAGAAGCTGCTTGATTGATGATATTCCTTCTTGCCTTGCCTCTGAGAGTCTGCCATGGGACACAGACACAGCACTTGCAGCTCACGGTATGTCTTGGGGCTGGGGGACCCACAGACTGGGACTACCCAAGGACATAGTAGTGTCACCCTGCCTGGAGGTATTTAAAAGACATGTAGATGAGGTACTGAGGGACATGGTGTAGTGGTGGACTTGACAGTGTTAGTTTAGCCCTTGCACTTGATCTTAAATGTCTTTTGCAACCAAAATGATTCTCTGATTCTATGTTTCTATGACTCTATCTGCTCAATGTATGCATCTGGCCAACAGCTGCCTGCAACACAGCCACATGAGCCTCTTCACAGGGTCAGGTGACTACAGGCTGTGATTGCTGCTGCTTAGCACAGAGTTAGATATGTCATTAAATTTAGCAAGTGGGAAGGAGAAAAGAAGCTTTGAAAGCATTGTACAGCAGTATGGAAAACAATATATAAGTTAAACAAGGTTTTTTGTGTAGGAGTGCTAAAATGAGGCTATCCTTTATGGTCTAAACATGTAACTCAGAATTTGGGAGATAAATATCCCTACCACATGTCAAGGAATAGAGATGGTTACCATTAAAGAAAAAAAGGTAAGCTGTTGGAGGAAAACATAGATGTTCAGTGTCAGAATATATATTAAGTAGTACTATTTCACTGTCAAATGATTAACATAATACCTTCTAGATACTTGCAAAAATAACAAGAATGTTTCATAAATTTGGCTCTATAACACAGATTAAAAGGATATTCTTTGTATTATTCCTCTTATATGTGTGGTGAGTAGTTTTGTTTCCCTTAATTTTGCCTGCTTCTGTTAATATCTTACCTTTTATTGATTTTATTCTCAGAATTCAATTTGCGTGAAAGGATTTGTAGTGTGATCCTCTTTCTTATAGTCACTGTGTCTTGTCCATCTTCATTAGTATTGGATTCATTATAGTAAAACATCATTATCACCTGATATCTAAAGGTGTAAGGCAGAAGATTTTTAAATCATTGTTTCCTTACTTGCATAATAGCATCACTTCTTGGAGATAAGATTTCTTTTACATCATTAAACTTCCTTTTGCTTATTGCTCATCTATGCTAAATGGAAATCACTTCGTTCCCAAACAGAGCAACGTTTAATTGTTGTTTTGCTTTTATTAATTGGTTCATGACCCCTAGGGATACTTGTTTCACTCTCATCTATGCAAAGTGAATTCTAACTATGTTATGTTTTCCTAAAGGCCATAGTAATTTAATTGAATCTCAGAAAACAAAACCAAAACTTACAAACTCTATTTATGTTGTTTTTTCATTGCTAGAAAAATATTATGTTAAAAACTCACTTTTCTCAACAACAGAATATCTCACATTAATTTTGTGATATTAGGAAAAGACTGATTGGAACTAACAATAAAGCTCACATGTGCAAGTTTAAGGGTGTGAGAAGTTGAGGCTTTAGACCATCAGTTCTGAAGACAAAAGCTCTGTATTTTGGATTAAGATTCAGGTAAAAATGCTCTAAAATAGGAATATTTTTTCCCTGACTTGAAGATAAGATATTCTGTTCTGAACGTCTTCCACTCATTTTCTTTTGACACAACATCCCAAAGTTATTTTCTTTTTTTTGGTATTTTACATCAGCTTTTTTTTTTATTACTTGTCACACCATTTCCTCTTGATTACAGTGTCCTCTGCTGCTCTCCTACATCTCTTGCAGTTTTCAAAAGGTGAAAGAAAGAAAATTGACTTTTATATCCCAGTGAAGAAATGTAATTTGTGGTTAGAGGAAATGTATACTGCTTTTAATGTGAATATAAATGAAATAACAAGAAAACTATTGAGTTACAGAATGTCCATAATCCTATAGTGCTATTTGACAGAATCCATTTTCAGAGAAGAAATACATTTAATCTCTAAAAAGATCATGACATTTCTGATTTACTTAGTCCTGATTAGTCCTGATACCCTTACTAGTGTTCATGTAAAATCTCAAATAGATATTAATTTTCATTATTCCCTGTACGATTTTGTCAGCCTTTTAAGTCTTGCAACTGAAAAAAAATTTCACCTGTGGATACTGTTTGAGAAAACATTTATTTTGAAGTGTTCCACACACAAGTTATGTCATTAAAATAAGAAAAAAAGAGGTCATAGATGAGCTTGATCTGATGTCTTCAGGAGTACCATGGCCCTAACAACTTCTAAACGTCTCTTCTTCCTGGATATGATTTGGAAGAAGAGTCCTGGCTCTTTTCAACTATGGCAGCAAACGGGAGCTGGATTGAGGAGGGTAGCTTGGTCTGCTCCAGCATGTTGCCTGCCCCAAATGACAGGCAGCAAGGCATGTGGACACTATTGAGCCCCCTACCCTGCCCTATGATGTAAAAGTACCCCTGTAGATTTCTTAACATATACTTCAGAGCACTTCGTTATTCTGAGCATAACTTTCTAATGTGGTATGAATTTTTATAGAAAATCTAACAAAGCTCAACATTTTTAATGTATGTTTTGTTCTATATTTTCCTTTCAAAATTCAGATTGGTGTTTACTGACTATGATGACTGCCTGTAATATTAGTATTTCGTGATTTCTACATGCAGATCATTATAGGTTTGATATTTTCTAAGCAGAAGAATTTTGGTCCATACTTTCTTCTGTAAGGGAACAAAATAAATATTTTAAGAATATCTCTCACAATTTTTTGAGACAAATTTGATTTACAGTTTGACCATAAAATAGATGGCTTAGGTGATTTCTTGTTGAGTTTTCTGAGTTTTTTTATTAGTCTATTTTTCTGATTTATCATCACTGAAAGCATTATGAGCCTATGCTCTTTTTTTTCCCATTTTGAAAACTACAGGCGATACAGGAGAGCAGCAGAGGTCACTGTAATCAGAGGAATATGGTACAACATTGACAACACATTTGTCATTCTCTGAAAGGAAATAACTTTCTTCTTTCCCATCTTTTTTTTAAAGAAAGGCTTAAGTTACGTTAAAAAAATAAATGAGTAGCAGCATTGTGTGCAACAGAAATCACACTTGTTACACAGGCCTGTGCAGTGCATGACAAAAAAAATACCATTTTCCCAAAGTATTACCTTCCAGACATGAGAGAAGTTGTTTGCTGGAGAACCTTCGATTTTCTTGGTTATGAATTATCTGTGTACAAGCATTGTCTTCAGTGGACATTCATTTTATACTGTTTTTGAAGGAAAGCATTTCAGGTTTTCCATTCTTCACAAATCCTTTGACTACATGCTGTCGCATTTTCAGTGTTAGCACTTCTACAAGTTGTTTTCTTTATTGGATTCAGTTACCCACATAATTCAGACTCTAAATTGCAATTTATTTAGATCATGGACTGACCTGAGAGTTAGGGACCATTAGATATTTTTCTGTTCAATATTCATTTTAGCACTTGTCAAAAACCTTTCTTCTAAGTGTATGTTTAAAATACTTTCATTCACTGATTTAGTTTTGGCTTGCTATATGGATTAATAATGATCTAGCTGCCTTAATCAATAATTCATTATACCCTGGAGTGGAATTATTTTCTTTTCTTTTTTTTTTGGTTGGCTTTTTGGCTCCAATATGTTGTGATTACAAAACCAAAATGAAAGAAGAAAAAGGCAAATTTATGGGCCCAGATATGTTAATTGAAATTAAATTGTATTTTATTGAAACGGTTCCAATTTTAAATTGAATATTCCCATGGCAGTTGAAATTGCCATACCTTTTAAATATATATTACTGGCATCCCTTTTGAGGTTGACTTGGCACACAGGTTACAAAGCAGAACTACAATTTGGCACCTGTTTGAGAAGCCCATATACAATTTAGAGATTCTGTTTGATATGAGAGACTCTGTGTGATATCCATATAACCAAAGATTTCATTTGGAAGAAAATATACCTCTGTTTGCTTAACCCATTTAATGGCCTTACTCCAGTAAAAGACTGAAAACCACAGCAATTTTGTATGAACAATCAAATTGCAGGAAACGTGCATGATCCTCTGCCCATGTGGCATCCTGCATAGGTAAGGATCTTCCAAGCCTGATTTTTAGAGATCCCAGTGGCACATTGTAGATCGTTCAGTGAGTCTGACCATGTATGTCAGCTGACAAAGGATATCTATGTCAGGGCATCTGAGGAGAGCAAGAAGAAACAGAGCAGAAGAAACCAGCTGCACAGAAGAAAAAGAGAGACCATGGTTTAGAGAAGAAAAACAATAAAAGATGAGGATAACAGACTCTTTGGAATCACAAGGTTTGCAAAGCAAGTGATATTTCAGAGTTACGATAATGTAAGCTTTCAGTTGTGCATCATTTAGCTTGGTAGTGATTAGGGATTGGTATCAATATATACCTTTGATATTTATTTGCTTCAGTCAGTGTGTATCTGAGGACGGTAATTTTGAGCTCAAACTTCTCAGAATACCTTCAAGATCTCAGAAAAGGCATTCTTACATTTCTAGGCTTCAGGGCAGCCCACACGTCAAGTTTGTGAGATGCGGGACCTGGTAGCTGCTGTCTCCCTTACCTGCTCTGCCCCTCTGCCTCATGATGTCTGCTCCATGGTGGGGGAGCCGAAGGTAAGTCACTTCAACCTGCCTTCCACCACAGTTTACGTCTTGGCATGGGTATGCAAACATTTACTGCCAGAGGGCATTATGACATAGAGACCTAGAGAGCATTAAGGATAGGGAGGAGGTAGAGACAAAAGGCTGAAAGCCTTACTCCTGGTATTACACTGCAATTTAATGCACTTCTGATTGCACAAGATGGTAGAGATGGCCCCTCCACTACACTACTGCTACTGTACGATCATGCCCAGACCAGATGTTATTTTTACAGATTTTGTAAGAGAGAATCATGCTTTAAAGTTCCTCCTTGGTAGGCACAGAATCAATCATCCAGCAGGTTGTTTCTCTTCTCCTCACAGCTGAGGCATCGAGAGGGATTCATCAAGTATTAATAAGTCTTGTAGGTTACTTGCTGTGAGCTATAGAACTGCAGCATGTAATTCCATGCTTTGAAAAGAATGTGTCTCTCTGTCTCAGTATACATTAAAGGTAATAATCAAATAATTAAATAATTAAATAATGTAAAAGCAGAAGGACAGGATCTGGCCAAAATATTAAAAAACAGGAGCCAGGTAGCTACCCATGTTATTTTTCAATTATGTTGTTGAAAGCATTTCATGTCTACCCATGATAATACCTCTACACATATGTGCCAGATAATGTAGCCATGCCAGTGAAAAAATATCTAAGAAAACTGTGAAGTGAATTGATGAGAAGCAGTTCTAGAAACACACTGCCCAGTGGAAGAAAAATACTTTGTCTGTGTGTAAGATTTATGACTTCTCATTCTTGATACAAAGATGTTCTGAAAAGATAACCTCTTTTGGCTTATTAGTGATCTGATAAACTATCAAAACACAAGGAAAATTTTATCTATTGATAAATAGACTTTTAAAAACACCCATTAATTCAAAGCTCTGTGTGTGAGCATGATGTGTGCATGCTCATGTGTATGTTCAAATATCACAGCTCAAATGAAGAGGATAAGACTGAATAAAAAGCACTACATGCCTTCATGTCTCAAAAGGTGGAAAATCAAATGTGGGATAATAAGGATGGAAGAGGCAGTTTCTGACTATATTTGAGTACAATGTGGAGGTTAGAAATGTGATTCTGGGATCAGAGCCACAGAGTGCTCTGGGGAAAATATATGTATTAGTGTTCTCTTTCTCCTTCTGTAACATTATTCAGGATCTTCCTGTCTCATTTCATTTGCACAAAATATAAATGTAGGCGTCTTAAACAAACCTTTCTTAGATTTACTCTATTTATTTCCTTACTTTCACTAAATCTTTTTATCTCAGTGAAATTGCTGTTCAGATAAACTGCCCTTGAGGAGCAAATCAGCTTTCACAAAGATACGCAGAAGGCAAGTGAAGTTGCAGTTTCTGATGGCTAAATAATGCAATAGCTGTTACTGCTACTGTAACATATTGCCAAAAAAATGAAGTAGCCAACAACCAAGATTTTTCCTCCAAACAAGAGTGAAGGATAGAGCTATTAGCAATATTTAACATGCTTTATATTTCTTAAAAGCTATTAGATTAATGCTCATATAATTTGATTAAATCTCAGGCTGCTGATGTTTTCTTCAACTTATTCCAGCACCACTCTCATTTTGAAGTAGTTATCTGAAGAAGAGTCTTCATAGAACAGGAGCAAAATTATCCTCTCCCTAGGATCCAATCACTGCTATGAGTATCCCATCATTGTAAAAGCAGCATGAGAAGAGTCTTGATAAAATAAGAATACTTTGAGGATGCTCAGTAAAATAAAAAACATCTTATGTGTTGGAAAGAATATGATAATTCAGCTGAAATTACTTGTCTGGATTTTTTTTCTATTGCTGACTTGTGCTTGGGGAAAAAAATGGTGGATTTTTTCTTTATGTTCATATGTTAGAGGTCAATAAATCACAACATAAGGTAATGAATTGTTTAAATCAGCATATTGGTAATGCAATTCATAGATAGTTTCAGAATTCTACAATACAAGCATTAGATATTGGTTATTCATCACATTTTATGACCTTTCATGTGAATAACTGACAACAGTATTCTAAAGGTCAAATGTGAAATGTAAGAGGCAAAAACCACCAAACATATTTTCTTGTTGAACATTTTGTTTGTGCTGTGTATAAGTTGCCCTAAGGATTTCTTGCTGTCCTCAGAAAGTCAATGATTAATGTTGATTTTACAGAATACACTAGAGTTCTGCTTGAATTTTTCTATCTGCAGCAGGAAGTTATATTTGTTGTTTCAACAGAAGACAATTAATATAGTAGAAGTGAACTCAGAAATCTTGGTCTAGACTATTTTTCGTTTTCAAATTGCTCTAGCTACTTCTGTTCAATTGTTTTTGTATGTGTAGCTGAGAATAACTTACACTTGACAAGGTGATTGGGGATTCAATGAAAGTTTAGAGATAAACATATCAAGGAACAATGTGCAAAAAGTACTGGGAGTTATCCTGAGGTTGATGCTGATGCCTCTCACTGCACCTGCTGCAGAATGTGTTCAAGCTGCAGTGATACAGTTGCTGGACTTGATGTTGTATGACTGTAAAATGGCTCTAAATACACTCCCAGAGGATGTCTTTTGCAAGGAGAGAGATGTTAACTGGTGGCTGGTTAGTTCCTTTTTCGGGGCAGGAAGAGCAAAACTGAGTACAGGCATGTTCTTTTTCCATGTCTTCTGAGCTGGCAAAGCCCAAGCTCAACTTTCTGACTCAGCTGTCATTGCCAACAAGTGCAGGAGCCCTAAATCTAAAACCAAGGCCCATAAGGAGAGTTGAGAAACACTAATGAGAGGGAACCAGGGCCTCAAATAGCTTGCTGCTCTTGCATTAGCTCAAGAGATGCCAATATCCAGGATTCACTGTGGGGATATGAAGTCTCTGCTTGGTCATGGGTCCTGGCATATTTTAGAACAGGCTTTGTTTGCCCCAGTCCTGTTAGATGAGAGGTTTTGAAAGATGGTATGCAGTCTTGATGTAGCTTCCCATGAATTTGGATGGGTTTCTTTTTTTTTCTTTTCTTAGGAATATTGTTGACCAGCTAACAGCCTAAAGGTTTCAGTTGGTCAATTCAATTTTTGAACAATTATATCTATATAATTATAAATAAACAGTTGTTTACAGCTTAAGTTAAAGAAGGTTTAGTTCAAACTCTCATGAAAGCTCCTTCACATCCCTTAGAGAACAGGCTCTTACATTACCGATATCCACCAGTTATTTCTGTTATCAGTTGAAGGAAAGGATTTGGACCCAGTGCTGAGTTAAATTAATGAGAATAATCTTCTAGCTCAATAAAAAGTATTTTCTGTGAAAACTATTTTATCTGTGGGGTCTTCCAATGTAATTGTAGATTTACACATTCTTTACACCAGATCACAAATCAAGAAATACAGATACTTATAAGAAATACTTACAGATTATTGCAATTTTACATTGACCATTCAAAAATCATATTTTCTATGAAAGAAGTATCCGTTCTCCTTAGCTACTTTCCATCCATTTTTTATCTGTTTCTTTGAGCAAAGCTGTAGATTTTACAACATTAATCATGTAATATTCAAATATAATAATTCAAGAATTCCTGTTCTCACAGCTATAAGTTCACCAGTAACAGCTTTTCAAATATTGTAAGTAGAAAACAGTGAATTTATCACTAATTTGAAAACGATCAAGTTTGATACAATGTCATCTCTTTTGCCTTCTCTGTCTCTGTCAAGTACCTGAAACATTTTTCTTTCTATTTAACCAGCTTTTAAGTTTGCACCATTATTTTCTACACATCAAGAGATAACAAGTGTTTTAAAATATGTCATATCAGAGTATTCAACATAGTTAAGGAAAAGTGCTATCTACGTACTTGTTCACTGCTTTCAAAGAGAAGAAATAAGCTCTTATAAAATGTTAAATAAACATCATACTAAAGTGGAAATTAACAAGAAATGTGCTTTCTGCCCAAATAACAAATTTTTTTCAAACTAATAGTATTATCAGCTTGAAATAGGTATCATCTAAAATATCAGAGCACTTCAGGATTATTGCTAAGGACTGTTTATTTTGTGAGAAATTAGTTGTTAGATATCCTTGAGCAGATAAACATCCCAACTTTAATATTGTTCTCATTGTTAATAACACCAACTGACACTGTTACATATTAGTATCCAGGTTATTCTTGAGAACAAATCTTAGCTCTTGCAAAAACAGGCTGCAAGTTGCTATTGATTTTTGAGTTTATGGGTTACATTATGGAAATTAGGAGACAACAGTTGTTAAAAAGAAGCTACACAAGCAGCAGTTCATTCTCATAATACTAAATTCTTTAGTGAGGAACTTGAGCACTGAATTAGGACAACTAGAGATATTTTAAAAGGGTTTATTAGTAGCATTTGCCCATCTCTGTTCCTGAAACATGTATCTCTAACAGTTATAAATAGAATATGTCCATGCTCTGATTCATTATTTCTCCTCCAGTACACATCGTTTTTTGCTTGACTAAGTTGACTGTCAGCTGCAGACATTCACTGTGTTGAGAGAATAAAGCAAATGCCAACAGCTTATCTAAAATCTTCTTCAAGCAGAGTTGTGTACAACACACCATCACAAACAGCTGTTTCTCCCAACATATCCATCAGCTAAGCAGTGTTAATAGTGAACACTCAGAATGGATTTGTCCATGCCATGAACCCATGGAAACAGGATAAATGTCATTTAAATGTTATTCATCCAAATAGAGCTTTCCATTCCTTTAGAAGATTTTTTAGAAGGTTACTTCTTCCTTTGGATTTTAAGTCATTTCCTCATGTCTTCTAGGCTTGCTTGGTGTGCTGAATCAAATGCCTGATAGAGACAAACAAAGAGAACTGGACATGGCTCACTAAACATTTATTTACTCAGAAAACATCTGTAAGGTGGGAACATAGTCAAAGGCAAAACATCTGGTCTAAATCCACATCAAATGTTCCTGCTTTGCCTCAAGATGCACTGCTGACTGAGGTATGAATATAGAAGCAAAGACACCCACTGTAGCTGACCAAACAATAATCTTCTGTGGGTGCTGTGTAAAAGCTGCACCTCATGCAGAATGTTTCTCAAGTCCTGGGGAAGATAGAGTAAGCACTGAACTTAAGAGCCTGTGTAGACAAACCAGGAAACTCATATCACTGGCAGTGATCTTACCAGCTTACTAGATTTCTGGGAGTGAACTGTGATCTCTATTCTTTCTGGCTGAGGGAAGATTCCTGCTCACACAGGAGTCACGATAATATGAATAAGTTGCTACAAATTGATTTTTCTATTGATCCAGAAATCTTTCAGTCTGTCACTCTGCCTATCATGGATGTTATTCAGTTCAATAAAAGCTAGAGAAATTATGTCTGGCTTTCAGATGGCATTCCAAGTTGAACACAATGTTTTCTGAGAAGTAAGTTGACAGTATTTTAAACTTGAAACTAGATGACCTTTCTTTCTTTTCTTAATAAATAGCTCTGATGACACTATACATCAGATCCTTATTTACAACAGCTGCTGCAAAAAACACTTCACATATGATGTTTGATAGGTCTGCTTGGCACTTGTCAGCTCAGGTGGTTTGTAATAATATTATTAAAATATTAGGAGAAACTGAAAACTTTTTTTGGGAATGTCAGAAAGCAGGTAGCTATCTAACAGCTTGATTCTAGTGTGATCTCTACACTGGGCCTCGATGGAATGCAACCGCAGGTGCTGAGGTAGCTGGCTGAAGTCATAGCTAAACCACTCTCCATCATCTTCAGTAAGTCATGGAGAACAGGAGAGGTGCCTGAGGACTGGAGGAAAGCAAATGTCACTCCAGTCTTCAAAAAGGGTAAGAAGGAGGAGCCGGGTAACTACAGACCAGTCAGCCTCACCTCTATCCCTGGAAAGGTGATGGAACAAGTTATCCTGAGTGCTGTTTCCAGGCATTTAGAGGACAAGAGTGTCATTAGGAGCAGTCAACATGGCTTTACCAAGGCAAAATCACATTTGACCGACCTGATAGCCTTTTATGAAGATGTAAGCAGGTGGATAGATGGTGTATTGGATGTGGTTTATCTGAACTTCAGTAAAGCATTTGACACCGTCTCCCATAGCACCTTCACAGAAAAACTGAGAAAGCGTGGGCTGGACGATCAGGTAGTGAGGTGGATTGTTAACTGTTGAAGAGAAGAAGGAAGAGAGTTGTGATCAATGGGGCAGGGTCTAGTTGGAGGCCTGTGTCTAGGGGAGTCCCTCAGGGGTTGGTGCTGGGACCAATATTGTCCAATTCATTAATGACCTTGATGAGGGAACAGAGGGCACTGCCAGTAGGTTTGCTGATAATACTAAACTAGGGGGAGTGGTTGACACACCAGCAGGCTGTGCTTCCATCCAATGAGACCTGGACAGGCTGGAGAGTTGGAAAGGGAGAAGTCTAATGAAATTCAACAAGGATAAGTCTTGCATCTGGGAAAGAATAACCCCATGTACCAGTACAGATTGGGGAATGAGCTGTTAGAGAGTAGTGTAGGGGAAAGGGACCTGCAGGTCTTGGTGGACAGCAGGATGAGCATGAGCCAGCATTGTGCCCTCGTGGCCAAGAAGGCCAATGGCATCCTGGGGTGTATTAGAAGGGCTGTGGGCAGTAAGTCCAGAGAAGTTCTCCTCCTCCTCTACTCTGCCCTCTTGAGACCACATCTAGAATATTGTGTCCAGTTCTGGGTCCCTCAGTTCAAGAAGGACAGGAAGCTGCTGGAGAGAGTTCAGTACAGGGCCACAGAGATGATGGAGTGGAGCATCTATCTTCTCATGAAAGGCTGAGAGAGCTTGGAGAAGACGAAACTGAGGGGTGATCTCATTAATGTTTCCAAATATGTAAAGAGTGGATGTCAGGAGGATGGAGTCAGGCTCTTTTCAGTGGTGGTCAATGACAGGACAAGGGATAATAGATATAAGCTGGAACACAAGAGATTCCAAAGGAATACAAGGAAGAATTTCTTCACTGTGAGGGTGATGGAGCACTGGAACAGGCTGCCCACATGGGTTTTTGAGTCTCCTTCCCTGAAGACATTCAAAATTCAGCTGGACGAGTTCCTGTGTGACCTGCTCTAGATGGCCTGCTCTGGCAGGGGTGTTGGACTAGGTGATCTTTCAAGGTCTCTTCCAACCCTTAAGATTCTGTGATTAAAATCTGTAATTTTATCTCCAGAATATCAAGATTGGACATACATTTTTACCAGCAGAGAACTGTTGTCATTATTAGTTTTTCTGTCCATTCATAAACTTAAATCTATTAGTCACCAAGGACTTCTAATGACCAATAGAAATCCAAATGCAACTGTTCAGATTGGTACCAACTCTCTTGATCAAACTTGAGGTAATGGAAGAAAAAGTCAAGTCATTATATCTCTGGGAAATATATATTCCAACAGTTGCTATCTATATATACTCTTCTCCATGTCAGGTTTCTCCAGTGTAACTAGCTAGATGCCCTAATCCCTTTCTAGACACCTATTATTATAATCCAAAGTAATGAAGACCGGTCTTTCTAGGTATCATTAATAATAACTGCCAGTTGTTGACAAAATAGAACATATACTGCATTGCTAGCGTAAATCTAACAGAAGGCAAACCACAGTGATCTGAACTGACCCTGGTTGGCCTGAAATCAAATGTTGATGAGTAGTGTAGGGTTACACTGTAAGTAAAAAGGCCCCACTAAATATACAAAAAGCCCAGAATACCATTTTGGCATGGAGAGAAAGTAGAGCAGCCAAGCTCTACTGAAACAGTCAATTGAAGAGGCCTACAAGCAGAAATGATTGATTATTTCAGTGAGTTTCTCCTGTTAACCAACAGTTTTCATCTGCTGTCAGCCAAATTTGTTTGAATCTGTACTTATGAAAGAGACTTTGAAACTCTTAAACTGTCAATAGCAAATCTCTTTTGAAATACCCTAATTGACAGGCTCACATGAAATCCGTGTACTTCAAGCCCAAACATTAGATTTGAGCAATGAACAAAGTGGCATACAGTCCAAAATTGTGAGCATTAGGTTTGCTTCCATTTTTTTGTCATGTATTAATTTTACACACATAGCATAAGCTATTAAGTCTATGTTGCCTTCCACAACTTTATGAAATCTTTTAAAGACTCTTAAATCTAAAATCCACAGCTTTACTGTATTCATACTTTCTAAAAACCTAGGCTTTTTCACAACCAGCTCTTCATCATTTCTAGGCCGGGATACTTCAGTTCAAGCTTTTTAGCTAACGAGAAAGACAGCAGGTGTTCAGTTGGAAGGGAGCCCAAACAACAGTTTTATATTTTGTGATTTATATACATTTACCAAAATAGCCTTTTTACATGATCTTGATCATTTTCACCTCAAAAGAAATTAAAACCTCCTGGCCATTTCAGCTACAAGTTTGGTGGTAGTGGTGTTTGACAGACTCATTATCATGATATGGCAGTCATATTCTGAGGGCTGGAATCAAGATACAGCAGATAAATTAGTCTATTAGATCAAAAAAGTTAATATTTTCCAAGTGATTTATTTTATTTTTACTTGATTCTGTAATACTGTTATTTTGTTCATTTACCAACATTTTCAGACAGAGAGGTATGAGACATTAGGTTCTTGCAATTACATATCCAGTAGAGAACTAGGGGTGGAGTTACCATGAATTTAATTAATTTTATTTGCAAATAAATATTAGTCATAGAATGTAGATTATTAATCATGCTGGGAATTCATCCTTTCAGGAATTTCAGGACAGTATTAGCACAATACTGCAGAAAGAGCAATGATAACTAGAGGCCAAGGCAGAGAAAAAATACTTCAGTTTCTGTAATTGATTCGCAAGGCAGGGTCTTGCTACAGGATTGGCTTCAGTGAGAAGCTGCTAGAACCTATGTCCAATAGAGCTAATGCCAAACACCTGAAACTGTCAGCAATGGTGGTAGTATTTCAGTGATTTCAGAAGGGAAAAAACCCTTACACAATAGAATTTGCAGCTAGAGAGAGAAGTGAGAGTATGTGAGAGACAAACTTAAGTCAGTGGAGAAGGAGGGGGTACTCCAGATGCCAGAGCAGAGATTCCCCTGCAGCCTGTGGTGTAGCCCATGGTGAGGCAGCTGTGCCCCTGCAGCCATGGATGCTACTGTGGAGTAGAGATCCACCTGCAGGCCATGGAGGACCCCATGCCAAGAGTGGGTGGGTGACTGAAGGAGGTTGTGATTCCATAGGAACTCTGTGCTGGAGCAGGCACTTAGCAGCATCTGTGAACCCATGAAGACAGGAGCTTATGTAGGATCAGATTTACTGTCAGGACTTGTGACCCTGTGGGGGACCCACACTGAAGCACTCTGTTCTTGAAGGACAGTTTCCTCCATGGAAGCAACCCATGCTGGAACAGTTTGTGAGAAACTGTAGCCCATGGGAAGGACTTCTGTTGTGGAAGTTCATGGAAGACTGTCTCCCATGGGAGGGACACCAGGCTGTAACAGTGGAAGTGTGAGGAGTCCTCATCCTGAGAAGGAAGTAGCAGCAGAGACAGTCTGTGATGAACTGACTATAGACCCCATTCCCCATTCACTCTGCCACTGAGGGGGAGACGGTACAGAAAAGCAGGAGTAAAGTTAAGCCCAGAAAGAAAGATTGGGAGTGAAAGTGTTAAGATTTTGTTTTATTTCTCATTACCCTTCTCTGATTGGATTGGTAATAAATTAATTTTCCCAAAGTCAAATCTGTTGTGCCTGTGAGCAAGTAATTTCTGAGTCATCTCCCTATCCTTGTCTCAACCCAAGAGCCTTTCATTATATTTTCTCTCCTGTGTCCAGCTGAGGAGAGGAGTGATAGAACAGCTTTGGTGGGCACCTGGTGTCCAACTAGTCAACCCATCATAGCTTCTCAGAGCAAAGACTCAACACTGTGTAAAACACAGTTGTCTTGACAAGTTCTTATTAAGTTCTTGGAACAGTTTTTTATTTTTGTGGGACTTGTACCTGGAACTGACTTTTAGTTCAGTCAACAGGCTAAAATAAAATCCAATTGAAAAAAAAAAAAAATCTTATAACAATGCATTAATTTACACTCTTTAAAAAAAAAAAAATCTAGGCTATGCCTTGACCAAAAGAATGTGGCTAATAAAGTGAGCTCTTGGTGTCTCATTGGGAACAAAATGTATTTTTTGACTCTTTATCTTACTATCTTTATAGGCTTACTATTTCTTCAAAGAAAATTTGACCTTGAGATATTCTTTGTTTCGAGATCATATTTTACTTACTCAAACTTCTCTATTATTAAAACTATTTAATAACATCCTCCAGGTCCTATCATGTGAAGCAAAATATATAGGCTCAAATGTAACATTCTAACTAACTTACTAGTAATACAGGTCTGACAGGAGAATGCCAAAAAGCCTATTTTCTCCACCAGATTATTTAAGAACAATCTTCCACATTTGTCCTCCCTACAGTCTAGGGTTTGTCCCTAGATAATGACCTCTTTCAACACACAAACTAATCTTGAGTATTTCAAATATAGTTTGGGAGGCCACAGCTACTAGTAATCTCTTTGGATTAATAATTCTCCATAGTACCAGGGTGACTCCAAAAGAAGGATTTTAACAGTCTTCTTGGGAGTGAAAGGAATTGATGAAAGATGTATATGTGGCTTACTAAAAGATGTATAAGATTCTTACAGCAAGAATTGTAGAGTTGTGGCTCTCTCCAATTTTCCTCCAGTCTATCTCTCTATACTGGATTTGCCTCACATCTTCGCTTCATGATCCAAACTTCCTCCTAATCACTGGCTTCTTCCCCACATTTATGTCCATATCTTACCATGAGCTCCCAGTCTCTACTTTGCCAGTTTTCTGAACTTTGCCTCAAATCTCTGTCCCACTTCTGCCTTGACTTTGTGCTCTAGACATTGTTCAGGACCATTGCTTTGCTCAAGTGTTAAAACTAAGAACTTAAAATCCTTCTTATGCAAAAATAATGTCATTTGGTAGAATCACCACACAAGTCTGTGAATTTGTTATGGCTGTCCATCTACATTTGTTTTCAGAAATATATTTGTAAAATACCTGGACTGTCTTTGTTATATTTATTTTGCATGTTGTAGCTTCAAGAAAATAAAAATATTTAGATGACATTTATATGTATCCATATATTAATAATTTAAACATACTTACACAGGATGGCTCCACTGAGCCACTACAGCTCTCATCAGCAGTCCTATTTTCATCCCTCTCAGATATGGATCTGTTAAATCTTTTCATCACAATTTTGCCTGGAGAATTTTTTTCAGAGCAGTAGTTCTTGCCAAACCTAATATGAAGCCAGCAAATAGAAATGCTGTATATGTCTGTGAAATCTAATCTGCAGTAAAATTGTTCAGACAAAGAAACATTTCAATGCAATAGCAATTCATTATTTTAAATCTATTCTTTACATTCTGGCAAGTACATTCTTAAATAACACAAACTATGTATTTTTTTCCAACATTTTTAATGAGAATCTGTGTAGTGCTGAACGGTTGCAGCATCTCTGGTGAGAATCTAAACAAGACCACCTGTGAAGAACTACAATACTTTTTACACTATCAGCATGTACATTCTGCCTAACATTTTTGTTATCAAATCTAATGCAGTGAATAAAATCAGTCACTGTATGAGTCCTCAAAAATGTTCCTTGCACCTAATATTTGACTAGCTCGCATGCCTCTATGAAAAATCATAAGGTTTTGTTCAAGAGGAAAGAAAGTGTGTACAAATGTGATTCACCAGCAGCTCCTGAGGGGGCAAATAATTGCCCCAGGCTATTTCATCTTTTCTCAGCAAAATGGGTGGACCTGCTTTGGCAGGCAGTTTGGACTGGATGATCTCTAGAGGTCCCTTCCAGCCGCTATGGTTCTATGATTCTATGATTCTATGAAAGTAAAATAAAAAAATAATTCAAGTACACAGGTGGTACTGTGATTGTAAATAAAAATTAACTTCATGCAGAGGTTTAAAAAAATATACAATAACTTTATGGGAAGAGCAAATTTAGTGTTTGTAAAATATTCAGCCATGGAGAATAAAGACTCCACAACCAGAAATTAGGCAAAGTGTTCCTGTGTTAGTTCAGCTTTCTCTGATATTTGTCAGCTTTCCTTGCAGCTGGAAATAATGTCAAGGGATAAAGGGACACTGTGCCATTTAAGCTTCTTTGGTGAACCAACCATGAAAATGCATGGTCTTGTAGTATTTCAGTAGCATGGGATATCATCTGCCTGTTCACTAGGATTTGGACAGAACTCACTAATTGTTTCCATACAAACTACTAAATACCTAACCAGCAAAACTATTCAGTCCAAGCCTGACTGTGTCAAACAGATACTTAGATATGTGTGCATGCAATGAGAGAACAAATAGTAAAAAGGAGGAGCTATTACTTGATTGTTACACACCTGCAGAGTTGTTAGGATGAGTTCACTGGAGACCTGCCTCTTTTCCCTCATGATCTGACAGTTCTAAAAAATTAAAGTATTAACTGAACAGAAATTCACTTTCCTCTCCAGTTCACACCAGAAAGCATCCATCCAAGAGACACTCTTTTGATGTCTGCATTTTTGCTAATGAGTTCACTGTATATACTATTCATTTTTGGGGTACTAGCTGGAACACTAATCATTCTATGTACATGTTTAATTTAAGTCCTGAAAACTGGCAGAAATTGCATTAGTCCTAGTCATTTACGCCGTATGATGAAAGCTAATATTTTTTTTTTTACTGACTATTCCCTTTACTTCTCTCTCTTTGGCTCTCCATGCTTCCCGATGCTGCCTTGTCAGCATCACAGGAGCATTGGCATCAGCTGGACACTATAACCTTTAGCTGCCTCCCCCTCTCTTTTCACAGCTATTCTGTGTGTTTCCCAGTTCCTTTAGCATCTGAATTGCCAGACCCCATGTACCACACACATAAAAGGCTGCTATAGCAGTCAGCACAGCATTGCTAGCTGCATTGCAGTTCATGGTGTTTCACAGAGTGAAGCAGATGATTGAAGTCGGAAAGGGACTGAATTTGGGACAAAAGCTCTGTGGTTTTGGTCTGACTCGGAGAAGGCTGAATGAGGAAGGTAGAATTTTCATTTAGAAAGAACTTGACAAGTCATTTTTGTCACTTTTCTGTGATAATGTTACATTTCTTTTACATTTTAACTTCTATTTTTTACTTATTATAGAATTTTTGAAATATATAAAAATATAAATTCCTTCATAAACAAAAAATTAAACACATTTAAGATTTAAACCTAGATAAACACTACTCCTGCTCTTACTGAATTCCCTGAGAACAGTGTGAGGAAGATATTTCACACTCTAAAAAGGCACAGTAAGACTCAACTATGATCTTTTGGCAATACAGAATACTAATCTGAGACACAAGAGACCATGAAGTGTATCTGCCATAAATGGAAAACGAAAGAGTAAGGCAAGGAAAAAAATATCCATAAAGGTTTAACAGAATCATTATTAGCATTATGAGCTGTTAGCTTAATAAAATTGCTGTTAATTTTACCCATCTCATACAGTATCCCTGCAGGAGTTACTGTAAGCAATGCCACTGGAATCTCTGAACAACAATGGATTAATTGCCAAAGTAATTTTTTTTTCTTTTATACTTTTTTCTCCTAATAACCAGACATTTCCTTGTCAGTCTCATTAAAGAGGATATTAGTCTTGTGGCTTTATCATCTCTAATAGTCAGAAAAGGGCAGAATAATATGGTACTTTGACATCAACTCTTCTCTCACAGTCCACAGGGGCATGTAGTACATCCTTGCTCATAATTTGAAAGGAGGAAAAAGTGTTTGAGATTTTAATCAAGCCACCGTTCACTCAGACTTTTCTTCTTTCCAGAGCATGGAGAATGTCAGGGTTCCTGCCACTGGCACAGAGAGCAAGTTTATTGGCCTCAGTAAGTTATGTCAGTGATTTAGATGAAGTCATTTCAACAGCATCTTGCTGGGTGCTTATCATACCTAAAGGGTATGATCAACCTGCCCTTGCCAAGTGCCCCTCAGCCAGAGTGGCCCTTGGCCGTGGTTATTGTTCTTGCTTTTCAGTCAGTCCATGGAAAGCTGCAGGTGATGGGATGCCCTTGCCTGGGTCTCCAGCCCTTGGACATATCCTGTCCATCCTTGCTGACAGCAGTGCCAGACCTGGGCCACCATCTAAAATCCAGTATAGATATTCACTGACCTTTCCCATTTCAGGTATTGAGTTGTCAAGGACAAGCCTGTCCACCATCAATTTCACCTTTCTGGCACTTACCAAAGATCTGCATATCATTCCTTTTCACCTCTCCATTTGGAAAATCATCTCTCAGTTAACACCACAGAGTTCGAACTACTCTGATCTGCCTAAAATCACGTTGGAGATGTGTCAAACATGAGTAACACTCACTGGCCATCACTGCATCTGTTCTGCCCAAAATATACAGGACACAATGGCCTTAAATAAAACAGCCTGGAACATTCCTTTCTAAAATAATGATTATATATTTAGCTACCTATGTGTCAGATTAAAGACACTGTCATACAGATTAAATTTAACCCAATACTCAAGGAGACTTGTTTTCAGTATTTAGATCAAGTCTTAGCTTCTGAGTAATAGGAATTTTTTTAGAACATCTGATAGAGTTTCATCTCATTCTGATCAAAGAAAATACAGAAAAATTCAGATAAAATTTATATTTCATAATGAATAATTTGACTTTGATTACTCTTTATTAATTATTGAGGTTTATTAGTTAATGACCTAGATATCTGTTTTAATTACATTTTTCATCCATACCTGTCATATCCATAATGTATTAGTGCATAATGTACCTAATATATATGTGTGTTTGAAAGAACAGTGTATAATCTGTTTCAATTAAATCCCCATATTTGTGTTTAGATATTACTCTGAGGCCTGTCAGGGATGGAATTCTTTCTTCAAAACAGTCTAGTATGGTGCCTGATTTTGTACTTGTGAACAAACCAATGTTGAGATATTTTAGTTATTTCTGGTCAGTTCATGCACAATACCAAAGACTTTTCTGTTTTTCACGTTGCTCCATGAGCAAGTAGGCTGCGGCACATAAAAAGCTGGGAGGGCACACAAAAGGGAGAGAAAGGGAGAGATGACTCCTGTTAACCAAAGGGATGTTCTATACAATATGATATCATGGTCAGCAATAAATCTGGGGGAAAGCAGAGGAAGGCAGGGAGAGTCACAGTGTTTGTTTTCCCAAGTAACGATTACATGTGATGGAGATCTACTTTCCTAGACATGGATGAACACCTGGCTGATGAATGAAAACAGTAAATGAATTACTTTATGTAATTATTATTTTTTTTTTATTTTACCTGTGTGTGCAGCTTTTGCTTTACTTATTAAACTCTCTTTATCTCAACCCACGAACTTTATCACTTTCTCTATTCTCTCCCCTATCCCACAAGGGGAAAGTAAGTAGATGGATGGAAATGAGATATCTATCAGAGTTAAACCACAACTTCCTATGGCATTTTAAAACTTCTTTAAAAAGCATTTGATTTACGTGTTTCTTTGGAATGGGACGATCTTTAAAAATTCTCATGTCATATATTCATCTGCCCTTACACACATCATGGAACTTGCAAGACACAGACATTCTTTTCTTTCTGGCAAGGCAGTCCTACTAGATACAAGGCTTCTGAAAAAGAAGAATAAAATTTGAGCTCATGACACTCTTGGAAACTTATTGCTTTACAGATCTATGTTTAGAAAAAAGACAAAGGACCCTCATCCTAGACTCTCAATTTCTAATTTCAATATCAATTATGAAATCTAATGAGTAGTTAACAAATGTTGTAAGCACTTCTTAAGCACAAATATCTGTGTTACTAAATAACAATAAAATCTTTGAATAGTGACAATTGTGACAAAGTAAGAGAGAGTATTCCTCAATGGTACCCTATCTCCTTTTAATGTTTTTGCAAGTAAAGTGTCTACAAAGACAGACCTGTTTACAACTTGAATGGTGGTCACAGTGGTCCCATTCAGTATTTCTCTATCATGACGATCTGCTAATTGGAACTTGTCTGAAGTATGTTTGTTCCTCACAATTCAATACTACTGACATAAATAAAATCGTATCACTAAAATTTATTTTCTGCAAACATAACTTGGACTCAAGATTATTTTTTTTAACAGAATTTTAAACCATTTGGCTGTTAAAAACGCTATTGTTTAAATCACTTCACTCTCATTATGGAGAAGAAAAGGCTGAAACAGATGGTCATTCCCTCAGAGGACTAATTTTAATAGATAAGTGACTCAGCAATCTCAGTGCCTAGTAAAATAGTTCTGTACGTATAAAAAGCTTGTTTTGGGGGAAGAATAAACAATGTATTACACACGGCAAAAAGTAGAAAATGAAAAAAACCATTGAATCAATGCTCTGAGTATCACATATTGTACTTAGAAACAATGATGACATATGTGTTTCTAATATCAGTAGCCTACAAAACACACACGCTATATACCCAGAAGTATCTTCTTTCTCTGTTATTTCAGATTTGGTATTTGATAAGTCTCCTTCTGGAGTTATAATAAACTTTGCATAATTATTATTTGCATTTTTTAATTCTGGTGTGTGAGTTCCGGTACTCAAAAACTAAGACTTTATTTATTATTGAATGTTTTCGTGGGTGTTCATTTTTCTGGATATGCAAATAATCTTTTGCAATTTTTCTATTCAAATGACATACAAGCAGTTTTAGTTGCAGGCAAATTTGGTACGTTTAGTTTAATTAGCTTTCAGATTTAGAATGGATTATTATGACTTATAAAATGTTAATGCTTAGGTTCATTATATTGAATTTTGAAATGCAGCATGTTCCTAGACCTGGAGGCCTAATCAGAGATATTTAGCTTCATCATTGACTTCCCAGAAACATTATGAATGATCTTTTAATGTTAAACCAGAGGAAACTCCTTATCTGGGTCACTTGAAAGATAATCACCAGTGTGTAGATTTCCTCTCAATATACATGATGAGGAAGGAGCATTCTTATGATACATTCTTTCTCATCAGCATGACAGCATCAGGAACGTACCTATAAGGCATTAAGTAGAAAATCAAAGGCCTGTAGCCTCACTTGGCAATCTCCTTCACTGACAAGAGTCTTAGACGATATTAGATGCAGGATCCTGGTTATCTCACTCCTTTCCCAGCAATGGCATCTCACAGTGGTGTTCTCTGTTCATTTGACATGCAGTTGTTGTTTTACAGTGTACAAAAAAGTTCCATTGTTATAGCTCATTTGCCTTTCTTTGCAGCTATAAACTAGACTTTGAGATGGTGCAGGGTAAAAGTGTGTTTTAAACACAAGCATGAGTAGAACAACAGAAATGTTACAGTGAAGTACTAGTTTACCTGTGAGAAACTTGGATATTTCTCAATTGATCCTAGGGTATAATGCAATTTAAACGTTTCACAAGCATCCTCAGATCTTTTGGAAAATGAATACAATTAATTTTTAAGTATCTGAAAGAAGCATGTGATTAATAGTTGGTAATTATTTACTTCAGCTATATGACATACTTTCAAAAACCCTTAATCCTAATTCATTGTTAGTTGGAATACAGATGCTTAACAGATGCCAAGTACTGGATATATTCTGCTTTTTTTCACGGTGATATGTTGCAAGTGGAAAAGACAGAATGCAAACCTATGTCAGATGGGTTTCTTTGAAACCCTAGGCCAAGAAATTATCAGGAAAATATGAAATAACAAGGCTTTGGAAGTCGATTTGAATAGCTCTGGAGACCATGGAAAGACAAGCACTGTAGAAAGACTGTTGTCATGGGAAAACCTGAGTTAAGACATAGTGGCTACTCATTGGTGAGAGGATTTCACTTCCTTATTATAGCTGAGTAATGATTATGTCAATAACTTGTTGAGAGGAGGAAGCTGAGTCTGTTAAAAACCACAATGGTAAAATAGCCCTGAAGGGAAGAGACAGATAACTGAAGCACTGCCAAAGAAACTATGTGAGATATGAAGGAGTCATACTTCCACTACCACTCTTGAGTGGTTAGAAGTGGCATGGGAGCAAAAATATCAAGGGATACAGATGCTTAACATGCAACTGGGGCGGCAATAACTATTATGTGAATGATACAAGCAAATGCCTTTTCTGCTAGCAAGCACCCTGGAGAGTGCATCACATTGTGACTGTCAGTGGGAAAATGCACACCCTTTGTCTTCTCTTCAGCTTCACTGCCCCCGGTATATCAATCCTTATCCATCTCAAGGAATAGAAGGTTCACTGTAAAGGACAGTATTCATTGGCATTTAGTTGTTGAGGTACTTAAGACTCTTTCCAGTATATATTGCAGCTGAATGAAATTTTATGCTTTTTGATTGTGTTTCCTGTCAATCTGATGATTTGTTTCCAGATAAACTCAGTTCTCATTGGTTGTGTCTAAACTTGGAAGCTAAGAGCACTCCCAGCCTCTGCTCCCAGGTGCGAGCACTGGCCAGATGCCAAGGCTGTGTCAGGACAAGATGAAGCTAGACCCATCCCTTCAGCCCACACGTTGCTTATCTTGAGAAGGAAACCTGAGCCGTGAATAGCTCCCATCAGATCCATAATCTGGACAATCAAGGCTCCAGAACAACGGACCGATGTAGTTTGTGTAACACTAGCCACTGAAAACTGCACAGCCTACTAACACCTCTTCTGTATGCTAGGAAATTAATATGGCACTTCCTAGGTGTGTGTCCATGTTACAGAAACCATCCCTGCTATGACAGACTCTTCTGAGGGGTAGCTATTTACCTAGAAACTGTGGCATGACAACCAAGGGACAAGGATGTGTTTCTCTCTTTTTCACTAGGCAAGTGGGATTGTGCAGCGTATACTCTGCAGATTAAATGATTATCTCACATTTCTGGAGGCTTCACAGGACATTGAATACAGTTTGCAAAATTAAGGCAGCTATCATTAAGGAAATGAAGTTTTAAATTGTTCTTTGTTTCTGATGTTTCCTTCCTCTAAGACAAAGAAGTCAGCTCTGGCTGTTGTGTGAAATTAATGCAATCCAAACACAGTGCTTGAGTTCAGGGATAGAGTGAAACAATCACTTTAAGAAAAGAATCCAAGGATCATAATTGCTGGTAATATTATCATTATCTGTCATATTTTCTAAGACTCAAAGATACAAGTCCTAAAGCTGCAAGACACAAAGTTCTGGATTCAAAAAAGCACATAAAAAGAGACATTTATTGCTGTGGTAATTGTGAGTGGATTGAAGATGCAAAATAAGACTTTCACAAAGACTCTAAAGCTAGAAGTGAAGTAAAAGGATTGTGTGAATGTCTTGGCAGAGGATGGGGAAGATGAGTTGAGAACTGAAAACAACTGATAGACAACCTGGACACATTGCAAGTTGTTTCACTGTCAGTGGCCGTTGTTCTGAGAAGTGAGAAAAGCCTGTAAATCCCCATGACACGGCTTTGCAGGACATATGAATAGTTTCATTTTTCTGCAGAAGGATTCAACATTCGAAGTTTAAAACCTGAAGCCTTAACTGTCATACTGAAAGTTTTGAGGCAACAAGTAATAATAGTTCAGCTTACCCACATTTTTTTCTTCATTTGTTTTTCAACTGTTTCTTCAGTCTCACTGCTCTTCCAAGAATATTTTGCCACTAGAAGCTGTTCAGGTAGCTCCTATCTTCCTTGAATTTCATTGCCCAACTCTCAATGTTGCTGCATTTTAGCAGAGGTCAGTGCTGAAAGGCACAGGATTACCTGAACTGTCTTCTTAGCTATGGCAGTTGATTAATCATCATGGATGATTAATAGTATGAGGTTTGCTTTTACATGATCCTTTTGATTCTTATTGAAGCTACGATTCACGACAATTCTAAATATACTCTGCAGAGCTCTAACTTAGCCCTTTGTTCCCTTCCCTTTCCTATATTTATGCAGTTAATTGCTTTTACCCAAGTCCATAATCTGGCATTTACCCTTATTAAACAATACTGTATCTTTTTTATAACATTTCACTGGGTATTAGGATCCCACTGAACCTATTTCCCAGCATGCACTATCAGCTTATTGGTGTCATCAAATGTAATCAGTACATTTTCTGTTTGATCATCTAGATCTTTAAAGAAAATTTCTGATAGTACCACTCCCTTAGAACTGATGCCTGCAAAGTGTTACTTGATCTTTTCAGGATGCACCTGAACCACTGTTAATTAATTCCTAAGGATAGTTTTTTGCATGACTTTGATAATTAAGGTTTTTTCCACCCAAAAATTCACTAGTCTGGTTACTGGAATGATGCAGTATAGTGTCAAAAGTCTTGCATGAGCCAAGGTATATGACATGTGTTTCTTCTTTCTGTTATCTTGTGGTAGAAAGAAACTGATTTGATTTGATGTAATGTGTTTTTATAAATTTCACTCTATTATTCCTCTTCATGTTTTCTTTTAGGTTCTTGGAATTTGTATGTTATTTTGTCATATTGGTTTTGCTCCTGTGGTAGGTAGGACCTATTAGGAGTTTCTATATAATTATTTCTGGTGCCTGGTACCTGGCAGCAAGCATGAGAGAACTTACAGCAGCAGTGGCAGTGTTTCACAAGCTTAGGCTGTGTACAGTGAAGACAGTTACCAGTAAAGCAAGCAGTACTGGTTAGCAGTATGGAAGTAACCATCTCCTGGACATGACTGCATCAGCAAAGCTTTTATTGTGAGCAGAACTATAACAACATGAAAAAGAACAAGCAACTCACACCTAAAACTTCATTCTGTTTTCCTCAAACAAGAAGAAATCCTGAGTCTTTGAGAATTAACCTGGACAGTTCCTATGTCCTCATCTGTATTCTACTTGTCTTCCACAATCCACCTGTGTAGCCTATCCCAGGGCTCCCTCATCCTTACAGTAAAGAAGTTTAAAGAATTTTTGTGCTGTAGCTTTTGTCTATTACCCCTAGACCTATCACTGGATATTACAGAAAAAAAGTGTTACCTCATACTCTTGACACCTTTCAAATGCTTGTAAGAATTAATGAGGTCCCCTTGGAGCAAAGTATTTTTGCAGTATGTTTCAAGATAGATATTATGTTGCTTATTCAGAAATATAAAATTTAAAAAATTTTATTTCAACTAATCCTATTTGGGAGTTATTTTTAAGGTGTGGGCTTTAATAAAATTAGAAGTTTAGTAAGAAGTATCCCCCATTCACTGTAAAGTAGGGACAGAGAACATAGAGTCATAAAATCACAGAATGGTAGGGGTTGGAAGGGACTTTCAGAGATCACCTAGTCCAATCCCTCTGCAGAAGCACGTCTACCTAGATTAGATTTCATAGGAATGTGTCCAGGGGTGTCTTAAAGACCTCCAAGGAAGGAAACTCCACATCCTCCCTGGGCAGCCTGTGCCAGGGCTCCCTGATCCTCACAGGGAGAAAGTTTTTCTTATGTTAAATTGGAACTTTTTGTGTTTCAGCTTCATCCCATTATCCCTTGTCCTGTCATTAGATACCATAGAAAAAAAGGATGTCCTAACCTCCTGACATCCACCATTTATATACTTATAAATATTAATGAGATCCCCCTCAGTCTCCTCTTCTCTAGACTAAACAGTCCCAATTACCCCAGCCTTTCCTCATAAGGAAGATGCTAAAGTGCCCTGATTATTTTGGTGGCCTTGCACTAGACTCTCTCCAGAAGTTTCCTGTCCCTCTTAAGCTGAGGAGCCCAGAATGGGACACAGTACTCCAGATGAGGGCAGAATAGAGGGGGAGCCGAACCTCCCTTGACCTGCTGGCCACACTCTTCTTCATATAACTCTCCAGCTGGTCTAGATCCTGCTGAATGGTAGTACAGCCTTCTAGAGAATCAGCCAGTCATCTCAGTTTGGTGTCATCAGCCAACTTGCTGAGGGTACATTCTGTCCCCTCATCCAGGTCCTTAATGAAGATGTTGAACAAGACTGGCCCCAGAACCGACCCCTGTGGAACTCCACTGGCCACAGGCCTCCAATTCAATTCTATGCCATTGGTCACCACTCTCTGGGTTCTGGCATTCAGTCAGCTCTCGATCCATCTTACCATCCACTCATCCAAGCCACACTGCCTGAGCTTTCTTGTGAGAACGTTATGCGAGGTAATGTCAAAAGCCCTGCTGAAGTCAAGGTAGATGACATCCGCTTCTCTCCCCTCATCTAGCCAGCCGTTTATGCCCTAGTAGAAGGCTATTAGGTTAGTCAGACAGGATTTCCATTTGAATCCATGTTGATTCCCCTGATTAGCGCCTTTTCGTTCATATGTTTAGTTATTACATTGAGGATGAGTTATTCCATCACCTTTCCAGGGATGGAGGTGAGGCTGATCAGCCTGTAGTTTCTTGGATCATTCTTTCTGTCCTTTTTAAATACTGGAGTGACATTGGCCTTTCTCTAGTCCTCAGGCACCTCACCTGTCCTCCATGATTGTTCAAAAATGATAGAGAGAGGCCTAGCAATCACATCAGCCAGCTTTCTCAGCACTCTAGGATGTATCTCATCAGGATCCATTATGAGCCTTAAGCTTTGCTAGCAAGTCTTTAACCTCTTCCTCTTCCACTCAGGGTAAGTCCTCTGCTGTCCATGCAATCCCACTGTCCTTGCTGGACTGGGCTTCCCAAGGGCCGGCCTTGGCTGTAAAGACCAAAGCAAAGAAAGCATTCGTAGTTCAGCCTTCTCTGCATCCTCGGTCACCAGGTCACCCTCTGTGTTCAGCAGTGGGCCCACATTCCCCCTAATCTTCCTTTTCCTGCTGATGCACCTGAAAAACCCCTTCCTGTTTTCCTTACTTTCCTGGACAGGTTTCGGAAGAGCTTTAGCCTTCCTGGTTTCACCCCTGCATGCTCTGGCAAAGTTTCTATACTCTTCCCCAGAGGTCAGCCCCTGTTTCCACTTCTCATAGATGGCTGCTTTCTGCCTGAGTTGTCCCAGCAGATCCTTGCTCATCCATGGAGGCCTCCTGCCTCCTTTTCCTGCTTTCCTACATTTTGGGACACACTGATCCTAGGCTTGGAGGAAGTGGTGCTTGAAGATGAACCAGCTCTCTTGGGCACTTCTACCTTATAGGATCTTATCCCATGAGATCTCTCCAAGCAGCTATTTGAAGAGGCCAAAGTCAGCTCACCTGTAATCCAAGGTCACAGTCCTGTTTTGTGTTATGCCTCTTCCACACAGGATCTTGAATTGCACCATCTCAAGGTCACTGCATCCGAGGTTGCCTCCAACCTTCACATCCCCTATCAGACCTTGCTTATTTGTCAGCACAAGGTGATAAAGATATGTCAGAAGAGAGATACATGCTTGTTTCATTAGCTTGGTGTAGGATGTAAAAATAATTGTATTCTTTCTCTGTTAACACTGAGTTTATCTCTGGTGCCAAGCACATTTATTATCATACACACAGAAAATATCAGTCTTAAAGCTGACGTTCCCTACCTTCTGAATGTTTCATGAGCAAGACTACTATTCTTTTAAAAGAGGTACTACTTTTGTTATTTTAATTTTTTTTTCTGTAGCTTGAATTTGAAAACAATAAGATCTTTCAAAACAGTGATAGATTGCTTCTTCCTTTGTGGAACTCCTGAGTTTTTAATTATACCTTGCTCTTTAATTTTATTTTTTCCATGTAGATACAGAATGTTTTTGTTTTAAAAACAAGTAGAAGCATAGCTTAGAGATATATTTGCCAGGCTTAAATTAAAAATTATAAGTTTTCTTGTTCCCCACATGATCATTTCTGTCTCAACTGTAGGAAAAGAATAAGATAATTTTCAATCTCTAATAATTTTTTAAAAGTACACTCTATTGTGTCAAAATATGCCATAGGAACTGACAGTCTACATCCCAACTCAACCTTAGCGTCTTGTGATATCCATAAATAACTGAATCAAGATTCACCACATGCATTCATTTATTTATTTATTTTTCAAGTACTTCCAGATGGAGAAAAGAATATTCCTTTATTTTTGATGTTACTGATTACAGGTTTTAAAATGTTGTTTATTTCACATTTCACAAAATATAAAGCCAAGATTTTAGTACTTGCAAAGAAAAACTTGTTGGTTTAATTTCACTATAATTTCTACAACATTAGCAACATTGACAAAACAAATCTCAAGGAATTTCATACTGTAAACAATAGAATAATATATAGGACTTGTGTAGATGTTCAATATTTAGAGTCAACTTACTGTTCATGCCAGATGTAAGAAAGAGGTTGCTTTGTTTTTATAGTGACACAGGAATGAATACTTTTAGCTATTGGTATGTAGCTACTGGATGTGGTTTATGGTAGGTCAGTATGACTCAAAACAGAAAATGACATTGCATTGTACTGGCTTGATAAGACTTGTCACAGTACTACAATACATTAGTTGCTCTTTAGCAATTTCAAAAATACATTGGGAAGTTGCCTGGGAGACAGGAGATAAGATGTACACAACTTACTAAAATTGCCTTCTCAGCATTCATTGTTACGGCTATACCTTGGCCAGTTAAAGCACCCTTTAGATCTACTGCTTTTGTTGTTCCTGCAGATTTTCTTGCTATTATGAGACAAGATGACAAGCTTATTCTTCCTGACACTGTCAAGAAGAGAATCTCTACAGGAGTAGAGAATATTCCACTGCAAAAAGGAGAGAAAGCCATTTCTGCTTAACTTACCTTCCTCAGTCAGGTCGGTTCTGCAACAAACAAGGATCCATTTGTCTTTAATGAAAGGATATCTTTACAGCAAACTGATTATACAAATGGCATCTATCTCCGCTGGCCTTTATGTGGTTATGTTTGTTCAAAGACTGCAAGAGAATTTCAAGCCACTTGTGTACCCTCAGGTGTTGCAAAGGACCAAACAGGACAACAAAAAAAGCTGCTGAGCTGACCTAAGAAATTATCTACCTGAGCTTATAGCAAAATAAGGATTACTTCATGCCTTAGGGTGCTACAAAAAACATCGGAAAAGACCACAAAGGCAGATGGGAAGCCCCTGCAGTCACTACCCTGCCATGTGCAGAGTGCACACATTGGGCGCAGTTAAAATAGTGCTGTCAGTATGAAAGCCACTGCCCTTGAAGACCAACAAAATTCATGGCTGAAAAACTTCCCCCATACATACACTTGAGCTGATAAGACACAGAGCACTTCCAGTCCAGCCGTAGCAGTGTGGTGCTGCGTTGAGCCACTCGCTGATGTTGGGCCAGGCAAAGCCATGGCTGTTCTGTGCACACATCTTCCCCTGTTCAGCACAGAATACAGCTCAGCCAAACTCTTGAGTATTCAATATGCTAGCAAAGGCTTCAAACTGGATTCAGTATAAAGCTTGGAAGATAAACAGCAATTAGCAATGTTTGGGATAAGGGGATAGTGTTTCTAATAACTAGCCTAACAAAGTATTTACATATTTACAATTTTGTTTTGGCAGCTACCCCAGATTTTTGACATTCCTCTCCATTTTCCTTTGTACCAATGGTTTATTCCAGCTAGTTTTTCTTGTTGGAGACAGCTAAACAAACACACCTGCGTCCACAACAGTGAAGAAAGCAATAATATCTCAGGAACAGCGGTATAAAAATAAACCCCTTGCTTAAAAATGAGCCCAGTTCCATGAATGGAATACCACACTCTTGCAGCTCAGCACAGCTGAATGGACAAAAGACAAAACCTGTTCTCCTGCTGTATTTCCAAAGTAGTTTGGTAGTATCAATGTCCTTCAATATTTGTAAAGACCGTGTCACAGATGTATTTGACTGAAGAAAGAAAGGTCCAAAGAAAAGTTCTACAAGACAAGGGAATGTGTAGAGAGGGGAGTCATTGAGATTAAAGCTGTCTGTGCAACTTCAGTTCAGGAGGTCTCAGAAATATCCATTAACCATGCATACGCTGCTTGACTTCTGTGCAGCCCCTTGCCTCAATCAGTGCAGCAAAGCACCAATAGTGTAAAGCACTCACAGGGACACTGAACTGACACTGAGCTCTGAAATTTCTTTAATTTGAGTGTTGAGTCTTGCCTGCATGAGATGCCAATTATTTAAAGAACACCATTGTTCCTTAGGTAAAAAGACTAGGGACAGTAAGGGTTCGTCACGATGGCACATTGATCTCCTGTGGACACCTTCACAAGTTTAAGATGGTTCAGAATGAGAAAAATGTAGCTGAAAAAGTTACTCAGATGTTTGCCTAGAAACTTGTAGAGATTTCTGATTGGTAGCATGTCAATGTGGCTCTGTTGTATCTCAAGCTAGACCCAGGAAACAATAACAGCACATTTTCCCCTGTCTTCTTGTCTTTCTTCCCTTGGCAGCAATGTCAACAGTGCTCCTATGACAAAGCTCTCACCCTGCAGTCCCTCTCGCAGAGCTGCCATCCAGGTCTGCTGGCAGCCTTGCCAGAGCACCTGCTGGGGATGCTCATGAGGTCCAAGTGTCTCATCAGCTCAAACACCAGTTTTGCTTGGGCTTTGGAGCTTGCATGAGAAAAGATGGTTGTTATTTTCCATTTCCATGCATGGAGAATCTGGGGGTTAAGTAATGTACTTCTGAGTTTACTCTCTAAGCAAACACTTCCATCTCCATCTTAATGCATATAACACTGACCAATTTCCAGAAATATTAAAATGTTACTGCACTTCTGTTTACTACTAATAGAGTATTTTCACCATTTCAATGAGTGTTTGCTGTCAAAGCCTAGCATTTGTGTTCTTTCTTTGTGTACTACTAACAGATTTTTGTTGCTGTGCAGGAAATTCAGCATTCTCTCCTACAATTCATTTCCAGAGCTACACAGGCATGTGTACTCCCCATGTAAATGAAGACCAAGTGGCTAAACACTAGGTTACTGTTAGATATTTCAAGGCCTGAAAAGCAATAACTTATAAAAATATATTAATTTGCAGCATATAATTAGGAGGGTTAGTGTTCACTAGACTTTCTACTTTACAATGTATGTTGGGCTATCCCATTTAGAACAAGAAACATAATGTAAAAACAAGTGTTCTTATTCATTGGTTAAAATAGAAGAAATGTGAATACACTGGACTTTGAGCAAGTATTAGGAAAAAAAGTCTTTACAGTAACTGAGACAGAAGTTTAGTTTTCTTTGCTGTCATAACTCCAAAGGTTTTGATGAGCTTTTGATAAGTTTGACCTGAAAAGATTATGCATCATTATTTAACAGGGAAGTGCTCTTCCAATTTTTCTCTTAATATCATATACCTTCTATGGTTAAAGTCTTAAGGATCAAGCTTCATTTACCTCTTTGGCCTGTTTTTTACTTTCTGTTTCTGTTTTCTCTTTTTAAAAGCCCCTTTCAGAGAAGAAGAAGGAGGGCCAAGGTCCATGGATGATGGTGTCAGGTAGCCAGAGATGCAGAGTGCCATGGTCTTCTGAGGCCTTCTGGGATTCTTATGGCTCTGTGGATTAAAGAACATTCTCAGAAAAATGAGTGAAAGCATGTATCTGCAGACAATCTAACCAAGTTTTTTCCCTTTCTCATATGTTCCTGTGGGAGGGAGCAACGTGGTTTAAATGAAACAAGTATTACTTAACTATCATCTACTCTATAAACGTTTTAATATTTTTTTCACCAAAATGCAACCCTTGAAAGCTAAGGAATGATAACATATCCAGATCACACTCTTTATAGTTGGGGCTAGTGGATGTATACACCTGATATAAAATGCAGTTCCTCCCATAGGATTTTACTGTGTGCTGCTAATTAAAATCATGGAATGAGGGATAGATAAATGGAGAAGCAAATAACCTGAAAAAGAGGTGACAGCAACAATGACTGCAATTTAATGTTAGTGTTTTGTTGTTTTCTACCCATATAATTCGGTTTTATATGATAAGACTTCAGACTCTGACAGTGCCTTGGGCTGTCCTTTCTGCTTGACCTTTGTGCTTCTCATTGGTTTTACCCTTTAGACAATTCTTTGTCCCTTTCAGAGGGCCAAGATAGAGCTGATTCCTCCTGAATTTCTCCCTACTAATGCAGTGTGGTTTCCTCCGGCAGGATCAGTGTCGGTCCAGCACAGGCTGCTCTATGGACTCATCAAAGTAGAATATCTTACTCTGCCAAGCCAGGAATGACATACTGAACACCCCTACACGCACACTTGGGGTGTGTGCATGGCCTTTACATGGATGGGAAATTCACAAGTAACATGCAACACTCAAATCTCTGCACTTTTAATATGTGTAGTTTATACTGAAAACACATCTTCTGCCTCTCCATTAAAGTGTTTTGAGAAGCCTCCACTGTCAGAAATACTTTGTAGCATTAAGTTTAATGAAATCTCAGATTAAAAAAGAGGAATGGAAGATAATTTTTCAGACATTTGTACTGGAAATGGGTAACACTAATATCTCACACTAAAGTGACCTAAATATTTCTAAGAGGACCCTCATTTAGAGGAGTAATTTGCAAGTCATCTGGGCGTGTTTGATCTCTTCATGTGAACAAGGGTAGGACTCCGCTGATTTCAAGCAGAGACAATCACATAATTGATTTACCCAGTAGGAAAATAGTTCATTGATCAAGAGTGACCAGAGCTCTTAGTACCAGAGAATGACCTCACACATCTGATTTTACACTGTAACAACTAATGGCACAGCTCTCTGCAATTACATCTTCATTCAGCAAACCGAAACAGAAAGCACTTTTACTACTTTCAAGCACAATTTCTGTTTTGCTTCCTCAAAAACTACCTGAAGCTGTACAACGTGTGCTTGGGATGCTTCCTCTCATGAAAAATTGCTCTTTTTCTGCTTGGTTTTGTTTTTTTTTGGTAGGCCCTGATTCTTCAAGAAATATATTGAGTAAAAATGGTTACATTTTTTTCCTCTCTTCATTTTTTCAGTAATCGTGTACTATTTTCTTCCCATGTGCTGTTCCCTGGGTAGTAAATCTTTGGAAATAATTCTGATCCCATCATATTTTGACCCCAAATGTCCTGATTTACTAGGTGCAGTGATGAACTTGACAGGAGCACTGGGTAAGAATAGAGCTGCTTCCTGCCACCTCAGTTCCCATTAGACTCTCAAAATCTTGACATAACAGGAGGACACCGATTGTCATGATCTTTGTCATCCACTATTTCCCGAATCATTTGCAAAACTCAGATTAGGTCTATAGGCAGCTAGGCTATGCCTATGACAACTGATCACCTCAAATTTCCTCCTTGGTTTGTGTTTTTACTTTATATCAGTTGATACACAACTTGTGAACCGGGTGCTATGACTTTCATCTCATATAAGGTAAATTATAGGCAAGAATATTTTTACAAGTTCAGAGCAAGGCCAGCCCCATAACAGAAGTGTGAAAGAGTGTTCCTTCTCAGAGAAATAAGGTTCTCACACAAATGTTATGTATTATTTTGCAAAATAATAGGCAGGTAAAAACCAGTGCAACAGAGAGGGTATGTAGAGTAACCATGAATTGGTAGACTAAATAGTGCCAGGGGACATTTCCAGACACTGAAACTTGAAAATCATTCTCTCAGACAATTGCCAGATGTGACTAGGGAGTCAGTATAGGCCAGAGAGCATTTCCTGTGGGCAATAGGATGTTGCCACCCGCTTTTAGAGAGTGAGAAAGTTCAGTAATAAAGACATGGGCCACCCCTTGCCAGTTGTTTCTAGTGCCATGGATTTAATCCAGTGTTATAGACATAATTTGGAAACCTGTACATCAGCTTGGACTGATTATGTATTTCTTTGCCAAATGGTTATAAGGATTTGGGAAGGATTTCCTCTAGGTCATCCTCTGGCAGAAAGAGACATAGCCTTTCAGCCTTCTTACTACAAGCACCTCTCTTCTCTCTCCTATCAGCTAGCCACGACTTTTCTGACCCATATTCAGGAACTCTCCGATTCTGTTCTGGAGAGTAAAACAGGGGTTTGAGTCCAAATATTCATAGCACTTGTTTTGCCCAGAGGCTAGTCTGAGCTGAGGCCAGGTCAAGTAGCACCAAAACATGGAAGGAGAAAATTGTTATATAGCAAGTCCAAGGTGTCAGTTACACAGTCTGAGTGGAGCAGGCACCATCAGTAGTACTACGTGCTACAGTGCAGTTAAGAGTCTAGGCACTATCCAAGCATAAGAGCTCCAAATATAGCCATATCTGCAGGCTCCAGTGGCAGCCCAAATGTCAGAAAGTTGTACATTTGATATATCTGACATTTGACGCTTTTACTTCTAATTCAGAGTAGTAACCCTAGACTACCACTCCTTCCAAATTCATGAACAAGAGGAAATCTAGGAAAGATGCAGGAAAATTTAATTGGAAAATCCTCATCTCTATCCCTGGGGTGAGAGTTGATTTTTTTTCCTCTGTAACTCTAACAGTATGAGTTTTGATGAAAGATGTCAGGAACATAAGGAAGGGCCTCTACTCTCCAGAGTCTCTTCACATCTTTAAGGTTTTCTTCTACTGGAGAGTATCACAATGATAGGGAAAACCAGCAGAAATTAATAAAAGCAAAAATATATAGTTTTCACTTCGTGTTAGTTAAAAAAAGCAGTAGAGGCCTATCAATGGACATAAGCCTTCTTATTGTGATCCCATTTTGTTCGGATATCTTGAATACACTCCTTCCACAGGTATGTGAATATGCTTCTTCCACAGGTATTACAGATTGTATCAGAGGGATGGTAAAATGTGGCTTCCTCCAGTGAGATATAACATCCATATAAAAATGACAGGTTGCAGTGAGAAGTAGCTTGGGAGATACTGAAATGAAATCTCTCAGAAAAGACTGTACAGAGCAGTTTTGCTGAAAGCTACTGGTGCCACAGGATGACCTCACATGTCTGATTCCCCACCAGTGAAGGCAGATGAGGCTGCTTGGTATGCTGTAGGCACTAGGTTGCTTCTCCTGTGTGATCAGAGACAAGGTCTGAACCTATGACTGAGAAAGATAATTGTTCAGCACTGCCATTTCTGTCTGCAAATTGTCTACAAAGGATCTTATGAAAAAGAAGTGATCAAGATAGAAATGTATAAATGAAGATAAAGATACAGACTTCTTTTGCAAAATGCTTTCAGATCAGTAGATGAAAGCAAGACCTGAAAGCTAATCATAGTATTATTAGCAATACTATTTGGCAAACTAATGGTTCACAACGTTTTGAAAAAAGACGTTTAGAGCGATTGCAACTTTTTAAAGGAAAAAACCTCCCAAGAGACAGGTACAGAGTTGCCCCTTGCTTGCAGAAGAAATACTAGACAATGCTTCAGAAGTTTAAATGAGCTCTTCAGAATTGTATTAAATCAACTGATTTCCACATTTTTTTCTTCTGATTTTAAAGTCAGGTTTGAAAGTAAGTGACATCATGGCTATACCAGCTGGAGACTGGCACAAATGTACTGAAACACCAGTGACAGACTGTAGGGCAGCTTTAATTAATAAATGGCTTGCTTTGCCAGGCACAAAGCAGTTGGATATTGACCCATCAAAGAAATGGAGCTTTTCTGTGAGTAATCTAGTACTAATTAAAGGAATGTATACATGTTTTGAGAAAGTACATAGCAGGGAACTGTCTGCAAGAAGGAAGGTTGTTGGTGTTTTGTTTCTTTGTTTACTACTTCTTCCTTTCTCCCTTTGCTGTGCATTTTTCAATCTGAAACTGGAGAGGTGGCTAACAAGGAGTTATTCTTCTGAAGGAGTGAAGAGCTCCACAGCAGCCCACATTCCTACGATGTACTCTGTGTGCACTCATTTAAAGAAAAGAACAGCACAGAGGATTTGATTTACCTAAGTAAAAAAGTCTGGCATGAGGTTACAGACACATCCTGGAGGAATATGTGTGTTCTTCAGAGTATGATTTGTTGTTAGAAGAGTTTCTTTGTGGTGACCCTATGCAGGCTTCTGTAAAAGTGAACGACCAAATGTCAATATAGGTTTTATTCCATTATGTGTTTCTTCACTACCTCCTATAGATGTGAAAACCTGAAAGTAATTGTTATATACGGTGATATTTGTGAAGCGTATCTTCTCTCTGTTGTGCACCCACACTTCTTTCATTGTGATTAAAATTTCTGTGGGCATCACTAGGACTTCTGCTTTGAGTGAAATAAGGAACATTTTTTTGCACAAACAGGACTGAATAGAAATGGAGAGACAATGGTTGAGAGTTGGGTGTACAGTTTGATGGCAGTTGGGAGGCAGGGATGCTTTAATCACTGCAGAATACAAATCAGCAGGTTTGGTTTCAAGCCTACTTTGTATTGGTAGATGCCTCTTGGGGGTCTCTCAGGATGGAAAGCTTGAGGTCTATGTGTAAGCATTGAGATAGCAGTTCTCAGAGATTCCTTACAATCTGCATTTTTTTCTATTTGCTATTTCTTTCGAAAAGTTTCACAAAGTTGTCTAAACTCTCCTTGTAGCTCTGTGAGTCTTTAAGCTCCCTACAGATGATGCATAAACCAAAACTTTTACCTTGATTTGTGCTCATACAGCCTTCTGGCAAGACTGTGTTTGTCTTGGACTTCCTCCAAAGTCCTATGCCCAAACATCTTACATATGCTAATGGTTTAGCAATACTCCTTTCTGTGTCTTTATCCTCAGGCTGGGATGGCTTGGAAGTTGCTTGCTCTGGGAGACAAAATAATGGAGGCAAATAGATGTAAGCATTGGAGAGAGATTTTCAATACAAAATGTGTTGTGCAAATAAGGAGCAGGCACCAAAATAATTACTATAACAATAATGATAATAACAATAAATAATAAAAGTAAAAATAATCTGAAAATTGATCACAAACCCTTTTTATTCATGTGTTCTTTGGTGTTTCATCAGTTATCTTCCATGATTCCTGATCCTTTTGCTTTGAGGTTTCTGAGATATTTATCTATGGCTTAGAAGATTTTACCCTTTTTCCCATCTATAGCCAACTTGCTTATTCTGACAAACAATTCATTCACCAGTTCAGTTGCACCTAGAAAAAAAAAAGACCAACTTTCCTTTCAACTCAAATACTTTTTGTTTCTTGGAAAGGAAGGGTACTTGCACCTTTTGTTTCTCATTTCATATGTGTACTAATACACTTGGTGTATTTTGCCTATTCTGGAGTTTATTCCAGGGACAACATATGATACATGTTTTTCCAAGGCCCAGTAGTGATTTATTACAAATTGAAGGTGTGAGTTACATAACTAACTTATAATTACAAATCTATTAAAGGCACTTAAAAAAACCCCACAACAACAAAAAGTCCCAACAACAGAACACCTTACCCTGCAAATAAAATTGAAAAGTCTCTGAAATACTATTCAGTAGGTGTATCTTGAGGTCAAAAATGAAACAGTCCATTCTAAAGCTTCTCACAGAAGTAGAATTGCTTTAGCAACACAACACAAGTCAGGGTGACCGTTTTAGAGACTGGATTCATCCCACTAGCTGCAGTCATCTGCAATGAACACATCCACATTTAAGCTATATGGTCACCTATAGGTATTTCTAGAGATTCAATTTACCAGATGTGTTGCAGATATCTACTTGCATATCGTCTTCTGTAAATACCTCCATTCTTACCTTGAGAACAATGTCACTGGGTGAGTGTCAACAGGGACCTTGTTGCAGATCTTTATGACTGTATCTTGCAATTTCAAGGTTGTACAGTTAGAATCTGGGATGATGTATCCTGGTAATTACACTAGAATCATTATCAAGGACACATTTGCTTTCACAATTGCAGCAATGGAATTACATTTCTGCCATAAAATTGGGCTCTGTTAAATGAGGTGGTGGGTTGCCACCTTCAAGGTTCTATGAATTTCTATTTTCTGCATGCACAAATAAAAAAGGATTTTATCATCTGGACCCCCAGACTAATCTCAGACTTCCATAACTCTCTGTGTTTTTTCCAGTTCACACAGCAGCACTTCTGTAAGTTCTTAGACAGCAGATGAGGTTACAAAGGGAATAAGAATTCCAAACTATGACAAGACAACAGTCAAGTAAAATAAGATCTATTTTCATTTACAGAGAATACATGAGATGACAAACACATTACCCAGGATAAAGCATACCAACTAAGAAAAGCAAATTAAAGTTTACAGAGAGTACATACGTACAAGACTCACAGTTATTCCTGTGATTGTATTTTTCAACACAAATATCTAGAGTTTCTTTCCATAGATATTTAAAATTAAATAGAAGGTGTTTTTTTTTCTGGGAAAAAATATAGAAATAGAAATATTTATTTTAGATTTATTACCAAAGAAATATACTTGACATTTGGCAAGCACTTACATATTACTGAACCTCCCAGGCATGTGTTGAATACTCTATTGGTACCAGGGGATGGCATAAATCTTGCAATTAGAACATAAAGTCAACACCAAAGGTTTTAACCTAATACTTAATTTTAGAACAAGAAAAATGCCATTTGGAAAAGTTTTTATCAACCACAAAAAAATAGACAGACATTAAGGGAAAAGAAACAGTTTAATACTTGGATAGATTTTTCATAAAAATAAATTTGTAATTATCATTCCAAAGAGTTTCATTGTTGTCATGGAGTATGCTCCTGTTCCCTGTGCCCCAAGTGTCTTCGTTTTAGAATTAACATGCAGAAAACACTGCTGAAGAGAACCAGTTTGTTAGAAAAGTGGCATAGTAATTTCTATTACACAAATTATTTCATGTATATTTCCATCGCAAACTTTGTGATAAATCTGTAAAGGGAGTAGATCTAATTCCCTGTCAAGCTAGGTCTTCTAGCAGAGCCTGACATTCAGTAGCAAATAGTGCAGCACAACATGAATCAATTTCTAGAGCATCAGTTGCTGCATCAAAGACCTAACAACCCATCTACACACAGTTCAAGATTCAATTAACTCTAGTTTGGTTATGATGTCTGAATATCTACTGAAGTGTTATTTAGGATTCTCTCCTGGTTTAGCTTCACGTGAGGATAAGATTTTAAGCACTGTGAATTATTTCTGGATGGGAGTTCAGGTGCAATAGGTTGGGAAATGAAACGATTCACTCCAAATCTCAACTCCAGTTTGAACAGAAACATTAATGGAAATTACCCAGTAAGCGGTATGCACAAAGGCTAATTTACCTGATCTCCTCAAACTTCTTCTACAATAAACTGAGTAAGATAAAAAATAAAAGTGATCTTGAGCTTTATTTCTGGCTATACCAGGTGCAGCATCTCATCTGTAGGAAGCAGTGAGCAGTTACTGCAGGATAAGTATAGAACAGTACCATTAAGGGATACAGGAGTAAGAGGACTGTTAAAAATAACCCGGCATTTAGCTGTTCTGCTGGATCAGTCTTGGTTGTATTATCATAGTCTCTAAGAAAGGATTTTTCAAGGCCATATGATTCGTGAAGGAACACAGCACACTCCAGTCTCTCTTGGGTTCACAGGAGGTAGTCAACTCCGCTATGCCCTACAAAGGTCCAGGCTCGGCTGGTTCCCAGCACAGTCAAACCCACCTCTCACAAACATATATGGAATTAGAGAGCTCTTATGCTTAAATATGGCACTGCCAAAGGAGAGGAAAATATCTTACTCACTGTTGACTGATACAAGACCTTGGACTATAGAAATTCTACTGATGAGACAGATGATCACTGAAACACATATCTGTCAGGGTCAGTATCCTGTTTCATGATATTTCCTTGGACTAGATGAACTTTCAAAGATCCCTTCAAACCCTTAAGAGTCTATAATTCTGTGATTAATTAAGCTTAGTTAATTTTCTTCAGATTTTTGCATTTTAATGTGTGTTAAAAGACATTTACATATACTTTAATTTTCTATCTTATGATTTTTGTCATATTGAGACACAGAAATCTTGATTTTCTGAACTGAGATGCTATGGAACCTCCTATGGGTGATAAAAAATTTAGAATATCAGCTTTTGTTTTAATTTAGAAAGGAAACATGGATTAAAACACATCTCCCATAAGAACAAAATTCTCTTCTCCACTCATAGCTCTCTATTCTTCAGTTTCTTACCAATAATATTTCATTATGGCTGACTGTAGTGAGAGCTTGCAGAGTGTACTGAATCCTGCCTCTTTGTGCTTTATTATATGTTACCTCTTACCTCTCTTCCTTTATCTGTACTCTGTATGACTTTGGGTTCATCCTGAAGCCTTTGAAGGTAAGAGTAAGAGATCAGCTTGAGCAAAGCTAAGGTCTAAAGCTCAGTACTTGAAATGACAGCTCGTGAACTGATTGATTCATCCTCAAACTACCCTTTGTCTTCAAGGACACTCCATTTAGAGACAACATTCCTCCTGTGTGCTATCAGTGGCAGGATCATGGCCATAGGCTTTCTGTAAGTGCTTTGGGCAGGGAAATGTCTCCCTGCATTTGTCTGAAAAGTGACATTAAAACCTAAGGATGTTAATGCAATGAAGTAATAATAATGTTGAATTTTAACTAGAGTGCACATTTTGTATCCTTTCCTTTCCAAATTCAGTTCACATTTTCAAATGCATTATATGCAGCAGAACTCAAGCATTTAGAACGTGTCCTTGAGAAATGTCTGCTAATGGTGTATTTATCTCAGTAAAATTTACTTACAGAAATATAAATCATAAAATGTTGTGTTCCTTAGTATATTTAAATTCCCATAGTCAATAAATTTTAATGCACTGCTTTTATACCATTGACTTAGTCTAGTATTTTATAATATTGATCAAATTGATTTGAGAGTGCTGAAGGATACAACATTACAACATGTAGTAACACCTCCAGCTTACACAATTTCACAGTTTAAAACTGACAATAAAAATAAGTAATTTGCATCTAAATAAATATTTTTCCTAGACTAAGGGTTGGCTGTGTAGTTCATTTCTACCTGAATCATATGTACCTACCAATACTGCTTTTTTGCTCTCTGTACAGATTACTTATAATCAACCAATTTAGTAGGGACTGAATTATTAGAACACTACAAAAACAGGTTTCATGCTTGGACTGAGCTCACATAGATTTTCAGATCACAAGTAAGAGGAAAAACAAGATTTGAGTATTCAATGAGACATGCAGATGTGAATTTGCATCATGGTCCTTACCACTGCTTAAATACAATCTTACCAAAGTAAAATCTTTATCTAGTTACATTTCAGTAAATTAGAAAGAATAGTCTTTGAAGGTGATCATTCTGCCAGAACAGGCTTATGAATTAGTTGTAATTATCTCATATAAAAAAAATGTTATTGCAGTCTGCAAAGGTGTTATTATATGAACAAATGAAAATGCCTAATAGATTTTAGCATATTTGAAGACTAACTTGTAGGTGACATTTCTCTCCTGACAAATAGTTATAAAACATATTATCTATATCAGCAGTCTAATGTTAAAAAATCTAAGCTTAAAACAACGTTAATACTGGCATTAAAAGTGCAAATATTTACCTCCAATTAGTTTGATGAGTGGTGGAATCCAAACTATGTCAACTTGTCTGCTATAAACTGGAAAGCTCCATCGGAAACACTGACCTGGAAAAGTTCACTGTGGTACTGAGCAGAGTTGGAAATAATAAGTGATTAAGACTGATTCAGGACTAGAATGCTGGTATTCAACTCTGCAACTTTTAAATATCATGATACTGCACACTCCTGAGGTCTTACTCTTAGGAGGAAGTCCTGCTTAATTTAGTTTGGACTGCAGATCCAATTGTCAAGTCAATGTTTGGGTTTGTTTGTTTTTTTTTTTTTTTTTCTCATGAGGACAGTTGTTTCATGTGATTTTTGTTACTAAAACTTACTGGCTATCTTTCAGTCTGAGAAACCTCTGTTGAGTCAGAATCTAGATTTACATGCTCTGAGTTGAATTCTGGAGGAAGCTGTTTCTCTCCATCACCTATGCTGGCCAGGGAGATAAGGTTTGCAAAATTTTAGTCTTTTAATTGAGCTCATAACAAATTTCACTTTCTAATTATGTTTCTCTGGTTTTATTTTGCAGAGGATGTCTTCTGGGACTCATGTTTAGTTTCTACTGCAGCCCTGTGACATAAAAAACACTTTCAATAGAATCTGCACTACTAAAAGTACTTCATGCTGCTCGATTTTCTTGTAATATCTATGCGCTTGACTGTTTCTAGGCAGTATTAACTAAATGGAAGTGTGACTAGAAATGAGATAATAGTATTTTAAGAGAGATCATAGAATCATAGAATCATAGAATGGTAGGGGTTGGAAGGGACCTTAGAGATCATCTAGTCCAATCTTCCTGCAGAAGCAGGTTCACCTAGATCAGGTCACATAGGAATGTGTCCAGGTGGGTGTTGAAGACCTCCAAGGAAGGAGACTCCACACCCTCCCTGGTCAGCCTGTGCCACTGCTCCATCACCCTCACAGTAAAATAGTTTTTTCTTATGTTTAAGTGGAACTTTTTGTGTTTCTCTGCTTTAATTTTCAAATCAATTCCCTTTGGCAGTCTCACCCTTCTTTTATGTTTTGTGTATGAGCATTCCAAAACCCAAGATGGTAAAAATGTTGGCCAAAAAAAGCAGGTTGGAAGTAAATAACAAAATATGTAAGAAAATTATTAGCATATTTTAATTAAGAGTACTCACTGTACCCTTCCAGAAACTGCTGGGGCAAGGTTTGCTTCACTTGGTTGTAATAATCAAAAATGCAGATATATAAGTCAGGTCAAATGGGCTCTCTTTACTTGCTGAAGTCACTGGGGAGAAATAACAGCTTTAGAGAGCAACTCCCTATTCTGCCCCTCCTTTAGGCATCTTAGCATTTCTTGTTTCAGATGATACTGTTAGTGGGAACTTTCAGCTAATATTGGATGATAATTAGAATGGACTGGGGCAATTTGAAGGCAAGATATTTCTTTGGGAACATCTACTATGGGTGCCCCGATCTTCTAGGCAGTGTGTCGTATTTGTGATTTCAGGAACACCAAGCTGGCTATGGCCTGCTATTTCATGTTTTTGCAGTTCACCCTTTCCTCATTTCAAGCAGGCACTGGGGCTGCGTCAAACAGGACACAGATTTGTTGTCTTTATTTTTGGTAAGTGCTTAGCTTTTGAATATTTCATTTGCTCTCTCTAGGCAATACTTATTCTGATCCTTTCCTGCATTTCAAAGGATTATTCTAGACTGGACTCAGAAGATGGAAATAACGTACATGCACAGCTGACAAGATACTGACGGCTGGGAAATATGTTGCCCTTGATATGAGCAGACAATGGGATCAGACAGCCTCAAAACGAATCCTTACTACTTTGATCACTGCTATTACTTTATCGTTTTAATATCACTGATCAGTTGTCAAAAATAAAGTCAAGGGTTCATTTTTCTCTGATTGCTTCCTGCAATGCATTTGTTTTTCTTTTATTGGGAAGCACAAAAACAAGTGTAAGCATTCAAGATCTAACCCCATGACTTTTCTATATAATACCATCAGGTCTGACAGTGACTGGTAACACGTTTTATATGAGGGTCCAACAATAAAGTTCACAGAATGAATATTTCATTTGGTCACAGGGGAAGTTCTTTCACTATTCTTGCTGGCTGATATTTGATTAATGCCTGAAGCATTTATATCCTTCTTAAGGTTTTTGTTTTGAGTGTCCATAATATACTTGGCTGTTCAGCTGTTTTACCCTGTCAAAGATAAACAGACTCTCTAAATCTATGTATCATTCTCCTTCCTTGTGTGAATCTTTTCATTCACCTGAAAGAGAAACAAAAAACTTGTGAAAGAGTATAGCAATATCTTGACTGCCAAAAACTTATCCTAAAAGCTAGATACATGTAGCTAGCACAAGTTTGCACCTGAGGAATCTGGGAGACAGAACATGAAACCAGGCTGCAGGGATGTACAAAATACCAAACAAGTATTTCAGCTCCGTTGTGCATAGACCACTTCCCTCTGCAGATGCAGAGCTGCAGATTGTGCCTATTTTTTTCCATTTTCCTCCTTTTCTGGATAATGTGCACCCAAGCAGATACCTGGAGAAATTCCTATGCTGTATGGAAGGATTGATGCTTGTGCAGAAGCTCTGAAAGGAGTTCTAATCCTTTCCCATACACAAACAGGGCAAATGTCACCATCTCCTGACAACTATATTTTAATCTAATTTCACCAAATGTTAATTATTTACATTTTGGTAAGCCCGTTCATTATAGTACCTCACAAAGTTCAACTACTACACACACCCTAACAAAACTCAGTTTTAATTCCTGCCCACTCACATCCTTCCGTAGCAGTTCTGGGATCTTGACTCTGACAGCCTTACATGGAGAACAACTTCAGTGCTCAAGTAGTCTTCTTGGCTTACAGTAAACCAATTTTGCTACACAGTAAATATATCTACGAACAATTCTGTCAAATCTCTCCACGCGGAAAAAAAATATCTATTTTTTTTTTTGTCTTTTCAGGAAAATAAGAAAGCCATAAAAGCTGAAGTTGTGCAATCATGAGTGATATAATGTATACAGCAACAACTCACATTGCAATGTTTACTGATGTACTGCGACATTTCAAATTGCTTTTTTTTTCATTAAAAACTTGATCGTTTTATTGCAAGCAATGAAGAACTACGTACTAATTTTACAAATATTTCTTATTCTCACTGCAAGACAGCTTTTGCATAGCTTTCATTGAAGCAGTAGAGAAGAAATGTCATTTTAAACTTCATAGCCATTCATCTCCATTACTTTGTTAATATGCCGTGCCATTGCCACATCTGCAATCAACCAAAAAATATCCTGAGTAGTAATAAGAGGATCAGCACCTTCCAAAATAATATTTTTATCAGGTATGAAGCATCTCTTTCATATAGAGTCTTTATATTAATGATTTGGTTTAATTAGACTGAAGTCAGAAAGAGGTAATTCATTCTCAGCATAATAAACTGCTAATTACTAAAGGCTATGGTTAAAGAGGACTTCTGCTACTAAGGCACATGGCAGAACAGCTTCCATTCCCCTGACATTTCCTGCGTTTATTGCAAACAATTGCAAGACTCTTTTCAAGGCTTGCTGGTTTATTTTCCACCATATTAGTCTGAGATAAAGAAGCAGTTTTAATGCCAATAAGGTCATAGAGAGCATAGAGGTATTTTAAGCAACATTCTCAAGCCCAGTAATGATAGACCCTCAGAATTACCATTTTGTTGGATTTTGTTCTAATTCTCATTTAGAAACCAAATAACAGACACTTCAAAAACTCCTATGTGAATGATGTATGCAAGCACTGTTTGTGAAATCATCTTAATTGCAAAATACTGAGGTTTGAAACCAGAGAATGTCAAAGTAATCATGATTACAATAGTGAGTAATATTGTAATATGACCTTAAAACAAGGGGAGCAGCTACTTAATAGATCTTGAATAGCTGATTTTTCTTCTTAAGTCAAAGTAGTTCTTACCCATGCTTCAGTGATCCACTCTTTATTTGTACCACTTCATATGTAGTGATTCATCCTAGTACTCCCATGAGCTAACAAAATCAGATAGTAAAATAAAAATTGAAAAAAACTAATGTTTAATTTCTCCACAAGACAATACAAAGTTTAATATTATTTGTAGTTGGTAGCATTCTTTTTTTTTGAAAATCTGGTTTTGGCAAAAATTCAAAGCTATTCCAGTCGTGTCTGATTCAATGGAGGAAAACAAACCACAAATGAAACTTTCTTTTAGAGATGTTTTCTACTTTGGCATTAGTTGCTTCCAGTGTAAAAGGTGAGGATGCTGCTCTAAGCTATCAAATTCTCTGTGGCCAAACAATGAATGTGCTTTATTCTCAGCTTTTTTACTTGTATCCCAGCTCATAAGAGCTTAAAAGTATATTCTGAGTGTTCAAGCCAGGGTAAATCCAGTGGAATCAGAATTTCATCTGACATACATTAAAGAATGGCAAAGGTAGAGAAGACCTGGATGCCAGTGAGGGGTTTTTAGTGGTTGTTTTAGATGTGAATTTTCCTTTGAAAAAGTGCAGCTGTGGCAGTGAGATACTAGAAGAACACTTTTTCAATATAGGACTTTTCTCCTATGTTTTTTGTTGGGTTTTTTTAAATCTATGTGTTTGATTTCACCCTCACCCTCCACCTTACACCAGTTAATTCTGAGAAATATTGCCAGGTAACATTATCTATCTGTTGTTACTCAGAGTTAATTGTATGCAAACATTGTAGCTCTGCACAGTGACCTTCACTCTAGCTCATACTCTGCAGCTCTCAAGTAGTGCAGAGCTCTGCAGAAGCAATCCCACCCTAAAACAGACTCAACTTGGGGAAAACTAGTTTGATTTAACATTCAGTAAAAAATTAGTAGGAAAATAAGAAATGAAAACTAAACGTTAAAACACTTCTCTGCACCTCTCCCTTCTTCCTGAGCTTCTACCTTTCCCCCCACAGCAGCACAGAGGGGTGGGGAATAAGAATTATGGTCAGTTCATCACAGATGGTCTTTGCTGCTGCTTCCTCTCAATGGGAGGACTCCTCACATTTCCCTGATATAGTGTGGCATCCCTCCTATGGGAGAGAGCCCTCCACAGACTTGTCCAATGTGTATCCTTCGTATGGGCTACAGTTCTTCACAAATTGCTTAAACAAGGGGCTCATCAAGGGGAGAAAGCAGTCCTTCAGGAATGAACTTCTCCAGTAGTGGTCCCCCATGGAATCACAAGTCCTGATAGAAAACCTGCTCCAGTATGGGCTACTGTCTCTACTTACTCCAGTGCGGTCTTCCCACAGAGTATAGCCTCCTTCAGGTGTTCCCCAACTCTGACATTCCTCCCTGGGCTGCAGGTGGATCCCTGCTCCACCTTGGACCTCTGCTCCACCTTGGACCTCCATGGGCTGCATGATCTGAGGCTGCCTCACCATTATCTTCACCCAGTCTTCACCACAGGTCACAGAGGAATCTCTCCTGTAAGTGCCTATGCACCTCTTCCCACTCTGACCTTGGTGTCTGTGAAGATTCTCACATTCTCACTCCTTGCTTCTGCTGCAGTTTATAGCACCTGAACAGTAACTTCGTCTCCTTCTCAAATATGTTAATAACAGAGGCATTATCTCCATCACTAATTGCCTCAGGCTTGGCCAGTTGTGGGTCTGTCTTAGAGTGAACTGCTATTGGCTCCATCAGATACAGATGAAGCTTCTGGTAGCTTTTCACAGAAGGCACCCCCGTAGCCCCCTTTGTTGCTAAAAGCTTGCCACACAAACCCACTAGATCCCCCTTTGACAGCAAAAATGCTTTCATTGTGCCACTCCATCTACAGCTTCTGACAATCTGCATCCCCCAGGTTTATTATGCCTTGTTCTTAAGAGCTCCTTAGGGCAAAGGATTCCCCAAGCTCTGTAAATAGTAATCCAGTTGGATCCTAAGCATTATCACAGAATCATAGTATGACAGAATGGTAGAGTTGGAAGGAAACTCTAAAGATCATCTAGTCCAACCCCCCTGCAGAAGCAGGTCTACCTAAATCAGGTCACACAGGAACATATCCAGGTGGGTTTTCAAAACCCTCGAGAGAAGGAGACTCCACACCCTCCCTGGGCAGCCTGTGCCAGGGCTCTCTCATCCTCACAGTAAAGAAGTTTTCCCTGTGTTCAGATGGAAATTCCTGTGTTCCAGTTTATACCCATTGCCCCTTGTCCTGTCATTGGACTTTACAGAAAAAGATTCATCCCATCCACTTGACATCCACTCTTCAGGTACTTATAAGTGTTCATGAGATCCTCTCTCAATCTTCTCTTTTTTAGGCAAAACAGTCCCAGTCCCCACAGCCCTTTTTTATAAGAAAGATGCTCTAGTCTTTTGATCATCTTTGTAGCACTCTGTTGGACTGTCTGCGGAAGATCCCTGTCACTTTTGAGCTAGAGAGCCCAGAACTGGACACAGTATTTCAGATGAGACCTCACCAGAAGGATAAGACAGAGTAGAGGGGGAGGAGAACCTCCCTTGACCTGCTGGCCACACTCTTCTTGATAAATCCCAGGGTGTCATTGGCCTTCTTGGACACAAGAGCACATTGCTGGCTCATGCTTAGTTTATTATCAACTAGAACACCCAGGTCCCTTTGCATAGAGCTACTCGCCAGCAGAGCTTCCCACAGTCTGTACTGGTGCATGGGGTTGTTTCTCCCCATGTGCAGGACTCTGCCAGTTATATCCTCATAGAAGGCTGTCAGGTTGATCAAGCAGGATTTTCCCTTGTGAATCCACGTTGAGTCCCTCTAATAACCATCTTTTCATTTGTGTGTTTAGAGATGGCCTCCAAGATGAGCTGTTCCATCACCTTTCTGGAGACAGAGGTGAGGCCGGCAGGCCTGTAGCTATATTTTACATTTAACTAGGACAGTGATTTAGAGTTCACTGCCTTAATTCACCAGTTTATTCATATCTGAAATTGTTAAAGGGACCAAGATGGAAAATTCTGCAGTTTAAATATGTCTTCTCTAGAAACTATTTTCATATTTTTGATTTTATTAAATGCATTCTTTTATTTAAAATATATTTTTCCTACTGTTGCATTTGTTTTGCTATTACAGTAACAACTGCAGGGATGAAAAAACAAAAATCAAACGAGATTAAAGAATATCAACTAGTTCTTTGCATTCCCACTAAGCCACAGCATAAAAGGAAATCCAAGATACAAACTCCATTAGCAGATTGCAGGCTTTATAGGTCTATCCACCACATGCAGTGTTAAAAATATATCCTATTACAAAATGGCTGTGGCTTTGCTGCTGAAAGCAATAATTAGCAAGGCCTGTGATGAAGAATAATAAATATCTAAAATGAATGGGTATTGATTATATTGTTGTTGTACAGCTACTTTCATTGACTGTAGCATTCAAACAGCAGTTCCTATAAGACATTGCATTTGTACTTCAACCGGAGCAGATCAGGAAGACAGACTTGCCATCCATTTTCTTTCACTTCTCTTATTTTTCAGTCCTAAAGTTGAAAACTATTCTCCATGGGAACAACACAGGTTTTAGATATACGGTAAATAGGTTGACAGGTGGATATATAAGAAGTATTTAGAGTTTTGTGTAAAAACCACCAGGCAATCATGCAAATGTTTGACAGCTACATAGAAGGCCACACTGGATATCCTCATCAAAGAAGGCAGAAAACACTCTGGTGAGTCAAAATTCAGAGAGTTGCCTACTCACTTGGCATACTTCAAAGCAAATAGCATGACTGGAAAATCTCAGTGTAGAGGATTATAACTCAAACCATCCACCAAAGCTCCATGTCATGGAGAAAAAACTTTATATAAAGTACACCTGCTGTATTCCTCAGTAACCCATGTGGTTTTTTTTCACTGAGATAGCTAGATGATGAGGCTAAGAAGATGATAATTGAGAATATATCTGAGCTCCTTTATGGCAGAGGAGGAATTCAGTCCTCTGTCTTCAGAGGGCCATGAATGATGAACAAAAATCTGTCATTACATCTGTGTGATCACTGCTGCACTTTAGCACATCACAGGACAAAAATGTTCAGCAGTCATCTCACCACTTCTGGGCAAAGCAAAGGCCATGCCAATTTTCTTGACTGATAGTGCACCTAGTTCGATATGGCCACTCTAAAAGAACTACTAATAGATTGTTTCCTATCCACATATATATATATATATATGTGTGTATGTATATACACATATCTTGATCCACATATGCATATAGATTGTACAGATTTTAATACAGATATATCAAAGCCATCTTTAATTCTCTGTTACATTTCTGTGAGAATTTATTATTAATCTTTCTTTCCTCATATATATTTGTTTAATTGAGCATCATTTTCTTTAAATAATGATGCCTATGAACAGTTGGGATATCTAAAATGTTTTAGTTCAACATCTAAACAGTAGAATTTGCGTCTGTACAATCCAACATAAGATTAAAATTCAGGTCACACTTTCATCACAGGGTTGCTGAGTTTTGGGGATTTCTTACAGCATCACTTCCATCCGAGATGTTCTCCCCTGGGAGAACTGCTCCTGTACATTTGCAACTCATCTGACGTTGTGGTGAAAAAATACATTGAGGCAGAATGCTTTGAGGGGAACATCTCCTATTAAAAGGAAAATTTGTTACAGCTGAACTTCATCACCAAGTGACATAGATCTCTTTTTACCAAATGTAGTAATTTTGTGGATTTTTAGTGAACTTTAGAATACACTTGATGCATGTGCAGCCCTAAAATACCTCTTCCCTAGGTCTGGTGGTCACTCCACCAGGTCATGAATTTTAAATTTTGTATACAAAAAGGGTCCGAGCAGTACTTCTAGCTCAGAGTTTTAAGTCATAGTCTTGATATACAAATGTTCTGCCAACTACCACCACAGTATGAAGATTGTGACTCTGCTACAGAACTGACACCTCCAGGGATCCTGTTTAAAGAAGCACAGTTACAGTGGGATCTGGGGCAGACACGTCAACCTGTCAGAGGGATGCCATGGGAACATCCTTATGTTTTGGTTCCAGTTTAGAAAAAACCCTAAAAAGTCCTTATTCCTTTCTTAACAATGGGAAATGCTACACTGTACAAACTTCCCATACAAATCTCTGGCTTTGCTTTCGAGTGGTCAATGACTTGCTGAGCACTGTTCATTGTCCCCTCAAGCATCTGGGTCCCCCATTCAGCGGAGCACCATTCATCTTCTGAGCAAAAAAAGCTTGATTGTCTGCTCTGAGGCATCTTGATTTGCCTACGACAGTTGCATTTTCATACCAGTTTGCTCTCCATATTTGTTCTTCCTTGTGCCTTTGACTATCTTTTTCTATAAATGAGATAGTTCATTAAAATATGAGACATAATTTCCTAGGAATTTTTGAACCACAGACCACGCCATCTATCAAAGAATCACAAGCCAAAAGAATGGGAACAGACGTCAAGAGCAAGACAAACAAAACGAGACAAATAGGTGCATGTCAGAAAAATTACTGAGTATGATAAACTGCCTTGCCTTCAAGAAGTCTGATACTAGTTTCATGAAGGTTATGTTTGCATTTCAGATCCCACTGAGATTAACAATGAATTCCAACTCACTGAAGCAGAAGTTGATTTCATTTTTGAAGACGTCTATGTTGTTTATTCTTCAACAAAAGTTCAGACTATCTTTTCCTAGATAGTTGGCCTCAATGATATTTTTAAAGAGTGAAAATTATTCTTTGTAACTTTTACACTGGTTGCAGAAGTAAGCACATTTCTGGATCTTTTCTAATTGCTCTAATATGAAAAACTAGTATAAAAGTGATATCATAATATCTCTTCCTCATCTTCTTTACTTAATTTCTTATACCAGTATAGTTAATGATTAAAATGAAAAGTAATGAATCCCTCATATCTTTAGAAATTAAGAGATTTACTATAGACAATGGAAACGTGCCTTTCCAAAGTGTGATCAGTAAAACAATGACCTATTGTGCATATCAGGGAGAAACTGTAAATTCCATTTACATTTTCACATTAGTTTTTTCTTTAACAAAGAAAAACAAATTTTCTTTAACAAATTACCTATTTCTTTTGAAAAGAGTTTTATTCATAACAGTATCAAAAAAACCTAACAAAAACCAAGAAAATCACCAAGGAAAATATAGAAACAGCCTCTGAAAATCAAAAGCTTTTCTTTTCTTTTCTTTTCTTTTCTTTTCTTTTCTTTTCTTTTCTTTTCTTTTCTTTTCTTTTCTTTTCTTTTCTTTTCTTTTCTTTTCTTTTCTTTTCTTTTCTTTTCTTTTCTTTTCTTTTCTTTTCTTTTCTTTTCTTTTCTTTTCTTTTCTTTTCTTTTCTTTTTCTTCTGAATATCAGTTTCTTCTTGCCTGTGTAACTTTTGCATTCTGTAAAAATGGGCATAATTTTGACAAGGGGAAAAAACCTAAGAAGTTCAGCAGTGGATGAAATTAGTTTAGTTTCCTTTTCCACAGTAGACTTCAGCTTTCTTAAATGGAAGAAAAAAAACCTCACATCTCATAAAAGGCACAGTTTTGAAAGTATTTGGTGCATATCATTCCTCTATGACACAAAGCAAAGATAAGCAAATGAGACAGATTTTTTTTTTCTTTTTGGGTTTTCTATTCCTTTTCCAACAACTTTTCTCATCAAAATGGAGACTCAGATATTTCCAAATGACAATAGGCATCAGAAAATTCATCCTAGATTATTTAAATCACTGTTGAAAGCTAAATACAGGAAACTATACTCTTCTTTCTTTCAGATTCAAAAGACAGATGCTGTCATAAAAGTTACTAACTGTATAAAGATTATGTTGTGGCAACGTATAGATCATTTGAGTTCAGAAATGCAATAACTGGAATTGTTTCAGATGCTGAAACCTGACTGTTTCTATTATAGAAAGCAAGAAAATTTATAAAAATCAACCCAAAGCTTATGTAGCTACAGGCAATGTTGCTACATGGTTTGAAATTCAATGTTAAAAAGTACATGCAGGTGTTTTGAAAGGCCCACAAAGGCCTGAATCTATGCCATAAATCAGAAGAATAAATTCTGCTACAGAGAACAGATTTCTGCTTACGTACAAGCAACACTGAGACCTTTAAAATTTATACCTCTATTTATACCAAACAGCAGAAGATAGTTGAAGTTGTCATTACAGGTCTGGTGTGTGGGCTGCAAAGACTGTTGTCATTATATCGCACTAATATAACCTGACGACAGTGTCCACATTTACATTTTCCATATGACACATAATAGTTTTTTCTGTAACCAGAGAGATCAAATTGATCTGGAGAAATAGTCCTTAGAACTTTATAATCAAGTATTGCTTGGTATTTACCCCAATACATTCTATGTATCATGGGTTATTTTTCTGTTAATCAGTAGATTTTCAGTTTGACAGAGGAGTTAAAACTGACATATAGAAAACCACAAGAGCCCTTTTATCAGACAAAGCTTAATACGGCAGAAATTTTTTCTTTTCCCAAGGAGCCCTGTGAATTGTCAAAGGCATTAGTGGATGCTCCAGAGAGCCAGTCATCCAGGCAATATTATTTACTGCACTTATAGACTGCAAAAGAGTTGCACATTTTTGCTGCCCCCAGGATGATTGAAACTGTGAAAATTCGGTTCCACAAAGAGCCACAGTGAGATTATAATTTACACAAAAAAACAGAAAAAAAAATCTTGTAGTATGTCTATCCCATATTTTAAACTATAGGTTTAATTTTTACATCTTTCCAATTCCATTTTTGTTATATTTAACATCAAATATCAAGAAGGATTAGGCCAAATGAAGTCTAGCCAGTCTTGTGTCCTCAACGGTGTCAGGGAGAGCAGCTGCTTTAGAGGAGCCAGAGACTGTGGTGATCAACATATTTAGGCACAGATTTAATAAGTGGCACCATTAAAAACTCAGAATTTAGGACTTAGTCAAAGATGAATGGAAATCACTGGCAGTTCTTCAGTGATGGGAAGAACCTTTCCACCATGCAGTTTTCCCTGGCGGAAGGCATGGACTGTATTTTTGTTCAGTGTACAGCCATGTCAGTAAGCCTTTCCCATCTTTACCAGCACACTTAAACTGACAACAGCCTGGTCCACACTAGCGTTCTCCCAGATTTGCTGTTGCAGTTTTAATTTAAAATGTTTTGCATTGGAGACGTTTAATTTTTTATACCCTAGCTACACTAGTTGAAGTGCTGTTGAGCACAGTGTGATGCTTATTATTTTAATCATGTTAGGTCCCATTTGGGAGCTAAATTGTATGCAGTTATTGTGAGCTTTTTATCTCTTAGATTCATTTTCCCCACCCGCTTCAGGAGGATGAAAGGTTTTAGTGGAACAGTCTGTGCAGAGAGCCCTATAATGAGTACTTGCAGCACACCACTCTCTTCATTTTCAGGGCATGAGTCTTGGGGTGATCTATTTTTTTCTTTTTCATCTAAAGAAACGTGGTTATAGAGCTTAAACTCTGCTTGCAGGACTCCTGGACATGCACAAATATGTGTTTTGCAATATGAGGATCTAATAAAATTGGTTTAGAAAGCATTCCAAGTGCTCTGCTCTGAAGAACAGATATGCAACATCAGCTGAGAGTTGAAATTAAGAAATAAGGTGCACAAATGAAACATATTAGAACCATGTAGTTTTACTTAAGCATGGGATTATAGCATATTAAGCATTTTAAGGGATCACATTTTTATTGATGTTATCTCTAATAATATTTTTTTTTTTAAATAATGTCAAATTTTGTCCATTTTACTTTCTTCGTTTGGCTTTGAGGGGATCAAAAGCTACGTAAAAGCATGACTTTACAGAATGGGACTGAATTTTGTCTACCTCAAAATAAGTGGAGAAAGTGAAAGCACACAAATCTGAAAAACAAAACTAATAATTATTGTCTTTGGCTGGGAAAGTGTTAAACAAATACAAAGGAAAGGAAAGAGATCAAATTCAAGTATTCAAGGGTACTTGAATTTTTATATGCCAGATGTTACCTTCCTTGCTTGACTCAAATGCTTTGCTTTGTAGCTCTGATGAAGACATTTCAACAGAAACATCATAGCCATCTAAAAAGATATTTAAATCCAACTATGACTAAGTAGAGCTTGTTGTTGTTTTGAAAATGAATAGCCTTTTCAGACTTTTATATTGCTTACTCTGTTTTTCTTCTTCACATCCCTTTGGTTTTACTTTTTATGAATTTGCCTGTGGCTAGGAAGATACTGAAATTCCACACATGGAGGTGGGACTTTCATCAGTCAAGCACAGAGCTAGTTATAGAAAATGAGGGCTGGCACCAGCTATTGCTTGCCTTGTCACCATTCAACATGTCAGACTCACTCTCCTTTTAGATGAAATCACGAAAGAACAATACTTTGGCTTAGCATATAAGCATGACATAAATTAACTACTAATTTGAAACAAAACAAAACAACACATTTGCAAAGTATTTTGGTTGCAAACCCAAAAAGTTGTGCATTAGATTGGTGAGCTGGTTTCAATTTCTACTGGAACATTAGAAAAAAAAAATAGGTGGAATAAAATCTAATAGCTTTCTTGACAGTTCTAACTACCCATCTTGATGGTGAATAAAATTACACTCATTTAAACGTGGATATCATTTGAAATATTTATGAATAAGAGCAACCTGGCGTGGCAGAAAAACATAACAGTAAATGATCAGGAGTGTTTGATGGACTTCCAACAGGAAACCAAAACTAGTATTTTACTTCACTGTCACTTTAAAATGTTTCTCTTTCCTGTGACAATCCTCTCTCTCTCTTTCACGAAGGCTTAATAATTATGCACCCAAGGCAACAGAAGGCTCTCTAACAGTTTTAAAAACTAGGGCACCTTATCATCTCTGTGATTGTCATTATGAAAACGGGACACTCGTGAAACTGGGGCACCTGGTGACCTTACCAAAGTTCTATATTGAAAATAGTGATTTTAAAAGCAGATAGACAATCTAAATTAGTCACATTTTTAGAAAACTAAAACTGTTCCTGTGTAAGTGATGGTAGGAGTGGAATTTGGAAAGTTAATGCATATTTATTTGCATTCAGCCTGTGTCTAAATTAATGAATTTAATGTGTTTCTGTAAGCCATGGGCAGAAAGCTAACAGGCATTTGCTGTGGCAAAGTAGTCACTTCTGGATTAGAAGAGCTGAAGCTGTGGCACCTGGGACAGCTAAAAGCAGGGCAGCCTCCATACCATTGGGATCATAATTTCTTGACATGCCTCAGCAGCAGAGTGAGTTCAAGTAATTCTTCCCCTGGCTCCTCTCACCTCTCACCCATTAGTCCTTCTCTGGTCAGCACCCGAGCTGTATTCATGTCACCTCTTTGTGGAAACTTTCTGAGGACTGACTCAGTGGCGCCTAGTCGGACAGTCAGAACAGCTCAACAACAAGATTTCAAACATCAACTTCACAAGCAGCTATGTTGGTGCAACCAGAGCAGCCACGGGGCAACCACATCAACTGGAATCCCTGCCGCAGTCACCAGGCTGGGAGGCTCTAGCTTGAGGGAATCCACTGGCCCAGTGCTAAAGCTGGTCCTGAGTGGAGGCATTCTGCCCAGCCTGGGGCACGGGCAAGGCACTAGGGCTACAACCTGCCTGAGCTATGCTGAGGAATCTGTGGGAAGAGGGGGCTAGAGATTCAGAGGACAATCAAATATAGCTCCTTCAAAGAAGCTCCTTCAAAATAGCTTTTACCAGACTTATCTCCAGTTGGTCAAAGAGGCAGAGTAGGCAAAGGGATTTGGGAGAATCCATAAAGAAAGTAAAGCTTATGCATACCTAATTTATTAGAGCACTGCGCTATTGTAGGAATGAATCCTCAGTAAAAACACAATTTGCACTCTGCCTGCAGTGCTGTGCTGTTCATCAGCTAAGCAGGGCACAGCATTATTTATTCAACTGCCTGAGCAGAGACATCTTGGTGGCATGGAATGGGACACTTTGGGGAGAGAAAACTTTTTCACCTTAGAGATGTGATTAGACAGGGGAAAAGTGCATCTAAAAATATCCAGCAGCAGAACAAAGCACCCCTATTAGCTTTAGGGAAGGGGAGAATTATATATTAACTATTTATCTGTTGGTGCCACTGAAGCATTTCTGTTGTAGGCATAGAGCTCACTGTTTTTATAACCTTTCACATAGATCGTTTGTGTTGTGTTACATCTGCATGTGTCCCTGAATAAGCTGTCGTAAACATCACTGACACCAGTCATCTTCCCAGAAGATATCGTACTTAATTATTAAAACAGCTTGAGGTTCTCAGCTCATGCTGAAGGCCTGAGGAGATTGTCTGAGTTTTGATTTGGGATCTGTTCTGGTCTAACTTCAGGTTTGTCCCAATAGGTTTTGTCCTGACTCTAGGCCAGGACAACTCTGGGGGTATTCTTGTGGAAGAGAAGGGCAAGTCTGCCTGTCTGTAGAGATCACCACCCATTTTATTACACTTTCAGAACATGTGTGCATAGTATTGTAAAAGCGGAGCATGTTTACTGGTGGTATTGAGTAAAATTCAAGCTCCTTTCTACTACTCATATTAGAGTTTTCACACAGGCACAAGAATTATCAGTATGGTTTCCATATTTCCAAATGCTCTTACAATTTTTTTTATGGTACTCTATTGCTTAATCCTTTGTCTTTATTAACACAATGCATTTTCTAATGCAAATTTTAATTGTGATCCTCAAATTACTCCTGAAATAAGCTAGAAGTAACTATACGGAATTTCAAACAAAATTCTTTGTTTCATTTTTTCTCTCTATCATATTTGAATAACTTAGTCTTTCAGGATCTGTATCTTCTCCCAGGCAAATCCAAAACTTAAGTGGGAGAAGAAAAGCAGTTACTGCTTTCTTGGGTATTTTACGGTTTGAAGCAACTGAAGTGTTCTTGATGTATGAGCTCAACGCCTGCCTTTGCTCTGTGAGAAAATTTGGCACCAACAATGAAACTAGGATCTAGTATTCACAATGCCAAGAAAGAATGCCTTCTCAAAGCTGGGTACAGAAATATGTCAGTCCTTCCAGCCTGATAATGGAGAGGCTTTATTGTTCATTTAATTTAAGGACAAGACTATGGAACAAACCAGAGTGGCTTAAACCTGCATGTTTTCAGGTACCACTGTAGCGTGACATTAATTAAGACCCAGTGGCTCTGGTAGGACAATGCAATTGAGCATTAGTCACTGTACCCTGTGGAAGCAAAGCCCTGTTTCACAATTACTTATTAACTTTTGTTCAGTATGTAGTGTTAAGAAAAGTATGTTGCAAGACTATTAGTTCTCTGCTCATTACCAGAGATAAAATCTGGAGTGCTATAACTATTGCTAACTTAGATTTGGAGTCTGTCTGCAGCTGTTAATAAGGTCTATTTTTTTTTCTTTACTGTTTATCAGTGTCTGCTGGCAGAGCTTAGTGATGAGAATTAGGAGCAGTGAGTACTAGCTCAGGAGCTACTTGACTTTGACAATAACTGTTTTGGAGGGCAGAAATTTCTTTTTTATATCTCCTTTTTTTTTTCCAGTTCATCACTAAATTTGCAATGTCCATATTAATTTAGATCTCCAAAGGAGAATCAATTTTGCATGTCTTGACATGAGAAAATTTGTTTCATTGCTTTTGTCTGACCCTTCTCTTTTTTCAGTTCCTATTTAAATTCACACAGAGTCTTTATCGCAAAGGTTATCCCAATGTTCATCTTCTGTATTTGTCACTGGAACAACTTGTTCTTGTCTAGTGTACGAATATAGCAACAGATCTCCTTGAAGATCTCCTACAAAATGCACCTTAACAAGAGGAAGAAATTATTTCAGCAGTACTCCATTTAAAAAAAATAATTAAACAAGAAAGCAAAAACAGAACAAAACCTCATCATTCAATAAGAGACGAAATTACAGCCAAGAATATACCTTAAGTGAGTGAACAACCCAGACTTGCTAAATCTACAGAAGATTATGATGAAAAAAAGGTATGGAAATCTGGCATATAGTTCACACACGATGATCAGTGCAGTGGAGAAGATAGCACCATAAAGGACATAGGTTGTCCCATGCTACTGACAACTGGTGATAAATTCTCCAATGACAGATCTATTGTTGAGGTTGTGGAAGAGGAGGAACTTGATTCCACTTAATGGCTTTAAATGAGGTAATTCAAAACCTATATATGAATCTTTATTAGACCTTAGAGTTAATGTATAAGAAGAAATATTGCCTGTATAAAAATCGTACATTGTTGAAACTGGCTGAAGGTCTCATCTTGTCATAGAGGATAAAAGACATCTTTACAGATACCTAAAAATATTTAGGGTATTTTTCTATTTGACAGACATGGATAATTGTGGTGTGTGGAAAAGTACAAGCAGAGACGGTCATTTCCATCCTCCTGCCTTTACTGTTAAGGTGCTCAAATACACAGACAATTCACTTTGCTGTTTACAAATATGTATTAAGTCACCCTGAAGCCTGTCAAATACAAGTCTAAAGAAAGTAGACGAACCTGCCCTCCAGAGGTAACTATTTTTCTCCATTGACTGTAGAGGGAGCCTAGAAACTAACTTTGACTTGGTGCCTAACAAGCTTAGTAAGGTGGAAGTGCAATCCCTCTCTCTTGTGTGCACAGCAATCCACACTGCAAACAGTTGGACCTGGATACACTCTCAAATGGAACAGAACACCTATGATTTCATGTGCTTTTTTTCCTTCCTGAGCCTTGAGTAGTTTTACTCAGTAAATATCCATCTTCATACTTCTTTTTACTGCCACCGCATGACTATATTGTTCCATCCAGCTCCTATATGATCCTGCATATTAAAGATTTTCTTAAGAAGAAAAAATGAAAAGCTACATGAAGCTTGTAGAGGGGTGTATGCCTTCTGTAAGGAGTACCTACATGAGTTTGGAATACAAATATAAAATTTCTTCTCCCCTTCCACTCTTCAAACAAGTGTCATTCTTCTTTTTAATATGTACTAAATTTTACTTGACTAACATGTATTTTGAATTACCATTTTCTATTCAAAAATATTCTTGTGACATGGCTGCAAAGTACAAAAATGTAATCGCAGATGTTAGTCTAGAAGACGTGCTGATCAAAACACACAGAGAACTGGAAGAGTTATCTTGCTTGCAGTACACTTGACAGCTGCTCAAAAAACCCAAAAAGGCACTCATCAGTATTGGAACAATTTAGCAGACTACACAGTTTGATGTATTTCACTGCTTAAAATTGATTCTTACCCTTCTGACAACTCAATGTTTGGTTCTAACATGGCACAAGAATGGAACTAGGTAACAGTGATTAACAAATCATATCTTTTCTAGTCTTCAAGCCTCCTCTAGGCTATCATTATGAATCACTCCATCAGAAAGTGAAAAATAGTCACCAAAGGTGCCCATGCAGAACAATACTTTCAATGCTGAAGGACAGGGTAGAATTGATTAATTCCCATTGTTTCAAACATTCTTTCACTTCAGAATGGAAATAAAGCTTATAGAAACATCCTGTTACTTTTACAATTATTTGCAGGCTGGTTCACTTCCTTTTGAGAAATTTAAACAAAATGTTCCAGTTTCTCACCAAGTCCAAGGAGCAAAATCACCTCTGGCTTTTATTCAATATGTGCCTGTTTATTGCTCTACCCTGACTCCTCTCCTAAACAAGGCTCCTACTGTGAGCTCCCTTAGGTCTCACAGTGACTCTTTCAGCAGCTGCAGTTTAGTATGATATCTTGTGCTGCCAGGGCACAAGTCAAGTCTGCAACAGCCCTTAAAATCAGGGAATTATGTATTAAGAGTCCCTTCAATCTTAAATGCAGAAAACAAGATACTCACACATGTCCATGCTGTCAGCATTACTCACTTCTCTGGATCACCACCACCTGGGATTCATTCACTCCCTGCACCAGACAATCACCTTCCTAATAAAGCATCCAGAGACTTGGGTCCATGATTTGAAACTCTAGTCACAGCATTTACACACACTTTGTATTCCTTTGCTGGCATTTGTTGAGAAATTAATGTCCAACTATTGACTGTCATCCTCCATGAGAGAACCATATCTCATAAGACTCCAGATAGGCAGGTCTAGACTGGTACTCCAGTCAGTACATCGATTTTCACTCCTCTGGTCCAGAGAAGATATGAATCACACTTAATGCTGAGCTGATGCTCAGCAAACATGCTGCATGCACTGCTCCATTCTTTACAGTCGGCACATATTTTACCAGAGCTGTTCAGCAAAACACAGATTTTTATTGATTTGCCTCTCAAGAAAAAAAATCCAAACAAACAAAAATAAATGCCAACAAACCATCAAATAAACCAACAGTCTCTGAAAATTTCAGACTAGATCATTCCCATGGTCCTTTGTGCAGCTGGATGGGAAGGCACATACGGCACATCTGGGTTTGGAGGAGTGAACCAGGAGAGACAGGGAAGGACCGTGTGGTTCCACTGTATTAGGAAGGAATTCCCCTAAAAGCTGCCAGGCACTTGCTCATTGTCTATTCCAACAAACATGGGCATACTGAACTGGAAACATAATTCTTATTGTTTTTTATTGGCATAAAAAAGCATTTCTGACTCCAAAAATCTAGCCTTGGACTTTTACAGAAAATTACTTGCAAAATATTTGATTGAATAAACTTTAGTATAAACAGGAATCTAGTTGTATGCATCTGCTACCCTCGGCAATATTGTTAGGCTGTTGATAGCATCATACCAATAGAATCACATCCAGAGCCTGCCTTGGTCTTGTCCTTCTCCATCCCAAAAAAAAAATTCAACTATCTATCTATCTAAATCTTCATAATCTCACTCAGTTTCAGCCATAGTCATAGATGTTCTTTGCAAGCTGCTTGCTCTGGGATGTTGTCTCTGATGCTATTTTATTCCCCGAGAGCTTGCCTAGTATGATTCTCGGTGCACTCAGACAGGATAGTTTAGCAGAAATTGAGGTAAAGAAGTTAGACAACATTCTCATTTTAGAGAAATACATCCTGTAAAGAGGAAAACAGTGGTTCAGTGGCAAGCAAACCTATGCACTGTCTATAAACCATCCATACTATGATTCAATCATAGCTCTAATGTTATGCATATTTATTTGAAAGTGATTCAAGTGGTTAGCTCAGTCTTCTTGCATGCACAGTTAGAGATCTTGAAAGATTTTTGCTTCTCAAACCTCATCACTCTGAATTGTTGTCTTTCCAGGGTGGTACAGAAAGTTGCCAGTCACCTTGCAAAGGTCTGACAGGTGTGTCTTATCACATCAGTTAAATCCATGCAATAAACCTGTGTCTAGGAAGCCTGCAACCAAGTACAGTAGTAGCACAGCAGTTAACTTCTATGCCTCTCTGGCCTCATGTTTACCTCTGAAAATTAACCTGGTAATGCACCAATTAAGCATAGAGTATTTATAACGGCAAAAACAGAAACAGAGGGAGCACTGAAACCAACCATGAGAAGACCACGCTGGCATTCTGTTCTTCTTGGATGATTTTTATCTAGAAGATTGCTCAGTCACCCTTACAGCACAAAAACTGCAGCATTGCGTAATGAAAAGCTGGCTGTAGGGTTACTTTTACTTCTGTGTGCTCTCTTTCTGTGCATCACAGAACACAAGGCTGTCTATTCTTTATATGAAATATTGTTCGCTTGTTTAAAGAAGAAGAAACAATCTCATACCTATTTGCCACCTTTGTGTAAGTAAGGTACACCTTTGAATTTCTGCTGCTGTTTGTATTGTGGCTCAGCTTGGGCCAGCCTTTCTAGGGTTGTTGAAAGCATGTACAGGGCTTTTTGCAGACAAGCTTGAGTATCTCCTGCCCCAGCTGATGCAACATTAGGATGTCCTGCAAAGTGATAAGCAGGGCAGCATGGTCTTGCCAGCGCTATGCAGGGATCAGTCACAAGGAGGGGAGTGCTGGCTTATGCCCACTGTAGCAGCTTTTGTGATATACATGTCTGTAGTGCAGGAGTACAACCAGAAAATATTAATTTTAATGAAAATAAAACAGGTATGTACAACTTAGCAACTAGTGTGGGGTGGATAAGCCATTTGAGCCTTAGGGTACATAGACTTAACTAGTCTACAAGAATGTTATCTACACTGTAGATATAAAGTTATGCCAAACAATCCTGCCCTCTGCACTGGCATCGTTCAATTAAGCCATTAAGAAACTCTGAATTTTAGCCAGAGCTTGGTTAGAAGCCAATCTCAGGGCCAGGGCATGTGAAAGGATGCTTAGATCCAGAAGCCAGGAGCTTGCAAAAAGAATTATTTTTAAGCATCATGATCATTATAGCTATTCCTTTGGAGACATCTGTGAGGGAGTTAATTTATAATGGATAACTTTCTAGTCCTTTTTGGAAATGGAGATGCCATATGTCAGAGCTGGTTTTCTGATAAGTTGCTTCTTTGGCTGACTTTTTCAAAGTTTCTGATTCCCATTTGTTTTTTGTGTGATCAACTGAATCTTAGTTAAGCTGTGTTCAAGAACTGAGTCCTATATTCTTCTTTAATGAGGATCAGCTTTTCTTTTTCCTGGTCCTCAATTTTATGATTCTTGGTCAGAAATATTACTTTTCTCATATAACATCAAGGCAAGAGAATTGTACAGATATATCTCCTTTTAGTAATGTGATCTTGCTTTAAATATGGGGGGGTTGGACTAGATGATCTTTCGAGGTCCCTTCTAACCCTTGAGATTCTGTGATTCTGTGAAAATACTACCCTGCCTTTTCTCGTCTGCAATTTGTGCTTTAGGTTGTGAATAGCTTCACCATGTTTGTTTGGTTTTTTTTTTTTTTATTTAACTTACTCTCTTTTTTTGTCCTTTTTTCGCTATTGATAGTACGGGAGGTTTTACCTAACACAGACTTAAGTAAGCATTTACCATTATATTTCTCAGAAGTACCTGTGACATCAATATCCTTAAGCATCTGCTCAAGTACTTTGCTATATCTTTGTTGTTGGTAAAGTAGGTACTATGAACCAAATTTTCTCCGTTTCTTAGTTTTACCAAGCAATCTGGTCTCTCCTTCATTCTGTCACACAAAATGTAGTGTATCACCAGAGACGGAATCTGCCTGCAAGCAAAAATAGCAATGAAAGCTACCACGTTGCCCCAGAGCATCAAGGGAAATGTTCAATCCAAAGCATCTGGGCTTAGCAGTACAAAAATTAGAAGAACAATAAGACAAAATCTGCTTAAATGCCAGGAATAATAGAGTTCAGACTATGCTTTGTCACATTGCATCAGTTTATGTGGCATTACGTAATGCTACAGCACCTTTCTTAATTCAGCACAAATCTTTATATGGTATCTCATATTCTAATCAAAAGTTGAGCACAACATTTTATCTCCCATTTTCTCCCAAAAGGAATTAATTCCAACATGAGCTGGAAGAAGATGAGTAGGCAAAATATTCTGGTTAATCCTAGGGAATATTTTTTATTATTATTTACTAATGCTTTCATGTAAACATTTCTCATCTCTGTGAGGGGTAAGTGGAATTTCAGGATGAGATAGAAAAGTCAGGGATTGAATACGATATATGGTACTAATGTGTGTCAGCTAACCCTATTGGCTTGGATCTGATATGATTTGAAGGATATAGCAAGGGACTCTTTTCGACCTTTTTTCAATGTTGATGCTTCCTTAAATTTTAGCGGTAATTTCTTTCTATGTGTGTTGAGAAAGTAAGGTCAATTTTTAATATCAAATATTAAAGACTATCCTTTTTCAGTATTCTTCATCCATAAAGAAAAATAATCTTCACATTTTCTGAATTGATTCTTTTTTCAGATTAATTTCTACCTAAAATTTTCAGGGTCCAAGAACCGTAATTCACTGATATAGCAAAACTGTTAGACCTTCCTCAAACCTGAGGAATTTCACTTTAAGCAGATGAGGTACTGAATTTTCTTTCTATACCGAAAGTCTTTTGACAGTACTAGTCTCCAGCTGCAACAGTAAATACACTGAGCTTTAAAGATGACTAAATTAGGTACAAAGCCACAGGGGATTTCCTATTACCTCCGTAAATGTTAGTATCTCCTGCTGATTAAATGTCCTGTAAACATTCTTAGACAGTTACTCATGCAGATTGATTGTACAGTAGGACTAAAGAAAAACACCTGCTTAGTTGAATAAGATATTCTAGAACCATTTTTAAAGTAATAAGCTGGCTATAAGAAATAACACAATTTTAACGCACTGAAAGGAACATAACAGCTGGATGCTGTTGGAGGGATTGTGCATCTGTCCTCTTCATGCTTTCCTCATCCAACAGTACTGTAGCTAAAGCTACCTGGATCTTGTCCCCATTCCTACCAGATATTTGTACTCAGATAAAAGGGTAAAATAATGCTATTGAATGCAGTAAAATGTGCCATCTTAAGTAAATAGAAATAGATAAATCAGAATGGATATGTTTAAAAATGGGCATATATTTGTATGTGAAATTACTTCTACATTTTATCTTACAATTTAAAATAGACTTTTCATATAAATGTACTTATAGCTGGAATGCAATGATATCCATTCCTCTTCAGTGTTAAGTACCTGTTTTGGAGCATCTGGATGGGAGATTTTAGTCATGTAAAGATAACCAAACATTACAAGGCTTTTGAAAATGAGGTCTGCAGTGAATACTTTGTGTAAAACAGCTATTGTTTCTGCTTGCAATGGGCTTGAAGTTTGGAGGATTTTCTTTGGTTTTGGGGTGTTTTTAATATTTCAGGAACTTCATGCACAGGGAAATGGTGTAGTATTGATGTATTGATAATGATGTAATAATATTAAAAAGAATTTAAGAGTGTAACATTAAATGCTTGGTATATAAAAATATTGGGGAGAGGAGTAAATTGAACAGTGATGAGCCACCTCCCACATGAGGAGACCATGAACTCCTCCTTGACTGTATTCCCAAGTTTCCTTCCACTGATGTGTCCCCACCAACCTACAAAGACCATACCAGAGACATACAGAAAAATATTTCCTCAGCTCAGAACCATCCTACATCTTCTGCTGAACTCACAGGAACCAGAAGTCAGTCTCGCCTAGGAGGCCTTCTCTTAGCAAGAGTCTTGAGTTTGATCTCAAACACTGATGTCTTTTCAGGAGGTTCACATGATTTCTGAATCACCTTATTGTTCCTACCCTAGGACAGTAGACAGTGGGATGGTGCAGCTTCAGTTGAGTTTGACTGTTCTTCTTCAGTCACCATTTTCTCCTTGTCCTCAAGCCACCCTCAGAATGCTATCCTGTGAGACTTTAGCTAAATGTTTGTATAGATGAGGGCATTTTGTTCTTTTATGATTCATGAAGATGTACTGGCTCATTAGCATCAGCGAGTGTAAAATCTACATTTCCTTTCATTTAAATAAATCTCTTGCATCTGTATGACTGCATCAGTCTGACAGTCTTAATGTTTATGTACCTTTCTTTAAGGTACATTAATACAAAAATCAAAGCCAAAGGACAAAAAGTACAGTAAACAGGGAACTGCAGAATGGAAAATGAAACAGACTGAGATTACACAAGGTGTTGACATATTTAGATTTCCGTAAGGCTTCTGAAATTTTATACTTCACTAAATCATTTAGGCGATTGAATGATAGGAAAGAAGCATACCCTTCATTAAAAGGCTGATTGATATATCTCTACTTATAATGGTGAAGAGTAAATCAATTTAAAGGGACATTTTTTAAAATGGCATTGTTCTAGCCTTTGGAAGACAGCATAAAACCAGTTTTCATATATTATTATACAGCTTTCTGATATTCAAAGACTGAGAAAATTGGAACCATAATGAGAACATGGTTTGGGGGGATTCTAATTTGCTCAGTAAAGTGGAAATTTCAGCACCAACTGAGTGTACAACCAAAGCCAAGAAAAAGGATAAGACTGTAGGACAAGCAGGATAACAGCTGCAAGCCTAGGGAGAAATGACTCTAGAAAAAAACAAAGATATAAATATTTAGATTACTATGATTTCTGATGCAATGTTTTGATGAAGAGATTAACATGACAGAGTGGATGTATGCATTAACTGATGAACTGTGTGTAAGGACATTGTGGGTAAAACTCAGCTGCCTGAACAGATGTCTAGTGCTGTATAAAGTGCTGTTCAGTATCCAAAACACCTGAACACATTGCATAGACAAAGAACTTGCCAGAGATGACAACCCATTTGGAGTGGTGGCTGGAAGCTAGGCAAGATCCACTTGTGCTTCTAAATTTTCACTAAACACCTACAGTTAGACAAATAAACCCTACTCCTATTACTACTCAATTACAGTACCAGTGCAACTGCTACCAGGACATGGTGTTGTATTCTACTTTCAACAGCTCAAGAGAGAGGGTAAAGGCAACTGAGAGACACATAAGAATGATGCAGTGGGTGAGGAGATATGTCTACCATCATAGCCAAAGAGAACTCACCACATTTTTAGGACACTTAAAGAAAAACACAATTCACCACAGACTAGAGTTTTCTCACGGGAAATTCTAGTCTGAGAATACAAGATTTTTTCATTCTAAATGATTAAATTCTACTAACTGCAAGTCAAATTTGATACATTCTTAGCAAAAAATGAAATTGGAGTTTTCACAGAGATGTCAAGGGTTATAACCTAGAATGAATCAAAGAGGTTTGTTTGATTGTTTGTTTTTCTTATTACTGTAAATGATGATTACATCTGAATACTTCTCTAAAAGTGCAGCTCTAGTTCAAATGAAAATTAAGTTTTGGTCTTCACAATAAATACGAATCGTTTTCTTTCACCTGAGTTCATGAACTTGTTTCATTATATATTAAAATTACCTGAGAAACAATTCTAGACCTAGGTTCATGTTGACAGTGACCTAGAGGGGCTGGAGAAATGAGTCAACCAGAATCTTTTAATGTTCAACAAAGGGAAAACCAAAGCCCTTCATCTGGAGAGGAATAACCTACCAGCAGAGGCTGGAAAGAAGCTTTGGAGAAGAGAGTCCTGATAGACAACAAGGAAACCTGAGCCAGGAATGCACTCTTGTGCCAAAAAAGGCCAGCATCAGGAGGAATACTTCCAGAAGGCTGAAGGAGATGATCCTTGCCCTCCACTCAACACTAGCAAGACATACTGCAGTTCTGGGTCCAGTTCTGGCCTCCCCAGTACAAGAGAAACATGGACATATTGAAGTGCATAAAACTTTACTTGAAAAATCTTATACGTTGTACATTCTCTTCTAACTAATCTGACTAATCATTCTAACTAATGAGAAATCAGGTTTTGAACATAAAGGTACGATACACATTCTTTCACCAAAGAATGCACTGCTCCTTGAAATTGCTGTAAATTAACCCTAAAGTGAGACTTTGAAAACTTAGAAGTCAGATCAGAGAGTAACTAAATCCATAATCATGTTGCTATTACTGCATTCAGAGAAATACATTATTTTTAAGTCTCTTTCAAAAAAGAGAATACATACAAATGAAGGAGGAGGGAAAGACACAACAAAGTCTTTCTCATCATTTGGACTACTGCTAGCACTTTTGACCTTTCTCTCATCACTGATTTTTCAAAAGATGAATGAATCAGTCCGTAGAGATTTCCAACCAAGTAGAAACATTTTAGAGGGGAGAAGGTGTTTGTGGTCAATCCTTTTTAAAGATAGATTGAATTATTCTTAGCACAGAGCTAGATTTTCTGGTTTACATAAATGGTGATTCATTGTTCTTGTGATATTCTGTTCTGCGTGGCTAAGTGAAGTACAGTTTAATGGCCAGTCATTTTGAAACTACTTTAGACTACACACAGGTGAATTAAAGGTAAACTTGTTCTTGTTCAAGAAGAAAGGTGATGACACACCCCATCCACTGGCTTCTTGAGTAATTTACAGAAAATAATTGCAGGAATGAATACAATAGGCTAGCAGAAAGGAAAAATGGGCTAGGAACCAGCCTGTCCACCTCAGGTATCTAACTTGCACCTAGTATTTTGCAGTCTGGTGACATAGCCGCTTCCAGTTCTTTCTGAGCTGCATGTGAGGAGGTGACTAAAGGCATCTAGAGGGATAGCTGGGCTGACTTGCCGCATGCTGAGGAAGTCAGGCCTTCTGAGGTGCTTTTTTGTCCCTTACACCAACTGAAGCACTTGAGGCAGCTATGTGCCTTCAACATTTCTGTCCTTGTTATTTACCTGAGCAACATATCATGGATCCCTCCATTTTTAGTGTTGTTATCTCATCATGGAGTGGATCCTCTATTCAAAGTCTTGTCCTACCTGACTTACTAAGCAGCTTTTTAACTTTAACTTTTCAAACCTTTGTCTGCAATTACAGATTCAGGAAAGCAATGACTCTGGAATCCCAAAAGGCTTTTTAATCATCATGAAAGTAAAGTACATACTCAGCTACTCCATACCTCCAAAGATTTTGTTTCCTCTGTAACCTCAAAAAAGGTTCCTAGCCCTTTTATACAGCAGTCAGTACTGCCATCCTTGCATACTGAGAACTGGACTCCAACTGCCAAAACTTTTATCATTAGTGGTATCAGTCTCATACTACGCACATAAGACAAATGTTAATTAATTATTTGGAGGTAAAAAACAAATCCTTGGTAATTCTAGTTACTAGTAATTTCCTATAGGACGTAGATATAAGCACATTTTGCCTGGACACAGTTATTCAATTTTAAATTGACTATATGCTCAATCAGGAGGAAGACATGTTCATTGTTACTTTTGAGTAAGGCAGAGAAAACATAGAATCACTGAGATGTCCCACGTGTGGGGAAGGGAAGAAAACTACACTGTAAGTGAAAAAAAGTAATCAGACCAGATGTCTTTTCCCCATCAGCTTCATCCTCTGTGGTAAAAATTAGTGATGCTTAACTGATTTGTATAAAATAAAAATAAATATGGACACAATTTTCATTATATTCCAGATTCATTATTTCAGACATTTATTCATAAATGAAATATCTTTGGTTTAGATTGTCCTTTTAGTTCTGTGATTTCTTTTTGGGTTGTATAATTCTGTAAGAGGTATATTTTTAGACCATGCTGTGGGGAGTCCTAGCTCAGATCAGTCTGAATCCACAAATACGTAAGTGCTTATCAGATTATTCTGAGGTTTGCCCTTTTATTGTGAAAGCTGTAGGAGGAGGAGATGTTAGAGTTAACAGAGGGAAATCTGAAAAACAGAAAGTATTTTGGAGACAGGTTCATGTATCTAGTGGTTGGTTTTCATTCCCTTGATAATTTTGCCAATCCCTGGAATAATGGGAAGAGATGTACTCTGAAATAGAGTTTGCTGCTGCCCTTGCTCTCTACTTCTGGCATAAAGTCCTGGGTTCATTGACACGTGATTGCCAACTTCGTGTAATTTAAGGGAAAGGATCTCTATAAAAAGATTTCCAAAATGAAAAATGCCGAGACTAAAAGGTGTCAAAGGTGTTAAATTGGGTGCATGGGGGTTCATTATTTCAGCAATATGCAATATGGAATATAAACTGAAGCTGTGGAAAAAGTTGATGCATTCATACAGTCTTCACATATCTTCTAATAAAATGTCCTTTTTAATATAAGATATTACCACTATAGTTATACAGTTGTACCATTTTGATTTAGGAGAAGACTGGGAACAGTTTGAAATGTATTTGACATTTACACTCAGCAATTAAGGTGACAGGATTCAACAACAAACATGATACTTCAAACAGTTAATAAGATTGGATTTATAATTAGGCTGTTGTCTTTTAGCTTTTACTTCTCTAAAACAAGGAACTGACATGTTGTAAAAGGTTAATATTAATCCTGATCAGCAACTAAGCACCAATCAGCCACCCACTCTACCCCAAAGGGATTAGGGACACAACCAGAAAAGCGAAAGCAAAAAGCCCTTGAGGCTTGATGTAAGGACAGTTAAGTGAAGAGGGGAAAAAACACAAACAAGTTCCATTTAAAAGTAAAAAAAAGTTCCATAACAAAAAATCTAAAAGTTCCATTTAAATATAAGAAAAAGCTATTTTACTGTGAGTGTGAGGGAGCCCTGGCACAGGATGCCTAGGAAGCATGTGGAGTCACCTTCCTTGGAGGTCTTCAAGACCCACCCGGGACGTATTCCTGTGCAACCTGATCTAGGTGGACCTGCTTCTGCAAGAGGGTTGGACTAGATGATCTCTAAAGGTCCCTTTCAACCCCTAACATCCCTGTGTCCCTGTGTTAAAACTTCCCTGTATCATCAACAGTGTTTTGATTACAAATCCAAAAGAGCACTATGCAAACTGCCAAGAAAGTTACCTCCATGCCAGCCAAATCCAGTACAATTCCATAAATGAATACCTGATTCACATCCTCCTGTCTTTAGGTTTTCAGTCACTACTTTCACAGGTAAAAGCATGTAAACTAAGTATAAAGTCAGACTGCAGTGCAGTGTATAGTAAAAACTGTTCTAGAGTGTTTACTTGCCTCCATTTGTATTGACTAGTTAAGTTCTTATGCTACTTGCTGTTTATCAAGATGTGACTTTCTTGTTCAGTATATGGTGTAGTGATGTTGTATGTATTTGTCTAGTAATGGTAAAAATACGTTTCATGTTCCTCTTCCATTCCAGTTGTAAGGCGCATCACATAACTCACAATTGAGCTTCTTGTATAAACGAGCTAAGGATTGAACTGACACAGATGACCCTCTTATTTTTAGTGTTATGTCTATGCTTGAGTTTAGAAGATAAATTGCAGCTCATAGAGACTTTTAAACTTGCCAGCTTGGTTCTTCACAACAAGTGAAACTGAGATAAGAGGTTAAGGACAGACTGTGGGACCTCTCAAGATCCCAAAGCAGATAGTTATGTAGGCTGTATCAGACTAGCTCAGGTATTTCTAGAACTCAAAATATTTCTTTGTAGTAGTTCCTTTGTACAGCATAGAAGAAAAAAGCTTGCATAGTTGATGCCCTGTCATAGCTGTTCTGCCTGGGAGGCTGTACTGGAGGGCAAATGTAACAAAGAAATCAATTCTACATAAGTATAAAAAAACCTTCTGTGAGGTGTATAGATCATCAAAGTGTTGTGAGTTTTATCTAGGAAAAATGCTTGAAAAATCCATCAACATAGAGGATCTAAGAAGACATTTTTGAATTCTTGTACTTAATGGATATCTCCAAAGCCTTAAAACCAAACAGAACAGGAATAGTAGGATATGTAAAAATGTGGTTTAACAGATAAAAGAATGTGCTCACAATAGATCCGGTTGTGAAATCCAATATCAAAGGTCTAGAGAATCCAACTAAATTTACAGATCTTTAATTATTTCTGAGAGTTCCCACACACAAAATGGGCACTGCGTTATCTTGTTACATTGAGAGTCATTGCATTTTATTGGGTTCACTTAATAATGCATAATCCAGAGCATATTCCCCAGAGGACCCAACAGTGGCACAGGAAACCTGTATGTCCATTACATATTTTATCCTAAGGGTGCATGTTTGGCACTCTTTAAATGCCACTGCTAATACAAATTTGTCTAGTAAGGACAGCTATTCTGGTAAAGTCATGTTTTGGGGAAAGGAGTGCTATTAACATCAAATATCTTATATTTCACTTCATTATACTCCTCAGAATGTTATATCAAAACAGAAAAGGTGAATTTTGCAGAAAGAGTACCTCAGTATTCATAGTCATTAAAATCTCAAACTGGACTGCTCCAGTAACTGCTGAAACGTGTTGTACTTGGTAGAGAAATACAGCTGATAGACACTAAGCAGATGCTGAGGACAGGACACCAGAAATAGGGCTCAGTTACTGCCTTCAAAAATAGGCCAACATCAAAGATAAATTCCAGAAGATCTTGTCATTGATACTTCCTCTTATTGTCTTCAAGTTTCTTTCCCAGGAGATGGAAATATAAATGCCTTTGGTTTCCACAGTAAAAGCGGATTCCAGACACCTCTGGTACCATAAGTACATCACATTTACAGTCACCTGCTGCATACTGATGTTCAGAATTGTACTGCCCCTAAAACCACCTAGGGATTTACTATCATAACACCTGTAGAGATCCATATCCAGATGACCTCCATGTATCATTCTGTAGTTGAAGTTATTTATGGAAATGAATACATTTTTTTTTCTCCTGTGCACTGAGACAGTTCTTGTAAAAAGAAATTGAGCAACCATTGGTTGAACATGAGCAACACATCAAAACCTGTGAGCTTCTGTCTTGCTATTCATATCTCAGTTCAGTGATTTCATACTTCTATGACAATTGTCTTAGGGCTCTTTTAATTTCCACTAGGTAATGTTCCTAAAAATGTTGTACTTCTCTTCCAGAACAGTCAATCAGGTTCCTTCTGTTGTTAGCTGACATGGTAAGCATCCCCAAAGCTGGCACATACCTCCAGATATATCCAATAGACTTAATGTGGTGTCCATGTGTTTAGACTACATGCAATAGGCTAGATGTCTTCACTATGTGTCAAATTCACATCGATATTAGTCTGCAACATAAGTCACATTGAAGACATTGCTCTTCCCAGCATCAGTGACACTAAAAAATCCTATTTCACTGACCCAAGTGTTGGATAGCAGGGGTCTAGGCCTAGACAGTATACAGGATCTTAGATATTCCTGAGAGAGAACTGAGCTTTGTATTCTTGAAACAAAACACTGAGCCTTCACTGTTAAAAAGTTTGGGGTTTTTTTCTCTTGCTCTCTTGTGTTCTTTTATTCTTCTGCTGCTTGAAGAGACTTTTTTTTTTTTTCCATTCTGGTTACAAGAAATATTCTAGCAAAAGTATCTTTAAAATTTGTTTTGTTACTACTTCTCTCTCTTTGGAACTAACAACAATTTCTCTAATTACTGCACACTTCATGTCCAAATTTGAAAAGATACTTTAGTTTCTAGAGAATTAGGGAAATAGCTCTATATACTGCAAGTTTCACAGTACTTTATTTTTTCTTAATGTTACAGTTTGAAAGAAAGATAAGTTCCAAATCATTGAATATTCAAAGGATACTGTTTGCACAAATAATGGAGAAAAAACCCAACACTGTTATTATCAGGCTCTTCAGTTTTACTTCATGTTCTACAGAAAAGAATCTGAACATACACCTGAATGTCGACAACACAGTTCCATTGGACACACGAGAAGCAATCTGTATGTACACAATGTTAAATGTTTGTTTTATATGGATCACTTAACAAGGGCTGTTTAAGATTTGTAAAGCTTAAAGGCCAATCAAAACATATCTCAGTGAGATTTTTTGTGCAGCTTTCCTAATCACTGTTGCTGAAATTGTTGTGAAACTCAGGGGAGTAAATTAGAGCAGGTATGAACCTGCAGTCTACTCTGGCACTCTTTGCCTTTCCTCTCGACATCTCCAGGGCCATCCAAGTCAGCATAGGGATACCAGCTGCCAGAACCTGTTGTTTACTGATTGTACAGGCAGAGATGATCCTCTGCTCTCCACCGAAGCAAGGAAATGTGTGTGTGTGTGTGCCTTTCATTGGCAGAGTGACTTCTTTGAACTGCCTGTTTTGTCATTCCGCAGCCAACCAACTAAAGGTAAGAACTCAAAAAGCACAGGTCCAGGCTGCCTCAGCAAAGCTTCAGTTTGGAGCAGTAACAGGAGGAGGTCTCTGTGGACAAGGTTTTCAAGTTAACATGCTAGGAAAGTGTATGTGTGCTGCTGACTCTTCCCCTGAATGTCTCTGTAGACTTGTTAGGATGCAACATCACCAATACAAAAATGTTCCTCTTAGACAATGTCCTTGAGACTTTGCATGTAGACTTACTAAATTCTAGTCTGGTTTAATGAAGTATACAATGTCAATGACTTACACTGTACTGAGAATATCCATTGTTAGGATAGTTTTCTCTCTCTGGCCAGTGAGAAAAAAAGGTTTCTTCAAAACCTTTCCTCAACCATTGTAGTTTGGTGGCCTGAATTTCCATACATCTCTCTGTAGCTATGAAGAGAGAATAGCTTAGATGCTAAAATAGGGATCTAAGTACCCCTTCTAGCTCCAAAAAGAAATCAAGTGACTTCCATGGCTATTCGGGGAAGATTCATTCAGTTTTCTGTAGCCATTTCCCAGCTGTGACCCTGGATCTCAACATTTAGGAATTTTTCTGCAATTGCTTAGCTCTAAAGCAAAGCTACAAAGAAAACTCATTTTTTATGTTTGAATAACATGCAGCACAAGACATGTTTTCCTGACACTCATTAACTTAATGTGCAATTAAAAAAAAAAACCCTACTCTTTTTATTGGTAATATAAAATAGAGCAGAGAAAATGAAGACATACTATAAAATTTCTGAAATAAAGCATCTGTCTCAGAGCTCGTCAAGTTCCTTAATATATCATTAAAATTCACTATTCACTAGTCTTTGCTTAGTGAACAATTTCATGTGAATAGTTTCAAACCTTTCTTTAATCCCAGCCATCCTCAACAGCTTGCTCTTGCATTCTTCTAGTGAAATTAATTTCACACGTATATAAATAAGAAATGGAGTGAGGTGGTGGTTCTCTGTAGGTTTTTTTACATGTTATTTTTACTGAACTAATTAACATTTTATTTTTTTGTCATTTGAATTAAGGAAACATTCCCCACCCCCAAACCAGACACATTCTGTCTTTAGGAAATTGCAGAAGGCTGTACATGAACACTTTCAGCCAGGACTATCAACAAGGCATCAGGATGTAATGAAATGGGGGATTAACGTTTTTGAGATTGGGATGCTGTTGCTAGGGCTCCTGTAACAATAGGTCTTTTCTTATTGTTGTGCTCCTTTGCTGTCATCAGAGTATAAATATCTGCGGAGTATTGTTGTGGGATTCAAAATCTCCCAGAAGGATTTCAAACCAACGTGAACGAGAGTACTCTAGAGGCAATGGGGACTTTGTACTTGAGTACATTGATGTCTCCAGGGTGATGAAAGCTTTTGTAAACAATTATCCTTGGTGATAAAGAAAAAAAATAAAATAACATAGAAAGGCCTGTGTGATTCTAAGTCAAAGTATTATAAAGTTGTAATGTGTCAGGGGTTTTTTTTGTATTTTACTATCACTCCCTCTTCTTTGTATTTATAACCAGTGTTCTATATTTTATACCTAGTGTGCACGTGAATGGGTTCTGTTATATGTCTCTATGTGTTTAACCATATACTTAGGTTTCTGCACTCTTAAATCATTCTACTTGTCAGAACAAAACGAGCTCTATGCAGCATACTAGGCATTTGTGTAAATGGCTGTCAGCTGTCAGCCTAGGTATGAAGTCCTCTGTGGAGCCTGGGGTCTTTTCATGAAGGTGAAACCTCTAAGCACTGAGATGAAAGGATAGCCAAATGAGCTACAAAATTTCCAGTAATATCATTAAGGAATGATCAGCTAAACATTTCAATATGATCATCATAAAATGTTTCAGCAATTAATATTTACAATTTGAAGTGCCAAAGTGTAATTAAAGGCTAAAGGCCAAGAGCCAGGTGCCATGAAGTAGCTGTGATGAGTTCTGTGCTCAGCTGTAGCTATCAGCCGCATGTCTGAGACAGCCTTTGTCCTTCTCATCTGTGCTTGCTCACATGGCTGAGGAACTCTGAGGATGGAAAAAAAAGTGGATTGAGTGCTTAAGATCTTACAGTACATTTGGCTGATGAGGAGGTCTGAATTGCCAATAATGCTTGTAAAAAAAAAAAAATCAATGCTTGTAATAAAGCTCAAGAGGGACAGAGAATTTCTGGAGAGAGTCCAGCACAGGACCACCAAGATGTTCCTATGTGACCTGATCTAGGTGAACCTGCTTCTGCAGGAGGGTTGGACTAGATGATCTCTAAAGGTCCCTTCCAACCCCTACCATTCCATGATTCTATGGTTCTATGATTCTATGATAGGGGACTGGAACATCTTTCATACAAGGAAAGGCTGCAGGAACCAGGACTGTTTAGTCTAGAGAAGAGGAGACTGAGGGAAGATCTTATTAATACTCACACATATCTAAATGGTGGGTGTCAGGAGGTTGGGGTATCCCTTTCTTTTGATGGTATCTAGCAATAGGACAAGGGGTAATGGAATGAAGCTGGAACACAAAAAGTTCCATTTAAACATAAGGAAAAACTATTTTACTGTGAGGATGATGGAGCCCTGGAACAGTCTGCCCAGACAGAGTGACGAGTCTCCTTCCTTGGAGATCTTCAAGACCCACCTGCACATGTTCCTGTGTGACCTGATCTAGGTGGACCTGCTCTAGCAGAAGGGTTGGACTAGATGGTCTCTAAAGGTCCTTTCCAACCCTACCATTCTATTATTCTCTGATTGTTAACTTCATATTCACTCCCAGAAAAAATGTAATGCCCAGGAAAAGGAAAATAAATGCAACCAAAGTATTCTGTTTAGATACTGTTGGGCTGCCTTTTTCTATGTGCATGTTCTAGAGCACAGGAAGAATAGGAGTGTGAATGTGAACTAATATCATAAAATGAAAGTCCCAAAGTTCTGTGGTATCAATATGAGCACACATCCAGACACCACTGCTGCTGCCCAAATCTTAGGAGTTTTTTTCCATCTCAGGATTCTAATAAATAAGAAAGATATTATACTTATTTCCTCAAAGGAGCTTCAGATGACTCTAGTAGCAAAGGACTTACAGGCAACTGTGAAACTGTGGGTAAAATGAAAGGACCAATTTTCTTTGAGAGATAAAGAGATTCTTCCTCTTTTTTGCTATTTGTATCAATCCATTCTCCTTGGTATACTGTACGTGCTACTTGCCCTGCTTGGTAGGGTAGCAGTCCTAAGATAATGAGCACTAATGAGTTTCTGCAGTGAAGTCTATGACTTGGCTGACCCTTTTAAATATTACAAACAGCCACTTGAATAATGAACGATGAAGAAAATGAAGGTAACCTGTTCTTAGCACTTTAGCCTTTGAATGTCTGTTTGTCATTAGTTTTGTCATTTAGCACTGCTGTAGTACAACCAGCAGAAATCAGCAGATGGTAAAATTTACAAAAGTTGTTTCAGTGTGCAATATATTGAAGACTTTGAATACCGTCTGTTCTCCATTCGTTTTGCAGTAATGTTTTTTCTTGACACTGTGATGTAGCTAAATAATCTGTTTTGACTATTTAAGTATATAGACTTGTAGAAGGAGCAGTTCAAAATGAACTTGTCAGGGTTATTTTTGTTCTGCTCTCGTTCAGGAACAGCTGTGAAATTTTTGGATGCAGTATCAAAAAATAATGTAAGTAACAAAAGTGAGTTGTTATGAGAAAAACTGTATGAATATAAAATTTGCTGTAAAAGTACTGGTTAGGTTGATTGAAAGCTATTTTAAAATTCTAGCCAGATTTTCCAAATACTTTTTAACAAATGAAATGACATAGCAGACATTTTGAAAGAAAGTATCCTAATTTATTTATTTTCAGAACATATCTCCAAAAGCATTTCAATGCTAGTTAGATAAACTTGGAGGCAAAATGGAGCGAGAATTTGTAAATATTTATTGGCCAAAGAAAGAATGGAACTGACTTCCAAAATGTTATAACTCTTGCTTGGTAAGTCAGAGGTTTGCGTTTCAGTTTATAATCCCTTTGCTATTAAATGTTTAATAAAAAGATGTAAAAGCACCAGCAGAAAAGAATGAGAAAGCCTTAAGACAAACACATAGAGTTGAACAATGGTGTTCAGTGATGCACCTGTTATAAAACTCGTTTTTTGTTTCTATTAAGTCTTCTTAGTTAAATATTTTGCTTAACCATATTGTTTTGATTTGATAACTTTATTGACAAAATTGTTTGAAGTCAATTTAGGGAAAAAAAAAAAAATCTTGTTATTTGAGTATCAGCCAGTCATGGTCACATCCATTGCTGTAAGTATAAAACATTCTTAACAATGAAAGAATTGTTTATATTTCCACCAAGAAAAAAACATAGCTAACTGTCAGAAGAAAAAGACTTTTATGTTCAAGTGTCTGCACCTTGCTGCTTACCAGACCTCATGAGCAATTATTTCTTTGGTTTGCTGCAAGTTCATGAGCATAGGAACTATAGCCAAGGGACAATTGTGTTTATGGGCACCACTAGAATGGTTTCACTCCTTTCTTACACCATTTTTTAGTTTAGGGATGGCTGTTCATTTTTTCTGAATATTGGGATTTTCATGATTTTTTTTTTCCTCATAACATTTCAAACTGATTAGTGGACTTTTATCCATCAGAATCATATGAATTTGAAGTAAATTTTTTTTAAGACAATTTTAGACAAATACATTTCCAATGAAGTTTGCTTTTATTGAGTGATGTATTCTTGGTGAGGAGTGGTTATTTTTCATTTTTTCAGATGGAAATATTTGGTTTATCCTCTTTAGGGTGATGAAAAAGGACATTAAATTTACTTTTGTATCTATTCTTATCCAACTTGGATTGAATTTCACGTCTTCTTGCTGTGTTTTCTGTCTGCCTTCTCAATGTTTATCTATGGTATTTTGTAACATTTTCATTTTCTGCATTTCATTTCCATGCCAACACTGAAGGAAGCATTCATATATGGCTTAATCTCTATCTTTTTGCATAGATAAAAATCTCCCAGTGTTTGTTATTATCCACAAATTAAATAGTTCTTACCTATATCCTGATTGTAGGGTAGTATTTATACTGTCTCCTCTTCTGACTTATCAATACCTTAATTAACTCCATATCTTATTTTTGTTATGTCTTTGTTTTGCACACTAGTGTTAAAGAGTTAGCTTGAAGTGTTTCCATAATACACATATTTAAGTTTCCTTAATTATTACCTAATGCAGGTACTGCCATGATTATATAAAGTTAATAATATTAACATTTCTTTTTGGGCAGGGAATTATTGTTATTACTGCAATTACTTCTAGTATGATCTTTGTGCCACAGCTTGTAGTGTTAAAGGCACTTATAGTGCTGAAAAGTGACAAAATACTCAGTTCTTGGAGGTATGCCAAGGAAAATAAATGCATGATTACCTTTCTCCACTAGGTAATCTTGCTGGTGCTGACTGGGACATAGAAGAAATTATTCCTATCAAGTTCCTTTTAGTTGAGATGTTTGTGCTGGCAGAGAAATAGTCTCAATGCATATTTATCCCAAAAAGTTTTGATCTTCTGCTTCATTTTTGTGTGCTTTACATTGGAGAGATGCAGAACAGAAGTCAACTTACTTTACACAATCTCTGCCATCCATATATAGTTTGCTAACTTGACTTGTTGTACATCCGCCCAAGCTGCTTTGGATAGGGAGATAACCTTGCTCTTCAAAGTGGTTTAGCTTAACACTGAAAGTTGTATTGCTGAGTGACTTTGTCATCAATTTATTCTTTTTTCCAGCTAACAAAGATCTTCTAGGGGAAACATAATAGAAAACAGGTATCAGATATGCTCCCTGGACAAGACAAGGAAATGCACTTAACAGTTTACTTGTTTGCTTTAAAATATTCGAATTCATTCCTCTAGGTTGAAACAAATGACAGTAATTTTCTTCTTTGTTTCTTAAAGATGAAGAACTTACTCTGTTTGCATGACTATCTTTCATGACGTAATTCAAAGCATCTTTGGTAGTTCTCACATCTTAGTCTCAGGTGGTGTAAATCTAGGAATTAAAATCTCTCATTAAGGCATAATTTTTATTTATTCACTTCTACAGTCACATTACAGAGATTCTTGATCTATGTATACATTTAGAGTTTATCACTGGTTCATCAAATTGTCTCTGAATTTTTTTAACATCCTTTCCTACACACTCTCCAACATCTAATTTACTGAACCCTCATTCACCTGAGCTCTATTCAGCTAGGTTTTAACACTATGGTGATTCAGAAGTGTCTTCAGATCATTTCTCCACTCTTTCTAACTTTTAAGTCATTCACATCATGCTTAAGTATCTCAGACATCTACATGGTATCAATCCTTCAAGAATACTGTTTTTACTGGATTGCATATCTGTGATAGGAAATCAAATCTTTCTTATCATAATCAATCCCTATTGTTTGTTTTTAATTTCTTTTGCTATACATTTACATTCCTCTCTGGGACTGGGATAAGTTCCAGATAACTTAAACCTTCTCTTCTTTTTTTCAGTTTAACCTGGAATCTTGACCTGCTAGTGGTGGTTTAGCCCTGGCTGGATGTCAGGTGCCCACCAAGTCATAATGTCACTCCCCCTCCTAAACTTGACAGGGGAGAGAGAAATATAGTGAGAGGTTTGTGAGTTGAGATAAGGACAAGGAGATGACTCGGCAATTACTGTCATGGGCAAAACAGACTCAACTTGGGGAGAAACAGTTTGATTTATTAATGAACAGAACGGGGAGATAAGAAATAAAAAACAACTCTTCAAATGCCTCCCCCCACCCCTCCTTCTTCCCAGGACCATCCTTCCTTTTACCCCAGCAGTGCAGAGGATGTGGGTTACGGTCAGTTCATTACAGATGGACTTTGCTGTTGCTTCTTCTCAGGGGGAGGCACCCTCACTCTTCCCACTGCTACAGTGTGGAGTCCCTCCCACGGGAAGCAGTCCCTCACAAACTTCTCCAGCATGGGTCCTTCCCATGTGATATAGTTCCTCACAAACTGCTCCTATATGAGGCCTCCCACAAAGGCAGCTCCTCACACCCTGTCCCGATGTGGATCACCCACCAGGAGAACAGTCCTCCAGGTACCGACTGCTCCTGTGTGAGTCCCTCACAGGATCACAAGCCCTGACAGCAAACCTACTCTGTCATGAGCTCCTCTATCCCCAGTGACTCCCAGGTCCTGCCAGGAACTTGCTCCAACATGGGCTTCCCATGGAGACACAATCTCCTTCAGGTATCCACCTGCACCAGTGTGGGATCCTCCATGGGCTGCAAGTGGATTTCTGCTCCCCAGTGGCCTCCATGGACTGCAGGGGCACAGCTGCCTCACCATGGTGCTCACCTCAGGTCAGAGGGGAGTCTTTCTTTCAGGGCTTAAACACCTTTCTTCCCCCTGCCTTCTCCACTGAGCTGGTGTCTCTAGAGATGTTCTCACAGTCTCACTCTCTGTCGCTGCTCCAGTTCAGCAACTGCACAGCACCTCCTTTCCCTTCTGAAATCTGTTATTCACAGAGGTGTTACCTCCATCACTAATTGGCCAGGCCTGGGTCAGCTGCAGGGTCCATCTTAGAACTGACTGGCATTAGCCCTATCAGCTACAGGGGAAGCTTCTGGAAGGTCTTTGTTTAAAGAAGCTTCCCCTGAAGCCCACTTGCTACCAAAAAACCTGACCCAGGCAAACCCACTACATTGCTCCTGTGCAAGTTCTTGTCCTGTTGCTAAGAATGCTCAGTACAGTCCTCCCTATTAATTTCAAGATTCAATTAGTTCCAGTCCTGTTTCTCAATTTTTGTTTTGTCTACAACATCTCCTATGGTGGGATTTTAATTTTCTTTTTCCTAATAACAATCTCTTCCTGGTAAAAGTTCCATTTTTCTCTGTACCAACTACAAAGTACTCTTTGGCTGTCCATTACTCTCTCTTTGTTGCACTAAATGTGCTGTCTTCTCACACATCAACTTCTCTTGTGCTCGTACCAATCCTTTTTGTTTTTCTCTGAAGCAAATCTATTCTCCATCTTTCATTTTTCTCTTTTCCTGCAGAGTCTGTACAGGCTTGTCTTTCTGGGTTCACTTTCTTGTACTGGAGATTATTCTGTAGTTCTATTATGCAGTACATTTGCTGAACATTACTATGCTCAAAAGTCAAGAGATCTGTAACTCAAGTATATTACCAAGCATTATATCTTCCTTCTCCCTGCCCATCCTCAGATTCTGAAGTAAAGTCTGCCGCCACTTTTGGTTATGCCACTTGTTTATTTTCCTCCTTTTTTATGAGTTTCGGCTGTTGACTTTTCAACAAAAAAGAGCTTCCAGCTTGTGTACTGCTGTCAGAGGAAGGGGAAGAAATTATATCATTGGAGGTTTTAACGAAGTAAGGATAATTCAGCAAACTTGGCTTTTTCTGATAGACTTTTCTTTTTTTCTCTTAATGAATGCTCTGTCAAGTGCATGAATTCACAACATATTTTGGAGTCCTGAAGTAACTTAAATCCTTATAGCACAAATGTATAAAGATTTAGCTTTATTTTTTTTGTTATATGTATATTTATCTATATTTCTTTGTGGGAATGTGGTTAAAAAAAAGTCCTGGGGTTTTTTTTTGTGTTTTTTTTTTTTTTAATCGCTTTGTTTTTTTTCTTTTTTTCTGCTTCAGAAAAACTAGTATCAGGTTAAGATCTGTGTAGCAATAAACCTTTGCCACTGGCAGGAATCTAGCAGTCACAAACAATTAGTTCTTTCTGTGAATGGTCCAAGGTTAATTTTAGCCTCCTAAACTGTCCTCTGCCAGATCTGATAAGTTTTCTCCTTTAGCTCCAGCTATCTGGTCCCTGATGGGATTTGGCTACAAGGAGGATGGTATTATCATCCCATTAACTATCACTAGCAGGAGAACTGTGATGCTGATGAATATTGATCAGCTCTTCCACGGGGTTATCAGATGATGCTGAGTGAACCTGATGCTTGGTTGTTTCTGTGGGCAGCTTTTATTTTTTACTGGCTCATGGCGCTTCTCTCTCTGGCTCTGCCTGTGGAGGAGAGAGCAATGTAGCAGGGCATCTCTGCTTTTGCCATCAACAGGTTACATTTGATTGCAGGAAGGGATTGGAGTGAATGTTTTGCCGTGTCTGGGTCAAAGTCCACATATGACCCACACAGCTCTTTGCTTTATCATGTAGCTTTGCAAAATGCTTTTATTAGTGAAGCAGGAAGAGTCCCAGAAGGCTAGAAAGGACTTGGAACAGGCTTTCAGGCACTGGAGAGATCTGTTTGGTGCTCTCTATACCATGAATGGCTTGAACCAGAATGGTGACTTATCTGTGTCTCTGGGAGTTATGTGTGAAAAATGAGGGCCAGTGACACCCATCTTAATGGAACAGCAGTGTGCAACCCATCTTCCTGCAGACATTTGAAATCAGAAGATGCATTTGGTTGTTTTGTTTTTCAGAGCAGACTACTATGAACAAAAAACTTTATAGTGACAATGTTTTCTTCCAAGTTGGATCAATATTACTCAGGGCACTGGAAGCTAAACAATACTTCTTTGGGTCTTTTTTCTAAAACAAATATTCTGAGAAAAATAAATAGTGTAATTCCTTTCAAGGTGTAGCAACAGAAATTCTGAGACTAAAACCAGGACCAACACATTATTTATTAATACATAAAATATGTAGTCATTTAATCAAATTAAAATTTTATAAATCCTTTATTTTGGACATAATTTACCCATTTATGTCATTATTTTGACAGCTGCAATTCATTCAAGAGACATTTGGGGGACGAAAATCAAACAGGATCATCATATTAAGACAGATATTGAACAGATATTTCCTTGGAGTAAATGGTACCTTGGAATAAAGATCAAACAAAAAATGTGGCTTAGTATTACCATATGGAAAAGAAGAAAGAAAAAGAAACAAAGAAAGAAAGACGTGGTTTGAAATATTCCACTGTTTTGTTTGTTTTATCTCGCGCCAGTTCATGGTAAAATAGGAGAAAATTTTTTATTTAACATAGTTGTTTCCCATTTTCAATCTAAAGTAAATACTCGATGGATTTTTAAAATCTTAATAAGGTCTGCTATAATTTAATTTCATAGTTTTAGGAGACATATTAGTAAAGTTGTACTTTTTCTTTTTTTCTCTATGCTTCTTCCCACAAGCCTTTAAAAGTTATTGTCTTAGTGTGTAATTTCTAATCACAGAAAAACATAGCATCAATCAGAATTTCCCAAGCTCTATTTTTTTCCAGCTTGATCAGTGAAATGGGTGTCAGTTCTACCATGGGAAGGTATAGACAGGAATGCTGGAGGAAAAGGAGATTGCGATGTCTGAATTGGAGGTGATTTAAGTGTTGCATTCTTGTCTTGGAAAAAAAAAAGTATCTGGAAAAAAATTTAAAAGATCTTTCTAATTTAGAAAGAAAAAAACTTTGGAGCCTTTCAACAAAAACAAGATTTGGAAAGCATAGGAGCTCCAGCTACAACTAACTTGCTGTAACGTGTAGGCAAGGCTGCTGCAATGTCATGGAGAAAGCCTGGCCTCTCCAAAATGCAAAGCATTGGGACACAAAGTCTGCCCATCAAACTTTTACCTCTGGTCCCATCAAAGCTCACCACAACTAACATACTTCTAAAAGAGCATTTCCTTTTATATATTTGCCCCTTTCATAAACGTTTGATTTTCTTTGAGAAAATGTATTGTCACGAGACTCAATTACTTCAGTGTTTAACCTCATTGTCATTAGAAGAATAGAGAATGGTAGATGAGAAATGGGATAGGATGAGAAATAAACTAAAGGGAAGAAATTAGAAGGAAGGGTTGGGCTGTTGTTTGGTTTATGGGTTTTTTTAAGTTAAAGATCAATATCACTGCGATGGTCTTGGTTACTCAGTGGAAATAGTTTCAGAAAAGCACAGAAGTGTAAATTGAAATGCTCAGCCACTGTTTACAAATGTGTTCCTCTTGACTGCAGATTATTTTCACTCCTATAAATGCAAACACTTTTTAGCTGGACTTTGCCTCTTCCTGTTTTTTGGCTTTAGTTAAAAAAAATAAAAAATAATACAGAATCAACTGGCACAAAACCACTAAAATGATCAAATAATTCAAAACTAATTTTTGAGTGACTTGCATCCAACACTCTGTTCCCTGCCACCTACAGAGGATTTTTTTCTGTTTTGTGTACTCTGAATTTTATTATAAGATCTAGTTATGAAATCTAAAACTTGAAAGTCACAAAAGATCTGTTTCAATCAAGCATCATAGGTTATAACAGAAGAAATTAAGAAGAAATCAATAAATTATATTTTTTACTGAAATGCAAAGGTAATCTCCATTGCACTTCTTGATTTCTGAAGGTATATTTGAATAACTCCATAGGATCCTGCCAGGTCCATGCCACCTTTGTAGATCTTACATACTTGTGTCCCTGTGTGAGTTTCAAATAAGCCACACAATTGCTTAATACTAGAAAAGTTTCATTCAATTAATATTTCCCTTTTTATGCCAGAAGTTTCTTGGATGTGACTTTCATCACCAACCTTTGATGCCTACTTTGGTGGTACATCCATTAACTTCATGTCAAAAGTTCTCTACATTTAGATCAAGTACCTAAACTTCACATGAAATCCATGAGAAAAGGCCAAAATGTTAAATGCTGTTGGTAGTGTAAATAATTTTATTAGCCAGCAGCAGTGCAGCCCATCTTGACAAGCTGGAAGTTCTAGATTTTACTCTGCTCAAAGAGTACTGAAGTCACCTCTCCAATGCACTCATCCAGCAGGCCATGGGTCACACCATTTAGACCTTCAGCAGAAGCCTGGATTGATGACCACCAGTTCCTGGAGGAAAGACCAAAGCATCAGATATGTCTGTCTCCTAGAAGTACAGTCCAGAAACATCTCAAGGGCTATGACATAATCACCATGGGCTGTTTAATAAAAACTCTTAAAACCAAAGAAATAACAAAAAAAAACCCCAACCTACTCTTGTTTTGCATTACTTTTTTCCTTCCATCTCAGAACAGGGCTAGGTTGGAAAAATGCTGAGTATATGGATGTAGTCAGTATTGTCTACTGGTTCATGTAAACTCTCTGTGGGCACTGCTGGACTCCAATAGACCAGATCACCCTCTGCAGGTAACCAAGTTCTCTGTGGAGTTGAGGAACACTAAATGACGCAGACTGGAGCTGTCTCTGGAGAATATAAAGGTATCTTCCTTGCCTTGTTAATTGTGTGACTGTGGCCAGTAAAAGACCTCAGTTAGAGACCTAAACAATGTGGGTAGAATTTCCTCCCCTCTACTGATTGTCCATAGATCAGCTAAAAGAGAAAGAAAAAGCTGTCATTGTGTTATTGGTTTCTGAAACAAAGAGAACACAACTTTCCTTTGCCTGACACACAGAAGCCTATTCCTATACAAAAAAACGAGAACTGTGTCTCTCATAGCATTCATATCTTCTGCAGTGCCTTAATCTATCTGGGCTTGGTCCAGTTTCCAAGTGAGAAGGAGAAATTCAGTCACTAGAACATGAGCATCTGCCTAAGGCATGGTTCAGAAGGATAAACTGCTTTGAATTCATGATTTGTTTGAATGTGATTTATCTTTCAAGTGCAAAGAAGAACTAATCTAGATGAAATCAGAGGAAAAAAACAAATTCTAGAAAAAGATGATTGAGAGTTGTGCTGATTTTGTGCTTTTGTGGTTATTGTCCTACTTCAGAAGATTCAGAGAAAGTGCTTGATCAGAAGTTTGTTTTCCTGTAAAAGCTTTCTTGAGCCTTTTGAATTTTGTGTTTGGTAGCTTTGAAGTTGTCTCATGTACTCAGCTGAGCCTAGTAGGGGATAGATGTGCATACTGGCTTTCTTGTCTGTGAATCTTCTTAAACCTTACATATGTTTCATGTTTTTTAAAAGCCACCAGAAATCCTATTAGACACAATAGCTCAAGGCAAAGCTATAGAGTGCATACTTCAGTATGGCATTGCACATCAAAGGGCTGTGATAGAGTAGGACTTTGAAAACACTGATACGGGGCCAAGTAAAATACAGTTATAAAGTAAGACTGTATTTCTCTATGACCTCAAAAGTCCTTGTTGAATAGGCAAAAGGAGTGTGCAGTGAAGTGATGTTTGTAAATCAAAAGCTTGGGCATCCATCAGCATCAATGAATTTTGTAACCTCTTACAATGTTTTCTAGAGTTTGCAGATCTAGCTCTCATTTTTGTTTCTGATAAAATAATCTGTTCTGGCTAAGGTGGCAGTGGGCATCTTAGAAGAAAAGTAGCACCTTTCAAACCTACATATTGATACTACAGTGCCTACAACCTGTGAGGCTGTCATTCTGCTACCTGTTGTGCTCGGTTTCCCTTTGGTGATGGATAAACACAGCACAATCATTTTGCACATAAATCAAGGATCAAAGACAGATGTGGGCAAGTGGCCATGTCATTAGTTTCATTAGTTTCTGTGTGTTGATATTAGCACAGGAAAGCTACATTGATTTTGGAGCTGTGTATTTTTCTTGTTTAACGACAGCCAATGTTTCCTACTCCTCTCCGCTCACTGCTCGTTATTGCTTCCTTCCCTTTTTATGTGACTGTTTGCAGCACATTGTTTAAATTTGGATGCAGTGTCTAGCTCTCCAGCAGGGAAGAAGCTGCTTAGTAGATAGCTATTACCCCTAATCCTCTGCCTTCTGGTTTGTTGGGGATTATTTGGCATAAGTAACACAGGAAGGTATTGTGAACAATGGGTGTGATTATGCAGCCACCGCTCAGTGAAGAACATTTCTGAGCTGCTGAAATAGAAGCTACTCTGCACAGTATTAGAGAGGTAGAAACTGTGTTTAAAACAGTCTCTTCTGAGAAATTAGGAAACAGCAAAGACAAAATAACTCCCAACAGTATCAAAAGCACTGACAAACTGACACAGAAAGATATAGCTCTAAAGAACAGTTCATGCCTTAGACACTGAGAGAAATCACTGACATATTATAGTACCCTTTGAATTGCTGGGAGCCTTGGACAGAGACCGACGCTGTCCTACATACTGTGCTATCAGCTAATACAGATTGACACATTTTCAAGTTTTTAACTTGGAGAGAGCCTCACTTTCCTTCGTGTTGAACAGCAGCAGAAAGCTTTAGGGAATATGCAGCCATCAGATCAGACCAGCTACTTCCCTGATGGGCAAAAGTTCCAGGTTCTGCTCCATACATAAAGCAATGTGGGGCCTTGGACCCCCAGTTTTCTTACCTAAAGTCATTACCCTAAGCATTTACCACAATCTGCTACCAGAAGCCCATCCTGCCCTAAGGAATCTTTCTAAAAATGTTTAATTGCAACCATATGTTCCCATTAGAAGCTTGAACAAGTCAGCATTTCCTTTGCTTGTCATCAAAACTTTACCATCCAGCTCTAATTGCCAAATCTATGAGAAGAGTTTGTGGAGACAACTGAAGTATATTGCTCATCCCCAATTAAACCATTATCTCAACACTGGTTGCAGGCCCTGATAATCCGGCCAAAGCTGCTGCTGAAAGTAACCTCAACAGCAGTCTGTGATGTGGTGAAGGTTTGGGAGGAGGTAGGGGAGAGCACACGAAAAGACAATGAAGCACGGGGCATATGTCAAGGGACTGACAGGCTTCTTTGCCCAAGAGTCTCTCACCCTTTGTTGGTTCTTTAGAAAAATTGAACCAAACCAGAAAGGTAGTAAAATGTTCTGTTACTGTAATGACAGAGTTTCAGCTGACAGCTCAAGGAGAGCTATCTGATCAGACTTGCTATGAGAACAGAGCTGGAAGACATCTTGGAGAGTACTAGTCTTAGAGAAGACTAAGGGGAATGACAGCTGAAAGTTAGGGAATGTAAGATGCACACAAACTTCTATTTGCTAGTAAGGAATTTCTGCTGACTCCAAATGGGGGGATTATTCTGCTCATGAGCTCCTACTATCACTATTTCTTTATCCAAATTTGCTTAATTTCTATGGACAGCAGATGAATGCGTTTTCTCTTGTTCATTAAATTTGTCCTGTGTGATCTAATATTAGACTTACAATAACCAAAATAATAAACACTCATTTATTCTTTGGCCTCTTTTCTGACCATTAATAGTAACTGGTTTTCATATAAACGTATATTTGTAATAGTTACCCTTAAGAAGGCCCCTGGCTATAGCTGTGCTTTCAGGATGTAATTCCATCTGCTTCATCTATTCAGACTTTAAAACTGTCACGTCTTAATAATCTTCTAAATCCCATTAAACTTCTGTATTACCTATGTCTGTAGGCATAGAATTGCAGCTTTTCTTTCTATACATTAATCTTGATCTGCTTGCTTTGGCTTAAACACAAATAAAGGATAACTTTGTCAAATGATACTCCACTAATGAAATGTGTGATACTTACCTATGGAGCAGAACAAATAAGACCAAAAAAGAAACTACTATGTCTGAAATCATAGACTCACAGAAACAGAAACTCAAGGTTTGGAAATGAGCTTGAGAGATCATCTAGCCCAAATCCCCTGTCAGATAATGAAAACACTGGAATATGCAGAGGTTTGTAGCATATAAGATCTTTCTTTCAGATTATATCAGTACTTTAGAGAAAGAACAATGCCTTGGTAGAGGATTGAACATCACCTACTTGAACAGAGGGCTACTGAGCATCGTAACAATCAATTTATCAGATCTTCATTAAAAAGGATCATGAGTGCATCACTTCACATACACTTTTCTAAGGGCTGTATGCACTTCTGTTATCCTGTTGCAGATCACTTTGAAGTCAGTTCAGGTTTTTCTGCCAGGATAAGATACTGCTAGGCACTAATATAGCAAGCAGAGCTCTACTGTGAATTTTATGTGTAAATAAACAGTGTCTGTCCCATGATCAATAATAAGAGGACCAAAGGTAGTTACAAGCAACAGATGGAGAAACCACATAAGAGGCAATCTAGTAGGTAATGAAAAGCAGCAGTTACAACATGCCAGCTGTCTGACTGTGAGACTTTTGACATTGCAATTGAGACAAGTTTTGAGGGGAAGCTTGCATATGGACAATGAAGTCACTCTGCAGAGAGATTTTTTGCCACACATGAAGAGCAATATGGAAGTAAAAGCATGAGACTCATTTTCCACCATTCAGTTTTGGATAGTATGATCTCAATTTCAGGAAAATATTGGATGAATAACAAAGATTTAAAGTCACTTGTTATTTGGGCTCCTAAGTCTGGTTATGATGTGATAAATGTGACAAGGGAAAGATGAGATTCTTCAAGAGGTTTAACAAAGAAATGATGGCATGAAATGAAGATGATGAATGTGGGAAAATAAACCCAGGTCATGGAAAGGATTTTTTTGGAAAAACTGTAAAGATTCAGACAGATGACTTCAGGAGAAATATGAACCAATAAATCACAAGTATCATGGAAGACCTACACTTGCTCTTTTTAAACTTGAACTTTTTCACTGAGGAAATGAAAGAGCAAGCCTCAGGATTTCTGCTGACTTCATATAAGCTTATGATATAGACTAACTAAACCACAACATGTGTTTTTCATATCTTCATATCCCCCTTTCCCACACAAATAACAAGAAAAAAAAAAAAGGGATGTTTTGATCTGGTTTGTTTGTTTGTTTATTTGGCTACTAATAAGAAACTAAAAATGTTAACTAGGGAAATAGTCAGGAAGATGAATAAACCTTTGCATCCTTGTAGGGGAAACAGAAAATAGAGAAAACTATCTGTTATTTGATTTACAAGTCTAGAATAGCTCATACGTTTGATTTATATCTTATCTCACCATGAGAAGTAACTTGTCACAGAAGAAAGTCCTGGGGGAAATCAAAAGGAGAGGGAAAAAGCTTAAAGTGGAGACACTATGCACCAGACTCTAAAAAAAAATGTCTCTCAGTAAACACAAGGTTTTTATATGCATAAGAGAGCATAGGCACCAAACCACCCGGCTATAAACTCTGAAACTCTCTCAAATACCTCTTATCTGTAGGTTTTTTATTCCCCAGGTACACAAGGGCATATCTACACTTAGGTACAGACATCTTGGCTGGCTTCACATCACTCCCCTGAACATAAGAACATTGAGATGAGATGCACAGTGCCATCCAAGCTTGTGATCTTGAAAAGCACATGGTAACCCTGGAGGCACCCTGTGTGTTTCAGAGTTACTCCTGGTTATATGTCCAGAAATGTTTCAGTTGTGTTGGAACTGGGCATCTTAACACCATGTTCATGCCTAAACTTAATTGCACTACAGAAAGCAGGCATCCATCCTGTAATCCTGGAAAGATCAGTCTCAATGTCCCAATAAGTGTTCCCAAAACATGGCCCCACTGCTGGTCTGCATCTAGTGCAGCTACATGTACGCTTTTTGATGTAAAAGATAAGAGGATGAGTCATTCCCTACCTGTTCTGTATAACAACACAGCAGTCTTACAAAATGCCTTGGTATTAGGAGCATTTGTACCTCGGGAGCAGTTCCCATCCTATCTTGAGTGATTTCCAGCCCATACTGACCTCCTTCCTGACAGGAGAGCATCTCTATCAGAAGTCTGTGTGCTTTTCTGTAATGCTTTATCCTTCAGAAAAGGATTCAAGGCTCCTCCAACCACACAATGGCTCCTAGCCTACTGATTTGGCTGCCTGCTTATTCTACACTCTAAACCTTTCAACAGATTTTTTTTTGCTGGCTGTTTATTGTGGAACAGAGAAGCAATGCTGGAAGCAGGTGGCAGGATATCCCCGTTTTCTCCTTCTACCTCTTCATGACTGGACTCTGCAAAATATTTCCAAAATCTGCATTGCCCATCTCATCTGCTCATTGGTACCTGGCTCCTGCGTCTTCCTTTCTGGTTCTGTAGGATAAATGTATCTCCTTATAGATAAACACTGTAAAGGCAGCTCTGGGTCAGCACAGCTTTACTCCAAACAGATCCCGTTTCTGTCAAGCATGTAATCAAATACTTGGCTGATGATGTTTCCAGTGAATTGATGATGACTTGATAGCAATCAAGATTAGAGTCCACGTGATTTGATTACAAAATATGAAAATGGAATCTTCAAGGCATATTAAGATGGCTTTGAAATTTATTTTATGTTAGTGTAGCAATGCAGTTAAAACTAAAGCAGGAGAATCTCACATCAGATTTTATTTCTCAGAAGTCATTTTTGTGAGATCTTCCATTAGACCCTCTAGGATTCCTGCTTTGAAGATCAACAGCAGTGAGAAGACAGGATACAACTTGTTAGCTGCATAATTTCCATTTAAAATTAAAATGGTGTTGGTACTGACTAAGTTGTTCCTGGAATTTATATACATTTCCCAACCAAACTGACAACAAACTTCGTCTCTGTTACGCTTCTACGATCTTTCCTTCATTAAAATGTGTAAATAAATGATGTGGTAAATTATCTCATGTCTAACTCTTGTCGTGTTATTAATCTGGAGGGAGATGAAGTTCTTAGAACACAGCAGGAAAGACAGAGAATACAAGATGATTAACTTATCTTAAATTCTACTCACACCAAAATTTTTTTAAATATCTGTTTACTCTTTGAAATATGTTTTTCTAATTGCAGATGAGAGATCCCTTTATGACAATAATCTTTTTTTTCTTGAAGTGGTAAAGAAAAACACTTTCTATTAAAGGTTCCCACAAATTGAAAATAATGCTGAAGGAGTTCTCCAGAGTCATCATAGGAAGTGAAGGAGAGGGAGGTTTGTACTTTACTGTTTGCATTCTGGAGAAGAAAAAAATAAGAGAAAGAAAAACAGAAAAGAAAAAAACAACAAACTTCTACCACTCAATTTTAAATCAAAAAATGTAATTGCTATTTATTCATTCCTCATGTGGAAGATTGCTATTGCCAATAGGCAAATAAAATGAAGCACTCTTTGTCCCAAAGAGTTTATAATTCATGTTTGCATATGATGGATGGGAGAAGGATAAGGAAAACGGAAGAATAATGGCTACAGAAAGGATTCCTTCTGGCCATTTGGTTTGTTTTGCATATGTCAAGGTAATATGACAAATAAACATACATCTGTGTGTAAGTTCTATTTAATGTACGTAATATGAAATCTTAGTTACGGTATGAGCAAAGCTATATGTAGATGAAACCTCTGTCAGCCTTGTTTGTGGGCAAAGTAAGAGGGAAGAAACCATGAAAAGCCGATGGCAAGCAAAAGTTGAAGGAGGAGGAGTGGGTGGGAACAAGAGCACATTTCAGGAGCTGATCTCACAGAACAGGGAAGTACCCTTCCTGCCACCCCGCATGGCTGGAGGAAGAGATACAGTCTGCATTAGTAGATGTGTGGCTTCCTGGATGATAGTCTCAATTCCCAGTGTTGTGATGAAGGGGATTGTCCAGCTTCCTAAGAGCTCAAAGCTCTTGGATGTTGCCAGCAGAGTGGGGAAACAAACTGGGGATGCTGATCTCTGATGTGCCAAGGTACTTTACACCAAAAAAAAAAAAAGGATCTCTTGTAGCAATTTGTAAAGGTTCTTTAGGACAGAAAAATAAATCTGTTATGACTATCAATTAAATGCCAACTAAATAATACAGTAATGATCATGTCACATACAGAGTACTTGGTACAAGTTTCTTTGGTGATAGGAGAACAACCGAAATATTCCTACTGGCAGACCAAATGAAAAAGTGAAAATGAAATCGCAGCATCTTTCATCTATAGTAACACAGGCTTATTATCTTTCATGAAGAATCTTTTTTCTGTCTCATAAAAGAGAGCTCATGAGAGCAGGGAAGCTTCATTTCAGAAAAATACTCCTGTGTCTGTGAAAAAGGATGGTTATGCACACATCCTCTGCAAAAAAAAAAAAAACACAAACCCTTCCTGGCCATGTTGTCTACAAGAGCAGACATCTGCCTTTGCATCTGAAAATGACCAAATAGTGCCAGTTGGCATTTTAGTTGGCAAAATGTGCACAAGTAGGGTACAGATTCAAAATGGTTATTAGCCCATTGAAAACGTATGAAAAATCTGTGTGCATGGGTGGTTTAAAGACATTTAAACATGATGACTAAATAGAAAATGCCTGTAGTTTAAGAGACTGTCCCAGTGGACATATTTAACCTTGTAAAAATTCCAGAGATAGCCTGCTGCTTCATAGCTGTACAAGTGGCTGCTTGTACAGGCAACTGAGGATTGTACAGGCAACAGAGTATCATAAGCCAGATGTGACCAGAGGGATGTTGCAAATAGAAAAGGTGGCTTAGCCTTTTGGTGCTCAGCATGGAAATAATAAGAAATGCCACTTGTGCTAGGTGAAGATGGAGACCTGTAAGCCCCTGCCTTCCTATGATAAAATCACAGCCTCTTACAGGGCCTTAAGAAGAAGTTCTGTAAGTGATCACTGGTGGTGGAGGGAAGGGACAGGTCTCTCTTCTACACATTGATGCTTCCCTGCCAAACTGAAGAAATTACAAATTTGTAACCTCTCCTACTAATCAATCTCTCTGAATACTGGGGTTTTAGGAGAGGGATTGGGAGAGCAGAAAGTTGACCACCAGCTGACTCTATGAAAGGCTAGATGTGAACAATAACAACTACCTCTCACACAGTAGTTTATCAAGGACTGTGTTTGGCCAGGACAGGCTGTTCCCTGTGTTCCAACCCCACTGAGGCACAGGATGCATGAGGCTGCTCCTTTCCTACATGTTTGGGCAGCAGTGTCTTGGTACAGTCTAAAGAGATGGGGAAAAGGTACAGAAGTAAAATATCCCATTGCTGTCAACTTTGCCCCTCCATAGTGGCTTTGCCTGGACCAGGTTTTGGCAGCCAGGGGGCTACAGGGGTGGCTTCTTTAAACAAAGAGCTGCCAGAAGTTTCCCCTGTAGCTGATAGGGCTAAAGCCAGTCAATTCTAAGACGGACCCCACAGCTGACCTGGGTTTGGCCAATTAGTGATGGAGGTAACACTTCTGTGAATAACATATTTCAGGAGGGGAAGAAGTTGCTGTGCTGTTACTAAAAGGCAGGAGCAGTTGAAGGGTGTGGGAATGTGAGAACAACATTTTCACAGACACCAAGGTCAGTGGAGAAGGAGGGGGAGGAGGTGCTCAGACACTGGAAGAGAGATTCCCCTGTTAACTGTGAAAAACATGGTGAGGCAACTGTCCCCCTGCAGCTATGGAAGACCGTGGGTGAGCAGATATCCACCTACAGCCTGTGGAGGACCAAACACTACATCAGGCAGATGCCTGAATAGGCAGTGATTCCATGGGAAACCCACCCTGGAGCAAGTTCCTGGCAGGACCTGGGAGCCTCTGGGAAGAACGGAGCTCATATCAGTGAGCAGCTTTGCTGTCAGGACTTGTGATCCTGTGAGGGACTCAGGCTGGAGCAGTCGGTACCTGAAGGACTGTTCTCCTGGCAGATGGCCCACGTTGGGGCAGGGTGTGAGGATCTGCCCCCATGGGAGGCCCCATACAGGAGCAGTTTGTGAGGAGCTGTAGTCCATGGGAGAGACGCATGTTGAAGAAGTTCACGTGAGACTGTCTCCTGTCAGAGGGACCTCACAGTGTAGCAGTGGGAAGTGTGAGGAGGCCTCCTCCTGAGAAGATGCAGTAGCATAGTCAGTCTGTAATGACCTGACTGTAACCCCCATCCCTCATCCCCTGCACTGCTGGTGGAGAAGGAAGGAGAGTCTCCAGAAGAAAGAGTGGTGGGGGGAGACATTTTAATACTTGGTTTTATTTCTCATCCCCTGCTCTGTTCTGATTGCTCATTAATAAATCAAAACTTTTTCTCCCCAAGTTGAGTCTGTTTTGCCTGTGACGCTAATTGCTGAGTGATCTCCCTGTCTTTATCTCAACTTAGAAACCTCTATCTCCTCTGTCCAGTTTAGGAGGGGGAGTGATATTATGACTTGATGGGCACCTAGCACCCAGCCAGAGCTAAACCCCACACCCTGATGTTCCTGTTAGACCTGACAGCTTGATTTTGTGGATCATGGGGCATGCACGGTGACACCTCCCCCATCAGAAAACAACCTCTGTGCTGTGACCTCCCTACTTTGGGTAGAGGACCACATCAGCCCAAGGATGAATGTCTAACAGCAAAACTATAAATGCTGCTCTGTCCAGCGCACTTTCCTGACTCCACAACCCAACTGTCAAGCATTTCATACAGTATAAACACATCTGTGTCCCACAGACTAGATTGTAGAAGTTAATGGACTGTGTGCAGTTTGCTGCACTCAGAACTCTGCAGTCTCTTGCCAGTAAGCCCAAGACTCCTGCATCACAGGAAATACTGTAGCAATATTGTTATAAGGTACTGGAGCAAAGTACTTCATTCTCTTGTTTATTCTCTTGACAAAGATTTTAATAAGATGGAATGGCACGATGCTAAATGAATGTAGTTTAACGATTTTGATGGTAACAAATAATGAAAATGGTACAAGCACAGTCCTTTTAATTAGAACACAATCTTGTGTTTTTCTCCAAATGCTAAAGAGTTTTTGAGATGCAATAAAACTTCTGCTTCCAAAGGCCTGAAAATGTTTTTCAAGATATAAACCAAAATAACTTTTTTTTCAGCCTTTCTTGTGCCTGATGTTTTTCAATTCTATGCAATATTCCTATAAATTTCTTTATAAAGCTTCTTAGCTTCAACCAGGCCTGCACAAGCGTTTTGGATATTGCTTAAAACACATTAAGGTATAAAGCATTGTTAGAAGTACCCATCAAAGGACTGCAATAGATTCTTAGCTGTTGTGGCTAGTATTGATTTCACTGAAAACTGTGAAGCTGATGATTTATATCAAATCAGTGAGGGCAAATAAAATGGAAAAGTGAAATGGCAAAGTCATAGTGGAATCAAGTGATTTCTCTAAGCACCTGAAGAATAGCAAAAGAACATTCCCAGATGGTTGCAGATATAGAAATGTTAATGTAGAGAGCTTTCCAAAAGATGAATCTGCTTCTGCAGGAAGGTTGGACTAGATGATCTCTAAAGGTCCCTTGCAACCCCTACCATTCTATGACTCTATGATTCACTCCTGTCTGTGCTTTTGCAAAGCTGAGGTGAATCTAAAAGAAGCAGGGTTTTGATTAACTTTTTTTTTTTAAATATGTCATTTATTTTTGTTTCTGTCTTTAAGAACTCAAATTTGAAAACATATTTGTCTTCGAATTTTTCCTTCTTTCTGCATTCACTCTTTACTGCCTTGAAGAAATCAAAGTTCAAAGACAGAAACATGAAAAAGTATGGGAAAGCAGAAGGATAAATGGTAAAAACTCTAAAAGAAACCCATTCCATACAAAATCCTTGCATTCTTTCTCAATGTTTGAACTAAGAACATGTAGACAAAAAAAAAAAAAATCCAGTTTTGCGTGGAAAAACTGAAATGGTCTAAAAAAAATTAAGGGAGTGAAAAATGTTCTTGGATTTAAAAAAAAGGAGGGAAAATCATGTTTTACTGATTTTTTTTCCTATTCAAATGTTGTAAGGAGTAGATTTTTTAAACTATCTTCTTTTCTTTGTGCTGTAGTGGGGAGTCCTGACATAGACAGCTAATCAGAGCTCTATTCAGCCAGTTGCTACATGCACTGTGCCAGTGTTGCTTAATTTGTGAATTTGACAGTAACATAAAGTTAGGGTTTTTTTCAGATTGGACAGAAAGGACATGAGAAGGACAAAACACAAGTCTTTAGAGAGACTCCCAGCAGGCAATTCAAGGGCAACTCTTTCACTGGAAAATTTAATCATTTAATATCAATCCAATTTAGGTTCTGCTGAATATTAGGAGGGAGTAGTCACTTTTATTCTATGAAGAGAAAGAACTTCCATCAAACTAAATGTTTACACTTAAAACCAATAGGTAAATTATTGTGTCCATCCTGCCCGTTTCTAAAATCATTCCAATGAAGTAACAGTGGTTTACTTGAAATTGGAGATTCTACTTTGAAGTGATTTGGTGACACTTGCAAATGGGTGATGGTTCTACCACTATTACCAACCTTATCTAAAACCAATATTTATATTGAGTTTGCAGTTTATTCTTCAAAATTTATAGGGAATCTAATGGCCATGAGGAATCTGTAGGTCTTAGACAAGTCTGTCTGTCCAAATAAACTGTCAGTATTGACATTTTCTGGGCAACCTCTCTACTAGCCTGAATTGACTTTTAGTTCTAATCATTACTGATTTAATGAGAGAGGAAGGATGTTCTTTGGGCTTTTTCCCCTTCTAAGTCTTCTGTAGAAATGAAATCTGCTGCTGTGCAGAGAGCCAGTATAAGATAGATTCCTTGCTTTGAATTCTTGACTTCCATTTTACTCCTGCCCTGCTCTGAGGATAAGCATTGTGATTTTGTTGATGCATTGACTTTCTGTGGATATATCCTAAGAGACAATCTTCCTGAATAAAACTTTTGAAAATACAAGTAGGAATGGTCTTGTGTAAAGGATCAATGACAATTTCAAAAAGACTAGTAACAAATTCTTCTAGGCTGCATAAATGCACTAGAGTGTATCTGAACCACAGACTCACTTCAGGCTACTACTTTTTGCTGAATAATTTTATATGCAAGTGATTTTAAATGTGACCTACAGCCTCCCAAAGCACCCCAGGCTCGTCTGCTTTTATATTACAAACATCCTGTTTCTTGAAGACAGTATGGTTGTGCAATTTTTGAAATGGGATGGAAAAAAAAAACTTTGAGGCATACAAACTGAAAATGCAACTACTCAGGGAAACAAAATAGACCTGATAGTGTCAAATGCAAAGCAGTTGTTTACACACAAGGTCTAAGGACTACAATTTGGCAGTGGTAGAAAGCAGAAGTACTGTCTCCTCTTTCCAAAAGTGCCTTTATCGTGCAGTCAGTGTTTCTCTACATAGAAGACATTAGCATGTTTCTAGCCTCAAACTATATAAGGGAACTGGGATATTCACTGCAAATTATTTTCTGACACTGAAAAGGTCTGGGATTTTTTTGGCACCAAAGTGCTGCTATGCTACCCTGTGATTTGCCTTTTCCCCTCGGTAATTCACAGTGACAGACTTTTAAACAGAATTACATCCCCTTAAGCAGTGTCCTGTTCTCTGGAGATGGGCAGGACAGCACAGACAATAAGGAAACATGACTGGAATACAGACAGGGCTGTCCTTGTTGTTAGACATCCACGCAGAGATAGGTGTTCAGCCTTTCTTCCAACAATGAAAGAACACCCTCTACTCTCAATGCACTTTATTTCCAAGGCAAAGACCAGTGTGTTTTTGGATATGCATAAAAGGGAAAACAGATTTAGAAAAGAAACCTTGAATAGACCACTGTTTCTCAAAGGATGAAGGTTGCTATTCTCATGAGATTGGTCCTTTAAGGCAGCTCAGTTCTTTCACTAGCCTATTGTTACTATGCCAGAATGCTCCCAAGGTGGGCATGTATTTTATCCAGTCTCATCCCTTATGTCTGTGCTATGAATTCATAAATGAGAAGCAATATAGCAATATGACTTTAAGGGGCTTCAGAATAGAAAGTCCTACTGTCACACATGACCATTAGAGAACAAAAATGCTTTTTTTGACTGTAAGACCTGCTGTGAGCAAAGAAGGATCTGCTTGTCTTTTAGGTACAGAATGGTTTACAAATAGCCTGGAATACGCTATAGATATCTTCCTCTAAAATCAGTATGTCTATAGGGCAGATAACTGCACGGTTTTATGTCTTTTAAGTTTAAAAAACTTTGTATAGCTTTGAGAAGGAAGAAAAGGATAAGCTTGCAGATATCCAGAAGCCTTTGTATGGCACTCATAGACATTCATTATTTAAGAACCATGACAAGTTTTGTGTAATTTGGGATCTATGTTCCCTGAGTGGTACATATATTATATAAACAGACAATAACATTGTAGTTAGCAGGTTATGCACTGGTATAACTCTTTTTTAGCTCTATAAGTAAGACTTACCATCTATAAATTGATAATACAGATCAGACTCTAGTCTTAAATCTTTTCCTTCCTTGCTTCCCAATATAGGCTACTGCAGTCTTTTCATGGTGCCGGCCAGTTATCCAAGAGAGCAGCAAGAAGTCCAATAGAGAATTCATAATTAGCCTCTGTGGCTCTGTTGCCAACATCCCTTTAAACATCAAAGATTCTTTCTGAACAAATTGGATTTTGCTCTTGTTGCAGAAAAGTAAGGATCTGATTCTGCTCATAAAATTTATGAGGCTGTGTGTTATAAACTTATTATTAATTTTCATTCATTTTTTCCCTATGCTGCAGCATAAGATTAAAATGTGAACTTGCTGCAATAGTATGGAAAGGTCACAGACAATGAAAAGAAACAAAACTGGTACAATTGACACCGAAGTACTTTCCATGAGGAGTGAATTAACAGAAACCTCTGAGGTAGATCTCTGTTTTGAATGCAGAAAATGAAGTCAAGCTCCCAAGCCCAGGTCTGATCAAAGACTCTGGTGCCTCATGATCAATTTTGAGGCCCTTGGTCCTTCAAAGTTGAATCCAGGACTTAAAGTAAGCCTCTGTCATGGGTAAAATTTGTTGCTTCACAAAGGGAACAAAAAAGAACAGTTTGCTTGACCCAGTAACTGTCTAAAAGTTTGTATGAATGAAATGTTGAGGCTTATCTCATAGATGTCTCTATTCCTGATATGCACCCCATAAGACTGTCCTGAAGATTAAATATTGTTACCTTTTACTTCAAAATGCTGAGGCATGTTGCTACATTTCTTTTATGTGGTGGATGCAGTGCAATGCTAATCTTTTCTTTATAGTGCTGGTGTCCTTAGAGCCTTGATGCTTGAATGTCTCACCTAGACTGAAGGTTAGGCAAAAGAGATCTCCTGTTTTATTATTAACACAGAGTTCAAGAACGTTGTGCCAGGTTTTCACTGTTTTTACAGTACTTCTCCCCTCCTTGCTTCAGACTTAATGACCAATTGAGGACAGGGTACAAAAATAATTGTGGCAAGCTAGACTCTGGCTGGGGTTTCTTTTCTTGAATGAGTGGACACCAAGTCATGCTTTCCTTGACCCACAGAAATTTTATTCCAGTTCTGTGTTTTCAGCTGCAAGCTCCGTTCTCCTCTCCTCTCCTCTCCTCTCCTCTCCTCTCCTCTCCTCTCCTCTCCTCTCCTCTCCTCTCCTCTCCTCTGAAGAAACCCTGTGCTCAAAGCAGGGTGAACTAATCAAGACCAAGCTTGGGCTTTGTCCAGACCAGTTTAAAGTAGCTCCAAGCCTCTCTGGGCAGCCTGGTCCCTCTCAGTCACATACTTCTTGGTCCTGTCAAGATACGCTAGGTGTGCTCCGAGACTGCCTGCCTGTCTTCTCAGCAGGAACACCTAGAGTGAGATACATCTTATCTAAAAGCTGGATGCCAAGCTTGACCTCAGAAGCCTTCAATCTATGACAAAGAAGTAGATGCTCTTAAAAGTGAATTATGTGCCACCTCTCTTCCCTGATTATAGAGGTAGCCACCAACAGTATTGCTATTTAACTCTCAGAGAAAATCTCCTTTCCTAGGTTCAGGAGTTTCAACTCAGGCCAAATGAGTGGAAGACAACAAAGATTTTGTCTTCCTTGAGAGTAGAATGTGGTCAGAGACATAGTTCAAGGTGGCTGAGGATCTTTTAAACTATTTTGGTGGAGTAAGGTGGCAGCAAATTGGAGAAGAGTATCTCAGGATCACAGTTTTGAACTAAAACTGAAACTTGAAAAAAGACCCAATAGATGTGGCGCTGAGCCATACTTTACTTCACTATATTTAATTAAGCAACTCTTAGTCACTGAAGCTTCATATTTTCTCTCAGTCTCAGAGGCACAGATCAACAGAGAGTATGTTTGTTTCAGTTCTCTCTTTCAAAGATTATGCTAAGAAGACCAGAGTAGTCATTTACAAATGCATCAAGCTAAGACAGAATGTGAAGAATTTACTTCCAAGAAAAGCAGGATGTCAGGAATAATCAGAACCTCTCACTCTCTTGCATTCAAATAACGATAAGTGAAAGGTGTTACTCTCCAGGCAGCATTGTCTAAAATAGCCTTTCAAAACAAACAGACATTTTCCACTTGTTTACTCCATTTTCATTAAGCTGCTTAGCTAGGATTATATTCTGTTTTCCTTTTCAGCTGCCTTCTCCACTGTCAACCTTCTCCCTGAAGATTTCCTTCCTCCTTCATAGCTTGCATAATTTATATTTCATTATCCCATTGTATGTTAGAAATTGCTCTTCCCTATCTCTTGTTTTCTTCCTTATCCAGCTACATGCTTTTCTGCTTTTGTTTTCTTCTATGCCTTTTCCTACTTTCCTATTGCAGTTTCCCCTGATGAGCTCCTGCCTACCTAGCTACTGCACCTAGACACAGACAAAAAAATCTCCCTCTGGGAAACTGCAAAGACTCCTCTCACTCTCCACCAATTCTATGGTGTGTGATGGAGTTATGGAAGTTCAGAGGATAGTTCCACAAGCACTCTAAAACAAATGGGGTGAGTGGGACTAATGTTTCTTCTCTTATAGATTTTTTTAACGTTTAATCCTTTCATTCTACTCTTTTCAGCTGTACCCTCGGGCTTTCTTTCTCTGGATCCTTAACAGTTTCTCCATCCCTTTAAAGGCTCTGCCTGCACAGGCAGCAAAGCCTCTCTCAAGCTTGGATTGGGTTGAACAACTTATATCCAAACATAACAGCTTCTTTCTTTGAAGCACTTCTATTGCAGCGCTTCATCTCTGGCCCTGCAGCAATGCTGGGATTCTGCAGTATACCAGAGTCTCTGTGCTCTACTTTCCACGATGGAAAGGTAACTGGGATGCAACAACAGCGTTTCTCAGTCATATTGGGTATGTGTAAAAGCCAGGTACAGAAGTGAAACCTTTATGAAAAAAAAATAAACAGCTCCATCATTTTTCCCTCTCTCAAATGCCATCTATTTTCCCCAGTGTTAGGAATGTCCCAAAATCCTATGTCCTCTCCTGAGGTCATTTTTGAGCTGCTGGTCTCTACGTCTACAGACATATTTTCTTGTCATGCATTCACTCAAAGAAACAGTTAAAAAGGCAAAACTACCACAAAAAAAATCCTCTCTGCTGAAGTCATATGATCTGTGCTGATGAGCAGCAGCTCATCACTCACTATGTACATCCTCGCATCCAAACCTGATGAAGGTGAGCAGGGACGCCAGGAGCTCCCTGACAGCCCGACCTTCCCAGAGTCCCTGCTGGCAGCACAAATTGCTCACTGCTATCAGCACCTCATCAGTCATTTCTGAGAATGCAACATCAAGACAACAATATACCACATATCAGGAAGCATAGGAGGGGGAGAGAGATGTTTATGTAAAATTACCAAAAATATATATAAATAATTAAATCCTCAGAACTGCTTCACTGAAGTCAGTGGGAAAACGGAAGGATTTTAACCAGGGGAGGTTTCCCCAGTCCCTGGAAGAGAGAGAAGCAGGCCTGAACAGCATCACATATGGCTGCAGAGAGCTCTTCGCCCTGACAGAATCACCTGTCATGTGGTCAAGACAAATCTATCAAAACCTATGTTGTGTAGATATGGATTTAAAGCGATCAAAACCAGGATGTGAATTCAAGCATTGCTGAACTCAATTGTTCTTACCAGACTCTACTTCCCATCCTCCCTCCCCTCCCCACCCCCTTTTTTTCTGTACTGAGTTGTGCATACTACTAGGAACACTGCAAGGAAGGTTAATCCAGAAACTTCACTGTTTACAGGATGTTTACGAGGAATAAAAAACCACTACAGAGAAAGACTAGATGATCTGTTCCAGAGTAACCTTTCAGCATGTTAGAGGTTGAGTTGTATTGGAAAGAGAGGGATTTCCAAAGCAGCAGTAGAGAATTCCTCTGTTCCTTGTTACACTTAGACACTGAGCTACAGCACAAGCCTCTACTGTGGTTTAAAGCTAGAGTGTCTTTAATTGCTTTCAGAATTACACTTATTATAGTAAACTTGATTAATTTCTCCTTTCTGTTGCAGTTCTAGTCAGTGCAAGAAGTGACAGGCTAGCCTAGGGCTGTCGTTCCTAAATACCTTCAACAGCTTTCATAAGTAACCAGCATTCACCAGAAGACAAATTGCACTCTCTAGAGATGCATGATGTTAAATGTGTCAAGGAATTTACATTTGCAAGAATTCACTCAGTCATCAAGCCCGGGTCCATTGCTGCAGATATACCTGTCCCTGCTCTAAGAGAACTCCAGTTTTAAAAATACTTCTGTTTCTTTAATCCTCCTAGTCTTGTTAAAACTGTTCATGGGATAAAACCCCAGATGGTAAGAAAATTTCTGTTGCTTCTCATCTTAATTAATTTACCACTGAATCATTCCTCTTTGTGCCACCACCACTGTTTTTTGGCTTAAACAGTCCTTTTTCCCCATGACGTTTACAGATAAGAGCTGGTCTCTCTAGAGAGAAAAAGACACTGAGCTGTTTTTAAGAGAGATTTTTGTACTCACTGAACTTGGGATATATTAAAGACTCCTAACATCTGGGTCTCACCTAACACAGGTGTTGTTTGTAATTATGGCTGTTCCATGTTCTGCTGGAGGAAAGAAATGAGGAAAACAGGCGCACACAAGAGTGAAATGGTCCATCCCTTCCAACAGTTTGGCATTCATATTAGTTTCATGTTCATGCTAGAGATATTTCTGGCACTTTTGATAGCTGTTGGTGTCTTCTGGTGTCCCTTTCCATGTTCTGAGTAAGGAGGAATTCTGATGCCCAGGGCTGGCAGGTGCCCTTCAGCCCTCTACCAGCCACTGGCCTGAGCTGCTTTCCCACAGGGGAGTAAAGTACCTCAGATCTATCTGCTCTAGCACTGAGCTCCATCAGGGCAGTCCCAGGTTTTCTCCCTAATGACTATGAATTAACAAGATTCAGATTTGAAAACAAAAACAAACAAACAAAAAATCTAAAATAAGATAGGGATGTACATTGTCATATCAAAATATCCCACCAAAAATACTTCTCCTCAGGACTTGCCTAACTTTAGGAGTGCTTTCACTCACTGGAAGCCTCCCTGTCTCACCTGCAGTTCCCTCAGTCACACAGAAATCTGCTGCTGTGCACAACTGGGTCCTTCTTCATCTTAACAGTTGATGCTTTGTTCATACATGAATTCTTTTACCCAGGAACTAGACAGAGCCATGCTTAAATCTTCTCACAATCTGAACTATATTCTGTACACTGAGTTCTTGTAAGATTGGGTAGGGCTGGGACTCCCACAACAGGCACTTGGACTGTTTTATTCATAAAATACCAAGCTCACTGCCTCTTCAGTGCTTAGGGGAGTGAGTCAGGTCCTCTCATCTATCCTCCCCCAGTTAATCTCCCTCTTTCCAGCAATGAGTGATTAGCTGCTCTGGGCAGGCCATCTCCTCTTTTGCAGCCAGCACTGAAGCTCTGCCAGGCTACAGAGACATGGATGCTGGAGAAAAGCGAAGCAATGAACCTGAGTGTCCGTAGCCTCATGAAAGCACACTCACTTGCAACAAGGAGGTGCCAGCCCTGCTGCCTCTCTCAGTACAGAGCATAATCTCAAGCCAATGTTTAATTTAAGCTTATGCTTACTTGCACTGTTACTAAGAGCACTTGCATGCTACATTACCCACGTCTTGCCCCATCAGCCTCACTGTGTTTTTAGAACATCTCCAGAGCAGGTTTTTAGGTTTTGTTTCATCTCAAGAAACATCCAGGCCACTTAAATCCCATGAAAACAAATCCCACCCCTCAGCTTCCTCTGCACAGCTATCTCCATCCCCTGGGATTAAAAGCTTTTGTTTTCTTTGGCCAAGAAGACTCTCTCAGGCCCATAACTGCAAGTTTACCTTTCTCTTGAGCTGCTTAATTGATTAACATAATGAAGTTAAACTGGAGAGCAATTAGTCTCAAGATCAGTACTCGTATTTTTTTAGACACATGGAAGAGCTTACGAGCACAAGCCTGCCTGTATCTTCCCACAGCTATGCCAGACAGTTTGGAGAATGATGTGAGCCTGTCTCACTCCTGTCTGTGAGCACTTGACAGCTATAGCACAGGCTGATCTCAAACACATAATTGTCAACTGTGTTTCGTAACTTCATGAGCATTTTGGAGAAGGTAGATGGAAGAAATGGCAACAGGAACCTGTTGTTTTACCTAGCAGAGGGGAGGTGAAAGGCAGGCCAACTGTAGGTAATAAGGGTGAAAAGCTGCTGCTGTGCTGGTTTAGAATTTGCAATTTGCAATTGGGAGAGGCATTTTTTTTTTACTCCCTATCCTACCAGCTGGAGGCTCTTGGCAAAGTGGTTATGTTTTTAGGAGCTAAATAAATTAATCTTTCTTATTTTTCCCCCAAGTTTTGGATTTTACCTCAAGAGGTTTGATCTAAAGCTTTTTATTGCATCTGAGTATAAAGAAAAGTCTTATTAAAAATGAAAGAGGATACAGGAAAAACAGGAAGTACAAGTGTTCATCTGTATTCAGCAAATCATCTGCTTTTGAAACGAATGAAATAAGTGGTTTTGAATGTCTTTATTTTTCACTCACAAAAATAAACAATTTTACACTGACATACACTTACCACTAAAGTTTATATTCCTGCAAAAAGTGCAGAGCTTTGAGTCATCTTGTAGCACTATACATAATCAAGTACTTGCAAATAGTAGTTATCATATTTATAATACTCTAACAAAGAGATTGTTCTCCTACATCTTCTCCCAAAACTCTATGCCTCTTATCCTTAGTGAGCTGTATTATATGGTTTGAACTTGTGGCATACGACCATGCAGCAATAAAGGGTTAGTTTTGGTTTTCTATTTAAAATATCTATTTTAATGTCTCTGTTATTTCCCTCTGGAGATTATGGAGACATAATAGTTTTCAGATTAAAATGTGTTAAACTAAAAGGCTTAAATTTTACACATGTCTTTGTGTTAGTGTTGGTGTCCATAACAAACTTTCAAACATGGAGACCATTTGGCTTGGTCTTTATTATAGATAAAAAATTAGCCCTCAAATTTGTGCTGTGTATTACATCTACTGGAGTGAGATTCCAAAATCCTTTTGTCACCTGTCTCACATCTGTAACACAAAACATTGTAGTCCTGAGTCAGCACATGCTGAAATTTGAGCAGATGCTTAAAAGCAATTTATTTATCAGGATATGCTCAAGCACATGCTTTCATACTAATGTTGCTGAACCAACATGATGAATAGTCTAAATGCAGTGTCCCAAAACATCTGCCCTCAGGAGAATTAGGTCATGTAGATTTAGGGAAGGGAAAAAATCACAAATTCAGTTTAACCAGTTACCTAGACTTTTTCATTTATTTTAGAAGAATGCAAGATAGGAAGGTATTTGCAGGATTAAAACATACATCAAACTACTCTGCAGATATTTGAGTTTGAAGCTTGTTGTTCAGATGACCATGGTGCTCCCTCCTGACCTTGGAGTCTTTGAAATAAAATAAAAAAATATTTTGTATGAATTTGCCAATGAATTAAGAGTATGATATTTCAAAAAGAGCAACACCCAGAATCTGACCTTCTCAGCAATACCAAAAAAAGCAGCCACTATTTGTTTCCAGCTATTGTGAAACTAAGGTTAGACAAGCATGAAAACTAAAAGGAGGTAAGTCACATTCCCTAGCAGATGAGACCAAATTTCCAAAGTCCTGTGACATTCAGTGCTATTCTCCAAGGACCCATTCAAAAATTATACGTAGAATCACAGAAACACAGAATCATGTATGTTGGAAAAGACCTTTAAGTTCATTAAGTCCAACAGTTAAGCCAGCACCACCACTTCACCACTAAACCCTGTCCCTTAGCACCTCATCTCCAACTCTTAGTATCTCCAAGGATGGTGGCTCAACCACTTCCTTGGGCACCCTGTTCCAATGCCTGACAATACTTTCCATGAAGACATTTTTCCTAATATCCAACTTAAAAAATCCCAATGAACATATCAGGGATATGAACTGCTTTGGTTGGATTAAGATTTATACAGCTGTTCTTTCACTTTTGCACTTTTCTAATGGAAGCACTTTTCTGCTAATTTCCTCCTTCTGGTTTGCTTTTCTTTTTTTTTCTTTTTTTTTTTTTTTCTCCTGCAGTCTCATATCTGAAAAGAGAGAAAAGATAAAAATTTAAGCATATGTGCTGTACCTTCCTTTCTGGATATTCTCAGGCCCCAGAAGTGTAACATGGAAAGAAGACTTCTTTGCAATTAATACTCCCTGTACTACAGTTCAAGTCATCAACTCACCCTCATTAAAAGAAAAATCTCTAAACAGAGAATTTTATTTTCAGAACAGAATGACAGATGTGTCTTTTACTAAAGACCTCTTACCTGATCTTATTTTAAAAAAACACCTACTTCACTGTAAAATGCTGTACCATCTAAAGTGAAACAATATGAGGAATATAACCACACTGACTGAGATCACTTCAAACTTTTCCTGTTTACAAGGTACTTAAAAATGACAGTTTGCCACTATTTTTCCTGCTTTGGAAAACTGAGCATTTTAGATTTTTAATATTAATATTTCAGTTGCCTTTTTAACATTATACAAGTAAAATCTTTTGATTAGACTATTTTGATTTTCCAGAACAAATACTTCAGAACCTGTGCTCTGCAGGAAATACCTGCATCTTGGGAAGGTATGACAAAGGATGACAGCTGTACTTTGCAGTATTTCCCAGAGAATAAGCTGGCAGTAAAACGCTTTCTGCTCTACAAGAAGATTGGTGACAAATGCAGTAACAGCAATTGTGTATTATGTAAACGTGGTATGAAATGTGGTTTAGAGTCCCATAAAACAGATGGTAATGATTTTCCTCCTAACAAGCAGAGAAGCTGTGAATCTGCTGCTTGAATTCAGTGTCCAGGAATTAGACCCAACAGAACAAGAGGGAGACATGATATTGAAATCATAACTGTCATCTCAAGCAGATGCATGGAACAAAACTCCACCAGATAAGGAAGAAGGGACCTGCACAGAAGGCTGCACTGAGAAGTTGCATATTAGAGGGAAAGATAAGTCTAAAATGCAGATGAAGAATTAGTATTAGATTTTAAAAGAAAAAAGCTCTGAGAGCTTAATCTGCTTTTCTAAATCACTATTAGAGCCAAGTTTGGAGCCAAGTTGCTAAAGCTTCAGCACTGTGCTGAAGTACTGTGTAATTGCCAGAGACCTTTTCACCTCACAGGTGCAGAGCAATATGCATTTATACAGCTAATCCTAGCTGGGATGAGAGAGAAACATCTTCTGGGAGATTCTGTCAGAGTGATAAATAACAGAATTAATTTCTAAAACAAAGGAAATGACTGATTTAGTGAAAGTAGTTATGTTCCAGACAAGGCAGGTCACTGCATGCTATTTTATCTATGGCTTTAATTGCTGAACTATGGCACATTTTCATGATGTCAGCACTCTGACTCTCAGTCCCTGTTGTGCCTTCCAACTGTACAGATCCAAAATCCTCTCAAGCACTCTTTAGTGCAGATTTAGGGCTTTAACAATGGAAATAAATCACTATAAAATAAGTGTTCAGAGTTCTATTAGATCATACATCTTGAAACAAATAAAGTGGTCTGTATTCATGGGACAAGACCTCATGAGTCTGAAAAAGGCTTATAGAGTCTCTGAACCTGAGCTCCAAAATGATGCTTCCAGGAAGAAGGTCCACGTGGCCTTGGGGTGTGGGAATTGAGAAAAAGTAAGCTGACTAGTGAGACTATATTACCTGTTGTCATGGTTTGGGCTGGGATAGTTAATTTTTCCCTACCAGGTGGTATAGTGCTGTGTTTTGGATTTAGTGTGAGAATAAAGTCGGTAACACACTGATTGTTTGGTTATTGCTAAGCAGCACTTATCCTAAGCCAAGGATTTTTCAGTTTCCCATGCTTTGCTAGCAAGCAGGTACACTAGAAACTGGGGTAGGGATGACCAGGGCAGCTGACCCAAACTAGCCAAAGGGCTATTTTTATACCACAGAACATCATAGTATATAAATTGGAGGGAGTTGATGGGGAGGGACTGATCACTGCACGAGAATGGTCTGGGCATCAGTCAACATGTGGTGAGCAATTGCATTGTGTATCATTTGTCATTCTTGGGGATTATGTCTCTCTCTTTTTTCTTTATTTTCCTTTTCATCATCATCATTAAAATTGATAAATATTACTGTTATATCAATTATTAAAAATGTTCTTATCTCAACCCAGGAGTTCTATTTTTTTTCCCTATTTTCCTCCCCATCCCACTAGGGCAGGGAACGGAGTGAGTGTGCAGCTGGGGTTAAACCATGACACCTGTGTATATTAAAATCAGCTGTTGAGACAAAACAGATGATTTTAATTTAAATCATGGATTCAGTTGCAGGCTGAGGTTAAATAATGACACCTATGTATATGCAAATCAGCTGCTGAGATACCAAAAGCAGAAGGGAAGTTGAAAAATTGGAGAAGATTCACAAAGAGACAAGAAAATGATTACAAGGTGTAAAACATGACTACTAATGAAAGATACAAAGAGCTTAATCAAACTAGGTTATCAAAATTATGCCAAGAGATTACTTCTTCCCTGCCTGGCCATCTCTGCTGGGATCAGAACACTGCTTCTTCAGCCCAGCAGATGAAAGTGTAACTAGATGAAATAGCTGGGATCTGAAAAGCTGCTCTGATTCAGATTTGGAAAAAAAGCTCAGTTTTTTGAGCAGAGAGCAATTTATGGCTGGAAAGCACATATTCAAGGTGTTCTGTGTTTCACTGGAAAATTTTAAACCAGAGCTGATGACATCTAGAAAAAGACAATCCACCTCAGTTCAGAATTGGCTGATCTTTGCTGTGCAGAAGATCAAACTGTAAGATTGCTATGAAGATTTATGAGTTAAAAAACTATGAAAAAAATACAGAAAACAAGCTTTCTTCATAGGAAGTTTGATTGCACATAGAGCTCAGAGCCCACAAGAGTTTGACAATATAGAGGCACTGGACATTAACTTTAGACCACTTCTCTATTTTCCCTCTTTAGCGAGTCATAGAGATGGCATGATGACTTATTTCACACTCAAATAGGTCAGAGGAGTTGTCCTGTAGAAGTACTACACTTGCTGACCACAGACGGAGGATAACTGTCTAAAACTACCTATCCTGCTTTTAGATTATTGATTTTAAGCATGATGAATGCTACTCTCTTTTCTCGATATACCATGCCAGAGGAATTTTTAGACTGTACAATTTTTAGATTAATCTCTTTGAGACAGAGAGGGCTTTAATACATCAATAGAAGGATGAAGGCGCTCTCACTCCAGAGATAATGTTCTGAGGCATTATCAAATTTAAATGATACAAGATTTTTATAGCTTCTTCTGCTATTAAGTTACATGTCTTTCTACAGTGGTTCTGGGATGTCTCATTAACTTCAGCAGAGCTGTACGGTGTAGTTAAGGGAAAAGTTCTGTAAAAATATTTCACATTAACTTTCTTGAGCACAGTTTTACTTTTCTTGTAAAGAACCAACATTGCCTTCAGCAGAAGTTTTCCCTGAGAAAAGAATGCAGGATTTGACCCTTAAATAGGCTGTAATTTCTAAAAAGACTTTCATTATTTTCTTTCAGTATTGTTAAAAAAGCCTTGGATACATCACAGATCTTGAATAGATGTAGATTAATATCCACTTAATAATGAATACCATAAATGTGGGCAAGCTATTACATTTTTTTTTACTAGTTTCAGAAGGGGGAAGATAAATAATAGATTCAATGGATCTTCTTGTTTGCAAACTTTGACAATTACATTACTTGAGCACTATTTGGGAGCAATACAAAGATAAAGGGGAAGGCCATGTTTGTTTCTGTTCTCTGGAAAGGATGTGACCTTGCTTACAATCTTAATGTATCTTGCATCCTATCTGTGAAGAGATGAAAATATTTAGTTTCACTCAGAAGTCCAACAGCTATATTTTTTTGCCTTATAAAAGTTATTTTCCTTTTCATCTTTTTGTTTTCTCAGATTAGGAAGTTTTCTACTTTAAAATGATTGGTTCACTCTAGACAGCATTTGTCTAAATAAAAGATGGTCACTGCTACTTTTTGACTCCTTTTGGTTGCCTGTGTGAAACGAATTCTAGTCTCAGGTTTATTTTGAAAGGGACAGAACCTAGCAAGGGTTGATAGGTAGAGGCTGAAAGCCAATAACTACGTGTATCTGGAAAGAACACTCTTGGACACTGGTCTGTTTTCCTCCTAAGAATGCTCACAACATTCTAAATGTTACCACAGTGGATCGATGAAACGCAGTGGTTTTGTTTTAAAAAGGAATAAAAATACTTCAAAAAATTATTCATAATAATGGCTTATCTGGTCTGATATTGTACAATACACTTCACATGTTGCACTGACTTCTTGATCAGTGTCCTCAGCCTTCGTTGTCTTAAAATTGTGTGGTTTTATCTTATCTGTGACAAATTTCGCATTAACTTCGCTGGAATCTGATTTTGTCTTTCCATGGAGGTAGCTGAGGCATAAACCGTATTATATAATGAGCAAGGACAGTCTAACATCAGGACTATACATGAGCCAAAGCTTGCATGTAAATAGCTTATCTAGGATGAGGATGGAAATATCCATCATGTATTAGTATTTTTAGGGCTAACATTATCATGCATTTGGAAAAGGTAGTAGCAAGCCTGATGTAAAACAAAGAAGACCTTTGTTTCTATGTTATATCGCATCTCACTTTGTACTAAAGTAATTGATAGTTGTGCAAAAATTGAACTATAAAGTTTAGCTATAAAATACCATTGTGGAAGTCAGGCTAGAGGTTTCACATTTAGGGCTTAAAATCCATTTTGAACTGGAAGCAAGGATGTAACAACTTTATTATGTGTAAATAACTGTATCGATGTAAATTACAGCACTTACTTTTTTCAATACATAATTAATTTCCCCACAGTTTACAAATAAACTAGTTATGTAAGGAAAAAGTTAACATTTTTTCTAAGAAACTTAGGGCTCCTTGTCAGCACATTACTTATTTCCTGTGTTAATTAATTTATTTCCTGTGTTAATTTCCTGTGTTTCCTGTGTTACAAGTTAATTGGTTAAATAACATTGTTTTATCAAATTCCTAGATAACTGCATTCATTGCAGTAAAATCTATCGTATTTATTTGAACTGTCCTCCAAAACAGTATTCAACTTTTTTTTTCCCTTTTTAAAGATGTGCTAATTTGTCTGGAGTATAGTTAATTTTCTTCACAGTAGCTAGTATGGGGCTAGATTTTGGATTTGTGCTGAAAACAATGTAGCTATTACAGGAATGTGTTCCTCACTGCTGAGCAGTGGTTACACACTTCTCACTTCCACCCCACCAGTGAGTGGGCTGGAGGTGCACAAGGAGTTGGGATAGGACACAGTCGGGACAGCTGACCCCAACCCACCAGAGGAATATCCCACACTATACGGCACAGTGCTCAGCACATAAAGCTTGGGGAAGAAGGAAGATGCAATGACATTTGTTATCAGAGTGATAGTGTTTGTCTTCCCAAGTCACTGTTAGAGGTGATGGAGCCCTGGTTTCCTGGAGATGGCTAAACACCTGTCTGCCCATGGGAAATAGTGAATGAATTCCTTGTTCTACTTTGCTTGTGTATGTGGCTTTTGCCTTAGCTATTAAACTGCCTTTGTCTCAACACACAAGTTTTGTCCTTTTCACTCTTCCAATTCTCTCTCCCAGCCCACCTGAGGGAAGTGAGCAAGAAGCTGAGTGGTGCTTAATTGCTGTCTGTAGTTAAACTGTTACATTTCACAGGAGTTGAAAAAAAAAAAAAAAAAAGGATTTAATTCTTTTTTAAAAAAATATAACAAAATATTGGCTTGAAATGGTTTCTCTCACCAAGGGTGATGGATCAGACCATGCTGGCCCTGAGAATGATTTTGCTGATCTCACACTGCAACTGGACCATAGATTTTGATTGCCTTATTGAGATTAGGTACAGGTGCCTAGATTTTTTTAATTAAACAGTAGCCTGGGTATTGTACTGGCACATAAATCCCTGTTTTAGAAGTTGTGATCAACAGGTCGCTCTCACACTAATCAAAATAAGTGCTGTCACTTTGGACATATGGGAGGATCTAAGTATCACTTCACTGTGACTGATGTACTTTGTTTAGGAGCCCACCTCCTTGACAGATATCTTTTCAAAGACATTTTTTTCATTACATTCAGATATCAGATCTACATGTTCCAATATCTAATGACACTCACAGAGAGAGGATCTGTTTTGATGTTGGGAAGTTAATTTTTCTAACTTAAACTTACAATTATTGGAGCCTGTTTTTTCTTTGCATGATTTAAAAGCTTTCAGGTATTTTTTCTACAGGTATGTACCTACTGCAAGGACTCAAGCCATCTCTCAGCCATATCTTTGGTGATGCAAAACACAGGGTTTCTCAGATCTCCAGAAATTCCATGTCCTTGAAATATGGAAAGTAAATAATCTCTTACCATTTCTCTACGCAGAAGTAAAACCACGGTCCTCTTTCCTATGTATTTCATATATTTTTTTTTCCTAAATAAATATGCTTAGGATTATTTTGGATTTTTGCCACAGTATCATAAGTGAGTAATCCCAGTGGCACACAGCACCTTATGTTGACACTGGGTTTTTCCTCAAGACAAGTTTACATACTCATGTGACATTGTGGAGCTGATAGAGATTTCTGTGTTTAGTTTCTGAGATAACACTTTTGCAACTGTATCTTGCCCCATTCTAGAAATCCTTGGCTTTAGGATACCTTTTTTTCCCCCTCAGGCAGGCACAATCTGTGCTCTTGGTTCTCACAAACCATGTGTTCAGTGTTGTTTAAAACAGATTTCATTGGACTGAGATCACTATGAAAGTGGTTCAGATTACATGGAAAGTGTGACTCTTTTACTGTTTGCTATTTTACCAATCCCTATATGTCACTTGAAACTAGTTGTGCAAATATTGTGGAGAGCTTTGAGAGAGTTAAAACTGAAGGTAACTTGGTCCCATCTAGTTTGAGTTATTCTGGACATAATGCTAGCAGCAATGATGTTCTGTGGGAATGCTATGGCAACATCACAATGTTGGCTGTCTAGCAGGCTGACTGCATCCTGTGCATGATCCGTGAATAAACAGAGGAATTTAGTTCCCAGAGTGTCAGTCTGGCACATTTCACAAGCGCTACATTCACTTACCAGAAAAACAGTCAGCCAGTCATACAGAGAAAGTGCTACAGTGAGTGAGTGATAAATTTCCTGCTGCTAACCCTTGTATATACTAACTCTAGGAAGCTAGAAATAAATCAGGCATGGCTTAATTCAGAGGGGAAATATGCTCTCCTTTAGATTTTTTGTTATTTTTGTTCTCATCTGCTTTTTCTTTGTTCTTGCTAATTTTTTTTTTGCCTTTGCATCTCTTTGCTAGCCTCGACACGTTGGCATGCTTTGCTTGCTTTCAGTTAGATGTGGCCTCAGTCTGAACCAAAGGCTGGAGATATGGTCAGTAAAGTATCAGGTTTGAGTTAAAATCCCAAAAGGGATATTAGTCTGAGGTTCAATGCATAGGAACATATTCATACTGTTTCTGGTCTGCTGCAAATGAGAGTATAATCCTGTGCTTTCATCTATTTCTGTCATGCAGTGATTTCCAGTGTCTCAAAGTAAATATAACCTTTGCATCCTCTTATTAGTCTCTTTTACTGTGTATATCTTAAAAAAGCAAATGCAAGAACTGTTATAAGGTTATGCTGCTTTTTCAGATGACACCTAAAATGAATGAGAGTAGGGTAGAGTTTACTCCATTAACAGCAAGAGTTCAGGACATGCTTTGAAAGTTTCTCTCACTGAGAAGAGACCATAAAATCACAGAAAGCTTTGGGTTGGAAGAGACCTTAAAGATCATCAAGTTCAATCCTCCTGTCATGGGCAGGGACACCTTCCACTAGATCAGGTTGCTCAAAGCCCCATCCAGTCTGGCCTTTCCAAGGATGGAGCATCCACAACTTTGGACAATCTGTTCCTGTGTCTCTCCACTCTCATAGTAAAGTATTTCTTCCTAGTGTCTAAACCTTCCTGCAGTTTCAAACTCTACCCCTTGTCCAATTACTACACTCCCTGCTAAAGGATCCCTTTCTGTCTTTCCTGTAGGTCCTCTAAGTACTGGAAGGCTGCTCCAGAGCCTTCAAGATGTTTTATGGAGACTTCTAATCTTGACTGAAATTTCCAGGGGAAGTTTCCCTGTAAATTATTCTCATTGTTTATCACCTTCCTCATCTATCTTGCATACAGTTTTTGTTTTAGTTATTTGAGCTTGCAGAACTCCAGACTGTGTTGCCATGTCTGTTTTTTTCTTTACTGCATGCCTGTGAACTCGATTCTTGAAACTTCACTTTGCAGAAGTAAAAACAGTACAGTAAAGTTCCCTAAACATACACATTGAAGAATGTTCAAAACTGATGGCATGTAAACTGATCACTGTCCTGCTAAGAAGAGAAATCTTAGGGTTTACCCAAAATAGTTTCATATAAAATACCAGCTCCACACTTAAACAAAATTAAAAATTAAACAGCTAGTTTGAGAATTTTTAGGAAAGAAATACACAACAAATAGGAAAATATTGTTTTTTCTGCTGTATAAGTTAGATGGTTAGGCAGGAGCTACTCAATATGGCAAAGAGAGAGTTTAAGGGAGATGTATTGGAAGTCTCCAAAACATTTGGTAACTCGAGAAAACTGGACTGGCATTAAATGTTTGCTACATCTTCCACACTAAGAAGTCTGGTTTTGAAAATCACATGAACTAGGTTCAGAATCAACAAAAAGAGGCAATTCTTCATGCAATGGGCAATAGATGAGTGAATCTCCTTGCCAAAGACAATGCCAAGGAGTCATGTACACAAGTTTATGCAGGTTCAGGAGGAAAGGTGACAACTAACCTTAACCCGCTGCTGAGACAACAGGCTGAAATCCTCTGCCTAGTCTGCTGTCGCCACTATTACGTTTGATACCTTCCTCCTTCTTATGGCTCACTTTTAAAGGAGAGCTAACTTGAACAGAAAGCAACTGATTTCAGTATCCTGTCTGAAGATCTTATTTATTTACATTTTTTTTGGTTCTGACCATCAGTTAATACCTCTGGATGAAAGCCAACATACAAAAATAATGTTATGATAGAACATAATAGTCCCAAATGCCAAATGTCTGCATTAGAACAAGCTGACATTCACTATAAAGTATCTTGAAGATTATCAAAGCTCAAGGGAAAAAAAAAGCTGCAACTTTTAAAATGGATTAAAAAAGAATAAGTTATATGTACAAAGGTTGCTTAAATTCAACGTGCCACAGACACAACATGCTCACTAGGGAAAGTCTTTTTGTCAAACAAAAAATGAAAACTCAACTCTGCACAAGGTTAAAGATTGTATTTTAATCACAGACTGAAACATCATGATTTACAAAACTGATGGTTAGATTTAAAACCAACCAATACATCTTTCTCTGGGAATATTCCCCCCACACCCTAGCTGACAAGGGGTTCAAGTGAAGAGCAGAGCTGTTCACGTTTGCCTTTGAGACTGAACAGTGATTTCCAAGATGATGGCTGATGCTGCAAGAATTCACCTAAGACGCTTGTCAATGCATTTCATTTACTCGCTGGAAGTGGCTTCTTCTAGGGAACTCTTCTGGATTCATCAGAAATCCCAACCATCTTGCAGCTTTCTGTCCAGAGCCTTCTCTGCAGCTCCTCATCATACGCTACGTCAGCTGATTTTGTCCTTTCCTCATTGTAAAGGTAGCAGCCGCCAGCTCCTTCCATCTCAGGCGATACTGCTGCATAGATGGATGTAGAGGCTCCTTCCTCTGAAGTCTGCAGAAACAAAATAAAAACCCAAAATTCAGGCGAGGCAGGTACAATGAAAGAACTACATTACACCACAGGACCTTATCAAGAACAATCACCCTCCCTAGTTTTGCATCACACTTGTGATCCTTATGCAAACTTCAGGCTTGTGATGCTAAAAAAGACACCTATTCAATCAGCAGACTACTGTCCATTTCTACGGCAGTGCTATTTTGAGATAGCTTAATGCCACAGAACAGATATATGGAAAACTCTGGTCCATTTCTTGCAAGAGCTTGTTAGATGGAACATAGAATCATAGAATGGTAGGGGTTGGAAGGGACCTTTAAAGATCATCTAGTCCAATCTCCCTGCAGACGCAGGTCACTCTAGATCCGGTCGCATAAGAACATGTCCAGGCGGGTCTTGAAGACCTCCAAGGAAGGAGACTCCACAACAACACACAGAACAATTAATTTTGTTTTCACAGTTAGAGCTAATAAACCCAATAGCAAATGCAAATATTATAATCCTACTTTAATTATTATTCACTTGACAAAGATAAAAGGGTCTGTACTCCGTCTTAAAAAGATGAAGGCTATGCTGTATGTGCAATGTGTTCACTGCAATAACATGACACAAGCAAAGGATCGTGGGAATCGGGACAGCAAATTAAGATTCTGCAGTTCAATCCAAGCGGGTGGGTAAACTAGGGAATCATTTTACATACAAGACAGTTAACAGGGTCCTGCCATGTTGTAAAACAAAATAGTGAAAGATCTATAATATTTGATGTACTGCAAGCATTGAATGAAAATTACTAAGTGAATAACTTAGCATGATAACTCCTTTCATTCTGAGGATATGCAAAACATTTCCCTTTCGCATTCAGAAGGAACACAGAGTTATCACTGAAATTATTTCAATGGCTATTTTATTTGTTTGTTTCATTGAAGGACATATTTAAAACACAACACATGATATGTTTTGTCTTTATCAATGATGTAATTAGGATCAATATCTTCTAGAAAATAACGACTCATTTTACAATCCTTGTGGTCATCCTTTCAATTATTAACAGTACCAACATTGCTCACAGCTTTTTCTGCTGCACCTAACAGGATGTCTTTTCTTGAAGAAATCCATGAATGAGACAACATTGAATAGGTTACTCAATGCCTTATTAAAATATATACATCTCAGCAATTTGAAGCTTTTCATGACAAGGCTCTGATATTTTAAATAGAAGCAACTCTTCTATTTTCTAACTGTTCAATAAATACAACACAACTTGTTAGAAATAATTTATCTGATGCATCTGGCATTTGGTCTCATTTATACAGAACCACAGAATCTTAAGGGTTGGAAAGGACCTCGAAAGATCAATTAGTCCAACCCCCCTGCCAGAGCAGGACCACCTAGAGTAGGTCATACAAGAACTCATACAGGTGGGTTTTGAATGTCCGCAGAGAAGGAGACTCAACAACCCATCTGGGCAGCCTGTTCCAGTGCTCCATCACCCTCACAGTGAAGAAATTCTTCCTTGTATTTCTTTGGAACCTCTTATGTTCCAGCTTATACCCATTGCCCCTTGTCCTATCATTGGACATCACTGAGAAGAGCCTGGTTCCATTCTCCTGACACCCATCCTTTATGTATTTGTAAACATTAATGAGGTCACCCCACAGTCTCCTCTTCTCCCAGCTGAAGAGCCTCAGCTCCTTCAGCTTTTCATCATAAGTTAGAGTCATGTCACACAATCATACAATTAAGACAAGGTTACCCAAACCGTGACTTCTCTAGTTGCTGCCTGGGCAGAGCACTCTCAGTATCTGTGAGGGAAACACACTCACTGCATGACCATGGACACTTTTCCTAAAAAGTGGCCTGAAAGTGGAGAAACGTGCCCTATTGAGGTACTTCCATGTACAGAGCTCTGTTGGTTCCAACGTAAATACTCCACTCCATGTCAAGCCCTTGATCAAAGGTGTTTAAGCTGAAAGAAACACTACTGATGCCAACAGGGTGCAAAGAGTGGTAATACCACCATACGTCTTTCAGTGGCCAGCAAATAGCCAGCTTTTACTGTCAGTTACCACACAAAGAGAGTGTGTCCCATTCCAAATACCACAAGATGATAACTCAGCCATCCAACTGGCTGTTCTCTCAGCAGTCAATGCATTAAAAAACAGTTGGTCCAGATCACTGCTGGAATATTTGTTTATATGATTGTACACTACATAGAAACACAGAGTGATTATTTATCTTAGTTTAGTACTGCATTACTACTTATTGAAAATAGTGTTATTCACATTCACATAAAGCTATGTGGATGCATCATTCTTTGCAAGATCAGGATGACTCCACTAGCTCACACAGTGGCTTACTGTCATGACCAGCTATGATGCAATATAAAGTATCTTAAATACTGTAATGTAGCAGAACAATGATGAATACAAGCATTGATATTTTAGACAACCTATTCTGGATAACAGAGAGCAAACAAATGGGTTTTTTTAACATGCTGCTGTGCTTTACTTAAAAAATCTAGTGACACATATAAACCATTACTTCATGCAATGGTTCACTGGACTTATGTTCCTGAGTTCAACAGCTCTCCAGCAAAAACAAGTATAAATGTCAATAGTGATGTCAAAATCTTAATGACGACAGTTCAGAACTAAAATGCTTTAAAAAAAAATTGTCTGTGGGCAGAATTGGTGTGATTATATTCTCTATGTTCCTATGAGGAGGGCTCTCTGCTTTCAAGAGACTTGTTTGTAAGGAACTACAGTATCAGAAATACCACGTACTTTTGCCTATTCAATGTGAAGGATCTCCCAGGATGGGCCAGATTTATCAAGATTTTAATTTTTTGATGATATATTAGGTAAGTTCCCCACCAAAGGGGATCTATACTGAGAGGGTGGTCAAACACTAGAATAGGTTTTCTAGAGAGTTCATTGAAGCGTCAAGCATGTCAGTGTTTAAGAGGCATTTAGACAATGCCCTTAACAGCATTTAACTTTTGGTCAGGCAGTGGACCTGATGATGATTGTAGGTCTGTTTCAACTAAAATAATTTATTCTGTTCCATTCTACTCTATTCCATTTTATTCAAAATAATATCAAATATTTTGTAAAAATTGCTATGCATGTGTTGAAAATCAGTTGTTGGTTTTATCCATGATGCCCTAGCAGATCTTTACAAAACAATTTCATATAGCAAAATGTTTCCTGTTCTTTAATACAAAGAAAATAAGAAGCAGGCTCAGACAACAGTAAATGTGCTGACATGGCCAGATTGTGACCAGTCTGTAAGCACACTCCATTAAGGTCAGTTTGTTTGACTTTTCTTAAGATTTAATTTGTTTTTCATCCTGACCACCATACTTATTATGGTGTGTAGAAGGTCCTATGCAAAATTCCTATTTAGTTTCTCTCACCTGTTGCTAAAAGTGCTTATCTAAAATCATAAGGAAAAATATACTATAATACATTAAACAATTAGTGTATAACAATTTAAGTTAAAGGAAAACATTTTTTCCAGTGCAAGAGGGAGCAGAGTTGCATATGTATGATTAATTAATTGTTTTATGCCATCTTCTGAGTGCTTAATTAATGCTGAAAGCTTTAATGTCCCCTTACTTGAGGATCTCTTCAATGCTTTGGCATGTTTTCTGTTTTAATTAAAGTAAAAAGGGAATCATACACCAGACGTAACCTGGCCTTGCAGTGGGGTAGATGACCTATCTGTTTTGAGAGGTGGGATGAAAAGCACATGTTGTGATTTCACTTCTGTGTCACTCTCACACCTAACTGTGAATGCACTGTACATTCACCTGCCCACATACAACACTCTTCCAAAGTGTTGGATCTACTACACACCCATAGGTCAATTGCAGCACGTACAGATATGCACATGTGCTGCCTTTGTACCAGCACCTGCGGAGCTCTTGTGAAGGAAGAAGCTGGTAGCAGGTTGCAACCACTAGAGCAACTCATGAGTATCTGGATAGGGAGCAGAATTAATTGTTCCATCAGTGTCAGCTTCACTCCTGATTGTCAACATTCCTTGGAGCCCCTTAGATCTTCCTTTACCACTTGATAGACCACCAAAAGACAAGGATGAACCATAAAGCCCTTGGAAAAGAAAACAGTCACAAGCAGGACACAACTGTCAAACCAGAGTGTCTGATCCATCCTTTGATACCAATGGCCTTCTAGGAAAGGGAATACCTGATAACAGGCTAGAGAAAACATCAGCCAGTGGTTGGATACCTTGATCTATAAACACCAGGATGTTTGTCATACGAACAGGAATAAGTTCCCATCTTTGAGACTCTGAAGTGTTATTTCAAAAGCTGTTGATAGACAAGCAGTAATAAATACCATTCAAATCACTGGGGAGGATACTCTACACATTGCCAGAATTTAAAGAAGGTAACTAACTCAAACAGTAACAGAATAATTTACAGACCTATAGGATCCATAACATCTTGTTCACGAATTGGCTGGACCTGTCTTATGACAAGACGGAACCCTATAAATTGTGTGTTGCTTCTTCTTATATTATTGCTTCTTAAATTATTAGTATCCAAGGAACTGTAATGAACTCCTTTGTCATATCCAAGTAGAAGCGATTTCTGCTTAACTTTTTCCTATTAGATTTTGTATCTGCAATTTCTTTTGCTTGTTACAGCATCGATCATGCCTTTTATTTTCTTTTGCAATTAACTATTTCATTTGCAGCATCCCTTCAACAGTAAATAAAGGTCTGATTGAAATTACATGTCTTTGTATTGCTCATGACATGCATATGTCGTGGAAGAAGGCAAGAAAAGATAGCACATGACCACGTTATTTAAGCAAAATGCCATCTATATAAACAAAACAAAAATTACATTGCCATTATCTATTCCCAAAGAAAAAGATGGTTTTCTACAGAAGCTTCATTGTTTCTTCTTTTGAAATATTCATCATTAGTAAGTGATCAATATGGAATAATTTTCCCTCAATGTAAACCAGAATATTCTGTTCTATGAAAAATGGGTCATATACTACAAGGTTTATGGCTTAGTTTTGGGTTTTTTTAAGACTTTCTAATTAAGGCATTTTGATTAATACATGCTTAAGTGCCACAGAATTTTGTCAATACTAAGCATTAATGCTTGCAAAATGTGTTAGCTGATGACAGTCAGTCCCTACAGCCACGTTGCCATGAAATGTCACATCTTTTTCATTTGTCTACAACAGGCACAACAGCTTAACTCTTTAAAAAAACATTTGTCTGCACAAGTTATACATGACAGCTTTGGGATGCTTTCCTTGTTGATCCATGTTGAGACATGATCCAGTTCCACCTTCATATGAATTCATAGCTCAGAGTCCTGGGCAGATAGTAGGGTATATCTATCAGAAAGCCAAGAAAACTGCAGGGGAAACAAAACAAATAAGCTCCTGTACTTCCTATAATTGATTGGATGACATGTATATACTTTAAATTACATTGTTTGGCAGAGTTGGTCATACAACTGAAAGAGCAATGGTGATACAACTCTTGGTATTAGAGGAGTACTGAATCTAGAATAGCTTCCCAGTCAGTTGGCTGACTGCACTTGGTGTGTATTTTATGACTTCAGGATGCTGCCATCTTGAGAGATGGTAGGAGAGAAGGTTGGGCAAAGAAAATGGAGAGCTGGAAGCAGATGGCGAACTCAAAAGACTGACATCACAGTTGCATTTTGAGGGACATTAATAAGAGGCCAAACAGGCAGATGCACACCCAAGACTTCCTGGTATGCTGGCAAATGACTTAATGCTGAGGAAGAATATGTTAAAATATATTTATCTGTAGAATTTGTGATGCAGAACACATTCAGTATCATTGGGATGCCCCTCAGCAGCAATGTTAAGTAGACTGCTGCAGGAACACTCATTGACACTGGTCTTATAATGCTGGCCCTACTTTATGAACTCACATCCACTGTGTCATGTACTTTTCAGTTCATATGGGAAATCTGCTCATGGACTGATGAGCAAAAGGAGCTTTCAGAGTTGGGGTTTTTTTGCACAGGGGTTAAGGCTGTTTACTCTGTGGATTTGCTTTTTTAAATGGATCAGTTTCCATTGGGTCATTCCTGGCGCAGTTAACAAGAAGCCATATCTCTGGCTGGTAGCACATTTCCCAGGTTCCAGATAAGAAGACACAGCAAGCACAGAACAGGCCTTCTTCTGGGCCCAGGTACTCAGGTGTTTTTGCCAGCATTCCTTTTCTTTTATCAACATTCATCACTGTGGTAATGTTTAGAAAATGTTAATATTTTACTAATTTGCTTATGGACTGAAAAGCTCTGTATAAAGAGATCTTTTTGCCTTTTCTGTGTTTTTTTTTTCAGGAAAGACAAGAATCATTTGGGATCCCTGAACAGCACTACTCGTGGGTAGCTACAGTGGAGTTTAGCAACAAGAATGAGAACATTAAATTACTGTTACTTGGTACAGCAAAGTCTTTCAACTGCTTGCTGGTAGCTAATGGAGGGGTGACACTCAGTCACCCTTAACACACTGCATGAGTCCCAAGAACAAAAGCAAACATGAAGCCATTGCAACAGAGAACACACTGAAAACTGTCAGAAATGGAGTAGCTAGGGTTGTGTTCCCATGAATACTAAGGCAAGCAAACTTGTGATGAAAAAATTACCTGTGTTCCAGGGAGCACTGATTGCTGTGATCTGTGAAACACTGAATCCTTTCAAATCAAGGTTACAGGTGCAAGATTGCGAGGTGAAATAACAACTGTTCTAGTGTCACAGACTGCGAGTGAAGGCATCAGCTCCGTGTGCTCAATACCTGTTGTGCAACTTCTGCAGTGTCTAGACCTCCCAACGTGATCATTGCTTTGAAAATTTCAGCCAAAAAGCAATCAGTTGAAAAACTGAGCATGAAAATAAAGGCTAGAAATGAATCCATGACGCAGGTGTAGGGATGTGTTCGTCAGCTTTTCATCAAAGGCTATAGCAGCTGTCTGTATGTCCTGGTGAGACTGGTGGCCAAAACCAACTGTCAGATCCCTCGGAAGTCAAAGCTGACAGACATCTCTGCCTTCACTCAAATGCCATAGTTTCCATCTGCCTTCTCTCTCTCTCCTCCTATTCTTTCCTATGTAGCTCACTATTATTCTCTTTCCGTCCAATTTCTGCCTTGATTATAGACCAGAAAGAGATAGAGATGTCTTATTGAATATACAGTTCTCCCTAGAGACTCAGTCAGCACTATCAAATTAATTTCCCTTCAATCCCCAACTCACAGCAAAGAGAATTCTTTAACAAATTCGCTCCATAATAAAATTCTTTAGATTTCATCTTGAAAAGAGACAGCAGCTACAAGCAGAAATGGCTGAGTTTAAATGTGGAGCTTTCCTCCTGACAATGTTATGGCTAGAGAGAAATAATTTCTGGATCAAAGATATGAATATATAATAAAAGACGAAACATTGATGAATTAAGAACACAAGGCAATTTTCAAACTAAAAAATTCCCCCAAAATCTTGAAGGAAAGGAGCTTTTATAGTATGAATAATTCATGTCTATTTTAGCAAAAAGAACTTTTCCCTGAGCTTCCTAGACAAGACGCTGTAAGGAACAGAAGCAGAGATAGCTGGTAAACAGACGCAGAGAGTATGAAAACCTGAATCTCTCCTTGCATTTCTATTGAAATCAAGTTTTCTGGAAAGATCTTTCCAAAAATTCCAGGTACACAAAGAGTCTGGAAAAAGCCCTAGAGGCTGGGAAGCCTGTAGCCAAAGTCGACCACAGAAGAAAGGAACCATCCCCAAAACACTGCCAGAGTAGAGCTTGTTGCTGAGGGATCTCAAGAAGCAGGCAGGCAGCAGCCTTGAATGCTTGATTTCCCATGAACCTTTTCAGTGCTGCAAGGTTTCACCTTGTTTCCTGTCAGACCAATGCCTTCTGAAGTTTTTTGCTGGAAAATTGCTAAGCAGCTCTGCTCTGAAACCCTGGGAGGGCTCTCTGTCAGACTCAAAATATGAGCAAAAGTTCACTGAGGAAGACTGTGGTCATGGCTCTGACACCACCTCTTCCACAGCTGCTGCTTCAGACATCATGGGTCATCTCAAATAGCATCAGATACCTACATTATCATGTAGCTGAAGGAAGGTCCTGTTGGTTGGCCAGCTTTCTGTGTCAAACTGAAGGGATCTCCATTGACTTCAAATAGCAGCTTCAACAGTTAACTCACTTGCAGATACCACAAAATAAGTTTATGTGTCTTCATTTCAAACTGAATCATTCTCACTTAGAAGTGCAATACAACTTCAGTGATTTGAGCAGGAGTGTTTGTGGATCCATAATTTGCATTTGCTACGCATTTGCATAAGCTATTGAAGTAGAGGCCTGGAAGAAAGATGTTTAGTTTTCAGCAATTTTCAAAATGGAAAGAGGAACCCAGCTTTACATGACTGACAGTAGCTCGAAACTTTGAGTCAAAGTCATTAATCATAACTGAGTCCTTTGTTCATTTTGTCAAGTGCATTGAGGAAGATTACTTTGCCTGAAGGTTGATCCCTAAGCTTGCTTTAGAGCAGACAGTGATGTTTTTAAAGTCAGAACTGAGATATTGTTGCAGCTACTCAAATTACATTACACTTGTAACCTCACTCAGCTAAGTAACAGTATGCAAAATTTGACAGAGAGAAGCCTGCTGCCCCAGACATTGCATAAACATCCAGCCAGAGTCTGTCACTTGCTGGAAGAACATCCAGTCTCTAGGAAATAAGGCAGGCAATAACAGGAGGAGATAGCTGAGACAGTACACATACTTCACAAAACGCTGCAGTCTCTTCTGTGTAAGTGTGGCACGCTGGTTAACCAGCCTTCTGGAAACAAGGTGATGTCCCACAGAGGATGGGATTGCTGAGGATGCCTGACTACAATCATGCGAAATTGTCTTGGGTATCTTCACATAACCTGGGATTTTTTGCAACACCTCTACTCACAGACAAGCAAAGTGGTTTACTGAAGAAAATGTGCAAATCAGGAGAAGAGATGAGGAACGAATGAGCCTCCTAAATCCTCATCCTGATGCCTTGCACACTAGGCTGATACTTCTTTTCCGTGCATGTAAAAGAAAATATAGAATTTGTTTACTAACAGCTCTATGGCCATAATTACAGTATATTGTGAGCAATTCCATCTAATCTTCTTCATTTCAAGATGTAGGCTGATCTATCATTAAGTAAGAATACTTAATTACAGCTTTGTATTCATGCTAGATATACACTAAGGAATCATCCTGTTATTTTTACTAACTACACAGGTTTTAATTTTACTCGGTTCTGAACTATTACTATCTAAGAAATGCGAATAAGCACATAAGACTACTCCTTCCCCCAAAAAAGGTCCTACAGAAGCAACCTGTTTGATAGCTAGTGGCTGGAACATCTGCATGATTTAATAATATAAGCCAAATTTTTTAGTTGAAAACAAAATTTAAATATGATTCAAGATAATGGATCAAAATTAAAGAGAACTTAAACCAACAAACAACCATGAAAGCTTTAGAAGTTTTGTTCTCTAATACATTATTTTATACCAGTACGTGGTCATCTTTAGTTTGCTGAATTCTTTCAAATGATGCCAGATTTTGGTAATCAAAATGAAACAACACAGAAAAGCACACACACAAGTATTTACATTTGAAATGGTAGCTGCATTTTTACTAGCCACAGAATAGGAGACACGGCGAGACTACAAGTGCTAAAGAGGATTTTCCTGATTATGTATACCTCTGAACAATTTATTTTATTACCTGCCTGCTCATGCACAGTAAAATGTCTTTGTCAGCTTTTGCTGAAAACACACCACTTTGGGCATAAGATATATGGCCGCTTCTGACTTGTAGTACCCTACCATCATCTCTACTCTTTTACTTACTGTTTAACACTTGGCAAGTCACTTTGTCCATTTATCTTGCTTTCCCTTCTCAGAAAATGGAAATCGACACTCATATCTCCAACTTCACAGTTTCCTTATGAGTACTGTTATTATTTTTAATGCTTAAATAACCACAGTATAGAAAACTTAAAGACTGCTACGAGATCAAAAAGCATAAAGACTGTACAGAACACAGACAATATTAAATAACCAAAAATTACACAGGCCATCAACTTTCACAGCCTCTGCTCTTTAAATTGCCACAACACTTGTGTTGCATCCCAAACAGCAGCGCAAATATTTACACCCATAGGCTCAGAGGGGTGGTGGGGTTGGGAGAGGCTGGCTGCCAGCCCAACTTTCACACCTGCCCGCTGAAAGCAACTTGCTGAAATCAGACAGCTCAGTCCTGGTTTCAGCTGGGATAGAGTTAATTTTCTTCCTAGCAGCGAGCACAGGGCTGTGTTTTGGATTTAGTGTGAGAATAATGTTGATAACACATTGATGTTTTAGTTGTTGCTAAGTAGCACTTATCCTAAGTAGAGGACTTTTCAGTTTCCCATGCTCTGAAAGAGAGAAGGTGCACAAGAAGCTGGCAGGTAACTTGGCCAGAAGAGATGACTCAAACTAGCCAAAGAGCTGTTCCATACAATCCAGTGTCATCCCCAGTAGGTAAATGGGGGTGAGCTGGCTGGAAGGGGCAGATCACTGCTCAGGCATCGGTCAGAGGGTGGTAATGCATTGGGCATTACTTCTCTTTTTCTTGGGTTTTGTTTCTCTCTTTCTGTTTTCTTCCTTTCCATTACAATTATTGTTATTTTAATTTTATTTCAATCATTAAACTGTTGTTATTTCAACACATGGGTTTTATTTTTAGCCCTTTCCAGTTCTCCTCCCTGTCCCACTGATGGAGGGAGGGGAGGACTGACCAATAAGCTGCATGATATTTATTTGCCAGTGGGATTATGCCACAACAGGTGAGAAGGTGCAAATCCCTTCCTGGATCACCAGGTAAGGCCAGCAAAAGACTTCTTTTCCAGGACTTAGGCAGGCTATGTGCCTGTGCTAGCAATGACAGGGACCAGAAATAATAAAGGACATAAACTAACGTAAAATGACTACAGGGTGCTACATCTGTACATTAATAGACTGAAAGATTAAAATATAAAAGATGAGAGAGACGAAAGCAAAAATACAGTGTTTGACAAATTTGTCATGTATACATTGCAGCAACATGCTATTTGGGCTGCAACACATCCTGCTGATGAATCTGCTCCAAACCAACTCCTACATGGAAAAAGAGACATCACCTCACAGCGCTTATCCTTGCCCAGGCTCCCAGCCTTCATCTTCTTTTCCCTTTCACTGACTCTGAGCCTTTCTGCAGGATTGAAACATGATAGTCCTGCAGAGGCTGTGCTGGCTGGAAGGAAGAAGTTTCAAGATTGCCAGATATACTCAGCACTATCCATGCCCCAACTGGTCTGGGTTTCCGTTGTTTAGTTGTTGTGTTTAAACTGTAGTTTTGCAGTATTCCTCAAGCTGAGAGAAGAAAGCCCAAACTGGAAAACAGATACAAGTAGTGGGGAGATGAGGAATCTTATTCTGCAAATTTATGTTTTCTGTAACTCCATTTTGTGGAAATTTCAGCATCTAATACTGAACAACAAACCAAAAAGATGTAAACAAGGAGGTTAATTGAAGTCTATCCCTAGTGACGTGCTCCAAAGATGGAAAACAAGAAGAGTAGACTAATTTTCTGTAGTTATTTTAGTGAAACAGTAGAAATAGGTGAGTGGCTCAGATTTTCTCATCCTATCTCCCTGACAGATACAGTAAACAGAATTAGTTTAAGTCAGTAATTACAGATTACATGTCCTTGGTTTTCATGAGAAAAATGTGCCCACTAAGTTCAAGGTATTTCTGTTTAAGTAATAAAACTCTTTAAAAAAAAGTCAGTTTTCTTCATTTTAATTACACTCATATTTCATCTGGAAGCAGTTTGTAAAAAAAAAAAATTAGTCATCTTGTAAACAAAACTGCCGTTTCCCATTTTCTGTCACAACAGAATGCTAAAGTCATGAAATCTCAGATAGATTCTGAAGCCATGCAATTATGAAGCTGTCTACATTGCTTATGCTCTTGTTCACTCAAGAGAAGCACTAAATTTAAAGGCAAAGGCTATATTCAGTTGCAAACTGACAAATCTGAATGCTTACTAACCCACCAGAATCAACCTGTTCTTAACAAAACAGCTAAAAATGCAAATGTAAAGTAGACCTGAATCTGATTATTCAAACCAAGCTTTTTGTTGTGTAGAATGAAAGTGAATTTAAGCTCTGTAATTTAAATCTCTTTGTTTAAATCAATCAACCCCAGGGCTCTTTAGTATCCGCCAAGGAAACTATTGATGGCTTTAATTCAGAAGAGCCCCAAAGAACATGTGTAACTTTAGACAGGCAAATAGTGCCATTGATTTCAATGAGATTAGTAGAGTTTCTAAAAATTATGTCAGACAAGATCTCTAGCGTCATATCTTCTACCATAGAGCTCATTAGAGAGAGAGCAAACATGAAAACTCTGACACAAATGCTTTGCAAGGTCTGAAACGGAAGCAAAAAACTTCCATCTTGAAAACAATTACTCATGAGTTTAAACTCATCATATTTAGTCAGCTTAATGGTCTGAAAGAAGGGCAGGTTGTTACTCATAGTGCAGAGAGGGATGTTAGCCTGGGGAGAGCTGATAACGTCATTAATTTCCAAGGAAGCAAAGAGAGAAGAGCAAAGGTGGCAGTTCTTGCCAGTTGAACAAATAAAGGAAAGCTGAGAAACGGCATATACTGAAAATTGCTAAGTTCCAGTAAGTAGTAAGACCAAGATTTACTACTCACTGATAATTTAAATATTCAGACTTATTTCTAAGGTGTTTTGTACATCTTCCTAAAGCAGCAGATATTGCCAATAATTTGTGAAAAATGTCTCCCCTGAAAAGGCCAAGACTGGAATTGCTGATACAAGTGGTCCTTCCCATGTTCCTGTTTCCTTTGCTTGGTGACAGAAGTCATGGCAGAAATGTCATGTTTCTGTATAGGTGATACAGTACACCACAGTCCTGCGTGAATGACTAAACCGACTGTCCTGGCTCATGTCACAGGAAGAATTGGTTCAACTTCCAAAAATCAGATCCATAATGAAAGGTCAAATTGCATTATCTGAAGGACGGTGAAAGAAGACTGGAAAGGAGAAAAACATTTAATCCATTCCACATCTAAAGTTGTTCCCCAATCTGTTATTTCAAAAATAAAAAGAAAGAAAAGAGAAGCTGTGGTACAAGAATGTTAAAAATCCTAAAAATTCTCCTGAACATGTTCATAGTGGTGAAGGGTCTGGAGAACAAGTCTTAATGAGGAGCGGCTGAAGGAACTGGGATTGTTTAGCCTGGAGAAGAGAAGGATCAGAGACCTTATCACTCAGTACAACTACCTGAAAGGAGGTTGTAGGGAAGTGGAGGTAGGTTTCTTTTCCCCAGTAATGAATGACAGGACAAGAGAAAATGGCCCCAAGTTGCACCAGGGGAGGTTATCATGGGTTTGTGAGGAGCTGCATTTGCTTGGTAACAGGGGTAGGGGGCTGCCGTACAGGCCTGGTACAGAGTTCTCGGACTTTCCCCCAGCTCTGAGGTTTGGACTCACTTCCAGCCCAGATGGGCCAATCTGGTACCTTTGTGATCACTATTTAAGGACGGGAATTTGAAGTGTGTAGGAGGAGATGGAAGGGAAGGGCAAGATGGAGGTGACCACACGGACCCCACCATCAGGAAAAGACAGAAGGAGCAATGCTGGACCAGAGACATCAATGAGAAGTGGAGACCCCTTCACAGAGAGGAGTGAGAGTTGGAGACTCCAGGTCAGAGGGAGCGAGCAGTTATGACCCCAACCCAGAGAGGATGAACTGGGATAGGAGCAGCCCATCAGAGAGGCCTGTGGAGGGCTGCCTGGTATGTGGGAGACTCCAAGCTGGAGAAAGGGAGGATCAGTGAGGAGCACTTCTCTTCAGGAGTGCCATAAGCAGCAAGAGACATCAGGAAAGGACTGACTGCACTCCGCATTCCCTGCTCCTGGCACTGCTTATGGGGTGAGGAGGTAGTGACACTGGGCTCAGGGCTCTGAGCTCAGGAAGAAAGAAAGGGTGTGGGAAAAGTGAGCTTAAAGAGCTGGTTGCACTTCTATTGTTCTCCCTACTCTGTATTGGGTTTTTTCCATTGGATATTTTTGTTTGTTATGTTTTGGTTAGAGGTGGATTAAACTAAGTTTCTTTTTCTTCCAGAAGCTCAGTAGACTTGTCTGTTTTGTCCGGGACCGTAAGTGCCAGTTAAGCCCTCCCAGTCCTTGGGAGTTCCAGAGTCTGTGGTGCTTAAGTCTAATCGTGGTCTTTTGTTCCTAGATGGGCCTAAACAATCTAAACCAGACGTTTAGATTGGAAATTAGGAAGAACTTTTTTACTAAGAGGGTTATTAAGCATTGGAATGGGCTGCCCAGGGAGCTGGTGGAGTCACCATCCCTGGAGATATTTAAAAGACATATAGATGAGGTGCTGAGGGATATGGTTTAGTTTAGTGGTGAGCATGGCAGTGTGAGGTTAGTGGTTGGACCTGATAATCTTAAAGGTCTTTTATAGTAAAAACACTTTTATGATTCTATGATAATATTTTTATTTACTTCTCAAATAGCTTCTGTTACTACAGAGAGCATCTAACTGAGGTTTTTATACTGGACTGATTACAGGCACAGGTAGCTACGACCCAGAGACTTAAACTTGCAAAACTACCAATAGCCAAAATAATACAGTGAGAATTAACCTTTTCCTTTTATTAAGTACCCCAGGAGAGTTTTTGTTGCGCCTGTATTCATAGAGCTCTTTGACTAAAAGGTTAGAGCAGTTGTTTAGAATGGGAAACAAATACTGTGAGGTTTCGTCGTTCAATAAATACACGTTATAGCCTCATCTGGTACTGAAATAATTTGCTTTGTTTAGGGAGCTCATATTGAACTATGCTCTTTAGTAATGCCATTTTGCTACACATGTCCATTTGCCTTGAGAGTCCAATCAATGATCCCACCCCACTTGCTGGCTCATGGTGATACACTGCAAACAGCAATGCTCCAGATCATTAAACTTCTGCTTCCCAGGAAAAATTCCAGTTCAATTAATGCAGAACTGTGCTGCAGTTTAGTAACTGTTTTCAACTTGTAAAAATAGAGACTGAGGTCTGAGCTGGTACAGATTGCCTGCCTCAACCCTCCTCACTGCCTCTCCCGCCTGCCCAGCAGCTTGCTTAAAATTCTACTCTTCACCTGCAAGTCTGCACAGCTCTGCAGATGCCTATTGTTGTTTAATGTATACTTCACAGTGGAATTGAATTGTTCCAATCAAGATTAGGACTCTCCTTCTCTAGGTGGTATGCAAAGCATGTCTGCTGTCTAAACTTTCACCCATTTCTCCACCTGCCCTTTATCAGACTCCATGACAATCTCGAACGTATTCACTGTTCTTCTTAATTGTCTTTTCCTCATGAATTCCCACATGCCTCTTGTCAGTCCCTCACTGCAACCTCACTGAGTGTGGTTCCTACACCAACACCCTGATGGATCAGGTCCTTTTTAGCAGCCCACATGCCATGTGGAGGAGGGTGTCCTCAGGGAATCAGGGTTGGAGGGTTCCCAGTGCAGCCCTGAAGCTCACAATTCACTCCTGAGATCACGCATGCATGTCGAGTTCCTTCAGATATCACAAAAGGGTAGACAACAGCCTTCAAAGCATGAGCTATTGGTGCAGATGGCTCTTACCATCTGTGGACCAAAGGAGCAAGCCCTAGCCTTTTGACAGTAGAGAAAGTAGAAGGAAATACTAGGTGAAACTTCCCTCATCAATACTTGACCCAGACAAATCCGAGAACATAGGAGAAACTGTGGGTCCACAAGTAGTGCCAAGTCCTTAGAGTAGGACAGAAAATAAGGCTCTTCTTGCAGCAAAATTGCAAGGGGCATCGAAACAGTGGTACAAGCAGGGCTGGACTCGGGGCACGTAGGCCACCAGCATCAGCCACAATCCTTGCTGCTGCTCAACTCTTCCTGTGGCATGAGCTGCTGCCAAGGCTGGAGGGACAAGCTGCAGCTCTGCAAACGTTTGCTGAGCTGATGTGGCTGGTTTTCAAGTCCCTGAGCTCTGTAAGGGGGCTACAATTGAGAAGCAAGAGCTTCCCAAGCAGCATAGTTTTTATATCAAAATAATCTAAATATTTAGTTTTTACCAATTACATAAACTCCTTCATGACCAAAACCTAAATGACCTTTACTTTTAAATCTGTGTTCAATAAAAGGGGATTACAATTGTTTGTGAACTTTGCAAAGTCTGTAACACAGCTCAGGGGGAAAAACCCTCTAAATCTGTATTTGTCTAATCCCTAATAGCTGCTGACAGCCTGTGAAACAAATAGTTTTAATTATTTTCTCCTTGCTGAATCTCAGGTCTCATCATTTAATGAAAAGATAGCACATTACTGACAATTGGGATTAAAAGGAGAGTCATAGAATAGGAAAATCAGGAAATTACATTACCACCAAAAAGTGACAAACGTGACCTTATTTCAGCCCTGTCCCGAAACAGCAGAACATTCACAATTCCCCCATAAAAAAAGAAAACCACAAAACCCTAAAAAACACGTAAATGACAAAAAAGCCCTTTTTTCCATTTATCTTGAGGCTTAACAGCTATGGAAAATGTCAACATCATCTTGGCAAAAAATAACTCAAACAAACAAAACACCACCTTAATAATAAATAATAATAACGTTAATTAAAAAAAAATAATAATAAGAGTCCTTTTGGTTATTAATCAACAATGTAAAGATCTTATGGGTGTAAAATCAGTGCTACCTATGCTACTTATTTTGTTATCAAAACTAGTGATGCATGAAAATAACTAATCAATACATAATGAATGTATTTCAGGAGTAATGCTCAGCTCAGAGGAAAACAATGGCTGCAATTCACAAACAATTACTGACACCATGAAGCACATGAATCAATGTGCACAAGAGATCTGCACAGTATTTAAAATTTCTTCAGCGATATTTGCCACTATTCCTTTGTCCCAGTGTAATTTTTTTTCCTCTGTGTAATATTGTGAATATATTAAAGGTTAGTGTAACTATATTAAAGACACTAGAACGGAATGCAAAAGCTAGACTTCTGATGCCTAACAGTCAGCAATGATATAACTATCAGCACAGTATATGTAGTCATGGGACCCTGTGCAAAGCTTTCTCACATAAGAGATTGTCAGTCACAAAATGGTCAAGACCTCATCTCACACGGGTCCAGTATAACCCTGCAGGAGGTTCCTTATTTAAAGTCTTCCCAGTTTCTTTTTTGGTGTGCAATAGTTTACTGCTTTGAAGTATATGAGGTGACTTGAGCTGAAGCTGGTGTGCCTCAAGGGATACAAGATTTATCACTGGCTCCTAAAGTGAGCCAGTAAGTTCTCCTTGGCCTAATTCTCTAAATATAGCCCTTTGCCTTGTTTTTATTGCCATCTCTGTGTAGAGCAAGGGAAAACCATGAACTAGTCCAAGGTATAAACCTGAGTCCTCCTCTGTTAACACAAGGGAAAGAAAAACACATTTGTTCGTCACTTTCATAAACAAATACTCCAGACGTACAGGGCAGTGAAGATGCCCATTACCTCTGGCTCTTAACTTTTTTTTTTTGAGTCACATGCGGCTTGAGACGTGGCTGGTTTATGGCCTGAAATGACATAACTTTACTTTAGGTAAATCAGTCTGCTTACCCCAGAATAAACACCTGGTTCTTGCTTAGAAAACAAATAGACAACTTCATGCCCGCACAGCTACTCCAGCACCTGACAACGGGTATCAGCAGCATCTAATAGAAGGGAGAGGTTTTCAAAAGAATAAATACTCATCATCTGTGATGAGAAAGAACCAGATTTGGGTGTCTTACTACCATTCTGCAGAAGAAAAGAGCAGTATTTTTTAATAACTAACATGATAAAATGGAGAAAAGCAGTTTGGTTTCTCAAAAAAATGGGCACATTCCTCTTCTAGTCCAAATTAATACCATGAAGAATTTACAAATAGCTGTAGATAACCACAGCAGAAAAAGAAGAACATAACCACAAAGGGAAATTTTAAGGGAAAATAGCACTGAGGTACATGTTCTTACAGAAAATGTTTCCCTAAGCAAAAATAGGTGCCTGAGCCAAGTATGCTCCTTAACTCTTTCTCTGAAAATGTAAACTCATTTCAAAAAAAGCTCACTCAAGGCTTTTTCCTTTTATTTAGGCAAGTGTGAGAAATAGCAAAATGAGGCTGAAGATTTTCTGAGCCTACACCTCATTTGCAAGTAGCAGACAGTTGTTCACACTGTAGAGTTTGCTTTGGTGCAGAAAAAGAAATAAAATCTAGACAGTCCTCTGTCCTGCATTAACTGTTGCTGCATTAAAGAAGCACAAATATAACTACTTCGAAAGTATAAACTATGAAGGAGGCTCAACAAAATGGACATGAGAACATAGCCCAGAACATATTGGCATAAGTTAGCAGTGAAGAGAAAAATATTTATGAGAAGCAGGAAAGGAAGCTGCTATCCCAAAGCTCATGTGTCTTAGCGCACTGTTCTGCCAGCTCTTGGTTTTCCAGTTTAATCTAGAGAAAAGGTTACTACCATCTATCATGTTCCATGGGTTGTCAGAAAAGCCAGCCCTCTATATTTTATCATTAAGAAGCCCCATTGAAGAGGTGTTTTAAATGCCTGCAATGGAGGTTAGCTGACTGCTTGCCAGCTGCACTATAGCTCTGTCCTTTCTCACAATTCAAAAGTATATTAATTGGAGGATAATTGCAGATGTTCATCCATAATCTACAGTGACAATAACAAACAGTAGATCAAATAAAAAATGATCTTGCAGTCTTGCAAAATATTCAGTGCTTTACATTTTGTTTACCTATCTTTCTATGTTGGTTTAGCTCTGTCTGGGTGCCAGGTGCCCATCAAGTCGCAATATCACTCCCCCTCCTCAACTCGACAGGGGAGACAGAAATATAAAGAGAGGTTTGCAAGTTGAGATAAGAACAGGGAGATCACTCAGCAATTAGTGTCACGGGCAAAACACATTCAACTTGGGGAGAAATAGTTTGATTTATTAATGACCAATTAGAACAAAGCAGGGAAATGAGAAATAAAATCAAATCTTAAAACACTTCCCTCCCACACCCCTCCTTCCTCCAAGGACTCTCTTTCCTTTCCCCGCAGCAGCGCAGGGGATGGGAGATGAGGGTTGCAGTCAGTTCATTACAGATGGACTTTGCTGCTGCTTCTTCTCAGGGAGAGGCCTCATCACACTTCCCACTGCTACACTGTGGGGTCCCTCCCCACGGGAGACAGTCCCTCACAAACTTCTCCAGTGTGGATCCTTCCCATGGGCTACAGTCATGAACTGCTCCAGCATGGGGCCTCCTATGGGGGCAGCTCCTCACACCCTGCCCCAGCGTGGGTCACCCACCAGGAGAACAGTCCTTCAGATACCGACTGCTCCAGCCTGAGTCCCTCACAGGATCACAAGTCCTGACAGCAAACCTGCTCTGGCATGGGCTCCTCTCTCCCCACGGGTTCCCAGGTCCTGCCAGGAACTTGCTCCAGGATGAGCTTCCTACAGAATCACAGCCTCCTTCAGGCATCCACCTACTCTGGTGTGGGGTCCTCCACTGGCTGCGAGTGGATCTCTGCTCCCTGGTGGCTTCCATGGGCTGCAGGGGGACAGATGTCTCAACATGGTCCTCACCACGGTCCTCACCACAGGTCACAAGGGAGTCTCTTTCAGGGCCTCCTCCTCCCCCTCCTTCTCCACTGACCTTGCTTGGTGTCTGCAGAGATGTTTTCACATTCTCATTCCCTTTTTCTGCTGCTGCTGTTTTGCAAATGCACAGCAACTTCTTCCCCTTCTCAAATATTTTAATCACAGAGGTGTTATCTCAATCACTAATTGGCCTGGCCTTGGTCAGCAGTGGGTCCATCTTAGAAATGACTGGCCCTAGCACTATCAGCTACAGAGGAAGCTTGTGGCAGCTCTTTGTTTAAAGAAGCCACCCCTGTAGCCCCCTGCTACCAAAAACCTGGCCCAGGCATAACCAGTACACTTTCCTAAAATATTCTTAGATATTGCAGGTGATTGATATTAAGAGTGAAAGAACATTACTGAAAATTACTTAAGATATATATATAATTGTAAAGCTACACCAGGCTACATTTTCGTTTAGTATATGATTCAAAAGGAAAATATGTTTTTTATTAATATAACGTGGTATATGAGAAAGTTCTATACTTGAATGTAAGTGATATTTTAACATAAAAATTATCTAGCCTTCACATATTTCAGCAAAGAGACTCCAAAACATGAAAGGTATGCCAGGCTCCTGCATTTGAGATACATCTATTTTCCTATGATAAAGGCACTTTGTAATTGTAACAAGAAAACACTTGCAAAAGCTTGTTAATACATACCTACTGTCAACAAAAATTTTACAGAAATACATGTTGACAGTAAATATATGGAAAAAAAACAAGAAATGAAATGATATTCAGCTGCTTAACACAAATACTTTCCACCTACCACACATCAAAATAAGGAACTTTTTATGCAAGGAAGCTGTTTACATGAAGAAACACCTATTGGTAGAAATGATCCAGCAATGTGTTTTACCAGAGAAACTATGAGCTGTTTACTAATCCCTTGAAGTGTCAAAACCACATGCATCTCAGTGACATGATTCATAGAGAAATATTTCCATCACAAATATAAAAGAAACCATAGAGGCTGCTGACAGCAATGAAAGGCGAATGAGAGATTACTGAAATACAGCTAAATTGAGGGCAGCTTAAGAGACTTGTGTTTCAGTTCAACACATCATTTGTTTCTTGACAGTTCAAATTTTTGGTAAAACCCAAAGGATTTATTTTTAAATCTAGCCACCCATTCACAAGTCTAATGAGGATTGGCTGAGAAAACTGAGGTTGCTTAGCCTGGAGAAGAGAAGGCTGAGGGGAGACATGATCACTCTCTACAACTACCTGAAAGCAGGTTGTAGTGATATGGGAGTTGATCTCTTCTCCCAAGTGACAGGGCCAGACGAGATGGTCTCAAATTGTGCCAGGGCAAATTTAGACTGGACATTAGGAAGAAATTCTTCACAGAAAAGGTTGTTAAGCATCTGAATGGGCTGTCCAGAGAGGTAGTGGAGTCATCACCCCTGGAGGTACTTAAAAGACCTGTAGATGTGGCATTTAGGTACATGGTATAGTGGTGCACTTAGCAGTGCTGGCTTCACAGTTGGACTCAATGATCTTAAAGGTCGTTTCCTATCTAAATGGTTCTATGATTATATATCAGAGGGCAAAGGTTTAACTCAGTAATTTGGAGCAACACATCTTAGCTATCATAATGGATCCAAGACGAATACTTTGCAGCAGATCCACTTCTCTGATTTGAAAGATCCACCTAAGAAAGACCAAGAATCCAGCTTTGCCTCGTCTGAAATACCACATTATGGTTTCCATCAAAAAGTCTCTGAAAACAAAAAAAAATGTGCAGTATATTTTCTCTGTAAGAAAAATATGGTAAGTAGCTGTGAAAACACCAATTCAGGTGAAGCAGACCTGCCATCACAAACCAGGAATTTAAGAATATCTTTCTTCCCTTCAGACAAAATCCTGGACCAAACTTTCTGTTCTGAATGTTTTAGGAATGGAAATTCTCATCGTGCAAACCCCTGCTAGTCTACTGCTCTTCATCTGACTTCCAGATGGCCTACAATCCTCTCTAAAGTTAGTAACCAGAAAGGTACTTTAGATGCAAATCAGACAGTCAGGAAGGTCTATGACAACACCCTTGACCTGCTTGTGGAAACACAGGGGAAGCCATAGTCTCTCTTACAAGCACACTCCAACACAGCTCATCGGCAAATAACTGGAAGAACTATTGTCTAGACAGGCAAGCAATCTCATTCCTGTTGATTTTGATTAAAGGCTATTGCTAGACATCATGATATAACTTGATGATAAAGGGAAAAGAGAAAAAAATCCAAAGTTTTTACCTAGAGCTTCTACAATCAAACTGAAATCAGCACACAAAAGATGTGTTGTCTTTACGGTAACAGTGGCAGTACTGTGATGGGACCTGATCACATCTATAAAGTCTGATGATGCTAATGCTGCAAATACTTTCCTTCCATCAGGGAGAGTGTGGGACAGATTGTGCATCACATATATGAATGCTGCCTCTGATCACTGGAGGTGCTTTATAATCCTCTTGGCTCCTTTGAGTAAACTATTGTGTAGTGACCTGGAGATGACAAATCCAGATACCTAAGCACAAACACGTTTTTTATTTTATCACTTTTTCAAAAGGCTAGAAATAGATGACTCACCAGCAATCTGCCTTTAAGCCAGTGCTGTGCAAGGTGGGTTGAAACCCTCACAGGAGAAGCTATACATCCAAGGTACTGGGTGATATATTTTGCAGTGAAAACAGAGTTTCATATGAAATAGACCTGCCCCAAAAAGAGGGGACAAAACCCACCACAGCATCAAAAACAAAACTGAGCAATGAGTATTAATAGCATTAATAAGGCATTTATAATTAGAAAAAAAAACCCCAACTATGTAAAACCCTGTGCTTCCTGCCTTTCAGATCTGCATGTTGAATGGATTTCAAGCAACAGCAGCTGAACCTAGTATAGTAAACATTTGAAGTACTGGAGATCTGCAGGCCCTCTAAAGTGATTAGGGTTTGGTGTATCTGTGGCAGCCTTAATCCATTTCCCCAGATAATTGGCATATAAAGCAGAACATGTGTGCAACAAACTTGAACTGTTATGAACTATAAAAGGCCAGCCCCAGCTCAAGGAGAATCTTTAAGGAGCACGATCAGACACGTAAAATGCTTTCTATAAGGACAATATTCCATGTAAAGGATGTGAAGACAGATCAGCTAATCCTTGCTACAAGAATACACAACAAGTTTGGGACCTGTATGGTTTTAGGTTTCTGTATCATTTACTTCTTTAGCAGGTTCTGATCACTTTCACTTGCAGAAAGCCACCCACAAAATACCCAAACTTCACGATGATGGAAGTTATCATTTCATATGCAAAGGAAAATGGGGACCAAAGTTGTCATTTTCTGGTCATGATGTTTCAAAGTGGTGATAGCTGCTGTCTGAGAAATGATCAAGCTGCATTCACAGCTTGGGCAGTCATAAAAATAACCTTTGTACCTGGACAATGTACAATCCTGACAGAAAAAAACCCAGCATGCTGCCCCATTGTGCCTTTTCTACATTCATTTTTAGAACAGAGCCACCTGTCAAAACATATCCATAGAGTGTAATTTTATTTTCAACACTCTGAGCTCCAAACACAATGTGACAGCTTTTCTCTCTCTACGTTTTTAATCATCTTAGGATAGCATGCGACAAGTGGCAGACGCTGTGGAAGACTGCATTTTGCACTCAAGAGCTTGGCAGGCAAAAATACTGAGTAAGTCAATCGATACCACTTTTCCTGAGCCACATTCAGGCTCAGCACACTGTTGCCTGCTGCAAGGATATGAGGCAGCTGAGGAGCCACTGAAAGCCACTGCACAATGCCGCTCACAACAAAGCTGTGGGGACACAGGGCTGTCAGACACAGGGCACCAACTCTGGCTCTGGTTCTTCACTAAAAAAGTAACATCTATACTAAATTGGATAACATACTAATAAGACATTAAGTTAAGCTTGCAAGTTGTTGGCGGCTAGTTCCAAGACTTTGATGAGTCACTAAGAGACATTGGGAGCATCTAATTTTCTTTCAGACCATGCCTGAGCCTAGGACGAGCAGCAGCACCTCCTCCCTACACCAGTGACAGAAAAGTAGGCTAGGATGACAAGGTCAAACAAATACCACTATAAATTTCATCCCTGATAGGCTGTCCAAATTCATTCTTGTTTTATTGCACATTGCTCAGGTTTCATCCAAACCCTCTTCTGCATATGTTCTGTATTCCACACAGTGCTCTTAGACTGTGGTAACATAACTCCTGTGGTTACTTACCCTTTCCAGCACTGAGATGGTAACAACCAAATGCAGTCATTTGCCCTGAAGAGACTCAAAAACCTAATTTAAAGAGAATGTTCAAACATGCAATAACTAAGAAAAACCACCAACTCTGGACCGATTGTATTACAGAATTGTGTTTGTGTCACATCTAGGATCAAGTTCCTTCTAGAATGCAAATATGAATGTTTGTGGCAGACAATCGTAATTATTATAGTCATTAGTAAAGCCAGAGTTATTCAAGTGACTTGTGAATTTAACCTTTTCAAAAGTCACAAATTGGGTGGTAAGTGATCCCATTCTTTTAAACAATGTATTTGCTGTTTCCATTTTTTTCCCCAAATAGTAGGTGGTGCTTGTTTTCACTCATTAGGTACATGGCACTACTATAAATACATATGAGGAGTACACACATAACTACCACGCAAATGAATGGCAATACCCATGCGATAAACAGTGGAGACACACAATGGATTACAAACCTGTATGAGAAATACATTTCACAAGTAACTGGGACTTCCTCACCTGTCCTGCCCACGAACACATTTTCTACTTAAATGGGAAATGGTCTGATACTTCAAACACCTTAGAGTTGCCATTTGAAAAAACGGCCTAATTACAGACTACTTGTGCTTCAAATATGTGAACAAACCTTTCTAGTTCCTAACCTCCAAAACCATATTATCTTCAGTTCTTTATTAGCATTGCTGTTTTTTAAAGTAACACAAAAAAATTAATATCCAGTCCCTTGGGATGGGATTTATCTTAACTAACTTTATACCTTTCTACAGAGCAGACGTCTATGGCTGAGCTACTCACCAGGGGACCCCTTCATTGTTCATGGGGATAAACTAGTATTTGAAGGACTTGATTCACCTCACCATCTGCAGACATTTATCTTAGGATAAGACAAATCCAGTACCAGCAGTGACCATGAGGAAGTCATTGGATGAACAGTTCTGATGTGGGCATTCTTATTGCAGACTTTTATGAACTAGGAGACCTGTCAGAGGTGGCTACCAGGCATAGCAGCCTTAGACTGCTGGAAAAGGGGACATTTCCAGGTTCTTGGAAGAACTTGACATTTTCTGTCAACCTTTGAAAGCTCAGGATAACCATTAAAAATCCTGTATACGTTGTTCACAAAAGAGTTTCCTTACTTAGCATTGAAAGGTTTTTCAGTCTCCTCGGTCTACTGGTAAATGAAGGACTGCCACATTCACAGAGGTAAAGAGTGTCTGTAGATCTCCAAAACCTCCTAACATTTTTTTCTGGAGTGAGTAGGGGCTTTACGTGATGGGGCTCTGAAATATAAATGGTATCATCATTGTTTCGTTACAGATGCATTACTCACAAGTAGCAAAACAATAAGGAATTTATGTAGGTCATCCCCAGAGAAATATTAATTGATCTATAATACACACCACACCTGGTAGCAAGCTGTCCATGTACATACGTACAAATACATACTCTCACAACCTTCTCCTCTGCATCTCCTTATTTTACTGATCTATTTACAAACTGCTGCTTGCCTTCACAGCAGGATTTTCCTAGGGAAGCTCATGGTCTTCCTCCTTCACTTAGTGTTATGGCTCTTTTACATGGAAGGAAGATAGTGCCTGTAACAGCTGTCCCTACTCTTGCAGAAAGGGTCATTTCACTGGGGTTTGGGTGGTCTCCTCTGTGTCTTGCTCTTTCTCTCACTCAGCTAAGAGAAAGATTAGTGGCTGCTCTGTATTCTGCTGCCATTGGGTTCAAGTTTCCAACAGCATTGTATTACCTGACTGAAATAAAATGGAATTTTACATATATGGTGACGGATGTAGAGCTTCCCAGGTGTGTGAGGGAGAATTACAGTAGTGTGATGCCATAACCTCCAACTGTAGAGATTATGGATTGAAAGTGAAAAGCTTATGGTCTACTTTAAATTTCAAAATTCCCCAACCTTTCAACCTCCTATTGGAGACCTTTACATTAAAAGCATTGTGGTTACCTCCTTTTAAATTGATAGGAATCACCTGTCCTTGGCAGTGTTTGGACCACAGCAAATTACAGAATCACAGAATCTTAAGGGTTGGAAGGGATCTTGAAAGATCATCTAGTCCAACCCCCTACCAGAGCAGGACCACCTAGAGTAGGTCATGCAAGAACTCATCCAGGTGGGTTTTGAATGTCACCAGAGAAGGAGACTTCACATCCCATCTGGGCAGCCCATTCCAGCGCTCCATCAGCCTCACAGTGAAGAAATTCTTCCTTTTTTTTTTTCTTTGGAACCTCTTATCTGACTGGGAATAGATTTACCATAGAAAGCTGGTAACCAAATACATAGAAAAGTACTGCTGATAAATGTTAGCAAGGAATAAATTGATTGATAGAAATTGCCTTTTCCAGCTAACTCTGTGGGTTTTGAATATGAAAATAGTTACAGATTACAAGACAATAGGTGCTGACATGCTAACACTGGTTAGGCTGATATATTTTCATAATTTCTTAACTATTTACTTACATTCTCCTCATTACAGCGATACAGAGTCTGGTTGGGGTTTTTTTTTTGCTCTTTTGGATACAAATTTAATTCCTTTCAGATAGAATGAAAGAATCTGCCTGAGCTGTCAAGTTAATTCAACAATCCTCTACCACACTGGAATTAGGGATAAACCCTTTCTTACATGGTATAAAATCGTGTTTTCAGTGTGCTTACGAGCTGCCAGCAAAACAATATCGTAACATTTCAGTTGCTTGCCAGTCTGAAACTTTTCTTCCAAAAGAATTTGACACCGACCAAGCATAAGTTATTACATCATATATAGCTTAGGTTTAACCTATTTCTTTAGACCATTTTCCGAGCTAAAAAGGGTCAATACTGCAGGCAAAGTTAGACATGGACACTTTTTCTGTCCTATGAACTCTTTTGAAATATGGAAGATAGTCTTGCCATTTCACACTGTCCAGGAAATTTTTTTAAAAAAGGATGCTTTTCTGGTTTTAACCAAACAACTAAAACTGTGGGACAATGCATGAGATGGATCTCCCAACAGTACACACTGCTTCAGTTTTTGCTTGCTCCATGGTTGTGTTTTAGCCTTTTCCAACCATCACCTTCTAAGCCTGGGTGTAGTTTCGGGATGGATCACACCAGCAGCTGCTCCAAGTAACAGTTATAAGCAAGAGCTTCAACAGCCCTGACTCCCTCTGATGCATTCCAACACAATCTCATCCATTTTTTGTGTTGTCCCGTACAGCATCCTTATCCCTTCCTGTGCCATGCAACACAAACCCTTCCCTTTCCTCCCATCAAAACATTTTCCAGCAGTTTGCAACACATCTTTTAAAAGAAACATTTTGTCTACATAGACCTGAGAAAACATGCACAAAAATATGTTATCTTGGGACACAGGGGAACAAAAGGTTCAGTGGAGACCAGGGTCCTGTGCTATTTAGGTTTGCACTGAGAATCAAACTGATTTAGAGGAGTCTGATCATAACTGGGACAGACACAAAAGACTGAGCTCCAAAGCCTTCTTATTCAGCCGTTAGAATAAATAAAGCAGCCAAGCTTCTTCCACATACCCCACAGCAGGCAGGACCTGGATGCCTACCCCAGTCCAGTGACTCACATGCAAGAAAAGATACCCAGATCACCAGCATTTGAGAGCTCAAAGATGGATTGCTTATTAGCTTTTTCCAGAGGGTCCCTCCATCTTTCCCCCTTAGAATCGTTCTATGGCTGTATGGATAGCAAAATACTTAATAGATGGAAAAACAAAGCCCTGTGGCTCTGAAGCTTAAAACCCTTTACCAATGTGTATAAAAATGGGACTTGTTTCAAGACTAGAGTTACTGGAATAAAGCAGGCCATTTTTTCTCTCTGATTTTGACCAGAATCCTACTTTTGATCTGAAAGGCCTTTTCTAAAAATCAGTCACAAATGACATGTTTCTGCGAGGAGTTTTCATTGTGTGAGAAAATTCCAGACTAGCTTTATGTGCCGACCACACGCTCACATGGATGGAAGATGTTGATGCTGATGAATTGCTGCTTTCAGCTGTAGAATTTAATTATTCCCATTCTCTACAGCTGGCGTTATTGTGTGGCGATGTGTTTGTCTTATGACACCTCGAAGGGGGTAGGAGGAAATGAATTTTCTACATTCACAGAGCCAAAAGGACAGTTTGAATAATAAAAGCTGCAATAAGACCTGCATGACTCTGTCCTCTGGCATGAATGATGAATCCAGGTTCTTTAGGTCTTGTTTTCTAGTGGCAGTTACAGACTGGAGCATTTCTTTAAAAACATTATAGGAAAACTACCCTAAAGTTGAGCCTATTTTGACAGATGAAAGAAATTAACTCGTTTATATTGGCTGATTTCTAGCCAGTGTTCCTGAAGCTGTTCCCTTCACTTCTAGAGGCTGTCAGGGTCACTCATCTTACTCATTGCCAGTTTGTCAGTCAATAATCAGTTAGGTGGCACTATGTCATTGGAAATGACAGCTCAGACAAGATCTGATGTGCAGTCTTCCTTCCACAATGCCTTCCTAAATACCAATCTGAGGTGGCTGAAAGGACTGAACACTCTATATCTGATAACGACACGTTCACTAAGCTTGTCATAGAGAAGGTTTTGGGGAAGTTTACAACACTGCTACGCAGGAAATGTCTGTACTTCAGTGGCAGAATGATGTCATACGAAGCAGAACAGTCCCTGTCATTGGACATTAATAACAGTCAACCTTTTTTTGCTCTAAGGTATTTGACATCTGGCTTAAAAATGAATATTCAGTATCAGTAGTAGAAACAGAAATACCTGAGAGGGAAATGATACCTTTCTGAGCTTCTAGTACCCATCATTAAAACCAAAGTGTTGTACAGTTGGCCAAATGTGATGTCCAATCAATGTCTTTTTAGCTTATTTTTATCTTATTAATTAGTTACTGTTTACTAGTTTGGACTTCATGTCTTCAAGAGGAAGATCACTTTATGATAAGAACTCCTAAGGGATAACATGTTTCACCACACTCTGCAGAGGACTGTGACAGCTCGTCAGCTTTTATTTACAGAGAAATCATAGGAGCAGATATTTTTGAGGAATATACAAAATTTCCCTCTTGTGTGTGACAGGAGCAATCCTTGTTTATTAAACATGTAGAGAAAACATTTGCAAAATGGCAATTTAAAGAACAAATATCGAGGCAGACAATAACTTCCCTGAGACAGATCAAGCTGAGAAAGAATGAAACCACCTCTTCTAAAGGGCAGGCATTCGTTTCACAAATTTTATCACTGTCACTGGCTCCCTTACCTCGGCCTATCTTATTTCTACAGGGGTGCCTCTCACTGCAGCTTGTTGAGGGAAAAAAAAAAACAACCCAAAAACCAAGATTTGGCAGAGATTTTTCTGGGCTACATATGGAGATGTTTCAACAGTTATGAGAAATTCAAGCTGTTAATACTTTGAGTAAATTATATGTATGTATTATGGCCTATTTATGAGACTGGAGGTTTACTTAAGTACCTAAATACCTTGAGGAGGCTCTGAGGCGGATGTTGAGCCGACAGCCTTGTCTGCCACACTGAGCTGCCCCAAATACAAGCAGCTCAGTGAAACTAGGGGCCAGGCTGCAACCCCTGGGAGGTGTTTGACTTGAGTGCAACTGGCAGCAGCACTGGCAGAAATGCATTTAAAGGTAGCGGAGACTCTGCCACAATATTTTGGAATTCAATCAAACAACATGTTGATTCTGTGCTGAGGGAACATGATGTGATAAATCCATGATGCGTTTCCTCACCGGAGCTATCTGGGCTGCGTTGGCTCCCATGTGTGCCAGGTTGCAGTGGGTGAAGCAATTTCCTGGATCGGTTTAGAAACTACTTCAGAATACTTCAGGGTGAGAAAAGTTAGTTGAGCCAATATGATTAGAGAGTTATCACCTCATTTTTACAGCATTACTGCCATAATCCTAGAAGAAAGATTCATATACGCACACTTGTGAACGTAATTCCAGGGGAGAAGAAATCCATAATACCACATAATACCCACTATCAGCTAATATTATCAGAAAACTGCATTTTCTTGTACTTGCTTTCTTTCTTTTCTCAGGGGAAATCCACCCTAGTGCAGAAGACCAACATAAGATCCACTCAGGCTTGACCACTGGATACTATGGCCCTTGACATAGTGTTATTAAAATCACCAGACAAGCTTTCAACGTGAGCTTGCTGCAGACTTAAACATCGCCATGTGATGCAGTTCTGCTGGAGGTGAACAGGGTGTACCTATGCAACAAAGTGCTCCTGAATGTGAGAAAGGAAGGTAAAATCAATCCCAAACACACAGACATATCTTAAGCAATAAGCAAAGAGTAGAGCTGTAACTCAGGACTCTAAGGGAGGACAGGAAGAGTGACAGTAAAAGTTTCCTTCTCCTTTGCTTTACAGGAAAAAAATGCCGAGTGTTACATAACAATGAGAACATCTTAACCTCGATAACTGAAGCATTTGGTTATCCAAAACTGAAGTTATTCTGACTGAATAAGCAACTGATGCATTTTCCTTTCAGGCAGCATATGCATTGTGTGTCCATGCACATCAGGATGTCTGCCTGTCACCCGTTGCAAGGCAGAATTTCTTTAGAGTAGTATCTCATCCAAGGAACAGGAAGTGATTGAGGGTTGGACTAGATGATCTCTAAAGGTCCCTCCCAACCCCTACCACTCTGTGATTCTATGATTCTATGATCAGGAACTATCAACAGCATTACTATTACACCTCTGAGACTTCCTCTTGTGATAAATCCTAACTCATTTGATGTGTATTCAGTGGCATCTCATTCAGTGTCTAAATATGGTCAGTCTAATGCAAAAATGTCTCCCTGGACACACCAATAAAACTGGATGGGACCGAGTGCTGTAAACAAGAAGAGACTCAGTTCTCACTCTCAGACAAGGAAATTTTGTCAGAATTTTGTGGCTCTAAGTGAAATGCTGAGCACAACATACATATCTACATGAAACTGTTCTGTTAGCAAGGTGAAGTAAGTCTAATGAAAGAACATCACCATGTGAGACTGATATTTAAAATGGCAATCACAAGAGGGAAAACAAGTTTAATATAAACAGTCTGGCAAGGCTGTGTTCCGCTTCTTTGAGAAAGTATTACATATTCTGAACATTCCTATTACAATTTTATTGCAATATTCAAGGTGTACTAGTAATTTTTTAAAATATGGGTTTATTTGTTTGCATCTTATTTTACAGCCACTCTTCCAGCCTCCAGTTTCATTTCTAAAATTAAAGTTAGTGATATTTCCATATCAAAGTTTAAAATTAATTTGCTTTGTGGGACTTTGTGCTTTGTAATCTGAAATACTTCATTTTAATTAGGACACTTAATTTTCTCAAATGGAATCAGGTTCCAGTCCCTTAATCCAAAACTACTTTCTGAAACAGTTATAAGCAGTACATTTTCTCAGCACAAGTTATCCTCAAGACTTGTCCGCATGAGAGGATTGCACCTACGCAGCTAAACTGATTTCAGTTGATCTACTTATACCACTACGAAATGTTACTCAAGTTACCATAACTGGGTCTGCCCCACTTCTGATTGGTTTCATGAAAAAGCTTGAAGCTTTCCAATGCAGACCAAATAGAAAATCAAGTGCCATTACAACAAGTATGTGTTAGGATGAGAAAAGCTAGAAGAAAATTGTCCCACCTCCCAGAGCACAAGCGTCTGGCTCTCATACAGCCTGGAATACAGCCACTTCCCACCACCACTTTTGTACAGCTTCCTCCTTCTCTTTGCCCTCTTCTCTGTACTGTGTTGCATACACATAGACTGTGCCAGGTCATGTCAGTTTCTCATTAAGAGGACTTGCAAGACATTTCCAATGAACACTTTGCATATTCTGGCTCTGTGTTAAGATGACGTTCTGCCCCCGTGCATTCACAAAGCCATATGGATAAATCAGGGCAGAGATAATCGGTACATGGGCACAGACAGTGAAAGGCATGCCCTCCCTTTACTGTAAGAGCTCACTCCCTCCATTTAAAATAAGTGTTTGTTCTGGGTAAGGCCTGCCTTTATCAGTTTTCTACATCTCATCAGCACAGAGAAATGCAATAAACACCACACATCACGATAAACTACAAAACACCTTCAGCTCTGTGCTGACTACGCCTCTCACAAGGTAGGCACATGGCAACCAAATGATTTGAAAAAAAATGCATACCTTGAAAAATAGCCAGGCTGTCATCCATTTGGCTGCTTTTATAACCCAAAAGACATGCTTGTAGAGATCAGTATTCACTACTCCGGGGTCTACTACATTAGCAGTCACGTGGCTTCCGTTTTCAGTCAGAAGATGCTGTAGTCGATAGGTAAACAACACAAGGGCAAGTTTGCTTTGGGCATAGGCTCCATGGGGTGAATACGAACATCTGTATACAGGAGAGAAAGAGAGTGGGAAACGCACATGAAAATAATCAGAAAGAAAACAGAATTGCACAAACACCACATGTACTGCGTTTTGCAATATCCACCAAACAAACAGCTATACATTGAGTCAATCGTTAGAAGAAACTGGCGGGCTTGTTGTTGGCTGGAGTTCTGGTGATTCTTCCCTCAGATACACAGTCTGATTTATGGTGCAGAAAAAAAAAAAGAATAAAATTACACAGTATCTGCCAGAATCTCTGGGTCAGGCTATTTAAACTAGAAATGTTGAGGCACCAAGCTCCAGGATCTAATCACCTAGAGGCCCTCAAGCTACTCACCCCTTCCTCCCTACCCTCTTCCCACACGTAGATACCCTGTTCCCACCCAGTAAATCCGTGCCTACTGCTGGTTATTGTTATTTGTATTGCAGCAGGACCTACTAGTTTCTGACAAACGCTCTGGCGTTGGGCACAGTACAGATGAGTAAGACAATCATTGCACCTGCCCTAGAGATACACCAGATTATGCACAACTAAAGAGATGGATAAAAAGATGGGGCAAGGAGAGTGGCTGTAAGTGTAACCACAGTTATGCCATACACATATGCTTTAGAGCAAAGGCGGCTGGATGGGTCTGTGCCAAACAGAAGGTGCAACAAAGGGACAAAAATACTGGGAGTTATGGCAAAACACTGTTGAGAGTCCTGAGACCTTTCTAATCTGGTTGCTGAATCTGACTTTCTTTCAAGTCAAACTGTCTAGGAATTGCTGATTAGTTGGGTTTCACTGTATGCAAGCGGCAGTTTGTTTGTTTGGCTTTTTCTTAAATAAGAAGGTTAGTTCCAGGCAAATTAGCAGGTATGTCACTTAAAATGATCCTCCTGACTGGGGCCTCAGCATCACTTCCACAAATTCCTATGCCATGATAATTCATTCTCGTAATTACTACAGCCTCTCATCTAACCTTTCTTGTGCTTAGCAGAACCAAAGGTAATTCCTGGCATTACAGACAGCTCATAGGCAAAATAGGCGGAAGCCTAAAGCAACGGGCTCCTGGCAGCAGCCAAACAGCTCTGGTCCTCATCCCCTTTGCCTCTGTCAGGGCCTGGGGAAGCGGTGCTGCTTGCTGATGCTGCAGATGTGGAGCCAAGGGTTAGGGTCTGCAAGGCAGCAGCTAATGCTGGTGGAGTGAGATAGAAAGGGCACCCACCAAGAAGCAGATGTCTCTTCTGCAGCTCTCTCCTTCCCCCTAGTTGTTGCCCTGCCTCTGTGACAGATGCAGCTACGGCTCCATTCTCTACACTGTCTCCCTCACACCTTCACCCCTTGCACAGAAACCTTCTGGGCTGTGGATGCTCCTACTCTGCTGAAAATCCTGTCTTTGGTTTCCTGTGGCTACTATTACATACAAGGTTTTTATTTTGAATGCATACCAAATATGACTCAAGAGTTCTTTTTGTTATCTCATTCTCATCAAATACCTTATTTATAATATCCTGCACACTTCACCACAGAAAGCCCTGGATGCTAACAAACAGGCTGACTCTGCAGAGGTATAAGGCTACTGAAGCAATTTAACTGTTCATGTTATCTGAATGGACCCAGAAATGTGGAGACACAGCTGCAGGAAGTAAAAGACAACAACATCAAATCTCCAGTGCATCTTTTTTTTTTTTTTTGTCTTTTTTTTTCCCTTCTTCTTTTCTCTGCTTTATTCTTGTTCAAGCAAATCACAAACAGGCTACAAAAGCCGTATATAAATTGAGAAAGAATAAAAAAGGACAGCTGATCATAAACAGCTCTTGCACCAGCTAACAGCCTGAGCTGTAACATGCTGGATAACGTCGCTCCATCATCATAAAGACATCACCTGCACCTCAGGGTAAAATGGGCTATTTTAAGAATAAAGAACAATCACTGCATGAATATAAAAGTGACTTGGCATTAGTCAGGAAATTGCAGTTACATTTCAAATTCAGCAACGTCCGTGCTCTGATCTGAGACATTCAAAATGTCACCTTCTGCCTCATGCATATTTCAACCCTTTTTAACTTGAAGGACCAGATCCTCAGCCGCTCTGAGCTTCCCTTGCGCAGCCGCCCAGGGCAGAGCTCACGCCACCCGTGGGAAGCCGCACTCCTCCAAAGCCACCACCGCTGCTGCCGGCAGCCAGCTGGCAGCCAACTCTGGCAGTTCTCCACCAGTGCCACCGTTTCCCCACCCATGGAGAACATAAGCTAGGTCACGGGACAAGATCCCCAAGAGGAATGAGAGGGATCTTGTCTGGCTAGTGCCTGGCAGGGAAGCAGGGCCAGGGACTACTCTGACTTGTTTTGCCTGGGCCTAGTCTGGCCTTCAGTAACCTCCAGATGTTAGGCAAGAGGACAGTGAGTGCTCCCCATGACTTCCCATTCCCACATTTTGTGCAAGTGCTGCTTTGACTTGTGGCAATGAAGCATGAACTACTGGGCCCAGATTCTCAAAAAGCCTTCTACTTTGCATAAGCTATCTATGTCAGAGAAACACGAGTGCCGAGAAGATATAAAAAGCTATCCAATCAGTGAAGATGCCTGCTATATCATGGTGCAGAGATGCAAATGATTTGCAAGGCAGCAGGGAACCAGACTTCAATAACATACTATAGATACGGAGGATATAAAGTTGGATACGCAGAGCAGATACTTTTGGCAGAGCTCCTGTAATGATTACCTGCTCTCTTCCCATTTTCCCATTTCGCTTTCTAGGAATCTGACATCAACAGACTACATAAGACAGAAGACTTGCAAGGGTTTTTGTTGAACAACTGCTTTGCCTGTGAGACCCTACCTTATCAGAATTACGCTGTTTAAAGTACACATTGGGAAAAGAAAAATCAATGCTGGTTACTTGATTTCAATTAATTCAGTCTTCACTTTATGTATCAGAAAATTAGGAGCACATAGGCTCCTGTACCACAATTGCATCTTTCATGCACATGTGTGTAGAATCAGAGAACGGTTTGGGTTGAAAGGGACCTTAAAGATCATCTAGTTCCAACCTCCCTGCCATGGACAGAGACACTTTCCACTAGATCAGGTTGCTCAAAAGCCTTATCCAATCTTGCCTTGAATACTTCCAGGGACAGGGGAATCCACAACCTCTTTAGGCACCCTCATCTCAAAAAATTTCTTCCTGATGTCTACTCTAAGTCTACCCTCTTTCAGTTTAAAACTGTTAAATGTATTCCTCTTACACATGGAATTATCTTTAGGCTTTAAAGTCTACTCATATAAATCTAGCCCGTATTGGTGCTCTATGCTGTGTATGTACACTTTCTACATTGAATGCAAGCACAGTTGTATACTAAATAAAGTAATACTGACATTATGCATTTCCCCATTCCTTTCATTTTCTGAAGGTGCATACAAGTGGCCAAACAGCCCAAAGCAGAACACAGCTTACCAGCAAACTGCGCTGGCTCACCAGCAGATGCAAAGTGCCTGTGATGCTTGGCCCCCTTGGACCCCTGAGTGCTTCACAGGAAGGTAGGTAGACTCTTAAGCCGAGAAGCTCTACTTCCTAACTAGGAGGTCAGCTAGGCAAAAGACTGGGAGCTCCCAGCTCCCAGTAGTATATATACACACTGGTGTGGCAGTGCAGATTCGACTGGGCCACGTTGCTGTGTTAGAGCCAGCCAACATCACATTCTTGACTTAGTTACCCATGTGTTGAACCAAGACAATCTGGTGTTCTCTCATTTCAGCTACTGGTGCAGTGAGCTGAAACTATCTGATATTCATTGTCCTAGCTGCAAGTACAGTGAGTTAGGACGATTAGGCCCTCCCTAATTGCATCCGAACTTCTGCTCCCTGGGAAATGTACTATTGACTCCAGCTGCCTGGATAATAGCCCATTCTGGGAGATGCAAGAGTTACCTGACAAGCATTGTGACCAAAATGAAGTATTACTGACCAAAGTCAATCATCTCATGATCCTATAAACAGTGATCCTAAAATGAAACCCTCTGAGCTCTCTGGGATTGCAGCAAACTGTGACCCTGATTCTCTCCCTGAACTGAGATGTCTCTCAGAGCTAGAGTTCACAACAATTTCTAAGATCCTTCACTGGATGAGGCTGACAATGGGACAATTGTCTGCTGATGAATGCTGATGACAGAGAATAATGACTAATTCACTACAATTGGGTTTTGCACAGATTCAGGACTAAAGATTCTGGATTAAGGATTCAGAATTAAAGATTCAGAATTTAATGATCATCTGGTACCAATAATTTATTACAATTGGCAAAAAAGGAGAAAAATCTAGGTTAGTTTCTATATCTGTGTGCGTGTGTGATTTGATTTAGAAGCTTTGCTGTAAGTCTTGTGTAAATGCTATTATTTTTTAATCATTAGTTAAGCCATTGCATTGATTACAACAAGTATTATTCAACAACTCTGGTAACTGACTGATGATTAAATAAGGAGGCCTTCTTTACCCTCTATATTAAGTTCATTAGACATAAAACACTGACCAAGTCTGAGACTAAGTCTGGATTCAGTTGCACCCTCTCTGAAAATGTAGAGAAAGCAAGGGAGTCCGTTCTGAACCTCGTGAGCCAACAGGAGGGTCTCCCTTACCCTTTCTGTCTCCAATTTCTGTACAAATCATCCTAAATCAACCCTGACTCAATTTCCCTTTGTGTATTTCTTCCCAGACACTCGTCCTAATCAATATTGTTTACCAGGTTCAAGCACGTGAGGAAAAGCAAAACATGGACTCGGTGGGAAGAAGTCTGGTGGGAAACAGTGGCGTGCCAGCATCAGTAGCTTGAAGGAATTCATGATCTTCCTACCACAAAAAGAGTCTCTCCTGAGGAATGCCCCTCCATAGTATTTTGCTGAGTCAGGGCTGCTAAAATAGGGCAATGCACAACTCACCAAATGGAAACTGCATGAGGATTTAAGGCCGACAGAATTCAATTAGCTGAAATCCGGACAAGACGGCAGCAATATACAAGACCTCCTCCTTCCTTTTACAATAATATTTTATTGATTCTATACTGATGAAAAAAGGATTAGGATAAGGCAGGCTATGCCTTTTTTTGTGTGGCTTTTTTCAATTAACTTTTAGCAGAACTTCTTATTTTTGGCTTAGGATTTTTTGCAACATAGACTGACAAGTTTGAATTGTCATTACAAAAATTAGAGAGGAGGAGAGAAAGGGATTTTTTTGTGGTTTTGCCAAAATAAAATAAGTATTCAGCTGTGGAGTGAGTGGGTGCCTTGTGGTTTGCTGATTTGGGCTTTTTTTTCCCTTTTTCCACCAGAAGCTGATTTTACCACTCATCTCCATGGTGCTGTCTCCAGCAGCAACCTCCCCAGTATGCTGGGGTAGTGTATTTGTAAAAAGTAATGAGAAGTCAAATTTCAAACGGGAGCCTGCAGTGTCTAATTAGCTGTTTAAATATGGACTCAGCTGCCATCCAAGTTTGAAAACTAGATCCCTGTTTAGCACTTCCCTTGACAGCCAGTCTTCTGGTTTCTTTTCTGTTTGGCTTTAGTCAGTCTGTGATCTGCAGAGGTCTCCTGTTTCCATTCAGTGATACTGTGTTCAGTGAAGTGCATTAAGTCAGCTCAGGGTACCCACCGAGCAACAGGGGAAAGAAACTTGCTGCTCGACACAGACCACTTCCTCTACACCTCCTGTGCACAGGCTCCCGCACTGCTCTCAGCTTTTTCTCATTCATTAACGTTTGCTTTTGCACTGTGAGCACATGTGGAGGAAGCAGATGCAAACCAACTGAAAGAAAGGTGCAGAAGCAGCAGCATCCTTTCTCTTCTCCACTACATCTTGCTTCAACAAAAGGCTCAGAGGACTTGCGACCATACTGACACACACAGAGCCACATTTAACGTGGCTGGTGCTAGCAGTCCAGCTTTCCTGACATGAACCTCTTTCACTCCACGCTTGTCTTGTGCATGTCATCCTCCCCTCACCCATCACCAGGTTTCCCAATTTCCAGCGTGTTAGTTTGCCTGGAGGGCTGAGTGCATCAAGATCAAACTGCAGAACAACCCAATTGCTATGTGCTCTAATAAAAACCAAGTGATGCAAAATGTGGGTGACATGCTGGGTTTTTTAATGAAAGGCCACACAAAATCTCAATATACGCCTTAGGATGAATCAGTGAATTAAAGGAAACAAAACACAGACTGCTGTATTAAAATAACTAAAGTTTCCTAATGATTTATGTATTAATCTTGTAATACATCATCACCATTACTTAGTCAGGGACATAAAAGGCTATTATTAAACACTTATGAAGCTTTCACAGTCTTAAATTTTCTTTCTCCAGGGAATGCAGCACCAGATTTGTTGAGATTTTTGATAGATTTGTCAGTTTATTTTGAAGCAGCTGTAGAAATACGTTGCTGAATACAGATATTTGGCTTTTTGGTTCTCATAGGCAGTTTCTTTCTCTTTTACGGCAATAAAACAAAGCCTGAGTCCTAAATATTGCTTATTAGATTTAAGCAGACTTCCTGATAGCGCTGTGTAGATTTATCCAATGAACACACTTGTGGAGCCTCATCAGTTGTAATTTTCCTTCAATACAAATGAAAAAGGAAATACAGAGATGGAGAAAAGAAATAAAGCTGGAGAAATTAGAATACATGTGCTTCTACAGAAAATTAGCATTTTGCCAACTGAAAGAAACAAGACTATACATTAGTCAAACAAAACTAAAATCGTTAAGGGTGTCTACTCATTAAGATAGTGTTACAGTTATGTTTTGTACGGTACCTATCCTGTTACCAACTACTACTATAGACTACTGTATAGTCACCCACTTCATATGCATGGCCCAGGTATTTTTGATGTTCACTGAACAACTACACTTTCTCATGTACATTTCTTTCATATTCTTGATACACAGCCTGTAAAAAAAAATATATAAATACATATTTATAAACAGTCAAGGTGGCCTTAGCATACCCTCATGTATTTGACCTGGAATACAATGGCAGATGCAATGAGTAACTAAGGACTCAGCCTCAGGATTCCTGAAGCACGCTGTGATGGATACATTGTAAATGAAGGCTACAAGACTGACAAATTAAATCAGTGGTTCTACACAAGTTGAAAATCAAATCCTTCATGTCCTACTTGCTTGCATGGGGGTTACTTGGGGATTGACCTGCTGGAGAGTAGCTCTGTGGAGAGAGACCTGTAAGTCCTCATTAACAATAAACTAAGCATAAGCCAGCAATGTGCCCTTGTGGCCAAGAAGGCCAATGGCATCCTGGGATACATCAAGAAGAGTGTGGCCAGCAGGTCAAGGGAGGTTCTGCTCCTTCTCTCCTCTGCCCTGGTGAGGCCTCATCTGGAGTCCTGTGTCCAGTTCTGGGCTCCCGAGCTCAAAAGGGACGGGGAACTGCTGGAGATAGTCCAGCACAGAGCCACCAAGACGATCAGGGTCTGCAAAATCTTCCTTACAAGGAAAGGCTGCAGGAACTGGGGCTGTTTAGTCTAGAGAAGACTGAGGGGAGATCTCATTAATATTTACACTCATATAAATGGTGGATGTCAGGAGGTTGGGGTATCCCTTTTTTCTGTTGTATCTAGCAACAGGACAAGGGGTAATGGGATGAAGCTGGAACACAAAAAGTTCCATTTAAACATAAGAAAAAACTATTTCCCTGTTCAGGTGAGGGAGCCCAGGCACAGGCTGCCCAGAGAGGGTGTGGAGTCTCCTTCTCTTGGAGGTCTTCAAAGCCTAACTGGACGTGTTCCTGTGTGACCTGATCTAAGTGGACTTGCTTCAGCAGGGGGCTTAGACTAGATAATCTCTAAAGGTCTCTCCCATTCTATGATACTTCAGCAGCCAGAGGTAGGTGGTACAGAGCAGCACACTTTGCCTTTTCATTTTGAACCATAGACAAAGTCTGACCATGCCTGAGAGTTTCCCTCTCTCCCTGTCCCTCGGTGAGCCCCTCGGTGCTACATGCTCAAGCCAAAACTAGGCTTTCTATGAAAACTTTCAACAGTGGTAAAATTGTACTTTATTTCTTAAAATTGGAGGATAAGGGTAGAAGCTCAGAACTGGGAGATGTGCTTTCTGAGAGGCAAAATGTTGGTGATGGTCTCAGTAGCTGCTTTCTCTGTGAGTCTGTGACTCCTGCCTTGTGCCTAAACCACAATTCAGTGAGAGTCACAAACTGGAAGGTGGATTGTGTTAGTTTGTTGTTTGTTTTTTTTAAAGCTAAGCTTCCCAGCTTTCAACACTTCACTGTATAAACACTAAACACATAGCATTCAGTGACTAGCCCCTTGTTACAGCTTGTAGGAAGTGCAGGGGGAACAGAAATTAACTTACTGTCTTTGGGAGGACTACATTTAGTGAAGGAACCTGGTATATCTGGATTACAAAAATATTTAAGAAAGGCAAAAGAAGTAGAGACTTGTCATCCTGGGCATTGCTGTCATCCAGATGCAATCAATGCATAATTTTTCATTTGATTGATCTCTCCTCCTAAATGTTAAGAGCACTCCTGCTTTACTGATTGTCTTGCTGTGTGCAGCTCCATTGCTGTGATGGTGGTCAGCACAGTTCACAAAAGGATGAAACACAGACTCAGAGGCTGGTCTTCTCAAAGCCTCACCAGAATCTGTGTCTTAAAAGTCTAATTTATTTGTCTGTGTACAATTGTTGTTAATTTCAAATGGTTTTAATGACGTTAATCTTGATGGCAAGTTCAAGTTGTAATCACTGTAATTCTACTCACCCAGGAAATATATCTCTGTTTAAAGAATGATATAAATTGCTTCTTCTGAAGCATCATTTTTCTACAGTCTGTTTATATGAGACACTGTGAAGTATTTGGTAATATTTGAAGTTGTATTTGAGCATAACAGTATCCCTTCATTCAATTAAAAATCTCCATTAAATAAATGAAAGATTAAATAAATAGAAGCAAGTAAAGTTTTGCATTGCTGCAGACATGAAACAGATAAATGCTCCAAGACCTACATCCTGTGTCCTTGTGACCCCTTTGAAAGATGGCAAAACATCATGCCCACATATCTTTTCATATTACCTCTTGGATAACCTGAATCTCAGATTTCTGAAGATTCTCACACATCTTTTAGGGTTATCTCTTGGATTACAACAAGAAGAGCTCTGAGGCAGTCTCTGCTAACTTGTGGAAGGCTTTCTAACTCTCTTGCAATAGAACTTTTAAGCTGAGAAGCACTAGGTCTTATGGTTTCTTTCCTTCCATGAGAACACACACAGAGCCATTAAATGGCCTAGTAATAACTTCAAGACTCACAAATCTTATTTTTATTTTGACAAAACCAGCTTAAAACTGAAGTAGACAATTGCAGATAAGTTGCCGATTCTGGGGTTTTCATTCTGGGACCGAACAGGAACTGTAGGGTCTGGTTATGCATAATGAAGTCCTGCTATTTCAAATCCAGAGCAGTGCACCAAATGTGGTTAGCAGATTTCCAACAGACTACATAAAACGTGTTAGTGTACCTGTGAAGACAATGTAAGGTTTCATTTTGTGGTGAGATGAACCCGCTGCACCGTCTTGCAGTTGAAGAGGTGCCAAATGTGTTCTGCAAGTGCAAATGTTCACCAGAGTGAAGGACTGGTCTGTCTTACCAGGGGAAAGATGGCTTGAATGTGCACACAGACTGCAAAATCTTTTTCCTCAAAGATCTCTATAAATACTGTGCAGAAAATCCTATGCCGTCACTCTCTGTGTACAGAAGCAACACAAGATTATCAAGCCTAGCTCAATAAAATAATTTTGAACACCTGTCTCTGTATGTTGAAACAATCTAACAACTTCTGGTTTTTCAAAGTTTTCTTATGAACTGAGAATATGACTATCATAGCTTTCAACTGAGAGGTAAAATTGACTAACTCCTAGTGCATGAACTAAGACAAGGTACAAGCTCATGATGTTAAAAACAGTCATGAGAAGTCTTCCCTTCTGCTGGAAGATCTTTTTAGGTTAAAGAAGAAATAAAGATTAAATTCCAACAGGTATAGAAGATCTCACAATGTGGAAATTTTCTGCATCCACAAAATGACTCATAGTCCAGACATGGCAGGAAAGGCTTTTGTTCATGTGAGACCTTACACCATCAGTGGCCCTCAGCTGCTCTCAGAAAAAATATAGGATTTAAATAAGCCTATGAAAGAGGCCTGTGAAGGAAGGGAGCCTTACATAAGGAATATAAACAAGCCCATTTCAGCAAACAAAAAAAAAAGAGCAAGAAAAGAATAACACACAGAGGGTCAAAGTAGTCCACAGCCAGAATTGCAAAGTGGTTATTTCAAAGTACCACAAGGGAGAGTGACAGTAATTCCTCTCTCAGTCTTGTAGACTTAGAGTTGGGTTTGGGTTTTGTTTTATAAATTTCCCAATACCGTGCTACCCTGAAACACTGTAAACAGAAATCAGTAATGGAAAACCAAGGATATCCTAAGAAGTGTCATGGCATGGCCTGGGGCCAGAGCCCATGAGATCTCTTCCACTAGCAAACACCAGAAGCAAGCAAAGTCAGGCAGGTTTGGCTTTCCAGGAAATAGAGAAGTTTCATGTTTAAACTCTGAAAAACACACAGTCACACAGCTGCTGTGCCCCAGTCCTCACTGAAAGAAGAATTAGAAGATATTGCTGCTTTGGCAGACTGATTCAATTTTTTTTAGCAATTGAGATAGTGAATAGCACACACATCCCCCTTCCCCCTCTCCCTCTCCTTTTATCTGAGAATAAAAAAATTTAATGCAAAATTCGTATTTCAATGTGAAGATTTCTGCAGTGTCATAATGTAAAGGGCAGGTATCAGGAGGATGGAACCAGGCTGTTCTCAGTGATATCCGATGATAGGACAAGGGGCAATGAGTATAAACTGGAATATAAGAGATTCCAAAGAAACATAAGGTAAAATTTGTTCACTGTAAGGGTGATGGAGCACTGGAACAGGCTGCCCAGATGGGTTGTTGAGTCTCCTTCTCTGGAGACATTCAAAACCCACCTGGACAAGTTCCTGTGTGACCTACTGTAGATGGTCTTGCTGTGGCAAGGGGGTTGGACTAGATGATCTTTTGAGGTCCCTTCCGACCCTTAAGATGCTGTGATTCTGTCTTTCAGTGATCACTGTTAAAAGCTCTTGAGCAACTCAGAAAGCTACTGTGAGATGCAGTTCTCCTCAGTCTCTGTCCTTCTTGGGAGGCTGACACAGAGCTGTGTACAGCCAATCTCCATCTCCTATGACAAGAAATGAAGGGCAACCACAGCACCTGACATATAATGAGAACAGAAGAAATGGAGCAAGAAAGCTACTACGGTATAAGACATTCAGGCAGTGTTAAAACTCCTGGGGCCTAAAATATTTTATTTTTATGGTGATTTATATTATTCAGAAAGTATACATTTCACAAACCTCACATTTTTACTAGAAAACTTGATTTAATCTAAACACCATTTTTTTCTTCACAGGTTTTTAAGTATTCAGCTGTTTGGTCTGCTTTTGAACAGACAAAGTTCTTTGCTGAAAGAAGAGGTTTAGGATGGGGAGCAGAGAAAAAGTTATCACTTGTAATCACAGAGACAGAAATCTGCCTTTGCCTGCATCCACTACACCCTTCAGTCCTTGATGTGTGTGGCAAGATCATGGACATGCAGTTGTGAAGAACTGGGAAAAATAGCAGGCCTCAACCCAGAGCGGATTTGTGGAAGGTTAGCTGATCATTTTGACTAGTTCTTCATGCATTATGCCAGGGATTTATAGGCATCTATAAAGGCAGCTGGAAGAACAACTCCATTGAAAAGGTGCTGAGGGGATGGTGTCAGTTAAGTCAATTAAAAAGAATGCTAAAACCATTTGAATAATCACCCGGGTCCTGAACTCCAAAGCTTTTAAGGTTCATTCAGCCTTAATATGTCTTTCTGCTCACAGGGAGATGTTAAACTAACCTTCCCCTCTCAAGGGTGAGAGGCTATCTCCACTTTGCATTCTGCACAATTCCCTTTTGCCTTCTCTGTCACACAAGTGCAGTACATTAACTTTCAAATTACTATTGAACCATCCTGCTGTTTTGGAAGACAGCACATCTACAAGATCCACTGTCCCACATGTCAGAGAGAATTGACTTCTCCCACCCAACCAGGGAGAGGCTGAATAGCAGGAACACCCATATATCATATACCTCCCAACGTGTTGCAATTTTGAACTGGTTCAGAAACACTGTGTCCCATTAAATCGTTAACTATTACTAATAATCCCTTGTTAAGACCATTAATTACTTTTACACAAAAGGAATTTAATATTGTGACACACACAGTAGTGACATTTAAGTTCCCTGAATACAATAAAGCCCGGCATTACCTTGTGGCAGTGGTGTTACACTGTGTCATTGTTCCTCAGAAACTAACGAACCCAAAAAGTCTTTTGATTAGACAGAACAAAAATACACCAATACACGTAAAATTAAAACTATCCAAAGTTGGCATCCTGACTTAAATAATTTTCCATTATTTGTTGCAGGAATGGATAGGGATTACCTGTGGCCTGCAACACAACAATTGCTGCAGATGATATAAAACTCTGTCTCTTGGATAGATTAATTGCTCTGTAGATATAACAGCTTTTTTTTAAAAAAAGAAAAGAAAATAGAAGAAAATAGAAAAGAAAAAATTATAGAATTTGAGATCTGTGCCTTTACCAGTACACTCATTTTTCAGGCCAGAAAGTCAATTTTCGCAACGAATGCTAATTGCTGCAAACGTAAGGGATCATTCTGCAAAGCAGCAAATCCTTTTGCTTGTTGCAAAGAAGGACTGAAATACTCTTATGTATGTGCATTAAACATTTGAATACTTATCATCTAACTATTAGGCAGGAAAGCTTGGTAACCTGCTGCAGGAAGGACATATTTAACTGAATGTAGCAGTGTGCTGCAGTTGGTATTTGGTCCTGTCAAGGGAACTTGATTTATCTTGCAAATTGTACCAGAATATGCGATAAAAGTCATTGTGGGTCAGCTGCTTAAATAACCCCTGTATATTCTTCGAGTGAAAAACAAATCTGTAACAACATGTATCTTTTTTACAGTCTAGCAGAATCTTTTATGCTTACCATTTCTGCAGTCCAGTGACACAGCTATTTATAGCTAACAGTGAAAGACTCCTGTACTGACTAAAATGGATTAACAAATAAAACAAATAGAAGTGCAGTATATAAAATATCTCCAACTTCTTTTTACAAATTTTCCTTTATTATTTGAAAATTTGGAAATAAAACAATAGAACTATGCTACATCAGCTACATGTTTGGTTTTTCTTGGATTGAAGATACTGTACATCTCATAATTTCTGCTAGTCAGAGAGAGTTAAGAAACTGTAAGTTACAGGTCAGTTGTGAAAAGGCACTGGAGGAACCAACTTTTTTTTTTTTAAAAAAAAAGCTTCTCATTTAAAAAAAAAGTTGACTCATTAAGTCATTTTTAGTGAAAGAAATGTGTTTTTGAAAAATTACCAGCTTAAAAAAAAAGTAATTTGAAACTTGTAGAGATACCTTCCTTCAACAGGATGAATTAGAAATTAAAGGTTTGCAATTTCAGTTTGATTAACTCTATACTTCAAAATGTGAATGATGATGTGCTCATAAGGACAATTACAGGCCAATTAAAATATTCAGAAATCACTGAAATAAAATGCTTTTGTCTGAAAAAAACGGATTAATATTTTCCAAATTTAATTGACATTTCAGCATTTCATTGCTATTTATGGAATTTTTTTTTCAAAATCTCAGTGGTGCTGATGGGACAAAATCCCGAATGTTCTGCCCAAACTCAATACAACTTAATTTAACAACACACATTACATACACGCATGAAGTGAAGATGAAGGACACCACTCATCCAAGAACAGAGGGTCTCCAGACACTGCTAGACAGCAAAGTCTCACCAGCACATGATGCATCCTGCTATGTCCCTTATGAGTTGCCTAACAGAAGAGATTAATCAGAGCTGCTTGGTCTCCCCAGTATCCTCCCAGGTCCTGGGCAGAGCTGTTTATGCTATTTTACACCAGCTAGGGTGCACATGTAGCAGCTGGGATTTTTGCAATTCCTTTCATTCAATCTCTCTTGTCTCTGACATGACTCATGCACTAGGGCTACAGGGAAAAAAACCCCAGAAATTATTTAGGGGTTGTACTAGTTTGGAGAGTTACCAAAACCGTCATCTCCTTCTCCAGTTGGAGAACTGAGGAGAGAGAGAAAAAATAAGACTAGGTATTCTTGAGTATGCAGGAGATGTGAACTAGAAAAGGAGCTGTGCTACTGTGGCCCTGGAGTTCATAGATCTATGATTCATAGCATTACAAGGCCCATTTGGCATGCAGAAAGAGGAGATGATGAAAGGAACAGTTAGTGACAAAAAACTAGACAGAACATACAAGGATGCTAAACTCTGGGAAAGGGAAACTATTCAGGTGTGACACACAGTCTGAAAAAGAGAATAAGGCCTTTTTTTTCTTTATTCTCCTAAAAATGTTCATACTTTGGTAGGCAGATTACTTGAAGGAGTACCCTCCATCCCAGCCTTGTAAGAGCCCACCATGAACTTCACTGCATGAACTTTCAAGTCTATCTCAACCCAAGAGGATGGCAAAATGTTCTCCAAGCTTTTGCTAACATCAGCTAGCCGTATTCTCTTATGACCATCGTGTTTTCACCTATCACTTTTGAAAGTATTATTTCAGGCAGACAAAATAGGAGAAAAGGCCATCCCAGTCATGCTGTTAGAGTGCACAGTGTACTACTCTCAGCATGCAATTGCTGAAATCACCAACTGTTGAAACGTTTGCAGATAGATAGCGTTTCTGTTAAACTTTCACCTGCTTGAAAATAGTCATATTCAAAGTAGGGATAAAGGAAAATGATTTGCCTTAGGGATCCCCTTGTCGACTCATGTGATTGCTGTTGAAAATGGTCTGGATCTAAAAGACCACAAAGGTGTTTGATGTTCTTCATATATCCTTCAGCAAAAGAACTGGGAGAAGAGTCATTGCTCTCGTATATTTGCATTTTCAATAACACACATAAAACAAGCTATGCCCTGCCAGTTTGGAACAAGCTCTGTCCTGCCTTGATGTACCCATGCTTTGTCTCTTTTACTGTTGTGTATAAAGGGAATGGACAGGAAGGGGGGAAAATGACATTCACGGGGAAGAAATAGGGAAGAAGGTAGGAGGAGAAGATAAGAGAAAGATACACAGAGAGAAGGAAATAAACTGATGAGCAGAAAGAAGACACACAAACACACATATACACACACCCCCCTCCAAAAAAGGATGAAAAAATGATGACAGGGAGGGAAAAGGCAATGGAGACAAAAAAGTTCAAAAGACATGGATGAAGATGATATTATGAACATAAAAATCAAGTAGACAGGCATGAAGAGAGAGATAAGAAAGGAAGAAAAAAAAAGTAAAACGTAAGGAAAATCAAGAAAAAAAAAATAGCCCTCTGGCCAAAAAGGAGCTGAAAAGAGAAACATGGGATAAATGGCAGAAAACAAAACAAAGAGGAAACATAGAAGACTAACACCAGCTGCACTTAATATCATTTATGGGACAGACCTTCTAACAATTATTTGATATGCTGTTGCTCTGTGGTCACTGTGATATGGATGACATCTGGCTTCAGAGCACATCTCTGAGCAGCAAGTACAGGCAACAGAGTGATGGCCACAACTGTGACAGCCAACCTAGAGTCTCCTAAGTGGGAAATGATCCCTTAGAAAAATCTGGGCTAAAGCAGAACGTTGATTTATTGTCTCCTCTATGTCAAGACAGCCTTCCATCTTTCCTTCTTTGCCATGTTTCATAGATAAATACCTCCATCACTATCACTCACCTCCAGTTTGGACTTCAGCTCAAGCAAAATCTAGGAATAATGAGACAAAATAATTCAGTCTGCTGGCACCGGTAATTTTTCCAGCACAGGATATGGCCTCCTGTCTCCATTGTGACTCCAAACTATTTTATTGTTTTACTGCCTTCTTTGTAGTCCTAACTACTAGATAAGCTGAGAACATATACTCAAGTTGTGAAATGAATTATGCCCAACCAGTGCAACTAGAAACCAGGAAAAAGCCAGTATAACATTTTTAGAGAGATTTCCCACTCACACAAACAGCATAAATGAGAGACAGCATCACTGTGAAACTGTGGCAATTCACGGAACAGGATCACACCACAGTACTTGCCATGGGTGGCTTTACTGCAACTGTTAAAGACTTTAAATGCTGCTCTGAATCAGGAGGTGTCTCCAAGGACCCATGGTGGAGGCAATGCCTGTATCTGGATGGTACCCCACACCAGCTCCCCAGGGCTGGTAAACCATTCTCTCACACTGTGGGCACACATTCAAACACACAAGCGACCTCCTGTAGGAGCACTGTTTATACAATAACTATTTACCTGAGTGGAGGCTTATAGGCAGTTAGGCTGAAAAAAAACCAAACCAGGAGTATCTTCTTCCACCCGACCCAAGAAAAAGTTAGGAACTGAATCCACCCCCTTAGGGTCCCACCAGTATGCCTATGTGCTCAGAAAACAGGCACTGCTGTTGCCCCTGAGTGATTCAGAGCAGCCATGTGGGAAAGAGTAGGCAATAACTGCCAGAGTTTGTCCTTTAGGGACATTCTTACAACAATAAAGTTGAAATGTAAAGGGCAGACTTTGGTGCAAAAGCTGCAGGTAAATCTCACCAGTATATTATTATTTTTTACATCAGATTGGTCATGTTCATGCTTAACTGTAATTTTCCTAACTGAAATATTTCTGGTTTCTTTAAAATATGAGTTAATAATAATGAATCTCAGGTAAGGATTATCCAAAATTAAAGAGGCACAGTGCAAGTCTTTCCTATAATCAAGAAACCTACTGTTATCTAGGGACACAGAACAGCCACATTTAATTTTGCATTCTGCACTTTAACCCAAAGAAATACTAATTACAATCCCCTTAGCCCCCTTGTGTGGTGCCATCCAGCACATGCCCACCAGAGACAACAGATACATACATGCAGTGAAGGGTAAGAGTAATTTCTTCCGGTTGTTTTACAAGCAAGAGATTAAACTGCGACTGCCCTACAGAGTTTAAACAATGTGCCTGCAATAAAACTGATAGCATAGTATGTAATCAGAAGTCAAATTGAAAGTTTGACATGCCTAATGCAGCATTCATATGTAAAATGTCTGCATTGGAAATAGCCCAGCCCTTTGATTTCAGTCTTTGTTCCCACCTCTGGCCAGGTGCCTCTGAACAAATGCTGAAGTCCCTGTCAAAGGACTGAGAATTTCTCCATGGAAGGAATGCTCCGGAGCCTATCAGAAGACAGGCTCTGTTTGAGCCTGTTAGTAAGAGCATTATTGCCACACACGAATCCATGGGGAAATTTTGAAATGTATCAGTTACCCTGCCTAGTCCTCAATTAACTAAACAGCTCTACGTGGTTCCCGTATGACACCAGAGATGTTTATCACATCATTTGATGTCTTCCTAACCTGAGAAATATCCCATAGACACTCACCTACAGTCTTCCTAAGTGAAAGTAGTTGGACAGAATGTGGCCATGCATTTTCACACATCTTACTGGGTTAAAAATCCAGGATGGCCATGCAGTTGGATCTTGGTTAGCTCTTAAAGACGCACAGGGGGTGACACAGAGAAGAGCATTTGCAGGGAATTACTGGGCCTGTGTGCGAGAGGTCAAACACCACGGGGATGGGAGGGATAACAGCCCAGGGCTGGGAGGCTGGTGGGGGAAACTCAAGAAGGCCTTCAAGGGAAGCAGAATCAGGGGAACTGGGATGTTGGGAGTGGGGCGAGGCAAGGCGGAGGTCAGGAACGGAGGGAAGAGAGGATGGTGTGGCAGGAGCTGCAGCCCAGCAGGCACAGCTGCTGAAGAGCGAGGAGCAGCTGGCAGCATGTATGCTAGGTAAAGCTGCAAGGCAGCTGGGCAGGTATGGCTAGCTGCACCCCCTCCCCAAGCCAAGTCAGCAGCCTCATGGCATCTGTTTGCGTCCATTACCAGGCAGGATCCGGGCCTTTATGTATACATTCTTTTGCGGACAAAGTCTATTAGCATTTACCCAAGCTGTTTTAAAATATCCCAGTTACTGAGAGTCTCCCTAATTAAGGCAGTGAGGAGTCCAGGCTCTACACTGCAACCATCACCACAGTCTAAGCATTAGAAAGGAAGCAAGGCTTTCAAGGTTCAGAATAAAAGGCTCATTTTATGAGCTTATGAATTATTTGTATCTTTGACTGAAGGCTGAAAGCTTTGTTCAAACCTGAAAGATATTATGCAACTGATTGAGAATCACCAGTAAAAAGGAAAAAAAGAAACAAAAAGCTCCTCACATTCAGTATTTAGTAACAACTCTTTCTTGGACTTTGATATCAGCACACCCTTTCTTACTTACTTACTTACTGCAGAGGAGCAAATACCAAAAACGGATCAGTACCTGCTTTGTAAGTCGTTCAGGTGCAATTTGCCTACATAATGGGTGGCTGATGAGACAGTGATGATCCTAGCGTTGTGACTGTGCGTTCCTGATTGCTTCAGCGTATCCAAGAGGAGGTTAGTCAACAGGAAGTGTCCCAAGTAGTTCAAGCCGAAGTGCTCCTCAAATCCATCCTCTGTCTTCCTTTCAGGGACCAGCATCACCCCAGCTGGAGGAGAAAGTAGAGGCAAAAACCTGTTGATTTATTTCAAAGCGGCAAGCTAAAAGGAGCACATATCTCCTGCTGCAGAGTGTAAACACGGCATTTAGAGCAATGAGTGACTGGTGATGGCATGTGAAGTGTAAAGCCAACACTGATTGACTCCCGCTGAGAAAAATGTCAAAACCTCCACTTCAGTTCCTTTATCCAGAAAGCAGGCAGATTGACACTCTCCCTGTCTCTCTCCCTGCAGGACTTCGAGGATAAAGGAGTTCACTTGTGAAAAGTGTTTTGAAGACATTAGAAGTTGTGTTAACCCATTGCTAGGGCAACAGAATGCAATGCTGCAGATCCCCAACAACAATTAATCTATCTACAATAGGTGAGAGGTGGGTGATCTCAACAAAGATCTTCATCAAAGAGCTCAGAGCAGTGGAGACAAGACCAGGCTAAGCAGCAGACCTGCTCTCCCAGGTGGCTTTCTGCTGAGTCCTGGCTGGAGTTTAAAGATCTGTTGAGCCTTTGTCTCAAATCTGTAATTTCTGTCTCACTGGTGTGGGTGAGAAACGATGTAGTAAATTTACCCAATATATCTTAATTACTGTGTTTACAAGCAGCTGCATATTGAAATGAGTTTCTGAATGCTTATTTTGGCAATATTTTTGCATATATTTCTACAAACCACAATTTTCAAATTCAGTGCCTAAAATAAGTATCTACATCCCTAACATGCAATGTTGAATTCAGCATCTTTCAGAGAATCCTGAGCTCATGTATAAATTATATAATGTACTGAGGCTGTGTGGGGGATAGCTATCCTGCTTAATTATAATGTGGATTTGACTGTTATAAATTATTCTTATTTTATTAAAATTTTATTACTGTACAAGTGGACTCGACCTTTGTAATTTAAATGTAGATGGACGTGGCTTACGGAGCATAATCTTGTAGGCCATTTGTCTTCTCTCTAAAACACATGAAGATGACACAGCAGAAAGACCACCTCTGCTCACAGACATGAGAGTGTCAGCTGAATCCTTGTGCTACTTCATGTATCCATGAAAAAGCCTTCAACATCCCATTTCTTGATATCAGCCTGATGGTGATATATTAAATGACTATTTTAAATTGCCTATGCTGTGCACCCACACCACTCCTTCTTTGGGGGGTTCCCATCACCTGGCAGTCCTGATTCATTAATGCTGCTCAGGCTGAAGAGGAGGTATTTCCAGGATCTTTTTAGCATGGTCAACAGCCAAAGTGATTCACCTGTGGCTGCCTACTGTTTAACGGAGCAACAGGAAAAGCAGTGTGAGGGGAAGAGATGAGAGCAGATCAAACATCCAGAGAACTTAGGAAAGAGCATGAGTGATGCTGACAGTATGATGAAAGAAACACAACACAAATTACATGATGGGGCTTTACAAAAGCTCCGATTGGCATCTCTCTCTGTCATCACAGCCACTTTCCCAGTTGCCTCTGAGTGATGGGAAAACCCAGCTGCCGGGTGTGGTTTCTCTGCATGTCAAATCCCAGCTTTAACAAGGGGAAGATGCAAATTAGAGGGTGTCTGGTCGCCTAGCCCTCTCTATTCTCCTGCCTCAGCAGCACTTACTTCGATACATGGTGCAACTGCTCACCGAGGTGGAAACAGGTTTCCATTTCCTGCACAATCTGCATATGCAGCATGTAGTGACATCCAGTACAGCAGCCAGGACTAAGCACTGGCATAAGGGTTATGGACAGCCATAAATGTGAGACAAGCCCTGCTGTGACTTCGTCTTGTCTTCCGGGAAGAAGAAAATAGTGCGAAGGACAACTAACCCCAATCCTCTAGACCAAGTCTCAGTTTGTTATAGTGCAAGTTTTAGCAGAGACAGAGCTTAGCATCTGTTGGAAGGCAGATGGGAACATTGCTGCATCTCTGGAGATGGTACAAGTAAATGATTAGCATCTCTCTGAGGCCCATCCTGCCCACCAAACCTCTGACACTTGGAGAGTCTAAAATGCAAGCCCAAGAAAACGCAGCTAACACAAAACACCCCTGGCACAGGAAAGCTGATGTGAACACCAAAACTGCTTCTGTATCTGCCAGGGCTGCTGCAGGGCTTGCTATAGGACCCCCTCCATGCACACACACACTTCTGTTGGCTAACTCAGACGGAGGAATGGAAGAATTTGTCTGGAGAGAATTGTGGTAGGTAGCTGCTACAGACAATCAATTTTGCATCACAACCAGCAGGCAAACCCAGAGAGGCTGCCACCACTCACAGGAGCCTCGAGGATGCCTGTGCTACAGCAATGACCCCTCAACCTCCAGAGAGGTGTGGGATTTCAGGTGCACATAGAGGCTTTGCCCTCCACCCCAATTAGTCTCCACCATCTGTGCTCCACGTCCTGGAAGCAAAAACCAGATGGAGGTCAGGAGATGGAAAAAAAATTCAGTCATGCAATGCACAACTGGTAAGACACATATTCCTAAAAATGATATTTTGATCATTCTTCAGGAACTTCATCTGAGTAGAAATCGCACTCAAGTCCCTGAGCAGGCACAATCACCTCTGCTTCCATTTGTTGCTACTAAAATTCCCTCTTTGTCTTCAAGAGATGGTCAAATAATACTAATCCAAAACACCTTTGAAAGACTAATTTTTTTTTTTTTTTCCTAAAGAGTTCTCATCTTTGAGGTGGTTCATATCAAGGCTATAAAAAAATCTTGCCCTGCAATTTGAGGGCAGTTTCTTTTATTTGAGGAGAAGCTATTTTAATTCACTGAGAGCAACTGTACAAAGGAATATCCAACAGGCAATTGAACCTGTCTGCTTCTCTGACAAAAGGAAAAAGCTTGTAAGCGTAGCAGTGAGCTCTCTTTTTTAAATTATTAACTACCTAACATTCAGTAGATACTAAAAGTGGCATGCTATTGATTTTCTTCTCTCCAGAAACATCATCAGCTTTACTCAAGGGCCTCAAATGGTAACAAAGAATGAAAGCTGCTTCTATTTTTAATTCTTTCAATTAATCCAAGACTACGTGAAACATTAAAAAATGATGTCTTTTTTTTTAACCTCTTCATTGTAAACTAAGAATGATTTTGCATATTCTTCTGGAATGGAATTCATGCAACCCAGTATCTTTCTGATTTTAATTATCAATAGTCAGTCTCCTCAGATTTTTGGAGCACATGTGAAATTTGAAGTAGCACCACTGAGACCATTAATATCAAACACCCGAGTTCTGATACAACTTTCTTATGCATTTTTCTTTCTTTAGCTGGATTGTTTTCAGAAAATGCATTTTATGAAATGTCACTGGTATTGGCATGGTATTAAAAAATGAAGTAACAAGCTGAACATGAGCTTTTACTTTGTAATTGATTAGCTGATATTGAAATATTCGGGCAAAAAGCTGACAGTGTGTATGCAGAAAACTACCTAATGACACATTGCTATGTGATTTTGCAAGAGGAGAAATAAATTAGAATAAAGAAAGTATTTTGCTGCATAACTATGCTGAACTGTGCTTATAGATACAGTCATATAATCCTGTGTGCTGCAGTTAGGCAGTTATTGTAATATGTTACGTTTTAAGTAGTTACAATGACTAAAATACTCTATCCTTTTTTACTTTTATGACTAGGCAATCGTCATATTTTTCCCTCAAAGAATGACTACATCTCAAGAGAAATGTCTTTGTAAACAGTCATTTATCATAATTTTCTATACAATTTTCTAATGGAACTTTTGGTTGGGGATCCATCCGTGAATTAGTCTTATGTGATTTTAAGAGCATAATGGATCTGATACTGAATACAGCATAACCAAAAAGTTTATGATAGTTGTAAATATTATAGATATATGGATTATATAGGAGAATTTGTACCATGCCTGTCTGGACTGTAGACGATGAATTACATAGCTATAATTCCTGTACCTCCCACTGCAAAGACATCCTTCACTTACATTACATAATGTATTTTAAGAGCTTTAAAAATGCAGGTGTTTCACTCATCTAGATTTATTTACAGTGAGCTACTTAGAGGTTTTTAAAGGGAGTTCTCTCAAGCTCACTACAAAAGAAGATTTTAAATCTTTTTCATGTACAGAAAAAAATGTCTTCCTTCTCAGCCAGGCTCACAGGAGAGCTTACTTGCAAGTCCTTTTATCCTCTGCAACCCAAGAGCTGGGCAGACAATGCATGAGGTCAGCTGCACAAACTTATATGTAACACCTTCATAGCAGGAGTTGAAACTATATAACCACATTCACCCAATCCTTCCTATTTGCAAGGAAGATACCTACTGCACCAAAGAAGTTCCCAAGGGGAAAAATTAATAGAAGCAGTAACTCCAAGTAAAAGCACAAAGCCTTTTCTCTGTACAGGCTTTGTACTGGTGTAGTTGATTCATTTAGCAGCAGTTTCTATCCCATAAGTGAAGCCACACCTGGTGACCCACCTCATTTAACAGTGTCAAAACTACTGTGCTCTGCACACTAATATATCCAATAACCTGTGGGTGGATCTATAAAACGTATAACATGTGGGTGGACGTACAAAATTGCATAGCTCACTTCTCTCCTGAATAAGGACAGCTATAGCAGACTGAACATCCCAATCATTGTGGAGTAACATCTCCTGTTTAGGTTGCCTATACTAGATTGCTTGTTCTACCTTGTTGAGTTGCGCTATGCTACCTCACAATACATCTGTCCTGTGGGTCTCTCCTGGCTAGGAAGCAAAAAGAAGGTGCAATGCCTTAGAAGAATTGCCCCTAGAAGTGCCTACTGAAGACACAACTGTACCCACATAACTGCTTTACAAGTATGCCTCTTTTGGACTGCAGAGTGGTGAATTTACAGCACTGCTTTCTAAGCTACATCTGTAACCCAGAGCCCAGTGCTACTGGCATGCTGCACACCTACTAGTATCCCAGAAGAGTGTTCTGAATCTAGACAGCACCACACACAGAAGCCAGATTAACAGTATATGAAAGCTGAAAAGGCAAAAGTTCAAACAGTGAAGAAGTAAAACACAAAAATACAAATTAAGCTCGGTACAGCTCCCCAATATTTCCTATCTCCCTTGAAGGAGTTCAGACTCTTGCATTCCCTGATATCTTCTGGATCTCTGTACACACGCATATGCAGTTTTCTAAGCAAACTGGGAGGAAACTGAAGCAAAGCAAGGAATTCTACTTCACAGCATAACAATGACACCTAGATGACACCTAGTCCACACCAATGCATTTTACCCTTGGGGAGATGAAAGGTTATCTGCTGTCAGCCAGTTTGGCATCAGTGGTGAGACAGTGCCCTGTGCACGGATCACCTCCTGAAGGAGACTGGCCACTGTGAAAACTGGTTTGATAAAGTGAAGCACTCGGACTGGACTCAGCCTCAGGCTGTGGCAGAGAACCATCTCCAAGGGGGTTTGATCTCTCCTGCCTTTTTTTCCAGAAAACTCCTTCACAGTAGTCTGCCTGAGCCTCTGCTCCAGCACTGACCAAGTTCCCACTGGTTCCTGCCTCCTGCTTTCTTGCAAGGGGCTCTGCACTGCCCATTGCCATTTCTGCACACTGCCTTCCTGACAACTTCCCCAAGTCCCTGTGCTGGTAAAAATGCATAGCCCTGTTGAAGCAAGGACAATGTGCTGCTTCCCAGCCAAAGCTCTGGGCTGCATTTGCCTCCATCCACTACCCCCAGAACCCGGTGATCCAACACTGATCTTATCAAGGCGCAGCCTGTGTGCAGTAAGGAGGGGAGAGGCTCAGACCCATACATGCTTATCAGCACCATCTGCCTCTCTACTTCCCTGCAAAGAGTAAGTTCATTCTCCCTAATTTTCTTACCCAGCCACTCTAGCTCCTTTATGTGTGAATCTCATAGATCTCTGCATTCTGCAGGCATCTGCCAGTCACATGCTTAGTTTCCCCTTCCCATGCCCCTGAGTCTGATTTCCTTATGGGGCCACAGTTCATGGCTCTGAGTCTCCTACCAGCTTCCCCATTCATTCTTCAGGGTCAACCAGCTGTGACATGGGGTAGATGAGAATTAATTTCTATGTGTTACATTGAAGTCAGTGGCCAAACAGAAGAAACATCATTCTCATCTACATCCGTAAACTCACAAAAAAGTGCTCATGCAAGAACTCTCCCACTGCAGAAAAAGGTTCAATCAGTTTGTGCACAACACTCTAGTCCTTGAGATAAAGACACAATCCTCAGGAATTACATGGCGTCTAAGTACTTGCAAATTCTGACTGAAACCTCTCCTGCACTTCAGACATACCTAAAGCCTCTCTTTGTTCTTATTATTCCCCCTGGCTCCACTCCCCCACCACAATTGCTTTCTTACGAATTTCCTTTTATGAATTTCCTGATATTGAACAATAATATATAGAGTCGTATCATTGTTTTGGTTGGGAAAGACCTTTAAGACCATCAAGTCCAACCACTAACCTAACACTGTCAAACCCAAAAATACTACATTCATAGTTTAATTCTGTTTAAAAGTCTTTCAAACAGAAAACCCAAACGTATTGCCATCAAGTTTTCCCTGCTCAGTCTCAACTCAGGACATGCTTGGTACAGGCAATATTTATAGCGATTAAAACATAAAAGATGATTTTCAAGCCGCAGTGACTAACAGGCTTCTGACTTGACTCATCTGAGAATATGGGTGGTGAAAGGTGCAACTGCCTCTGACACAAAGACAGCATTCAAGTTCCCATTCCAAATCCATCCCTATACCAGAGCCTTCCTAAAGAAATTTGCCATCGTGAAATTAAAACCCTAAGATATTTTTCTTATCATTGTTGGAAAAAAATAAATTCTTTTACCTGCCATTACAAATGATTAAATAAAAATAAATCAGCCTAAAGCAAATACTTGGCATGGAAATTCTTAGTCCAAATATTAAAAGTCTGGGTAACTAGTAAGGAACTGAAAACTGAGTAATGTCTACTGCTAGTGCTCCCAGACTTACCTATAATGCCCACAAGGGAGAAGTGGACTATAATTAACTCTGCCAAAGAAGATAAAGTAATGGACCTTTCCAGTAAAGACAAGCTCTTACTTTATCAATAGGTTACAGAAAAAGAAAAGAAGAAAAAATAACGACAATCCACATTCAAGGACTGTGAGCACAACTAAATCTTGGTAGGTTCAGCACAAAACTGAGCAAGCTGAAGTATCTCCTTAAGAATAGATTCACTTTCTGATTCAATGTCACACTGCTACACAGTGAACACAGAAAGCACAGGCTAGTTCCCTGGAAAAAGGAACAGTTAAAAACCAGAAAACATGGTCCATAACTGAGGTATTGTTCTTACACTGAAATAAATCAGAGCATTCATAATTGGGTCTGGCTAGAAAAAAAAATACTTAGTTTCCATAAAAATATGTTCACTAACCGATTATCTGAGTTAGCATAATGGTGAGTTATCCCACTCATAATCAGAAAATAGGAAAGTCAATCACAGCTCTCTAATTCAAAAGGAGGTTCTCTTAGAAGTAAAATGCCTTGTTTTGAAATCTGTATAAAAATATTTTTTGCCTAAAAGCTATGAAAGGATTAGGTGAGAATAAAACATGGATCACTCCTGCCTCTCAGAAAAGCCAGTGGCAAATGTTCTACACACTTAAGTAGAACCGGTTGGGTTTCCTAATCCATCAACAGATGAATTTTTGTATCTGTCTTCCACTGATAAAACATTCACACTCAAGGCATAAAAGGAAATGGGTCAAGAACCTGCAGCATGTGGAGTCTGAGATATTTCCCTTTTCACAAAGTGTTTGATATCACAAACACAGAAAAAGCTTTGGAAATAATTAGAAAGACAAAGATAGTATCAAACAGAAGTCAGGATTTTACTGAATGAAATCCTTACTGTTTGAAAGTCAGAAGTAGCCTAAAGTTACTCTTCTAACTTAATAGTTCTTTTAATAAAAAATAAACATTTTATAAGGAATCTGATATCTTTATATAGGCTACGTATCACCCTAGCAGAAAATAACACTATTCAAGTATAATAAAAGCTCTAGCTGATGACTGCTGCTAAAAACCTGAGCACTGGGTAAATGTTGGCATCGCAAAACTTGCAGTTGCTCCGAACAAGCTGGGTTGGATACCATTGACAGTATCATGGTGCTCTGACACATGTATCCAGACAAGCTACTTCCAGTAACCAAGGCATTTAATACCTGTAAAGAACAGTGTGTGATGAGCCAGTCTCCCAATACCTTCTAATCACCTCTCTTACAAAGGTGGCCTCTCCTGAAAAATCTTGGCATGGGTCATGCACTGAGCTTCTTTAAAACATACAGCCCTGAGAGTATCTTCTCATTTGAGAACACATTAATACTGCATGTTACTGTCCTTACAAATCTTCTCATTTTGCCCATATTCCATGGAATATCCATTTTAAGTCAGACCCCCCAACACCTCAAGTTACCTTTTCCTGCTCATTAAACATCTCCCAAAGACCCAGCTCTCCTATAATATCTAGTATCCATTACATACTGGTAAAGGCCCTCTTGCCCTCCTCTCTCTCTGTCCCTCTACACCTTTTCCATCTGAGCTTTGCTTATGTATTACTCAGATTTGTCTTTAAGGAAGGATAAAGTTGAAACATGATGCTGTTGGCAAGACACTGGAACAAGTTTCGTGAGATAACAGATCCTGAACTCAGTATAGCTTTCCCACATGGCTGGAGGAGAAATATTATTTTTTATGAAATCCAAGTTCCACTAGAGTCAATAGCAACCCTCCTCACTACTTTCCATCAAAGCCTTCTCCAGTTAATTTCCACTGCTCTGGGGTTTCTCTTTTTGATTTTATCATGTGTGTATCCTGCAGCTGCTAAAGAGAGGGGAGATGGCTCTTAGCTAATCTGGTGGGACAAGATCTTATTGTACTGTGATAATGTAAATAACTATTGTTAAACCTAACTAATACTTGTGAATGAGTAGGTACCTAAAAAATTGTTTGTGTTTGATATATCCATTTGTTCCCCCCTCCCAAATCTCACACGTTTTCTGAAGATCTGATTCTACATGTACTCAAACACAAGAATAATTTAATATGTGACCAACCATGACATCAACTGTGGGGCTACTCAAATAGCTCCATGCAAAGGATTATGACTGGACTGCATATGGCTGAACTCTGTGTAGGTAACTTAACAAAATAAACATATTTCACATACTTACCCACTGATACGTTTTTCTCTGCCCTAGGAACTAAAGAGGGAAGCTTATAGAGATTTATTCATTCTATCAAGAGACTGAGATTTCTCAGATGATCCTCAAAGGATGAAATACAAATGTCTGAATTAGCCGGCCATTCATAAAAATTGATTCTAAATTGTCTTAGATAGGCTTCACCCTGAAATATATTAACTGTAATCTGTCTACAATAGGCTAGTAATATAATGAAATCTCTAAGTTCTTTGTTGGGGGTTTTTTGTGTGTGTGCATGGCACAAAATGTACTAAATGTTCTAGTTGTTTTCTCCCCTTCCTTTCCCAATCTGTTGCCAAAATCACAAACCATTCAACAAACTGCAACAGAGAAGACAGAGAAGGTAGTTGGTATTCCATTGTTAATGAGTTAGACTGTGCATGTTCAGTATCAGTAGGTATTCTGTTACCACTAAAGATGCTGTGATTTTGGTGTTAGCTGTCTTGATCTTAGATCATTAAGTACTCTAAACAATATATAAGCAAAAACATTAACTACAAGGTGCTGAGAAACAATTTCTAGCACACAGAGAAAAAGATTATTTAGAAAAAAACCTCTCTGGCATGCAACAGTGACTACTGCCTATGGAATTTTATGAAGTGTTTTACCAGCTCTCCCTTTTGCAACCACAGGAAGACAGCAGAATTTCTAATGTTTGTAACAGCAATACTATCTTTGTGAATATATTAAATAATTACACTACTGTGCATGCTGCAATTTCCTACATGCTTTTCAATTGTACAAGGATATAGTTCTTTAAAATAGAAAAACAACAAAAAAATTTGCACCCAATTGCAAATTGGTGGACTACAAGTCAGATTCTCTAACCTTCTGTCAGATTAAGTCTTCTAAACTGCTTGTACTGTATCCATCTTCTGTGGCTCACGATTCAGCTATATAGCCCACTTTTTTTTTTCACAGAAAATGAAGTTGTTTTGTGTGTTATGGCATTTTTCCCTTTTCAGCACTAGCACATTGTATTTTTAAAGAAATGTTTATGTAATACTCTATTTGCATCTTTAATATGTTTTGTTTGTTTCAAAACTCAAGAGCTGAGCATGCACATTACTGATGCAGAAAGCATAACAATGGAACAACAGACCTTTATTTGTCAGCTGAAATAACATGTGCATTCAACCTATTTTTTCCTTTAAAATTAGAAAGTTAAGTGTATACGCTACAATCAGCTGTAACAAAAAGAGAGGAGGTGACTCTAGTGTGCTATTCTCCATTTTGAATGCCCTAAAGGTTCATGTAAGATTTCTTGAAGTACCTGAATTAGTTGGATACATAAACCTTACCAAAATTTTTGTGAGATCTGAGTGTCTAGCCATAGGATCATAGTTTGAAATTCAAGAGTTTAGTATTAATTCAATTTCCAAATAGATCCTTGAGCGAGGCAGGTGACGGAGAACAAATGATGGAGATAGAATTTTTTTTAAAAAAGCACTAATGACCTAGAAAACTGTGAATTTCATAATGGTCTTAGGTCAGACATGTAGCATTGATTATTTACCTAATACAGTAATTCATGCCAAATCACTTGTCTTTAATAAAATTTCATCGTTTGTATGACTTTATACGATTGTCCTGGCTTTGGCTGAGTTAGAGTTAACTTCCTTCCTTGTAGCTACTACAGGGTTGTGTTTTGGGTTTATGCTGAAGAGAATGTTGATAACACAGGAATGTTTTGGTTACTGCTGAGCAGTGCTTGCACAGCATTAAGGCCATTTATGTTTCCTCAACCTGCCCTGCCAGTGAGTGGGCTGGAGGTGCACAAGAAGCTGGGAAGGAACATGACCAGAACAGCTGACCCAAACTAGCCAAAAGGGCTATTCCATACCACAGGACGTCATGCCCAGTGTAGAAACTGCGAGGGAGTTGGCATCGCTGCTCAGGTATTAGTCAGCAGGTGGTGAGTAGTTGCATGGATTATCACTTGGTGTTTATTTTTTCCTTCTTTATCTAATTTTTTTAAAAATAATTTAAATTACTACTATTATCATATGTTTTATTATTATTTTTATTATGATATTTTCATTTATTTCTGTTATTAAACTGTCCTTATTTCATCCCACATGTTTTACTCTTGTTTGGATTCTCCCTCATTCCACTGGAGGTGGAGGGTAGGGAGGGATGAGCAAGTAGCTGTGCTCTGCTTAGTTGCCAACTAAAGAATGGATTAAAGAATGACAATAATGTTAGAACTTCCCTGATCTTATCTTGAAATGTTTGGCTTTTTGATAGATTCACACAAGCCCACAACAAATATCAGGTGCCTTCACATACATACAGAATACACAATAACGGAGACAAAATGTATAGAACTGATTCTATCAACCAATGTAAAATATTTTTATTTATGCAATTAAAGAATAGTAATAACAGTGTCAAAAAAACTGCAATGTAACAGTCTGTGACATTTTTACATGAAATGTAATAAAAGGGTACAATCCTTGATAACAAAATGCTTGGTCCTATGAAGATTGAAAAATTCTTACTAGGTTGCTGATGATCTAATTCAGAAGTCATGTGACCCACATACAGTCTGATTTTAAAAACCTAAGGAGACTTCCTACTAACCGCAAAAGACTGGGTAAGACTCTTTAAAGCATATGATTACAAATGCATTATGCAGATGCCTGGTCCAAAGGCTCTTTCTCACATGCTAAAAAATAAAAATACCTCTTCATATCAAGTACGGTGGAGCTTCAAGATTTGTGATAAATATTAGGTGATATTAAGAAACCTACTGTTCTAGATGCATGCACTGAGACATAAGAAAATCAATCATGTCATTATGAGATGTCCTGCAAGACATCTAACAGCCATTTGAAACATCTTCCTATTGACAACAGTTTTGTGACAGAAAGCATATATACTTACTGACAACATGCCCAACAACTCATTTTTATCATATATTTAAATATTGCAAGCATTGTCCTCTTTCAGATACCTAAGTTTGTGTCCAGGGGATCAGCAGAAGAAAAAACGTTAGGAAGGTGAAGACAGTGGAGCTGGCAACTGTGATGAGGCTTTTGAGTGAGCAGTGCCTCCAGCCCTACAGTCCAAAATGGACTGAATCTTTTTCCTCAGTGCATTGAAATACAGTGAAAAAAAAGATGACAAAAAGAGGAAAGAAAAAGGGAAAAGAAAAGCCTAACAATTAGCACATACATCAGAACTTTCTTTTTGGATGTGCTCAACACTGATGGAAGGCCAAGAGAAGTTGTTCAAAGGTTTTTGCATTAGGACATTTCTTCCCCATTAGATTCACTTTCCTCTTGTGTACTCAGAAATCACTTGGGCTTTCACTGCAAAGCTGGTAACAAAACGAAATGCTACAGATCATTTACAAGAGCAAATAAAAAGGACTGGGAAAAATATCACAAAAACCACTCAAGAAAGAGGTTTCAGAAGTGGAGGCTAGTGACTTGCCAGGTAATAGTCGGAGACTAACCAATTAGTTGATTCCAAAACAGGAGTCAACAGCAGCCTTGGATATGGTTACCTCTGTGATTCTGTTAAAGACCCAGCAAGACCATTCATTTCACTGTAGTTTCTAATAGGATTTTCTCAAACAACAGATTTTTCTTGCCAACTGTGTTTGGTAGCCAAGTGTAAGTGAAATCAAATGTCCTTGCAGGTCATGAAAATATAGATTGATTCAGGCAAATATTAGTCTCAAGCTTCTTTCTTAAAAGCAGCTTTGGGCCTACACTCTTTGGTCTTGTATCATGTTAGGTGCATTAACAGATCTACATTCTTATAACTTGAAGCTGCCCTGAAGCCCTCACTGCACAGTTCTGGCTTTGCTCATGCAGAAAGCCAGTGTAGGGCAGGGATGCCTCCCAGCTGCATAGATCTCAAACCCCTTTTTACATAAAATAATGTTTTTTTCAAATAGTGTTCCCATTGTGCAACAGTTTGTACTCTGCATCTTTAAAAACAGGAATATAAAACTGGAAAGATTTTGTAACCAGGATTAAATATCCACTACCTATAATTATTGCACAATTACAATAATAACAGTAGGCTTTTTTGACTAATCAAATAAAAATGAACATTTAATTGAACATTTCATTAATGTTTCATATCAATCAGGAAATAAAATACTCTTGAATTTTTATTGCAACATTTGCTTGTGTTCCTGAGAGCTCTTCAAGGCATCAACGAATGTAACAAACCCATTTATTTACAGCACATTTGCCCTCACTAGGACTGAGGAGTGTGCAGGAAAACAGAAAATGTCCTTTAGGGCATCTTAATAAAAATATATGCAAATAAATGGGAAAATGAGAACAGCAGCATGTAACACCAGTAAATGCATGTGTTCATATAGAGAAAATATAAAGGGAGAGAAATAAATAAAGGTGCAATGACAGGTTTTCTACAGACATAAAGTACAGCTTTCCTTTCCTTTTTTAAAACAAAAATGAATTAGGGATGCTCAGGTCCTTGCACAGTTACATGATTTTTAGTGCTGGAGAACTAAATAAACAGAGCAAAGGAACAGGACTTGCAATCATATCATGAGAAGGGGTGACACTGAAGTGTTCAGTCTGCTCAGATGACAATCTCTCAAAAAAAAAGCACAATTTAAGTCCTAGAGAGACATCCCTGTTAATGCAGTCATATTGTAACCTGCCGTATGGCTCAGATAACCAAATTGAAATGTGAAGTGCCAGGCAAGAGCCCCATTTGCCACATCTTCCCCTATAGATATGTGAAGAAAAAAACCCAAACTCACCATTATTCACTAGGACATGGAGTGGACAACTCTTTGCTTTAAACTGCTGCACAAATTGCCGTATAGACTTCATGGAAGCCAAATCACAGTATAAAAACTCCACTGGGAGAGAAGAGAAGAACAAAAACAGAGTTAAGTCAGTTACAATGATATAAAACCACACTTACAGACATCAAGAAGGACTCCTATGACAATGTCACCAGGAAACTAAAGATTTTAAAAATAAACCATAATTTTTGAAATTATGAGTGAAGCTGATCTCAGAAGGTTCCTTCTTTCTCATTCCTTCCTTCATTTCTATTTTTAAACTATTGATTCCTCACAAGGCAAATATGAGGAGTGTTGCTGCCAGGAGGTGAAGAATGGTATCAAACAGAGCACATATATTCCAGTCCTACTGTTTTTTCTTCTGCTATCATTTAGAAAGAGGGGTCACAGCTCTTCAGTACTAAGATGATCAAGACATGGCAGCTAGAAATTGAATGGGAAGAGAGGAAGCCACATCAGGCACCACATGTTTCCCTGTGTTTCTGATGCCAAATACGCTACCCTATGATTTTTACCAGATTATCTGTTGAGTGTCCATGGCCCAAACAGTGATGGAGTCTGATAACACATTATTAAACAAGACTTTATTGAGGGGGTAGGAAAGATGAACAACAGTGTGCCCACACGGCAACTCAGATAGCAAATCTGGCATCGTTAACTGATGCCACAGCTCCGGTGGTCATCCAGGGACACTTGGTGTCTGGGTCACCACGTAAATGCCTTTCAACTCTGGGTAAGAGTCATGCTGGCCTTTGGCTCTAGCTCTGGCAGTGTGATTGGAGAAGATTATACTTAACATGGATACTTTGGGCAGTATCCTGCCTATGTTGCCAATATCTGTCAAGTGGCAGAGTGGCAGGGGGTAGGGGGTCAGCAGTTTGCCTACTCCAACAAGGTTGGTCAAGAGGCAGGGTGTCAGAGTCTCAAAATATATTTAACACTGGTATGTTTCTATTTCCACACTTCTCTATTAAAAGCTTCCTTTGTCCAAAGCATTTGTCAGCTATTGAGGTTCACTAGAACGCTACAAAAAATATTGATTAAAATAAAAAGGATTACTTAATTCCCCAATAACTTTTAACACATCAGGTATGAAAATTCTCCTCCTGTTACAGTTGTTGAGCTTTCAACCCCTGACTCTTAGAGCAGTTGCCTTGTCTTGCACGACAGCCACAACCAGAGTTATGAAATGAAAACTGTCCCCACACAAACAATTCAAATTCTTTAGAAACTCTGCAATGAGGAAACAGAAATAAAATTGTGACCTCATCCACCTACTTTGGTCTTTTAGAACTTATACATATAGCATGCCAGGCCTTTGGTTTCTTTCACCATGAGCTATATTTTAAGCAAGAAAAATAGCACACTGTGCCAGAGGGGGTGAGTGTTTTGGACATTGACCCAGAGGAAGTGGAGGGGAGCTGCAGCTCTCAAGATGAATGCACATTGGAGCAGCCCATGCAGGACTGCCCAGCCTGTGAGGGATCTGTGCTGGGGCAGGGAGGGCCGGCAAGGAGTTGGCCTGCCTTGAGAAAAGCGGCAGGAGCCATTGAGAAAGGACTGACTGAAACTCCCATTCCCTACCCTCAGCACCACTCACGGCAGGAGGACCAGATACCTAAGCCCAGGAAGAGGGGAGGAGTTGGGGGAAGGGGATCTTAAAGAGGTTGCTTGTACTTTTCCTCATTTGCCCTACTCTGCATTGTTTTCAGTTGGGTATTTTATCTTTGGTTTGGTTTTTTTTATTGATGGCAGATTAAATTAAGTTTTGTTTTCTTCCCCAAGTTGAGTAGTCTTGTCTGTTTTGCCCAGGCCCATAAGTGGTGAGTGAGCTCTCCCTGTCCTTAGGGGGTTCCAAAGGCCCTCGGTACTTTTCTCTTCCCTGTCATGCCCTTTGTTCCTAGATGGGCCTAAAGCAAGACAACCGAGCAACCTCCAGTGACTACTTCCAGCAGAAAGCAAGGTGATGACTGTACAAACCATGCTCCTCTGTGACCCTGCAGGGTGAATCTTTACTGTCTGGTTTGATTTCAACACTCCCAGATTTCCTAAGCTGTGGCAACCTCTGCACAGATGCCTGATCCTCAGTATGGCTTTGGCTACCACAGCTGAGGACTGGGGCTCCAGATCCTCTCAGTGTTCTCCCCACTCCCTTCCACCCTCCCACCTCATGGCCTGAGGGCTGCTCCCCTGTGCTCCACAGGAAGGAACAGCCACCCTCTTCCTTGCACATGGCTTCTCCCATCTTGTCTTATGAAAGGAAAGAAACTTTAAAAGAAGGATAAATGAAAGATACACAGTTCTTTACACACACTAAAGAAAGCCTTTCTGACAGGAACGTTCAACTATTGGGTAGACAGGCTCCAACCCAAGCTGCAGTAAGAAACCTTTCCTCTTATCATTTTCCCTGGCCCACAAATGATGTTCACCAAACTGTTTCAACCTGTCACAACTGAGGCTGTGAGCAGCAATGCCTCTTTATGGTATGTCTGTACAATAAGAATTTAGGAAGGCTTGCAGGCACAAGAGCAAGTTAAACTAAAAAAAAAAAAAAAAGAGAGACAATCATAGCTGTTATTAAAAGCCTTCACAGAACAGTTCACAGAACAGTTCTTTTTGTTTCTAGTTTTACAATATGAGGCTTTAATAAGCCTTACATATTTTGAAAGGATTAGTCTTCTGAAATGGTCTTAGTGAATTTGTATAAATTAGTCAGTGGCCTCTTCCATTTTTTTTTTAAGTTTTAAGATAGTGTAAATACATTTTTTCAAAAGGGCTGTAAAGTCATACCATTTCAACAGCACTGATCCATTAATAACACCGGACAATTTCTTGAGCTCTCTATAGACCTTTAGGAGGTTTGAAAATTAGTTTAATTTCACTGATATCCTGCATCTGAAGGTGGTAATGAAATGCAAAAGTTATTAACTTTTAGTAAAAGAATAGAGTTTTTCAAGTCATTCCTTTTGTGGCCTGGCAGTTATATAAAACCTCATAAACAGCATTGTAATTGTTCAGAGACACAAAACCTGGACACACAAACATATTAGTAACTACACATGGAGTCAAGATCTAGGCAGTGCTTTATGCTCACTCTGTTGTTGCTCTGCTTCTCCAGGCAGCCCATCAAAGACAGAGATTAGGGAAAGCACGATTTTAGGAAACAGCCACTCAGACTGCCAATGTAGTAGTCTCTTTTAATACCAGATGCTCCTCTTGGTAGAGAAGGCATTGGATTTTCATTAGCTGCAGTATCTTGTGGCACAATGCAAGGTCCAACCACTTCTTCACTACCTGTATGTACTGTGGCAATATTACTGACTCCTGGATTTTGTTAATGTCACTATATGTGCAAGAAAAGCAGTCCCTGAGAAAGTTCACTGAGCTAAATTTTAATCTCTCCCCTCATCTGACCTTGAAATTCTCCTTTTCTGAATTGACAACAACAGTAATGGTTAGATAACCAGTGTGACGAGGTGAGTGCTTTTCAGCCCGACTGGTGTAATCTCATCTTTCCAGGGAATTAACTTTTTGGTACATCTGTCTGATCTCCCCTCCCTGAACTTTTTAGTTTGCTGTCCTTCACTATGACTGTGCCCAGAGTAATGGCATACTAGGCCAAGGCTATCATTACTCGGTTTATTTACTTGCTTACCAGGGAAGTGTGTCATCATACTCAGTACTTGTAAAGCACTTGCCATCAAAAGATCAAAATATGCTTTGGAAAGGAAAACAAACAAAAAAATCAACTCCCAAGCATGTATTTGTCCTCACAGGGCAGAAACATCAATGGACAGAGTGTCTGTTGTGCTTATTTGCACATGGCAGCTCTTTGCCAGGGAAGTGGTTTCACTGACATGCACTGACTGAGCTGCTGTTCCACTCAAGAAAGAGTGCCAAAACATATCTTCAGGTTGTGTGCTGGCTCAGTGGCAGGGCCTTGATCAGACACTGAGTTTCTTCATTATTCAATGGTCTCAGCATTTAGGGATTTTTATCAGTGTACTGAAGAATTACAGTTAGACAACAAGGACAATGGTTAGTTTCTTGAATATTTTGAAGTATGCACAGATGCATGCCAATTTATTAAACGTCTTAATGAAGACCAGTGTTTAATAATGTGAGCAAATGACAAAACCTGATCTTAAACTAGCAATGTGACTTGAATCACTTTTCACAATGATGGCCAAAGGGCAGGTATGAGCAAAAAGATGTGCAATACCAGCAAGCAAACAGAAACATGCCAATGTTGATATGTTACTTTTTATCTTTGCCTGACACTAGACTTCAAATTATTCAAGTAGCCTAATAATTGACAATAGTGGTCATTCTGCCTTTGAGTTTAATAATAATAGGTTTTCAAAACTAACTGGTTCCTGATTTCTGTATGCTATTAACAAAAATGGAGAGTAGAATCTACATACAGAATATCTACAGCTAATGCTAATGCAATACTCTAATTTCTAACTCTATTCCATTTTATCTCTCCTTCTCTTATTCTTCTTCCTTTCACATTCCTCTGAAATGACAGCTATGCTTGTATTTCTTTCTTCTACTGAATGTGTCCCTTGTTCTTATCTAAATAATCTTTCCAATGAAAGCATGAGAATACATAATTATCAGACACTGGCTAAAATATACACCGTTAAAAATATTGTACTATTATTTTTATTCTAATTTGATGACTCAGTTGTCAAAAAGTTATTATCTAATAAAATACAAAAGAAGCATAATTTCTCAAAATACAGCTAAGTTACTTATGCCATCATCCACGTCTGTATAGATACATATACAGTGGTGCTACAACTGCTGCTTTGCCTATTTGCTTTCTTTTAAACATGTATCTGTCTAGTGCAGCACCATTTCAGCAACAGAGAAGTTGGGTATCGTGTTCTTCTGGCCACTCCTCAGGAAGGCCACACGTATCACACAAAGCTACACTGGCTGACTGCATGTGACGCTACAGGGCACCTGTACTGTTTGGTGCCTGTTCCTGCACTGTGCACCCTCTGTTCACTTGGTCACAGTAGCTGAAGTCACATGGACAGGCATCTGGTGGCTCCTGGAGAGCTTTCTGACCCCCTGAGCCCCACAGGAGCCAGGAGAAGGTCCAGAGTTTGGACAGCACTTCTCCAAGTCTCACACACAGGGTTGACTTCCCCATTTCTGTCTGTCTGCTTCTTCACACTATTAGCACAACTTTCCTTTCTGACATTTAGAGTTCCCCTTCTTTGCTTTCTACACCAGCACAGTCAACTCCAGTTGCACATTTCTTCTGTGTACCACAGGGCATAAAACGCACAAAACAGGAATCTTGATTTACTATGGAAGAAAAACTTGGAAGCAAGAAGAATGGACAGGTATTGCAGTGAATGATCAGAGACTGTAACTTCTGAGGTATTCACTGATCAGCTGAACCCAGGAAAATGAAATGTCTGGGCTCCTGCAAAGACTATGTCACTTATGTTTGATTTAGATCAGATCAAGGTGATATGGAGGCCGTCTACTAACTAAAACTTTTTTGCATTCAACTCTAACTCATCATCTTGACATTATTATGGACAGCTTCATCTCTACTTCAGCAAAAGTCATAAGTCAGAGTCAACTTGCTATTATTATGTATGCTAATGCATTTTTCTATCACACTTTCACTGTATTTATGTTAAAAACAGAAGCAGGAGATCGATTCTAAGGAAAGCAAGGAGTTGAGAACTCATAAGTCATGATGGAAAGAGCATTATATCAAGAATTGCTTTGCCTATTCCCATTTGCCACCCATCTATCCAGTGTCTTAAGAAACAGCAAGAAGTTATTTCTCCAACAAGACACAAGGAATAGTTCCTAGACAAGATAATAAAAAATGGTTCTCAGCAGTCATATACTCATACACAAAAGCATGTTGCACAAGCTCCACACAGACACACTGTCTGCTGTATCTCCATAGGAGGCACAGAGGAATTTGGCCTTTTGTCTGCTATTCTGCCTCACAGTTACACTTAGCATCTGCACAGAGGCAAGGACAAATGTCCTGCTTGTGAAAGAACTGAACATGCTTCTGAGCACCTGGACAGTTCAATGGAGATGTTGTTTATCAGTAAGTGCTCTTAATGAGGCAAATATCTACCATCTGAGAGATACTGCATTGCAGAGATAGGGAAGCTCTGTCAAAAAGTTGGCAGGTGGAAATGAAGTGGAGCAAACCCCAGGAGACAAAAAGCATGGACTCCTATTTATGTCATGTTCCCGCTTTGTGTATTTGATGAACTCTCTGGCTTCTACACCACAAGCACTCCAGAATTTCCTCTTTCTGCATTAGTAGCCAAGGTTCATAAGAATTTATTTATTTATTTATTTATTTATAGATTTATTAATGCAGAGCAAGTCATAGAATATGCAATCGTGCCTTAGACCCTGGTTGACCCTTAATTCCAGCTGTGGTTATGGTGATGATTTGGAGAACTTTGGCTTCTAATTCTTCAAACTTCTTCAAGTATGTGACTGTGGACCAAAATGTTGGCTGTTGACTGTTGGCCATCCTACAAGTTCCCTCCAATCTTATCCTCTGTCCTGTATTAGCCTGAATAATTTTGTGGCACTTTTTCAGATCACTGATCTTGCACAGTTTACTAATAGAAATAATAAACCATGGCTAACTCTAGCACAGATTTACTGTTCAAGCTGATGCTTGTGATATGCCATTGAAGAAAAAGACAGATGGAACAAATCCATTTGGCAAAGTGTATAAGTGCAGTGCCACAGATCAAAATAGTGAGCATATTTAAAGACATATGGTTTGGGAACGGTCATTAGAAGACACACTCACAACTATAGTTAGCCTAGTTTGTCTGCAGCTTTCCAGCAGGCAAGCAAGAGCACCTAAATTCAGCTGCTCCTTCTCTGAGTCATCCATTCTAGTGCCACTGACTTTAAAGGCAGTGTAAGGAGTTTGGCTTCCTGTGTCAAATGTTAGCCTTTGTGAACAGCGTCCTTGTGTGTCATCCTCCAGACTATTCAGCGAACAGAGCACTCAGCATCGGTGTTGATGACGTAAATGCAAATCTACATTGCACAAATGTTACAAATACATAGGACTTTTCCTCCTCAGGACAGTTGGAACATTGTCTGCTCAAAGAGATAGTGTATAAATGGCCATTTCATGGTGTAATTTCTTAACAGGGTGGTTTTAACCCATTGTGCTAAGAGAAATGGGGTTAAAAAAAAGTCCCAACCTCCTAACATCCACTATTTAGATATTTGTAAATATTAATGAGATCCCTCCCCTCCATCTTCTCTTGACTAAAATCTTCACAAGACAAAAGCTTTCCAAGAGATGCTTTCTCTCTCAGAAGTGGAAGAGTAAAATCTAAAAGAAATTTGCCCTCAGAAACTGAGCAGTCTCGCTTAGTTACTTTCAGTCTTCTACAAGAGAAGTGTGTGGCCTAGATGTTTTAACAAACACCTCCGTAGCTCTTGTGTACTGGTTAATCAAAATAAGTAAAATTCCAGGGTAAGAACAGTGTTTCAGTTCCATCACTACCAGCAGCTCTCACAATAATGACAAAATATCAGTTAATCACAGGACAGCTCCCTGAACAGCTTCCCAGACCATGTTGTCAGAGCACTGGGATGTGATAGCAGTACAAGAGACAGTCCATGTAAAGCAGCAGAAATGCCCATGCACCATCCTGTTAATTGCACCACCAGGTAGGATGTTATTTAAATGTGTCATGGTTGAATCCCAGTCAGCACTGGAGAACAAAGCAACCTCTTGCTCAGTCCCCCCCTCTCCCAGTGAGACTGGGAAGGAGAATCAAAATGAAAAGGTAAAACTTGTGGATTGACATAATCAAAACTAATTTAAAATAATAACATATAATAATATAAACAAAAAAGAGAGAAATAAAACCCATGACAAGTCATGCTTAATGCAATTGGGGCCACTCTAGTTTAACAGAGATTCATAAAATGGTAAGGGATGGAAGGGACCTTTAGAGATCATCTAGACCAACCCCAAATGCTAAAACAGGTCCACCTAGATCAGGTCACATGGGAACATGTCCAGGTGGGTCTTGAAGACCTCCAAGGAAGGAGACTCCACACCCTCCCTGGGCAGCCTGTGCCAGGGCTCCCTCACCTGAACAGTGACGTAGTTTTTTCTTATATTTAAATGGAACTTTTTGTGTTCCAGCTTCATCCCATTACCCCTTGTCCTGTTGCTGGATACCATTGAAAAAAGGGATGTCCCAACCTCCTAACATCCACTATTTAGATATTTGTAAATATTAATGAGATCCCTCCCCTCCGTCTTCTCTTGACTAAAATCTTCACAAGACAAAAATTATCTCCTACTTTGTGTAGCAAATTTGAAGTGTCCTGGGACTGCCCAGGAAAAACTGGGTAGCAGTAAAATGACATTAAATGGAACATCTTTATTAATGATCTGGATGAGGGGATAGAGTGCAGCCTTAATAAGTTTGCAGATGACACAAAGCTGGGTGGAATTGTTGATCTGCTTGAGGGTAGGGAAGCTTTACAGAGAGATCTAGATAGGATGGATGGCTGTGCCAAGGCCAATGTCATGAGTTTCAATAAGGCCAAGTGCTGGGTCCTGCACTTGGGCCACAACAACCCCCAGCAGTGCTACAGGCCTGGGGAGGAGTAGTTGGAAATCTGTGTTATCAATTTTATTCTCATGCTAAGTCCAACGCACAGCACTGTACCAACTTCTAGGAACAAAATTAACTCTATCCCAACAAAAACCAGGGCAATATGCCACCATTTTAGCAAAACTCCTACAGACATAGCACACTCTGAATTTTCCAAACATGCAAGTAGTGCTTTGCAAAAAATATTTTATATTTTCTGTTCATCAGGGACAAGGTTTGAAAAGAAATACGCTGCCATCAACTTGTCAGAAGAGTAAACTTAGGAGGCAGTGTCAGCAGGACAACAGCAGTGGGATCCATAGCCAGCTCTGAGGGTGAGAAAGGTTATCACAGCTTACCATGGGTAAAATTTCCTCCATCATTGACTGAGGAGCCTTTATTTTCTTAGAATATCAAATACAATAACAGATACATACAAAGTTTCCTCATACGCTTGCTGGAAATCAGATGCCACCTACCTCCTTCTTCTCATCAGTTCAGGTGCTCATCACCCAGGTTTCTGACTGCAGAAAGACAAAGTCCACCAATATCCTCCTTTGTTGCTATGGGAAGACTCTGTTTTTACCCCACCAATCAACTGTTTTGGGAACCTCTTCTATTACAATTTCTAGTATCTATGGGTGTGCCTTCACACAGTTTGAAAGGAAACATTATTTTGGCTCTTCCAGAGACCACTCAGAGCCCTCCTGAGAAATGGTGGGAAAATGACATGGCTACATCAGTTTCACTCTGAGGCTGATATTTGGCAAAAAAGCTCCCACAAAACTGTTGCAGTGGAAATGCTTCTCATATCTCTTTTTGAGGACTGAGGAAGGTAGCCTTCATCCTGTTCATGGTTAAGTATATATTTTTGCCAGCACAGGGACAAGAAACGAGAGGACAAATGCAGGTAAATTCCCTCTGCCTCATGGGGACAGAAGAGCTCATAGTGAGCATCTGAAGATTCATCATTTGTGGACAGAAGGGAAGATGGTTTAAAATAACCTCATCACTTTTATTACCCTCATTACTGGGGGGCAGAACTAGATGACTTTTAAAGGTCCCTTCCAATCCAAGTTATTCTGTGATTCTATATACTTTTAGATGCATTTTTCTCTTGCTCCCTGCTGAACAGATTTTTATATGAAATTTCACTGCTAAATTTTGTGAATTGTAGATATGTTTCCTATATTTCTTAGGTGACATTTACTCCTTACAGTGGCTTAGCTCTACACCACGATTTATATCTCATTTAAAACATCAAAATATATATGTCACATATGTGACATACACATTGAAGTGTGTATTGACACCCATATTGACACTTTCCATCTGGAATAAAACTCAAGAAAAAAGCTTTTTGAAAGTCAAGCTATTAAGCTAAACGTCAGCAAGTGTTTTAGAGATGACAGAATGAAAATGTACTTCAGAGTGAGCATGGTGCATGAGTCTTCCTAGAAATGATGCTGAGTCCTCAATTGATTTAAACTGGTGTATTTCTGCAAAGTATATAGAACTATAATTTGTTTCCAGTTTCTCAGCTCTGAACTTGTACATTTCCAGGGCATCTTGGGTTGAATAGCTTAAAAGTTAAGATATCAAATCACTTGTATAATTTGATGATCAAGGACATGCATATGGAAGAGTACCAGTGAGGACAACAAAAAAAAAGCCCAGTGATCTTTTGCTGGCTGCCTTCTCCTTCAGAATATTTCATTAGACATGTACCCTGACTAAAACATGCAACAGCATTCCTCTAGAGTAGTTCTCCTCCTGACTTGCAGAATTTCTTTTCCATATGAACTGCTTACTGCTCAGAAGCAAATGTAATTTATTTACTCAAAACATTTTTTTCCAAGCTAAGCAAACTCTAACAAATTCAATTTAGTTTCAAATTAAATATCTTGCTTATATCTTTACATTCCCAAATCTTGCTTCCCTCAGCCTCCTTAATGTGTTTATTTTTTAATGGGAAAGTCTTTCTTCACCTTATCAAAAAACAAAACCCTCACATTACCAATGTTTTCATTTTGGAGAGAGAATCATCACGAGCTTCAGTGAGAAGAGGCTGTTCAGAGGGTCAGGGGTTTGCTAAAACACGGCTGCCTTAATTACAAGCGTAATATCTGTAGAACAGACATTTTGTTTGAGTACAGTAATGAACCTCTAAATCCAATTAGCCTCCTTTTGAACTGAAATAGCTCAGCGTTGACAATACTGCAGTTTCCATAATGGTCCAGGATTGAGCTGGGCCACTTGGTCATCATTGGTGTGGGTCTGGCTTCTCCTGTTCTCTTGTGGATGGAATTGGCAAGATACCTGAGCTGGCTTGCAACCTTCAATCTTTTAATTTTTACCTGCTATTACTGATTTTTAAAAATACCTTAAGACTTTCTGTGCTGTTTTATGGCAAGTGTCAAAGTTTTCAGTCAAAACTCAGAATGCAATGTGGATGTCCTAGTCTGCTGTGCAGGAACTTCTTCCCGTAAGTCAATATCAAATATATACTTGATGATCTGAAAAAAATCCCTTCAAGTAGGACTGTTTGTCAGTACACTGGCTAGATATTTCGTATAGAAAATCAATGTTCGATTCATGGCCAGACTTTAATATCAGAGAATCATTATGTGATATCTAAACAACTCTCCCATTGGCTACATTTCCTGAAAAGAGCATGCATTTTCTGAGTATAGCTGCTTAACATTTCAAAACCACCAAAACAAAAGCCTCCAGTGTGAAGAAGTATGTTTGTAATAAGCTTTGGTATTACCATGAAAACACTTGAGCAAATATTCTGCTCCACGCCCTCTGAGGTAACACAGAGAGGCTGATAGTGTCTCTGCTTTGTAGTACTTCAAGGACAAAAATCTTACAGAGTCAAAAGAAATAAAACAAAGAAAAAGGGAATAATATTTGCAAGCTCCAGGCAAGAATAAATTTCAGTTGTCCAGAATATATCATCTTTTACTGTAGACATGAGAACTATCCACAACACATACTTCTGCCGACACCACCTTTCTTTTTCCCAGAAGTTTTCTGCTTTTTTCCCCATGTCAGCCCTAGCATGAGGCAAGCTTGAGCAGCTGCAGGCAGCAGCAGCAGAAGAGGAGATGCAAGAGGCAAGGGTTGCCCCAGTATTTCAGCTTTAGGGTCAGGTTAGTTACAGCTAACCTGGTTTCTGAATACCTAGTGGGATGGCTGGTCTCCCCTCACGTTCCTGTCCCTCTTCACTCTACCCACACATCTGCTGGTGTGTGTCTTCCTCCGGCCTCATGCCAATCTATCTCCAGGATATAGTATGGGTTATGGTAAGGGAACATAAATTTAACCATTGGTAGCAATGCCATTGTCCTTTCTCACTCCTCCAAGAATCAGAATGCACAGGCTAACATTTTCATTTTCTCCAGATCTGACACTAGGCTGTTTCTCTTTCATGCTTAAGCAAGCTTTGGTCTGTGGAGAGCTTTTAAGATATGATTCATGCGACTTGTTTCACAAATCTAGTTTAAGATGAGATGAATCATGTCCTACAAGTGTTTATTCCTCTCTATAGACTGCAAAGGGAGCCTGGAGACACTGACTCAGATTTAAACCTCTGCATTACTTCAAAAATTAGGTGATTTGAATCCCAGAGTTCAGTTTCAACTAATAATGAACAAACAGAATGATCAAAAAATCAGAGAACTGGGCATGTGTGCAGATGACTCCACTTTATTCACCACATTGAAGATTAGGGGAAAAAAAAAAAAAAGTGAGAACTTCCAGGAGGATCTTGCCAAAGGCTCATAGATGTGACACAAAGAAAATTCATGCTGGAAAAAGATAAGGAGTCTTCCAGGGAGTGTTTAAATTACTTTTGTGTTGTGAATGCCTCCGAAATAACTGTGACTTCTCAAGAGAAAAATTGAGATATCATTGCACACTCTAATTGATGAACACATCCTTAGAGTCAAAGAAAGTAAAGATAGATTGTTGTGGTTGGATTTGGTATTGCTATGCACATACATGCACATAATTGAGACTAAGCTTAAACAAACTGCAAACTGCATTTCTAAAATAATGACAGTATAACTATGCATTCCAGGTGAGAGCTGAAGTTTTGCTGGTGCTCCATAAATCACACAGCTCTCACGGCTACTAATCTGGTGCAGAGGTTGAATAAGCTAGCAAAGCAATAGGAAAAAGAAGTGCAGAAGAACAAAATGCCAAGAATAGAAGTACAGCCTCTTGACTGCTGCTTCAAAGGTTACCCTGTATGATGAATTCTACCTCCTTTCTCTTTACTTTTAAACAAACAGGTAGTTCTTATTATTTCTTATTATTTTTAGAGATGTATTCAGATAAGAAAGGTGTTTTTTGTATGTTTTGCTTTGGTGTTTTTTTTTTTTTATATTAGAGATGCATTCACTTTTAGGAAACTTTTTTTTTAGATCTCTCCCTTTAACTCCAATCCAGTTTTGTCACTTTGCTAATCTTCTCATCTTACCCCCCTCTCTGGTCCCCGAGAACTTTTAACATGATCACTCTAATGTAGTGTCCCTATTCAGTGACAGGACATTAAAGTAATCACCATCATAGCAGTTCCCTGCTAATGCTGACCTGGAATTTCAGGCAACGTGAGCCAGAGCTGCTGAGCAAGAAGCCACAGGGTTCTTCTCCATCTTAATATTCAGTGCTTTTGGTATTTTTGTTCTCCTTACAAGCAAACTGACTTTTTGACATCTAAGTAATTCTTACTCTTAGGAATGTGCATCCTGTGTATTGACCAGTATCAACACATTCTGATATGCGTTTTCATTAGACTGTAGGAAAAAATATTACTGTGAAGTCTATGTCTCACTGGAAAGGGTATAGTCTCATTTGGGGACTATTTAGGAAAGAAACATGTAGTTTTAACTGCATAAACCACCCTTTTTTCAAGAAAAACAAAACAAAATCACTATTTTTTCTCCCGTTGAGGTAAAGCTTGGGAAAGGCACCAGGTAAACAATAAAATGGATACTGAAGTCTTTTTCCTGTTCAAAAATCTAGTTTGTGCATGACAGTCTTTGCCACTGCTCCTCATGCCAGCTCTACAGAAAAGATCACCTGTACAGATAAGTCTGCATTCCCATTCAGACTTTCTGAGACTTTTTTCCATGAGCTAAACTATTTTTTTTAAGTGTTAGTGAGATACTCCTTCAGGTCTGAATTTCTCACCTGCAGAACAGGCAAAAGGTAGGGAGAAATGCATCACTTATACTACAGTGATGGTAGTCAAGCTTGCTGGATTGGTGAAAAAGAGATGTACAGCATTGTTCAATGCATAACACGTGTATAAATCTATTTCAGTGTATATCTGCTCTCTCCTTAGCAGGGAAGAAACCAGCAGTACGTAGAAAGGTCTGTCTTTTTCGAAGCAATAGTCACAGCTCTGTTTTTTACTTTGCTGCACATGCTTCAGGGACAAGCCTTTAAGAGGGGAGAAGGAGAAAACAGGTACTTGTTAGTCAGCTTAGACCCAAGTATAACTCAAATATAGGTAAAGTGGATTTTTTTCCCATTCTTTTACCTAAGAAAAATAAACTTGCTAAGACATACCTCTTTAAAATTTTGAATTCTCTGTAGAGAATTAATTATGTATGAAATTATTCTTCCAGCACTTTCTGATGTATTGTTGGGGTTTGGTTCATGAAGAAGCTAGGAATTCTCCTCAACATAGATTACTGTTTCTAATTTGCTAACAGCTGTGATCCTGACACCATGAAGAAGGGGAGTAGAGAGTATCCAGCAACTGGCAGGATACTGGATCTGAGGATCCAGATTTTTTATTTCTGCTTAATGCCAAACTAGTGTTTTCAGGAAAGAAAATCCCCTACATATTGGGAAAGAAATCAGATACAAAGTTTTACACAGACTGCATAAACAGAAGGTCTGGATCTGAATGCTACCTTTTGAATCCATTTTGAATTGCTGCAGAGCTCTCAGATCAGCAGTGCTGCAAGATCAAAAGGCTGCAATGCAAAATTTTGGTGCAGCATGCTGCAACATATAAAAAATACACTGCCTGTTTTTAGCATATTCTTACCCACCATAGTGCCTCCTTCAGTCCACATTTAAGACTCAGCTCATCTGGCACCTGTAGAGCTGAATCTGACCTTGGATGCCATGGTGTGCATTGTACAACCCACACAGGCACTGGGCAGGGTGATGGGTCACCTTCCTGCCTCCCCTCCCTCATCTGAGAAAGGGTAGCACAGATGAGCCAGTGCCTGCAAAATCTGTCAGCCTGCCTGAAAGGAGAGAGCAGGCATGCAGCAAGGCCCAGCAACCACCCAGCACACACATCCCGTGCCAGCACAGGGGCCGTGGGCTTCCTTCTGTAACTTCATAGAAGTGACACAGGTCTCCTCAACCACTGTTTTGGGGGCTGAAGTAAGTTTGGTTAGCTGTGCATAAACCTATGGAACAACATGTTTTTTAATGGGCAGGTAGGATGCTCATTTAAGAGTATATCATATGTTGGGTTAGCAGCTTGGCTGCTTTGTCATTTGTTTTTGGGTTTTTTTTCAGACAACTTGGATGGCAGCCATCAACACTCTGTGACTTATCTCTATTTAATTTTTCCACTTTTTCAGACCCTTGGCTGTTGGTAATTCAATTTCTGGCAACTGCAGACCTTCGCTCCCCATTATGTTATACCCCAAGGCAAACATATTGCCATCTGCACAGTAATGGTGGTGGCAGCTAGTAGATATGAAGAGGCAAATGTCCAGATGCCACTAGGGCTCTGAAACAGCATTAATATACAAACAATGTTTGGATTAGAAATTCTCTCTGAATCTGAATATGAGCCTCTCAGAAACATGAGGGTACTCTCACCAGGGACCTCTTCACCCTGTACTCAACTTCTGTGTATTGCTTATCCCAACACCTGTAATGGATGCAGAAAACTAAGTATTTTCCTTTGTCCAGCCTCCCAAATATTCAAAGGAGGAACTAATCCCCATCCAGTCCTCCTTCATACACACCCGCTTCACTTCCCATATCTTCTTTTATCCTCGTCCCTCCATCTCCATGCTTTCCAAGAGAAATCATCTTTTGGGAGGTCTGTGCTTACAGCAAACCATCGACTTCTGCTTTCCTGAGAAATATAACCCATTCTCAGCTGCCAGCAGCTGCTTTCCACAGGCTTCAGGCACAGCACAGTGGCACAAGGCACTGCTGCATGGAAGAGCTGGGAGGCATCATGCCCTCTCCAGCAAGCCTGGAAACGATACAAGTCTTGATCTGAATTAGAGGGATGATTACATTTTAGGCAGAAATTACCCTAAAATCTTTCTAAAAAGCTCAACAAGGACTTAGCCTACAGACAGGGAGGTGAAAAGAACACATGGGAATGGCTGAAGTATGTCAACATTTATAGTGCAGGTCTCCCAGGAAGAAGAGGGAGCCTCGCCTCACACTGGGTGTTGCCTAGATCCATACCGGTATAGACCATCTTTCTGACCTCCTGTGTAACACAGGGCCTGCCCCTACAGTTACTCATTCTTGAGTCAAGCCTATAATTTCTCAATGTGCTATGGCACAGCTTTATGAACTACTACATGAGGGAAGCTAGCAAGAAAGAAAGATGCTACTTCTCCATGAGGCTAGTTATGTTGAGATGTGGAAAGCCTATGTTTACATATTCCTGTCCTCTGATGAGAAAGAAGAACAGTGGTAGTTTTCTTCTGTGATAGACAAAGGGGTGGGGAGTTTTTCACCATACCACTGGAGAATGTCTTTGTTCCCTTCTATGTCTCCTTGCATAAATACTTATAAACTGCAAGTTTAGTGGTATTTCCTAAGCAGAGATCCACCTGATATTTTCCAGGCAGACTTATATCTATCTCTACCCAAACAGTTCAGTATCTGTCTAATATCACTTCTTCAAAGGTTCTGGATTTCATAGTGAGAAAGTTGTAATTTACTCCTTTTTCATAGGCACAGATATCTATAACATATCCAAACACTGAATGGATGACTACCCACACTATTCAGCCTGCATTTCTGTTTTAAAATTACCTTCTCAAAGAGAATGAGATGAAGCAGAAAGACTTCAGGCTGACTAATGCCCATTCTGTATTAAAAGTCATGAAGAAAAAGTTCTGCAAGTCATGAAGAAAAAGTTCTGCAAGTCATGAAGAAAAAGGTAAATCAGTTACAAATCTTTCCTGTTCCTGTTTTGGAAATGGCTGTATTCTTGTTCTCTGAAGACATCATTGCTGTTGCCTCAGCTAAGCCAATAAGGAAGAAAGGGAAGCTTGAGCCAGAGGGAACAGAGAACAATTTAAGACATTTGGGCAACCTTCAATGTAATTTTGCTGGAGGGTCTTATACACTTTCCCCATCATATTGTTTTTGTGGAATAAAAGACTTGTTATAGCTTGGCAATGCTTTTTAAGAGATTTACATTTCTAACAGAAAACAAACCATTTAAGATGCCTGTCTTGTATTATTCCAAAGTGCTACATTCTTTAGCTCTAATCAACCCAGTTTTGATCATTGCTCTTTTAAGACATATTTTCTTAACATAAGCAAAAGTTGCATTGTCTCCACATGAGCTGTGACTCACAGCTATGATTTTATCCTACATTGTAAGACTTTAAAAAACTATCTCAAAAAACCTGTGTATGCAACTAGCATATCATCAAAGATTTAAATTAATTTTTGTTTTTTCAGGATTACCAATGCTGACTCCTATTTTTTCCCTGGCAACTATGGCTACAATATCAGTTGGAGTAAGCAGCAACGATTAAAAGGCAGAAAGTGTTCAATCAATGTGAGTGACCACTGATGACATTTCAAAAGTTACGGGTTATGCTTCACCCATGAATTTGAGCAAAATACATCTGTACTCAATCTTCAAAGCAGGGATTCCTTTCACCTTCCTCTAGACTGACAGGGTTAGTTTGCGCACAATGACAGGAGTTTGTTATTCCCCTTTCCCCTTCCCTGGTTTCCAGACTACTATGCTTTACAGCTGAAGTGAGTCCATTCTTAGGAAGGGACAGTTTATGCTGCTCCTTTTTTTCTGGGGGTAGGGTCGTGGTGATTTTGTGCAGTAACTGGCAGGATGGCTTAGCCTGAAGCAGAAATCTAGGACAATGTTTTTGCTCCTCTGTGTCATTTCTCTATCTCCCTTTATTGCAGTTGCACCCTTGTATTCATGCAGTCATCCAATGTGGAATATCCCTTTGGCCACTTTGGATCATCTGTGTCCCTTACCAACCTCTTGTGCCCCTAAAGTCTTCTCACTGTCAAAGCACAAGAAGCTGAAAAGCTGAAAAGCTCCTTGGCTTAAAAAATGCACTACTTAGCAACAACAAAAAACATCAGTGTGTTATCAACATTACTCTTAAACTAAATCTAAAACAAAGCACTGTGCCATGTACTAGGAAGAAAATTAACTCGATCCCAGGCAAAACCAGAACTTACAAAACAGGGGGATCAATCCTCTTAGTGTGTGGACACACATCTCATGAAAAGTGAGTGTCAAGCATTAGTTCCTAGCAGAAACATCTAATCTGTCACTTTAAACTGTAAGATTTTGTTTTAACTACAAGAGGGAAAATAAGACCAAGTTATTAGTAGGGAACTGGCAGAACTGATGACTGACACAAGACAGGAACTTAGAGCTGGTACTTAAACGATTTAAAGTACATATCTGTACTCTCTCAGAGGTTATCTGAATACTACTTCTGTTATGCTGTGGTCTATTTGTGATAAAGCCAATTCTTCATAACCATCAGGCTTGCAATCCAAGAATGTTTAGAGATATTCCTTGTAAAAATAGTTTTTCTAAAAAAAGAACTACAAGTGGTATTAATTCTGTAATACACTTTGGGTATAAAATCTTGAAAGTTAAAGTGCTCTGCAAAAAACTTTGGAATGAAAATCCAATGTCTTAATACAGAGTTCTACAACAATAGCTCCAAAACCAAACACAGGTCAAACACCACGCCTGGTTTAGTGGAACCTTAAACGTACATATAGATATACTGACTTGATTTCTTTAGCACACAAATCAATAAGAACAAGATTTTTAAAATGTACTTTACTCAATACCACTCGACTTCGTCTAGAAACATCAGGAAAAGATCTAATATTGTCTAAGTGACCAAAAGGCATCACTTTCAAATTTGAGTACATCTTGCTCTTTTCAAAGCCTCAGAAAGAAAAACACAGACTGCAGAGCCTTACAAAACACAACTGTAGATGAGCCACTAGTCATGCAAAACCCTGACCGAAGTATGCAGGTGAGTCAGGAAACATTATCATGCAACATGGGTTGTATATTTAAAACATCACAAGATTAGAAGAGCTATAGAAAAAGGTGTGATTTTTTTTCTAGAAATTGAGAGATTCCTTAGGTCCCTACTGCAGCTATAGTTTAGTGAGATCCCTTTGAAGCAAAAGGATGAGCAAATCATGTGCAAAAACATCAAAGTAGGCAAACAGCGACAAGTTAGTGTCACAAATGCTACTACTTTCAGTTATCTGTTCGCAGCTCTGAATTTCTGCAAGGCAATGGGGAGACTGTACCAGGACGTGCAGGGATGGCCCAATAGATAGGAATACTTGGTCGATGATGATAACAAATAGCAAGACTATCACAATCATAAAAAAGTGTGGGACTGAAAAATTTCTAATTTGGAGTTCATATCATGTTACTCAATCTATGTGGAAAGAATGCAGTAGGAAAAACTGTTATGAATTTTGAAAAAAAAAACATTAAAAAATCATCAGACCATGTAAAAGACAGCTCTGTAACCTATGAGCTATTTCCTGGCCACTTATCACATTTATTCCAGCAGTCTCTGTACCTGATCAGTACCTGATTCAGTGCTATTTGAGTGCTTGGGAGCTGCCTGAACCCAAAGCTTCAAACAGTTTTGTAAGCAAAATTGCCAGGGTTTATCACGAAGGCTAAAATACAGCAAAATAATTATATGCATTTGTAATTAATTCTTTATTGAAATGCAAAAATTTATCTGTGACAATTATTAAGAACTTTTAAGAGTGAAAATACAATGGCAGTTTTCTAAATTAATTTAATGGTTGACTTACTTTAATTAGTGGTAAATTATTTACTGCAAGTTCTTTAATCACCTTCTATTCACACAAGGGAGCCTCAATCTTGGTTCAGCTATAGAAATCACTGCAATAATAAACAATAAAAGCTGTTATCTAATCCTTATGATTTTCTCTGGGTTTGTGGAAGAAAAAGAAAATGGGCTGGAAGACTCTGATTTTTATTTTAGTGTATAAGATTACATACAAGCAACCTATCTGCAGTTGAAGTTAGGAAGCATGGAGTGAGCAGATTATCACAAATCCTAGATATATCCACATACATTATGTCACACTCCTTCATAAACTTAGTGCTTTCTGCTTCAGAAATAGATGTTTCCTCCTGTGGGAAGCTTGATCCATAATCTCACTTTTCCAGCTGGTGGGAAAACTTTTTCCAACTTCTAGCCTAAATCTATTCTTGGCTAGTTTATATGTCACTGTTTTTTGTAAATCATCCTTTAATATATATGTATTTTTACTGGTTTTATTATTTGCCCCATTGACATACACAGGGCAACAAGGTTATCCTCTCTCACACTCAATTATTTTTAGATAATAATCAGCTTCTCTCAGCTGGTATTCAGCATTGTTGAACACACAGAGCATTTAACTTGCATTTTAGATGGAATTGAACATAAGTTGGTACTGATTTTTCCTAATTTCTTTTGGGTATACACCGTAAAATACATCTTGGGATCATTTATCTCTTCCACAGATATAAGAAAGCCTAAGCCACTACAGCTCTGGCTTATCTTTGTCACCTTTATTCATCTTAATAACACTGAATCCACTGATGTCCTCCTTTTCCCCAGTTATTTTTAACAGACAAGCTCCGAGTTTATAGCTGAAAACTTATGTTATATTACAGCTCTGGGAAGCCTTTTGATACCAGACAGACAAAAAGTATTAACAGTTTGCAGCTTATTAGCACAGCATACTGTCGCTGAATTTCACTGCACCACACAGAGCTTCATTTGAGATGATTAAAATTTAATACCAAAGCATTCAACTAAGCCATGCTGGAAAATATGCCATTAAAATTCTTTTAAGTCTCATCGTACCAATCCAGGGAAAAATCAACTATGACAGGCTTGGAAAAGTTCATATTTAAATAATACTCTTTGTCCTCCATACAGCGCTTATAGAAAAAAAACACCACCAAATATCACAGCAACTTTTTAACAGGCTACTCCTTCTTCTTTGCTAGATCTTTGGGAGAATACAAGAAGCTAAGTGGGAGAGCAGAAGAAAGGGCAATATTTTGGGGCAAAGGTTGCTCATCTTATAAAATTGAAAAAAAAAAGATAAAACATGTCAGGAATTAAAAAGAAAATACATGGCAGGCTGTAGTCATGCAAAGACTATAACAGCAACAATTAATTGGACTTGAATTAGTTGGAAGTAAATTAGACAGGAAAGTTTTGAACAACTTTATCTCAGATTATCAGGTCACACAGGAACACATCCAGTTAGGTTTGAAAACCTCCAGAGAAAGAGACTCCATAAACTCTCTGGGCAGCCTGTGTCAGGGCTCCCTCACCCTCACAGGAAAGAAGTTTTTCACTGTGTTCGAGTGGAATTTCTGTGTGCCAGCCTGTGCCTGTTAACCCTTGTCCTGTCATTGGATACTAGAGAAAAAAGACTCGCCCTATTCTCTTGACATCCGCCCTTTAGATATTTCTAAGTGTTGATAAGGTCTCCCCTCAGTCTTCTCTTGGCTGAACAGCCCCAGGTCTCACAGCCTTTCCTTACAAGAGAGATGTTCCAGTCCCCTAAACACCTTTGTAGCCCTCCACTGGATTCCCTGTAGAAGTTCTCTGTCCCTCTTGAGCTATGGAGCCTAGATCTGGACAAAGGACTCCAGATGAGGCCTCACCAGGGCAGAGTAGAAGGGGAGCAGAACCTCCCTCGACCTGCTGGCCACACTCTGCTTGATGCATCCCAGGATGCCATTGGCCTTCTTGGCCACGAGGGCACATTGCTGGCTCATGCTTAGTTTATTATCAACCAGGACTCCTAGGTCTCTCTCCACAGAGCTGCTCTCCAGCAGGTCAATCCCCAGCCTGTGCTGATGCATGGGGTTGTTCCTTCCCAGGTTCAGGACTTTGTATTTGCCCATGTTGAATCTCATGAGGTTCACATATGTTCTATCACAATTTCCACCAATACACTGTATGTCACTTGAGATTTTTTTTTCTAGTGTTCTGTTGCACCCTCCTCTACCACACTGTCAGTTACAATGGGAGAGTGAATTGATAATTCATATTTTGCACTTACCACTGACAGTAACATTTTTTCCTGGTTTTCCTCCACTGACGCTCTGTGCAAGATTGCTTGACTTCACACACAGTGGTAATTCAAATACACCTGCTCATGACTGATGGCTACATCTGCTTCAACCACTTGCTGGTGTATTTCCTACTTCCTTCAGTTACCCATGGAGTCAGATGATCCTCTTTTGGCCCTTATCTCTGTCTTATTATTTAAACAGACATCTTGCTGTACATTCCATCTCCAGGATCTGCCAGACCTCAGTGATCTCACAGTAATCAGTGGAACAGTACAGAGGTAATTTCCAAACTACTAGACTTGTGAGTGGTGGCCTGGATAGACATGCTTGCTTTGACTCTCCCTACTGAAAGCTTATGAACCCAATTGAGATGTCCTGCAGGATTCACTACATACCAGTGCTGTCACTTGCGAACATGTTCTTAACTCCAGCATAATGCTTAGGCATTTGAAATCAAAAGGCATGTTTAAATAGAGGAACAGCGAGAATGTCGTGTGTGATTTTTGTTTTCTGTTGTTCCCTAAATGAAATTCTGCTATGTTGGAAAGCATTTTAATGAAATGTATACAGGAAACAAGCAGAAGTTGCTTGAAAATTAGAGTTAATTACACATTAACTGCAAGTCTTGTATGCAATGGTCTGAACACAGTACTCAACACGTTCATCATCAGAAATTTAATGATAAAAACAAAATGCCTTTGGTCTTTCATACAGTTGTATAGAAGCATGAATCGATTGGCTTATTAATAGGTCAGTCAGATATCAGCATTTGGGTATTCTTTCTGTCTCCCACTCAAATTCATTTGGAGCGCTTTCCCAGCACACACAGTGTTGGCATAGCTCAGTTCCTACTGAAATGAATAGATATTTTACCCTTGATAGAGACAGGATAAGTAAAATAACAAGGGAATCTGAGAAAAAAAAACCCACTTATTTTGTTCTCTAAAGAGAAGACCATGGTGCAAACCCTACACATCCAACTTCAGTGTTTCAGAGAGGCACTTTGGTTTTGCGGTGGACAGGAGAAGATGGTGGGGCTTTCAAAGGAAGCTCTGCAAGGTGACCTTCCTTCACTGACTATATCAGAAATACAGGAATCTGAATATTTGTCTAGATAATTAGAATAAACAAGTATGGCAAGAAAATAGAAACAATTCTATTCCCACTTTTTTTTTTTTCCATCATAATTTCTAGCAGTTTTATGGAATTTATGAGTACGAAGAAAGCAAACAAGTTACCCGGTTTCACATTTGTCAGGGGTATCTTCAAGAGTACTAGCTAGTGGTGTTATTGTTTCCTGTAAAAGTGGGTGTACGGATATAATGAAAATTATCTACAAGAGAATGCAATCTACTTCTACTATGATGCTGAAAAATGAAACTGATCTACCTGCTTATCTATCCCAGCTTGTCTTCTTTTCCTAAGAACCTACTGACCTATCTAACTATCCTGGTCTATATCTTTTCTTACTCACATGATAACAGTTTTCTCAGAGACTCAGATGAGCTCATTACTTTATGTTTCAGAACTAGAAACCCTTATTTCAGAAAGGTAGGCTATTTTGATCTAAGCCTAGAAAAGACAAAACATCCATGGAATGTGAATTTTTTTATTCTATGTATATTATTTTATATTATATTTTATCACTCTTGTTATTAAAACTGTTTTCTCATTTGTCTGCCTTCAACTAAGGGACATAGGTCAGATAATACCCTTCCCACCCTGAATCTCCCAATCTAGCTCTAGTCTTCACAACAGACCACACATCATTCCATCACCTTTATAACCATTATAAATGTTTTATTAAGACTAGTTAAGGTTTCAGCTCTCCCCAACATGTTCACAATTGCTTTTGTTATGCCTTTTTTTCTTTCCCACTGCTGCTAACAGCTCTTTAGTTTTAGTACCTTCTGCATTTTTTTCCTCTTAACATTTATGACAACTGACTGTGCTATTCCAGGAAAAATCCACAGGGTCAGACAGAAACTGAACACAGATTTTTTGCCTGGGGTGTAAACTGGCAGGATGCAAGCTGGCTCTGGTCTGGAATTTGATGTAGAGCCATGCATAAGCAAATACACTTGGCATGTACTTGGGTAACACCTAAGTTTCCCTCTAAGGCACTTTATCCAGTTGTTCAGTCATTTCCTTGATCCACCCTTACACTTTCCCTAGTTTCTTCAATATCTTATGTGTGTGTGTACATATATGTACGTAGACACATACATATTTTGTTGCGTCAAGTCTGATTTTCTGAGTATCACTAAAGAGGTATGTATATTTGCAGTTAAGGATGCTAATGTGCTGCTCATTCTCTTGATTTTTCCATATCATTGCAAAAAGTATGCATTCTTGATTTCCTTAACCTTAAGGTCATTTTTTTGACCTAATTTTGTTTTAGTGCTACGCTTTTTTTTTTTTAGGGAAAAAAGGATTGATGCATACAATTAATGGAAGAACATAGAGAAAGAGTTAAGGCAAGTCCTTGACTTGTCTGCCTACTTTTGGGCGGCCTATGGGCTATCTCAATTTATTAACAGTGAAATTATTCTAATGCAAAGTAAGCAATTTAACAGGTATGTAATTGGGGGGTAACGTTTTTTTTCTTTCTTTCTTTTCCAGGCCAAACTGTAACTCTGCCAACTGGAGCCACCCTTCTCTCCCCACAGAAGCCAAATACTTCCAATGAAACATCAGAAGAGACCATTTTCTAGCCAGCACTTTGCATCAAGACCATTCATGCAGCTCAGAAGCAGTTGCCCATATTTTTATTGAGCTTTTCCAAGTAACGGACCTTGGCATAGGATCAAGCACGAAGAATCATAGAATGGTAAGGGTTGGAAGGGACCTTTAGAGATCATCTTGTCCAACTCCTCTGCAGAAGCTGGTCAACCTAGATCAGGTCACACAGGAACGTGTCTAGGTGGGTTTTCAAGACCTCTAGAGAAGGAGACTCCATACCCTCCCTGGGCAGCCTTTGCCAGGGCTCTGTCTCCCTCACAGGGAAATAATTTTTCCTTATGTTTAAATGGAACATTTTGTGTTCCAGCTTCATCCCATTACCCCTTGTCCTGTTGCTGGATATCATTGAAAAAAGGGATGTCCCAACCTCCTGACATCCACTATTTAGATATTGGTAAATATTAATGAAATCTCCCCTCAGGTCTCCTCTTCTCTAGACTAAACAACCCCAGTTCCTGCACCCTTTCCTCACAACGAAGACGCTCCAGTCCCCTGATCATCTTGGTGGCCCTGTGCTGCACTCTCCAGAAGTTCCCCGTCCCTCTTGAGCTGGGGAGCCCAGAACTGGACACAGGACCCCAGATGAGGCCTCACCAGGGCAGCGTAGAGGGGCAGCAGAACCTCTCTCAACATGAAGCAACTGAAAAGAAGAGGAGGTGACAAGGATTCGAGTGACAAACAAACCAGCATTAGCTCCTTCAGGGAGGTATCTCTCAGAGCTGCAGCAAATTTCAGTTTGGAGTGCTTGGATGATGCCTCTTTCCACACCTGGCCCAGTGAGGTTACAGATATTATTTATTGTATGTTCTCTCCCTGGGTTGCTTTCTGTGATAGTACTGATAGTACCCACAGATGCTCGAGTGCCAATGGGCACTGCACTGCCCGTTGTCCACCACCTTGCTGAGCGTTGCATGGGCCAAGCACTCTGCTGCTTCTGCAAAGGAGCCTTTGCTCCTTGTGTCAGCAGGTATCAAACACATCAACAACCTCTTTTGCCCTTAAGACACCCAAACTGCAGCAGGCCAATGGAGGCTTGTAGTGCAAGGCAAATCAAAGGTTTTTGCAAACACTGTGCAGAGTGTTGGAAACAAAGCATAGCGAGAAACTCATTTTCTAGGAATACGAATCCTTGTTAGATGAAAATTAACACAGGAAATATCTATGAAAAATGTCAGAGCTGTGCTGCAGAGATTTAGTGGCGTTTTCCTCATCCTCATTACTGAAATTAATTCACAAGACTTGCCACAATATGCTGATAGGATATAGCTGTAATACTTCAAGCTGTTGTTAACAATTCAAAACATGACAATCAAAACAGTTCTCTTTATATGCGATTAGAACATTTATTTGCTTGTTTGACGCAAAGTTAGGTAGTAAAAGCAACAAGGAGCTGGGAAGGCAGCCGAGCAATAAAATTGATTGATTACCCAAATACATAAAAATTGCATGCACAGCTTTCAAACATTCTCTCAAAAGGACAACATAATCTCTTCAAGGTTACCAAAGAACCTGGTTAGACAGGATGGTGAACCTGCTGCTAAGAGAAGGCAAAGTTTGTCTGTGAGGTGTTGCTAATACAATTACTGGTTGCTCAAAATAGCATGCACCTCCATAAATATGTCTCTAATTTAAGCTATTTACCAGAAATTATTGAGTAATGTCATTTGTCCTGATTCTTAATTAAATCAGATAAAAAGTTGTGTGTTGAGGAAAAACATACCAATCATATAACTTGTATGTTTTCCAGAAAAGATGTATTCTCAAACTTTGTTTTGTTTGTCAACTGCTTCTTTCATAAGACTACAGATGACCACAGCATGTCGATTTTCTTTCGTTCATACATTACAATCAACCACAAAAAGATCCAGCTTTCAAATGACATCCATTTCTCCTGCACTGTCATCACTCTCTCAAAGTCAATACTGTCCAAAACAAGTACTAAACACAAATTTATAGTAAGAGCAAAGTATAAAAGGCAGAAATGGAATCAAGTGTGGTACACTCACAGGCAGAATTTCCAGAGAAAGACTGGTGTTTTCCACCTCTAGCTGTCACCAGAGGAATAAGAGCTACTATTTAAAAAGTGGGAAAATAATATCTTACAAACAAAAATACTTAAATTAAGTAAATTAACTACTTTTCCATTGAGAGAAATCACAGCTAAAAAATCTGGACTCAGCCTCAGAGAAGGTGCTGAATACAACATTCTGCTTTCCATCCAGAGATGGGTCAAAAACTGTTTCTTATCCTCACTGACTAAGTCAAGGCCACAGTTGCACATCCCAAATTCACATTTCTCTATGTTATTATTACATGTTACAGCTTTAGTCAATGTGAAGGATCAGAATTCACGGCACATAGCATTTCGGGGATTCAATGTCTCGCTCTGGCAGGAGCTATTGAAAATCCAAGCTATAAATCTGCCTTTGTAGGCTCTGATAAAGAGAAAAGTACTGCTAATAGATCCAAAAAGTTGTTGAAATACTTTTCATGGGAGAAGTTGCTTATCAGACAAAAGGATGTCATCCTCAACCCATATGAATGAAATCTAACAAATATATGGCAATAAATATCTTCAAAGCCTTTTGTAAGTATTAACTAGCCAAAATTAATTTCACTAAAACTCCTGCTTGACTCTTAAGTAGTTGGTTAAACAAAACAGCCAAATAAACCTGATACCTGCATGCTTAAACTAGAGAGTGGCTTCTGAAATAGATTTGATCCACATTAATTACTGTAAAATAATAAAGCATCATGAATTTTTAGCTACATATACTGAATGGACATTACTCAGCAATCTCTGAACTGTAAGAATTGCAATAGTCCTTTTGGTTTTCAAATTGTGGTTCGGTTTTCCATATCATTGTAATTACTGCAGTTACACTACTGCCAACAAAATTCTAGACTCAAAGCTCTTGGCTATGACAGCACATCTAAGTAATCACCATGGGATACTGGGCTAAACTCAAACAGGTTTCTTTTTTATGAGCTATATACATGAGCAAAAGCTAGAGCATGTTTAAACAAAGCAAATCAATTCAAGTCAAGCCTCCCTACTTCATAGATTCACACAGCTTATTAAGATGAACAAACATGCCTCAATGAAGAACACCCATCTTCTAAATGAGAGAAATAAGGTCCTGGTTGGGCTATTTAGGCAGGGCAGGGCATAGCCCCAGTTTCAGGCTGTCTCAAGGCTCAGAGGAGCCACTACAAAATTAGTTCACTGGCCTTTTCAATCCTTTGCTCATTACTTTTAGTCCTATTTTTCTACCTAGTAGAGTTGTTGTGGTTGTCTGACGACTTCCCAATAGGCACATCACCCTTCTCAGGACAGCAGGAGTCATAGTGACTTCATGTTCAGATAGGCTTTTCATATGACAGGAAAACTTCTTGCAGGTCTCCTATGCAATCAACCAGTACTTCATAAACTCCTATGTTGTAAACAAATACTAGCTCTAAAGGAAGACTTAGAGTACAATCATGAGTTGGTGGAAACTACCACAATCATTTCCTATAATGAAAACTTCCCTTCATGTATTGTCTTCCCACTCTAGTACAACTTGGAGAAGTTGTCCATATCAGTTGGTCAACAATTCTGTCATCCTTGGACTGTGCTGTCTCAGACAGCACAGTTTTTTTTCCACTGACTTGCCAGTTTAGGAAACAACTGTGATGGTTCTAATTTGTCTGTGAGGCAACCATTGCTACACTATGGCTTGTGAGTTGTGATTGCCACTTAATGCTATAAAAGTTTAAAACACAAATGTACTCAGATGCACAGATTTGGAGGCAACAGATCCAAACCAAGAAATAATACTTTTCTTAGATTACATCATACTTGTGTATGAGTGTAGTCAGGGTGTTTCACATTACATCTTTGACAAGACACGGTTGGTCTGGTTTTCCTCACATTTTTACCTCAGTAGTTTTGAGTATGGAGAGTACAGGCAACAGAAGCGTAAAAACAATACCATTTTAATTTGGAGCACTTAGCAACCTCTTAACGATGGTAAATTTGTCTAGATGATTGACTACAGCTAACTAGAAGGCTCAAAGGCAGCAGAATAAGAATTGATTTGCCGATAATTTCTTATCATGGGCACTGGGCATGGGTCTGTGGTTCATATACACAGACACACATTCAAAAATGAACTACTTAATTCATTATGTAAATTTTTACAGTTGATTACAAAATATATGCTAAGGAGTGCTTCAAATTCCAAGAGATTTAGGTCTCTATGAAAATTAGTAAATTCAGAATTGGTAACTAAATTGATCACTTACTGAAAAATTAAAAAGGAAAATATAGGAAAATAACACCAATTCCTATACAACAGCACAGCTTCACGCAGAATCTACTCAGAATTTCAAAGTAGAAAAACCAGTTTGTCTAGAGGTTTTCCTGCTTATCAGCTTTTAAAAAATGGCTACCTGACATAACCATATACCGTGCACAGTATATCTTGGTGTCACTCATATTCCTTCTCTGGTTGTGTCACCTCCCTGACCAAACAACCTGAAAATATATAATTAAGTACAAAGAGAATTCAAATGGAGTAAATGCTAATGTAAAGTGGTATTGAATGACATTAGAATGCTCTCCAACATTACCGAACAGATTAAATTAGCATTTTTCCACAACATTAAGACTGTCACAGAATGCAGCTCACAATACTTGCCTTTCTCTATCTTTTATTCAAATTAACTCCAGGCTTTTCCTTGCTTTGCGGCTTTATCCTAATGGAGAATTACAGTGGAACAGTCAGTTGTTGCCCAGGTAATATCACTCACAGGAGTACTGAATCCCACTAGGCAATCAAAATATACATTACATAAATAATATGGTATCTGCCACATGAATGACTGGTTCTGTCATGCACAGAAATATTTTCATTCTTTATTTCCCTTTCCCTTCATCAGCCAAAAGATACTTTCTTGAGCTGCAGATACTTGTGGTTTTGTGGTTACGGCAGTATTTCATCATGATCTCTACACATAATACATCCATAGGCCATGGAAAGAGAACTCTTCAGGTACACACAGGCTGAATTTTGAAAAAAAGCTGCAGAGGTGCTATGTACTATCTAAGGCACAAACCCAGGTTCAATCTATTTTACTGAAACAGAGACATGCCACACCATGGCACTGCAGTATCTTCCAATTCAAGCATTTTAATACAGTGTTTAAACACAGTTGTTGCCACTTGAATAGAAGTGCCATGTTTTCACCTGATATATGTTTTCCTTTAGGCTTCCACCTTCAAGAAGATTTGAAGGGAAAAGTAGCTTTATTCTCAGTGAGAGAAGTGTAGATCAGTAAGCTCAATATCACCATACTAACATGTTTCTTCTTGGCTGGATTTTTTTCATATTGTGAGTTATATTTCCTCTTCAGAAAGGAAATTCTATGCAATTTCCTTTATGATTTTGTGCAATATTACCATCATTAAAAAAATACAGGTTCACAGGCAGAAGAACTGGCTTGTCTGTTTCAAGACATTTCATGCAAAACATCATCTTCCTTCCCATGAAAACACAAAAGCTGGGATACCAGCTTATCTTACACGTTCCCCAGATCAGATATCCACATTTCTATCTGTAGTGATGGAGAAGAATCTTTCAGAAGAATTATTTCAGCATGATTCAGCTAATGTATCATATCCAAACCAGAAATCCTGCATCTGTCAGATTGAAATTTCTTTAATAAAAGAAAATAAAATTCAAGCTCTCATTAATATTTCACAGTGTTATGATTATGCTCTATGGTGGGAAAGAATACCCCATCTAAATTAACAGCTCTACATTATAAATTTTCATTCTTTTACAAATTTTCACTGACATCAGCTGATTTACCCTTTTGGTGCTGAGTTTCCATGAGTAAGCTCAGGAGAGAAGTTGCCTACATAATCAGAAGTACTTACAAAGCAAAGCACACACTAGTTTAGTACCACATATGTCACAGTCCTGCAGTGATGCATATGAGGCTTGATATTCTTTGTGCTGAAGACATGAATTAAAAGTACATTTGCTTCAGTGGGAGGCTTTGGAGAAAAAAAAAATTAAAAGGAAGGATAATTATCAAGACTGTTGAAATCACAGGGGAAGTTGTGCATATTGACCTAGACTAAGGCTAGGTAATGTGATATTAAGAAGCTAGGGCTTAAGGAGAGAGGGAGATGTATAGGAGTAGAAGATCAGCAGGTAGATAGCAGAAGAGATCATAAAAGGGAATTAATTTCTATCATAAAAGCTTAAAGTAGAGGCAAATAAGATTAGAAACTTAGGAAACAGAAAAGGTGATGGTCAGCAATTTAGACAAGCTTAAAGCAAGACAAAACATAAGACTTGGAAATGGAATTATTGATATATGAAGTAGGTAAAAAAAATATGGGAAAAAAACCTCAAAAGAGGTTTCCTGTATCACCCAATTTCTACACAGAATATTTCTGACACTCTCTGAGGTATCACAAAGTATTGAATGAAGTTTCCAAAATATCTATAAAACTTTTAGATGCAACCGCACCTCCTGAATGTTGCCAAATCAGAAAGAAACTGATAAAGAAATACAAAAATAAGAGAAAAAAAGAGATAACTTGGAAGAGCTTTTGGAACAAATCCTCTTGCTGAAAGACAAGAAACAGAGCGTGGAGAAACATTTAGCAGATAATGTTTCTGCAGGTTTCCAATAGACTGCTTCAGAGCAGTCAAGATGTTTTGCCACTCTCTCTCCTCATTCAGCCATGTGAAACTGAGAATGAGGAATCCGACCAACTGGAAACACAACAAAGGACCAGCAGGAACTTTACTGACAGTAACAAAAAATGAGATTAAAGGAGCTGGACAATTACATCATAGTATCATAAAATCATAGAATCGTTTAGGTTGGAAAAGACCTTTAAGATCATGGAGTCCAACCATTAACTCTGCACTGCCAAGTCCACCATGAAACAATGTCCCTAAGCACTACATCTACACGTCTTTTAAATATCTCCAGGGATGGTGACTCAACCACTTCTCTGAGTAGCCTATGCCAGTCCTTGATAACCCTTTCAGTGAAGAAATTTCTCCTAATATCCAATCTAAACCTTCCCTGGTGCAACTCAAGGCCATTTCAACCTCCTTTCAGGTATTGGTAGAGAGCAATAAGGTCTCCCTTCAGCCTCCTCTACTCCAGGCTAAACTTCCCCAGTTTTCCAAACCACTTTGCTGAAGACTTCTTCTCCAGGTCCTTCACCAGCTTCATTGCCTGTCTCTGGGCACACTCTAGCACTTCAATGTAATTCTTGTAGTGAGAAGCCCAAAACTGAACACAGTATTCAAGGCGCAGCCTCACCAGCACCAAGTACGGGGGCATAATCACTGCCCTGCTCCTGCAGGTCACACTGTTCCTGATACAGGCCAGAATGCCATTGGCCTTCTTGGCCACCTAGACACACTGCTGGCTCATTTTCAGATGGCTATTGATCAAAATCTTCGTTTCCTTTTCCTCTGGGCAGCTTTCCAACCACTCTACTCCAAGCCTGTATTGTTGCATGGGGTTGTTGTGACCCAAGCGTAGGACTGGCACTTAGCCTTGAGTGCCTCCTTCAGAATTGTAAAAGGCAAAGAATTGCTGCTGGGAAGACAAGAGAAAAAGAGGTTTCTCTTCTGGAGTACCAAGAAGAGACAAATCAAGAAAGCACTGAGGCTAGTCTCCTATTAGGAAGTACCACAGCAGGACTACTGTGCATTGTTTCATCGAGAGGAAGCATCAACTTTGACCAATACATAGCATTGCCTTTAGGAAGAGATATCTTTATGTTAGGGAGAGAAACATTAGTAATTTCAGTGAGAATGGAAGATATTGACATCAGCCTTGCAATGTCATTTGGAGAGCTGAAAAGATGAAGTGTCTCTAGAAAGCTGAAAGTTTGGAATAGGAAGAAACAAGATTAACTAAGAGTTATGCAGAAGCAGCTAGAGGAAGCCACGCAAGTGAACGCTCTGTGACTGCCCCACTCAGAGATAACGTACAAGACAAAATTCAGTGACCCTAAAGCAGAAACATGTCCTGGTTCCAGCAGGGATAATTTGCTTCCTAGCAGCTGCTACAGGCCTACATTTGGGGTCTATGCGGAAGAGAATGTTAACACAGGGATGTTTTGATTATTGCTGAGCAGTGTTTGCACAGCATCAAGGTCATTTATGCTTCTCACCCTTCCCTGCTAGTGAGTGGGCTGGGGGATGGAACAGTGTGTGCACAAGAAGCTGGGAGGAAGCATAGCCAGGACAGCTAACCCAAGCTATCCAAAGGGCTATGCTATACCACAGAGTGTCATGCCCAGTATAGAAACTGAGAGGAGTTGGTGGACAGGGGACGATCACTGCTCCGGCATCAGTCAGCAGGTGGTGAGCAATAGAATTGAGGATCACTTGTCTTTCTTGGGTTTTGTTTCTCTTAATTGCTATTATTATACTTTATTTTTCTTACTGTTATTACATTTTAGTTTAGTTTAGTTTTATGATTGTTCTTACCTTAAGCCACAAGTTTTGATTTTCTTTTCCAATTCCCCTCCCCATCCTACAGGAGGTATGGGGAGAGTGAGTGAGTGAACAGCTTCATGGGGCTTTGTTGCTGACTCATCTTGAACCATGACACATGTACATGGCTTCAGATTTAAAATAAATGACAGTGTATTTGCCTTTATTGGCACTCAAAATTCTGTAGGCCTGTAGCTACTTTTCATAGTTCTTCTTCAGTTTCCCAGTGCTCTGAGTTGGATTCTGCACTCTGTCTGCAAGCACAATCAATAATTCTTGACAGGTGCAATAGGAATAGGACTCAAATACCTACAACAATCGCCTCCATTTTAGCTGCAGGTAATATTTCAAGAAAATAAAAGTGAGATAGAGCACAAGAATGATTAGATCATTTAGAGAAAGCGTACTTGCTTCACCAAATGTACTTGGAACCTTATTTTCTTGATGTTCCCCAAAAGGGAAAGAAGGAGGTTGAGTCAATGAGCAATTATGTTTCTAGAACAAACTGTTTCAAGTTGGTTTATATGCTTGACAGTACTGGAGAGGTAAATTATTAGTAAATGATATTTTAAAACATTAGCTTGATGCTTTAAGCATGTGCCCTAATAATCTGAAATTAAATCATTCAGCCATCAAGGTCTTATTGATCCTGAGTAAGGACACTGAAGTTTAATTAGAATACCTAAATTATACTTTCTGTTATGAATTCATTAATGTTAGTGGTAATTTTGGCAGTGCTACAACACATTACTAAAAGGATTTGGTTAAATGAAATATACAGCACAACTAGTAAAAAAAATTCACCAGCACAGGTGCTCCTAAAAATATATTCAGAGAAGGAAATAAGAGATGGTAATTTGCTTTTAACTTTCCTTTGTAGGTAATACAGCATCGTGCAAGCATGCTTCCTCTGAAAATTTACTCTTATTTCAGCTTGTCGCTTTTGTTGAAATCTGAAGCTCTTTTCTGTCATTCACATTCAATCAGTCTACTCACATCGACTTTATGAAAAGTATCCATTCAAGCAGTGTGAACACTGAGTACATAATTTTAAAGAAAGAGATCAGACTTTCTGAATTAGTATTTCTTTTTTTGTCTTCATACAAGACTGCTATTGTCATAGATACAGGGTATTCAAGGATAGAGTAATTCCTAATCTAAAAGTGTTTGGGGAATATTTAGTATTATTTATTAATTGAAGCATTGAGTTATATAAAAAGAATAATGCACACATAGGTCATCCTTTTGATCCACAGGCCTTGTACACAATACATGAGAGACTTGTTTAAAGCTGAATTTTCAGGCTCCATGTATTGCCAGAATAAGAGAAATACCAGAAAGAAAGAAGCTAGAGGCATTTGAAGAGCATGACAGCTCAGAGAAATAATCTCCAGACCATCTATGTGACACAGCTAGAATACGTCCAGGAGTGCTCACCCAGCTGCACCCTAAGGGATCTGCCATGCAGCCAGCTGCTGCTGCTATTTGACATCTGGGACCTGTAACTGGCATTGAAAACAACAGCAAAAAAAAAAAAGAAAATAAAAGAGGAGGAAAAGAATTTAAGAGTTATGTGAGGTTAACAACAACAACAAAACTATCTCTGTCCCCCAACACTAGAAGTGTTTCTAAAGAAAGAAATTTTGTTGCAGGGAAAAAATGAAGATGAAGCCTATGTGCACCACACAGACACAGTGCACAAATGAAAGGTGAAATAAGCAAATAACACAATGAAACTACTAGGGAAACACACTAATATTGCCAAAAGTAGCACTGTATGCCCAGATCTGACCATCAGTTTTGTTATTTACTGCTCCACTTGCAAAGATTACTATGGCTAATTCATGCTGTGGGGATGAGAGTGGCTGGTTGTTAAGACTGAGTCTGTGGTCTCAAGCATTATGCCAATGTAATGCAATTTTCTACCTGTGAAAACCTCTGCCTGATTTCTCCTGCCCACTCACCAGTGTTTGCTGGGCATGAAGAGAAGTGCAAGCATATTCTCAAGCCTGAGAATATGCAATGTGCTATCAACAGAGCTTAGGGAAGACGAAACCAGCCTGCCAAGGAAATGCCCCTTGCACAAAAGCCCGGATCCTCCTATCACATCAAGTGTTTGGCATCTATGTAATAACGCACACTTGTGTTTTCTGGGTTTCATTGTTAGGGAAATCTCTATGAAATACAATAAAACTCAGTATTCCTAGATTACTGCACAGAGCTGCTGACTGCCTTGTGCTCTTCAGCAAAGGTTACTCTGTATATCTAGACAGCTTCTCATCCTCATATGACCCCCTCTTTCTCTCATAACTGAGAGCATTTGAGATTTGAGTGATTCAGATATGTCTGACATAAAAAAAGGTTTACTAAGTGTAATTTTTATAGAAGTAAATTGTCTCTTTTTCTAAGCTGGATCAGCAATGTTTCCCCTTGTCAACCCACAATGCTAGTGAAGCTTTGAACTACCACAGTAACTATCTGAGAGAGAGACCTCACTGGGGAAGATCATGAGTGGAAAAACATACTTCTATGCCTGTGCACATGTTTCTGTGGCAGTTTCTATATTTACATTTTTGGGGAACTAACTCTGGGCCAGATTTTGTCACTCCAATTCACAGTGAAGAGTATCTCACTGCACAAATAGTCCTAAGGGTCTACACTGGGGCAATCTGGATCATGTTGAAGAGCCGTTTCCACTGTCAGCAATTTATTTTTCTGTCTGGCTTAAAGATGGCTTCAGATGAACTATTCGCAGATGAAGGCAATGTTCATGTTGGTGACAGATTGTGACCTTTTTACAAGAAGGAACATTTCTGCAAGGGGTCTTTTACTCGTGGAAGGTGCAGATGGTACTGCTGTAAGCCTAGAGCATCTGCATGAAATAGTAGTGAGAAAGGTGAGGCACATCTGCGTTACTCTGGTGCTGTTCATAGCCTCCTCATCAGAAAGTACAGACACATGTAGCACTGTGCAAACCTCTGCAGAAGAGACAAAACTTACATTTCAGGCAATGAAGACTTGGCTTTTGCTCATGGCATCAGATAATTTACAGGGAATTCCAATTCTGCAAGTTACAGAACTGACAGCGGTACCTAACTCATACAGATGTTGATACAGAATGTATGTATTGAAGATGTGTTTCTGCATGCAGCTTTGATGCCTGAGCCATGGCCACCACCCCAGCAATCTTAAACAGAGGCCAGAGTTTCTTCCTGAGGCGGTAAGGAAAATCCTACTGCACAAAGCAACACACAATCATAGAATGGGAGGGGTTGAAAGGGAACTTTAGAGCTCATCCAGTCCAATCCCCTTGCTCAAGCAGGTTCACCTTGATCAGCTCACACAGGAATGTGTCCGGGTGGGTTTGGAAAGACCTCCAGAGAAGGGAGACTCCACACCCTCCCTGGAAAATGGAACTTTTTGTGTTCCAGGTTATGCACAATATATTAATATATGCAAGGATGTATTGAGAGAGAGAGAGAGAGAGAGAGAGTAAAATATATTTTATATATACTAATGGATATATAATATATTGATACATATAAGGTATGACTAGGCATATTTATAGATAACAGTAGACAAACAGAAAAACCACAAAGTTGAAATTTTTGCCTTTCTTCTTCGGTTTACCTATAAGCACTTCTCCAAACTCCTACATAGAAAAGTACCTCATTGATGAATAGCTACTATTTGGCACAATTAGAAGGCAGTTTGAGAACCCCAAGCTTTTACTATGTCCCTAGCTTAAATTACAATACACATGCAGAGGAACTGAAAAGAGGAAAATCATCAGTTGTTAATGCTTGGCCTTGAGACACAACCATCAAATGTAGAATTTCAGAGTTCCAATGCAGGTCTTAACTCCCAGATCATGTGTTATGGCACATTTACACTAACCAACACCACAGAGAAAATAAAAAGTTCTCTACTGTCTCATTTCAGAAATCTCACAGGGAAGTAAAAGTGTCCACCAGAAACACAGAGAAGTTTAAAATGCGTTGCTGTAATTCCAGTACATTCAGGGGGAAAATAAATCCCAGAACTCATTGTTGTGTTCCTGTTAGAAAGATTTAAAATTGGACAAGCTATAGAAAAATTCTTACCTAAACCACTTACTCCATTAATACCATAAGTTATTTCATGCCCTTTACTGTTTCTGATTCAAGTTCCCCTCATTGCTGAAGTAAAACCAAACATCTCAGCATCTGTGCCTGTGATGAATAATGCTCACACTCTGGAGGACCCCACAGTGTTACCACCAGAGAAACTTACTATCTCTTTTCTTGTGAATGAAGACTGTGTTCATTTTGGGCTTGAATCCTGGCTGACGTGTCTGAGTCTCCACAAATTTTTCTCAGGCACAAAAGATAAACTACTGGATGAGGGCTGGAATGTAACACACAGAAACTGTAGAATAGGAAAATTCTTTGGATTTGGGATGGGAAAAAAAGTTTGCCTGGCTGTTCTTGGGTTGAGGGAGAGGGCTGGTAAACATAACCTTGAACCAGATTGTGGTCTTTCCTTTGTGGATTCTCCAATACTCCAGCCCAATGGTCTAAATAGATCAACACAAAAGATTAATGCCTTAAAAACCATAAGGATGAAGAGTAAAGCAGATTTCTTTTTTTCAGAGTTACCCGTGACTAATGGCATTGCTAGACTGAAGCCAGCTACCACAACATACATATCTCTTGAGTTTGTCTAGTAGTGGTAGGTGTATTATTTGTTAAATTACTCTTTTCTCTTATGTCATGTGGGAAAAAAAAAATGAAGACTACAAATTTCCTTTTACTACAAACAGACACAAATTGTTTTAGAGCAGGTTGAAATGCTTCAATACCTGTCTTCCTGGGAGCCTTTAAACTTGTTTTGCTAATTCCAGTAAACACTTGTCTTCCCTGTAAAAGGATGGATTATGCACAGCAGCAGAGAAACAGAAAGAAGGAGGTGATCTCAGTTAACTGCTGTCTAGATGTTGCCTGTCTAGCTTCAGCTAGTCATTTATTCTGCGCTCCTTAAAACAGGTGTCTGAGGTGGAGAGAATTGCCTTTTAGATGTGCCAGTCTCTCTATCCTGTCACTAGTGAAGGTGTTTGGTTGAAGAGCTTGGAGGACCCAACCAACATTCATATGGCTGTGGTGAGTTACATAGTGCAAGGTAACAGCAGACAGGAGCAAAAGACCCCAAGTCTGAGCCCCTAACCTCACCCTCACCAGCAGCACAAATTGCTGGTTTCCTTATTTCCAGGAAATATCGACTTCCCCAGGACCAGGTCTGCAGAAGCTCATCTAACAGTAACCTGTAGTACAAGCATGCAAGACCCAGCCACACAGAGAAGCTGCTTTCGGCATGGTAGATCACTGCCCAAAAGGAGGACTCATGTCGCTCATCAGTTATTGCTGCCTCCCACAGCATTTCCCATCAGTTCCCAGCCACCAGCAGGTTAGAGATGCTAACTGTCAAGCTATGCCTCAGAGCCATTTCAGCAATTAAGAGGACCACAAGTTGCTCAACACAATCCACACAGGCTTTCTCAGTCGCTGAGTTTCAGCAATAGTGTAAATGAGGTTAGATCGACTGAACCACAGCATGCATAGCATTAGCTGTCCCAAAGGACTGTTTCCCATAAAAGAGATACCACACTGAGTAATGAAAGGCCTCGCTTCTTTCAAGGAATAAATATTGCATGAAGTATGCTTGAGTGAGTTCCTCACAAAAGGATCTGTTGCTAAGTGAATGGGGTAGAGTCTGCAGAGATCCATGCTGTCTGTCTCCTGATGTCTTGGGAACAAAAACACCTAAAAGCCATAACTGGAAGATCTTGTTTATAGTCTTTACAGCAGATGAGACTGAGGTTTTGATGCAGAAGGGTGGATGAGATGCCTTGTACAAACCTTTAGAATATATCTGTCTCTCTAGAACCACCACCCTAACTCTAGAAATCTACAACTCTCGTAACACTGAAATTATTTTTCCCCCCTTGAGTACCAACTTAAAAATTCAGAAAATTAAAGATCTCAATGATATTTCATGCAACATATATTAACTAGATTTTATAACAGCCCGTTCCCCGTGGAATAATTAGAAAAATATGTATGTTCCTAAAGGGTTGGATTTGATGACACCTTCCAGAATACTCAAGAGTTCCTCCCTGTCAAAACAAAGGTTATGGTGAGCATTAATGTATATGTCTGTCTCACCTTGTTAAGGGGTGAGAATGCCACCAGTCACGAGCACATTATATTTCTCAGCCTGAAAAGACCATGTGGATATATCAACCAAAGTCATGACACGGACAGGTACTAAGTAACAGGCACCTTAGCTGAGTCTTATACAGTCTAAATATTTCTAAATAGGTCCAAGGCTCTTTGATCTGGGAGCTAAAAAACCAACATGATTCAAAAATGGAAGTACTTGAAAAAACTGAAGCTAGACCTGGCAACAGCAGGCAAATGTTTTAATAGTGCTAACAAATCACCACTTAACAATGCACATGACAGATTCTTCCCAAATTGCATCAGATATAGTTTTGCAGCTTCTTTCTATCTTCCCATAAACATCTGCTGAAAGGTCTGCTGACCACCTTATTTTATATCCCATTGCTTAAATGCCCTTAAAAATCTATTTGCTTGTAATGTATGTGAAAGCTGAAAGAAACAGCTCAAATAATGCATTTATTATGAAACTATTTCACTGACATGACTGCATTATTTTCCTACCCTTTGCTGGTGCCCATTTTTTTCCCTCTCCTACACAACTGTACCCATCAGTCTCTTATGTCACTTGTTCTAACATTGCTCAATGTCCTGTCAGAATTTACCCCTACTCATTAGGTATTGATGAATGGGAAAGCAGCAAAAAACATAGCTAATTCCCCACTTACATATTTTAACGCCTCACAGCTTACATCTAATGTATTAGTACTGCACGGCTGGAAAGACTCTACTGCATTTGAGTTAAAAATCAAATCATTACTTAGGTAAGTATCCATACTTTTTCCCCTCAGTGTATGGCATTGAAGGAAGTATACGTAAGGGCAGAGAAACTCTAAAGCATGCTAAAGCCTCTTATTTTCCATTTCCTCCAGACTCTGTCCTTCAATGTCTTTCTGCAAATCTGAAGGAAACAAGGCAGGGAAGAACATGTTTTCTGGGGCACAGGAACTGCATCGAAACATTGAGGCTTTGTTCTGAAGCTACAGCACGAAAATTGGGCATTGTTCAAGCATGGCAAAGACAATTAATGTGCTGCAACGTCTTGGGCAGGAGAGCTTATCCTACAGGTGGATCAAGGAGTCCAGGTGTTTGGAAAGCTGTCCGCTGCCTGCTCCAAGAATTCCAAACCGCATACTACTTTTGGAGCTTTTCCAAACCACTGTGTTAAAACACCTGGGCTCTGTCAGCTCCTTCTGCTACATATTTACCATGGGGGAGTATTACATATTCCTTATGTGTGTCTTGATATAACTCACAAAAATAAGTGATCAATGACAATGCAAGAGCCAGGCATTCTCAATTAAGATCATATCAGCTCAGAAAGAAGTAATTTTTTTTCTTTTATTCCTGCCAATTCTTAATTAAAACAGGTAAGTAAATATATAAGACTGCTGAAATGGAATTTGGAAAGGCTGAAAATCCCAAGGACAAACTATTGTTGACATGTTACTGAAGAAACAAAATATTATTCACTTTATTAATCTTTACTTTCATCTTACATAAGATTAATGTCTAGCCAAAATAAATCCCGATTTATAGTTCTCCCCGAGTCACTTAGTGAAATGAAGCTTTTAGAGCTTTACTGTAACAAAAAACAGTACATTTAATTAAAAAAAAAAATTTCCAAAGCACAAAGCATAGTCATGAATTCGGAGGCTGAACTGACTGTAATTAAAAAGTCCGGCCTTTGTTCATCTTTGCTCATCCATCCTTCTCCTCTGCTTTCTGAGTCTGAAGTGACCTTTTAGTCAACAATTCAAATCATTCTTGAAACTGAATAGGAAGATTCAATACAAACTATTGTTTATTTATCATTCTAAACAAAAGGTGAAGGATCAATATTTATACAGTTATTGTGTTCAAGACAGCCAGTAGCACTCCACTCACTCTCATGCATTGCTAACTCTTCCACCGTTACTGCTTCTCAAGGCTTGGATCTGTTTCTCAAAACTCTCCCTTGTGAGACAAAAATCACATGTCCCATGAAACAGCAACTTAAAAATCTGGCATTTCTCTAGCATCCCATGTTTATGCTAAGATCTGCATTCCCTTCAGTTCAGTACATCTAGGTTAAAGGCATATGTCACAATATTCACAAGTGCCTTTAAAAAGCCTTTCAGATATTCTTGCTGGCAGCTCATGTTTCCTTCACACCTTCCTTTACTCCAACAACAACAAAATCCTAATTTATCCAATGTTTTGCTATATATTTCCTTACCACATTCACTTAAAATTATAAGTCCAAACACTTGCTCTTCCCTCTTCTCTGTGGACTTCAAACACACACACACATTGAGGTAGGTAACACACAGGTGAGCTCCTGACTAAAATATCCTCTGTCCAAAGATGCTACACAGCAGCAGCTTGCATCCTAGTGTACTGCCTTCTCGGTGCCTTCAGCACCTTGCTTTTGCAATCTATGTATCAGTTCCACCAAGTTCAGTACAACCATTATTGTAAGATGGTGCTGATTTGAGGCAAAGGCACCAGCCTTTTTCAGATCATGCTTCTTCATTTTATTTGAGCATTTGCTGTTCTGCACACGCATCACTGCAAAACAAAAGAACTGGAAATAGCCCAGGTTTTTCAGTGTCCAGGTTGCTTGAACCCCCAAGGAAAACCATTTCCTATGCACCTGAATCTGAGGACTGGCTAATACTCTGTTCTTCTGGCAGTTCTGAGCTCTCTCAAGAAAAATACAGTGGTTCATTTGCTTTGTACCCAAACAAGTGGTAGGTGCCAGGTGTTATGAATTTTCTGTAAAACAGGCTGAATAGCCAGGTGGTGAAAGTTGCTGACAACACAGAAACAATTTAGCTTAACCAAGGCTTGGGAGGATCATTAGGAACTTCCTGAACGACTAAGCAAACATACACAATTAGGCAACACTTAACAGAGGAATGATTGCAGATAAGTGTAAGGTGTTGCACAGCAGCAGAGGAAAAATAAAAGTTCCACGTGAGTTTAACTTCTTTGAAATTAGAAGCTCATTAAAGGAAGGACTACAAAATGCCTGCAACTGGTAGGGGGATATAATATAAAGCAACTCGAATCGTTGAGTTGTTGTCTGTAAGTACCAACCATGAAAGATAACAGCAGTTATAGAGGCTATTTTTGGGTTGAATTCATCCTTAATACAGAAAAGCCTAGTTCATACTCAGTGCACTGGGAATGCAAGAATACAGAGATTCCAGCTCTTTGTCAGAAATCATGTAGATGAAAGGTGATTGAATTCAACTAATGGCCCACCTTTACAGGCAAATTGGAACCCAATGCTCTGCAGTGTTTACTAAGCAGTCAGACTGATTAGTATGTATGCATTCTAGCATAGACAGAAATCACACCACTATTCAGCACTATACAGGCTAAATACTGGTTTAGAAGCCTTAAAAAAATCCTTGCAATTAATGGTAAATTCATTGAAAACAAAAATATTACAAGGCACATATTTACAAAGCATAGCTAAATTACAGTTCTCACTGACTGAAGAAACAGAGAAACTTGGTTTGTGAGGTTTTCAGTACTAAGTGTGTGGAGGGGAACAGCACCTGCATGCATGTGGCTCAGACTTGAAAGGTCATGAAACTCCATGCCTCCTAGCACAAACTGAAGGCCAACTATGACTGAAATTCTGTCCTTGCTGAGCTACCTTAGAGTAATTGCCACTTCGCTGACAAATTTGGAGCAAGCCTCTAGTTAAGGCAGTACACTGAAAAAAACACAAATACACTGTACTGTTGAAAATTATGAGGTAGAATCCCTGACTGCATTCAAGTCAATGGAAAGTTTACCATTGTTTTCAAGGGGAGATAGAATTACAGTCTTAAACCCCATTATTTAGAACTCTATAATATAAATACCAAGTTCTGCTCCAGCCATATTATTGTATTTATCTTCCTTTAATGTTTGCTTTTTAAGTAGGTTGTCATGGTTCAGGCCCAGCTGGCAACAAAGCACTCTTGCTCCGTGCCCCCATCCACCCCCACCCTCGTTAGGATGGTGGAGGCCCCAGTGAGATGGGAGGAGAAACGATAACCAAAGTCTTTGTGGACCGAGACAAGGGCAGGGAGAGCTCACTGCCAATTACGGTTCTGGGCAAAACAGACTCCACTACTTGCCTTAGAGAAGAAAGTAAGAAAGCTACCTGCACTTGATGTCTCCACAGCCTCCACATTAGCAGTGCAGAGGAGCAAGGAATAGGGGATGTGGTCAGTCTCTCACAGATGGTCTCTGCCACTTCCTTCTTCTCAGAGGAGGAGGATTACTCACATTCTTCTCCTGCTCCAACAAGGGGTCCCTCTGACATGATACAGTCCTTAGCAAACCTCTCTAATGAGAGTCTTTCCCAAGTGCTATATCTTCTTCTCATAAACTCTTCCTCGAGTTCCAGTGTGGTTTCATAGATTTTCACCTGCTTGCTGTTCATGTTCAGCATGAACATAATACAACCAAAATTTCCAAGATTTTAATAATGCTTGAGAATTTGGTCAATAAATGCTGATACAAGCACTTCAGATGCATACGCCAGCACCTGACACAGAAGAGCAAGGGGAAGAATGAACAGGGCTTCAAAACTTCAGTAGTGGTGATCTATAAATGCCTTTACCACTTCTGATCTTTCAAAATACATTGAATAGTGTGAGCAGGCAGACACTTTGTATCTCCCTGCCATGGTGTGGAGCCATGACAGCCTGTAGAGGTCCTTCTCTCTTGAGCAAGGCCTACGGTCTTTCCTGCCAATCCTCTGCTCTTTTAAGATGCTTCAGCCTTTCTGAGAGCTGGGAAACCCTCTTCCTAAACCATCATCTATTAACACAGTCACCCTGCTGCACTTGGAGCAGTCAGTGCTGTCCATCAGTGTTTTCCCAGCAGCTGGCAGAGTGCAGGTGCACACTCTCACACAGCAATTTTGGTGTAGTTCTGCTCCTCTGAGCACAGTCAGCACATGCAGGCCTCGGGGGCTTCAAAATGCAAGGCTCTCCAGCCAAGCTGTGTTCTTGTAGCATTACTCAAGGGCTCTCTCCTTGCTAACCTGGAGAAGGAGACAATGCCTGACTGTATTGGCGTCAGTCCAGGTGAACAGCAAAGGACAAGCAAAGCACTCTTGTATCAGAGGCAAAATAGATCCACACTGCCAAGGAACTGGTTGCAGACAGTGATGAAGACACAAATGGGTAATTTGAGGTTATATTCGTACCTTTAAAATGCTGTGCCTGCTCACTGACACCTATTTTCACCTTGACTTTGGCAGTAAAAATCAGAATTTGCAGTTCTGAGCTGTCAAAAAAGGAAGCCAGAAACAGTTAGAAACATGCACAATCGGGATGTGAGAAGAAAGGTTTGGGGAAAGGACAGAGGGATTGTTCAGTGGGAATGAAGAAGCCAGGATGACACGGTGACAAAGAGGGCAGGAAGAGAGAAAAACCCATCAAGAGTTATTTCATTCAATTCAGAGAAAATTAGCTTAATGATTCGGTCATTCTTTTTCTGGTTTTCAGTTAAATAATAATGGAGGTTGTCTTTTAGGCTTTTCCCAAGGCTAGGATGATACCTAGGACACAAACACCCACTGGACATAACATGTCACTTTTACTTTGTGTTCTTTAATTCGACAGCTTTGAAGCTCATTTAACAGAAGAGCTGCTACAGAAAAGTTATCATACAATCCAGATCATCTATGTATGTTTTTCCAATCTTATATAAAATCAATGAAAGAGCGTGTTTTTCCTGGTTGGGCAGTAGGTTTACTTCTCTGTCCCAGAAGACAAATGACGAGAAAATAAATAAAACCTAGCACACTGGATGAAATGTGCAGAATACCAGATCACACTGTTCCTTTAAAAAATGTACAATTTTTCTGACTATGCAAGCACCATTAACCTGGGATTATTTTTAAAACTGAAAATGAAAAGGTACAATAAAAGTACAGGCTGTTCCCATTGATACTTGCTACTTGCCACTTGCCTGCAGTACACAAACCAGACAATGCAAAGCAACTCTTATGAGAACATGAACACCATCTGAAACAGAATATGGAACAGCAAGATGTGTGTTACCAAACTGTACTTCGTATTCCTTAAAAAAATGAAAAAGAGACAGACAGACAGGGATGGAGAAGGAGAGAGAAGGAAGGGAGGGAAAAGCACGGCTCTATCTTGAAATGTTATCTTCAAAAGAGAAGGTAAAATTACATTTAAGAGACTAAGGATAGAGGTGCTAGATTTTCACACAGCCTAAGAATGGTCTTTTCATGCTACACTCCAGAAGTTAGCTTTGGCACAAGGGATTTACATCACTCAATGTGCTTTTCTTCATCTAAACAGAAAAATGTTCAGGTAAAACCTCGATCACAGACATCCACTAAAAGTTGAGTATTGACAAGCACTCAGCTGAGACTCAAGACTCTGCACCAGCCAGCCTACAAGGAGGGGATGAAAGACCTCTCAGTACAGCTCCAGCCATCTCCCCAAAGCTGCTGCAGCTTTGTTGGCCTGCCCATCTCCATAGACATAGCCTGTCAGAATAACCAGACAGAGCCAATGGAGTTACTGAGTCCCTAATGTACCTTGGGCCTTGAATTCCCACCAGTAAATGCAAACGTGGGCCTAAATTCTCTACTTTTGACTGCACTGAGATGAACAAAAAGCTCACACAGCTCTGCCCTGCTGCACAGAGCAAATGCCCTTCCTCTGGTACCATGCAGTATACACTATATGATCTGCTCACCCGTGCCACTTGAGGAGTAGATAGAAGGAATTATACCCTTGATATTGTCATTTTCATTACTTGAAACTCAAGATTTGTTCAGGCTTAATCTCTACATATACCCAGGTTGGTTGACACAAATATACCAACGTGAACTTCAGATTTATAAAAATATCTTACTGTTTGGCAGTTAATTGGATAATATGTGAATACTGCCACAAATTGTTCTTTTTTGCTAGCAAAGGCAAATATACTACTTTACCCTGCTGGGAAGACACACAGAGAAGGATGCTGCTTTCTGAGTAGCATGTTTCCAGAGATACAATTCAAGCAAATAAAAAAGTAAAATCTATATTCTGTCTGTAGGACCAGCTGAAAGGGAATCTGGAGAGGCAAACACAATGTAGTTATATATCACGAGTAGTTGTCAAGGAAACTACAAGATTATGACTCCACACTAAAAAATCATTTCATATATTTTCTAAGGTAGCAGTCTTCAGCCAGCCATCTGAGATCATCTTAGCTGAAGGAAGAGCCTGAGTGAGATTCTAAGGAGAACTGATTACTCCATCATCCTTCTAAGACATGTACCAAATAAGCACATTTTTTTTGACATCTCTCTCTATTTTCTACGGCGTATGGTTTCAAAGCATAGAGACTTCATGGCACTGGAGATGTGCTTTGCCTTCTGCACTCAGAAACAAAGTCTTGAAGGAAATTCTACCTGAAGACTTCACTTAGCCTGTGACTGAACAATTAATTTTTCATCACTTCAAAGCAAAAAAAAAAAACACTCCAGGTTGATGGAAAGTAGGCTCAGACTCACCTGAAAGAAGTCATTTACACAGGACATTCCCATTTTGTGGCAATTTAAAAAAAAAATCTTGTTTTAAACAAAATCTTTGTAAAATTCTCTTTAAACAAAAATTCCTTTATAGCTTCCACATGCAAATCAATAAAAAGCATTGATAATAAGCAGCTCATTAATTCAGGAAGATTTTAAGGTCTATATTCTAGAACAAGGATTCTTAGTACAGTACAGTAGTCTGAAACATAAGACACCAGAATGAGTTGCGATGAAAAGCCTTGATTGACTTGAACACAAACTACCACATTTCGAGTTTATCCCTCCTGCAGTCAGGGGCACTTCCCCTGCTTTATTTTGCAGATACAAGTGCAAAAATCGATCTCTCTTTCACCAGTAAATAGTCCCATCAAAACAGACATATATCTAGAAAATATTCTCTCTTTATGAGAAATTGTTCCAATTAGGGTCATAGGATTTTTTGTATATACTGACTTCCAAGTGTAAAATACAAGCTTGGAGAAAGGAAAGGGAAAAGGAAAGGCTGGAAGATGAACTTTTCACAAACCTTCAGTTCAGCAGCTCCCAACTGCCATGATAAAGTTTTGAACAGGAGAAATTGTGTTTGTCCTTATATTATTTTTTCCTTTCCTTTCCTCCCCTCCAATATATACATTTTATTTTTTTCCCCCCGAATATGCCATCAAATTCCTAGAAGTACAGACACTGTATCATTTAAATGAGACCCACATGCTACGAAGTTTAGTAGCTGTAAATGGTTCAAAAACAGTGCAAGTGTGTGAGCATAAGTGAGACTGGAGTAAAATAAGAGGAAACACTGAACAACAGCAAATCTTGCCCAGAGCCAGGGAGATCTCTCTCCCACCACAGGCCCACAAGTTTTTCATGCTTTGGAAGTAAAACACTGTCAAGGATTATTTTTCAACTAGATCAAACTAAATGCTGGAAAGATGATTTGATTTATTTTGTGTCTTCAAGTCACATCAGTTGTGAAAAGCTATTCCTTCCAAGCAGCATAAAGTCAACAATAATCTTGGTAAGAGAAGACAGTGGCAAACATTCTCTTAAAGACTAAATAAGGACAGAGAAACAGATGACCATTACCTTAGGGAAATTAATCACGTGCTGGCTAACAATTCACATTACATTGTCCAGAAACATTACCTCAATATATAAGGAAAAACTCAAATTCAGACATGATTATTAGACATCTGATGATCCTCACGTCAGACCTGTTGCTTAATTCACGAGTTTATCAGTCTCCTCAGGAGTACTTCTTTTTCCTCTTACAAGCAGGATTTTCTAGCACCAAGTACCAGAAAAGACTGTAAAAAATGTTCTGACATTACATGTTTCCTGTAAGCCTTTAAATAGGCGGAGAGGGTTTCGAAGTGCCCATGAGCATGCTAATTTCCATTCAGGTTGTGGAAAATGCGTCATGCAAACTTGAACACTTTTATTTTTTGAAACTTAGATTTTCAAATTTAAATCTTAAAATAAAAGATATGTGTCTATGTCCTGCATTTAAAAAAAAAAACCCCTAAACAAGAAGGGCAAGCTGTTCCAGAGTCGTGGGCAATATTTTCCAGCCTTTTCACATAGATTATTGCTCTCAGCATCACTGTCCCTACACTCCTTCTCTCTGTTTCCACAGAATGGGTTTTTAATCTGCACAGATGTTGGTTTGTTTTTTTTTTTTTCACACTGCTCCAAAGCTCTTCTCAAATATCCATTTCCTAAGACTGCATAAGGGTCAAATTAATGCTATTCTTACCACTGTCTGCACCCAAGAGTCATATTATGAGCATTGTTACAATTCCTTGAAGAACCTACAGTCCAGGAATCTGTGTATGTTGCTGTATTGGTAGTCAGGGCTGGACAAATAAAGTAGATAGGATTTCATGTGGTTTTTGCTGCTGACCTTTCATAGAGTCACAGAGTTATGGGATGGCTGAGGCTGGAAGGCAGCTCTGGAGACTGTCCAGTTCATGCCTCTGCTCAAGCAGAGCCACCTGGAGCTGACTGCCAAGGACCACATCCAGATGGCTTTTGAATATCTCCCAGGATGGAGACTCCACAAAGTCTCTGAGCAACCTTTGCCAATATCCTCTTATGCTAAAAAAGAAGAGTTTTCCTATTTTTAAATGGTATTTTTAAATGGCATTTCAGTTTCTACCTATTGCCTCTGGTCCTTTCACTAGGCACCACTGGGAAAAGCACAGCTCATAACTCATTAAAGAACTAGGACATCTATTCAGAGGTTTGATTCTTTGCCATTGAAAAATTGCCCTTAAAACACAAGTTAGGCATGGACACACTAGTGTTGGCCCTTTGTAAGGGCAGAGGTTCCTCTCTGGCTGTGTTTCCTCTGGAGTCTCACCGTACTGCCACAAGGATGGAGCTGACAAGGAAAGACTAGCACTGCCCACATGCTCAGATAGTCTGTTCATTTGTAGCTGGCACCTGGAAGGTTACATACACAGATCCTAAGAGCTTCAAATATAGGCTCTGCTTTACCCATGTTTACTTTAGGCTGTAAGTTCTCCACACTCCTGGCAGCTGGATCGCTAGTGCAGAAGCTGATGGCATTTCCACAGAAGATATTGTACTTGTTATAAGCAAATTAACATCCAAAACCCTACATGTAACCACAGAAGCTAGGACTATATAAAGTAGATCTCGGAAGGAAAGATATACCAGCATTCCAGAGAGCAAACAAATTGCCTTCTTTTTTTTTTCATCTTTGTCTTTCAGTATTTGCTGGCAATTTTCTTGAGAACAGACAAGGTCTGGAAATAGCTCGCACAACCTGCCTGCAAAATAATGGCATTCTGCAGGAGGTGTCAAACCCAGGAGCACCTAGATCCGGCTACTGCTTGACACCGTGGCTCTACAGGTACATGAAAGAGGATCAAAATCCTGTAAAAGGGTGAAATGAAAGCTTTTTCAGGCCTTGCAGAGGCAATTTCATTTTGAAATTTGCTTTCTCCAGATTGCCTTCAGTAGGGCAGCACAATCAGCAAAAATCGTAACCTCAGAGCTCTGGTCCCATTAGTCACACAAAGCTTCGGTGATTTACAGTCAGAAAATCATTTCAAGACATCTGAGAGGACTTTGTTATTCTGCCTACAGCTACACCTGTGCACTTCTTTGTCTCTAAGTTTCAATTAGAAATAATTTAAATAAGAGAAAATCATGTTTCTTAGTGGCAGAGCCTGTTAATGAAATGTTTCACATTTCCAATGGAAATGGGAATTTAGGAAGTAGCTGGCAGAGCTTGTGCCTGCATTATGAATACGTTTTATATTTGAAAGACGTTATCTCCATCTTACTATCCAGATCTGCAGCTTATCTTTAGCTCTATGAATCATATTCATATTGCTCTTAATGTCTGAATTGCCACCCTGTTAACATGACAACTCAATCTCCAACGTATCTTTAAAAACACACAAAAAAATAGGGGATTGTCTATTGTTTTAAATGTTTGTAAGCACTGAGGGGGAAAAATTTTGTACCATATTACACTGAAAGCCAAAAGGAAAATAAAAACAACATGAGAAAGTAGGCTTAATGAATTTAACCATGTTTTTTTGCATCAAAGTATTATGTAAAACAAAGAGAAAAACAGGACAATTGATTTGCAAACTATTTACCTAAATGATTTTATCAGAGGGCTCCGGAGCTACTTTTCTGTGCATTAAAATCTACCCTGCTTAATACAAAGCATAAAGTCGCCAACTTTACTGCGTATGTGATGTAAGTGCTATGAGCACAGAGAAACTATGTTAGCTGTTGTATTACTTTCTTGAACTCTGGAAAGGGGTTTTCCTTCCCTCAAGCACATGGAGGATACACTCCTTACAGACTTAAGTTTAACATATCAAGATTCAAATATTGTGATATGGCTTGAATATACTTGATACAACTTCAGATGAGCCTATCAAAAGATATCCTATTAGACAAAGTTCTTATACCTGTCACAGAATCATAAGAGTTGGAAAAGGTCTTTAAGATCAAGTCCAACCACTAAGTGATAAAGCAGAAGAGTTCCACAGTTCCACGCTAATCCAGTGACTAATCAAGACTTTACTCATTGCTCATATCACCATCCCATCTTTCAAGATGTCTTCATGAGCCTGATGTTCATTTGTACATCTCTAACAGAGAGAAGTCCTTGACCTGCCAAAGCCTAGTACTGGAGATAATGCACCAGGCATGAAAAGGGAAACCACACAGATGGAAACAGTAGTGTTATTGCTAGGAAACTATTTAAACCAAGCCTACAAGTTTTTCAGCATCAGCAGTGGTAGAGAAAGGTTATCCCAATGGTAGGATGTGCTAGAAAGGACAAAATAGCCACAATAAATCTTGCCACAAATTCAAGATGTTACACTTTTACACCTCAGAATTACACCAGGAGAAACAAATCTGACACAAGCAAGCATAAACTCACATATGCTTACAGAAATACTTACAGAAAATACATCTCAGCAATACTTTCAACTATTTTTGACTGGCTGGATGATCACTTTCATAATGATATCTTTGACATACCAAGTCAAAGAAAAAGTCCTGGATGACATTTTTGCACATTTTAACAAAGCTTCAGCCTTTGCTCAACCAGCTTTCATATACCTTTGGCCAGTGTGCTGGGAACACTACCATTGACTCTTGGGCAAAGACAAATCAAAAAGTTTGGGAATTTGGGAACTCTCAGCAGCTGACTTCCTCTAGCCTGCAGGGAAAGCCAACAACAAACAGTCTGGTATAGAGCTGAAAAGTGTGAACTGCTTTGTAAGAAACAGTTGGTGCCTGACATACAAGTGTCAGTGGAGTAACCACCCATGAGTTATTCAGCAATTATGGTTGGCACCTATCGGCTAGATTACCCCTTCTTCTTCGTTCTCAGATGTCTAATAGCAAAGAAAATCTCCTTGATCATTAGCAAGTTATACTGTAAAAGAGGGCAAGAAACCTTGCTATCTCCTTATTCCCTGGCTGAGCTGTATGTAGCACAAACATCCCAAGAGAAAGCTCTGACAAAAAGCCAGGCCTGTTGGATGCGCACGAGCTGCAGCATTTTTCAGGTGATATCATTCCTCCTACTGCTTGGCCCGTGCTGTCTTGATGTGGGTTAGTCTGCAAATGTCATGATTTGGTCACCACCATACTAACTTCTACATTCTTCTGACTTCAAGGGAGAAAGTCTCTTCTGCCTTTCTCACCTGGCTTCAAATGGAAGTCTCATGAATGCTGCGGATTTAGTGCGTAGTTTTGTAATTGTGGTTTTATTTAAATTGCCACAAAAATGTTGGGTGAGATTAAACACAGCTTTCTCCTTTTGAAGAGGTCTGTGCTTAATATGACTTTTACACCTTGCTTTCTCACTAACTTTGAATTATTTTCTGCTTTGAGTCTAGTTGCACCTCCAGCTCCTACGCTGCAGTTGTGAGAGCCGTTCCTTGGTACTGTTCTAAGTGATATTTATGCATAAACTTTTGCTAATTGCTGATTCCATTGGCATTCCTGAACTTATGAATGAAGTTTTCATTCATGTTTATATATTACTTTCCAGCATTTGTATGTTTGTAATCATCAGGCTAAAAACAGCTTTGATTTACAGAGATGTAAACTGAAGGTAATTGAGTCAGGAAATATACTCTGTCATGTACGTGGAAAGTTGTTTTGTCTAGTATCATTGAGACTTGAGTTTATCAGAGAAACTTCTCAATTCCATAACTCAAAACAGTTTGTTCAGGATTGGTAACTATGGTTATGGCTACAATAATAAATGGTTTGGATCAACTGAAGTCAATCTCTAGAGCTTGTTTTTCCTGGGGGCTTGACATAGGTACTTCTACAGGTCACTGGGACTCTTAGTTCAGATAAACCCCAAGCTGGCTCCCACTCAGTGATACTCTGTGATTGCTGCAGCTCACCTCCCAGGCTAGTTCTGTCCGTGCAGAACCCAGGTCAGGCCCTGCAGTGCCCTTCCTGATGCCAACCCCCACTCAGTATGCAGGCAGCAGTTCAGCAGTTGCCTGAAAAGCTAGCTCTCTCTCCTGATCCGAGGAACACACGAACACAGACACACCCTCTGCAGAAATTACAGAGACTCACACAATTAGAATATCTCTGCGGCAATCCCTAGCCACCAACGATTTTCCCAGCCATACAATTGCTACTATTAGCAACACAAGTTCCCAATTTAACAAGTGGAAGCAAGATAAATGCCCACATCGTTCTGGCTTCTACCAGCTTTGTGATTCAGAGCACAGCAATCTGTTGCCCTTGGTCTCTTGGAAATAGTGCCCATTTGATAATTTCAATGACAATGCAGCACTTCTGGTCTGGTCTGGATATCTGAGGGCTTTGATTGCTTTGTCAAGGGAGGAGGTTCTGATAGTCAGGTTAATTGGGTCTATCATGCCCCCAGGACCTGCATCTTCTTTTCTTCCACTCAGCTGCCCATGTCCTTCCTCACTCTTTAAACTCAGCAATAGGTAACTCAACATAGAGACCCAAAACCAGGGAAGACAACTGAACAGTCTGGAATCAGCAGGGAGAGGAACTAAGGAAGCACCATGGGAGACGATGAGTGGTAGTAAGAGGTGATGTGATACACTACTTAGATCTTCTGTGTCCTTTTGCATTGCTGCCTTGTAGGTGAACGGCCATAACTGTTTCCTCTCCAATACTCTACTAACTTTTGGAATTGGCTCTGGTTTGGATGCCTTCAGCATGGGAAACTAGGCTTCCTGCCTCTCTATATCAAAAAATTTTGTCAGTCCTTTCCTCATGTATTGCCATGCTGCTGCATGACCTGTGTGCATAGCCCTTCTATTATTATCCTTTAACCTCCTCTGAAACTGTTAACATGTTATTGCTCAACATCTGCATCACTGGAATCACTTGTGTACATGCTTTGAATCTCATTTGTCCCTGAAGTAAGTGTTGATTATGTCAAGTATAACTACCTAGCCTTAGATAGTAGACAGAGCCCCAGACAGACAATGGGCCAACACACAGAAGGATTATATAGTCTTTAAAACACTGTAATTACATGCATTCAACAAGCCTGGCCTTTTCCCAGGGCTATCTCTGGGGATATTAGTGTTATCTATGGCTCAGGCAGGCAACAAGGTGATGACAGGGTCTCTTGCCCCCTTTTCATGTCTAACTTGCTAACAAGCAAGAAGATTTTCTTTGTTTATTAGATATTTGATATCTAGAAAGCAAACTGATGGCACTAGCTCAAATAGTTTGTCCACAGTAAAAGAGTAACAGCTATATTGTCCCAGTCCTTGGTCATGCTGGCTGCCTAGCAGTACTGCTTTGAGCAGTTCTCCTTCAAGAGTCCAATATTCCAGATGGGAACAGTTTCTGCAAGCATTCCTTTCACATAGGCCATGAAAAATGCTCAAACAAGGGTGAAGGGGGAAAAAGGTCAATGCAGTGAATAAACAGATACGGAACTGTAGCTTTTTAAAAGATGTCAAGTTCATGCAGCCTGGTCTTGGTGATAGTATCTGCACATACATCCCATTACAAAGCAAAGTGCCAATTCATCGATAAGCTGTAACACAGGAGTGTTGCTCAGACCTACTCAAGTCCTTCATATGGGATGATGCACTTGTTAGTACAAATATCCCTAAACCGGTGAGAAATTCTCAAAAGGCAGTACTCTTCCAGTTTGTTTTTAAGCCAAACCTATCATGACCAAAGCCTCAGTCATTAGAATGAGGAACAACTTCAGGCAATTTTAAATACACTTGCAGCTTCCTCAAACTGCCAGCTGTATCTTGATGCAGTGTACAACTGAAGGTTAGAACCTACTTCATTCAAAAAAATCAAGAAAGACCGGGCCTAGCAAAGCACGGATCACACATGTATGAGAAAACAAAACAGACCCTGGTTTATTTAGCTTCATGCAGGTCATGTGATGTAACTAATTCCAAATGGTTTTGGTCTCCGTACAGAAACTTCCAGTAGAAGATTTAAAACATGTAATAATTACCTTCTTCCTTTCATGATCCTTCTGACAAGGCCTTAATTTATGATGCTTTTAACTAGCATACATGTATCCTAAGGCTATGATGGGTGCACATTTATTTAAGTCAAAAGATAAATCTTAATGAAAGGGTTTTTTAACACAATAATTAACGTATTTTGATCATCATAACAGTAATTATTAGAGGCACAAAAACAGAATCAGATCTCAGGAGAAGCCATGACAATCCTAAATAGGGTGGAGTAGCAGCAATGCCCTATTATTTTGCTAAGAAATGATACATCAAAGTGGCAGCAGTGAATCATCATACACTACTAGGAACTGCATCTAGTGAATCCGAGAGACAGAAATATTAGATGCACTAACCTCTATCAAAAATTGCAAATTATAATCTCAAAGCAGATAGTGTGCAATATGCTCTCCTCATGCCTCCCCCAATATGATCACTCATCAGATTAAAAGAAAAGAAAATGGAAGAACTGCTAAAACATAGCAATTTTGGCTTGCTATGAAAGGTCTACCTATTTTTAGGAAAACAGTTTAATTCTGTGAAGAATTATAAATTCTCAACACATGTCAAATAACCTGAGCAGGCAGCCTTGTTATTTTAAAAACCTCTTACCTCAAAAAAACTCCACTTTTTCAGTGGGATTATACATATGATGGGAGGCAAAACCAGCAATGAAAAAAAGCACACCCACTCTTACATGCTGTCATCCGCCTCTTAGCAGAAATGACTAGTATTGTGATGTTTTGCCCAGCTGTTAAACCACAGTACCCTTTTGCAATGACACACAGCAAAGAAGTCAAACAAACTTAATACACTTGTTATAAAAAAAATCCTACTTATTTTAGCCCTGCGTCAGATTTACTTTAAAAATTAGTTTCTCCAGACTAGAATAAGTTTAACAATACACAAAGGAATCTCATGTAAAAAAATATACTAGCAAAAAGAGAAGAATAAAGAGTGCCTTAAAAAACCCCGATATAATACGGTACCTTTTCCAGTCAAAGATTCCTCTTGTATTTTCCTCACTGCCTCTTGGCCCTCACTCTCACTGTTTCCAGCTGTTACAATATAGAAAATGGAAAATTATTGATGCAATCAGCTTCAGGATAGTGAATACAAACATGCCACTATGAAGTGCCAACCATAGTGTAAAACCTATATGGTGTTTTAGGTGAAAAGGCATGATTTGTTACTGCCAGGCAGCAGAGGTTTTTGAAGAGGGCCATACAAATGCACTGCTGTTCATGGGAGTTCTGCCTGTTTATCTCATTTATTCGTACAAGATAGGACCATCTGCTGGCTGGACCAGCAGGACTGAGACATTAATCTGTGAGCCAAGTGAATTATATCACATTCAGATTCTACAAAAGCTTCGCTATAGATTAGAGCAGACCTCCGCTTGCTCTTTTTCCAAAATGAACACATCCACAGTTGGAGGAAAAGCCCCACTAGCCTGGCCCAAATTTTCAGGAAAAGTATTACTAGCGCTAGCACAAAATGTGATTGATCATCAAATAAATGCTTTTTGTGCCATTTAGCTTAAGTAGGCAGTTAATAAAGGCCTGACATTTATAAGGTAATTTTTTGATAACTTGTATCAAAAGGAAAAAACAAGCACAAACCAAATAGTGCACATGGAAGTACAAGCTAGAATTTTCAGGTTAAGTTTAACATTCCATTTATCCATCCACAAATTATTTCCACAGCATGACACATCAAAAGACCAATTGTTTATTACTTAATCTGGACATAAATACTGATGTCTCTTAGAAACTTCATGAAGTTGCCTCCTCCTTTTCCTAATTATATAAACCTCTGCCTTGGTTTCTATACAGGCTTTATCTCACAGCACTTTACAAGTGTCCTATCTTCTCATTCCTTTGGTAGGTATAAAGCAAAAGTTTCAGGTTTTCTACCTTTTTTCCACTTTTTTTTTAGTAATAGTGAATCAGCTCTACAAAAGACAAGGAAAGAGTCACAGCGTCACAGAATAACTTGAAGTTGCAAGGGACTGCGGGAGGTCACTTGGTTCAACCTCCTTCTCATGTTAGTACGTATATGCTTGGTTTTACTTTAAGATGTTAGAACATGCTTTATAGTGTTATTACACTGGATTCGTTTCATCTCACAGAGAATGTGTTAAAAAATTGAGTAATATCTTTGAGACAGATCATGTGTCATCCACTGGTTGCAGGAGCTGAAGGCTTAGAGCACCAAACAGAGATTTTGGGGCCAACCTGAACACTTTGAGAAGGTAGACTAATGCATTATTTTGAGGATGGAGTTTTTGCTGTGCCTCTGCAGTAAAAAACAATGATTTGCAACACATCTTTGTTTTCATTACATTCAAGAAGAGTCAATATTTACATAAATGTAGCCAAAATAAAGACATTTAGCATTCCAGATACTGAAAATAACCTTCACATAAAACCTAGGTCTGTAATAGTTCACTAACTATGGAGTTATATTGCTCAGATTGATCAAGAAAAGAAGAAAGCAGAAGAAAAAAGAAGAGTATTTTCTTTTTGCTGTTGTTTTCTTCCCCTCTTAAAACCATCTAGCCTTGTACAGAACAGAAACATTCAGCTTGATGCTAATTTCCAGATATAGATGCAGCATCAACAAACAAACCCTGCAGTGAAACTGCCATTCCTGGGGAAATCTGTGCACAGGGGTAATGGGCAAGAGATCAATTTCCCTCACTGTGTCACCTCAAGTGTTGTACTAGAGTAAGATTTCAAACTCAGCATGTTAGTACACCACAGAGAGGCTAGAAATAAAAATACTTTCTTGCCAATTCTGTGAAGATCTTATTTGATTACTCTTTCATTCAGCACTCCTCACACAGAGAACAATCTTATTAAAGCCTCCAGTGTCTTGATTTAACCCTCTGTATGTTCACTTAATTCTTTTAAAACAGGTTGTGTTCACAACAAATTTTAATTTGCTTTATTTTGCTGCTTTATAAATGGTTATTCATTAAAACTCAGTGCCTTCCAAATGGGCTTGTTTTATTCAAATTTGCATATTTTTCCACTCTAGACCAACATGAAAAAAAAAATTCTTTTCCTGAACAGTCACTTCAGATATCTGTTCCTAGCCTGAATCAACAGAGAGTTTGAAAACCAGGTACTGGAGGATGTAGTATGGCAAAATTGAAATTGCCTCAGTGAGGGCTGCTACTGTAACAGAGGCTTGTGAAATACTTTCAAACAGAATCATGTGAGAAAGAATAAAGACACAAAACAAATGACCAAAATCCTTACTAAAAATTAAAAGGCCCATATACCAGAAGGAAACCATAAGATTGGAAAAGTAATCTATGCTTCTGAGTTAGCTTTAGGAGATCAGAATCCCATTGCTGAGGATGAGGGAGAAAAAAGGGCCGTTGCACTGCTGTATTGCTTCACTTCTAGTACATCCTTCTGGGATCCTCTAAGCAAAGGCATGAAAAAGAACCTCCTCCTTTTAAGTGCTACATTAATAATTTTAAAAATACTTTTAAAGTCATCAAGCTAACACATAAGTTTTAGGTTGGGAAAAAGAAAAAAATTGTATCTTCTTGATGAAGATGAGTCACAGAATCAAAGAATGGTAGGAATTGGAAGTGAATCCTAGAGAATTTATCCACTCTAAGCACCATAGCATCTGTGAGGCATAAGACTGCTCTGGATTTGAGTGGTTTGGAGGGAAGAATAAGAAAGGGAAGCCAGACAATGACTTTTAAAACAGTGAGAGAATCTGAAGAAAAGCTCTGAGAAAAAGGGATTCAATACCATGAGAGCTTAGATCATCAAAGTACCCAAAACCCTAATAATCTTGCCTTTCACACTAATTTAATGTGTTTATTGGGAACTCAAAATAGATACAGTTGTCTCAAGAACTGTTTATGCAACCTGTTGAGTGCCCTGTCTGATGTTTTTCTTCTACTTAGTCCCCACAGTGAAAAATTCAGGTGAGACTGATTCAATAACAATGCTGACTAGACATAATTCTGAAAATAAAACTAATAACATAAAAATGAATTCAAGTCTGAATGGATGGACCTGTTTAAAATGTCATTTTAATGGCATGAAAAATTCTAATTATTTGTAAAATACTGAAACTAATTTTGAAAAAAAAATGATGGGAAATAGATTTAACCACAAGACTAAGTACTATGATCTAAAGTTCAAACAGAAGCACACAGAAAAATTCTTGTCAGCAGCAATAGGCTTTGGATCTTATCCTAAAGCTCAGGCTCTGACACCTGACTCAGCTAAGCAGATCCTAACTTTAAAAGTTCTTTCAGGGATTTCAATAGAATTATCACAGAAGATTGCTCAGTCTGAATAAGGATGACAAAAACAGAGCCCATAGAAACTCAGCATGGTTCAGAAACATTTACACTACTGCTAGTTAAGGGGTCCTGATACACCTATATGTGTTCTTTATACAATATTTTTAATTTCTTTGAATGTAAAAATCTCTCCACAAGAACAGTTTCTACTTACGCTCTTGATTTTTGTACAAAATTGATCCTGATAAAAAAGAAAGATCTTTTCCAATTCGTGTTTCACAAAAGGAGAAATTGCCCATCTTGACATTTCAAGGGCATTATAAAGGAATTTAGTCTAGGAACAACAATACAGCCTGTAAAGCTGAAGGTGATTTGGGGAGAGTGAACTCCCAAATCCAAAGTTAGCAGGGAGAAAATTTCCTGACTTTCAGTAGAATAACTCAAGTAAGAACTTTTTTAGATGAACACCAAGAAGATGCAAACCACTCAGGATGCAGTAGTCCAGAGTAAGACCTGACACTGAAAGCCTGGAGCCCAAAAGCCACCCTGTGCACCACAGCACCCCTCAGCCTACCATAAACCCCAGTGCCCAGGGCAACCATGTTGGCACATTGCCTCTCTGCCCTCCTCACACACCTCAGCCTCTGGCAAGTGTGATCCCCTCATTCATCGGTGTCTGGGGAACCTGTCTGCTAGAAGTGAACACTCATCCCCTGACTCATTTAGATGTAATTAAGTGTGAGTTAATCCCCAAAAGGATATATGACTTTCCAGGGATTGCAGCCTGCCCCATGGCCCTACCCTCTTCCCCCTGATCACTTCAAGTAATCCAAGTTTAGAAGTGGTGCCCATAAACTCTAATGCATATGTGCATTACCAGGAGAAGCTTGTTGTATGGTAATAAATTCTGTATAAAAGTACATCATCTGATTAAGGAGTTGCAGAGGGTGATGGTTAGGTTTCTTTGTGCAACAGAATTTAAAAAAGATTTCAACTGGAAATTTGAATTAAGGTGCCTCCTCATAGTAGCATAATCCTCGTTATGATTGAAGTGGAACTGATTTCATTGCAGTGCCAGCCTGAAAACAGGGCTTGCAAGGGCAATCAAAGCTTCAAGAGGTAAAGAAGTCCAATCAGATGGTGTTATGGGGATTAGGATTTTGTTAGCATACATGGCACTGCACACAAATAGCATATGCCCAAAAGAGAAGAGTGACTGTCCCAAAAAATCTCTGAAGGTGAGAAATTTGAACTCAGTAGGAGTATTTCTTAAAAGAATCTATAATGTCTTTAATTTTAAAATAATCTTGACTAGAAAAAGGAATATAGAACTTTGGTCTCACTCATAAAACTTTCAAGTCATGAATTTGTTATGCAACAATGCTAACTATAGCAATGTGACCTTAAATAAATAGAAAAAAAAACTTTCAGAGAGTGATACAAAGCTTCTTTATGTCTAGAGATAAACAGTTCTTTTGTCTTTCAGTTCATTGAATAACAGTTACAATTAAATATGTGCCTTTTTTATATGAAAGGATAAAATACCATTGTAAGTGTTCCTTTTAAGAAAAGAAGCAAAACTGCATAAGAAGGAGGATGTTAGTTTGCAAAGAGAAAAGCAATAGTCATTCTTGCCCTCGGTTTCAGGAACCCAAGGTGTTCCAAGAAGTTAAGAACAACCCTGTTTATCAAACTAGACAAGTGCCGTGTTTCCAACAACAACCTGTGGCAAGTGCTTAAGGAAAAGGTATAAATGACAACATTAAGCCTAGGAGTGCTATTTTCCAACACACTCTCCCAGTAGCAAGAAGTTTCCCAGATTTCCTGAATCTTATCTAGCCTCTCAATGAACCTATTTTACACTACTTCATCTAATGGCACTTTCAATTCATTCAAGCATTTGGCCATGAAAGGATTCTGCGACAACAGGCTCTGTGATTTAACAACATACTTAATTGCATTTTAAAAGTTGTACTTCAGTAGTTTGTTAAGGTTTTTTTTTCTTCTTCTTTTGTATGTTCTCTACTCTGTGTAGAGTAAGACAGGGAACAGCCACTTCTCATTCACTTTCTCTATACCATTCATAATTGTATGATATCACACCTCAGCCATCTCCAGAAGAACTTTTGTTTATTGGCTCCACCTTGCACAGAGCCATCCTATCCTGCTCACTATCCCTCTCCCATTTTTAGAGCTCAACCAGACTCATTTTCAAGTGTTCACAAAGAATGAACCAATGATTTCTAACCAAGAAGAGAAACACTTCCTGTCCTGCTTTCATCTTCTTTCCTGCTAACTAATAAGATTTTATTTTTATGGCCAGCAGTAAATACTGAAGACATCGTCCAGCTTTCAACAGTAAACACAATTTTAATTTTTTTTCAAGTGGTAGTATTTAATTTAGATCCTATTCCTGTAAATAGATATAACAAGCTCGCCACTAGCCACTTCAAAATCTTTTGGCATGGATCTTGCCAAAGGCTTTTAAATATCAAGTCTAAATTAATTCACACAGTTGTTGAAATCTTCAAAGCATTTAATAAATGCTTAATGAATAAGTTAAATAAATGACTGGGAAAACCACACTAACTTTTCCAAAATTTATAATCACATATTCAACTCTGTATTTTATATAATGTCTGACATTTTTGTCAATATAAAAATCACACTCACTGGGCTATACACAATGTCCCTCCCAAAATTTGCCCTAAAGACATATTTACCCATTTTACACTTCTCCTATATTAAAGATGTTTTAACGTCCTATCCAGAGGATAATAGTCCAGAAATGTTTTATGATAGTGAGGGATTTTAGTTTTAATCACACTGGTTTGTTTTAGACTATTTTAATCTCTTTTCTGATGGGTGGTACTGTATTTATACTGAGTTTGTAATAATCTCCACATTAATCACAAGCACTGTGCATTTTACATGCTTCTTTCAAAAGAGATAGTAAATAGTGGTTGTCTGTACAGAATATATGTTTAGATTGAAGACTTCAAGCTCATTCAGTTGTTCTTCATAAGGATGCTTCTCCATGCCCTTGAAAAGCTTGTTTTCCTCTAAACCCTTTAAATTTTTATGCTATCCATTTTGAAATAGGCAGAAATAGAGCTCAACACAACACAGAAGGTGCTGGCACACAAAGGATTAATGCAGTTGAATCAACTAAAGTTGTCAATTTTGTTTTGCTCCTTTTCTAACAATTTCTAATATTTGTTTGGCATTTTGCAAGCTACTGAGTACAGAATTTTCCTAGAATGATCTATTTTGACCCCAAGATCTTCCTCCAAAGTGATGATGATCAACACAGAACTCATCATTTCCTTTCCTGGAATTCAGATTTTTCCCCATGTCCATCGCTTCACACTGATTTACATTGAATTGCGTGTGCCTTTTAACATTCAGCTTCTTATAGTCTTCCTGCAGCTCTTCACACCAGTCCCTGGTCTTTATTACCCTGAATAATTTAATACAATTTGAAAGACTTGTCACTTCACTATTTGCTTCTTCTCTAAAATAATATGTTGAAAAAGTGTTCCAACACATATCATTGTTGAATTCCAGTGGTAACACCCTTTCTACTGAGAAAATAAACATGTCTCTGGTCTCTCATAACCTGCAAAGGTACTGTATGAATGTAATAGCATATGCACTTGTCCTTTGGGCTATATAGCGTTCTTAATAGCCTTAAGAATTTGGCTTTACAATTTCTAGAAATCCAAACAAACCATACCAACCCAAATCTCTCATATCTACATGACGGTTGTGCTCAGTTATCAAAATATTTCACTATGCAACACACCTGCACAGTTGACTGAGTTACATTTCTACTTGAGATTACTGCCCAAAAGAGAATTCTATTGCTCTTAAATTTCTTTTCAGATGATTGACATTATCTTAATAATAGTTTCAAATGTCCCAAGGAATGCTTTAATGTTCATAAACAAGTCTTAAAACACTACCAATGATAAAAGAAATCTATACATTTTACAGCTGTAATGTTCAAAATGAATAAATATAAACAAATACATTTTTAAAAAAATACGACATCTATTTAAAGCAAGGACAGTGACAGTCTTCAACAGAAATTAAGGACTAAAGTGTTTGACAAAATTCTTATGGATTTTGAAGGTTGTGTGTGTCTGTGTGCACATGCCTAGTATATAAATAACAAAGAGCATTTTAAGTAGAGTTTTTCATAAACCTGATTATAGTGTACTAATATGTTAAAAACTTAATTGAATGACAATTAAAAGGCAACCTGTGTGCATTTTCTGAATATTCATATCAGAAAAAGGGAACCATCACCCTCTTTTAAAAGGCTGGTAACATTTTGACACTTCCTGGCTAACTCTACAACTCATTCAGGCCTAACAAAACCTGGCTAAAATTAGGAAGATAAATACTTTTCTAGAAAAAAAAAAAAACCCAAAAAAAACCACCTCACACATCTAATATATCTATGTGAGAAAAAACTATAAAGTATCTCATATAAACTTTCAGTAATTGAAATAATATCAGACTGTCTTTGAAAATGAACAATTGCACCATCATGATAGAGTTTAATTATCCTTCTAAAGTCACTTCTAAAGAATTTTCTGATTTATAGTGCAGAGAACCCAGCTTTACAATTAGAAACTACCGTGAATGAAAGAGATGACAAAAATACCTCTTTCTTGATCTTTTACAAGGCTTACAGAGGTCACACAGAAGTCCTCAGTCTGGTGACAGAACTACATTTATTTATGCCAAAATTGCATGGCTCAAAAAAGTCACTTGAATATATATACACATATAGAAATATAATGGGACTGTTTCCATCAGAATGTTAGCCCATCTTAGAAAATCTTAACACTGACATACTCAGACACTAAAGATTGTCCTGTCCTGAACCTGGTGTTTTATGCAAAGCAGCATATGTCTTACTTTCTCAACCTGAAAATCTTTTGATTTCCATTCACCATTATCAGGCAAGATTATCAAGGCTTCTTTATTACATGGTAACACACTTTTTTTTCCCCAGCCTTCCCTTCTAGACTCATAGAATCATACTGATTGGGAAAGACCTTTAAGATCATGTAGTCCAACCACTAATCTAACACTGTCCAACACTAAACCATGTCTCTCAGCATCTCATTTACACATTTTTTTTAAATATCTCTAGGGATGGTGACTCCACCACCTCCCTGGGAAGCCTGGTCCCAATGCTTAATAATCCTCTTAGTGAAAAAGTTCTTCCTTATATCCAATCTAAACCTCCTCTGGTGCAACTTGAGTCCATTTCCTCTTGTTCTATCACTTGTTACTTGGGAGATAAAACCAACCCTGACCTCATTTCAACCGTCTTTCAAGACATTCTAGAGAGTGATAAGGTCTCTCCTCAGCCTCCTTTTCTGCAGACTAAACAACCGCAGCTCCCTCAGCTGCTCCTTGTAACACTTGTTCTCCAGACCTTTCACCAGCTTCAATGACCATCTCTGGACACACTCCAGCACCTCAATGTCCTTCTTGAGTGAGAGGCCCAAAACTGAACACAGTATCTCGGCTGCGGCCTCACCAGTGCCCAGTACAGAGGGACAATCACTTCCATGGTCCTGCTGGTCACACTATTTGTCATACAGGCCAGGATGTCATTTGCCTTTCTGACCACCTGGGCACTCTGCTGTCTTATATTCACCTGTCTGTCAATTAATATCCCTAGGTCCTTTACCTGCAGAAGCCTTTCCAGCCATTCTGCCCCAAGCCTGTATCGTTGAACGAAGCTGTTGTGGCCTGTTGCAGGACCTGGCACTTGGCCTCATTAAACCTCATTTATGCACATGCACACAAAACACCATCTTCAATATCAGCCATTGGTCAGTAGGCACCAAAAGTGGTATGTCATTTACTTTTTCTCTCTGAAAATGAAATTGCAAGCTTATTTATCCCAGTGTGCCTTGACTGTGAATAGTCACCACTGGCAGCAGATTTCCCTAGCAAGGGTCTGCTGTCTGTCATGAGATTTTCCTGAAGAAGGGCTTTTGCCATGCTGACTGCGAGTAATACTATTTACAGACTGGCAAAAAGTCTCAATGAAACCAACTCAAAGAAAATTATTTTCATCATTTCAGCATTCACACCAACTTTTTTCCCAGTGAAAATCTGAGGGCAGAGTGAGCAGCAGCCACAGAGAAAGACCATCAGTGAAAGAAAGGAGTCTCATGTACCAGTGCTGAGACTGGGAAGGAAGAATCTGTAAAAGCACTGTGCAGCTGTTTACTGAAAATGCTCTGAGTGAGCCTTTTCATACACTGCCTGTTCATGTTCCATAAGGTAACATGCTTTCTACTTGTTTTCCACATTCCATTGGTAAACTGGATTTAAATTAAGTTACTTCAAACATTTCCTCCTCTAAAATGCCCAATCGAGTCAAAATCACATCCGTCACAAATGGTGAATCATCTTCACATCAGACATTCAGGTTTGACTCATTTGCCTGCTGCAGGGACGTCAGTCTATTGCTAAATATTCCCATTACTGAGTCCCTGTAATGGGAAAGAAGTATTCAGTGAATGAGCAAGACTGACTATGAGCTACACATAAGTCTCTTTTGCAAGCCCAAATTCACCTAAAATCCACACTTTTTTCACATAAGCTCACGCCTACATACAAACATAGGGTGAAAACATTTCTGAAGTAGAAAGCCTGAGCACACATGCTGTCTTATTTGAGGCTTACATCTTTGCTTGCATGGCCTGAAGCTGAATGCCAATGTGCCAGTGGGTATTTTAAGCATTCTCTGGACACTTGGGGCCAACAATTAGCAACAAGGATGGAAGGTCATTGCCTTTAACATGCCTCTGAGGCTGTTTTAATCTTGCAGCTGGAACAAAGCCTGAGACTATCCATTCTACTGACAAGGCTTTTTGTTCTGAAGAGTTTTGAAGGCAAAGAGGGCTGTGACTCACCAGGCTCGGTGTTTAGGTCAGAGTTTGCCTGAAAGAATTGAATCGGTTGAAAGTCTTACTCATGAAATGCTTCCTATAATTAATTTAATTAATTTACAGTTGTAGAGATTTGTAATGCAAATATTAATGTTGGTACAACTGAAGAATGAACGGAAGTATGTGTCTCTAAGCTTCAGAAGAAAAAGCAGAGCAAAGAGTTAAAAGAATGTCCCTTAAAGGACATGTTTCCAGGACACTCAACCTGTGTTGTTTATATCAATGCCACTGCACATGGGAATTGCTGGCAGACCATGCACTCTGCCACCAGAAAGGTAACATCCGGGTTGCAGCATTATCACCTACACCATTACTTTTCCTCTTGTCTCACCCAAAAAATAGGCTTATGCACATAGCCTATATTCCAGACATGGAAAAATGTGCTAAGAATTGATGTCTCCTAAAGGGTATAAAAGCCTCCATAAACTAGCCTGTCATTTCAGATCAAGAAGAACCAAAGAGACAGGAGGAGGACTCAGTAGCTGGTGTATCTTTTCCCCTGCTGCACACAAGTGATACACGCCTGACCACATAAGCACACACATCTTGGTGTGTGTGAGAGTAAGGGTGTGAGTGAACGAGATCTATGAGAGGGTGATTGTGAGTTGAAAAAAATTAGCTTATTTAGAGATCTTGTAATTAAATGTTACTTTTTCTTCCCCAAACATCTCACACCGAATTTTGTTACACAAAATACCCAAAACAATAAATGGTATAAAATAGGTCTTAAAAAAGAACTAATGCTCTGTGTTTCCATGACTGTAAGCAAAGAGAAAGATTTTTTTGTTTTCCCCATGACTACATTTTTGCAGTCTGCCTTAAACATGAAAAACATCTTCATTAGTGAAATATTAATGCTGACATCATTAGCTATCATCTAGCTACATATAGCAGCATCTGCCCAAATGTCACAGATGCTTGGTTTTGAAGCATCTATTAAATCATGTTTGAGAAAGTCATATCCCACAGTACACCTGTACACTTCCAATGTTAAGTCCATCAGTGTTACTGCCTGCACTAGACTAAAAATACATGGCTAATGTATTCTTTTATTGTTTACTGTGGAGTTGTTGGGGGAGGTTTAAGATGCCTACACAAAACCTTAGAGAAAGCATATTCTGTATAAAAGCTAAATAAAACGGCATCACCAACTATTATGAAATACCAGCCTCCAGTGACTTATAGTGTAAGTTATAGTTTAGGTAAAAATCTAGTTAAAGAAAGAAAAAGGAAGCAAAATGTAACATCTTAAACATAGGAGTATTCATGACATTACGCACAGATTTAGTAGATATAGTAGTGCATGTATACGGTATAAAACCTTAACAAAATAGAGAAAAAAAGTCTCACAATATTTTATGTAGCAGAGAGAAGAAATTGTGCCCTTAGGACATTTTTAAAGTTCTACAGAAATTCATCTATCCTAATATCAGATGTCTCAGTCTAACACAGTCACCTTATAAACTCTTTATAATCAATGAAGAGAAATGCGCAGCTCCATAGAGTAAGTTGCCCAGCTCACCTCAGATTGACATGAAAAGTTCAATTTTTACCATGGATGAAGTTAGAACGGCTTCCTCTGCCCTTATAACACAGATCATCCCCCACTACAGACTGAAATATTCATTGAATCATAGAATGGTAGGGCTTGGAAGGGATCTTTAGAGATCATCTAGTCCAACCCCCCTGCAGAAGCAGGGTCACCTAGATCAGGTCATATAGGAACATGTCCAGGCAGGTCTTGAAGTCCTCCAAGAAAAGAGACTCCACAACCCCTCTGGGCAGCCTGTGCCAGGGCTCCCTCACTTGAACAGTGAAATAGTTTTTTCTTATATTTATGTGGGACTTTTTATGTTCCAGCTTCATCCCATTACCCCTTGTCCTGTTGCTAGCTACTATAGAAAAAAGGGATGTCCCAACCTCCTGACATCCATCCTTTAGATATTTATAAATATTAATAAGATCTCCTCTCAGTCTCCTCTTCTCCAGACTAAACAGACCCAGTTCCCACAGTTCTCTGTCCCTCTTCAGCTGAGGAGCCCAAAACTGGACACAGGACTCCAGATGAGGCCTCACCAGGGCAGAGTAGAGGGGGAGAAGAACCTCCCTTAACCTGCTGACCACACTCTTCTTGATGCATCCCAGGATGCCATTGGCCTTCTTGGCCACGAGGGCACATTGCTGGCTGATGTTCAGTTATTATCAATCAGGACTCCTAGGTCTCTCTCTGCAGAGCTGCTCTTCAGCAGTTCATTCCCCAGCCTGTACTGGTGCATGGGGTTGTTCCTTCCCAGATGCAGGACTCTGCACTTGCCCTTGTTGAACCTCATGAGGTTCCTCTCTGCCCAACTCTCAAGCTGGTCGAGATCCCGCTGAGTGGCAGCACAGCCTGCTGGGGAATCAGCCAGTCCTCCCAGTTTGGTGTCATCAGACAACTTGCTGAGGGTACACTCTGTCCCCTCATCCAGGTCGCTGATGAAGATGTTGACTAAACGTTCCTTCAAAGCTTTCACCAGATTTCCTCTTAATGAACATACACACCCTAACTTTGAAGTATAGCCTATCCTTAGTAGCAAGATAATAAAATATTTTTGTAATATCCATAGTTTTGAGGTTTTTATATGACCTTATTCTTTACTTCTTTTTTAAGGTAGCTCAACTCTTTTAAGTTTTGCAGAAAAAAAAGTCTCTTCTCCTTTTCTTTAAGATCTTCCAATGTGAAACATAAATTAAATCTTTATTTGTTCTAAATACTAGTAAAACTTTCTATCTTCCCCTGACATATCTTTACTTATACTGGAAAGAAAATACTCCTCAAAAGAAAAAAATGGCTTTCTGATATAAAAAATATATTAATTTTAGGAAAACAATTACCTATTATAACGTGCATGCCAAGTCTTGCCAAATGCTTCACAGTTTGGTAACCAATTCCTTTAGCACCTCCAGTCACTATAGCAACCTTTCCATTTTGTGTAGGGAAAACTATGAAGGAAAAGAAATAACACAAGTTTAGTTCACAATAGTAACATGATTAAGAACTTAAGTTATATTTTTGAGGTGTACACTTAACAGGCTATTCAAGACAGTACAATAAACAACCTCAAAAGAAAACTATATGGGAAAAAACCACCCCAAACTATTGAGCATCCACCATTATTTACTGCTCTGTAATTTTCCAGTATTAACAGTTCACAAAAGACTGAGATTGACGACACAAAATGCAAACAGCCAGTTCAGAAAGTTTCTCATTTCAATTTGCATACATTTTGTCATCCTGCAGTAATCCGCCCTTTAAAATTTTCACCTCGTTACAGAACAAAGTGGCAACTGTTACAAGTAAGCTCAGGGATGGTTTATTCCTTGTGTACAGGGGGAAAAAAAACCAGTTGGCAGCATGAAAACCTGAAAAGTTTAGGACTGACGAAAGGTAAGTCTCTACCAGTAACATGAGGGAAACAGCAAACAGCTCAATCAAAGATGACATGTCTAGAGGGCGGGACCCAGCTGATCTCATTTACTGGTGTAATTGAGCACTCTCCCTGTTGAAAATCACCCCAGCTCTCGCCTCAGAAGGAGGGGACAATTTATTGCATGAAACCCCTCACCTGCTTCTCCTACTTAGCCCAGCCCTCTCTTGCAGAAGCCATTGTCCCTGATGCCCACAGACAGCTCCACATCACCTCCACCCCAACAGGCACTCTTTAACCCAGGGCAAGTGGCAGCCCAGCAGGCAGGGCACACACACAAAGCAAGCCAAAAAACAGCTGGGATGGCCCTGGCAGGACGGCCACCATCCTGACTATGAGCATTCATGGTGGCCATGGGTTGCCCAATGTATCCCTCCAAGACTGAGGAAGCCCCTCGGCCAAAGGATAGCAAAGGTATGCTAATTTAACTGCTTGAAGAAGTCATGAATTAGGTCAAATATCAAATACAATTGTTTTTTATGAGGTGGCAAATCTTTCACTGTGTGGTCTTCAGACAACCAAGGTGAATTTCTGCTTGCAATTAATAAAAAGCTGATAGGTATTTGTACACAGAAAACGTTGCTGAATATTTCATTTTGCCACAGTACAGTGTCCGTAGGCAATGTTATAGATAGCAAATGTTAAAAAATTCTGACTTCCATCTATCAAAGGACTTTCTGGTTTGATTTCTAGGTTTTTAGTGGATTGCTTTGTTGTGCAACACAAGGTCACATTTTATATGGACTTAAAACATAGAACTAGCACTGATATAAGTCTCTTTCTTCACAGCAACTTCAAAAAAGACCCAGATTTCACCTCTTCTGAAATACATAGTTCTTTCCAACATGATTAAACATGAACTTCTGTTCTCTTCAGGTAACAATATAATTCTTCCCATCCATGCTGAGTGAGAATTGTCTGGAAGTGTTTGAAAGCTAATTCCTATTACAGTGATATCCATGCATATAGGTGCCCCAATATATACAACTTGAGCTAAATAAAACTTTGCCAAGAGCTTTCCTAAAGGGTTTCGGTTATAAGCAGTCCTGCAGCTTCCAACAAAAATATTTTTCATAATACACTCTTAGTAGAATACCCACATTTTTTTTCAACAGTTAAATCTAGAACGTAAAGCTAGGCCTTACATTAAATACTTGGGTAAACTGTCCACTCTGGTTATTTTTGTATTACTTAATACTTTTCCAGACTTGGCCATTTTAGACTACATTTTCCTGATCTGTTCTCTGTCAGTAAAGCAGGGAAAAAAAAAAAGGAATAATGAAGTGTTTTTGCAGGTTTTCAAAATACAGACAGGAAGTAAAGATTTTAAAGAGGAAGAAAAATAAATGCTCTTAGTGTGAAACAAACTGTTGTCACCTTTCTGTGAACAGACCTTGTGCTTCAGAGTGACCGGATATGCTTAAAAATTGCCAAGGAGACCTATTCTCTTTTCACCCATGGAGTGAACAATCCCTGCCTGAATGATCTGTGTTCGTAAAAGGAAGAACCATAAATGCCAGCTGTTCAAGATTGTGGACCACATAAAAGCACAAACACACTGCCTTGTACCAAAGGCATGCTGAGAGGAGACAAGTCTTTTAACCAGAAACGGGGCAATAGTCTTTGGAAGATGGCAGACCAATCTGAAACAAAGTTTTTTTCAGCTTTTGTGAGCTCAAAAAGTTCAAGACTCTGAAAAATAAACTCTTGCAAATGAAATACCTCTTTGTTCACTCAAGTCCATGTGGCAAGATCCATTCTGAGGCCTTTCCTGAGAGGTTGAACAGTTTTAAATCCATACAGGGAGCACTGGTATTGCCTTGGTGTTAAAGCAGGAAAGGCCATTTCTGGCCATAGTAGATCAATACACATTGTATTGATCTGTTGTATTGATGAACTGCATATGTACTTGTACAGAAAATGTTGTCCAGAAGGCAAAAACATGGGCTGAAATTCACTGAATAATTTTCTTTTAAAGTTTTGTTAATTCAATCATAAACTACATTGAAAACTGTGTGGAAATGTGAAAAAGTAAGTTGCACAAATGTGAGGTTTGCTTCCTCCCCAGAGTTCTCCCTTCCCATTTATCTTTCATACCACTTCATCTGTGCATTTGGGTATAGAATCCAGAGAACAAAAGAGAATTAAATCATTCCAAATTTTGTTTAATTTCACTATAGCTAACAAAAACCAATATTGTAGCAACAACAAAAGGAATTTCCTCAAGAGAAATTGCTTTCCTTTGGGCCTGAGTATCTTCTCTTTCTATTCTGTGGCCCGTGCCTCCACCTGCTTCCTCCACTCTTACAACATTGCCAGCCTGACATTTGCATTTTGCATGTTGCGTACAGGTGCTGTCACTCATTTCCATCACTGCATCACTATATCCAACTACTGAAGAGGTGAAATTTTCATGCTAAATTAATTCACTATAGAGGAAAAGAAGTCAGGGCTGGAGAAAGGGCAATAATATCAAAGAAAAATGGTAAGTCAGAAGAGCAAAATAATAACGGGTGTCACTGTGATGAAATGCTCCTCAGGAGAGAAAAATGAAGGAAAATACCTGGTCTTATCCTGACATAAGGACTACAAGGAAAAGGACAACTTTTTAATATACTTGCTAAGCTGCTCTCCATCATTTTTGAACAATCGTGGAGGACAGGCGAGGTGCCTGAGGACTGGAGAAAGGCCAGTGTCACGTCAGTCTTCAAAAAGGGCAGGAAGGACGACCCAGGAAACTACAGGCCGGTCAGCCTCACATCCATCCCTGGAAAGGTGATGGAACAACTCATCCTGAATGTTATCACTGGACATATGAAGGAAAAGATGGTTATCAAGGGGAGTCCATATGGATTTACCAAGGGGAAATCCTGTTTGACCAACCTGATAGCCTTCTATGAGGGCATAATCGGCTGGCTAGATGAGGGGAAAGCAGCAGATGTCATCTACCTTGACTTCAGCAAGGCTTTTGACACTGTCTCCCATAACATCCTCATCAGAAAGCTCAAGCAGTGTGGCTTGGATAAGCGGATGGTGAGGTGGATCAAGAGCTGGCTGAGTGACAGAGCCCAGAGGGTGGTGATCAATGGCACAGAATTGAGTTGGAGGCCTGTGGCCAGTGGAGTTCCACAGGGATCGGTTCTGGGGCCAGTCTTGAGTGTATCCTCAGCAAGTTGGCTGATGACACCAAACTGGGAGGACTGGCTGATTCACCAGAAGGCTGTGCTGCCATTCAGCGGGATCTCGACCAGCTTGAGAGTTGGGCAGAGAAGAACCTCATGAGGTTCAACAAGGACAAGTGCAGAGTCCTGCATCTGGGGAGGAACAACCCCATGCATCAGCACAGGCTGGGGAATGAACTGCTGGAGAGCAGCTCTGCGGAGAGAGACCTGGTAGTGCTGGTTGATAATAAACTGAACATCAGCCAGCAATGTGCCCTCGTGGCCAAGAAGGCCAATGGCATCCCAGGATGCATCAAGAAGAGTGTGGCCAGCAGGTCGAGGGAGGTTCTGCTCCCCCTCTACTCTGCCCTGGTGAGGCCTCATCTGGAGTCCTGTGTCCAGTTCTGGGCTCCTCAGCTCAAGCGGGACAGCGAACTTCTGGAGAGTCCAGCGCAGGGCCACCAAGATGATCAGGGAACTGGAACATCTTTCATATGAGGAAAGGCCGCGGGAACTGGGGCTGTTTAGTCTGGAGGAGACTGAGGGGGGATCTCATTAATATTTACAAATATCTAAATGGTGGGTATCAGGAGATTGGGACATCCCTTTTTTCTGTTGTATCTAGCAATAAGGGGTAAAGGGATGAAGCTGAAACACAAAAAGTTCCATTTAAACAAAAGAAAAAACTATTTCACTGCGAGAGTGATGGAGCCCTGGCACAGACTGCCCAAGGAGCATGTGGAGTCTCCTTCTCTGGAGGTCTTCAAGACCTGCCTGGATGTGTTCCTATGCAACCTGATCTAAGTGGACCTGCTTCTGCAAGTAGTTGGAGTAGATGATCTCTAAAAGTCCCTTCCAACCCCTACCATTCTATGTTTCTATGATACATGAACTTTTGGTCACAACAGCCACTCAAAACAGGTACATTACCAACCTGCAATGAGAGCATGACAGACTCCACTGCACAAAAGCGTCCAGTGAGATCCTACATTACAGAGAGCTTTAAAATAGGCCTGCTTGTAGCAGTAGCTCCAAGGACATAAGGAAGCACCCAGGGAGAAATGAAGGCTGCAGACACATGGAATAATGGCCAGTATCTGTTTATTTACAGCAGGCATAGAATACAACTTCAACACAGAACGATTTTGAACAGACACAACACTGCATGTCACATCTCAGTTTAGTGGCTCACTTCTGCCAAAATGGGAAACAAAGAGAAAAAATGAAACACATTTTTGCAGGTGGGATGCAGGGGGACAACGATGACATAAGAACAACCAAAAAATCCAAACAAATAAAACAATCCACCAACAAAATAATCTCTCAATTCTTAATTTTTATTAATCTTAAATTAATTTGAATCTGTAAAAAAGGTGTACTGTTTCCATTGAGACAGATACTTTAATGTAAATTGAATCTCCATGAAAATGAGACACTGCTAGTTCTTACATCAAAAAAAAGTGCTCAAGATCAAATCCAGGCTGTATGTGTATGCCAGTGGCTGCTACAGTGAAAGGCGGTTTGTTGATGCCCTGTTCCCACTAGGACTCCACTGTTGGGAATTTTGAGAAATATCCACCTTTTCATCACCTCTTCCTAGATGAAACCCATCAGCAAACTTTCAAAGCAGAGCTGGGCTCAGCCTGGTTTTCCAGTAGATCTTGGTTTATCTTGTGAGAGAGGTTGAGCTGAGCATGGCTGGAGGCTAGGAGCCTTCTGTGACAGGAGGCAGTGGAGATCCAACACCTTTGTGACTCTGGGAGAGATTCCCTCGGGTGTTTCTTGCACCTCATTTGAAACAACCCAGCTTGTTCTGCCTCTTCTCCTGGTAAGCAGGTAGATACTGATGTCAATTAGATAGGCGTAATGCTGGGGATCTCACTATGGGATATGAGAACCGTACAGCCCAGGTGCTAATGAAATCTCCTGGCCAAGCACTAGCTGTTACAGTCCCTTTGTGTTTGAAGAAACCAGCCTGCAGTCCTTCAGTGCTGCTTTATCATGACAAAGTCTGAGAAAGGCTCCTTCCAGGCTGAAGGTTCTGCCTGCATCCCAACATATTTGGAAGAAATAAGCCTGTCTTTTTGCAAGTGGACCAAGCTCAAGCAGAAAAATAAGGCAGATTAATTCTGTAATAAATATGTCCAGCCATAAAGCTATTTTAAAATAATTATTGTCTTTTAAAATATACTTCTCCTTAATCTGAAATAACTTTCATGTACAGAGAAATCTTCACACAAAGCTCATAATACAAAGAATTTAAGGCAACTCTGTAATTTTTTAAAAAATACTAATTTTCAAGGAACTCTTAAAGAAGGCTGTCAAGACGTTTCTGCAACTGCCAAGACCACAGAAAGAAAACAGACTGCAGCCCCCTATCAGTGACAACTTCCATATCAATGATCAGCTCCTGTGAGCAAAATTTCAGCTCTGGGGTACCGATGGGGATAGCCGAAGTAGCCAAATCAAAACAAAAGCATTAAATGTTTGTCTTTGCAGAAACATACTGTATGAACACAGACAATGCAAACCTCAGGGAAAAAAAAGGGAGAAAGAAAGAAAGAAGTATTAAAAGTTTATTAAAAGCAAATTGCATCAAATTTATACAAAGTTCCATCTCATCCACTGTGAAATATTATGAATCATGTGGACAGTAAAATATAATATCTTTACATTCATCACATCATTAAACACTCTTTTTAAGATATCGAAGGCCAAAGGCAAAATTTAGATTATCTGAATCAGTCTCCAGTCCTTATCAGGCAAAAAAGACCACTACCCCCAAAGGCATCTGAAAAGCTGGTCAGAGGTACCACCCTGCCTGTACTTCCTGAACTGGGCACTCAACACAGGGACTTCAGTGGCATTTATACTGAAGAGACCCCCCCCTAGACAAATCCTAACAGTTGGATTTTTTTCTTTCTCTTATAACTGAATGATTTACATGCAGATATTTTGCCTGAAGGTAACTAGCAGAACCACAAATGGAAAAATTAAGAAAAAATAAAAAGGAAAAAAAGATAAAAGAAGCCACAATGACTATTTAGTTTGATGGCAGAATAACAAGAGTCAAGTTTGGAGCTGTTTCTGTACAGCAACACCAAGTGAGAAAAAGAAGGCAAACAGTAATTGCCAGTCCTCATCTAATGCCACAGAACAAAGCACAGTCGAGTTCTTCTAGTTGGCTAAAGAATTCATACAGTTCAGTCTACCACCGAATTACTGAGTAGTTTTTCCTAACCCAACATCCGACTCTTTTTCCCTGATCTACACTGCAGTAGTGCTGATATTATGGCCATTAAGATCCCTTTCAGAGAAGATGTAAAAAAACAATTTATTTGCTACTCCAAGAGGCAATCAATAGGCTGCTGGGGAATCCATGCAGCTTTCAGTAATTGACTTTTGTGTAAGCCTTACAGTAACATCTCTGTAAACTTCTGTTCTGGAGAAACCAAGTAAACAGAGTCCAGACTCAAAAAAAAAGTCATTCCTGGACTATTGTAACAGAAGACAACTTCAGGTGCTCAAGTCCTTGAGGAATAAAAAACTGAGAATCTTAGGGTATTTTTCTTGTATGACAACAGCATTCACCAATAGAAATGTTGCATATCCTAAACCTGTGCAGATGATCTTTCAAATGCAAATGGTCTTCCCAAATTTGCACACCAAAACATCTTCTACCTCTCTTGCTCCCTATCACTTTCCTAAGGAACATCAATATGCAATCAAGATTGAAGGCTTTTAATGCTGTAAACCAGGTAGGTGGCAACCAGCCTGACTAGTCCTTCTGTGAAAAGGTATCCTGCTGGTTTCAGCAGTTGAGGCTATCAGTCCTTCTGCTGATGAACAACTGTCATGCGCACATGCGCACTGGTACATGACCAACAGGTCCAATGTACCCTGAAGTGATGGGATGCACTGTGTAAGGGTGACTTACTTGCCCACAAAGAGTATCTGTTCTCAAAACAACTGGAATTTTGCACCAGGTAAGTGACAAGACTCCTAGCTTTTGTCTTACTTTATTTCTGCAGAAGTCAACCCAATCATGAGGAAAAGGAGGTAACAGAGACAGGCTGGCCCGGGAGTTACTCATGGGAAGGGAAAGGTGTTGAAGAACCAGAACAGCAGGAGAAACCAAACCATGGAAATGTGTCCCTTACCCTACAAACGCATAGTATCTCAAGGTGCTATTAATGGAACAGCAGCAGCCAGATGGCTATAAGAACTTCAGCAGCTAGAGGAAGATCTAATTTAAGAAGCCTCCCACACAGCCAATGATAGGGGAAATGGATTGTTAATAACCGCTCGCAAAACCACAGCAAAGCCCCTGGCATCTGTAAGACCAAGTTTCTTGTTTAACCTTTGCACAAGGAGCACACGGGTCCTAAGACACTGTGTGCCAACAAACAGTAGCTCACACTTACCATTGCTGGAAATTCATGGAAGCTCCATTCCCTGTATTTCAGGCTGGGATATCCAACACAGGAGCACACGTGCAGCCCATGTCCTGTGACACGGACATTTCCATAACACAGCCGAGCTCCTGCACACATGCAACGTGGGCAGTGGCAGTAACCCGTCTGGGCTGCCTGGAGTCCTGGGAAACCAATCAGTGCCATAACTCAAGCTAAGGCAACACCATGTCCAGCAAGCCTGGACAAATGGATGAGGTGAAGCACAGCAGCAAATGCCACAAAAGCAGGGGACTCGGCAGCTACGCCAGCTAGAAAAGCAGCCTCCTCACCCAGCTAAGGAGCTAATATGTATTCCCATCTCTTCCCAACCTTGTCAACACAGAAACAAGTTACCAGTAAACATCTGCTGAGCCAGACTAATGATCTTTTTTTAATTGTCAATGAAAACAACTGAAAAAAAGAAGTCAAATTTAATCCTGCTGTAGGTTTATAGCATTTGTTTAGCTTTTTGACAAGCATGAGAGCTTGCTTATAGGGACCAAGTGATAACATTTTCAGGCAAGGTGACAAGCCCTTCACAGAAGCCAGAGGTACAGGTTCCCAAAATCAATTCCAGGACTTGTCCGCAGATATCTTATTTACCACATGAGAAAGTTGGGCTATGAAAAATTAATATGCAGAATAGCTTCTCCTCCTCTTATTTTTCATCTCATGAACATACTGGGGAGTCTTGGGAGATACTGGGTAGCAACAGACATTTATTAGTTCAAGATCACAAGATTGGAGTACCAGTGTCCACAGCAAGACCTAACTATAGTAAAAGAAATCCACATATCAGAAAAGATGCAAGATAAACTGGTGCAGTAGTAAGAAGTTATAAAGCCAGTATTACAGTAATGAAAGAAATATTGTTTTGCTAAAGAAAAATAATACCCTAAATGAGGCATCTTTTCAGAGCAAAAGTTTTTGGCACTTGGAAGTCCAAGTCCTGTGATAAGAGATCTCCCTAGCTAGCAATAATGGGAAAGGGGGTGGAAAGCTGCACTAAAATTTTCATTTGCATGACACACCTATCTGTATTTCTTCTAGTGATTCTTGGAAAGAGGATAAATGCAAAGGGAGAAGTGTGCGTGGAAGGTATGTGAGAATGGAGATGCAGAAGGGAGTGTTAGACCCTCAAAGAGACAGGAAAGAAGTTTTTTTGGTCAAAAGAAGGTTGTTCTCTAGTGCTTCAACCCCTTTTCCCCTCTTTTCACCTCCCCACCTACTTCCAAGTATTTAACTGAAAGAGACACATCTCTAAGAAATTTAATACATGTGAATCATAAATCTCTGCATGACGGTATTCTCAAGGCGAAAAAAGGTCCAGGGAGGAGACCTGCACAGACAGCTTGGCCTTCTGCTCTTACGGAGCAGCAAATCAACTGTGGTTTGGTGGGGGTATGGGAAATGGGAAATAGTCTAAGTTAAGGCACTGTAATCAAAGACTGGTAGAAAAGTCAGCTACTGTCAAAGTCATATGAAAAATATTTCCTCAGCACTTGCACATATATTTTCCGCACCCTCTTTTCTAGAGTGTATTACTGGAGTGTTTGCAAGTGAGGAAAGAAGTCCTGCCTGGTTATGAGAGCCAATGGAAGCTGCATTTTCACACATCTTTCAACTGAAGCCTGAGTAGTTTTGGTTTATTTGTCATATAGGATGCTCAGTAATATTGATCCTGGACTTTGTGATGCTGCTAGACTTGGCAGAAGGGCTGTATAGAGAAAAAAAAAATGCAGTTTTCAAAACCAATGTAAGTGGTAATTTTCCAAACTGATTTATGTTGTCTTCACTCTGGCTGTGAAGAATCTCCTCATGCAATGAACTCTATGCAGACCTTCTGCATCAGGCTTATTGATCACACAAAAAAAACTCCGAATGTTGCCCCCAAAGAAGGAAGAGGCTGAGAAAGGAGAAAACTAAAGAGGATGGTTAATCTGCAAAGTTTTCTTGCCACTTCTGAATTGGCTTTCTCTAAGACAATGGGAAACATGGCTGCATTGAAAAACAGTTTGATGAAGCATACATCTGAGGTTTTTACAATACAAGTTCAGGCTGATTTTGACAGAGAGATGTTAGGAAATTTGATCCCAACAAATATGGAGCTGCCCTAAGGTAAAAGAAAGCAAAAGTATAAGGGAGAGTGCAGTTCCCGAGTCCCAAATCTCACTTCTGGCCATGTTTGCTTTTCTCAGGTACTTTGTTCCTTTAGCCAAAACTCATCTAAAGATAAGAGATTTGAATCTAATTTTTATGAGTGCCAAACAGATAGATTGAACACACCATTATACAAATCAGACAGTTGGGAAATACCACAGCGCACTATTAAAATCTGCCAAAGGTTCATCAGGAATCCAGATTTGCCCACAATCTGCTCTGGGAGTGAAGTTCCCAACCAAATATGTAGGAATAGGAGAACACTTGATCCCTGGGAGGGGACTGAAGTGGAAAAGGGAGAGAGAAAGAGAAAAAAAGAAGAGATAGAAACATTGCCTTAGATCTACAAGTACAAATTATGTTAGTGAAATCACGACTCTGCAAGTTCCAAACAGTCATCGAACAACTTCTACCATCTCACGCTATTCCTTATCTTAAATATCCTTGTTATTCCTGGCTTGAGACAGATTTTTTTGCTGGAGAAACACTAGTCTCAAGGAACAAGGATATTTCAGATAAAAGCTGATACCACATATTGACAAACTTGTGCAAGAACATTTGGCACCAGTCTACCCACTGGCGTTACACCACACATGGCATATTTGGCCCCACTACGCAATCATTTTGTCTTGGGGAGACGCCAGCTAGGGACTCGGATGAGGCCACAAAACACTGTCTGTGCTTCCAAGACAGGGCCTTGCTGCCGTCCAGGCAGATAGGAGATGCGTGTGGGGCACCAGAATGTTCTAACAGGAGCAGCTGCTGAAGGGTACCCCACTAATGGCTTAACTGAGACAATCCATATGTGTGCAGTCCCGGTGTCACTCATAAAAGGCACTTCACAAAAATCTAATGCAGGGTTTCGTGAAATAAGGGAAAGACTGTTGATGCAGTAATATTAAGAAATCCGGTAATTCCTTACAGTAAACTGGACAGCCACAACCTGCATGTGAAGAAAGATTACTAGATTTGTTAAAAATACCAGGAGAAGAAACTAGACACTTCCTCCAAGAAGAAAGAAATCATTCCCTACATATGCATATATTTAAAGGATCCATTTACCCATATCATTTCTTACATGGGAAAATACTATCACAAGAATAGAGAAGGGCATTATTTCCATTTGCTATGTATTCTCTGCCCTGCTTATCTTTCATTCCGTTTATATATTTACCTATTAAATCTTACTCATTGGCTTTCTTCTCTTTCACTCCAGTCACACTAAAGATAGGGAAGTTATATACAGGTTATCTTTAAATCTCGAAAAAGCATCTGGTTATCTTTTGAACAGATTTACTGATACTTACTCCCATACTCTGTCCCTCTGGGCAAATGTAACTGTGCAATACCTTGGGCAATGTCATTTTATGTAAAACTTCTCAACGCTCTTCAAGTCGGGTCATCTTGTAATTATATATTTTTCCTGTTGTGAAGTAAGAGATAAAAAGAGGAGCTCATCCCAGGAGATGTAAATAGGGGTAATGGAAATAGCTCTGCATAGTCTAGTAGATGAAGAAAGAATTTTCCCATCCTACAAAAGTTAGAGACATTAGAAATTTTTTTTTCTCTCTGTGACAGAAACCAAAGATTGCAAAGACGCTGTGAAGAAGCTTTTATGAACAGCTAACAAGTGGATGCAGCTCCATCTCAGATGATTTACATGCCTCAGGATGTAAGAAACCATTTTGAGACCTTGCTCTCAGTCATACCCCAAGCATACAAAAGCCTTCCCAATGTAACTCCCAATCTAACAGTGTAAAGTTTCAGTTTCACCAAAAATTTGTTGTTTAAACCTGTGTTTTCCTCCTGCAAAAGTCCCCACCAAATGTAGTATTTCTCCATCACATGCTTATGGTCAAACTGGAAACACAAAAGCAAAATACTGCTACCTGCTAAAATTTTTAGCACGTCACCAAAGAAATAAAAAAGTCAACAGAAAATTATTTATAGCTTGCACTACAATCTATACTTTTTAAAGGACCAAATATTTCATTTCACATTTTCAAGTCAGTACTGGCAGTATTATCGTATTACTAGACAGTACAGGATATTGTATCACAACCCCCAACAGCATTTTTACAGCTTCTACTTTCACTGCTTGTGAATTACAACACCTTTTATTCTGACCACATGCTATTAAAAGATTGAATTAATCATTCCATCACTTCTTGCTCAGAGCACATATGAAGAAATTCAGCTGGGCAACCACTACATCGGAAAAGTCAATTCTTTAAATATCCTCTTACTATATTAGATTCGGGGGAGGGGGAATTGACAAGATCATTAAGAGTAGTTTAAACTGCATCTCCTCTCTTCCCAGACACAGAGAATGTAATTTGCATATCCCAATCAAGCTTAAGAGCATCCAGCTGAAGGTCACATTCAGATCTGCCTCTTCCAGCCGACAAAATGCTCTGCTGTCACTTAAATGGTCCCTTTTGCTTCCCGTGGTTTCAGCGTGACAGTATTTCCATCAAATGTAAATAAGTAAGCAGAAGTCACGAGTTGGTATACAGAACTTAAAAGGTAATTGAAAGTTTCTGAAGTACTTCAGAAAACTGTGCAATCACTTGTGAACTGAAGTGCCTGTTAACATATACAAAGCTCCAATAATTAGAATCAGGAAGAGAGAGATATAATGTGATGAGAGATTATTGGGAGAAATCTAGTTAACAGGAAGTGTAGCACATAAACTGATTCATACTGAAAGACACCTTGAGGTATCTGCAATTAATGAAAACATAAAAAGAAGATTTCCACATTACTAAAATCTTCAGAAGCAACTCATGATCAGAAGCCATTACAGTATCAATGTGAGATAACTCTCAGCTGCTACTGGCTTAATAAAACAGATGGAAAATAGCCTCAGCATCCCTTCCTCTCCCTTTCTGCCCTACTTCCACACCCTCTAAATCAGCCCCTGGCTAATATATTTATTTTTTTGCCTAGCTGTTGTCTAGCAACGAGCATGGAGAGCAGCTCTCCAGATATCATCAGTCATATGGGTGCCCAATTTGCCCCCCAGTGTATGTGTCCAAAGCAGCTGCTCCAAGAAAAAAACAAGCCTCACCTTGCTTCTGTGGGACAAGAGCAAGTCAACAGCAGCTAACGCTTATGGGGCTGCATGGTCCCCAGAGGGAGCTGCCCTGTGCGAGGTGGTGCCTGAGTTTGATGCCCTGGCTGCCCAGGGCTCTGGGATGCTTAACCCTCAGCTACTACATGGCACTTCCCAGGGCCACCACTTTGCCTCCAGAAGCACAAATTCATGATGAAACACAGCTTTGTGGGGATTTTCAATTTATTGTTTTTAAAGATGAGCCCCCTGAATCTCTGTATAGAGCTGTTTTCTGTATGTAAAATTGCTTAAAAATAATTTCTAATTTGGAGTTCTGAGAAAGTACAAAGAGTATGCACATGTTTTCTCTTCAAGACAGCTACAAAATTTGTTTTCCAAAGATGGAATTTTGTTAATCTTTCTTTTCTTTGGTAAAATGAGCAGATCAGGGAGTTCAAATGAAAAGTACGAGAACAAAAAGGTTTCAATTGTATTATATATAATTTCCTAATTCTCTCTTGACACTCCTTTTCTAGGAAAGGATTAATTTTTTTTTTTTTTTTTGCCTGACCCTTCTTTCTTAACACATGTTGAGGTGATCTCATACTCAAATATTGTCTTTCAATGTTCACTTTTCTTGTTCCTTATAAAGTCTGCACCGAAGTTTTCACAAGTCTTTACAACAGAGACACTGAATTGTTTAGAAATTTTTTTTTAGAAAAAAATTAGACAGTTTTATTCCTCAGTGAAAAGGTTATTTTTGGAAATTTTATCTAATGCAGATTCACAGGACTCAGGGAATTAGTTAACTTAAAAGAGCAGCTACCATGCATGATCCTTAATTGGTCTTCATCAAAATTGTCAAAGATTTTTAATATGCAGAGTTACCATACAGATTAAAAGCTCTCAAAGTATGTCTCCATATAAGAGGCCATTATTCCTCAGTGTCATTATCTGCTATTAATACTTCAATTAGAGAGTATCACACGCTCCTCTGAAGAAACGCAACCTCTCAGAAAACAAGTCCCATTATTGATAATGCTTCAGGAGTATGACACAAACTGCTTATTTTTGTTCCTTTACTTAATTAGATCCTATAAACAGCTTTGTAAATTTTTAAGGAAAAAGCTCATTTCATAGAGAAACATGCATTTTTGTTGACTGACACCTCCTAGGCATCACTTTTATACGAAGGGAGATGAAGGCCGCAAGGACCACATCAACCCTCCCGCATGGCCAGGCTGTTGCTCCGCTGCTATCAGATCTCACCAGCAGTTCCAACAGGCCAGTACATAGCAGTGCACTCTCACATTCCTTCTAAGGACAGCACAGAGAAATACCAGCACTTTTCAGGCCTGTTTTTTCTTCATCTAGCTCAAATTGCATGCAACAGCCCATTTGGACTGAAATATTCTTTCAGGGCACAATTCCTTTTTCTTTTTTTGAGAAAAAGACACTTTATTATGACAGGTCTTATAGTTCAATTTTCATCATCATAAGCCAATAATCAACTTCCAGTGCAGGTGATATACCTGGAGCCACCTCTCAAAGAAGAAACCTTGCCGAACTGATGGCCTGCAGTTACCTTTCTACAGCACTCATATTAAACAGCAAAAAGTTACACCTATGTCTTTTTGCTGCTAATTAATTAAAATAATTTGAATAAAGCTTTTTTATTTTTTTTCAAGAAGCATGAAGGAATTTAGCAACTTAAGCATATCAAGGGAAAGAAAAAAGAGCTTGAGGAACAAAACACAAGAGCTTGCACTGGCTTGTTCAGCACCTCTCTACCGTTTCAAATATGCAAGGTCTGCATTTCAAATACACACCTTATGCTGTGCGCTGGCTTTTTGGGGATCTGAAAGATTTACCCCTAAAATGCAGTTGCTACTCCAGATTCTAGATATTGCCATCAGCCTCTCATGACACGTGAACGGCCAGTGGGCCTTTGCCACTAGTTAGGACCTCTCTCAGAAAAAACTGTGGTGACATAGGAGGCAAAAGGTGTGTAGCTCCTTGCAGGGAGAGCAAAGCAAGCCCCTCCCATCTCTACAAGCTGTACCAGCAGCTACTAGCATCCTTACATAAGCATTTATTTTATTGTATTGCATGTGAAGCTTTGCAAATTTCCATACAGAAAAATCCAGCGGTGCTGAGGGTTACACCACCTTCATTTTGACCACAATACCACCTCCCTCCCAGGGTACACTACGACATCTGCCTGACATGTCTGTGTCCTAGTGCAGTCTGTCACCAGCACTGCTGTACCAGCAAAAGCCCACGGTCTGCTCCAGACACAGTTACTAGCATTCCCTAATTTTGCCTGGGGAAGCAGAAAAATATTGTTTTACTGAACAAGCTGTTCTTCTGCAAGTGCTGCCCTGCTGGAGTGCTTCGCCCAGCATTATGCAGCAGTACACTGGCAAAGCCAGACCTGAGCAGGTTTCACCTGGATAAGACAAGTGTTCAGGTAGAAAAGCAGTAGTTACAGTCAAGGCAGAAAGGAGTGGTGTCAGTACAAAGAGGGATACCCAGAACGACTCGCCAGAATCACACCACCTACACTCCCACGACAGCAGTGATGTTTCTCCAGGAAATGTGGGTGTTCTGACAGCTCAGCGTTTCCCCTGTCCTTTTGCTGTTGCACACACCAGAGACCAGCAGCAGGAAGAACAGGTCATAACATCTCTCCCTCCAAACTGCCCCAGCCAAGCCAGAGGAGCATGCTGAAAACCTATTTTGACACAGTACCTAATGCACTTGGAAGCAATAGTCCATGGCCATGCCAGCCACACACTGCCCACTAAGCCCCCATAGTGGCTCCCACAGCTCCAGGCCTCAGCCCACACCACTGCAGCCCTCAGCAAAAACACATGCCAGCTGTCAGATGGACCACACTTGTAAAGATTACTTTATTCTTTACAACCAAGGGTAGCAGCCTGGAAGAATCTGAACCAAACATCTGAACTAAAATCTGAACGTCTGGCTTCTCAGCTCAAGAGGGACTGGGAACTTCTAGAGAAAGTCCAGCAGACGGCTAACAAGACGATCAGGGGACTGAAACATCTTAATTATGAGGAAAGCCTGCGGGATCTGGGGCTGTTTAGCCTAGTAAAAAACAACACTGAAGGGGGACCTCATCAGCACTTATAAGTACCTAAAGAGAAGATGTCAGGAGGAAGGGACGACACTTTTTTCAGTAGTGTCCAGCAACAGGAGCAGTGCTAACGGACAAAAGCTAGAACACAAAAAAGGTTCCCCTTAAACACGAAGAAAAATTTCTTTCCTGTGAGAGTGATGGAGCCCTGGCATAGGCTTCCCACGCAGGTTGTGGAGTCTCCTCTGGAAGTTTGCAATACCTTTCTGGACACCTTCTTTCGTGACCCAATCAAGATGAACTTGCTTTAGCAGGGAGGCTGGACTAGATGATCTCTAGAGGACCCTTCCAACCTCTATCATTCTATGATAAATAAACTGGATCTCATTGCTGAATTACAATCATTTTCTGTATATGTATGTGGGTATGTATATGCTTTTGTTTTAAGGAAGGAAAAGAATACTTTGAAAATTGGATTAGAAGATTAGGGAAAAAAATCACATTTTTCACTTGTGCCACACCAGAATATTTTATAACTGGTTTTAATAAGTAAATATTGAGAACAAAAAAAAAAAAAGGTTTTTAAAATGGAGGTGGAAGAGACAAAAAAAGATACACCAAACTTAACAGCAAAAATCCCAATGAAGGTCACTAAATTGGTGCATTAATAAGTAAGACCATATGCCACTGTAGTATAACTCTAATAGCCATGCTCGTGCTGAAATGCAGGCTATTGCCTGTCTGTTTTGTTGTTTTACACTCTCTTCCCTGTATCTTCAAATATCCCTTTTATCCCTGCAGTGCTGTATGATTACACATAACAACTTTTAAAGATCAAGTGCAAAAATGAACCCATGAGAAACTACAGGAGGAATAAAGTTACATGCATACCAGCAAGCACAAAGAACTATGGTATCACCTAACAGGCACTACTGATGGCAGCATCTGAAACTCTTGAAACTTGCTTTTGACTTGAGTTAACTGCTCTTTAAATAGCTGTACCATACAATTAGGAAGTACAGAATCATCAAGAGAACATGGATTTTGCATTTCTTGACCTTTTTCCTCCTAATTTTCAGCAGACTATCTAATGTTAAAACTGTAAACCGTGCAATGCAGCAACTCCAGTTATGAATGCACAAGTAAGACTGGCATATAGGTGGTGGCATTAATTAGCATAAAAGCAATCCAACAGGCAGATTAGATGAGATCTGTATTCATACTGGATGGTTTTACTCATTAACAAGACATTATTTTGGACAAATACGTCCAAGAAGCCCTTGTATATCTGCTGTAAGAATCATTTCATAGCACAAATGTTTACTTTCCAATTATTCAGGTTATAGTCAATTGCCAAAAAGACGACACTTAATGCTCTGCAGGCACTCCGTTCACTGAGATACATTCAGTAAAAAATTACAAGCTCATCTCTTCACTGTGTCTGCCCTGGTGTGCCAGAAGCGTAGCACCAGTAATGTTCTATTTATAAAGTCACTTTAATTCTATGTAATATGGACTGCTGCGTGCTTTTTAAGCCATTTGCAACAGTACTACTAAACTTTTTTAAAAGAACAAGGTCTGACACCAACTCATCTGCAACTTCCTTAGCCAGGTCAGGTTGACATGTTTGTTAAAATACTGTTACATAGGACTACCTACCCATCTCTGTTTTAAAAATAACCTACCTAGGGCAGGGAGCATCTTGGCTTTGTAAAGCACTCAGCATACAGGCCCTAGTATCAACCAAATAGTCTCTTACTATGGCACACCGTGCCCGGGCAGCTGCAGGTGGCAATCAAACCCTTGCCTGCAGAATGGCAGATTAAGAACTTAATCCTAAATTCACTGAACATTCATAAGGCTCATTAGTTTCAATCCCTGCTTCATGTGTGGCGTGAGATACAAGGTCAGGAGATGATAGAGCTTTGCTTTCATTTGGCGTGACTTCTTTTTCTCGGGCCAGGGAAGCTCACTTCACACAGCATAACTCAGTGTAGAGCTTATAGGAGATGAATATTTCCTCATAAAGTTGGAAAGTAGTTATATCACCCTGTTACCAACGTGTCAACAAGAAAAAAAGGAGGAAAAAGCTTTTAGCTTTTCCCTCAAGGTCCTCCTTCAGAAACAAGTTCAGTGCATTTCTTAGATCCAACTTTCCCTTTTTTTTTTTCTTCAGGCTAATTTAAAATATTGAGCAATATTAGAAATCAGGGTTAGACATTCCCTCAGACAGCGAAATGTCCGTGTCTCGGAAAGCATACTCTGGTAGCAAACAGTCATGCTACAAAAATCAGCAGCATATCAGAGCCAAGAGGTCTTACTCAGCCTTACACAACTCAGAGGGTGTTTTGGGTAGCATGGGGGATGTAGTTTTCCTGCTCAATGGATTTTCTGTGAAATGGCAAATCTCTCCTAGCAGAGCACAAAAACAGTGAAAGGAAAGCAAACTTCATAATCTTATTACGGAACTATGGCATCTTCTTTTTTTCTTAAAAGCAATCTTGACAAGATGTGAAATACCACTGCCTTTTTGGTCATTTCCTTTAGGAATAGTAGCTGTCAAATATTTTATTTCCTTGCTAGTGACAAACCCATTTAAACCTTGCTATATTCCACCATATTTGCAGCTTTCATGCAGTAACTCATACTCGATGATAAAGCCATGAACCCCAAATCACTGTGTCTGTAATGACATCTGTACTTCAGAAACTGCGAGGAAGCTCAGAACTAGCATGCAACAGTTTCTGAAAGCACCAAGAGAGGGCTGCATGTGTACATATAATTACGAGATTTTTACTCCATAATTGCCCAAATCTTGAACCTTGACCTGTCTACAAGGCAAGGCATGTAATCTTAGTGACACAGATATCAAAATATTTTGCAAGACTTTAGTTATTCAATGCACTAAAAGCTTTATCGTAACTGAGTTGAATCAAGAATTACACGTCAGTGCTCATGCAACTTCAACACTCCTCCAGCACTGAGCAAGAGAGACCCAGGGTAAAGTGTTTGTGGTGGGACAGTATCTGCATGGCCTAAGCAAACTGACATATTCCGAATCTAATACAAAAATATCTCTAAAAATAACTTCACGGGGTGCATGGCTACTTCCTCCTGCCTTCCGGCCTTGCAAAACTTTACAAGGCTGCTTCAGCACTTACATCTAAGCCAAATAAGATTTTTTGTTGTGCAACTTGTCCCACGCAGGCAGCCTTATTTATGGCAGAGTCCACATGAAAGCTTGTGTGACTGAAGCCTTCCACCCACCCAACATAAAGCAATACTGTCCCAGCAGTATAGCTTTATGTTCCTCTGCTGTATTTCTACAACCTCTGATGCCTTCAACTGAAGCGTGACTGAGTGGAATTTGGTTTAAGAACTCTTGCTATGATGTAAAAGAACAATTACATTTTATAGCTCATTTTCTTGAGTTGCAGCATCTCTAATGTTAACAGTTCGCTCTATCATCTAAACGAGCAGATCCTACTCCAAACAGACCCAAAAAAAGCAGAGACAAGGAACGACAGCAGGAGTTACTACAATCAGCTAATGCTTGGGGTGAAGTATCACTGGCACAGGGCTGACTTGATAGCAAAGGCTATATATTCTTTATAAGATACTATCTGCCCATCTTTAGACCCAAATGTCATACTGGCACACACACAGTCCCATCATCCAACTCTGAAATCCACATCAGTGCTTCAGCTACGTTAACACTAAGAAAACACCCATCCTTCTACCTACAATACTGAACTCATATTTACCTTCACTTCCTCTGCCCCACATTAACAAGGAGCAAAAGTTCCTGTTTATCAAGGAAGGAAGGACCAAGCAATGGAAATGCCTGTTCACATCTGCTGAAACTGTTGATTTTATGTTTGTTAAGAGTAATTCCTCTAAACTGAAATCTTCTCACAAACAGAACAGTGACTAATTAAAAGAAGGTTGGAACTTGTACACTCCAGTTCCATATTGCTACGATGCAGACAGCAGGGCAGAAAACGAGGTGCTCACACTTAAGCCTTTTACTTTCAGAATTTTACCTTAAAAATTTTTATTATTTACATTCTCCCATATTTTGGTAAAACACATTTGCAGTTGCCTCTCTCAGCAAGAGAATAATTGACTTGCAGCTTATGAGCTGTGGGGGGAAATATTTGTTACTTCTGAAGCCCATCTACATTTGGGACCTGGAGTGTTGGACTAGCTCACTTCAGACAGAACAACCCTTTGGATACTAACCTTTGACGCACAACAGAAGACAACATGGATACATGGTAAATGAAAACTTTTCCAGTGATTCTGAAGGCAGAGCATGTCAGGTTACAGGAAGTCATTTAGTATTTTTAAATGCTGTCAAGAATTCAGACACAAATTGCAAGCTCCTGTTGGAATTTCAGTATTTTTCCTAGATAGATCTACTTCCTATTTGTTCTCATCAATGAAGCAGAGTTTTGCAGATTTCATTCTTGTTGAATTCCCTCTGTTCAAATAAGTTCTGTTGTGTGCTCAAGAAACTTACATCTGTTGCCAAACCACTGAGTGCATCCCAGAGCACAATATCACAGCAAACTGGACTATCACCCATAAAACAAGTGTGGTTTGCAAAAGCATTTTTTTTTTCCTCACACACAAGCCAGAAAGGCATGTTTGAGAAGATGAAGGTTGCCCTTGGAGCACAGCATTCATGACACAGGATGGGATATTTCTGGCATGAGTTTTCCTAATGCTGACTTGACATTGTTCTTGTTATGACTCTGAATTCCCATCACTGTAAACCTCACTGAAGACACAAGAGGAAAAAAAGCACAAAAGAGGAGAGAATGAAACTCTTTCAACTGTAGTGTCTATAGAGACAGTGATGCACAGAAACACAGTATGTCTCTGCTTTAAAAGCAAAGCAGCATCTATCAGAGAAAGAAAGGATTAATTTCTCATTCCTGACTAATGACATATTCAGAAAATTGTACGTAATCAAAGAAAATGCCTTTTTAAAAATAACATTCTGCGTTGTTTGGGGAATCGTTGCCCAACGTTAATTATTATACTATCACAAACATTTATGGGTGTATGTTAGTCTTCTACCTAAGAGCATTAAAATAAAGACAACATTTCTTACTTGATCTCATTTTGAATGGAAGTATTCCCTTTGTGTCTCTTCCATACTTATAAACAAGACTACCCGACCGCTTTTGACAGCTGAATGTGTGTGCACCTCTGGCCATGGTATTTATACCAGTTAAACCACTGTGAACGTTATCCTCAAAATATCTATCAAATAAGAACTGTAGCTTTACCCTCTGTTATTTGAATGACACAAAACACTGTCTTCTGTGTTGGCATTAAATGCACAACTATTTGAGTAATCACCAAATTTCCAAGGCACAGCTTCCAGGTAGAGCAACTAGTGTCATGCCAAGATGTTTACCTTAAAAATCCAAACCAGAGCAACAGAGATTCTGTTTCTACCCCAACATGCAATGAGGACTACTATTACGCCTTTGATTGTGTGCATATTTTCCTAGCTGTGTTGAGCCCAATTCTGCTGCCTCACATAGGCAATTTGGGTACAACCAAGAAATGTGTTCAAGCATACATCGCTCCAGGGGAAGAATCTCCGGCTCTGCCTTTTCACAGCATGGCACAGGCAATGAAGCCTCGACAGACAGGAATAAAGATCTCATTTAAACTCATTTTAAACCAAGTTTACCTGCTCTCAAAGAACAGTCTCTTTGTAAGAGATGAAAAACACAACGGGGAGCAGTTCTCCTCCCTGCTGCTCTGACCCAGGCAGGGCCAGGGAGAGGAGACAGGATAGAGGAGGAGGATTTTTCAAATTCAGGTCTCTGGAAATAAGCATGGATTGTAATGCATGGAAACCAGCACATGCGTGCAGGCAGGTTAACAGTCTTTTCACCGTCTCTGAAAAATTATATATCTGATCCCCACTTCAAAGCACTGCAGACGGCAGCATCACTTTTGTGAACACAAACTTTTTCTTCCGGCAGCAATGGAAATCAATATCACGCTGCGTGGAAATGTCAATATAAATGCTCGAAAATCGTAGTGTTTACATTTTAGAGTCTGAGGGGCTCTCATTTGAAAATAGTTTCTGCAACAGTCTTTGCATTTTTAAAAAGATATAAATCAAATTTTATCACTACAAAAGATTTTTTTAAACACAAACTAAGATGAAAGATAGTGTTTCAGGGGGGGTTTTTTTGATAGCAAACTCAATTCCCTTGTGGCATTTTAACCCAACAGCACGGGCACTGAAAATGACTATAGAAGCAGTGAAAATCTATTTCATTGATTTTTATTGTTCAACCTAAAGAAAATGCTTTTGTATGTAAAAATGAAAGCACTATACAGCAACTGCAGGGATCATCTGAAATTCCAGTTTAAATAATATCATCTCATTAGACATGCTTTACTGATGTTTTTTAAGGCAGATGTAAAATTCAGCCATACCTTTCTCTCTCTACAGCACCAAACAATGTTATTAATAAAAACAAAAGCACTTTCTGTAATTTCCCTAAATTCTCTACAAATGAAACACATCTTGGTTTTAGTGAAAGACTAGTCATTTGGAGGAAATGTGGTGAGCCAGACCATATCGTCTCGGCCTGGAGAAAAAAAAACATAATAGACCAGAAGCCAAAGCAAAAGTCTTCTCAGCATAGCCAGAAAGCCAGCCTAGACTAGATAGCACTGCATCACCAAAACCAGGGCCACCAGATCTTCACACTCAGAAATGGAGATCACTGAAAGGAGTATAGTGTGCAGAGACAAAAATGCAGGTTTTCCAGCAAACAAGTTTTCTTTACCCAGTTGTCAAACAATATGCAAAATACACTACTTCTGTGTTCAAATCCATATGCTTCCTCTCTCATAAAAATGACGTCCTCAGGCAGCCCCTTCTTCTTAAGGTATCACAGGAAGAGGACAAGATCATGACCACATGTCACTCTCAAGTTTTCAGGAGTCCTACAGAATATTACAAATAACCAATTAGTGCTTCTTTTGCTTTTAATATTCCTCCCTGCATAGAAATGCTGCTCTAAAGCCAACTAGACCACTGTGACGTTAATTAAAGAAACCCCCACAAATTAATCTAATACAGTGTTGTGATAGAAACTAAATTTGTCCTTTTCACAAGTGAGATAGAAATTTATTTCTGTCATTTAAAACGAGGTATCTCTGATATGTTTTGCTGGGGAAAAAAAAAAAAAAAAATCACATTTTTAACTTCAGTCTTGTTCAGGGGTTTTCCTTGTGTCTTCACAGTAATCCCCCACAGCAGAGAGGTAAAATGAGCGCAAAGGTTGGTCAGTCAGACAAAACTCCCTTTAGTTACTAAGAAGCCTTGCCCAGCCCACCAAATTTTACTCATGAATTGGAAACACTTGGCTAGTGGCAAAAGGCAATTCTTCTTCTTTTGACATAACGTATGTACTTCGGGAGCCCGTTTAAAAAGTCAGTTTTCAGCACGAGAGCACTCAAAAGCTGAAGTTTCACTATTGCCTCTCCAAAAAGATATCTCAGCTGTACCAAAGAGAAAAGGAAACATTAGGCTGTGGATTCAAATTAGCTGTCAAGAAACACAGACATAAATCTGACTTATTAGAGTAATTTGGAAATGTGTTGCGGGCCCACCCTTGGCAGTAACATCAGGGTTTAACTCATGTTGTAGCAATATTTAAAACAGCTCTGCAACTTCAGTTCTCCACCCAACTAAACAACAGAAAATTATGTTGGTAAATGAAAAACACCACACATATTTAAGTGAGAGAAACCATCTAAACTTCTGACATTTTTCATCTTAATTTTTTTTTTAATCCAAAAGATTTGTACAGCAATTTTTGTTTCAAATAATTTACAGGATTAAAAGGAAAATAAATGCATAGCTTCAAAACCTTAAGAATATAACTTCCCCTTGTTGTGGAAGAGTTCAAAGTCATAAAGTGCTGCAGATATGAACACACATCAGACAAATAATCTAGTAACTAACTTAATTTTTTTCTGGTTTATTTAACAATATTCCAGGCTGAGAACATTAAATAAAAATCTCACAGACAATGAGTAGGACTAACAATGGCTTCGTTTGGTTGGGTTTTTTTTTTCTTCTCCTTTTTTTATAAAGAATGCTGAGACACATCAATTGAACCGACTACAGTTTTGGATACCAAAAAATAAAAAAGCAGCTGGAAAGGAGGGAGTAGTGCACTGCACTGCACCGACCTCAGCAATTAAGTGTCACTGCGTACGTTTGGCCCTAAGAGGAGGAGGATGGAAATAGGAGCTGGATGGATAGTTCCAAGTGCTCTGGGCTCTGCCTTAGTTGGGAGGCCACGGCTCTGAGTTACGGTTGCTCAGGTAAGAGAGGATCCGCCTGGCGCTGGCATTGGCATAGCTATTGCAGGGCGACTGGCGGCCGGGACTCAGTGGGTGTGAAAACCAAGTGGTCTTCCTGGCAGGCTGCAGGGGTGTCATGGGAGCTCGGGCAGCAGTAAAAAGGGATGTGCTGCACCTCGCTCCCTTCCATCATTTGATTTCGCTACCCTTACAGACAGCCTAAATACCTGCGGGAGTTTAGGCCAAGCCTATGTTTTGTACCTTGGGCAATCACATACACCTCTTCAGTGGATGTGGAAAGCAGCAACAATCAATGGGATGCACTGTGCACATACTTCTTACAAGTGTAAATTCATTTTCAGGGTGATGGAGGGTGAAAACCTTGGCTTACTTACAGCCAAACACAGGCCACACCACCTGTTACAGGCATTTTCCTTGGGCTTAAACACACCAGGTAGTTCACTACTATTTACTTTACTGTTACCCCTCTCCAGACACCAGCTCCTTCCCATCACCTACCAAGAAAACAGAGGCCTCAAACTTCCAAAAACTATTAAACCAAAACATAAATAAGCAGTCTGGTAATAGGTTCAATTCCATCCCAGTTCTCATTTTTCTGTGTTGCTTCTGGCTGGGCCCTTTCTACAACCAAACACCCACAGGTACCACCGTGATGAAAGAGTCCCTACTTTCTTCCTCCAGAACAGTAATGACCAGTGTTCAACTACTTCTTTTCAGAAAGATTGTGCTTGACAGTCACAGACTAAAGCCAAGGTGAGGGGTGAGATAACAGGAACAAAAATGAAATCCCAAGGAAACCTTGACCTTAACCAGACAGTGCCAAAAGTCCTCCTCTGCATGTCAGGGAAAAATGCCAGCTGCCATCCCCACTGTGCCAAGCATGAACTCGCATCTTGTTTATGACATTCAGTATTTCATAAGAGATGGGGGCGTTGGGGTTGGTTTTCTTTCTTTTCTCTTGTTTGCCAAGTTTAAAACACTCTAGGCATCGAGACACGAAGGGAACAATTACAATACACAACAACTAATCAAAAACAGTACTCAAACATTAGACTGGAGGGCACTGAAGTCCACTCCACAAACTGAATCAAAAAAAAAGACAAGAGAAAAAAAAAAGTTTTTAAGTGCTAACATAATAAGAAACAATCTTAAAGACTCACTAAACACATGTGGGGAAATGGAAGGGTCCCCTTTAAATATATTTACATAATATTAAAGCTTTTTGCTTTTCTTGCCAACAAAATGTCTTAGCTACCCTGGGCAAAGTCCCCATTTAAATTAAGAGGTTAAGGACATTATAACATAGACTGTTAGACTCATGGCACCTACACATCTCCTTCCCTCCCTCCCTCTTTTTGCTGCCGAGGGGCCTGATGCCTTCCCTGCTTCCCACTGCATGGCATCAGCTGTAACATCAGCACAAAGCGCAGGTCACACAACTCCACCTTGACCCTGCATACTTAATTATCGCTTTGTAAAAGCACAAGAGGCTACAGTCAGGGCTTGCCTAGACACAAAACAAAACCAAAAAAAAAAACCGCCAACAAAAAAGTTTTTGCCATTTAGCTGCTGCAGTTAAATGGCAAAACCAGACTAATGTTGACACAGCAATACCAGTTTAGAAGTGTTTATACTGTTTACACTGCACTGGAAAGCAAAATAACTTATCCCAGTAGAAGTGCATCCACACTACAGCCTATGCCAGCACAGTATCAGATAAAATAATAACACATCAGTCCCATAATTGATAGATTTACACCAGCTGAACTTTTCTAGCATAGACCAGGCCTAAGACATGAGGTAGTGAAAAAGAAAATCAGGCTCAAGATCTTTTTTTCATTCCATAGCATCGATATACTCTAAAAATATTCACTGCTCAGATTTCTGGACTTTAGAAAAAATGTTTTAAAATCCAAAATTTAAAGCTAACACCCTGACTCACACAGGAATTACCATTTTTTTACTCATAGAAAGCACATTAAGCACATGCTTGTCTCCCACTGAAGCCTGTGGAAAGGAAGCACATGGATAAGGGCTTTCTGAAGCCTGGGCCACAGTCAGAAATCACGGGCTTTGTAGAATTTATTTCCTCATTCGTTTCAGTGCTGTTTAATTGCAATTCATTCATGTTTTAAGACAGTGGGGAAAAAACATAGACAATGAAAGCTAAATCAAGTTTGTTACAACTGTTCATTATTTACAGCATTCATAGCATAAAACAGAAGTATTTTTGGTAAGTTAAGACAAATACCTTTTTTGTTTGTTATTAAATGTACCCCAGCAGTCCTGTTAAACAAACCCACTGTCTCGGATATTAAAGAAATTGTTGTTTACGTTCACCGAGTCATTTAAATTAAAAATCTGCTCCTGTTCCAAACCCCACTCTCCTTCGTCTTCATCCTCCGGCTCTGCCTCAGACCCGTTCCGACTGTTTTCGTACAAAAAGATCTGCTCATCCACGTGAGCTGGGGCTAACCGGTTTCTCTTTGCACTTACAACATTAGCAGAAGAACCGAAAAGGCGTTCGGGGAAGACCCGTGTGGCCAGAATACACCAGTATTTTTGAAGAACCTTTGGTAAAACTGGAAACAGCGCTAGTCTGTCGGACCACCACTTCAGTGGGTCTTCGTTCAAACCGAGGACCTTTTGCGACTTAAAGTTGCTCAGTTCCTCAACAATTTGAGCGTGCCATTCCTCCTGGTCTTCCACACCTCCTGCCTGGCAAAAGATCTCTGCGAGCATGTTGTTGATGACGCTGGTAGGAGGAGGAGTGGAGGAGATAATGATTTTTTTCACAGGGGGCTCTTCAGAAACGGTGAAGAATTTCTCTTCAGTCCTAAAGGTGTTTTCTTTCACTTTCTCCAGCAGGCTTTTTGCTTCTTCCACCACTCTGTTTTCAACCTGCTGTCGCTCAAAGGCTGAAAGAAAAGGCAGTTTTTTGTAGCGAGGATCCAAGAAAGTTGCAACGTTGAGAAACATGTCTATCTCAGGCGTGTGCTGGTATGTGGTTGACAGTTCTTTAGCAATCACCTCCTTTGCCATGCTGATTTCTTTCAAATCGTTCTCTTTGATGTTCAGGGTAGTATTCAGAAGCATGTGGAGAAGTGGCTTCACCATACTTATCGTCGGGTACTTTGAAGCAGACATCATCTCCGCAACCTGCTTGAAAGGCTGCAGCAGCTCCACCAGCCCTTCGATTGTATTCCACTCGCTGGCTTCCAGCATGAGGTGGTGGTTGTTGCTGTCCTCCACGAGAACAGCCGCAATGACAAACTGCTGCTCCTTGAGGCGCTGCAGCATCGCGAGTGTGCTTCCCCACCAGGAAACACGGTCGCTTACCAGCATGCAGTGGAGGATGTTTTGCTGCTTCTGCTTCTCGCTCAGCATGTACATCGCGACCGTAGACTGCTGAAAGTACTCCACCAGTTTTCGGCACCTGGCAAGAAGGCTGCAGAGTTTCGGGAGCTGAAAAGCCTGTTGTATTCCTGCGTTAAAAGTGTGCCCCAAGCAAGGCATCTGTACGGGGATATCGAGGAGAGAGCAAGCTTTCACAATGTCTTTACTGTAGTCTGTTGTAGCACCGAAGACTTTTGTGTTGATCCCCCACTCAATGAACGTTTCATAAAGGACTCGTGTAATAGTCTCTGCAGTGTTGTCCTCCGGTACTTCAAATGTTTTCAAGCACCGCGAGTTCACGGTCAGGCAGTTGGCAGCACTGCTGCTGAGAAAGTGAACCGCCACGGTGACGTACGACCTGTTCTGGTTCTCGCTCCTCCACATGTCCGTGGATATGCCACACCACAGAACCTCTGTGAGCTCTTTCAGCACGATTTCTCTAATGGCGTTGTACTTTTCGGGGATAGCTTTTGTGCAGAAGTACTTCCGGCTCGGAAGTTCATACCTAGGGTCCGCTGTTCTCAAGAGAGCCTTGAAGGTGGGCTCATCCACGATAGAAGCTGGATACATGCCCTCACAAATTAAGCTGATGACCGCAGACGTCAACTCCTGATGCTTTTTGTTTTCGTAGTTCTGGTAGGTCTTCATGATGAGGCTATCCTGAACAACCTGCTGCGACGACTCCGGCTTGATTTTGGAAAAGGCAGTGGCAAAGGCTTCCCTCATTTGCTCTGTGTTGCTTTTCACAAACTCGCAGAATTCGTCTGGGTGATTCTTCTCAAGGTGGTAGGAAAGGTTGGACGTGTTTCCTGAATAGGCGATCTGTGCCATGCAAATACGGCAGTAGATCTTCTTCCACTGCAATATGCATCCTTCTGCATTGGTATCAAACCCAAAGTACTTCCACACTTTACTCTTTGCTCTCGGGTGAGCCACTAACTTTAGGTCTGATGGGGAACCTTCTAAACTTTTATTCTCCATTGCTTCTTGGCCACCGTCCCACCTTTTGATCCTTCACTCATTAATGAGTACCTGATAAAGGCAGTAAGATAAAGATACAATGAGAAAGCACAAGTTTGACCACACTTAACTATGTGAAATCAGTGTTTTTGCAAACGTTATCAAGAAACCTACCTTACTAATTACATTTGCAAATTTAAAGATGAAATTTGCAGGAAGTGAGACCTGCAAGAAGCCCATCGGAATGGCAAAAAAACTGGAAAGAGTTTTTATCACATTCTGAGGTGAAACTGAGCTAGAAGACCTGAGTAAATCTTATTTCTAGAATTCTGTAATCCCAGGTAAAAAAAGTATAACCACCACCACCACCGAGCTGACACATTACTGTGACACGAACTGGTCATCTGCTACAGCACTTTCCTGACTATTAAGTTATAGTTAGTTAGGGCTAGACCAACATCCTCTTGCCTAAGAGCTACTGAGCTTCACTGCTAACATCTACTTCAGTTGAAACCTGATACTGAGGGAGCAAAGGTTTTGTTGTTTGTTTATTATGAAAGAAGTTTTGTTAGCTCCATTCTAACTGTTCCAGTGTTTTCTTTGAAGAAAAAAATAAAACTAAAAATCTGCGATGTAAATTCTGGCATTGATCTGCTCCTCTGAAATGTAAAGCTGTTTTCTGACTGAAATAAAAGGAAAATGAGTTTGAGCCTACATACAGATCAACAATACACGTCTGACACCTTTCCTGTCCTTCTCTTTCTGAAATCAAAGCCATCTCCTGAACTACCACTTCACAGTCATGGTTCCTGGAATAACAGTGAGCAATAATTACAGGAAAAGCAGACAGGGAAGCACTAATAAATGTTATTATGCACATCAGCTGGAAAATAATTTTGCTGTATTTTCTTCAAAAGGCTACAGAAGTCAGAAGGGGGGTGACTCTCTAGAGATGAGCATGGTGATAAGGCAAGAGCTGGCAATCCGTACCTCAGTATCTGCACAGGAAAATGCTGCTTGTGCAAAGAGTAACATGCAAGTACTACTTGAGGCCTATAGCGTCTCTGTGCACAGTGCTGGCAGCTAGTACCTGCCAGAGCTGATTTCACTACACCGAAAAGCCAAGCCACAGCATGACTGCACACTGACGCTTCTCCGTTTCTTTGACACCCACCAGCCGAGCTGCTGTAACAGCAATGAGTCCTCTGTCAGGAGCCTGGCCAGGACTGGGAAGGAGAAAGGAGCCATCAGTTAAACACATATGCAACCTTCTCCACAAAAATCGAGGGAAAAGAGCAGGAGAAAAACACCAGGAGCATTCCTGCAGCCAGCCAGAAGGCAACGGCATTGCTCCTACTCAGCTTGTCAACAGCTGCACCTGCACCCAAGCCCAGAAATCCCCAGGTGGTAAGACTGGCTAGTTGAAGGAGGAAGAACCCATCTGACTTTTTCATATTGCTGCAAGGGAATATAAAAGAAAAATGTATGTGTGCAAGCTTCTCTGGTCTGCTTTCTGCTTGTTGATGAACATTCCCAAGAAAAGCCATTTTCTCACTAAACTATAGCTGATATTTTGCAGCACTTTCTGAATTACTTGAATGAAAGAACAAAGACAGGTTCACCAAGGCTACACAGGTTTATTTAAGCACAGCTGTTGGTTTAGAAGCAGAGATTCAAGACCAGCATTTTACTGGACTTTCTCAGAAGACTTACTTTTGAGTGAGTCATTCCAAAGATGGGCATATCAACAGCAGCAAGGTATGAAATCCCACCAAAAAAAAAGTTAAGTTTGAAAGACAAAGTGGTGTAATGTATAACGATGTAATCCTGCCAGAGCATCAGATCATGCATTGACAAGACACATCATATCAGTATATGTTATTATTGCTCTTAGATACCTCCACTTCAATCCATGACATGGTGCCTTGAGAAAGTATAGAGGCTCTCAGTATTTCATTAACTGTTACAGTTTCCTTTGCAGCTATGTGGCTGTTCCTGAAAGCAAGGAGGAAGGCAATGTAATAAATGAGTTGATGCATCTTTGGTATTTAAAATTAGTGTGGCACACCTTAGATCATAAAAAGTTCATCTCAGACTGATAAAATACAGGTTATTTTAGAGCAAGGGAGTGTGACAGACTCACTCCACCCTTCATTCTTATGTATGTTACAGCTTTGCCATCGTTTTCAGACAGACCTGGCACTTGGCAGCGGTGGCACGGAACAGCAGTGCCACAGTTAAGGACATGCCAGCATAATACAGCCTTTATTATAATGTTGTAAACCACATTTCAGCTGTCATTATAGCTTGAATGTAAACTGTTAATCATCCCTTCCTCTCTTCAAGTGTTATACAATGTAACTGGTACTATGAAGAAAACAAAAACCTGCAAAAATCCAAATCAACTTACACCGCCCATTTTTATAAAAGAAGAGGTAAATTTTTCCCCTTCAGTGAAACAAGTGTTCATAGCCTAGGCTTGGCAAAAACTAGAGTAGCTTCAACTTCAAGCCAAACTGAAGACACCAGCACCTTGCAGAATGAAGTATCCATTGGGAATGAAGCACCTCACTGCTTTTGAGACGTGCTGCAGTTTCTCAGAAGGGGAGCTGATGGAAATGTTTTCTTTTAGCTTGCTAAACTTTCCCTGATAAAAAAGCTAGAGCCACTTTGGTTTGCTGAAAACTCTTCAGCACACAGAAACCTTCAGGATACAAACATGCCTCTTCCTTTCTCCCTTGAATTCACACCCACACTGAAACACAGCACACCTTGGGAGAAGCTGCTGTCTCCCTCGTCTTCTCCATGCAGAGGGCAGAGGTTTCTAAGAGCACGTAGACAGGGTTATTGCCTGGCCTTGCAGCGGGCTCAGCTGCCACAGGTGGAGGAAGAGGAGGAAGGGTCCAGATTTCCTGGTCCATGCACCTCATTCCCGCTCTCCCTGTAATAGGCTGTGCTGCCTCCTCATGCCTCTCAGACCCCTAACACACTTTCCTAACACAAATCCACAACTCTTCTCTCCATGGCAGGGCTTGGGACAAAATATTGAAATGCCAGCAACAACGCATGTTGCGGAGGGCAGCAGTACTACTCTTGCACCAGGCAAAGGGTAGTACCAGGCAGTACTACTCCTTTTCCCGGTGGCAAAGCAAATAGGTTCAAAATCTATAGAAGAGCCCCTCAGACTGTGAAATCAAGTACAGAGATGTGAGGAAATGTGGAGTGTGCAGCCACTCTGCGACCTTACCTCTGCCCCCTTGCACACACACAGCGATGGTATCCTCTCCAGTTACACAGCAGGTATCATTGTCACACAGCCCCAGGCCCACTCAACACAAGGGCAACCATAAAAAAAGTGCTCCCTCAGTTCTGAAACTACCTAAATAACTCTCTCAGGTGCGTGCATGGGGGAGAGGGATTACTAGATGCAATTTAATTTTGCCTGCCATCAGTCCTTCCTACCTGGTCGCTTCTCTGCCCACCTCTGGATGTTTTACAACCTGGAGCTCGTACAGCTTTGAGCAGGAAGCACTCAGTCTATCATTATGCCTTACTCACGTAAGGTAAAAGCCCTCACTGCATGAATCAAAATTAAGCAATGTTTGTTCCCAAATTAGTATTTCACGATTCATTGTCAAGAAGCTTAGTACAAATGATGATCCTGAACAAAAAGTGGGGCAGATTAAAAATATATATGAAATTTCAATCACTTTTATGAACAGGAGTTGTCTTTAAGATCTTCTGAACTTCAGCCATGTCAGCACCTTCTGAGCAAGTCTTCAACATATCACAGGTACCAAATTTAAATAGAGAATTTAAAACTACAAAACATTCAGTGTTTACTTTTCCCCTACCAAGTTTCAGTGAAACGGGTACAGTAGAAGAGAAAATGCATGAGGAAGATGCCAAATAAATTTCTTGAGAAGCTTTTAAAATACTGAAAGACTTGTTATATGAACCATTTTTGTAAGCAGTGGGATGACTTTCAGTGACCACAACTTTCAGTGTTAATATCCTGGTGTCACAATTAATTTGTCTTTTATCAATCCACTGATTAGATTTCTGTTTTTAAAAAGCTATTTATTTCAAGATCTTTAGTCAAGCAGCACTTTTTTGGAGTTTCTTTTTTTTTTTTTTATTTAAGACTAAACACTGCAAAAAAACAAACCAAGCAGAAACTATTAATTGTTTAGACCACTGAAGACTAACACAGTTTACATTACGTATGTTTAGTTATACCGTTTATGTTATTAGTACTTGCAAAAATGTTTTAGCGTAAGTTAAACGTAAGTTTCCTTTTACTTCTGCACTCTTAGTCAGCAAAGCAATCACTGACTGCACCCCACTTATTTTCCCACCTCTGTATCTCCCTTCCCTAAGCTTCAAGATCAAAATTTCAGACCAACTTCTCTACTCTGCATTGGAGTAATGGGGGAGAGGCTCACTTCAATAGCAAGCATTAATGTCTTTTCAGTTTGCAACTCAAAACAATTACCAAGTTTTTGCACTGAATCTAGACTTCAGAGCTCAAACTGCCCTCTTTCCCAAAAAAAACTGTCTCAAATCCCATCTATAAAATATCAGACAAACTCCAGCAGGATGTGATTGAAGACCACTTTTAAAGGGCATGTCAAAGCACGTTGACTAGAGCATGCAACTCTAAGTTAAAGAAAAAGACAAGAAAAAAAAATGAAACTAATTTGCTTTACTTGAGTTGAAATCCTGAACACTTCTTCCCAGTAAGTGCAAGAAAACAAGCTTTTCTCAGAAAATTCAGAGACAGAAGGGTTGCACTGACACCAGACCCTTTCACTCACCCACTGAACTCAAAGATAAGTCACAGGGCATACCTCTCTTTAACCTTCCATGGGAGACCTGCGCTGCTTGCTGCACGAGGAGTGGAAACTCCAATGGGGGAACTGGGGTCAAGGAGAGGGGTGGGAGTTACATCTGACTCTGTTGCCCTGCCCTGTCCTTCCAGCCCCGCTTCTCCTTTCCAGGCTCTCCCACAGAAGCCCCCCGACAATAACATTACTTTACTTATGAGTTACGCACATCCCCTGGAAAAAGACACAGGAACCTTTAAATATACGCACCTGTCTGGACTATAGACTGGAAAAGTCACTTGTCATTTTCTTACAGCAGGTGTAGATTACTAATTGAAGCTTAATTAAGCATGAACCAATACTTTTGATTTTTGTTGCATTGCTGTTGCTATTTTGAAGGTATTATGGAAACATAGTTAATCTGGGTAAAAAGTTCCGATGAGCTGATTCACTTTTTAAAGGCAGTGGCTGGACACAGCAAGTCCAAGCAGGGCAGCAGGTAACTGCCAAGAGACAACTGCATGCAAAAAGACTAATCTGAGGAGAAAACTCCTTGTCCTTGGAAGAAACCACCCCGAGTCGAGGCTGAAAGAAAACTTTCCACATTTGTCAAATCTGCCCTGGTCCTACTCAGGCAGCTGACGTTTCCCAGGTTGGATCTTCACTGTCTTTTTCAAAAATTTCCAAATTAAACACTTTTTTTTTTTTTTAAATAGCAGCTAAGAACAGACTGCAACAAAACACTCGGGTTACATTTTTGTCATGCTGTTTCTCTTCGGTTCAAAAAAAGATTTGGAAAGTGTTACACACCCTAGGCACAATACCCAGCTGCGCTATGCCAAGAAAAACTAATGCTACAAAAATGCTCAGATGACTTCAAACTGTATCCACATCTGCCCTTATGGTCACCAAGGTTCTCTCATTTGTTTGCTAGTTTTATCTCTGTGTTTTGAGAATAAGAAAGGAGAATCCCAGTCCATCAAAGAAGTATCAGGAATGAATAAAAAGTGGATAAAATGCTACCCAAGGAAGCCATGGGTGATGAAACGCACAAGTACGCTCTTACTGTGTGGTATACTTGTCCCATCTCCTCCCCAATGCTTCAGATATTCTTTAAAACTATTTCCTCATCTGCCTCATCTCCTAACTGAAACTATGCTCAAAACTTTTTTTTTTTGTTTTACTGTTCCTCTGGTTAAAACTCTGCTAAGCAGTGCAAAGTTAAAGGTACTGACTTGCATGCAGTCATACACTCAGCTGTAATGATACCCTACGTGTCTGTCTAGGCTCGTAGTTTGCTCTAAGTTTAAAAACTCCAAACCATTTTAAATTCCTCACGAGTAGTGTGAAGAAAGAGGAAATTCAGATCTTTGCCTTCTGTCAAAATTTCCTCAAGTCACTACTAAACACGCTGTTGACCCCAATAGGAAAAGCTCAAAAATGTAATTTCTCCAACAAATAACTCCTCTGTAGTCCCTTGGAGAAAACTCCAAGCGTCGCTCACTTGTCAGCTTCAAGTCTGCCAAGAACTGACAGCCGGTATCAAAGTTGAAGCTTTCAGAGAGTGGGCTCCCGTCCCGGGGTGGCCGAGGCGGTCGGGCAGGCAAGCTGAAGCCGGCGGACCCGGTGGCGGGGCGGGGGCGCGGCGGGAGGATCGCCCGGCGCCGCGGCCCGGCCGGCGGGTGGCTGCCCGCCTCTACCCGCCTTCCAAGCACCTACCTGGGCTGAGGGAGGCTGAGCCTGCGCGGCTCTGGGCCGAAGTCTGAGGCGAAACCGTCAGAAAGCAACAAATAAGAAGAGGAGGAGTGGGGACCCCCGGCCCGCCGAGCCCCCACGCCGTCTCCCGAGGCCGCAGTCAGGCCGGCATGCAGCCAGCCGCCCGTTCCGGGCCCGGCCCCCCGCCCCGCCTCTCCCCGCGTCCGGGGCGGCCGCGGACCGGGGGCTGGATGGAGCGGTAGGGGCCGGGGCCCGCCGGCGGCAGCGAGGGCGGAGCTCGGTGGGGCGGGGGCAGGGAGGGCGCCCCGCCAGCCGCAGCACACATCCCCCTTCCCCCCACCGCCACCGGGCCGCTGTTCTCGGGCGGCGCGGCGGGCCCGGCCCGGCCGTTGGGGAAGTGGCGTGGCTCGGACTCCCCACCGCTGCTGCCAAGGTTGCGGCTGCCCTGTCCTGCCCTTCCCTGTCCGGGTTGGCCCCGGGCTTGGGCCCCCAGGTCTTGGCCCCGCGCTTCCCGGGCCAACATTGCTGCCGCCCGGGAAGGGGGAGGCGCGGCAAACTTTCCCCCCTCTATGCGGCGGGGACTGCCGCCCCCGGGCCCGCTGCTGCCCCGCCCCGCGGCGCCGGCTTCGGTGCTCACCTGGGGCCGGGGGGCAGCGCAAGCGGAGGCGGCGGCGCAGCTGATGCAGGATGACGAGGAGGCCGATGCGGTACACCCGGAGCAAGGGCACCAGCGCAGACAATAGCGACATGGCCGCCTCCCGCCCCGCAACGGCGGGCTCGAGGCTCGGCGGGCAGGGAGCTGGAAGAGTGGCCGGCCTGCGCCTGGCACAGTATCTCGCCGCCGGGCCGGGCTGGGCCGGGAGGGGCGCAGCGCGGCGTGGTCCCCACCAGGCGGAAGGGAAAGCGCCGCCGCTGTCACAGCAGCGCCCGGACGCGCTGCGGCTCCCGTCCTTCTGGGCATGTGCGGCGGGGGAAGGGCCGCGCCGTGGCCGACGCGGGAAGGGAGGGAGGTGGGGGCGGTGGCGGCGGACGGACAGGCTGCCGACAGCGACAGAGTGGCGGCTTGGCCCCCGCCGAGGCGCCCAGGGAGCTGGGGAGGGGGCGAGGGGAGCGGCGCTGCGGTGCGCTTGGCGGCGGCGTGACTCAGCAGCAGCGGGGGAGGCGGTGCGGTGAGCCGCCCGTTGAGGCCGCCGGGGTTTGGGTGCAAGTGACTCTCGCTGTTAGGACTGTTACAGCTACGCTCGCTCAGAAGCGTCAAGGCGGGGATGAGACAGACGGCTGTGTCTCAGAATCCCGTGGCCGAAAGCGTTCAGTGAGTGGCCTCAGGATTTCCATTCTCTTTGGCACAGATGTGGGGCGGCTCCTGCTGCTGAATCCTGCGTGGGTATCGCTGGGTCTGGGCACGACCTCTGTCACCTCGGACATCCTTCATGCTTATTCCTCTCGCAGCCGTGGTTCCGGCCAGCTGCAGGTACCAATGCAACGACCAAATGCAGCTTTATGCACAAAGCCTTCCTACATCAGCTGCCTAAATTTTATACCAGCCTGACAAATGCATTCTGTACAGCCATACCTTAGCATATCACATGGCTTATCTCCAAAGTTTTGTGTTGTCAGTTTTAAACCCTCAGCCTTATTTTAAAGATGCCAAGTGCTTAGAACAGAAGAGCATGTTCTACTTATCAGTCTGCTGGTAGAAGGCTTGTTTCGGCTACCGGAAATACAGTGCCTGGCCTTGGCATCGTGGTTTTCATAACTGGCGGTGTTTCATAAATACAGATAAGCCTCAATATCAATACAAAACAAATACCAACAGTGGTTTCACAAGTGGAAGCGTTGACCTTTATATTCAGTTTTAAATCCTTTGGTAACATTTTGTCTTTGAGGATGATGGGGAGCCATCCAGAGTTCTGGAGGTACATTTGAAATGTAATCTCCTCCCACTTAATAAACATATCTTCTAGAAAAAATACAATTAACAGTATCGTTTTTTCTAAGTCAAATCAAATTGCTTAGCAGAACTGACTTTTTGTTATTTCATTAGAAATATTCATAAAGGGAAAGCACAGTATGTAGTTGCTCCAGGACAAAACCAACCATTTAATTTTATGTTATCTCTGGTGAATTATTTCTTTTTATTATCACATGGAATTACGCAGACATAAATAAGAAACAGAACATCACGAAGTCATGTCAAGGAGAGAGTCGTTCTTAATGTATATTGTTCTCAACTATGTATCAAGTAATAGAGCACCACATAAAAAGACATGAAAGAAGAAACACTGACATTTACTAAAGGTGAATTATTCTTTCAACTTATCTCAGTAAAAATCAAAACTCTACTCCTTTATGTTGCATTTATTTTGCTTAGAACTACAGCATTCATGAAAGCCTTTTGCATCATTTACCTGTGAAACTTGCCTACAGTATATTTAACCAATCCCTATACAAATATACCACGGTTTCTCAGGTTTTCTAGTACAATAAGATCAGTCAATGCATATTCAAGCTACAGAGATAAATACTTCTCTTTTTTTCAGTCCAAAGAATTAAACTAAGCAGAGAGCAACTTGATGGGTTAACATTATGGTCTTATTGGTTCCACTACTTTTTCTCAAGGGTTACTTATTTTGGTTTTAAATACTTACATATTTTTAAAAAATAAAATTCTTTTTAACTCTCCATGGTTCACAAGTATTGCTTCACAGGAAGGAGATGAAGGCAGGAAGGGAGGATTTTTTTTTTCAGCACTGTTATTACATTATTTTTTTGTCATGGCTGAGGGGTATGGGGGAGAAATGAAAATATTAGCAAAAGGCTGTAGGTCTTTAATTATTTTCAAATAGTGTGTTATTATACATTGTAATTTTAACTGATACTTCCTTTTCCTTCCTTTCAATACTTGTTACTGATACTTTGTTTTGTTCCTTGCAATCATTAACTGCAAAGCCAGCAGTTGGAATCTCTTCCATCTACTTCTAAATACCTCACTGAGACATTATTAACTCAATGAAATGTTAACGTGTCTGAGCCCTGGAAGGGACGAAAGGAGCAATCTAGTTTTCTCAGCTTTGCTGTACAGGCAGGAGACAGAGTGGCACTTCTGAAGACGTGCAGAAGATGATTGCTTCCCTCTTTGCACTGATGACTGCAAGTGAGCTCACAGTGCCCGGGGTTAGAGCACAAATATCCCCTTGGAAAGATATTGGAAACATTAGTAACGCCCCATCCACACACACTGCAGCCTATCTGTTCCTCCTGCAGGACTGGCACTAATGAAGCCGTATGTGATCACAGTGCTTCCACCCACATTTTGCATAAAGATGCGTAAAGCTGTAAGAAAGGAAGTGGGTGATGTTTCTAGACTGTAATTAAGCCCTGAGCTCAAACTTCTCAGCAGAATGGCATAATCAGCAACCATCGGGTAGTGCGAATGGTAGGTATCCAAGCCGAGAGCCTGTGCAGCCAGGAACAGGCAAAGCATCACAGCAGACAGATGCAAACCCAAGGTTAGCCTGGCAGTACAGACGCTCTCTGACACTGGGTGGAGGATTAGAAGGTTGTGCCCTATTTTTCTCGTTTCTTCCATGACAATCTCCTGTACAACACCTCTTTTCCAGGCAGGTGAATTCGCTCCCCTTGAGATTAGAACTGGAGTCAACAGCTCCTTGTAACCACCATGTGATGGTTCAAATTTGGTAGGAGATGCTGATGTTGATACTTTTTGCCCAAGCATGGTGTAATAGTTGGGGCAGTCTCGTAAGATTTTGACAGTTGTCACATCAATCCCTCTCAAACAGTAAAATGTGCACTCCCATGCTTAGCTCGAGACATGCTCTCTGTGTTTTGCACGTATGTCAAAGCTGATGGCCCATGCCGGAAGAAGCCAGACATAATTCTGGCTGCTGCTAATTTTTCAGGCTTCAAAAAGGGATTTAAATGCCTGTCTTCCTAAGCTGGATTGCAGTGGGACTACAGGCTAGAGATAAGTGCCTATCTTCCCAAAACAGGATCTCCTTAACATGTGTGGGTGAATAAAGTTAAATGCCTGAGGAGCTTTTAGGTTCAGTAGGGAGGTGCTCACAAGATTAGGCAGTGCTGGGAAACAGTCAATTGGAATTGCATCTGAAATTCATCTGGGGCTTTGAGCACCTGCAGACAATTTTGATAGGCTGTATTTGGTCTTTGTTCTCTCTCTAGGGAAAAAAAAAAAAAGAAGAATCATTTTAGGTACCTCCAAACTATGCATCATCTTTCCTAATATTGGACACTTGAGCTGTAAGCTCTTAGACACCCTCTGTAGTAGTTTGAGGAGAGTCAGTTACCTGGAAGGGGAAAGAAACTGCCAAGGGGAGATATGTCTGCAAGCTATAAAGCAGGAAGTCCTGGGGACTGTAAGCAGGCTTCCTCTGCTGCAGGCAATCATCTGATGAGACATATTTGAGGTTTTTTTGAGTAATGCTAGAGGTGATAGTAGATGGATGTATGACTGACCTTCTGTGTAGCAGAACCAGTGCTACAGTATTTGCCCATGAAGTAGGACAGTTTTTGATCACTCTCAGTCTTTTTCAGATATTTCACTTTTCAAGAGAACAGACTCACTGGCAAAAACTAACCAGTGTGGCTACAGTCATAAGGATGTGAAACCCAGAAACACAGCAAAGAAAAGAAATCTAGGGTTTATTTTTTTTTTTTATCTCAGCATTTAAATTCATGGGAATGAAGGGACAGAGTACCAGCCCATATTCCCTGAAGAGATACAGTTTTATTCTAGAGAACAGGTCAAAATATGGACTAGTCCAAACAGAGTCCCAGAACAGACACAACTTCCCCTCTTCAATCCAGTGCTCAAACCGCTCAGCTATTATGCAAGGAGCATGGTGTGCTTATTGCTGCCTCTGACCATCCCTGCAGCAACTATTGTATCTGTGCATCTAAGGATTCAGTGTATGTCACACTTTTAGGATGTACTTGGCTGGAGCACTAGGTGCTGGGTTTGCATCCCTCCCTGGTATACTCCCGCTCCTTATCAAGTAAGATCTGAGCATTCTCCCTGCATTTAGTCGAGACTCAGAGACCAAAGAGTCAGAAGGCAGTTTGCAGAAAAAGGCAATAACAAAAATAATACAATAAAGAATTAAAACACAATCCCCAAACACATGGGTCTACATACAAAACTTATGCGGGAACATAAGTACAAAGCAGGTGAGATGCTTGCAAAAATACACAAGCTTTTGTTAAAACCAACTTCTCTCATAAACCACTTAAAAATAGTAAATCTATTGCAAATAAAGTAGGGATGTTAGCAGCCTAGAAAGTGTACTCAGCAGCTTGACTTTTTAAATTGACAGAAGGATAATAAAATATCTGGAAATTCTAGATGTAGCAAGGACTAACCATTTTTTTGGGAAATATTGGGAAATGAGTTCTCACATAGTTCCAGGACTTTATTTGAAAATGTCTTTAGAGACAAAATGATTAACATACATGAAGTTTCAAAAGTCCTTTGGCAAGATCCTTCACCTGCAAGACCCAGCATATTTACAAAACATAAGAAACAAAACCCCACACTAAAAGGACAGCAAAACAAAGTGATTGACTTTCATCGGGAAATTAGAGCAAAATAAGAGCAGGGTGTCAAACTTCTGTATCACATCCAACCCTGGCTAATATGTTCCTTACTGTCTTGGATGGAGTAAGGGAAAAGCTGTTGCACTAAAAAAGCATGATGTTATTTCTATTAGTCAAGCTGAGGGATGAGGGAAATTTCAGATTTAAACAAGCGAGGTGAACTGGCAATATTCCAACACCAATAAAATAATGCTATTGAAAAAAAAAGATTAATTATGCCCACTGTAGAACTGGATTTGTTGACAGATCATTTGTGCTAAAAAATATCTACTGTCAATAATTGCCCTGTGGTTATTTCCATGTTTGTACAGCGATGTCTGCAACCACATGTGGCATACCCTGTGCAACACTGCCTAACTCATTGTTAAGAAGATTTTGTTAAGGTTCAGCAAACAGCGAAGAAGATGATTATGGTCTAAAGTAAGAATTTTCCATGACACCACGTCCTCCATGTGTCTTTGGTGTCTTTGATCTCTTCCTTAGCAATACTGTAAGATTAACATGTCTTTCATCAACAACTTGGTTAGCACCATTCTAATGCAAAGGAAACAAGAAAGCAAAATCACCCTTCAATAACTGAATATCACAAGTTGATCTGCACCTGATTTTTGTTGCATCTGCTTGCAGTAATTCTTGAGTATGACGTACGCCAATATTAAGCATGGCAAGGTTTGTGTGGAGAACACAGAAGACAAGTTTTCAGGCACATGTAACTGCTTGTCCGCTTAGCCAAATGGGGCTATGCCAACATGGCTACTCTTAGTATTCAAGGTTCAGTAGCAGAGTTCACTGGTCTCATCTAAGCCGTCTGTGGGCGCTTTCCTGAAGACTGCACTCACCTATGTTGCAGCCAGCTGGCTGGCCTTGGGAAGCAGCAGGGTTGAATCTTGCGAAGACGTGGGAGTCTTGGTTTTGGACATGCTGGCTGCTTTAGGTATAGTGAAGCAGGTGACTCCACACTGTAAACAGTGTCCTCACACTGGTGATAGATGGGATGGCCAGGTCAAGAAAGCAGGGAGATGGAGTTTGGATGTCAAGACAAAATGGCAAGGACTTTGCAACACAGCATGTTTTAGACAATCAGGGCAGGTGGCTTCTTCTGCCTGAAGAGGGCAATTCTTACCTATTGTGAACTTTTCATACAGCTTGAAGTGACCTGGCTTCATGCCCTGGTCTGTGTGCCTCATACTGACGTGAAGATACTTTTCCTCATGTTTTCCTCTTTTGCCAATTGACTTCTTAGATTGAAGCTCTATGCTGCTTTTGTACTGAACTACACAGATTTCCCAGGCTTCTTGTGCACAGGTCCTGCCTGTGCACTGCAATTACGACATGGAAGAGCATACCTGTTGTTTGTATGAGGTTTGTGTGATGGGATTTTGGTAGCCAGGGACAGCTACCGAGGGAGCTCCTATGAGCTAGAAGCTTCCCTCACTCCAACTCTGACCCAGCTCTGGCCAAGGCTGAGCCCATCAGTGATGGTGGCAGCGTCTCTGTGATAATATATTTAAGAAGAGAAAACCTGCACCAGGGAAAAGAGTGGGCTGTGAAACAACTATGCAAACACCAAGGTCAGCAAGGAAGGAGGAGAGGAGGTGCTCCAGGCACTTTAGCAGAGATTCCCTTGCAGCCTGTGGCGCAGCCCATGGTGAGGCAGACCCTGTTCCTGCAGCCATGAGGCCACTGCGGAACAGAGATCCACCTTGTCATAGAAGACGATCAGGTCGGTCAAATAGCATCTGCTTCTCATAAAGCCATGCTTTCTGAGCCTGAATCCTTGGTTGTCCTATATGTGGCTTACAATGGCACTCAGGATGACCTTTCCTGGCACCAAGGTCAGGCTGACAGGCCTGTCATTCCCAGGATCCTCCTTCTGACCTTTCTTGTAGATGAGTGTCACAATTTCCATCCTCCAGTCCACTACGACCTCCGCAGTGAGCCAGGACAGCTGGTAGATGATGGAGAGTGGCTCAGTGAGCACTTCCAACAGCTCCCTCAGCACCTTCGGGAAGATCTCACTTGGCCCCATCAACTTGTGTGAGTCAAGGTGGAGCAGCAGGTCACACACCATTTCCCCTTGGACTAAGGGACTCTATTCCCTGCCCCTGCCTTCCAGCACAAGGGGCTGGGTACCTAGAGAAAAGCTGGTTTTACTATTGAAGACTGAGTCAAAGAAGACATTAAGTACCTCAGCCTTTTCCTCGTCCTTGGTCACTAAGCTTCCCCCTGTGTCCATTAAAGAATGAAGATTCCCTTTAGTCTCTTTTTGTTGCTGATATATTTATAGAAATTTTTCTTATTGTCTTTTGTAGCAGTGGCCAGCTTAAGTTTTAGTTATGCCTTGGCCCTTCAATTTTCTCCCTACATGACCTCACAACATCCTTGTAGTACTGTTTTTTTCACTTTCAGCTGCATCTTGAGGGACTCTAGTCATACGTACCTTTGTTATAAGGGGTGTGAAATTTCCTTGTTTTGCTTTTAAAGGTGCAGACTAGAAGGAATTCCGAGTGCATGCTCAGGGATGGGTGGTCATACTGAGAAGGCAGGTAGCTTTTGGAATGGAGGTGTGTTTGCAATAGTAATGACATTAAAATGAGAAAAGTTCAATCAAAGGACATGATTTCAACAAAAAAATAAGAAATTGTTGGCTCAGGGTAGCAATTAGGCCGCTTATCAGTTCCATGGTACCATCAAGTTCCCATCTCTGCAGCGACATCACAGAGCCTGGCTGCATTGCCTCTGCTCTGCTCCACTCTCTGTGCTGTTTCTCTTAGGGTCAGCATACCAAACTCCCCTGGTGTTGCTAACATCTAAGGTTGCAGATTATGTTGCCTAGAGAACTATTGTGGAATAGAACAGTCTCTTTGCATATTGTCCATGTTCCACGCTTAAAGCTTCCTTAAGGCTATACCTTCTCTTAACATGTGCATATAACTTTAGTTTCACTAAGTCTCAGTAAGTCACCTCCAGTAACTATTCCACACATCTCTGTTCTTGTCTCAACCCATGATCCCTTTGCTATATTTTTCTCCTCTTCATCCCACAGGGTGGTAGGAGTGAGCAAGTGGGTGTGTGATGCTTTGTTGCCAGCTGAGCTTAAACCACAACATTGCTGAAGCCTGGCTGGGATGCTTCCAACTGCTTGTGTCTAGGCTGTGGGATATGAGAGAGCAAATGCAGCCATGGGTAAAGAGATGCAAAGAGAAAGATGGAGGGAAAACTATCAGGCCAAAACAAAATGCAAATGCTAAACAAAAGCAAGCCATGAAGATTGCAGAAAATAGTGGTTCTGAGAAAGGCTAGGGGTGGGTTGGCTTTGGTTCTGATCACAGCATGCAGTGGGAAGGATGAGGAATTTTCTGGTCCATAGGGCCAGAAAGTTTGAAATCAAGTGGGGCTGAACAGTCTACTAAAGTAAAACCATCCGTCCTGACACGGGACTAGGACTGGGGCCAGCAGCCCTACCCTGATCCCAGGCAGAAGTGTGCTTGGGGGGTGTGCAAGGAGGTGTACCATGAACAGGAGGGATGCATACAGTAATTTGAGCTGGGAGGTGCCTGAAGCCTGCTGTTACCTTTCTCAATCAAATATACTAGGAGATTACTGAGAATTAGAGAGGGACTGGCACTTTATTCTATCACTTTTCTGGCACAGATGTTTTGCGGTCCACTTTGTCAACAGGTCCTGGCTTCTGAATCTTCCTAGGCACTTACTACTGCTTCAGCTGGTTCCTCTAAATCTCTTAGCAGTCTCTGCACTGTTACTTCTCCTTTTACTGGGACAGATGACTGTCTCTCGTTTCTCCCAATTTCATCTCACTTTACTTTCTCATCACCCAGACAAACCTGTCTCTCTATCTCACTACAATCACTGTATTCCCCATTCTCTTGATCACACCTGCCTGTCAGTTGTCCAAAAAGATTACGTACACTTTGAATTTTCCACTTACTTTAACAAATGAATGATTGCGGCATTATATAACTTGTTTATGTTTGGCTTGTGCACTACGATGGTTTGGATTTTGGCTATTCTATAGCATTACATTCATTTACTAAGCACAAAGTAATTGTGTCAAAATCTAACAAGGCCAAGAAGTGAAAAGACTCCACATTTTAAATTTAAAAGGAAAAGTTAAACAAAAGAATAAAAAGTCCTGCTATTCTTGAAGGCAAATTCACACATGACATAAACGAGATAAGAGGAGATATCTGAAAAAACATTTCTCATTTGTTGTCCTTTGGGTGATCTAAGTACCTGTAAAAATTGAGCTCTATTTTTTTATTCTTCATCTCATTTTTGTTAGTATAAAAGCAAATCATAGTACGATCAGTGCTAAATTGCCTTAGAAACAACTGCAGAGAAGATTCAGCCAGGCTCAGACCTTACACTTTCTCCTCTAACACTCATCTGTGAGGAACCATAAAATTTTCCGTAATTGTGGTTTAACCCCACAGAATATATGCACTAGAAATTATCAAAGACAATTCATTCTGCTGATAAAAAGAATTTAAATGCTGGAGAAAGCCAAGGGCTCATCCTGACAGCTGTTAAGAATACACTTTCAGAATTATCTAAAGATGTCCGATTCCGATTACACATATGATATTAGCCTTCATATTTTTCTGAGGTAATAAACTACTTCAATTATACACACTATGTTACTTACGATAGTTTAATTTCCGGGTCTATTAAGACAGCAGTTTCATTTAACATCATCATCACAATGCAGTCTGCTGAGACAGTGCAGAATGAAGGATCAGCCGTTTTTTTAAATCTTTCACTAGAGACCCAAATATGTAACAAAGTGGTTATTTCTCAGTCCTCCTGCTACCCTGAAAGCTGAGATTGCTCAAACCCGATAGATAACATTCAGATTCCCAGTGGTTAGAAAGAGCAGTGGTTAGAAATGATACTTTTCAGATTCCAGATTAGTCTTGATTTTGTATTGTTTTCCTATCTGCTGCTGCTGTTTCAGTAACATCAGTCATTTGCACTCAGTATTTAATGACGACAAGCCTAACATAAAGCAGCCATCACTACCTGTATGTAAGTTAGATATCTTTCTAGTTTCTAGGCTTGAGGCTGGGGTTTCTTTTGGTGTTAAGAATATGCTTTGAAGTATCAGCATGACATTATAAAATGACATAGGTAGTCAATTTGCTTAAGAAGCTTTTAAAAATTCATATTTAAGTCTGTTTTATAACAAATATTTTTTTAATCTAGTAAAAGGCCTTATTGAAAACCAACCTATAACTCAAGTGAAGACTAATGATCTTTAAAGTTACTTCTTAAAATTAGATTGTTTATTTTTTTTTCCTAGAAACTTGCAAAAGCCCACCACCCAATGATCCACTATATGTCAGCCTGACTGTTACTTGGTAAGCTTAGAATAAACTGCTTTAACACTGAAGAACATTTCACTCAGCAGTCCTAGCTAGACGATGTTTTCCTACTCATTGACTTCACTTCCAAGCAGATTTATCTAAGGTCCAGATTACTAAAGTGAGTTAGACGACTTCTTGTAAGAAAAACAGAATATACAAGTATATTGTAAACATATACACAAGTTTATGTAGAGAGACAGATAAAATAACATTCTAAAATTTCATTAAGCCTGTGAAGGGAGAATGGCATTTCCTGCATCCAGGACTTAATAGGGAAGCATTTAAAGGGGTTGGTTTATGTTATTACTTCTTTCCTCAGAGCAGGGATCTTTTTCTATATAAATCATGTTACAGCATCATCACCACTTTGAATAAAAAAGTTATATTGGCTATAACATTCACTTGTTACACAAAGAAAATACAGGTGAAAGCAAATTCTCCTAGTAACTACATGTTCAAGTTGCAAGCCTTAGCAAACAATTTTTTATCTATCAAAAGGGTAAAGCCAGGAGCCTTTACTACTGTTCCAGATTAAAGAAAAGAAAGCAACCCAAACCATACATTACACACAGGATGAGTAGCTTAATGCTCGTGATTTCACTGGCTGGGTTTGTAATTGCAAAACAAGGGGGTTTCCTGCATCTTGCATGTTTGGTCTCACACCCATCTCACCCATGGCCAGCCTTTCCTTTATTGGGGTTTTGCTTCCTAATAATGAGAAGATTAACAGCCAATTCACCGTGTTTAATTTCCTTTTTTCCAAGGACTATTCAAGGTAAAAGACACATTTTGTATCTGGCCTTCCTTGTTTTTTATCTGTCACAGTATCAGTTATGCCTGTGTATTGTATCGTCTTGCAACCAACTGTTTACAATAAGTCAGCAATAACAATCAAGGATCTGATTCTGTCTCTCTTGCTGTTGTTGATTCAATAGAGAACTTAACTGCTTAATCCAAATATAGTTTATTTACAGAAAAGGGCATAGATCTGCCCACCCTCAAGCCAAAAGCTTTTTTTTTACCTACAGGTTTCGTTTTCCTTTTTATTTAACTACTAACTGTCCCTGCTCTAATCAAAAGTTAAATTTAAATCATGATGATGTGAAAGAAAATGTGCGACCTGTGGTTTCAGGATTAAGCACTAAACAGCCATACTGGATGAGACTGGAGATCAGCACAGATTTGTATGTATCTGTTAGAACGACAAGGACCAGATATTTCAAAAGGGAAGTTTAAAATCTTCTTAGCAGACAACCTCTTCCATGGTAATCTTCACTTTCTTTCTCATCTCTACCTATTAAACTGATATTTAGTAATGGCTGTTAGGCTAAAATTCTGAAGATTTCATATCCATTTTTTTGTCTCGCTGATGTTGTCTCTTTAGGTATGTTTGATAGGTAGATGATTCTCCAAATTATTTTTTAATTTGATGAAGTCTCTTCTAGTTGTGCTGCATTTCATGTATATGATTATACTCACTATGTCACAAAATATGTTAATGTTTTATAATTTACCACCTTCTAATTTCACTGCATAGCTCTTTATTTTTGCACTATGAGGCAGGAAAGAAAGATTCCCAGTCTATCTTTAAACTTCTTTTTATTTTATACACTGCTTTTTTGTCTTACTCATTTCCTGTTTACTGAGCGAGATCTTTTATGTCTCTTCAGAGGGAGTTCACAATACAACACAATCTGTTAACTTTTACTTAGACACCTCCTGTTCAAAGTGTACTATGGATTGTCTATTAATGTAACTGAGAGTGAGATACTGGAAGAGGTGTCGGTGTAAAGAAGATTTAATGTATTTACAGTGCAAAACTGCATATATGAACTAGGCAGAAATTAAAATACGAGCATGAAGTGAACCACAGACAAGAGATGTTCTTGTTAAGGCCTGTACAGAATTGGCTAGTCATACTGTGCCATTCTCTTCCCTATTTTTATCTGCAAGATCATATTAAAATACAGATGACAACTGCTCTGGATGTTTTCCTAAAATTCTGCTCCCAGACTCTCCTGGCTGTCTCCAGCACTGGCACACCTCACTACAGCCATCCAGCCATGGCTTTAGAGGGTTGAAATCTCTTCACATGCTGAAAGTAAGATTGGTACTGCCGATGGGGACAAGCTTTATCTAATGCCACAAAATGCATTCAATAGCATCTGGTCTCTCATCAGCAAACAACAGTTCTCCATCTGTGCCATTCTCCAGCCATACTCCAAGACCACATCGTCCCTCCACCAGTTAGGCCACTACACTGCCAAGAACAATTTGTAAGTAATATGTTTTCTAGACTTGAGAGAGGGAGTGAGACAGGAAGGAAAAAAAAGGAAAGGAAATAAAGGTATTTGTAATGAGTTCTTTAAACATTTTAAATACATGGCACAGTCTCAACTTTTCCTCTTTAATTATCTGCTGCTGCTACTTGGAATTTTCAGGGCTGTTTTGATCGCTGTAATAACTTGCTTGATTTATAGTGATAATGATTTATTCCTGCTGGGGAGGTGGGGGGAAACCATGCAGATTACTACTCTCTTGATTTTTCTGTGTAATTTTCTGCACTCATAGTATGTATTGCAACATTTTTTTTTAAAAAAAGATAAAAAACAGATCAATACAATTTTATAAAAGCAAACACTTGTTGTACACATTGATACACAATCTGCAAACTATATCATATGTGAAAATAAACACACCTGTTCAGTGTACAGATGCTGCAGATTTTTTCCCAGAAAAATACATTTTTTCATAAACCAAGAATCAGATGTACTCTCTAATAGAGTACATCTTGCTTACATATACAGCAATATATTGTCTTGTTTGGGTTTTTTGCTATGCACCAGGCTGATAGTTCCAATGATTTTCCCTTAATGGCCTCAAGCCATTTCTCTGATCATTGTAACGCATTATGGTCCTACTTAGCATATACACTTTAGCTTGTTTGTCTTTTTTTTTGCTCCCAGTTTCAATTGATACATACTACAATGATTCCTGTAGAAAAGTCAACTAACTGGATGTTTTTTTGTGTACTTGATTTGTGTCCTTTGATTGAAATTCCTTCACTCTGTTAAGAGAGAGCCAAGAAGAACATCATTTTGAGTGCTCGGGAGGTTATTTTATTTTTTCTGCATCCAGGCTTCCTGCACAAAGGGGAACTTTGCTCTTCTTTCAGTATTAGCATTGTGCCTGCAAATAGAAATCATTTTACCTTCAATTAAGCTTGCTACACATCAGTGGCACACTACTGACTTCAAGTTTACTGAATATTTACAAAAGAGAGGAGAATAGATTTCACTACCCTGAAGATAACTTAGTAACTTGTATCCACTAATGAAAACCTAATCCAGATTATTAGTGGTTACAAACCACATGTATCTGAAGTCTGGAGTGATTTAATCACCACCTCCGTCTAGCATCTCCAGAAATTATCATTAACGATGACAGGAAATAATTGTGTTGGGGTAAAACAAGTGAGCAGGTATTGATGGCACGCACAGCCTCCTTCCATCAACTCCACTCTGCTGCACAGTAACTCATTTGCTGGTCTAGGAATCACTCCATGGACTGTCTTGTTTTATTTAATGGCCTTCCTAGGCAGAGCTTGGAAATGAGAAAAAAACATGCACCTCATCAGCCTAGTAATTTATTTATTTCATTGCTTCCTTGCTTCAGTTCACTCTCTGCAAAGCTTTTGTTTCTCTTTCTTTTTTTTTGCCTTATACCCGCACTTCAAGTGTAAGGCTGCTGGCTCTGACATCTAAACCTAAACCCATGGCCCCATGTCTCCATGCAAGGACTCTTCCATGGAGCTCGCTGAGGAGGCTAACAGAATACCAGGCACTCTAAATTACCAGCCAGCTCTGGAAACAGTGCTAGCAATCTGGAAAGCAGAAGAAATCCTCCCATAGTAATTTTGTGATATTTGGTGGATTTGCAAAATTTTAGGCTTTGCCTATTTTCCAGTGTCCTTTTTTATTTGCTTATAGAATACACTTATTGGAAAATACTCAAATCTAAGAAATAAGCCCGTGTATGAATCTAGAAAGAAATTTACCTGTTACTATAAGTGACAATTAAATGACAAAACCCCTATGGGCTAGTAGAGTCAGCAAACAAATGTTGATTTCCTAACAGATTTATTTCCTGATTTTTTTTCCTCTGATAATGTGCCAGTTCCTCAAGCATATTTCTTCACCTAATATTCCAGAAGGCACCTTGCATCTTTAGCACCCACCGATTCCAATCAAAACAGCAGCAATGAAGACGAATAGCCTTGCCTCCTAGCAGAGCAAGAAGGGCAAAGCCAGCATGATAAACACTTTCTTTAGAGGGCATAGTCAAGCGACACAAGAATGTAAAGGATTAGAATGAAGTTTCAACTTCACCTGCCATTTTCTTTGTCACATCAGTGGACACAGTCCAGCTCAAGGGAGGTGAGAATGGCTCCACAGCCTAACGGCTCCTGCTGGCAATTACTTCCACAGAAGTCCTTGTGCTATGGCCAGACTGCAAACCTTCTGTCAAAAGCTAATTTGCTGTTAGTATCTTTACAAGAAGTACATAAAATGCTCAATCTGAGATTTTTCTCTGGTAACCCATACAGCCCAGCAAGTTTGTGAAACATATCTCAGTAGGCTTTGGTTCTCTCTGGACACAACATCCAACTGCAAAATGAAAAGAAAGGGCAGAGCTCAGCAGAATATTTCAGAATAATGGAGAAGGGAAGCTGCGAAGGAAGAGCTGCTTGGAAACACCCTGCACCCCTTCAGGTCTGTAGTAACAGATGGCAAACAAAACAAAACAGCTGCCAAAATCACCTTCCAACATAAGAAACTTTCTCTTCATTGATCATAATTCTATCATTCTCTCCAGCAGTGTCTTTCAGCAACCTGGAGCCAATCCTCCATCTTCTAAAATACTTGGATTTTTCAGTCCTGAGAGTGCCCAACCTGCTTTTGGGGCAGGTTTCCCAGGAAGAATTTTTAAAAAGTGATAACTAAAATGTAAATGCTGTAGAGGATCTCTCCTCCAAACTGGGATTCTTCTGCTTTACCACTAATCTCCATGACCCCACCTTTTCAGTCTTAGATTTATTTACTGACCATAGCATTCCTGTAATTAAGCCATAGTTTTGCTCTAGAAAGTGACCCCATGGGAAAACCAAAAAAGAAATAAAAACATCATGTGATTCCACATAACTGAAGGCCAAATGATATCCTCAATTACCCTTGTGCAACGCCATTAATTGTCGGAGGGCTTGCAGAGCTATAACTGGAAGGTAGATTTGGCCTGCAGAACCATAAACCTCATGGAACAGCAACTAGAAAAATGCCAGTCCTCTTGCACAGCCCAAGCCAAGCTGTGGAGCTGGCAGGTATGGCTAAATCACATTGTAAAAGCATGAACTGAAATAAATGTTCCAGATGGTGTGTTCTTCCTCTTAAATTCTCTCAGTTGTCACCTGGGGATGTGAATATCTCTAGACATGGTCATATAAAGAGATACAATACTGAAGAACAAGAAGTCAAAAAAGGAGGGGGGGAAACCTCACACTTGAACAGTTTACTGGAAAAATCTTAAGCTTTCCATGCATATTTTCCTTTAATAATAGTCTGTTTTTCTCTACTCTCATAACGTAAACAAGAAGGCAACAGGTTGAACAAATGTAAGCTTATAAAATTATCTGATGCCAGACAAAGGAGCAAAAGACTTAAATGACTGAAAGCTACTTTAGGATAAATGTATCTTGATTAAGTCATATACACAAGAAGAAAATAAGAATTAAGGGAATTCACTCTAATGGAAAGCATAAGCCATGAATATCAATAGACTACAATATATAGGCTTGCATATTCTAGCTGCCATTGCTCTATTTTGAGTCAGAAACAAAATTATTTAGGATAACTATAATTACAGCTGGTAAGAATTTCCATGTTCAGGGAAACACTAACATTTCAACAGTCATTTTCATGCTGAAACTGAGCAAAAGTATCCAAATTCCTCTCAGAGAAAAATGCTGGAAAAACAGCATCCTATATGTATAAATACCTGCAGCATCTAGTAGGGACATATTGTCGTATTTATTTTGGTATTCCAATATGATTACAAAGCCAACATAAAAGAAATAAGAAAATTAAACACTTCCAATTCAGAATGAAGAATATTTTGCTGTTTTGAGATGAGATTTTCAGCACCATGGAAATGTTTGCATTTTGAAAAATGAAAATTATTTGCCAACAGTAAACTTTCTAATCCACTATTGTTTTACTAGCAACGTTTCTAAACCTTTCAGCACTTCTATCCTGATCATTCAATTTGTCTTTTCTTCTCTCTTCCTTCCTTTCTTTACATTTATATGATGGCAAAGCAGCTTATTACTGTATTTGGGTTATTTTTTTTTATAGTGTTATACAGTGTTATATAGAGGTTCCTTGTTACATGGAAACATTCGCACTCTGGACTAATGTGCAAAATTGAATCCTCATAAAATCCAAGTGAAGCAAGTAAGCAGATAAAATGATGAACAAAGAGAGATATGCATTTAAGAGGAGAGCTAGAATTAGAAGTAGCATAGCACTGGGTCTTACACTGTGCTTCAGACTGTTGTGCCTCTTGAAAAAAATGGCCCAGTGCATCAGCTCACACAAGAGACGGGCCAGCTGAAGCGCCACATGTAAAACCAGATTTTCAGTGTATTTCTGACCACACAAAATCCATGCATGCAGGAGTACAGGATGCACCTTCACGAGTCTTTCAGTTCAGACCAAGGAGCACTTTCTTGAGGCAGAGCTCTTGCCTGTCCTAGCAACCTGCCTGCCTTGCACCCGAAGACACCTGGGCTACAGCAGAAGAGGTCCTTCACAAGAGATTTGTAGAGTGTGCAGGTATTCAGGCCATGCCACCAAACTGGACCTGGTCTAAGGTAAAACCTTCCTAGAGTACCAGTTCTTTTTTTCCACAGTCTGCTTCTACCGAGCTAGTGAGCCATAAAAATCCACATGCCACCCACTGTATTTGGACTATTCCTGCAACTATTAGTTAAGACTGGACCTTTTCGAAAGTCTCTGTGAAGCATAATCCTTAAGAAATATGGTTAAGATGCTATGGAAACATACAAGCCCTATGGCACAGCACAGAGTAGGGTAACTAAGGTGCACTCATGTTATCTACCCATAAAGGAAATGCTTATGATGGGGGATAGAGAAGTGCTCTTACGCTCCCTGACCCATCTCTGCAACCCCTTCATCTGCCTGTCCACGGCTGGAACCTGGGTACTCGGGCAGCATGTCTCTGTGATACACTCACAGGAGATGCCTCAGCTGGACAAGGAGATGACCAGCTGTCTTACATGCACTCACAAATGCACTGAAAGCTCATCCCGTTGTTCTCCTTCTGACAGGGAAGTGCATCAAAAGGTTTGACAGAAGGAGGAAAAAATAGTGTTCGGTAATTACATGTCTCTTGCCAAACAGTGAACTCTGCAGTTCCCCAGGCCAGTGCTTGCCCCGTTCCTCACGTGAGCAGACTGAACTTCCCAGCCTTGACCCACACAGACCCTGGAGTGACCTGCGCTTCGTGCCGAAAGACAGGCACTGCAGGAATTTGCTCTTCACTTTTCCTTTCAATAAACTGTCTCCAATAATTGGAGTCGAAGGCCTCTGGAGTAATGAACAACTGTTATTTCTAGTACAATGTGATCGTTGTCTATAATGGTATTCCTTAATTGCTACTGCAGTGCAAATTATGAAAAGCAAGAATATCCGAATACAGAGACACTTGGCCCTTGTGACAGGAAATTAAGGTCTGTTCTCTAACACTGCTTCACTCCCCGAACTCCAGCTCACATCAAAATTAATTACGTACATTCAATACTTTGGAAAGCAAGTTCTTAACCTTTACAAACAAAAGCCTGTAGAGTGCACACTGTCCGTGTCCTGGCTATCCCTATAAATGTCCAGTGCTTTTTCAGATCCTACTAATCTCCTGGGCATCCTGGCCACATCAGAGTTAATAGAAAAACTTGCCTAAAAAGGTTGAAGTACATTAAAAAAAAGAATAAATCTGTGGGTGTATTATCTTTTGAAGTTTTAGTGGGTTTGATTGCTTAATTGGCTGTTATTTTTTTACTGTAAGAAAAAGCAAGTGAACATTTCTATGTTATCCACAATATAAAATCTTTCATCTTCCTTCCTGTTTTTCATGCCTTGAAAGTCTATTGTTTTCAGCCTTTTGGACAAAATCTTTTTCATACCTGTTCATGCCTTGCTCCTTGGAACCAACAACGTCCAGAACAAACTCAGGTTTCCAAGACAGAGCGTGTTATCTCTACAGTGCCATTTTAATAGTCCAAGAATTAAGAGTCTGTGAACTGTCTGAAAAGCGTCGTGCTGTCAAACAATAGTGGTTAACAGCTGAGGAAAGGTCTAATCCTTCTCTTACTGATGTCAGTAGGAATTTTGCCAGGAAGCTCAGCATGAGCAGGGTATAGCCCAAAGTAATCAGTTCTACAGATGATTACATGAAAAGCCCTTAATTATAGCATGATGATTGAGTATTATTACAGTCATGAGACAGAGGCATCTTCTGGTACCAAAACCAAGGAAAAGAAGATATTGAAGCTATTCCTCCTCTGAGTTGTACCTTTGACGGCAGCCTTTTATCAGATGACTTTTCACATGTCAGCACAGCTACTCTGGTTTTGGCCACAGCCTGACATGCACAGTGAAATGAGATTTCCTGTTCCACAGTTCCTCTCTGCTAAAGGTCTCTCAGCCTGCCAAGGCTGTGCCATTCAGTAAGTAAAATGTTTTCAGCAAAGCCAGGAATGCTGCACTTTGTTGTCTGTCTTCTCACTTCAGTTCAAAGGCAAATCTTGCTCCATAGGTGTCTTTTCCGGACTGGGATAGAGCAGGTAGTTAATGACCTTGTACCATGGCCGATGTCTCGATGAATGCAGGGAAGAGTGAGTGCAGACCCCCCAGAGCCAGACACCTGCGTCTGCAGCCTCAACCAACCTGCGTGATGCTTGAGCTGAGAGCAGGAGGAGGCAGGTTATGACCGTTAACTGGGCACTGAGGGCACAGATGAAATGTGCAAGTGAACAGGGGACGCTCATGCACACACAGTCGAGGTCTTCACGGTTCTTCAGGGAGCATTTGCTGTTAGGCAGATACACTGATGCGGTTTGGCACAGTTCATCTGAGAATGTGAAGATTGCACAGTACCCTGCAAAAGCAAAGTCTGTATGAAGATGGGAATATGATTACACTTTGTATGAACTTTGGATTAAAATGTTTTATTGTTACTTGTAGGTAAGGAAGTTCATGTTCTCCCTGTTACTTAGGGGTCAAAAGGAAGCCTGCTCTCCCCATTGAAATAAATTATTTTGGCAGCTTAGCAAAATCTGTCTTAATAAAGACAAAAGGCAAATATTTATAAGACATGCACAGTCACTTCACTCAGCATTACCAAATGATTAACAGCATTTGGTTCTGGTTTTGTTTTCAGAGTCACAGGAAGCTGCAGTGATGACAGCAGGAAAACACACATCCACAGTAAGTTTTAGGTACATTTTGTGGGGGATTTTCTTCACTATCTCACTTAGGAGAGAAGTATTTATAATGCATCTTAATTTATTTTCCACATTTGTATGTTGCTTACATTCCTTATCTGAAAAGAACTGTGAAACTCTCCCAGTGCTTCCTGACTGAAATTGCTCTCTCTGGATGCAGCTCTGATTCCCCTGTCATGATATGTGTTGTCAGGCTTTGTCTCCTCTCAAAATTATCATTTAAATAGTACACTGGCAAGCAGTCACAATTGTAACGGTGGGGGACTCTGAAATATTTTCAGTCATTTTCGTAAGAGCAGTTGGTAATTTCCTGAAGCTACCTGTTCTCTTTTTTTTTCCTGCAATCCTCTCAAGCAGTGGTAAAAAAATCACTGCCATTTCTTTTTAACCTCTCAAGAGATGAGCAAAAATCAGTTGCCTAGCAAGCAGAAGTACTGTCACCTGTGTTAAAAGATCAAGACAAAATCGTGCTGAAAACTTTTTGGATACTTATATAAAGAGATGATTCATGACTTGGGAGCTAGCTGTTCATTGCACAAAGGGGTCTGTATTTGACCCTGTGTGTCCTGCTCTCACATACTTAATGCCACTTAAAGAAGAGGAGTATCTGTATTCCTCAGACAGGCATTCTGACATTTCAGCAAGATAACAGCTACCTCTCAGTTTAAATAAACTCAGATATGTGCCTGGAAAATCATTTGTCATCGACTATAGAAATGTCAGAGTTCCAGATTAAGTGATAAAGGTATTAAATGCTTTTCACTGTTTGACCATGTCCTAAAATAACCAGCAAAGACTGTTATACTTACTAAACTATTATTTTCTAAGGGCAATTACTACATTTGGCAATACCTTCCATGGAAATCCATCACACAACATACCTATTACAGTCCTGAATATTCCACCTGCTCTAACCTGGGCTACCCTTCAGTTCTCAAAATTGTATGCAGCATCTCATGTGTCACACGTAGCAGACATGCAGCACCCCTCTGTTGGGTGGATGTATTTCTGGGGTATTACAAGCTCAACTTCTTACACTACAACATCAATTCCATAAAGAAACCTTTGGATGCAAGAGCTCAGCTGGGCTTTGGTCTTTGTGCAGACTGAAGTGGGAGGGAGTACAGGGAATGTGTGTGTTTTACACAAAGAGGCTTGGCACACGTATAACCCCTGCACTCTGAAAGCACAGTAACTGCATGGCTACCAGTGTTTTTAATGGGTGGGGAGGAGATGGAACTACAGTTACCCTTCTTACGATTTGAAGGAGACAGGAACAACCTCCAGGAAAAGCAAAAGAGAACACCTCTATCACATACAGTAGAAAGATTCCTGTCAGCCACACAGTACACCAGAAGGCATCACCACATCCTGTGTTTTCTACAGCATAACCAGAAAAGTTTGACAAAGCTTTCACATTACTGCTCGTATTCAGTAAGAGATCTGCCAGGACTAAGCAACCAGTGTCATGTAAACTGCCTTCCCAAACCTCATCTGCTGCTACAGATCAGGAAAAGCAGATCATACATCAAAATTCAAGGAGGGAGAAAGAAGCTTCTTATCTCCATCAAACCCTCAACCTCTGCCACTAATTTTCCAAACTCAAAACCCTCCCTTTTCATCATCATGTGCTGGTGCAACAGCTCTCCAATGATCTGAACCAGGGACTGTGTGAGCAGGGACTGACTCATCTTAACCCAGACCAATGGGTCCTGTAGTGAGCTCACCGTGTGCTGGCACGGCCTCTGACAGGAGGCAGGTTTAGCATCCCACCTGCAGGGACACTGTGGCAGGATCACAACACTGGCAACCAAAGTTGTCACAAAATAACATTCACTTTATCTTACTATTTTTTCCCTTTAAACATAATGGTTATTATCAACCGTTTGTTAAATTAGTGTTCTGGAAGCAAATGCACTTGTGTTCCCACAGAATTTTCCCTGAACTGATGATCTGTTTCAAAATGCTTGTCACTTGTTAAAAAAGAAAAAGAAAAAAAGGAAGATGAGGGGGTTATGAGCTAATATCCTTACTAATAACCACAGAAACCAGAATCTTCTGTAGAAAATTAGCATTTCTCTATTCCCTGGCGTAAATCACTCTAACCCACTTTCCCAATTTGCCTGATGGTGAGGGATTGCTAGGCAACACCACACTTGCAGGTCAGCTGTCACTTCATAACTATGCCAATGTCAATTTTTTTGAGGCCCACACTAAATTTTTTTCAAAGATTCTGTCACCATTTAAGATTAAGAGCATTTAAAAAAACTCAGCTGATCTTCGTAATGTAATACCAGCTCTCGCTTAGTCTAAAGCTGTGTTGCTACAGCTGAACACTGCTTGGAGTTTCTAAATATTTGGAAGTAAAAACTGTCATTTTATTCACTGGTATAATGAAGTAAGGTATGAGAACAAGCCTGATTTTAATTACTAGGCAACCTTTCTCTTATTCTGCCAGCCTTCCGTGTTTTACGTGTCAAGAGCAACTGTTTGATTTGACTTGAAGGAGAACTGAATGGCTAGCCTGAAGGAGTAGATGAATCACTCTGATATCTGATAACTTTCACAAATAAGGGCTGCTTTCTCCAGGAGCAAATGTCAGTCTCCATCGCTTAACAAGCTTATCTAAGCCAGTGTGGTCAGCAGGGACACGCTCACTGAGAAGCCGATTGCCAGTGGTAGGATGTTCAGTGTGTTGCCAGACTGCCTAGTTAGATAGCGATGTTCCTGTTTCCAGCTAAACTTCAGCACACAGCCTGTGCCTGAGCAAATACTGAAGGGTAACAGATACATGCCCTATTGCAAAAGTTCCCAACCATATAATCTCAAAAAGTGAAAGGTCCTCCTCAGTGGGCCACCACTGGTACTGGGGCATCTCCTGCTGTCGTTCTGCTCAGGTGCTGCAGAGCTGCCCTTCCTTCCCTTCCCAGCCCAGGCATTAACCTGAGAGTATCATCCAGACACTCAGCTACTTCAAAGAAGTGCCAACTAAAGACAGGTTTTTATAAAAATAAGCACTTGAAGACAGTGCAGAAACCTTTTTAATGAGGAGTATCTCATTAATTTGTCAACATCCTTGCAAACAGCACTCAGAGGAGTGAGAAAGCAAGCAGAGGATGAACTTTACCAGCGATGTATGCTGGTAAACTGGGACTGCCAAAGCCAAGTGCTCAGGGCCACAAGTGAAAGCAGCACTTGGCTTGCACCCAAACCCCAGAAGCCAGGTGAAGCCATTTTCCTAAGGCCAACAATAAGTGCAAGGAGGGGCAAGTGGGGACTGTAGGGCATCCAGAGCACCCTTCCCTCTGCCAAGGCAGTGAGTTGGCTGGGAAGCATCTCACTCTGGAGCCTCTCCCCACATCCTGCCTCTCGCTTCCAGCCCTGCCTGGGCAGGACAGTCCACCACAAAACATCACCTGAACTGAGTCAGCCTTGGGTGAGCTAAATTTACTTCAGCATATTTTAGCAAGCATCTGTCTCAAAGTAGCATATGTTTGGCCTAAAAAACACAATAGCATTCTTAAAATTTAGCATTCAAGGGGATTTTTTAGAAAAACTGCCACTTCACCTGTGAAACTTTCAGTGCAGTAAGATGCCACTTTTTTTTTCCCCTACAATCCTGACTACTAGACACATGCTCTTCCTAAAAGTCTGTGGAGGCTAATGTAATCAGATGTAATTAGAAAGTCAAAGTTGAGGATCTTAACAACAACAGAATCTAATCAAATGCAATCACGACAGCTGTCATCATTGTCACACTATTTACAGTAAGTTCCCTTTCAAATTTTCCACGTCTTTTCACCAACATGAGGGCTGGTCATTTAAGCCATTTTAATAATTTTTTTAACTTGTTGGGGTTTCTTCTTTTTACCAGATCTTGTTGTTTGATAGGATCCACACAGGCCAAGGTTTCTCACGCTGCTCTGAAGCTACAATTGGATTATCACGGCTTTTAGAAACTTGCAGACAATCCAAACAAAACAGAAAAGATAGAACCAGAGTATTCATAGAGTTCCAGTAACTTCAGGAACACCCTACAGAGCCCCAGGGTCTTCCTCATCACAGGGGAAGAAACACACCACCTCCATTTTTTTTTTATGAAAACCATGGGGTGCTCGCATGCATTCAACATGACAGAAGATCCAGAGTGAAAAATTTCTAGACAGTCTCTAAAATGTCAGGTGAAATGTCAGCCAGCACTGTAATAAAAATGAAAACCTAACATAAACCAAGAGTACTCTGATTAGCATGTTGCTTTTTGATGACTGTTACACATTCATCTAAACCACTGGGCTTTACAAATGACAAAGTACTGACAGGGTGAAAACAAATCACTGCAGTTCACTAGGAACTCTTGTAAAAACTCCTTTATGAACAGAATCTTTCTTTGGAAAGGACTTTTGGAATAGGGCTTTTACACATCTCAGAAGAAAACTTGGCATTCATTGGTGTTCCTCTAGGGAGAAGTGAGAGTAAGGAAAAAATGAAGGATTTTTAATTAATGTTGTAAAAAAAAAATTGATAATACAATTTGTGAAATAAACAGATAAAACCATATGATTATAAAAATGGATTGCTTGACAACATATGTCTCTTAGCACTACGGTCTTTTACCAGACTTATTTTATTTTAGTTTATCCTCCATTATGTTCATATTGCAAGCTTTTACAGAAGTTGATCTCTAATTTATTTACTAAAACACCTTTTATTTACTATTTCTCTTTGCAGAAAAATAAGTTTGAAAATTCTTTTCCCTGAAGACTATTAAAGAAAACAGTACTTCTAGAATTACTGAATCTTTAGTTGTTAGAATCAGAAATCACAAGTCATACTAGTCATATAAATCCAGTAACAAGTAAATCTTTATTTCAATGGGTAAAAAAAAAAAAAAGGTCAGAAAGACCAGCTACACTATAAGTCAAAGAACAATATGAAAAACAAAAACAATTCAGCTACTGACTTGCTTAGTCTATCCCAAGTGAAAGCATAATTATCTTCTGTATCCTTATTTCAAATATAATTAGATTCAGGGCCAAAAGAAGAATTTGTCATAGACTCACAGCCAGCTCCTGACAGCCTTCTACTCACTCTGCTCAGACTATATGCCATGCAACTCAGTGCTTGTTCCACTGCCCTTTATGGACGCTCACCATGGTTTTTCAGTTGCTAAATGTAGACCTTTGAAGAGGAAACAGTCTGGAAAACCTTGTCTCCCTCACTGTTCCTTGTGCCTTTCAAGGCAGACAACTTGTTCAACATTTTTTTACTTTCTTGTCAATTATTTTGACTACAGAATTAATATGTAAATTTATGTGGTTGAACCTTCTATAGGTTTTTATTATTACACACACAAATCTGATGGAACGTACTTGGCATAGACACTCAGATGACACTCAGACCCTCAGGTATGCAGACATCATCATGGTGTCCGCATCATTAAGAAACAGCCTTCTGCAGACTCTGGAGATGAGGTAGGATGCCCAGGCCATGGAGATATTGGCCTTTGGTTTTTTAATGTGCCAGATGACGACCTTATCAGCAAGTAGCATTTATGATTGTGACTTTTGTGGGGCTGATATTAAAGCCTTTTGAACCAAAGAGCTCTTTGACAATCATTTTAGTTTGCCAAATCACATGGTGATGTTAGGTCATTATCATTTTCTGCCCCAAGCCAGTTTTGTGATTTTCTCACAATCCATTGGGAGATGCTGCCGTTGACACATCCCAGGTGGAAGGCAGCAGCCACTTGGTTCAGCTGGCGTTTGGAGTTCATTTAGCCACCAAGGAACCACTGACAACGCACCACTGCCCTGCAGTCACAGCTCAAGCATGGTATCTTTCACCCTAGGATTTTTCCTTGGAGCCAAAGGATGGAAACTGAACTAGACAGTGGGAACAGCCTGGCTTTCTAACTGCTGTACTAAGTGCTTTTCAGAGGAGAGTTTTCACTTCTCCTGGCGTTCAGTCTGCTCTATCAGCTTGAGATATTGATTGCCTCGAAACACTTACTTCCATTCTGGTTCAGTTTCAGGAGTTGATAAACTTCACATTTTAAGGAAGCTTAAATTTTCCCGTCAGTGTTGCTAACAGAGGTAGCTGGTGACAAATAATAACGGCAAACTCCCTCCTCTGACGTTAAATTCAGACAACTCAGTCCCTGTTAGTTACCTCAACAGTGCAGTACTGTGACATACTTGCCCAAACTTCTTCCAGATATAATTTGAGAAGGTTTGAACTGATTTCGTCATGACTCATGTATTTGTCTTTGATTAGCTTAAAGAAAAAGGCCTCCAAGCTTCCTATTCAGCTGATAGTGACAGACCTTTCTAGATGGTGACCCAAAGTAATTAAATTAGATACTGGAGGCCTCTCCTGTTGCCATTCAAAAGAGAAAACTCAAGAAAGAGTAGTCATCCTAAACATCAGACTTTATGAATCCCACATAATAGATCCAGTGGAACAATCCCAGGAACACTATCAAGAGATGAAACGAAACTAAACCCTGCAGAGCAAAATTTGTTTTGCAAATGGAGAAAATTAAATTAGCAAAATATATACTTATTCAATTTTTTGATCAATTATTATTACTGCTCTGTACCAAACGGAAGCCTACTAGGGACCAGGGAAACACAAAACCAAGGATGTTCCTGACCAAAGGAATCTGTAGTCAAAGCAGACCACTCACAAGATGTTAAATAAAGGGTGCCCTGTAATTTCTTTTCAGATATCTCACTGAAACGTTCTTGTCTAATTCCTAACACCTGCCAACTTTCATTCAGTCCTTCAGTAAGCTATTTGTCAATGTTGGTACAAGTGTTCACTGTACCGAAACCAATCTTCTTTTTCAACACAGTGCTTTGTGAGACACAATATCAAATGTTTTATTACACTCTAGACATAGTACAATCTCCAGTAATTCTTATTTTCTTTATTTCCTCAGAAAAATGTGACACTATGTGATATGATTTTATCTTTGGAAATTCCAATGCGGGCTGTTCACCATTCTCTTATATTTTAGAAATTCAAAGGTATCCTATACTGATTTTTTAAAGAATTACATCTTTTCTCTTCTACACGTCTCATCTATTTGAAGATTTACTTTTTCTTAGCTAGCTACACTGATGTTTGTCTACAGCTATTCCCCAGCTGATCACAACTTTTCAAAATTCATTGTATAGGATCAGACCATTACTCTGACATGCAGACTATTTGGGCCTAAAGATCATGTCTTTTTTACTTTTTTTAAAAAAATAATTAGATGACTCCACTTCTTTATTCTCTTTGACAGACCCTATAAACATCCTATTTGAATTCTCAATAATTTGGTGCTTATTGCTGTTCTTTTACTGTCTAGTATACTGGAATGCCTGCAGTATTTTGATGGGTATTTTTTGGTATCAGTTTCGTTTGAAGTTCAATGAGACATGCATGACTACTGTCCTTTGCATTTTTTCACAGCTGCACCCACAAAATACTGTGCATTTGCAATATAAAAATAATCCTTTGGTGGAATAATGGCAATCCTGAGTATTACTTCTCTTTAATTCTTGGCTACATTGTGTGAAAATTTTGATCGCTGAAATATTGCATTAGATCACTGAAACAGAAAAATAGTGCACAATATAATGGAAAATATGCAAAGTGAAATCTCAGACTAATCTGAATTGATGCAGATAGCCAACTGCTTCATAGATTCGAGTTCATACATTCTTCATAAAGAAGAGAATGGCAGAATTATGTAGATCTATAATGACACAGATTTCCAAATTATAAGAACAAAAATATGAAATTTTAGTATTTTCCAGATACTAAACTTAATTAAATTAGATTTTTACAGCTACTGCTATACACTTTTAGAGATAAAAATGTTATCAAGTACAAGATGTTGCTAGATAAGAACAGTCATTAACGATATCATAAAACACCCATGATGGGGAGCTTCAGTTGCTGGTACACAGGCTGCCCAAATGAGAGAGTTTGTAGGTGAGGTTTCTGGAGACTGACAATGATTGCTTCATACAGCTAAAAATTGTACAGAACACGGGGAAAAAAAATCACTTCTGTGCATTCAATCCTATGCAGCATCTTGGAGTCAGTTCAGAGCTATGTAGAGCCTGAAGCACTTACAGTTTAAGCTTTTGGAAAATTCTGCTAACTTCTGAAAGATAGCCACATTTTTCTGACATCTGTGTGTGACAGGTATCACTGGTACATGATAGCTGAAGCACATCAGGAGGGCTTCTCGACTGTATCCTGGGCTACCCAAATAGAAGCACTCTCACACTCGCTGGTAGAGCTCTCTGATATGAATCAAAGTTCTGAGAAGTGGCAACAACCAGTAGTAGTCTCATTTCAAAAGCACATTCTCAAACCATACCAAAACACAAATATAGATGCTTTCCATTAATCCCGTGGGGCGGTAGTTAAGTCCTACTGTTAAGAGGTTTCTGATGCTGGTGCGTCGTGGTGCTCCAGTTCCTGACACATTTTATCTTCAGCAAGCAAATTAAGACTTAAAAAAAATGTTGCTTGAAAGTAGGAAACAGATTTTTGAGCACCCTGAAAGTGTGATTTAGCTTTCTGTGCTTTTGGTTTGAAAGAATTTTTGGTTTGTTTTGTGGGGGTTTTTTTCCTAAAATTAACAAGAAAAAAACAAACCACACCTTTGCAACTGAAAAGTATTTCACAGACCTTGAGAAGGACTGCACCAGTTAGGATTTGCCAACTGTAGATAAGTAGAGATGGGGAGCGGAGGGGAAAGGGAAAGAAGGGAAAGTATATTATAGATTATTTTCTGTGAATTCCATGATGGCTGTTACCTCAACACCTATGGTATCACAAAGCTGTCAAGTGTGTCAGTATTTTATATATTCATTGGAAATGGGCCAAATGTGTATCTAAACAAAGCGGCTGAATAGTATTGATTCCCTTATGTCCTAACAGTCTTGCACACTCTTACGGTCCACCCTGAATTTCCATGGCCTCAATGCCTCCTCAAAATAAGCTCTCCCAAGCTGTGCAGTATATTTTTGCCTCCCCAACAGTCATCTCCATGTCTTCTATCCAATTCCCCTGCTCCCAAACTTTAATGTAGCAATGGATACACTACTGTATCAACTCCTCAATGTCTAGTATTAGCTAGCTTGTGGAAATATCCACTGAAAATGTTTCGGTGGATATTTTCAACAGCAATAAGTAAGCTGTCGTTAACAAGAGCAGAAATAAAAGTTAAATATCCTTTGATTATTACCTCTTCATGTTAAAAGCAAACCTTGGCCAGATGTTATAAACCTGGATAAATCTGCTTAAATTGGCATTCTAATACATTTCCAACAAAATGGTGCAGTAGGATATATGTAACACATAAGCATAACAAATTTAGAATATCAATATAAATATAATTAATATAAAATGTATATGCTATATGTTTCTACCTATATTTTTGTACAAATAATTAATACATAAAATGTTCAATCCCCCATAAAATACGGAAACAAAACCCCCAAGTGCTAGCTGTAAAAATGCAGGCAGATAAGTTTACCCAGGAGGTAACTCTGCTTCGGATGGATTAATTTGTTCATGATGCAGTATTATTTTTTATTAACTGTGCAGGAACCCTAACAAATAAAAAAACTGTTCCAAGAGCTGTATTTTCACCGCACAAGCATCATGCTTGTGCAAAAGCAAAAAAAAAAATATCTTGGCAAGCCAGTAAGACACTGACATAAGCCCAAGGCTATTCTTTTCCTACATAAATTCCAGTGTCAAAATGATAGGAAAACCAAAATAATTTTCAAGCTGTTACAGGGTACTGACAACTGTGAAAAATAGAAAGATAACTATGAATATAATTATTCAAGTGTGCCCTGTTAGCTAACAGGGAGATTTTGAAGGGCTAGCACAGAATTTTCTAAGCATATTTTTTCCCGATAAGCAAGGCAGACAGATAATAAACAATTAAGGTGATTTTCTCCTTTGCAAAATAGCTCACAGAGTCAATATTAACCAGGCTGAATCGGTTCCCAGCAGAACGCATGTGGAGGGCAAGCCCTGATGTAGTTTTTAATTCCATTTCTTCAGAACCTCTATTAGATTTTTTTTTGTAGCAATACCTTCTGAACAAATCCACTTGGGATCAAATTGTAATTATCACTTAAGAATTCAGTGGAAAATCTGCAGGACTGAAGGAAGAACATTTGGTCCTTAAATATGTAAAAGAAGACATCATATTTGCAGTATTTTTCCTTTTGTAGCAAGAACGAAAAGATTCCCAAAAGATCACTCGTATGCTGTCACTGGTCTGCAAGCCACTTCAAAAGGTATATGCCTTGGAAGAGAAAGGTGCCCATTGCTGTGATGGCACCTGTTACTGTGACTGCTGCTCTTCCAGGTACATGGCAAAAGAGGGCAGTGGAGCACTGTACATTTCAATAGATTAAACTAATGAGCCCTGCAAATCTTTTATCTGCATTTCTTTGCTGCAAAAATTATTACAATACCTAAAAAAAGCAATCACGTTGTATTAATAATATCCAGTTTAAACAGAACATCTCTTAAGCTTTCTCTGGAAATGGCATTCCTATCCTGGTAAACCTTGTAATTGACTGATTGAAACCTCCTCAAATTGCTTATTACCTTCCAAATCTCCTGTCACAGGAGCTATTGTTATTTTCACTCGCTAATAGAATTCTCCATATTGGTTTCGTTTGCATTACCTCCTTCACATGCACACCAGGGACACTGGCATTCCTGCCTGTGACGCAAGTCTCCAAGTTCAAAAAGGCCAACAGTATTTTAAGTGTCCTCACACAGAACTAGTTTTGTTTCCTTTCCCATGTCACTAATAACAAACTGTGTTGGTTTTTGCCACTGTGCTACAGCCAGCCATTGCTTATGTTGCACGCTTTCTTAATTTTATTGGGCAGTCCTGCCTTCTGAATCCTTCCCAAGTGTTTCTAAACTCATCTGCACCATGTCCATCTCTGTGTTTGTTCATGCAACTTTAAACAGTCAGCAACACCATCTGTTGTTCCCATAGTTAAGAAAAGAGCTTGAAGGTCAAAGATATCTTCAAACATGTCTAGTTCTGCATTTTAATAAAATGAAATCTGAAGTTTGGGTTTGCTTTGCTTTTCAGTTGGAGTCTGGGATGATGTTTCTTTTTGCTGAAAGCAATGGTTACCAATTCTGCATAAGTTGACATGGATAATACGTTATTAAAAATAATGACATGTTATTTAAGAGGAACGGTCACAGCGAAGGACCCTGGCCTCTCTCCCCAACAACCTTCTTTCATCTTGTCAACAACAGCCTCTAGTCTTTCTTTAGTGACAAAGGTTTCCAGTGTCAATAGACTCCTCTGACTGCCCTCGAGATGGCAGCACTCTAACCAGATTTATTAGCAAAGCTCTTACTTTCCCATTATAAGCCAAAGTCTGGTGCTCAAATGTCATTCACTTCAAAATTCTGCATTTTATTTAATGGCTATTACATGTCAGCTCTGTCTCCAGTGCTCTTTTGATGTAAAAAGACAAGGGGATGTGACACAATACCTTTGATATGCCACATCCAACCGAAAGTTTGAATTATTTATAAATGTTTGGCAAATTACATAAAATGATAGTGTAGCTATATGTAACCTGTAACCACTACATTCTCAGATCAAAATGCACTAATCACCAACATCATTATCTTATTCCAGAGCAGTTTCAAGTGTACCACACTGGGTGCTTAGAGTCAGTTTATCAGGCTGGTTCTTCCACAGTCCTGGAAGTACATTCAGGGGAGTGACCTCAGCCTCCTTGACTTCAGTTTCCTCTCCTTTAAAGCAGTGGGGCTAATACCCATCTTTTCTGTTAAAGTGTCTGGACATCATAGTGCTACATAGTTTTTATATTTACAGTGTAGAGGCTAGATATGACTCCTGTTATTACAGGTTTTGTTCTATTTTTACAGTGATATTATACATACTGCTACTATGGTATTCTGCCTCCAGGGTGCTGGGTCCTGAGCAAACACAAACACAGGCTGGTTACAGCCCACCAAATGTTTACATTTGAAAAATAGAAGTGTGAGACCATCCTTTCCACAGCAGTGCACTTAAACTTATGGTAAAATCAATAATTTTCTGTACAAATTGACTAGGCCTTTTCCAGTAGATCTTGCTCTGGGTAAAAAGGCACAAACTGTCTTCAAATATAAATAGAAAAACCTTGCAATAGTGTTAAACGTACGGATGCTACTAGTATTTCCAGAAACATCACAAAAACTCTGAGTGGTTAACTCTCTGAGACAGTGAAGAGCAGCTTTCTTAATGAAATAAATATTTCCTCTGTACTTTTACTTACTCATATAGCAATGTAGTATTTCAACGATGTACTGAATAAGCTGTCTGAAATGAATTAACTATTCCCTTCTCCTTAATTAGTTTCTCATTTCCTGATTTATGTTCCTGTACAGAAACACCATTGTCCACAACGGGTGTCAGGGGGACAGCTGCCCTTTCACTATGGGGTGCAAGGGAGTATCTGCTCCAGCACACCTCCTCTCTTTTCCCTCACTTTCCCTCACTTTCCCTCATCCCACTACCACCTCCAAACTCCCTTCTTCTGGCTTCTCCTTAAGAAGTGATCACAGAGGTGCCCAACTGGCTTAGCCCAAGAGGCTGGTCTGACTTAGAGCTGGAGAAGTTTTGATCAATTTCTTACAGGGGCCACTACTGCAAACCCTCCTCCCTTACCAGAAATAACTCCACGCAAACTCAAACCAGTATGTATGTACATATGCATGGCATCTCTCACTCACAATAACAACTCTTCTTGGTGCAAACATTAATGTAATAGATATCACACAATGTTTCTAAAACCAGAAATATTACGATTAGTAAAAACAAAAACCAAACAACAAAATGTAGGTAAAGAGTAAGACTTGCTTGTTCTTTTAAATTTAAAAAATTGACTTTTTACACATCTAAAAAGCAAAATCAAGCTTTCCTCAGCAAGGTCCATTATTCAAAGGACAAAGTATTCTGGGCCACCAGTGCCATCTGCTACTATTACAGCAAGAGATGGAAAAATGTAGTCACTTTCTGCATTGAAAGCATTTCTTTTCCTATCTCATGATGCTCAAAGGCAATGATAACTTGGCATTTTTCAGACTGTCCTCTATCAGGGCACAAAACCCACTACCTATGTGTTGACAGTGAAACCCAGCAGAGGTTTCCAGCAGAACAGCTCTAGTGGGAGGAGGATGAAGCTGGTAGGTGGCTGTAGGGCTGAATGTTATAATAAAGAAGCATGAAGATACTGTGTCAGAACTGAAATGAAGCAGCAGACACTAGCCAGCTGAGTACAGAAGCAACATCTACACTCTTACAACACTGAAATATTAAGAGAAAAATAAATGGATTTTACAGTTCAAGAATCTATTCTACTCAAAAAATTGTGGTTTAAAGAGAAATGAAGTTCCAGGACTAGGCCAGGTATCACAGGAATATAAGAGAAAGGTTATTCACAGGCTTAAGTCCACCAACCTTAAAAATTATATATAAATTATACCTTAAAAATTGCAAATTAAGAAATGCATCTTAGTACCCAGATTAAAATGATATTTAATAAAATATTAATTAAACACATTGATGGACGCCCACATATCAGGATGTTAAGGCACATCCGTATAAATACAGTATCATGCATTTGAGCTTGTTTTCAAGCCTGCACCAAAGGGTGACTGCCAAATGCCGTAGTCTAGCTCTACACTTCCTCCCCTCGCCAGACACTGGATAGTCCATCAGGGTACACTCTTCCCTCTGTCTTCTTCAAAGTGTCTCTATCTGAGAAATATATTGCAAGGCCTGGCATTCCAAGACTTACCAGGGGTTCTCAAGCTTCCAAAGGATTTCACTGCATCCATCCATCCATCCACTCATGCTATACTACAATTTTTCATTCCAGCTATTAGGAAAGTGTCCTGCAAAACATTTCTCACCCCTCAAAGCACAGCTACCACCAGTACACCCCATCCGGGATGCTGTCTTTCAGTTAGCCCTCTCCTTGCTGAATCTCAAGAAGCTTTTAGCTATTTTTATACAAGAACAACTTGATTTCTCTAATCATCTAAAGGGCCAAACTATACATAATATGTTTAGTTTGCCTAGCTGATATTTACAAAAAAAGCAGCAGCATACCCACAAGCTTTTGCAGGAATGACTCCTTTTTGTTTGTACAGAGGTGCTGCATCTTTCACAGTCTTTCAGGAAATCTGCTGAACCAAAGGCATGCATTACATAGCCATATTTTTCAACCATATACCATGAACATTTTTATCTCGTGAGGTAACAGTTTGCCTTTTAATTTAGCAACATTTTATATAGAACACTCATTATATATTATTAACAAATATTTTTAAGATCTGTATGTCACATCAATCATTGCCAAATCAGCTTAAAAAAACAAAGGGTGCATGGGCTGAAAAGTGACAAAGGTGGCTGGATGTCATCGTAGCTACATCATCTACTTGTCTGCTACTGTCCACAGCCTAAAGAAGGACTTCAACTATTTATTAATGCATATATGTATCCACCAAACCAAAGCCTTTGCTAACAGAAATTGGCACCATTCCACTGAAGTCAGCTGAATGTTTACAACAAATGAACAGCTCCTCCACAGCAAGCAAAATTTTGCCTTCCTTTATGTATCATCCCACATGCCCATAGGATTTTGCCTACATGACTAAAAGAGAATGACTCACAATAGCAACTGCAGCAGTGTCTTCCAAGACTGCCCCAACCTCCTCTGTTGTGCTCTACCTTCCATCCGACGTTATTTGTGAAGCCAAAAGTCAGAAAATAAACCCTTGGCTGATAATAAAGGTAATAATATTTCTTAATACTGTCACACAATTGTCCATGGAATCCACAACACCTCCAATATACAGAGGCAAATGAATTTTATATCCATGCCCTGTTCCCGGACAGAAACAGTCAAATACTTAACTCCTAAAGACAGTAGGTTCCTAAAGCTCTGGAATAAATACATTAGATGTACCTTCTATATCCAGTTAATTCACCCGAGTGCTCTCTAAAATTGTAAAAAGGAAAACATATGAATTTAATACACAATACTGGATCTTGCTGCTTCATAAATAATTTAGTTTTAGAACTAAGAGAGCTTTCATAAACGCTCCTAAAAATTCAAGTTTTCTCTTCTACCTTTAATTTAAAATCTCTCCAGGCTTACAAACCCACATGAGAGAAAAAAATTAAAGTCATCTCAGAAATCTCAAAAATGGCATTTTATGCACTCAAACAGCCTGGGTTTTGGTTTTTTCTAGGCTGAAAATGTTTTTCATCGTGATTTGACACATTTTCAAATAAAAAAAATCAACTGAGGTATACAAATGTGGCTTTCCATGAGTTTAATAAGGGAGGTGACAGTGAGTCTGTGTACTAATATGAGAGAACTGAAGTTTGAAACCCTGACAACAGATGCACTGCAGCTCTCGCTTCTTTTGGATTTGCACTGAAAATAATTACTCTTGCTAGCTTAGTCTTGTAATTTAGGAATGAATTGGGGTGTATAACAAAATGTCTGAATAAAGTGGTATCACTATCACCTGTGAAACTTCCCTGCCCTCACCAGCACCTGCCCACTGTCCCACACATCTGGGAGGTGTCACAGCACAACTCCCACTTCTGAAAAGCCTTTTGCTACCTGGGGAAAAAAAATACCTACAGTGGCCTTTTGCATTAAGTGCCTTTTTCTCCAATTAGTATCCTGTTCTCCACCTAAATATAAACTGTGAGATGGCAGGCTTGATGCTGAAGCATGCAATTCCCATGCAGTTATTTTTCTCTTCAAAGCAGTTCATCTTCAAGCCAGGCAGTACCTGAAAATCCTACTGGACCAACTACCTGTATGGACATTATAGTTAACATAACAGGCTTTGTAGAGTTGAAGACAAAGATAAAAATTGGACAACATTATGGAAAATATTACACTGCACAAGAGCACATCAAGCATGATTATACTATAGTCAGAGGAAGGTAACTGAATTAATTTTCATTTCCTAGAAACATGCCAGAGTCCCCACAGAGGTGTAAGAATTAAACGGGCTGTAAGTACATTGTGATTTTTGTCTTCAACCTTCAAGCTACTATTATCTGTGATGGATTCATTCTTCATGCACATATAAGAATCTCAAGAGTAGATAGTTCATAAGATCATAGAATTCTAGGATTGGCAGTTGGAAGGGACCTCAAGAGGTCTATATAGTCCACTCTACTGCTGAAGGCATGGCCAGCTTTGAGGTCTGCCCAGGTTGCTTGACAGGTCTTGAAAACATTCAAGGATGGAGACTACATAACTTCTCTGGGCAACCTGCCTAACTGTACACATAGGGAAAAAGGTTTTCCTTACATCCAGTCCAAACCTTTCCTCCTTTAGTTTATGACCACTGTCTCTCATCCTTTCCCACTGCACCATTGTACTTGCTTCCTGAAGTCACATGTTTGTTCTCTAGCAGGGGTTAACAGCACTCACAGGAATTTACAGGGATACTGAGATATGTAGAGTGAAGATGTTAAGGAAGGATGTAAAGATGGTTAGGAAGGTCTTTCTTTGTCTCATTTCACATATTGGAGTGCTTAGACTCCTGCAAATGTTACAGTCTTTTGTGCCAGAATCTTCAAATTGAGGTGAACACACAGGCAGCAGTGGCCTGCAGGCAGAGTTTGATAGGTGCAGTAATGTGCCATCTCTTTGCTTCATTGCATCAATGAATAAATGTATATTCCTTAGCTCAACTCACATCACAGTTCAATTATGCTATTCTCTTGGTCTAGGCTTAGCCCTAAGCATCACCACCAGTGAGGCAGCTCCCTCATTCATTTCCCCCCACTCCCATCCTCCCACCTGAAGGATGAGAAGGAAAACCAGAAGAAAAAAGGTGAGATCTTCTGGGCTGAGATAAGGAGAGTTTAACAGAACATAAAGAGAGAAAAAAATAATAATATCACCACCCACAACCCAATGCCCAGCTGAACTCAGGACATTATACACCCCTTACTCTATATCATCTGTCATGCTGAGATCCTACACTTTCCAATTAATCACCACTTTAACTGTCTTTTATATATGTATGCATATATACATATATATATATATACATATACACACCCCCACAAAAATATCATTTGCTTTGTCTATAGGCCATCCCTCTAACATGTCTGTTGAGTTCATTTAATCCATGACTTTGGGGCTCCATCTATCACAACAGCCTTTCTGGGCAGAAGAGATAATGTACCGTTTTTGATTGTTGCATGCTGCATCCAGAGCTCACAGTTAGTGCATTTGATGCAGCCCTTGCTCATAGTCTGAGGGTTGAAAACGTCCATCTTGGGGAAGTTGCAGGACATCAGCTGCTGAAGCCAGTTCAAGTTTCACCACCACTGCACTTAGCTCAGTTTCATCAAAGTCCACCCTTCAATGACTTGGGTGATTCTTATTCTAATAACACTGATATGGCACACAGCAACTGTAGCAGTGATGGCATACAACTGCAGGGTTATTTGGCAATTAAAATCATACCATTTAACTCACTGGCTATTCTCACCCAAAATCAAATCCCTTTGAGAAACAGATTGTCCGCATTATCCACTAAATGCACCCAGGTCTTTGAAAAAAAGCAATTGTGTGGATGGCTTTGCCTTTGCCCAAAGCAGAACTAATCCAGACCATCTTCACTAGCAAGTTCTTAATGTACACTATGGGAACTTTTATCTCCTTCTACAGTACATGGAAGTTTGGATTGGGCAGGGCCAGCTCAATTGCTAGATCCTCTGGTGTTAACTAACAAGGTGGTTTTTGCTAAATATGTATACCAGTGTTTGAAGGTCTCACCCCTCATTGCTCTCAGTGTAGTTTTTAGCAGTCCCTTGCACGGTTTGACGTTCCCAGAGGCTGATGTCTGATAGGGGATGAGATTCACCTACTCAACACCATGCTCTTTGGCCCAGGAGTCTATAAGGTTGTTTTGGAAATGAGTCCTGTTGTCTGACTCAATCCTTTCTGGGATGTTATGTTGACATAAGATTTCTTTTCTGAGGATCAGAATAGTGTCCTGGGTGGTTGCATGGGGCAGAGAATATCTCCAGCCATCCAGTGGTTGCTTTCACCATTGTAAGCACATGGCACTTGTCTTGGTGCATTTATGGCAGAGTGATATAGTCAATCTGACAGGCTTCCCCATATTTATAATTCAGCCATTGTCTTTCACACTACAGAGGCTTCAACCACTTGGCTAGTTTGATTGCAGCACACCTCACATTCATGGATAACCTGTGTGATAGCATTCAAGGCCAAGTCCACACTTCGATCACAAGCCCATCTGTATGTTCTGTCTCTTCCTTGGTGGCTTGAGGTGTCATGGGACCACTGAGCATCTTTACATTGCCAGTCCAGGTCCACCTGAGGTACTTAAATCTTGGCAGCGTGGTACACCTCCTCGTTGTGCTGATGTTCTTCAGTGGCCTGACTCCTGGGTACATAAACATCTACATTACATACTTTTACAAACAGCTTCTCTACCTGGGCAGCAATATCTTGCTATAATGTGGCAGCCCAGATGAGTTTATCTCAGCAACGTCCATTGCTCTGCTTCCACTGCTGCAACCAACTCCACAGGGCATTTGCCCCCATCCATGAGTCAATATTGAGATAGAGCAATGTCTAAAGCCAGTTGGATAGCTTCCATTTCCACCGGCTGAGTTGACTTAGCTTTTCCTTCAGTAGTTTCAGTGACTTGTATAGGACTCCATACAGCAACCTTCTGCCTCCAATGCTTTCCCAACAACAGACCCATCAGTAAACAGGTCACATTGCCTCTCCTTTACTGCTGGTTTATTATACAGTGGACCCTCTTCAGCACACATTACCTCCTCTGATGATGATATTCCCAAACCTCCAAAATCCCTGTCTGACTGGGAACTTGAGCCCACTGTGTGATCAATGTGACCCACTTAATCCATGTAGCATCAGTTGCATCATGTGTGGAGGAGACTCTTCTCTTGAAAATCCCAGCACTGGCAGCTCAGGCGCTAAGAGCTGCATTTCAGTACCAACCATTTCTGAGACATCTCAAACCCATTCATATGCTGCCAGTATCTCCTTCTCAGTTGGAGTATAGCAGGCCTTTGATCCTCTGTATCCCCAAATCTAAAACCCTAAGGGATTGCCTTGTGTCTCCCCAGCTGCTTTTTGCCAGAGGCTCCAGGTAGGGCCACTCTCCCTGTCTGTGCTGTAGTGAACATTTTTGCCCTTGTCCTTCCTGTACTGTCCCGAAGGCTACTGTCTGAAGGATCTCTTGTTTAGTTTGTTCAAAGGCTTGTCATTGCTCAGAGTCCCATTTGAAACCATTCTTCTTCTAGGTTATTTGATAGAGAGGGTTTAAAATTAGACTGTAGTATGGGATATGCATCCTCTAAAAACCCACAGTGCCTAAGAAAGCTTGTGTTTGCCAGTCAGTGGAGCAATAGCTGAAATGTTGTTGATCACATCCATTGGGATCTGATGATACCTGTCTTGCTATTTTATTCCTAAAAAATGGATCTCCTGTGCAGGCCCTCTGACTTTACTTTGTTTCAGAGCCTCACTTTGTTCCAGTGCAGCTGGATCAGTCTATGACAAATGGTGGGGCTGTGTTTCCACTCCTGGGGCAGGCAATTCTAAATGTACTTCACTCCCCTCCAAGTGAAAGCAAACTGAGGCTTGCACTCTGCTGCCAAAGGGATCGAGAAGAATGTGTTGGAGATGTTGATGGTAGCATACGATTTAGCTGCGTTGGACTCCAGTTCATATTGGATTTCCAGCATGTCCGGCACGGCAGTGCTCAGTGGCAGCTTGACTTCATTCAGGCCACGATAGTCCATTGTCAGTATCCACTCTCCACTAGACTTTTGCACTGGCCATATGGGACTGTTAAAGGGTGAGCAAGTCCTGCTGATCACCCCTTAGCTCTTCAGTCAATGAATCAGCTCATGGATAAGAATCAGGGAGTCTTGGTTTGTGCAATATCACCACTGGTGCATCATTGCAATAGCAGCTGTTATTATTGAATCCTCATCAACCTCACAGCATAAGGGTCTTCTGAAAGACCTGGCACGGTAGACAGCTGTTCAGTTTCCTTTGTCTCCAAGACAGCTACACCAAAGGCCCATCAATATCTTTTTGAGTCCTTGAAATACTCTTTCCTGAGGAAGACTGTGCTAAGGACGCACAGGGCCTCCAGGCAAGTCACAATGGGGTTTTTATGCCACTCATTCCTCATTAGAGTCATCTGAGCTTTCCACACAGCTGTTGTGATTCTCCTGTCACTTCAGAAATACAGATTAATCCTGTCCCTTTACAGCTTGATGGCATCAGGGTACATTGTGTACCAGTATCCTCTAGAGCCTTGTACTCCTGTGGGTCTGATGCGCCAGGCCATCGGATCCACACAATCCAATAAACCCAGTTGTCCCTTTCCTCCATCTGGCTGGAGGCAGGGCCACTCTAGTACCAGTCACAGCATTCATCAGTCACTTTTTGTAAACACGAACCAGAAGTCCCTGTAAGAGGATCAGCCTACCTACACTCTCTGGGGAATTGCCTGCTGGAAACTAGAATGGTACTTTTTCCAGGAAAAAAAATCCCCTTTTGTGCTTGTTTTTCCTTGCAACTCATATATCCCATGCCTCTAGGGTTTAGGAAGGTTTTCCATCCCACTCCCTCACATCCTCTACATAGTCATGAAAGTAAAACTACAGGGCACCCTGTGGCATATACCTTACACACCCTCTTTCTTGATCAGAGGAATTCTTACTTCTAATAGGTGAGATATGGGCCTGTACAGGTGGGAGGCAGGAATTATCCTTGAATCGCTGCACCTCTCATGACAGTTTCTTGGCTAGAATGTCAAGCACTTTCTCCACTGATGAGACACAGGCCCACAGGGAAGAAGAAGATTTCCTTCATATTTCCAGAGTTTGCCAGCCAATTCATCCATTATTTGTCCCTCTCCTTTCCAGTATACTATTGCCAATGAGCTGGCATACGACAGTGGTCCACTTTTGTAGGTCACACACCACGTGAGGGGTGTGCATTGGACTTGACCTGGATCTGTGGGTAATTGCACATTATCTGGATCATTATAAATCGCCTCAAGCATGGCTAATTCCCTCAGGTACTGGATACCTCTCTCCATGGTGATCCATTTGCCTGAATGGTATGTAACATCTTCCTTAAAGAGGTACCTTTCCCTCACTGGTACCTCCAGCAACTGAGTGCTTATGTCTTTTTTTTTTCTAATCACCTTACCAATGGCTCTGTCCCTGGACAGAGAGCCCAGCAGCTTGGCTTCCTGATCCTCTAATTCCAAATTGCTGGCCCCATGATCCCAGCAACAGAGCAGCCAAGTGACAGTGTGCTTCTCTGGATGACAGAAATCCTTTCACATACCTCACAGCTCCCTCAGGGAGAGTGATTGGGTGGTTATCTCTGGTTCTGGTTCTGCCTCTTCCTCCTCTTCTCATGATGATTCTGGTTCACCTTCATCCCTCACTAAGCAATCTGATTTTTTTGTGTATTTCTTCTTCTGATACTGGGCCAACTGACACTGGCACAGGTTGGTTCTCTGAGCTGCAATGCCAGTTGCTGGGGTCTGAGTAGCCATGTGGAATGTTGTTGGGGTTTAGCATAGCTGCAGTGTTCATCACAAGGGCTGGAGTGCCCACAGTACCTGTCAGTCTGTTTTCCTTCCCTCCTCCCTGACAATACTGTTCAATATCAAGCAGTGTTTGGTAGATATTGGCCAGGGCCCAGCATAGTGCAGCAAGTTGTGCCTCCTTGAAACAGCCACAGCATTTTTCTTTCAAATATTCTGTCACTTCATCAGGATTGTGTGGCTGTTCAGCAATAAAGTTCCAAACTGCTGGAGGCGAGAAGTTCTCTAGATACTTGCCCATGTTCTCCCACGTGCCATACCACCATGACTACCCAGCCCTGGGGCAGATCTCTGACTGGCACTCTTAAAAAAATTTTTGGTAACCCTAAACAAGACCTGAAATACACTCAGGAGACAAAGCCATAAGAGCATGCTGGTTTGACCACCCCAAGGATATTAAAAATTCTCAACAGCCACTGTAGTTAGCCTGAAGGAGAAAGGGGAATTAAAACTGCATAAGAAAGCATCTCCCCACTATTCCCCATAGATCATCTGTGATGACTAACAAACTCCGAGAGAAGGCACTCAGTGTATGGGCATGGCAACAGTGCCACATACAAATATCAGCTTAAACTCATGACAAGTCATGTATCCTAAGTTGACATTACCCAATCCAGCAAAATTATAGTCCCGATTCTTCTCCCAGAGGTGATAAACGTCATAGGGAATATATAGCGCATGTAAGAATTCATATAACACCACCATGTGAACAAATAAATCAACATTGTAAACAGTAACTTTTTAACTAATATAACAAATGGATATAACAAATTTATTTTAACATGCTCTGGTCAGATCTGTCATTATCTTGAAGTCTTCAAGCCCCATGTGCCAAAAAGGTTTAGCTGACAACTAAGCATCATGCAGCCACTCGCTCACTCCTGCTCGCTCCAGGTGGGATTGGAAGGAGAACCAGAAGTAAAAGGTAAAAGATGAGATAAAGATAGTTCAGTAGGACAACACAAGCAGAGAAGAAATAATAACAATAATACTCATAAAAGAATACATGAAGTGAATGATGCACAATGCAATTGTCCACCACTCTGATGCCCAACCCACAACCTCTCTTGCTCCCACCGTCATTGACAGCTCCTCCAGTTATATACTGAACATAACATCATATGATATGGAATATTCCCTTGGCTAGGTCAGGTCAGATATCTTGGCTGTGTGTCCTCCTAGCTTCTTGTGAAAATTAACCCAATCCCAACTGAACCCAGAAGAGCTATGCCAGTCACTAGAAACATATAGTTACAATTGTCTCTCTATGAGCTCACGTCTTCCTTCTGTCTTCACCGATACAACACTTCATTAAAGTCCCACTTAGTTGTAGTCCCTATTAAGCCTGTCAGAATAGTACCACAGTAGAAAAAAAACCCCAATATATTAGAACGGAGTTTGACTGTAAACTTAAGTCCATTTATATATACATATCTCTGAAGGGTGGTGATAAGAGTATGTTCGTAAGCATATTAATTGAAAGATTTATATAAGAAACACGTCCTGCAAATTAGCTATCTATATCACATTCTATTTTGCACGAAAACCACAATTTAATGAAGACTTTGTTTAATTTTTGCTGTTTGCAGTTTTTTGGGTATTCATTTAATAGCGTTTACAGCACGTGCAACTCACCACTGAAATGGATACTGAAGAGCGAAGAAAACTGTCTTCATGTGTCTAGGTTTAACCCCATATGCAATAAATATGTAAGAGGCTTTTCACACAAAAGGGTTTTTTTTACATACATTCCCCTGTACACACAAACCTGAGTGTTCTTTCAGGCAGACTTTATACACAACACCATAATACCCAAAATGCATTGTTAACATGTAACCGGTTTCACTGTACCTAAGTTTTAGCACTCATAACTTCAAGGGTTCTTTTGCTTTCTTTGCACTTAAAGACGCAAGTACAAAAGATGTATTACATGAAAGATTTGTAGTTTTGTAAGAAAGTGTTGGTTTTATCCAAAATATTACAATTTTGCTGTCTTCTGAGATGCTCTTCTCTCACGTATGTTTCTTGGTCATAATAGGTGAATTATCTAACAGGCTTTCTTCCCTAGTATGAGGGTTTTGCCTTTTTGAGATCAGTAGAAAAAACAAGACACAAACCTATTTGTTGTTGATTTTTTTCTTCTAGCCCATAAAGTCCAAACTACTTTTTTCCTTCAAAGCGAATAGAGTGTTACCATTTCCTTTATCATTTATAATTTCGGTGTACAATGTCACTCGTGTTTGATCACAAAGTCCTCATGTTTTCATCTGCAACACTATCTGGTTTTAAACCAAATGCATTTTAAAATAAAAGCAATAACAGAGATGGGTTTCAGGGGTAAAGGAGTAAAATCACCCATGTAAAGATTCTCAGCTCAGTCTAGAGATGCCTTCTCATTCATCACATAGACTGTACATGTGTATGTGCACATAGATACATGTGTATACATGTGTGAGTATATATATGTACATACTTTCTGTATTTATGTACTTTCTGTAAAGAGAAGTGACAATTTTTGTCCTGTGAGCTTTGCATTTTACTACATACTAGCTGCACTTTTAAAAATTCAAATGCTCTCGAGTCCTTTTTTCCATCTTGATGTAACATTCTTCCTTCTTTCTCTTCCCGTTACTTTCTCTTTTTGAATCAAGCACAATATTTTTTTTCTCAAATCCTTTTTCTCAAACACAATCTACATTCATAATATGTTCTGTGAAGAAACTCTGAATGTCACCTTATTAGTATCCTTCACATATGATGTAATTTAATGGTGACTCGTGAAAACACCAGCCTTTTGTATTCCAAAGTAGTATATCATAAGGATGTGATTCTCAACAGCAACCTGCATCATGAGCCCCTCCAAGCTGAAGCTCAAATTTCCTCATTAGGGTAAAATTTTGAGAGCTATCAGTGTGCCTCTAACAAGAGCAGGTGCTGCAGCGCAACTCTATGAACCACATTAGCTATGCATATTAAAAGCAGCACGCTAAAACAAAAAACACAAAAAAAGGCTATCTTAAAGGATATTTACTTGAAAAAACTTAGCTTAATATGGAACAACAAATAAGCAAGTGTGTGCTGTTTTCCAATAAACTCATCATTTTGTCAGCTCTCTTCAGGAAAATCAATTCATGCAGTTTGAGTACAGACCGCGTTATGCACTAGTCACAGTTCGGAGGACGGCCGCTTAGAAGGAAAAGGAGAAAACACTCATACATCAAAGAAAAACTCAGGGAAGAAAAGTCATCTGTGGAGGAATGGCAGTGGAACTTTTCCCTACATTTAATGTCCAATTCCAGCCCTGAATTGGACATTAGTGCCATGCAGAAGAGAGGCAGGGAAGGAACATGCCAGGCTAGCGTCTGATGGCACTTACCTACCCAACGTGTGTGCAGAGCCTGCTCTTGAGGTGAAGGGCAAATACTCTTGTTCTTTATAACTTCATTACAATGCCACCAGAGTTTGTATTAACATGATCAATCCAAGATTGTTATTCCAGCACGGACAGAAGAAAAGTTATGGCCTGGTCATGCTGCAGTTTTAATACACTCCTTATGGTGACACTGTATTCGCTAACACTGCCCCAAAATTTGTCATTTCAAGGGCCCTGTCGGTTTCATGCATTATAATCATACAATTAATGCCCTCAACTCCATCTCCAAGCTATTTATAAACATATATGTTATACCGAGGGGTTGTCATATTGCCAGTAATCAAAGGGTCACAGATTTTAAGGCCACACGGAATGACTACAAAATTGTCATTGTCTGACCTCTTCCACAAAACAGACAATAGAAAACCACTCCTACATTGAGCCCTCCACTAAATGGGGCCCGAGCTGCACAGGGCAGATCTACACATCCAGCCTGATGGCAACCTGAAGGTCTCTCTACTTTGCACTCACCTGGACGGAAGAAAGTACAGCTGAGCCCTCATATGACACAAGGAAATGTCAAGGATGCAGTACTGGCCATCTTTTGACCTTGGCTAACCTTCTATCTCTGCAGAGACTCTCCTACACTGGAATGATCTTCAATGCTCATTTTAAGCCTGTTTTAGGGAAATGGTATAAGATGCACAGACGACATACCATGAAGATGGTGACTATTACTAACCCATTTTGTGATGAAGAAACTAGAAAATAAGCACACTTGTGACATTTGTTGTCCAGTTACGTTTATGTGCCACTTCCAGAAAATATTTAACAAATCTTCAGTGAATTTGCCTGAATAGGGATTGAGCAAAGAATGACTTATTCAGAAACATATTCCATGTTCAAGTCAGATGCGACAGGGTTCCTGGGACCATGCCATAGCATGCTGCCTTGCAGTAGGAATTAATCCATAAAATTCATTACACCTCTCCTGATGAAACAGTGGTAACTTTTCCACAGTCTTTTTCCACACAAAAAGGCAAAGCTTTAAAATATCCTTTAACACAATGTTTGAATAGCCTATTAAATTGCTTTTGAACTAATAACACACTTTCAGACTATGACATTACCAGTTTTTGCAAGACAGTAAAGACTTTCTTGGTTTAAATAGGAACATGGTAACAAGTTGTCTTTGCCTCGAAAAAGGTACTACTTAAGATGTTACAACACATTTTATGGCAAAAAGTACTGACAGGTCATCTGTATGTACCTGATGCTTTTATACTCTGTATCTAAGTCACGGATGATATTTCGGATATCACCTTTGAAACACTACCATTGAGAGAGAGCAAGATGGTAAGAATTGTTGAGTTGGGGCAGGAGCAACTAGTAACATGAACTAAAAATAAAATCATCACCAAACATCCAAATAAGCAGGTAAATAAATATAAAAATAAGGTTTGTAAGCACTCCACTGTAACTAATTTGCCCTTGTTTACTGTTTTAGTAGCTCTTTCAGGATCAGGTGTTTCCAATACACATGTAAGTCTGTCACTATTTTTCTGACTCCACCAAAATCAACTGCAAAATTCTACACCGACCTCATCAAGGCCAGAACTTCTTCAGGCATTGCAGCAATAGGAATGGTGGTTTTCACATCTTTAGGGTTTTGCCTTTGATAAAACATACAATAATGAACATACATAGTATCGATCCAAAGCCAATGAATCTGTGACTTAACTGTAAATTAAACACAATATTGCTAATCATTGCTCCAAGTATTTTTCAGTTACACTAGGCTGGAAATTACCCATCAGTGTTGATACAAGAGCGTATATGCATATTTACATATAAACTCATGTGTATTTACCTTACATAGAACAAAAGCTGTAGAAAAAAACCTGTTTTCTACATCTTGTCTCCTAGAAACTATATGCTTAAAATAATAATGAGACAGCTGGAAACAGTAATGATCAGACAACGACTGATTGGACTGGTTCACAGTTTCTGCAAATATTAAGCTGATTAACATTAGTTTTGATGAGTACTATAAAATACTCTTGGTCATATCAACACTTCAGGCATTTAATCTCACACAAACACACACATATGTATCTGTCGATACTTAAAGTTTCATTAAAACCATTTTGATTTGTCACATTCCATCCAGTTCTGTAACTTACAGTTTGAAATACTGGTTTACTGTGCAATAATAAGCACTAAATGGCAAAGCCTCTGTAACCGTATTGCCTGCTAGCTCCTGCCAGCAAGGAGAGGGGCAGAAGGTGCACACTGCTGCTAATTCCGAAGGGAACATGTGACACAACCTGACATATCAAAGCGTGAAGAGGTTTTTGACACTTGAGGAAGTGTACTGACTGGTGAGACTGGAAAAAAAAAAGGAAATGAAGAAGAGGACTTGGGGGTTATTTTATTTCTACATAAGCACACGCAAAAGGAAAACAGAGCTATGGCCATTTTAACTGCCTTTAAGAGCTTTACCCCTCCTCCTCCCTTCTTCCTTTGCTGTTCAGAGCTGTTGAGTAACAGACATTTCACAGTGTGCATAGGGGAAGTAAACAAATGCATTGCTACTGTAGTTGCAGGGCAAGGAAACATTGATGTCACTGCTGTTATAATCACATTAGTAGGGTGCGTTAACAGTAATGTCATGTTTGATCAACGAGTCGGGTCAAAAGCCCTTTGAAATACAATCTGAACAGAAGCACAAACCAAAATGGCACAAGAATCGACTTCGTAACAGTTTCCTTCCAAACACAGACCCCTGTTGCAATGGTGAGCTTTTGGTCACCAAGACTCAATGTCAAATCATTCTGAATCACATGATTTACACTTCAGACATGGCCAGGTCCCCATTCTTCCCTTTAAACCCGACTGTTATTTTTCCTCGTGTTCCCCATTGTGTACACGCACCCGCACCCTGCGGCATCTGAATCCATTCCCGCCAGATATAAGGCACACAAGCTAGAGTTTGATCCACTTCATGAAAGCTTGTCTGTCAAGGACAGAAACACTTCCAGACCAAGTATTTAGGGCCAGGTTTTTTTTTTTTCTCCCAGTAGGTTTTTTTTTTCACTTTTAAACACAATGTATGTTGCTGTCTCTCCACTTTGTCACACAGCATTCAATACAACCAAAAGATAAGAGCAGAAATAGCCAATGACAAATACTTTCAGGTGGGAAATCGTTTGGGCAGGATATGTCGTCCCCTGTAGTGTCCCAGTGCGCTCAGCATGTAGATGTTCTTCAGCTTCGTACTTTTTAATCAACATTTTCTGACATTGCCTGCCTCAAGCATGTGTGTAACCCTTCAGCATTAACCATTTCGCAGAGATTAACACATAGCAAATGCAGTGTGGGTGAGAGCAGACAAGGACCGCTGCCATCCAGAACTTCCCATGCATATTTTTTTATCATCTCCTCCCAGCTCCTTCAACCAACCTGCCCCTGGGAAGGAGAAACTCATCCCACTCTGCATCCCTTTCCCGAAGTCTGCCCGCCGGATACTCGACATCTTCCCCCTTCATTTTCTGTTACTTCTCCGATTTCCCCCCCCCGCCAACTGATAAAGCATTGGCTTCCCTCGCCTCGCCTCACATCCCCTGGGCTCACCTTTTCGGTCTGCCTGGCGGCGCAGCCACCGCCTGCATACCAATGTGGGGCCGCAAAGGCAGAGCGGCGGAGCCCGCCGCTCCGGCCCCGGCCCCGGCTCCGGCCCCGGCCCCGGCTCTGGTCCTGGCCCCTGCCTCGGCCCCGGCCCGGCGGTTCCCGCGGGCGCGCTGCGCTACCTTTCGCGCGTTGTCACCCCGATAAATGCGAAGCTGAGGGGGAAAGGGGGCCGGGCAGGATTGACCCGGGCGGCAGGACGGGTCCTGGTGGCCCCTGGGGACACACGTGCACGTGCGCAGCTGGCACTCGGGCACGCACATCCACCGGGGTCTGTGTATGTGGTGAGCGTGTGTGTATGTGCGCGGAGCGGAGCGCCTTGTGCCACATCCGTGTTTGCGTGTATGAAAGTGTGTGTGTGAGAGTGTGCGTGTGTGTGAGAGGTGTGTGTGCGTGCGAAGGGAGCGGAGGGGAAAGCGGCCGGAGAGAGGGAGGGAGGCAGCCCCACCGCACCCGCGCATTCCCCGCGCCACGGAAAGCGGAGACTCACCGGGTCACCCTGGTCTCTGAAGGTCAAGCTCAGATTGGTTTCTTGATTGCAGTTCTCCTGCGGGCTCTTTCGGCTCGGCTCTTCCCTCCTTTTTTTTTTTCTCTTTTTTTTTCTTTCCTTTTTTTTTTCCTTTTTTCTTTTTTTTCCCCCCTTCCCTTCCCCCTTCACCGCTCCGGCCGCGGTGGAGGCTGCCGCTGCCGCTCCCGGCCCCGCGGGGTGAATCCCGGCTCCTAAGCCCTGGCCCCGCGGCGCCGCTCAGATCCCATGGTCGCAATCCACATCGCGGCAGATGTACCACAGAATCACGTAGAGGATCAGCAGGATGGCGAAGATGAACAAAGCCACCAGGATAGCCTTGGTCACCGGAGAGATGAGGGACTGCATGTCACCCGCGGGCCACCGCCGAGGACAGACAGACGACTCGGCAACTACACGGGGGCAGCGAAGGCGGACGGATCCCACGGCCCCGCCGCCGCCCCAGCCGCCAGCGACCCGGCGGGCAAGGGCGGCTGGCGCCGAGCCGGAGCCGGTGGCGGTGCCGGAGCGCCGGGGGCCGCCTCACTCAGCGCCCCCGCTGCGGCGCTCGGGCGGGAGCGGCGGCTGCCCGGCAGGCGGGACGGGGCGGCGCGCACGGAGCCCTCGGCGCCGCGGGGCTCCCGGCCATGGGCTCCGCGGCCCCAGCCGCGGCTTCACGCCCGCCCTGCGGCGGCGGAGGCGGGCCGGGCGCCGGCAAACTTAGGCGCGGGGGCGGCCCATGCGAGGGGACAGGTGTCAAGCGCCCGGCTGCCCTGCAGGTCTCCGACGAAAGCCATCCACGGCGAGGGTGAAAGTTGCGGGTGGGACGCGGTGGGCGCCGCCACCCCCAGCCCCGGCGGGGAGCGGGCAGGGGGAGCCGCCGGCAGCGCGGGCAGCCCGGCCGCCGCAGACTGGGACCGCGCCGGCCGCCGTGTTCCGCCCAGACGAGGTTTTCCCTCCCCTCTTCGCCGCTCGCCCCCACCTCCCTCCTCCTCCCCCGCCGCCGCCTCCTGCGCTCCCGCCCGCCGCCGCGCCGCGGGGAAGCCCCGCCGCCCGGTGCGTGCAGCGCCTGCAGCTGTATAGTGGTGCGAGGCACCGGGACTGGCTCTCCCCGTCCACAATTGGCACCTCCGCCATCCTCACTGCCCACTGGAGACTCGGTGCTGAGGAGAACGGGTGAGCCTCGGCCCTGTTTCTGAAGCGGAAAGGTCACCCCTTCCCAAACCCGATAAGGCTCTGTGGCCTTTGACGTGCACCAAAGGCACTGCAGAACTGCGCAAAAACAGGACAGGATGATGGAATCCAGATGAAAGACCATCACCCACCCCCAACAGCAGATGCAGTGCAGCTTTCAATTCACCCCAGAGCTCTGTAGCACCAGAGATGCCCATAAGCATCACATCACTGCACGTCAGCTTTGGCACTTGCCACTTGAAGTGTCTCCCAATACTTGCATACCAGCCTGGGACAGCAGGCCAGGGCCAGACTCCTTGGCCAAGAAACAAGGTGCCCCCAGGCCATCCCTATGCTGAGAGGCAACCAGAGATGCAGACACTCATGCCTCCGGTCATCCATGCCGGTGCCTGGCAAGAGCACACTCTGTGGCACATAGGCTGCTGTAGCAGCTTCTGGTGCAATTCGAGGAGCTGTCACCTTAGATCTCAAGTGGGCACAGAACTGGATGCCTCTTCACAGAAGGTGCTTACTGGATTTTGATTCCCAGTGCAACCATATTGAAAACACAGAAACCCTGAAGAAAGTCATGGAATCATGTCAGAGCTGAAAAAAACCTTGAGGCATCATCCTCTCAAGAAGGATAAGAGCAACTTTATCAAGAGGGAGAAAGAAAGATTAAAACTCCAATACATATAATCTGGATAAATGAAGTTTGAGAGAAAGAAGGTAAGATAATGATATATAGGTATTCCATCCTAGAGGAAATTTTTGATAGTGGGGGTTTGACAAAGGGCAATGGAAAGAAAATATGAAAGAGAAATTACAGGATGTTAAATAAGTAGACCAGACACAGCAAAAAATTCTAAAGGGTATGGGATAACATCCAAGAGCATGTGTTGCAGGACACAGATTTGACTTTTTGAAAATATGATCAGCTCTTTGGGGATACCCACCGTCCTGCCTCTCTCTGCAGAGTTTTAGTTCCTTGTCTGCAATATGCAGATGGACATATTCCTTTTCCTTTTGATGTGACCGCCTTACACGGGAAGATTTTTGCTGAAGGATTTTTGTCTTTTGAAATAATTACTTCTTATCTGGAGCAGTAATGCTACCAGAGTGCAAGTACCAAGTTTATAAAGTGCAGCTTGGAGTCTAAAGAGCAGCTTTGCTTGTTTATCCTCCCTATTTCAAAGGACTGCTAGATTCTGGTGGCAGGCAGTTAGGTGCTTATGTTAGATTATTTGAGACATCAAAAATGTCATATTTTTTCTAATCCTCTAGCTGGATATTAGTATTTCCTTTGTAGGAAGGCATCATGTAGACTAGTTTTTCAGCTGACTCTCACACTCGAACATTCGTGCATTGCCATCAGCTTTCCTTGGCTCATCAGCTATCAAGGAAGTGGTAGCAAGCCCAGCAGTGTCAGACACAGCAGTAGCAATGGCATGATTCTGTACCGAGCGATGGCTGGTTCCTCCGTACTTGTCAGCATGAGAAGCAAAACAGTGCACCACCGTTTCTGAGCCCAAAATGTGACTGATTGTGTAACGTGGGCAATCTGTTTCGAACAAGTTTTGAATTCTGCTTGTTTAATTTGCATGTGCTTATGCACAAGGGCATCCCTGAGTAATTAAAAATATATAGCCTCTCCGTGTTTGATGTTCTGTCACTGGTAGAGTCTGAGCCAACACAGAAATCACAAGTTAAAAAGCAAATGTATTGCCAAAGCTGTCCTTAGTTGAGAAAGCTGATTTAAACAAGGAAGTAAACATTAAAAAAAATCTGAGTTTTCAGATGTCTTATTAGTAAGCAGAGAGGAAGAAGGAAATCAATCTTTGCCAAGTGAAGAGAGATAACAGTGACAGAAAAAATAATTTTAATTTCCCCCTTGTAAGCTGATATTAAATTAAACAAGAATACTAATATGTGTAGCTTTTGGTTGTCTCTTTCCTGATTCCCTTTGAAAATGGGAATCAGTGCTGCAGCAAATACACATTTGCAATAAAGAACACATACAAAAGACGGGGGAAAAGACACACAGTCACAAGCTAATGTAGGCAGCTTTAAATGCCCAAATTAAATCTTTTGCTAAGGTACCAAATGCTTATGTGACATAGAGGGCACAAGGAGACCAGGCTGTCGCTTATTAAATTCACAGACAGCCTCAGCCAGTGTGAAGTTACCAGTGCTCCCCATCAGTCTTGTTGTCAGGGTGTTTATTTAGAACACCTAGAACTTATTGGAAAGGCAGGGTCAGTTTTATATTCCCAGGCTTTGCCAGTTTATGTCACCAGACATTCCACTAATGGGGACAAACTCTACTGACTCACAGCCTGTCTCTGGTCTGGGAGGGGATCCAGAACCATTGAAATTCCAGGAGTGGGCTGTGGTGTTTGAGGAGGGAACAAGCAGTAGTGAGTGGTCATGGATATGGCTTGTGCTGACAATTGGCTGCTAAGAGAGGTCATACGCATCCTCTTTCACTATAAACCTGACACCAGCAGCAATATTTCCTTCTTGCAGAGAAGACAGGGGCAGATCCAGCAAAAGACTGATGACTTCTCGTTGAAATATATAACATTTTTTTAAATTCCTTTACCAATGAAAACATCCAGACAGCCTAATCCCTTTCTTTTTTAGGGCAGCTGCTTTTGCTCTTGCTGTGAAAGGCTTGTGATTTAGACTGGTGGTAGCCAGAGGCAATTCTGGTCCCAGAGAGTCAAACATAGACTGATCATTTCTAAATATGATCTTTCATTGCATGTTCAATGATTCCACAGGAATTTTAGATGTAACAAAAATTATAAGTAGATATATTCTGGTTTACTAGAACGATTTTGAGTCTCACAATTCAATTCCTTGGAGAACAAGTGTCGGAACCATGTCTAAGATGTCCAGTGAATGTACATGGCCAATTGTTCCTGGAATGTGTGCGTGCTAATGAATGCCACACAGCAGAAATACTGAAGGCAATTGTCAACAAGTGAGCTCAGGTATGGCAATTTGTCTGGCATTGCTGCATGGTGCTGAGTGCATATCAATTTAGCCCAACTCTCAATCTAGTGTCTTAAAAATATATATATGCAGTGGTTTTTGCTGTGGAAGTTTTATCCCCAACTTCAACAAAACCAGAATTTTACTTTAATTGCAAGAAAGTACAATGAATTGAGAGAAAATTGGAGTCTAATAAAAGAGTACTTGGCTATGAATGGAGTCAGGAAAATATATTGTTAAGGAACTGGTGGTGTGTTTCAGAGTCTTCCACCTCTATAGCATCTTTCAAATAATTTCCAAGCCAGAAGTGACCATGAATTGATGGAATGACTACCTGGCAGCTGACTCTGTAGCTTTAGTGATTTTCTGAGTGGATATATATGTCTATGTCATAAAAACACTGATGCAAGTGGCACTAATTAGACTGGACAAATCCATAGATTACATGTCAGGCCTCAAATACTGGATTTTTGGGCCAAAATGTGCTGCTGCTGAGACAGTATTTGTTCTGTGAATTAGAAGAGAGTTATCAGTCATCTCACGTTTCACTAATGGGCACGGCATAAAAGCCTGGTCAGACTTGAACATGCAGCATGAAGAGCAATCAAACAAACGAACAAACAAACAAACCTCCTTCTCAAAAGAAGGAGCCAGAAAACAAGCTCTGGTCTCCCTCTGGTAAGCTGTTTGGATGAACCAAAGTCATGAGAAAACTCAAAATATTAGAGTTTGTAATCCATCTGCATTATTCAGAAGATGTAGCTTAATGTAAAAAGGTGTAAAACTTCACAGTTTGGAAAGACTCACAGCAAGGAGAGGTATCCAGTAATAGTCACTTATGGGGGAAAAAAAAAAAGGCAGTATTGGCCACAGTAAAGAACAGATTAAATGAGTCCTCAGCACAAAACAGCTTTGAAAAAAAGATGTTCTTTATAGAATACTTGAGAGTAGAAATGCAGGAAGGAGACGGGAGTTAACATATTGTCATCCTGCATCACATCAGTAATACCCTCCTGGGCTACTGGAGTTCCACTTTCTAGATTAGAGCATTTGGGAAAGAAAAAGCAACTAAGACAACTTAAGGCTGCAAGAACGGACAGAAAATCAGGTAACTCTACTTTCTCATGTTCTTGAAGCTACAGACATAAGCTGTCCTGCCTCTCCATGGGAGATGACAAAGACAGTGGCCAGTTCTGTTTGTGTTTGGGTTTACTCAAGCCCCCCTCCCCAGGCCTTTTGCAAAGCATCTGGCTTATGGCACAGGCTATGTTCAGGACTCAGTTCATGCTGTTTCCTCACACATTTACTGCTGGGGCTGCCCATGTGTTGTTCCTGATCCAAACCTGATACTCCATCCCAGAGGAAAAGAGGGAAGACGGTTTGTATGGTGATGCAGGAACTGGTGTGGCCTGGCCAAAGGGATCACATTCACTCTTTTCTCCAGGTTGAATTTTATCCTGTATCTAGACAAAGCTGTGGCTGATGCCAGCTGGATTTATTCTAGATGTCATTGTCCACCAGAGTAGCTTATGCCATTACAAACAGGCTATGAGAGCAAGTTATATAGCCTTGGGATTACATAGTGTGCTTGTGACAGGAAAGATCAGTTCTGCTCCTGACTGTAGCACTGATTTGCATGATTTACGTGATTTACTTAATTCTTCTGTCCCAGAGGAGCAGAAAGTGGATACAATTGTATTGCTGAATTGTTGTGAATGTAACTTTGCTGAATATACTGCCTGTTCTTGAATATCATCCCTTTTCAGATTTCTGCCACCTGTTATTGGAGCTCAGGGAGGAGGAACATGTGGTTTGACAGATATGCTTCCCTGATGAGAAAAGTCAAGCTGTTTATTGAATGAAGGTACTCTTCAAATTGCCACTTGCGCAAACCCCAGCTGCACTTTTGTTCTTCAATTGTATCTACAGGAATTTGAAAACATGGAATAAACTCGGCAAGCGAGTTAAGGAAACAGAGGGGCATAGGCGATATCTCTGACCTAATTGTCCATCAACACTTTTGATACTTGTCTTTCAGACCAGGGGACAGAGGACAGTTTATTTTAGACACGTCTCCATTCAAAGAAGTAGTTAATATGGCTCAGCCGTGTCTCCATTAGTTTTCAAAAAAGAATTCTTTTCACACCTTCTCCTTCCTACCTGCTACAATGGTGCAGATGTTTATTTATAAAGACTTTTCTGTTTGACTCTTTTTAGATATGCTAAACCAGTCTTTCATCCTTTAGTGCAGGAAGAGAGGACTAAGTCAACTAATTAGACCTCACCTTTCTTTTCCCAACATCAGTCATTCAACACTCTCCTACATGAGCTTTCTACCAAGACCCTGCGTTATGGATTTTTTATTTGCACTAAAGTATAAACTGTCCTTTCATACCACACATTTGGAATCAAAAATCTCTACTGGGAAGCAAAAGCAGAAGCAGGCTATTTGCAAAACATCTAGGAATTGCCCAACATTATACTGAGGAGGTCAGTGGAAGAGCTCTGGGGGCAAAACTTCTGTCCTTGTCTGCACCTTTAAAGAACCACTTCTGAGGTGAATATTTGAATACTGGACATCAAAACAGAATCTCTTCAACTTGGAACTATTTTCTCATCCTGCAGCCACACAGCAGGACTTCAGAACTGATAGCTCCACTCACCCATATCACTAGATAAACAGCTTTGCTGTGATGGAGATTGACTCCAACAATCAAGCTGTCATTTAAAAAGCAGAAAGATGTCCTGAAAAAAAATGATAGCTCGCATGCAATGTGAAAGGGATCGATATGACCAACAAAGGGTTCTATTGTGGGTCTATTTAAAAGATGAAGAAAGACACATTCTGCAGGAAATTAACTAGATTTATCTTCCATCTCTGGCTTGCTAATAATAAAGAGCAGTTAGAATTGGTAAGAGTTAGACACAGTTACCCTCTAATTGCACTCAGTTTCTTCTACGGCATTCTTCATTTTGCAAGTGTCACCTGTTTATGTTTGACTTGCTCTTCTATTTCTTTGCAATAAAGAATCAAACTGGCCAGCTAAGGGAAATTAATCTCAAGCTCACTCAAGGATCAGGTAAGTACCTCTGGTTTTGCCAGGTACTGGCAATACATTGTACTTCCTGCTCTGTGTTACAGAGTGGTGGTAGTGTTCCCTCATCAAGGCCTTCCTTGTTGTGAGCGTGTTGTTAAAAGAAAGCAAGAGGCAATCTCTGAAGTATAGTCAGAGAAAAGCTGAAACACGTGTGTAGCAAATAAGGCATTGGGGAAAGTAGGTCAGGGCTGTTCATGACAGAACCACTTGTTTAAACAAATGTTCGCGATTACCAGGTTTTGAATAGACCAGTTCTGAGCGAAGCATCTAACTCAGCTGGGAAGCTTTGTTTTTCACAGCATCTCAGAACCCTCACAAAGCACCTATGTTTAAATAGGAGACATGCAGCTATTGTAAAAGTGAGGTCTTAGTGAAGCTTAACAGGAGGAGACTACTGCTAAACAGGGGACTACATTTATTCAGAGCAAATAAAAGTTTGGATTTAGGAAGTATACTGAACCCAGCTAACTGAATTTCTTCCCACATAATTACTAGCAGAAATTTCTAACATCCTGTAACCTATTATGGGAGTAGAATTTTTTATATGTATATTTTTTATTGATACGTAGAAGCCCTTCAGATTGACATTTGACCTAAGTATAGCATTTTAAATGCCTGACCTGTCTTGAAGGATTTTGTTATTATTCCTCTTCATTGCTATAGGCTGCACTGTGCTGCAGTAGGGGTGTGTTTTCTGAAACAGATATTCAAAAAGAAACCATTTTGGGATGCACAGTACAAGCACTGAGCACTTTTCCAAAGGGTAGACATAGAAGTCAGGAGAAATGTATTTATGTTCTCTTCAAAGCACCATGCCCAAATCAGGTGAATGAAAAAAAAAAAAAAGGTGGTGCAGAAGGATCAGTAAGAGATTGGGATTTTGGCTATGTGAATGTTATTATTTTTCTTGTCAGGATCACAGTTTTTTCCTTCTGAGCTGTGAGCACCAACACTAGCTGTCTTCTCAGGCTCGCCCTTTCCCAGAGGCAACCCTGCTCTGGGCATGTGGGTCAGATGCAAGCTGAGGAGATAGATCCAGAAGGTTTGCATGCCTGCAGCAGCCTGAGAAACAGCATCCAGAGGTTCCTAACCAGTGCTTTGTGAAACAAGCACATTTTGCTGCACAGCAGAGCTTGTCACCCACATTTTGACAAATCTAGTCACAATAGCTTGACACTTTTAATTGAACTTTATGGAAATCTCAGTAGTTAAGATTGATTTTCTGTCTTTTAGCCACACTGTACTTCAGCAAATCGCTGAATCATATATAAGAGAACATTTTCATGCATTCAGGGGCAGGGATACTGGGAAGCTGGTGAGGAATTAGGAGGGCACAGTGGACAGTTGAGAATTTTCTGCTGGAAAAAATTTCCAGTGAAAAACATTCATCTCAAAAACAAGTTGTTGATGGAGAAAATTCAGAGTTGGAGAGAGCTTTTTGTTTTACACTGGGAAAATTGGCATGATGCTTTTATGATACGTAACTAGATGAACTTTGCCAGCTGTGTTCTCTGCCTACAAGACTTTTATCAGAGGCTCACCCTGTGGCACCAAATGCTTGAGTGCTCTGCCGTCTTGACCCTTGTCCTGCTTGCTTCTCTCATGTACCTTGGCAAACAGGGTAAGGTTGTCATAACCTTTGTTATGCCTCTTGAAGCTTAGATCAGACCTACGCTCATCTCTATGTGTTATGTCACCTTGCAGTATAATCACTAGGCAGAGCTAGGATGCCCCAGAATCAAGTTCAGTCCCTACTCTGCTACAAGGTCTGTGGATAGAGCTAAAGAAGCCACTTAGCCTGCAGACATAAAATAGGGATAATAATAACTCCTTCCATTAGAGCCAGGGGTCTTAGAATGACAACAATAGAGGCAATGAGTAGACATATGTGACAGAGAATGGAGCGTATCCATACCATAGATATATATTATCATCTGAAAGAGAGTCACAGAGCAGAACTCAGAACACTGCATATGCATGTTGGAGTCATCAAGGTCACCCTGAAGGCAGGTGAGGGGAAGTTAAAAATTAGATGTGCTCATAAATCTCCGGCTTTTTATGCCCTTTGCATCTGAAATAGGTAATGGAAGCTACAGCTTGCAACCTCTACAAGCTACAGCAACCAATACATATTGCCCAGTATGACCAGAACAATCCTGGTGTCAGTGTTAAGAAAGAAAGGTCAGATTCTGACATGACACCTTTTTTATGTCAGCAGCAGATTTGAAACATTTTCCTTGTGAAAGAAAAAGCTCATCCTGATCACGAAACATTTTGCTGGAAAAATATGCAGAACAGAAGGATATGGAAGCGAAGGAGAGACTTTCAATGCTGAGGAGAGAATCTTCTTACATTGCCGCATTGCCTACTAGTAGAAGTTTTCTTTTTATGTTGGTGAAGCAGTTCTAGAGTACTCTATAAAATTAAAGCCCATGAAGTGGTGAAGCTAATTTCAAACACAGAAACAAAGATGATTGTTCTGGTGTCTCACAGGCGTTGCACATTATTTATTTTAGCACAAGTGCTAAATGGTCTTTACTTCCGGCACAAAAGAATATGGGTTTTTAAAAGCCTGAAAATTGAATTGACTTTCAGATTGCTTAAGTTTTTTTTGCAGAACTTTTAACTAGATGAACGATATTTCTAAATCACTAAACACTAAACACACACTAAATCCGGCATCATACCTTCATGGTCATGTTTTGTATCAAGGATGAACCTAGGAGATAGGCTAAGCTTTACCAAAATGGTCAGTTATGAAATTGTCATGTTTACCTTTGTAGAAGGTAGAACTAGCAAGTTTTAATCAGAGTTGAATTGATTAAATTAAATCAATTGTATATTTTAAATAAGATGTAGAGTATAAAAGTATATGTTAAATAAAGTGCAGAGTCCTGCACCTCTGGAGAAACAACCCTACTAGAGAGCACCTCTGTGGAGAGAGACCTGGGAGACCTGGTTGATAATAAACTAACCATGAGCCCATGAGCCAGCAATGTGCCCATGTGGCCAAGAAGGCCAGTGGCATCCTGGAATGCATCAAGAAGAGCATGTCCAACAGGTCAAGGGATCTGGGACTGTTCAGCTTAGAGAGGAGGACACTGAGGAGGGAACCTTGTGACCACTTAGAAATATTTAAAAGGTGTATGTCAAGGGGATGAGGCAACTGATTTTTTCTGTAGTGTGCAATGATAGGGGTAATGGACAAAAGCTGGAACACAAGAAGTTCCACTTAAGGAAAAACTTTTTTACTGTGAGGGTGAGTGAGCCCTGGCACAGGCTGCCCAGGGAGGGTGTGGGGTCTCCTTCTCTGGAGATATTCAAAACCCACCTGGAAACATTCCTGTGTGACCTGATCTAGGTGAACCTGCTTGAACAAGGAGGTTGGATTAGATGATCTTTAGAGGTCTCTTCCAAATCCTACCATTCTATGATTCTGTGATTCTATATCAGGAACCAGTTCAGACTCTCCTTCAATATATATCTGGACAATCTCTGTGAATTTCTGTTACTTCAGATAATTGACTAGGTAGTGTTCTTCTCTTTCCCATTTTGCCAACCACAGACATTTGTTTGGCAAATATTGATGTTGCTGAGTTTACTGTGCATAGTGAACAATTGAAATAACAGCCAATAGCCTTGAAGATAGGTACTCACCTCTCTGTCCTTTGCTTGCACAGTACCTTACATACAGTTGTCTTCATCCTTCCCCATGTGTAGGAATCAGGAGTGTTACCCCAAAAGGTTGTAAGAATATATATGTTAAGTATAAAATCAAAACAAGTAAGAACTAGAAGTGGAAAACAGCAGAAAATCAGATTACAAACATTCAAGATCTGCCTGGATGCCTTCCTGTGTGACTTGATTTAGATGGACCTGCTTCTGCAGGGAGGTCCCTTCCAACTCTACCATTCTATGATTTCTGTTATGCCTTTGTGCTTCATGGCCAGTTTTTCAGGTGAATCCTGTGCCATTAACGTTAATGGGCTTTTATCATGAATGGAAGCAATGTCATGCACTTAACTGAATTTTTCTGATCCTTAGGTACTACTCCTAAATTCTTTGTCCGCTTTGCTTCTCTATTTCCATAGCTGTCAATATTGCTGTCACTCGGTTATTTAGCCATCAGTAGGTCAGTTAGCTGTCAGTTAGCTAGCTGTTCGTTAGTTAGCCGTTGGTTAGTCAGTTGTCAGTTGGATATTTATACTGACCGAGTGATGTAGCATTCAGTGATCTCCAAGGTTTGCAGCTTGATCTCATTAATGTGTTAAGCTAATGAAGACCTAGCTGTGCAGGCAGGTTGCTGAGTAGTAGTAGTTTTGAATGAAGGTAATAAGCTTTCTAGTTGGGTATAAATGAACTCTTATGAAAAAAAGAGAGAGAGAGCTCTCGGCATGGAAAAATACCTGCATAATACAGTACTAACAATTCCACAGAGTGCCTGCTGGGTTGTTTTTTTCATTCATTTCTTCTTGTCTGAGAGCTCCACCTACTGGGACTGAAAGGAAGGTATCGACCTTTCAGATTTTCCCTTAAAATCGCTCTTCATTTCTATGCTGGTGTTTGTGTGTCTTCTTTTTGCACTCAATTTGCTTAGCTGAAAGATACATTACTTTACACAGATAGGAATTCTTACCTGTGCATACCACTACCTGCATATCACTGCAGTGCTTTTTATGGTACAAAATACAGCTTGCAAGATCAGGATCCAAACCAGCAGAGAATAAATTAGACTGTAGAAGTACTCTTATTCATGCAAACTAATGAGAGAGTGGTGTTATTACCACTCTGAGAATACTGGTGACAAAGCATTCCCAAAGATGAAATTTTCACAGTCAGTATTGCCACCTGCAAACATCCAGGAATAATGAATGGAGGTCCTTTCCTCCCTACCACCACCAAAGTAATGTAAAAACATAAAAGTAATGAGCCTGGTTTTTTATATTAAATTGATTCTGGAATTTCAGTCTTTCATTTTTGCCAAAATAATATTTTCAAGCTTTTCTTTGCAACAGCAGAAGGGGGTGAAATTCCTCCTTTTTGCAGTGAAGGCTGAGATACTTGAAGATGTAGAACACATTAGACTAACAACCTAAAACAAACAAGGCAATTGTGTATTATTTTGCCTCCATACAGTTAAATCAAATGGAAGATGTAATAGAGCCAACAAGAAGAGCAAAGCAACATGAATCCTTGAAAATTCAGTAAGGGGGATATACCCTTTCTCGTACATGTCAGACTATGAACAATTTAGTCTTCAAAGTCTAAATATAAGGCAAAGGAGGATGTTAAGCTGGAAAGAGGGCTGTGGGCACTGACAGGTAACTGAGGAAACAGAGAAAAAATGCTATCAGCAGGCAGTTTCTCCCAGTGCAGAGAGCGAGCAGCTGATTCAGATGCTCTGTATTCAAGGTTATAATGAATGTCTGGAGGTCAGGTAAAGGGAAATGTATCTAGATACTCTGTTATTTTAAACATGATATATATTCCAAGACTCATACAGTAGTAGTATTGTTGTATTGATAGCTACAAATACCGTATTAGAAGCCCTGATAAACTGCCTCAATTCAACAAGAAAACAAAACAAGGACTCCAGTAAAATCCTTACATGTCTTGGTAGAAAAGGTAACGAGTCCACGCTAAGGAAAATTCCAGCTTTTGGGTGAATTTATTCAGTTCTAGGGATGTCTGAGGCTGCAGAAAATGGTACTTGCCCTAAATAATATATCCTGCTGTCACTGATGGAGTCAGAATGCTGATTGGAGGGGCCACTGGAGTGATCCAGTAGAGTATTTGTTACATTCCTGTTAAATCTTGTGGGTTTTACCCAAGGATAAGTGGATAAATAAGGCTTTAATCTGAAGGTGTTCCTTATGTGTCTCTGCAAATTGGTACTGTTTTGGGAAACTCAAAAATGACACATACAGTGATGCCTGTAGTGAAGAAAAAGAGGGTGTGAGTCTCCCAGAATACCACTGCCCATGACTGCTTCTCCTCTCAGGCTGGGGCTAGGAGCGTTTCCTTGGTTCAGCCTTCCCAGGCAGAAAACCTGTGAAGATACAAAAGGCTACAAGGACTATGAGCTTTCTGCTTGGCATGGGGGCATAACTGATTGCTAGAAATGAGTAAGATGACACTTACTTCTAGCAATAGGCAAATTTTGAACAATTCTGTACCTTCTGTCCAGCAGAACCAAACAAGCTAGATGGGGCGTTTGTCTGGAAGGAGTCTTAGTGACTCTTATCCCACAAATGCTACTCTTCTTTCAGATCTGTAACTTCCATCACCCAGGTATCTTGCTATTAAGTCTGTAAGTACTAAGATAGTAGTCTGAGTGATATATATCACAAACAAATATAAAGCTGATTATAAATCATGGAATCATAGAATAGTAGAGTTTGGAAGAGACTTCTAAAGATCATCTCGTCTGACACCCCTGCTCACGCAGGTCCACCTAGATCTGGTCACACAGGAAGACATCCAGGTGGGTTTTGAAAACCTCCAGAGAAGGAGACTCCATAACCTGTCTGGGCAGCCTGTGCTAGGGCACCCTCACCCTCACAGTAAAGAAGTTTTTTCTTAAGTTTAAGTGGAACTTTTTCTGTTCCAGCTTTTTTCCATTACCCCTAGTCTTATCACTGGACACTACAGAAAAAATGTATTGCCCAATCCCCTTGACATACACCATTTAAATACTTGTAAGTATTAATGAGGTTCCCCCTCTGTCTCCTCCAGGCTGAACAGTCCCAGTTCCTGCAGCATTTCCTCATAAGAAAGATGCTCCAATCCTCTGATCATCTTGGTGGCCCTGCGCTGGACTCTCTCCAGAAATTCTCTGTCCTTCTTGAGCTGGTTAGCCCAGAACTGGACACAGGACTCCAGATGAGGCCTCACCAGGGCAGAGTAGAGGGGGAGTAGAACCTCCCTTGACCTGCTGGCCACATTCTTCTTGATGCATCCCAGGATGCCATTGGCCTTCTTGGCCATGAAGGCACATTGCTGGCTCATGGTTAGTTTATTATCAATCAGGACTCCTAGGTCTCTCTCCAGGTCCCATTAGGTTAAATTGCAAAGTAATTACAGAAAGTCTATGTAACATTTCATGCTCTGGTTGTATATGTCCACTCCTGGTCTGGTGAATCATACTCCTGATGCATGCACTAGGCTGCCACTTAGAGGAACAGCATGACCATTTCAGGTGGCCAACTTCCAGTGGCTATAACTGAAGAACCAAGGGATAAAGCAATCTCTGCTTCGGACTGAAAAGGCCATGAAATGTCTGGAGAGAAAGGATGGTGAATAAAATTTGCTGAAATTTACTTCTCAGATGGTCCACCTCCCATCCCCATGAATCCTACTTTCAGTGACAGCTAGTCCATGAGGGACCTGTGGTCAGGCTGATCCCCAAGTTCCCCAACACCCAGTAGAGCTCTCATCCTGACTCTTCTGTGGGGTTTCTCCTCAAGTGGAAGGTGGAGAAAAGTTTTTGTGGGAAACAGTGTGGTTGACTACAGTGAGATCCTGATTCAGTGCTCCAGCTGGAGTCCCATGGGGCATACGATAGAAGTGGCAGATGATGCAGAACTTTTGTGTGATTCCTGTCACTCCTCATACTTCAGTGTAGCTGATTTGCACTGTATTGTACACCTTGCTTTTCATGCATTTTCCTGCTGCCCTCCTCTTTCTTGGCTCAGCTTCTCCTTGGCTCGGTATTTGTTTTTCTCCATGTAATGTATTGCTGCCTGGTCCATGTATTATTTATGTGGTAGCAGTCTTTTGGAGTTGTGCTGAGAGAGATAGCAACTGAAAAATGGGAATCAGCAGCAAGTCAATGGGTACACTTATCTTTTTACCTGATTTTGTGCTACCAAGTAGCTAAAAATCAGTAAATGCTGTAATTGTTACTTAAGAAAGAGGAAAATTATACCAGTGTGAAAACAACTGAGTTGTAAAGATTAGACTCATTCTTTCATCTCCATATAAATCATTCATCCACTGTTGTCTGACATAAAAGTTAGTTGAGCTGTACTGCTGTCCATAAAGCTTTCGTCTGTGCTAATAAATTGAATATGCAGAGGATTATTCCCTGGCAGAGGCCCTCTGGCACTGAATACCTGCACCCATTTTGCTTGCAGGCACTGATAGTAGGGTGGTTACATGCACCTGGCCTGTGTGAACCAATCTGTGACCAGTTCTGATCCCTGAACCATTCCTTGAGATTCTTTGGGCACCTGGAAGGGCTAAAACCATTCCTTGAAACATTTTAAAAACTGAACAACCCAAATAATGCCTCAAAACATTCTGAAGGCGTGTTTAACGTGAACAGCCCAGACGTGGCCTCAGTGTCCAGCCCAGTATGATAATTACCCAAGCACCCTACCACAGGGTCAGACAGTAAAGGGCTGCTTGGCAGTAAACAATCATGGGGAAAATAAAACTGTGTGGAAACTGCTGAATCCTGATATCAATTGCTATTGTTACTTTCTTAACCTTGGTGTTCAGCGCATAAATTATTATGAATTCAAAATTGCTGAAGGTTGAATGTTTATAAACAAGCAACACTTTAAACTGAGGAATAAATTTTGAACATTTATTTTATACTAATCAATTTTATAAAATCACCCAATTGTTTAATAAAATTTATAAGCATTGAGGAATGTCTGCAAACACTCCATGAACAACTGGTAGATTCTACCAATTACTTATGGAACGGGTGGATGTTTGGAATTGTGTATCTGCTCAGAAGAATATTATATATTTTTTACATAAACCTAGGATTGGAAGAATTTTGTGATTAAGTTGATTAAAAGTAACATTACAGCAATACACTTCCATTTATTTATTTCCTATTTCTTTTAAGCCAATAGGTTTTCAGGCTGATCTTTTTAATTATTTAGGGAAGATCAACCATGCCGAAGACAAAAATTGTCTGCTCTGAAAAGTTATTTCATCATTTCATAGTTATTTCAAGATAATTTCTCTATCTTAAGTCCAGAGACAGTATTGTAAGTTTTAAATATGCAGAAGAGTTGATGAGATCTATGCACCATCCCTGTTTAATTTCACTTTGTGAATGTCTCTAGAGAGAACTCCAAGGGCTTTTGTATGTCATAGCAAGGGGAAGATAGTCTTACATACTATCCCATGAGGAACAAAAACAGGATTTCGGAGCTATATGCTGTGTCTAGCTGCCAAAATGGACATATTTCAGAAGGGTACCTAGGAGCTTTGCTTAGCATGAAATAGTTCAAAGTAGGAAAATGCAAAGAAATCACAGGGGAAAATGAAATAGTTCTGGATAAAAGTGAGGATTCTCCTGATTCCTGACAAATTAAGAGTTAAAAGGAATATTGCTACCTGGTCAAACGCGGCGTCTTTCACTTAGATCAAAGGGTTTCATTAGCTTTGAGGACATTTCTGGGGAAGACAAAGGGAGTTTTATTAAAAAGTATAATTAAAGTATAAGTAAAATTCAACATCAGTAATTTAAGGTGCTACATTGCATATGTATTGATATTAACTGGAAAACTGAAGTCATTGAATGAACCAGGTGATTTTTCTTCATTGGGATTATTAAAATGCATAAGGTCTAACATTCTTCGCATGCTGTAGTGTGGGTTACTTTGAAGTTTCTTAAATTTCATGCCCAGTTCCATATATTTCTCTAACAGAATCAAATCTACTCTTTAATGCAAACCTTAATTCCCGACAATCAACCTGTCAGTGTAGCACATAACTGAAGCGCTACCAAAGATCTCATTTTACTACCATTACCTTCAGAAGCAAGTCTCCCACTGACTTTACTAATAGCAAGATGAGATGTTGCTACAGCATAGAAAATTTTCATATGAAAGCAAGATCTGTGCTGACTTCAACGGAAAGTTTCCCTGCTAACAGAGCATAGATTGAGCCCAATAAGATGATTGCAAGAATGTGGTTTTCACCTTGATGAAAACAGAAATGGTGGACTAGCCTTCCTTAGCTCTTCTTTCGTAATTTCCCATACTGCAATTATATTTACTTTGGGAATATATTTCAGCAAGCTAGAAATTGTGAAATGGACGTTTTAGAAGCTAACAGTCTGATGTACTTTGAAAGTATGAGAGCAATCACCTAAGCTCATCCAACCTCCTAGACACATTGGGAGTGCTCTTAGACTTAGTCCTTAAATAAACAAGTCTGTCTAGTTTTATAGAGATATCATTTCAGTAGCTAAGATAATTCTTATCTTAGGGATAAAGTCTTAGGTTCATAATCTGTAGTTACGCTTGATAGCTACTTGCTAATGCCACTGTTAACAATTACCAGTAAGAGATGCTGCACTGGGCAATAATTGTATGGTATTCTTAGAAGAGGATTCTGAATAGAGACATATTGTCTTGTTCCTGCCTGAACATTAACAAAAACAGCAGAATTTGGAGAAAAAGAAAGACTGAGAATGGATAGATCCTGGATGGTGTACATTTCTCTGCTTTAGGAGCCTGCAAGGGGAGAATTTCCTAAGGAAACTAATGGCATTTTACTCATGGCTTTAACAGATTTAGAGAAAAAACAACAGTGAATATGACAGGAAGAGACAGACAGGGAAGCCGAGGCCGTTTTGGCTGATCCTGCTGTCATGTCTCTCCCTCAACAGAGCACTCACCTAGTTGATTTCTGAGTTATCTTCCCCAAACCCATTCGACGCAGCTCTCAGCAGTTTTCTTTCCTGCTCCATGGCTTGATGCATTTGCTGGAGGTGGATCTTCTTCTGATCTGTTTGCAGAGTGAAGGTAGCACTCCAGAGCCAAGCTTCCTGCTTCTGGACCTGCCCCAGGTGTCCCATTCCCCAGCCCCAGCAGAGCACCCTTCTCCCTTGCAGGAGCACATGATGCAACAGGAGCAGCTCCTGCAGCAGTGCCACCCTTCTTGGAGAGGAGAGTTCCTCAGACTGCAGCAGCTTCAGTTCATGGAGCACCTACTTTATATATTGGTGGTAATTCAGTTCTGTAGAAGGCTTTGGTCTTTACTGAACTATTTTTACAATCTAGGCCCTACATTGAAACAGAAGATGGCTGTGGCTTTAGTGCAATAGATGACAATTGTCAACACAGAAGAGGGCTCTTGTCTCTGGGACTGTGTTTCATGGTCACAAGTTTTCAGATTCAGCCCAGCTGGGCACTCTAGTTTTAATGCAACAGCACTTAGATTCAATTAGGCCAAACTATAGGAAATCATTAAGATTTCTAAATTAGATCTAGCTGAAGGGTGAAATGTACATTTTCACATAACAGGCACAGCAGCTGCCAGGGGAGATCTGGTGGGGCTGTTTCAGCTCCCTAATACTAACTCACTTCTGACAGGGAGTTTAGAAAAGTTTAGCTGGCTTGAGGCATAATATAAGATCAAAAATAAGGTTAGAATGAAATTAAAATTATAAAATATTAATTGAAGCACAGGCACAGTGAGTACTAGAACTAATTAGAAAGGGACAGGATGCCTGTGTACCAGTCTCTCACACAGGATGGGATTTGCCCCAGTTCAGGTTCTTCACATCATTTGATTTCCACTCAGAGCAGCTGCTTGTAGGTGCAGAGGGGTTTGGCTAGTATAATTTGCTGTCTTGGCATTTGAACTTAGAATACTTAAGGGAGAAGTGGGCTTACCAATATGCAGTATTCTTCCATGATAGATTATTCAGATTAAAACACTGATTTTTTGGAATACAGTGTCAGGTGAGTGAGAAATGCACATGGGTGCATCTGAGCTTTACTGCTACACAGACAAACAAAACCTAAAGAAAAAGGTTGTTGGCCAGGCAACAATTAAAGAACAAATAAAGAACAGTGTAATTAAATAATTATTTCAGCTGTATCCAGTATGGACAATTAAGCTTCTCTTCTTTTTTATATACTTCTTGTAGACATTAGTTTTGTTCTATATAGTGTAATATACTTTGAACAACAAAGTAAAAAGCACTGCAAAAGTCATTGTTACCTTTCTAAAGCTCTTTATGCTTTTATTTCTCTTATAACATGGATACTATAAGAGATAATCTTATGCTGTTATGTACAATTTATTCATATTTGTACAGTTCCTTAAAAAGACAGGGAATAGCTGTGCTTTCATTGCAATTTTTGGACATTTTTACTCTTCTACATTTGTCTGTTAAGCACAAAGTAGAACAGACAATGCCACTTTAAATAGCAACATTCCCCTCTACTAAAAATGGGAAATGGGAGGAAGGAAAGCTTGCATTAGGGGGCTAGCTACTGAGTTGAAAATAAACCCCAGCAAGCACAACTTAATCCACTATTTATCAAGTCTGAAGGAAAATGAAAATCCTTTACCGTTTCTGAGCTCCAGTAACATGTACACTTCTGGAAGTACTCGGTACACTTTGGTATGCACAAAACTGGAGCATGCTGCTGCCTAAGAATGAGACCTATAAAAAACAATACATATTGACACTGACTTGGAAGGAGGTGAAAGTGGGAGGAATCTCACCTTCTGGTGTCATTAAGTCTTTGAGTTTTCTAGTTCAGCAACATGAAAACTGCTACACAGAACAGGATCACGCTAAATGCTTTTGAACTATTTACACAATTTCTACCAGATTGTTTTCTTCTGGTTATCACAGGTCTGTCATTGTTTTTAGCAGGTGACCCACAATCATAGTTGATTACCAGGCCCTCTTTTATAGGTCATGCTTACAGAATTACAGAATGGTAGGGGACGGACCTCTAGACATCATCAAGTCCAAACCCCTGCTAAAGTGGGTTCACCTAGATCAGGTCGAGTAGGAATATGTTCAGGTGGGTTTGGAAACTTCCAGGTAAAAAGACTCTACATTCTCCCTGGGCAGCCTGTGCCAGGGCTCCCTCACCCTCACAGGAAAGAAGTTTTTATGTTTAAGTGGAACTTTTTGTGTTCCAGCTTTTGTCCATTACCCCCTGTCCTATCACTTGAGACAACGGAGAAATAATACAATAATAAGAAACTGACTGTTACTCTCTTGTTAAAAATATGTGATTTAGAGTGTGGAGATTGCTTGTAAAAGAGTATGAGGAATATGTGAAAGAAACGACTGGATGACAAAATGACATTGATACGTTTGCCAATGTAGTTTTTATTTCCATTGGTACTTGCAAATGTCAAATATATATATAAAGTATTAATATGGTAAAGGAAAAACACCATGCAGTTCAAGGAAAAAGGAGAACAGATTCTTTTGTCAGAGGCTGATTTAACATAGCACCAGTCTATTGCAGCTCTCCCCAGGAAAGGAGTTGAACATAATGATGTAACAATAACAATAACAACAGAGAAATGAGCAGAATGAAATTTTCTAGATATGTCTCTAACAGCACCTAGGAGCCCAAGCCATAGACCAAACTGTGAATAGATTAGGAGCTGTATAGTTTGAATTGTTCCTCATAAAAAAAAAATAGGAAATTTATATGCTAGAGAGGATACATGAAAGCTATTAGACTTGAATAGACCTTATTGTGGAATGCCTTGTAAGACAAACATGTGTAAGACACAAGTTTTTGACTGTGTTAGGCCAAAAGGAGGTAATCAAGGTACAGGCAAGAGAGGAATGGTGGAAGGAACCAGTGTTGCTTCTTCAGAGGAAAGAGACCTTGCCTACCTGTGGCTTCAAGCCTGAGAACAGGCATTGGTCCTAAGGGCACAGTCCTTCTGAGCATTTCTTCAAACTTCAAAGAGCTTTAGGAGTCTGTCTGAAACAATGAAAGGAAAGAAAGAAACTTTTTCTTTAGTGAGTTTCTTTAAGGAAATTAAATAATGGTAGAAATTCAAGAAACATCAGATTATCTCAGCATAATCAGATGCCTTGAGACCTTCAGAATTTATTTTGTTGCCTATCATAATTTCCAGAAAGATAAGAGAAAAAACAGACTTCCTTAAGCCAACTCAAGCGATGCCAGGCAAAGGAAATGTTAGGCAAAAGTGTAATTATGAGCATGATCTAAGTATACCATGAGTAAAAATATATAAAGTTAGAACAGGGGATCAAACCAGGCCAACACAATAAAACAAAAATAAAGATAAAGATGGTTGCTAATGTTCTCACATGTTTGTGAGAATTACAGATTTCTTTTTTGTCCTATCAGAGAAATAAACAAAGAAAACTAATTGCCTTTATAAATTTAATCACCACATTTACAAGTTAGGATTTTAAAGCTAATAGTTTTCCTCACAAGTTGAACAATAAGTAGAATTATGAATGCTAGCCACTTGGATGGCACAGGAGGATTTGTCTGTAAACACCACGCAGTTTGTAGAGGTGAGGGAGTGATGATTTTCTGAATCTAGTTCCTTTGCATCCGGTAGTAAGCTCTTACCACTCTCTTTTCCTGTAGTTTTAATGCTACTTTTTGTACTCCAAATACTGTGCTCAGTATCTGTAGCAAGATCTTGGAACGTCATACAGGTGAAACATTTTCTGGTTTGATTTTTAATGAGTGTCAGTCTTTGATGAGGTTCCAATGAGTTACCCCTAGATGGCACTCTGTACGGCTGCAACTAAAAACATCGACCTGCATCTTCCTCCAACTCGGCTTTATGCCTTTTGATAACCCATTACTCCAAACCTGTGATAAAATTGTGACAAAGCTACAATTTTCCTCTTTGGCAGCAATAAGAGATTAAGACAGGGGAGAAAAAATAAAATGGTTTTCCCAGTGCTTTGCACACCAAACTGAGTTGGAATGTGCTGCTTCCAAGGTCAGTTGGAAGTAACCTTTGCTCATCATCACATGCTCACTGATCACTCCTTTGTTTTTTTAATCTGTGTTTATTTACAGATGACCTCTTCCAATAACATCTTGCTGCTCACATAACTGCTACATGTATTGTTGAGCAATGTTTTTGCTACTGAAATCACATCACCTGGAAGGAAAGGAATTCACTAACAAAAGCTTCCTGCCACTGTTACATGTCTTCTTCTCTTTGGAAAAACAGTATTAATAGAGAAGGGTGCTTGATTTCTTGTTTCTGACACTTCACTAGCCCCAGGAGGTTTCTTTTTCCCAGTGGTGAATATGTTGTGTTTCTACAAATCCCCTCTCCTTCATTTTTCTACAATCTTCTGAGTGCCTAGCTCTTGAGCAGCACGCCGAGCCAATGTATGCTTCCAGCGTGGAAGATTAAAAGAGGATGTGTATTTTTTTCTGTTCAGGCTGAATTTCAAGCATAACCTCAAGGACTATGTGTGGGACTGCAAGTGTATGCTCATGCATGCTTGGCTTGTGCCCAAACACATGCCCTGAGAGCACTGACTGTGGGGGACAGGAGGGCTGCAGTGCTGCGACAGCTCACTCACCACTGCTCCCAAACTCCTCCCTCAGAAAAGCATAATCTACAAGATCCCTTCATAGCTCATCAAGTGCAGTTCACTCATCATTAAAGGTCTGTAGCCAGATGCGGCATGAAGATAGGAAGATCTCCAGAAATCAAGACTTTCTAGGCTTATTTTCATCAGAAGGTTCTGTAAAAACAGAAATGAATGGTTATTTCTAGTAGCTGCTCTATATTCTAGGCAATACAGGACACAGCAACTAAGATGAAAATAAAGGAAAAACAGCCTACTATTTCTAGGAAAACTCTAAACAAATCCTTATTTGCAAATAGCTTCATCTAAGGTATTCAGGGGGCTAGAAAGGAACATGACAGAACAGAAAGCAACAATTGTGACTTTTTTTTTGCCATAATCTTGCAATAAAAGGTGTTAGAAGGAGAATCCCATTATAAAAGGGTAAAAGGTGGACATGAGATTGAGGTTTTTTTGAGTTCAGCTCACTGTCGACACAGCATGGTATTTCCCCTTCCCACCCCTAAAAAAAAAACAAACAAGGAAAAAAATTCTGTCTCAAGGCCTGGGCAGCATCTCTAGGACTTCAGAAAGCTGACCCATGTGTCTGCAATCGAGTTCATGAGAGTGAACTGCCTCACTCCTGGCCCTCTGACCAGAAATCAACATTGTGCAGAGGACTGAAGGCTGTTGTGAGCTACTCTGGGATGGATTTTTCAAAGCTGTTTGCACCTGATAAAGACAAGTCTTTCTAATTTCTAAAGGAATTGCTAAATATATCTTAAAAACTTTTCTATTAGCAGCTCCTGACCCTGGGAACCACTGGGAATCATCAAAGGTTTTTGTCAAAATATAGAAGGTGCAGGACAACATAAGAAAATGGAGTTAAAGGTATACACAGTTATACAAGTAAGGCCTTTGAAATCAAACAAATAGGAAAAAAACCCCACATAAACAATACTGTTATTCTATATTGAGCATGAGGTTCAAAAAGGTTCAGTTCATGAGTCCTGCATCTGGGAAGGAACAACCCCACGCACCAGTACAAGCTGAGGGTTGAACTGCAGAAGAACAGCTCTGCAGAGAGAGACCTGGGAGTCCTGATTGATAATAAGCTAAATATGAGCCAGCAATGTGTCCCCGTGGCCAAGAAGGCCAATGGCATCCTGGGATGCATCAAGAAGAGTGTGGCCAGCAGGTCGAGGGAGGTTCTTCTCCCTCTCTGCTCTGCCCTGGTGAGGCCTCATCTGGAGTCCTGTGTCCAGTTCTGGGCTCCTCAGCTCAAGAGGGACAGGGAAGTGCTGGAGAGAGTCCAGGGCAGGGCCACCAAGATGATCAGGGGACTGGAACATCTTTCATAGGAGGAAAGGCTGCGGGAACTGGGGCTGTTTAGTCTAGAGAAGAGGATACTGAGGCAAGATCTTATTAACATTTACAAATATCTAAAGGGTGAGTGTCAGGAGGTTGGGACATCCCTTTTTTAGATAGTAGATAGCAGCAGGACAAGGGGTAATGGGATGAAGCTTCAACACAAAAAGTTCCACTTAAATATAAGAAAAAACAATTTACTGTTCAGGTGAGGGAGCCCTGGCACAGGCTGCCCAGAGGGGTTGTGGAGGCTCCTTCCTTGGAGGTCTTCAAGACCCGCCTGGACATGTTCCTATGTGACCTGATCTAGGTGACCCTGATTCTGCAGGGGGGTTGGACTAGATGATCTCTAAAGGTTCCTTCCAACCCCTACCATTCTATGATTCTATGATACTATGATTCTATGATTCTATGATTCTATGATTCTATGATTCTAATCCCTCTCAGAAGCAAAGGTTTTCCCTCAGCTATTAAGTCAGTAAAGAGCCTCTCAAGATCAAGCCACTGAAAGCAAAGACTAGTGTGCAGTGATGTGTTTAAAAGAATTGAAATACGCTTAAATAATGGATGTTCCAGATCATGTATTGCACTTAATCAGCATATTTTTCCTCTTTATCACTTGCAGAAGGCCTGACTGCTGTCTCTTGAGAGGCAAATAATTTAGACTGTGTCTAGGAGAGCTGAGATCTAAGATAAATAGCTATCATCAGTGTGATGGAGCTTGAAGACAGCATGGCACATAAGAGTTGGTGAGCTTCATAATCTCAGTCTGATTATTAGTTTTCAGACATATTCTATCTGTGCTAGCATAAGAACAAATCGCTATAAATATGTGGTTAGAAAGGATATAATTTGTTCTTCAGATAATACCTGTTTTATGCTCTAGTGGAGCCAACTGAGTCACTAAAGTATCAGTGCACTGTTACAGTGCCGTTTTCAAAAGCATTTCCAAGGAATCTGAAATTGTGTATGCATGTAATTATTTTATCATCAACATTTGTAAGTGAATATTAATACTCTGCTTCTTGCAAACTGCATCTGAAAACCATGAGCTATTCTTTGAATTGCTAATGTAAGGTGCTAAAAAAAATCAGGCTGCAGAGGTTTCAGGCTGGACTTCCCAAAACTGGATTTTCCCAGAGTTCCTCTTCATCTCGGTGGCTTCTCAGTCAAATGGGAAAGACACAATCTCTTGCTCCAAAAGGAACGAAGTGATAGTGAATTGATTCAATCTCCTCAAGCATCTATATCAAGGAACGTAGGAGTCATGAAGAACGTGTACATCATGTGAGCTAAGCTGGGATAAGGACCAGTAAACAAGGCAACAGAACAGCGCAACAACAAAGAAGGAAATAGCGGTTCAGGAAGTAAGTCAGCCTTCCCTGGGCACAGAGTGGTACACCCAGACCAGCTGGAAAAAAATCAGTCTTTTTAAGACTTTCATCATGCTGCAGATTCACAAAGGGCACAAGCCAATGCTTAATAAATGCAAAAATATGCTCCCTTAATATATCTTTACTTGTGAGACAGTAATTTTGTAACCTTACTAAACTACCATTAACAGTTAATATTACTGAAATTCTTTGTCTTATTGACACAGATGAGAAAAAAAACCCCAAACCCTGCAGTCATCTTAAATTACAATTAGCCTGATTAAAACAAACTTTTACCTTTTCATCTATGTTTATCCTGCAAGTCCAAAAATTAGCTCATCTTAGAAAGATGCTCACAGCTTTGCAGTGAAAAAGTTGTGCACCATCTTACACTGCTCTGTCAGAATTCATGTAGTTGTATTGAAGGCTTTGGGTACTTCTAAAGGAAAATGCAATAAACACATTGAAAAATTATTTAGTCCTTATCTATATGCTTTCCCATGGTGAGTGCCTAAGGATCCCTTTTCTGTCTTGCATCAAAGGCCAATGGAAATCACATTTTCAAAGAAGAAGAGAAGGAAAACAGCAACTCTGAGCAGCACCACAACAAGAGAAATCTATTATATATAGCTCTGCCCCATTATTTGTGACATTAGAGAATCTGACTGCCATTAGGGAACACCTCGTTTTCATTGCCAAGTGCCTCAGTACTAAAAACACACAAAACACACCATTTCCTTTAATGGTTTTGCTGATTAATGGCATGCAAAGGAGTATCCCTATTAGATGATCTTACAAATGGCTGTATTGAACTGTAGGGAGGGAAGTGCTCATGCAGAGAACTTAGCTAAATGCTCTGTGCTGCCTCTACTCTTCCAATGAGCTTCAGAGAGAATAAGGAACTTTGGTGCCACAGATGTTAATATTCAAAGGATAAACATAAAATCAGTTTTGTCTACAGGGAGATGCAAGTTGCAAATTCTACATGGAATCTGCAGATTTATTTTTTGTTTTACTTTTTTCTTTACCTAGAAAGGCTTTTACTGCATATTCAAAGGAGAAAAGCAAGTGTAAGGTAGCACCCTATCTTCTCGGAGTTACTTACTTGATTAACTCAAGTTCAAGTGTCCTCCTTATAACACTCATATCCCAGGAATGCATCCTGGCTAGTAAAATATGTTCATGTGAGGTTCTCAAACTCTTTTGCTAAAGCTCATTTAAAAATTCACTGGATAAGACAGAGAAACAGAGCTAGAGTGACACAGAAGCTTGTACCCTGCATCTGCAGTAGGTATGTGGGCTCTCTTTTCTGAAGACAAGAAACTTTAAGTGTTCCATATGAAGTAAAGAAACACCAAACTTCAAAAGTTGGCAATCAGAGTGGTATCACGAAAGTATAGCCTTATGCATACTGGTGAGAGTTTTGCAATATGGGTTTCTTTCATAGAATCATAGAATCATTTTGGTTGGAAAAGACCTTTAAGATCAGTAAGTCCAACCACTCACCTCACACTGCCAAGCCTACCACTAAACCACGTCCCTCAGCACCTCACATGTCTTTTGAATATCTCCAGGGATGATGACTCCACCACCTCCCTGGACAGCCTCATAAAGGAAGTCAGAGAAGAGATCAATCAGCAGAGCTTTTTCTTCTCATGTTTCCAGCATATGAAAAAGCCAGTATGACAAACGTATAAAGCATTTTTTCTTTTCCTTTTGTTGGCCCACATTTCCTTTGCTTTCCTGGCATATATTGAAAGGTCAGGACTGCCCTTCCACTTCAATTCCTGTATCTCTCCCTGATTTAATCTAACATCTTCAAAAATTCCATGCCTCAGTTTCTCCATGTAAAATGCTGTCTTGAGCTATCAGTAGTTGCAAAATGCGAAGAAAAGAAGGAAGATACAGGAAGGTCTGAGAGTTAGCAGGGCTTTATTTATGGAAAATTTATTTCAAAACATTATTAAAAAACTTGGCAGTCTGTCCAATTCATTGGTAGACCAAAGGAATACTCTGAATAAGAGAGGTATTTTATACACAGAATATAAATTATGAGGTGAGTTAAGAGGAGCTATTATTGCGTATTCTTAGCTAAAGACAAAGAAGAGAGAGAGAAAGAAAACACTCTGGGTAGACTTAGCAAACAATTAGCTATAATGACACAGAGTATTAAGTTATATTATTTGTAGTGACCTAAATACACATTTTTTCACTGTAACTAGAACTATGGTTTCTTTCAAATTCCCTGTTACTGAAGTCAGAAGAAGGTAGGGTTTCTAAGACTTGGTAAGCTAATTTTGGAAGAAAGGACTATGAGTCTTTGGCATGAAGCCAATTAAAGTTTGGAAAGCAGAGGTTGAATTATGGAGGAAGTGAGTTTTTCTGCTGTTATTGTTTTTTTTTTCATTTAATCTCCAGTGCATAGAGGTGGATGAGGGCAGCTACCACCCAAAAATATCCCTGAAAAGATGAACAGGATTGCTTGTAAATGCCAGCTTCCCCTGCTAAGTTTCTGCTCTGCAGTTTCATCATAAAATTTCACGCTGGGTTAAATTTTGACGTGATTCAGAAGATGAGCCAGCAACTGATGAAGAGGAAAGTTCAGCAACATGATAATGGGAAGCTAATGCTGCTGCTCTTTGAAAACTGGGGTAGGGGAAAGAAGAGGAAAGGAAATGCTATCAGCAAAAGACATTTGCTGTTCTTAATTTTTTCATAGACCTATTCCTTGGAACTGCAGTTCCCCAAAGAGATTAGTTAATCCCTCCTTATTGTTGACAGCAACATCAGTTGCTTCAGTCATTTCCTTACAGTCTAGATACCAAAAAACTTGTGAAGTTGCTGAATACCAATTGCTGTCTGGAACCAAATTTTGCTTATAAAGTGAATTAAATAATAATGCCAGTGATAATGCCAGATTCAGAAGCTGAATATAAAAAAATGTGTAAGCTTGGCCTATCCATAACAAATGTTAGTAGAGCAGATCTCATTTTCCCAACCAACAGATGCTTTCACCTCTGTTAAACTCAGCCTAGCTACACCTCTGCTACAGCTGGACAGTGTGGAAAAAAAGCTCTAATAAAAAAACCCCAACAATGCTTCACTTGGCAATATACATTCATTCCGGTGCTTGCATAGGACTCAGGCTGTGTGTCCTTTTGCTCTGTACTTGTTCTCCAAGGAGTTAGGATTAGCGTTAACATGATATCTCAGCTAGCTCAGCTGCTAGTCCCTTTATTACAAGATCTATGCTGCAGCTTAGATGGAACTGCATGTCTTACTAAGCACTGGCCTTGTGATGCATGCTAGGAAAGTCATACCTTTTGTTTTTATGAAACAGAGAACAATATCATTATCTTGTCCTGGAGTTCTCTCATGCTGTACAAAATTTTGTTGTTTCCTCCCTCCATCACTCTTCCAAAGTTTTACCTGTCAAGCTATTAAAGGGATTTGCATAAAGACTTGTAAATAGCTGACCCCTTGCATGATTCTCCCTTCAGGTCTGTGGAGCATGATGACTTTCTGTACAAGAAAAGCAAATTAATCATGATTATTTTTCAATGTATCCTCATTCCTCAAACAAGCCATCATTAATTATTTCTCATGTAGGCCTTACGATTGCCAATGGTAACAAATGCAAAGACCTAGTATTGCGGCCTGTTTACCTCCTTCCGCTCAAGGAAAAATTACCTGGCTAAATAGAAGTTTTTTCATTTTATGCGTAGGACAGGCATATGTAGCTGAATTACAATGAAGCCTCAGGAAGCATACTAGGTTAGACACAAGAATGGGCCATTTGTTCCCCTAATGATGTTCTAACACCTAATGTATACAGTACTTTAAGTTAACAAGTGAACATTTGAGCATACCAAGTGCTGAAGCAAGAGTGTATACACAGCTAGTGGTTTTCATGGCAGTCTTAAATGCTCAGGTTCTGCTTGTTCAGGTTCTTACAAACTACTCTGTACATCATCACAATATGTGACCTCTGTACAATGACTGTTCATTTGGGGTTTTTTCCCCAGCAGACAATCTGTTTTATCTTCAGTATTCTTAGAGGTGTGTACTGATTAGGAATTTAATATCACCAGCTGTGGCTTCTTGATAACCTCAGTGTACTCCAGGGTCACTGAACAGGTCACACATATTTTTACATAGTCACAGTTCACTATCAAAAGTCATTATTTTAATGCTTTCTGCAGCAGCTTTTATTATTATAGATTTAATTACAGCAATGCTAATGGCAATCTCTCCAAGTTACAGAGTGCAGAGGCAGCCGTAAGTACATGATGTGAGTAAAAATGTAGAGGCCCTCTGTCCCGTAAAGAGATGTAGGAGAGAGAAGGAAGGAGTTAGTCTGGAGAGGAAACTGGAGAGACACTTCTTGTGTCATGGACTTGCCATGTCTCACCGCTACATCACAAGTCACCATCTGCAGCTCCACCTCTAGCTCTGCCACATCACGTGTCTCCACAAATGCCTGCCTCTATCATGTGACCAGAGGCTTCTTCCTTCTTCAGCAGAGACCCAGTACGGTGTTGAATTCACCTAAGAGAGATCTACAATTGGTTTGTACACAGATGGCTCTCATGTGAGTGTGGCTCATCATGGGGCAAGGTGTTGTGCCATAGCTAACTGTCTTTCCTCTCTACAACAGAGATCTGAAATGCTTGTGAGTCAGCTCCCAGACAGCTGCAATTTGCAGCACAGATTTCTGTGTTTGATAACTAAGATCTGTCACAGTTTTTAGGTCTTTAAAGGGCAAAACAGGTTCAACGTACCCACTGCATCCAACTGCAAGGAATCAAATGAGAGATAGATACACTAATCCTCTTTCTCTCAGGCTCCTGCTTCCAGTTTGATCATTTCTTCCAGTCAGGTAGAAGCAAGGTGAAACTTTGGAAGACTCCAGTGGTGTTAAACAGAGAAGTGGGGCAGGAGCACTGCCCAGAGGAGACACCGGGGGAGATGCCCTGGAATGGGAAGATGAAGAAAAAGAGCTTTGCACATCTTCCTTTCTCCTTTCCGTAAGGCTTCATGAATCTTGCTCAAGATTTACCTCTAGTTAACAGGAAAAGTGAAGGACTCACTCCAGGAATTAGGTCACATACACCAGTTTCCTGTCAACAAATAAGGATCTGAATGAAAGTATCCATAGACAATTGGATGTATTTTATTCCTTCAGGAAGTCCAAAGCTGCTTTTTTTTTTCCTCTTGATCATTCAACTCTGATACAGCTCTGTCTTTTGATCAATGTCCCCTTTCTAGTAGTTAATCAACTTTTAAAGTTCAGATTTTATCAAGACTGGCTTTACAATGGCTATTTTCAGGGGGAAAAAATGGTGTAAACTTTTCAACAAATATTTATACACTAAAACCAAACACTCTAAAATAAAATCCAAATTAATCTCAGCCATCCTGGGCACAATGAATAATAATTACTTGGTGTCCATTAGTCTCATTTTCTTCTGGACTGTGCACCTCTGCCCTATGGATATTTTACTCAGCCTAGAAGGCTGCTTGAAGCTATATAGCTTTACAGTACAGTCATGGATGGCAAGGCTGAAAGTACCAATGCAAACACAACACTCAGTGGTTCACTGGTCCTGTAATAGAGCTACAGAGAAAACAAGAGTACTTGTAGACCTTTCACTTACACCTCTCCTCTCAGTATTGTGGAGTTTTGAGTTAGAGAATCTGGATGGGTTCTGTTTGAAGAAACTTAACTGAAGTCAGAAGAAAACACACAAAATCATATTTTAAAAGAGGAAACTTCTGGAAGAAGAGATAGTCCTCTAAACAAAGGCCAAGATAAGATGTATATCTGCAAATAAATAAGAGTAGAAAATAATCAAACAGAAGTAAACTTGTTCTTAATTAAAAACCATCCCTAGGTAAACTTATAAAGTCAAATCAGGCTTAGTTTAATTGGGCATAAAAAGTCTTTTTCAAAGTCAATATCATCTGTTGAATAGGATCTAAATATGAGCTATATGAGGATCTAAATATGCATATATAGGGATCTAAATATGCTATATAGGATCTAAATATAAGCATCCTAAATAGGATGCTAAATATGAGCCAGCAATGTGCCCTCGTGACCAAGAAGGTCAATGGCATCCTGCGACGCATCAGGAAGAGTGTGGCCAGCACGTCGAGGGAGGTTCTTCTCCTCCTCTACTCTGCCCTGGTGAGGCATCATCTGGAATACTGTGACCAATTCTGGGCTCCTCAGCTCAAGAGGGACAGAGAAGTGCTGGAGAGAGTCCAGCACAGGGCCACCAAGATGATCAGGGGAATGGAACATCTTTCATCCGAGGAAAGGCTGTGGGAACTGGGGCTGTTTAGTCTGGAGGAGACTCAGGGGAGATCTTATTAACATATAAATATCTAAAGGGTGGGTGTCAGGAGTTTGGGACATCCCTTTTTTCTATTGTAGCTAGCAACAGGACAAGGGGTAATGTGATGAAGCTGGAACACAGAAAGTTCCATTTAAACATAAGAAAAAACTATTTCACTGTGAGTGTGAGGGAGCCCTGGCACAGGCTGCCCAGAGGGGTTGTGGAGTCTCCTTCCTCGGAGGTCTTCAAGACCCACCTAGACATGTTCCTATGCGACCTGATCTAGGTGAACCTGCTTCTGCAGGGGGGTTGGACTAGATGATCTCTAAAAGTTCCTTCCAACCCCTACCATTCTATGATTCTATGAGTCTATGATCTGCTAGGAGCCTTCATTGATGCATACCAGCAGCTGGCAATATGGTGTGAGATGAAGGAATTCATAGTAACCATGGGACCATGTTGGCTTTTTCAGAAATGACAAGGTATGCTTGTAGAAAAATTAGAGGAATAACCCTCTAATTGAATCATCCTTTCTGATCCCTGCAGTCCCAAAAAAACAGTCAGTCTTGGGGCCTTATCTGTTCATGTAAGATTTTGATCCTTTGGAAAACCTAGATGCATTAGGATTACAACATCATTCACATGGGGAGGAAAATGTTTCCTATCTTTAGGGTTTATGGAATACTTAAATGAGTAAGAACAAACGTTATTTCAAAAGACAGACAAGCAATTTCAGAGTGTGGCACATGGAAACAAGGGGGGGGGGAAATGACAATTATGACAAACAGGACATGGATATCCTGTCTTTGAGATTCTGTGATTCTATGTGATTCTGTGACATGAATCACTGACAGTTAAGGGATGGAAATGCATATGGCATATGAAAGAATTCGAAGCTTCTGGAAGAGGGATATTAAGAATAATTATCAACATTGTAAGATTTCAAAGTAATTCATAAACATTTATCTCTCCTTTACTGTTTTTGAGGCAATCAAACCATATAAAGAACAAGTGGAGCGACCTTCTCCTTTGAAAGTCATGATGGTAGCTGAGATAGGCTGCAGCTTCTTCCTGAAATAGTTGCTAAGCAAAGCCTGAGGAAATCCTTGATTCTGAGATTCATTATCTTCACAGTCCAAGTAGCTAATTTGTAACCACTGCTCTGCTCAAGGGCAGACTGTTAGCTCTACTCCACAAGACTTTTTGTGGAGTCTAGAGTAGATGTGACACAGTGTTTGCATAATTCAAAAATCTCTGTATATTATGTTTTACTTAGACTTCAGGTCTTGGAATCATCTGATTAAAGGAGAATTTATAGTGTATTTTTTTTCATAATTACAATTCTTCAATGCCATAGTAGAAACATAATTGGACCATGAATGCTAAGTACAGATCCCCATAAGACAAACCTTGGAGTTCGGAATCCATACGTATCACACTCAATGACAAGTGCCAAAGCAATGTTTTGAGACCATATAATACATTAATCAAAGTCGTTTGCACTTTCTTTTTATAGAAATTCTAGGCTACTTGTCTGGTATGGAGGCACTTTGTATTCATAAAACAGCTGAGTGCTAATGAACAATTGCTCTGCCAGAACCACAAGCCTCAGGAATGAATGGCTTGCAGGCAGGAGTTAGCAGTAGTTTTGAAGCTGTGAGGAATATTTTGCATTTACTGATCATCTTTAATGAATGTATTTTACCACTTCTCCCATTCAAAGCCAAGGACACAATTTCAAATTCTCAAATCCAACTAAATAATACACAGAAGGAAAGGTCACAACCTGAGACTAAATGTCAGCATCTTTCAGCAATTTCACTAGTAATTGTCTCTATCTGAAAAGCTACTCAAGCTGTTTAACACAGCTGCTTGCATTAACATTACTTATTTCTTTGCTCTGTAAACTTAAATGCTCATGGAATTTGAGCCATAAAGAAAAAATGTTCATGGCTAAGGGAAACAGTCATGGGTTTATGGACTGAATATTGGCAAATGAATGTGTATCTGAGACACCAAGTTTAACATTTCCCTGATGGATTATGCTGTGCATTGCAGTGCTTCAACAATGAAGCTACACAAAACCCACTTAGCTGGTACTTCAGCAGCAAGTCTGTGTCTGTAAATGCTACATTTGTTGAGCCTTCCAATAAACTTTTCATATTTAGCATCTGGAACTGCATCAACTTCATCTGGCTCTTCCAATAACAACCAAGCAATGTGAATGCAGTAATCTTTTTGTAAACAATCATCTGTCAAATGGTAGGTTGTTTTACTTGACACATTCAATATATCCATATAGAAAGTCTTAATGACATCTTCTTAATCTGCCACTCATCTAGTGACAGTGTTCGTATGTTAGCATTAAACATATGCTAACATAACAAAACAGAACAATTCTTCTAGCTGCAAGAATAGCTTTGCTGCTCTAAACTGCTTAAACCTTCTTTGTGTGTCCTTTTTCCTTGGGAAACCAAAGTAGCATAAATGAACCAGGACCACAACATTAACCAGAATAACCAATAGTTGTCTCTTGTTCATTCATATTAATCATATGTTAACAATGCATTTGCCGTAAATACTTACGGAATTCTTTCTCCTGAATCCTTAGAATACACTGTAATTCTTAACACACAGATAAAAGCCAAGTGTTTCTCTCAGACAAATTACCATACTGTTAAATAGTTCTTCGGTGGTTATATCTATGTATAAAGTGACATTTTCCTTCTGTTAACCAAGAATAATTAATAGTAATTATTGATTATTAATAATCACTGCCAGTTCCTTTTACAAACATTTGTTTTTCCATGCAAATGCATCTGTATAATCATGATAAGGTAGCTGTTCCCTCCACTTTTACAAGAGATTTGTTTACATTTCTGGTCTATTGACCATCTGAATACACAGACTTCTATTGTAGTACAGACCAGCTCCATTAAGAAACATAAGCACTATTCCCAAGAGTCATCCTGCATTCTACTTAGCGATTGCTTCGCACAAAACACAAGAACAGGCCTAAGAGGAACACCTCCCCTGACCTCCCCTCCAGGCAAAAAGCTCCAAATGTACTGACACACTTCTTCTACTTTTTGCTTCCATGGCTGTTTTCTGCGGAGTTTCATTATAAAGCCTCGAAATATGCTTTTCATCCATTCTACATCCAGGTGATGAAGATGCAGACTATGAGAAACAGCACTCATGCCATGCTAGCTTGGTACTGCTGAATGATTTTGGAAGCAGCATTGAAGCAACATGTAGAAAAAGACAAAAGGTAAGAGAGCAAGTATGCTTTACTACTCAGCTTTCTTCCTTAACTGATTAGCAATGGGCCTCCATGTTATTTACTCTAGAATGAATTTCCTGCACAAAAATTAAAATCAAGTCTAAACTAAGGTGGCTACATTTGAATTGTGAAAACCTCTTTTTCAGAGCAGGAAGGAAAGGGAATGATCTCCGGACATGTGTGAGTCATAGCATGCTAACGAAGGACAGATGGGCATGCTTATTCAGCATGACTTTTTTAACTTCTCATTTGGTGTAACTATTCTCTTAGCTTTTACCTTAATTACAATGACATGAGGTGAAAAAAGCAACAGGTCCCAGGATGCCTTGATTTGCATAACTGTAACAGACAAACATTTCACCATTTCATCAGTTAGGACCAGGTAAAGACAGAGATTCATATAAATCCATGTTTAGGACTCCATTTCCTTGAATCATATTTTAAGAATATTATCTTGAGGGGATTAGAAAAGCTTGAAGCCAGTGTTGTTAGGACCAAAAATCTGCTAAAAGCTTGTCTATCATTGTAGATTCAAGAGATATTTTTAGTACTGTGTTTCACTAGCCTCAACAATATCAACCTACCAGAAAGCTATGTATGCATGGAGGAACTGGAGGCCTAGCAATAGGTTTTAAATATTATGATTTTCCATGAACTGAAGGAGGATCTGACCAATTCCACTGCAGTGGAAGTGGGCTGATATTGCCAAATCCTGTCTCAAGCATCAAATTTTTGGCTTGCTAATGCTACCATGAAGCTAGGCTGTTGCTTAATATCCTATTATCTAAGAGCAGCATTTCTTTTTTAGACTTAGTGTGCTGTATGCTCCTCTCAGAAACACAAAACTAGCTCAGCTCTGGTTTGAGAGAGGCTGTATTATACAACCAAAAGTTCATTGAGCCGTGGATCCTTGTCCTTCAGTGGGGAGTTTGTATCTGCACACAGATGTTTATGAATTTGTTCTAAACCGGGAAAGGAAAGGAAAGGAAAGGAAAGGAAAGGAAAGGAAAGGAAAGGAAAGGAAAGGAAAGGAAAGGAAAGGAAAGGAAAGGAAAGGAAAGGAAAGGAAAGGAAAGGAAAGGAAAGGAAAGGAAAGGAAAGGAAAGGAAAGGAAAGGAAAGGAAAGGAAAGGAAAGGTGTGATTTGCCCACACTATCAGGTGGTGATAAATTATTTTTGTTCTCTGGGTGATATCTGACAAAATGACAACAGAAAGCCTCTGCATTGCAAATATGTTGGTCTTCAGCCCTCCTCAGAGAGGGGATACTTGCAGCAGGGCTAGAGGCTCAAATGGTTTACAAACCATAGATACTGTTGGAGCTAGAGCTTTGCCATACATAAATACCACAGCAGAGAGAAAATGAGTATGTTCAACCTGGCAAGACCTTCTGGGACAGGCTTATTTAATTGGACTTTGTTGAGTGTACAGTGTTAAATGGATGGTGTGTGAACGCCAGTTATCTGATCTTTTTAAGCCTCTATGAATAAATAAACCATAACTGAGGAAAAGACTAGCTGCTGGGCTCACTGCTGATAAGTCAGAATCTAGTCAACCAGTGTAGTATTCCAGTTTCTGCTAGTTAAAATTCTCTCAAAGACATTGATACAAAATAAAGTGTTACAGTTGCATTAAGGAGCAACCCTCCTTCCAAGGGAATAGTAACATAAACTGTAGTGTTTGACACTGTGCCTTTCAACAGCCAGGGCTTTGGGAATGAGCTGGTAAAAAGCTCTTGTCTGAGTTTTTGAGGTTTTGCTCTGAAATCTCCAGAGCATGCAGAAATCCAGTGACAATTTAAGTACTCCATGCTGTTGGCAGAACATATACTCCAAAGATGCTCTTTTGCTGAGCAAGACTCTCTGGAGGAAAGGAAGAAACTTCCATCTTTATTCTTCCAGAAAGTTCAGACCTCTCCCCAGACACAGCTAGGAGCTGTGCACTGTCCAGTGCCCTGCCTCACACAGCTGCATTTAACCTCAGCAAGAAGCTGGGTTCTGCCAGGGCCTGTAGCAGGAGCACAGAAAACACTGATGACTAACACTCGCCACTCACACCCTTGCATTACTTCCACTTTAGCTTGGTCAAGACTGCCTTTTTCTGTTAGATTATCTTACCATACCCTCACTCATTTCCAGTGGGTAATTTTTCCGACACGTTGATTTTTCTCATTTAGCATTTTCTCTTTTGACAAAAGATGGCATTTGGTCCCCAGCAAGTAGTTTTAGGACAGCTGAAGTGCTGTCTCAGTAATCACAGATGATCTGCACAAGCAGATATAAAGCAGATATTTTGTGTGATATAAATCACACAAAAGCCGCTTTGTGTCATGACAAATTTCAGATCCTCCCTGTTTCTGATGAAGAGTCCAGTCTTGTTCCCTTATATTCAGAGATTTAAACTCTGTACTTGTGCTTCCTTCTGGCTTATCTGCTGGGCTACAAACTTAATCAGAAGAAGCAGCCAAGCTCAGGAGGCCACAGACAGACATCACCAATAGTACTTGCTACCTACCCTTCAAGGCCCCTTTGCATTTCACTATATGCTTGTCCCTGGTCCTGAGAGCCAATCTGTTTCCTGTAGCTGCACCCTCAGTCAAGGACTCTCTTTTTTCTCCTTTTCCCAAGAAGAGTCTACCACCAGAATAAACTCTGGACTTCACTCTCCGTGTTTTTCTGCATGTTCTGGCTTTGATAGGAGTAGTACCACCTCTGTCAGATGTGTGAGTATCTCTACAAGTCTGTGTTATCTACAATGGTCTTGACTAATTGCTGAAGGACATCCCTCTTCACAAGTGCAGCAGGTGATTGTAGAGACTTTTATGTGGCCTTTGCACCACTGTAGCCACATACATGTAATTGCCTGATAATCATAAACCAAACCTCAGAGGACATTAAGGGAAAGTATGATTCCCTACCCTATTTATAGGCACGTTATTCTCTAAGAGAAATTAATATACACACAGGTGGCTTGTTCCCAGGAAACCATATCTATTATGAAACACAAATCAAGCAAGAATAATTAGCCTATTTTATTGTATCCAATTTGGGGGGAAAAAAAACAGGCTACAAAGCGGAAAAAAATCCCCCCAAAATACATAGATCTTACTGAAAGAAGACTTCTAGTTTTATTCTGATGAGACAGATGTCTTGCTGCTTCTGCTACTATGAGTAAATCTGGCATGCATCTTCCTTCCCCAACAGAAATAAAACCTCTTGCTTTGGTTACAGCTCACCATTCTTTAAATATTTTATGAAAGCAACATCAGATGTGTCAAAAGGCAATCTTTATGATTGTCTCTGCAATTACAAAGCAAGTCTCCTGGATACTATTTTCTCCTTACTGGTGTAGATAGGCTCCTTACAAAATAACCATGCCTTTGAATTCTGAGCATCTGTGACTATATTAGCTTCAAAGGGTGGACATACTCCACAGCAGGACCATAACATGTTTTGATTCCCATTCACTCTGATGATGGGACCTCCTGAAACATCCTGTACCTATGGGACCTCCTGAAACATCCTGTACCTATCTCCATGCCTAACTTACCAGGAGACATATGCATCTGGATCTTCACCTGACTTAGTAGCAAGGTTGTGCTAAGTGGTACATCTAAAGTCAAGGGGTGGGAATCACTCCCAGGCTCCCCTGGCAGAAATGTAGCTTGTGACACTGTTGATGGAATTTTTTTCATGTTTTTGAGAAAAAAACAAGTCAAGTTGCTCCCATTGCTCATCAAGAAGTGCATGTTTTTATAGCAATTCGGCTATATTTTGTTGCGCACATCTCTGAATATCTCTGCTTTCCCAAAAAAATCCAGACTAACAAGATGTACATTTGAGTGATGAGAATGTAACTTGCACTTTAGAAATTAATACTGCTTCTTCCAGGAATAGTAGACGAAAAGCCCTTGCACTCTCTAATATATTAAATGGAAAAGGAGAAAAGCACTGAAGAACCTTAAGGGTGGTCCCTTCTGCCAGTGCTTTCTCTGGACTGGTTTTAGTTTCAGTCCTGTTGTCATTGCTCTAAGTTTCCTCAGATACAGCTCCACAACCTAGCTCCACTGACAGTGATCACTTCTGGCTCCCCAGTTCTAAAGAAAACAAAAGCTTGCCTTGGCTTTGCAGGTGAGCTGTCAGTGTGCCTCTTCAATCCAACACAACAGCTAATTTCCTTCCCTAGTCACTCAAGGACAAGGTGCCATGCTCAAATCTGTTACAGAACTTTCCTTCAGCATACTCTTTAATTCCAATAAAAACTGATGCTGAGTTTTTCTTCCTGATCTTGCTCCTGATAGCAGAGGCCAGCTCCACTCAGCCTATAGCAGGAACCCTCCCTCAGCCCTGTCCTCCTCTGAGATGTATTTAAGCACCCAGACAGCTGCTTTAAACAACTGCACAATGTTAAAATGAAAGCAAATGTTTTACATTCTATGCTAATCCTATAGAAGTAATTAGAGAAGTATAATCAACCAAAAAAAGTCATGCCGAAGATGACTATCAGAGAAAGTAGAACCAAAATTATAGATATTCTAGTACAGAATTTATATAAGAGATACAGAAACAAACCAACAAAGCACTGTGGGTCTAGTACACTAGTGTTGCAAATTGGAACCTTTTTTTGTCTTTAAACCACACATTTTGTAACCAACTGTTATTTGGGACTAGTTTTGTTAGTAAGTTTCACAACAATTTAAGAACAAAGGTGCAATGGCCTGAGGCTGAAGTTGCCTCATTTTTTAATACAGTTTCTTTTTCACTCTGCATTTAGTCAAAAGATTACAAGCCCAGTAAAAAAACAACAACAAAAATCTAAATTTTCAGCCTCAATTGTTCACAGCAAAAACTATGCTGACCTTTTCCAGACAATTACATAAAACAGCAATGATAAGCAGTAGGAATCCCTATTAAAATACAACCCACGGCTTTTGTATGTGTGCACGCCTTCTTTTTTTGGCCCATAGTTACTGGCTACACCGGAAAAGACTATATGAAGAAAAACAACAGATAAAATAAATTCCAAAAGAAATCTGCTTCCAAATATAAATGGCAAGCATGACCACAGCTGAATCCAGCCTTTGCTTAATTGATCAGGGATAGTCTGAGACATCTTTTATCCTTTATGCTCTACACAAACTAGGCATGCTAGTAAAACCCCATTAATCTGTTTCATGAGTCATAGGCATCTTTGTTCTGTGCACTTTGCTGACCGTTTCCTTTATCTGAGGGCGGAGAATGTGCTTTGTATAAAGTTTCAGCTTGTGTGTAAGTTTTTTCTGACACAGCGCATGTGCCCTACTCAAGAGACTGTGTTTTCCTTTACAGCATACTGCTACAGCTGAAATCAGTTGAAAACCTCAAGCAGAAAGTCCTTTAATGTGAACTACAGAGTTGTGCTTGGTTAGTCTCTGTAGATAGTCTAGGTTACAGCTTCCCAGAGATCCTATTGCTCTCGTACTGTGCCCACTGCAGATCCTGTTCCTCTTAATCTTTGAAATGAGTAATTGAGCTTGCCTTTGGTTGCTTGGTTTTTAACATACAGGCTAGATAACTGTATTTTAACAAAGGAAGTAACTAAATATAGCATGTAAAGTTTGCTTGTTGGGTCATCAATACAGTGATAGCAGTTGGGAAATAAGACTGGGTTTCTGTTAGCAGAAAGCACCTTTCTATGGCAAAGCAACAGCAATCTGTCTTACATAGTTTGGAAGGGATCAGATTTCAGTTCACAGGTACTCCTCTCAACTTCTCGAACAAGAACACGCATTTCTAAGATATTCCCCAAATAGCATATGAGGATGGCACACACATCTTTAAAAAAAGACTCAGAGACACAATCAATAACGCATGCCTAGCCACACAAAAAATGCATCTGCCTCTCCCTGCAAAAAGAAGTCCTACTTCAGCTTTGAAAGAACACACTTGTGAGATTGTATAGTCTACTCTTCCATTCTCTACTAAGGAATGTTTTTGAGCTCTTAAATAGTTCCACTCAAAATGAATGCTGCTGAATAAACCAAAGGTCCACGAGCCAGATGCCTGAGAATTTGGTCAAGTGATCAGGTGTTGATTTTTAGCTTCCCATATTATAAAATAGAATACTTGAACAATGATATAAACTTTTAGTCTTCTGGTAATTGTATTAACTGAATAACTGACTTTATATACATCAAATCAGTTTGAGATACATATATCCATCAATTTCACCTTTTATACTTGTAAAATCTTTTATATCATTATATAAATGCCTCATTAAAGAAATCTTGAGAGAAGAAAATTTTTGGTATGTTGTGAATTACACTAGTAATCAAACCTACCTAGAAACACAGAGGAACTAGGAATATGCTAAATGAAAAGGCAAAAGGTTACAATGCTATTATTTTTTTAACCACATAAATGCTTTAAGTCATACAACTACCTTCAAGAGTTGAATAAAAAGGTTAGAGGAAGCTGTATAGATTATTACTGATAAATAAAGATGAAACAACATGTGCAAAAACAGCACAAACATGACCTTCAGCTGTTTCCAAGTGGGGACAATAAAACAGTAGAATTGGTGTGTTAAGCTGATGTTTTCTGTAAGTCCCATTGTGTCGAGTTTAAAAAGGTCATTGCACAAGCATTGGGCCAGAATAGAACTTGTCAGGTCTGATACATGTTTGTCCAGTGCTTCACCCTCCTCATGCATCCTCTCCTACCCAGAATTATTTTTGAAGCTGAAAATCCATTACCATAAGAGAAACAGAAAAGCAAAGCTCAATTTTAATTCTCATTAGCTAGCTTTAGAATATGAACACTAAGGCTGGCATATAGATTTAATGAAACTAAGAAAAATACAGTGGATCTGAAGGTATTTCAAAACATTTTCAGCTATTCTTAAGACAGTAAGGAAGATGGGTTTTTTCTGCCTACTTCCGCCTACTAGCAGCACAGAAGAAGAAGAGAAAGTGAGCTAGGAAGCTATTGTAGAGAGTGGCTGGTAGAGGGTGGAGGAGATAATGTCTCTTTTGTACTAAGTTAAACCTCTGGAAATCAAAGGGTTGTTGTTGCTATGTCAACACGTTGTAAACACTTCTTTTTTTTTTTTTTTTTTTTTCCTAGTGGTGTCAGTTTTGTGCCTCCCAAAGCCTCCAGACCAGAATGTCAGAAGACACAGCTGAGGTTCCATGTGCTGCATGCTACCACTAAATGCACAACCTTTGCAAAGGTGTTGCAATAGCGTTTTGGTCAGTTTTTCAGTTGTGCTAACGTCAGTTGCCAAGGCTGAAATGTAGCCTTCCTGTTTCTGGATTCAGGAAGACAGCATTATTTTATACCACCTGTGATCTGCTCAAGTTATCCACTGCATAAAAAGATTGCACTGAGAACATTTTGGCTTGTTAGGGTAAAAAAAAAAAAAAAAACAAACAACAAACCAAAACCAAAAAACTGCAACGTTAGAGCTAAATTTTGAAAGTAGCAAGGATGTCAATCTACTTGTAGAGCTATGAAAAGAAACAAGGGGAAGAGCCCCATGTTTTCAACATCAGAAACCAGGAACAGAAAAAGAAATCTCAACTACTAAGCTCCCTGTTTGCATCACTAAACAATCATTGTCTCTGTTCAAACTGTGAAATGTCCTCTTTGGAACCTCTACACAAACCAAAATCTATCTTGTGTATTCTGTACTCTAACACAAAGGCAGTGGCTTTCTGTAGGACTCAGTTACTTTAATTAGAAAAGGATGGAGTCATAGAATCATAGAATGGTAGGGTTGGAAGGAACCTTTAGAGATCATCTAGTCCAACCCCCCTGCAGAAGCAGGTCCACCTAGATCAGGTAACACAGGAACGTGTCCAGGTGGGTCTTGAAGACCTCCGAGGCAGGAGACTCCACATCCTCCACACTCAGGCTGCACAGCCTGTGCCAGTGCTCGGTCACCCTCAGAGTAAAATAGTTTTATATTTAAATGGAACTTTTTTGCGCTGAGGTCTGTCACTGCACTCAACACACTGCAGACTGAAGCATAATAAACCAACTTAATTTTTAGAGTTTGGTCTGATTTTGTGCAAGAAATGAGACACAGCTCAATCAGTAGCAATGCAAGACCTCATCAATACATATATTTGTGATTTTCATCCCTTCTCCACATCTGATATCACTATGTAGTTTTAGCTTCTTTTAAATTTTAGCAAGCATAAAGCTTTAGATTTTAAATTACAAGATGTGAGTGAATGGTCTCCACATGAATCTTAACAAAATGTGATCTCCTCTCTGACTCCACAGCACTAGTCGTAGCTGGAGGTGCTTGAAACTAAAGCCATAGTGAATTTTCTGGCTCCTGTCTAGACCTCTCAGCAGACAGCAAGGGCAAGCTTAAATGTCTTCCAGTTATCCAGATACAGAAAAATGAGACAAGGCAACAGATAGAACATATATGGGGAAAAGAAAGTGAAACAATTATATGAAAGGCAACCAGTAACAGCTTTGAACTTGTTAATAATAACCCCCATATTTGAAAATATGGCCCTATCAGGACCAGTGAGACCTCACTCCAATTTCCCACTCCATCTCCACCAAAAAAAGGCAGGAGGATTTGCTGTCATTTGTTTGAGCTTCCTGATAGGACTCTGAGCACTTAGGCAGCATAAAAATAAATGAGTCAGAACAATAGACGTGGGGACGACAAATGTGTGCGCTATTTTTCTCAAGTGACACTTTCCACATTTCTTAAACTCTATGGAGCAGTTATTCACAGCTAGTGTTCCCAAGGCAGGTACAGTTATGCTAGTTTGTTTTATGAACTCAGATTTTATGTGCTCAAATGGAAAATGCTGTATTGTTTGACTTAACGACTTTTCCTAAACCACACAGACAGGAAAAGAGAGTGTTCCAGCTGTGTGGTTTGTATTTCACATACATGCCATTTTGCCTCGTCTTTTTTTGTTTTTTCTTAATTTTGCAATGCAGTTAAAAAATCAGAAAATCGAGAACATTTTAAGTTCACTTTAGTAAACTGAATATCTCAATTTTTTCCTTTTGATAATAAGAGAAAAATATTAGAAGAATGCAATATTGTGAATGTTCTTGCTCAGAATTATAATGCAGATCTATCTCCCCACCAAATCCCAGTGTTAGCAACAAAATCACATATAAATAAGTAGATTTTTATTCCCTTTAAGGAAGTAACAAAGAAGAATATGAAATATTTAGGCAGAAAGGCAGAAGCAAAAGGAAGCATATTAGAGAATTGGAGGAAAAACTGTTTCTTTTTTTCATATGGAACAAACTCCTACAATGTTACTCCTGCCCTTCAACTGACTTTAAACCACCTATTTCAAGAAAAAAGAAAGTTCAAGTATGAATCAACTAATTGTGACATATGTTATCTCTCACTGTAAGTTGAACTATGGATTAATTTAAACTGCTTTTGTCTTCTTGTCAGCTGGACCATGGCATCAATATAAGCAACTTCTCAACATTTTACTTTTTTCCCCATAGATGGAAATCTAGGTTCCCCTGCTGTTACACTCTTCTCTCCGCTACTGCTGTACAAAGAATTCCAAGGGAAAGGATACAGTCATCTTTTGAGATCCAAACTTGGGAAAACAACTTTGTTCATTGCAAAGTGCATGAGAACAGCCACACATTTCTGTGTCATCATCCAGAAAAAGCTCTATGGGCTGAGGAGGGAGGCTTGTGAGCTGTCTGGTTGGCATCATTGAACACAAAGACAGAGACTGTCATCTGCTCCTAAACAGATGACGAGATAAACCAAGAAAGATCCTAAAGAAGGAAATACATTATAATGCTGAGAATTATTCTTTAAAGAAGATTTTTTAAATTTTCAAAGATAAATAAGAATGGTACTTTTCCTAGCTGCCTTTTTAAGCACTCACTGATAAGCGAGGCATTTGGCTTTTTCGATTAATTTGTTCCTAAGATGATGCATGACTAGCAAGGTGGTTGGTTCACCTGTATGTGAAAGGAGATTCATTATAAGTATGCTCATATTTAAAGCATTGCCAGTGCTCCTCTGACAAGAATTTACATTAATTTATATAGCTCTGTCTTTACAAGAATGGATGGAAACTACCTGTGATGGTACAACAAATTGAGTGTCTCTTCATATACATGCATGACTTACTGACTTGAGCTTCTTTGGGTCACTGAGTCCATATCCAGGGGCCACTGTCTTTCAAACTCTGCCTGAGCCTGAAGGATAACTTAAAAGCTATAGTCATAGAATCACAGAAAGGTTTGGGTTGGAAAGGACCTTTAAGATCATCTAGTTCCAATGCCCTGTCATGGGCAGGGTCACCTTCCACTAGATCAGGTTCCACTAAACTTCCCTTCATCCTATCGCTACACTCCCCTACAAAGACTCCCTCTCTAACTTTCCTGTAGGCTCCCTTTAATGGCAAGTACAACAACAATACACCTCATAACACACTGAAGCAGCTGCTTCTCTTATTCTGCAACACATGGCTAAAATAGCTTATACTTGTCCTAGACTGTAGACAGTTGAAGTTGTCAACAGCATTTGCTGTAGCTTCTTAATGAAAGATTCTTATATGAAAATCTAAGTGAGAAATACAAAGATGGTTTTGTTTTATCAATGCAGCTCAAAAGATTTTGCCCTGATGTAATGCATCTAGCATGCATACACAAAAACCATTATGAGCAAAATGTCTTCACAAATGGCTGCTAAATTCTTGCTGTGCTTGTCAGACCTACTGGCCTCTGTCAAGAATTCAGCTACACCCTCATCATGTTTATGAAACTGAGCAATCACATAATCCGTGCTATGTAATAGAGGTGGGGATATAAAAGACAGAAATTCATGGAAGAATAATAAGCTCTCGTTAAACTTCAGCTTTCTTCCGTGCTTTAAAGCAGTTGTTTCTAACCCAATCCCTTAGCACAGTACTTAACCTGGGGTTATCTCATTGAGTAACCACTGAAATTCCTAAATCCTGGTTATCTGAAAGTTCAAGCAGTTCAGAGTCAAACTGCCCCTCGAGGCAACTGGCCCAACTCATGTCTCTAGTGCAGGAGGCCTCACGGCCCACACTGCGGGAGACTTCAGATGAATAGATCAGAGGGCACGGAGGAAAGCAAGCCCTGGTTACCTGAGGCTGCACTCAAAGCAAGGAGAGGATGGAGAACACATGTAGTGACATGTACAACTGCATCCCCCAATCTTCACAGGAAAGATGTTTTTGGAAAACTCAGTAGTGAAACAGAGACATGCAGTCTTAAGCTTGAAAGGAAGATTTTCAAGAACAGAGGAGCCTACTGGCTTTTTTTTACTGTCTAGACAATGTCAGTACTGGGACTATCACACACATCATGCAATGGCTGGAAATGAAGGCATTTCAACTTTGTTTTACTCCTGAATAAAACAGTTTATGAAAGTGAGCTTTTTTTCTTTCAAGGAGAAAATACATAGAGCAACAGAAGTACTAAGTAGGATATTGTTGTGGTTTAACCTGCCAGGCAGCTAAACACCAGCTGAATAGCCGCTTGCTCACTCCCCCAAAGTGGGAAGAGAACTAGAAAAAAGGTAAAACTCGTGGGAAAGGCAGTTTAACAAGACAGAAAAGGAAGGCAAAAGAATAACAATAATGATGATAAAAGAACACACAAAACAAGCAATGTACAAACTAATTTCTCACCTGCTGATCGATGTCCAGCTAGTGCTACTCCCCGGCCAAGTTCCCCCCAGATTATTTTATACATAAATATATATCTATCTATTTCTTTATATATCCATATCACAGACATTTTGTGGTATGGAATAGCCCTTTGGCTAGTTGGGGTCAGTTGTTCTGGCCATATTAATCTCTCCCGGTTTCTTGTGCACTCCCAGCCCACTCACTGGCAGGGCAGGGTGACAAGAATATAAGCCCTTAATGCTGTGCAAACACTGCTCAGCAACAACTGAAACATCAGTGAGTTATCAACATCATACTCATCCTAAATCCCAAACACTTCACAGTACCAGCTACTTGAATGGAAATTAACTCTATCCCAGACAAATTCAGGACAGATGTCTTCAGATTATATGGCAAATGGCATCAGTACCTCCAAAACTAAAACATATACTAACATGTTCCTGTTTTATAAAATAAAACACCTCTAATACACGTCAGGAATGCCAAAATTTCATTAATTTAGATACATTCATGCAGATGAATCAACTAGTACACACTGAATGGGTCACTTACCTGATTACAAATTGCTTCAGTCAGTTTGCTCCTTCCTTCCTCTCTGAAAAGCAGAGACAAACAGAATTTAACACCAGGGAAAATAATAATTATTTGTTTCTTAGAAGGAATGGATATCACAGACTTTTCAAAAGGAACAAACATTTCATTACTGAAAATGTCACTTTGCCATTTTTATTTTATTTACAGGTTTTCTTTTCAGTAAGTCAAATATTTACATTAAAATAGAAGTTACTTAAAAATATTAAAAATAAAGTTTCATGTTGAAATGTGGATATAGGAGGAACAGGTTTCAAAAGATATGTAGTAAACCATGAAACCTGAACCTCAGCAGTTAATTTACACAGAGAGATTTATACAGTTAACATAAAATTGAAATATTACTAGAGGAATCAAAAGCTTCTGCCAGCAGGAGACCTACTTTACTTTCACTGGATACAGCTACAAGATAGCATACCTTACAAAGCTTTATCTTTAAAAAAACCCTTTTCCCTGTAATTGGTAAGCCTCTGTAGAGCATACTTATCTGTATGCTTATCTTTACAATATACTGCTACAACCAGACGGCTTTCAGTATTTATACTAGAGTCAGTATTTCTGATCCATACTATTATGAAGACAAACTGTTATAAGCGTCTCTCTACATAGCAAAAAACTCAACTTACTAGAATTTAGTGAAAATAGTATAGTCTACTAGAATGGGATTTAAAGAAAATCAATCCTTAATTGAAGAAGGTGAATACAAATAATAAGAAATAATAGAAATTTTAACACACTGCAGTAGCTATAAAAAAATTCTGTTCCGACAGAAGACAAACTCATAAAAATACAAAATAATGATTAAACCCCCCTAGATTTGGTATGCTTAGCCTAGAAATATCACACAAATAATTTTAACAAAGAAAATCTTTTAATATTCAGCTTGCTCTTATATCAGTAGATCTTTCAGATAAACTAATAAAAAACCTAATGAAAAGAAAGAAATAACTGCTTATGTCCAAGTAGTTCAATACTCTAGGTTATAGGCAAGTAGCTATTTAACAACTCACCCTAATAAAGGGATACTTGTCCCAATTCTGATGGTGTGAATTCTACTTATTACAGAAGAAAATTTGGTTTTAACGGAAAGGCATTGCAGTAGTATGTATTAGATAAGAAAACTCCTAAGAGAAGCCAAAAAAAAAAAAAGAAGAGGTTGCTCAGAAAACTGTAGGAAAGTTAATTACTCAAGATCTATGTATTGGTTACAAAAAGACAACCAGAAAATTAGCAGTGAGTATCTACACTTATAGATTAGTAGATTAATGCACTTAAATAGCCTATGTATCACTATCACAAAGCTAGTTGACAGCCTTCCTGTACTCTATTGATGTATGCATAAAAACACAGCTGAGACTCCATATAACCAAGGAAGAAGAAATTAAGGTTTGTTGCTGCAGGATGTATTTGCTTGAAAGGGATTATGTGGGAAATAAGACATTCCTCTGTTTCTGATAAAATACAATAATGCTAAAATAAACCCCCTTCTTATGAGAGAAATAAGTTATTTCATTGATCAATAAGCTGCTTATTCTATTACAGAACTGAACTTTGAGTGGCATCCATGCCATATAATATACAGCTACTTTTAAAAAACTCTAATGTCTCTTTAAAAGTAGTTTAGTAAGCAGAAAAATTATCTATAAAATTATTTTTCTCTTTATGAACTGTTATGAAAAAATACAATAGACTTTGGATGTAGAAAGGTCTTAGAACAGTCTACAGGAAGTGTACTCAAAGTATGTTCAGATGTTACTGGAAGATAAAGAACAAGAAACCAAAGAATAAAGCTATGTGGGGGAAATCTGAAAAGGAAACAATACCTGACTGACAGTTATAGTAGGAGAGTTCTCTGCAGTAGTAGAAAAGGCATGAGCTTCAAAAGAGATGGGCTCTCAGTGGCCACAGATCTTGGTGCTTTACTATCCAAGCCAGTGCTTTAAGTCGTTTAGGTATATTGAAATAATTGCTGCTACTGAAAGGGAACAATGGTTCCAACAGAGAAAAGGCATTTACTGCTGGGAAAGCCTAGGGTCACTAAGACCAAGTAATTTGCCTTTGCATAGGTTGTTCAAGATCTACAAATCTCCCGCAGAAACTCCTTTGTGAAATGATCTTTGTTATTGATCAGGCTAGTTGTAGAGGAATCTAATTCATTTCCTTAGAAAGAACCCTTAGGCTGCAGTGTTTTAATTCCTCTTCTGTCTAGCAAAGCAGAGAACATCAGAAAATAACACACAACAGAGAAGCCAACAGAGGTTACACAGCAGATTCTCGAGCCTCTTTGGATTCTGGCCCATTCTGAACATACCACTAGAACTGGAGCTGCTGCTTCTTTGAAAAAACAAATCAGAAAAAGTCCCAAAACCACGCACAAAAACCCCCCACCAAACCTCACCTAGGTTTTGTGTAGTCTTTAACCAAAGATCAAATAGGGTTTTGCTGTGTTTGTAATACCTATTTTATATGTCTTAATCTTTTAAAAAAAACCAAAACTCACAGTTATATTGACTGACTATACTTTATCAGTTTGTTTACGGCCTTAAAACTTCAACTTGCTGCAAAAATATCATGCTTCGTTACTGGAATATTTGCTGGTAGAACTAGTCTCTTCTAACACCTGAAGCAGGAAAACATTGGGAGAGAAGGTGAGTTCAATTTTTGGACTTTTATTGAAAAAGAAAATGTGACTATATCCTCACAGTAAGAAGAAGTTTAAAGACCAGAAGCCACGATCCGGTCAATGCTATGTCAGAAACAACCACCAAAACCCTGCTCTTCACTTCAGTTTGTTTTCAAATTGATTAAAAAAAAAAATAAGAGATGATTCTGGCAAATAGCCTTCCAATATGTGTTGTTAGGTGAGGCCACAACCACGATATACCCAAATATACTTGTTAGATATGAGTGTTCTTGGTATTGGAAACATTGCATCTGAAGTAAAAAGAGTCATCACAAAGTATTGTCAAATTGTGGTGAAAACTGAAAAGGGCAATGTAATTTCCAGGCTTAATTTTGTACTCATACCAACTTTGTAACAGTAACCAAATGCATGGTTGGATCAGAGCAGCTTTTTACCAGTGCCAATAAAGCCCAACTCCTTCCTTTTTTTTTCCCCCATCTGCTTCACTATCCATGGCCAGTGGCTGTGGCCTTCTTCTTTCAAAATGCATCCTTGGGGGACAGAGCAGTAAGATTTTAACTCCTCCATGAAGACTTTGCTTTTTTGAATATCTTGAGAGCTATGGTGTTTCTGTCAAGGTTGAGAACTCATAGGCAAAAGGGGCAAAAAAGTTATACTGAGACAGGAAAAGAGTTTTACTTCTGAAGATAAATTGGAGGAAATTGAGATAAAAAGGAACCTTTATCTTCACAGCCTCATAGGCAGCTGCAAAGGCAGCTCTTTAGTTGCTGACATCACTGAATTTGTTCAAGTTTGAACAGTTTCATCCAGATTTACAACTTCAAGCCACCATTGTGTTTCTATGTCCTTCATATCTTTCTTCTGGCCAAAGCATAGACTGAGAATGTCTTTTAAAGATGCTGGTATTTAAAAGTAAGTCTTAAGATAATCTTCTCTCCTTCCTAGCCATCTTCAAATCAGGCAAATGCCCAAGATGTTTGAAGAGGCAGAGGCTGTGGGCAGGACACAGACACAGTGAAAGACCTGCTAAGATGGTCATTGTGGGTTGACAACCATCTTATGAGGAAAGGCTGTGGGATCTGGAACTGCTCAGCTTGGAGGAGACTTGGGGGAGGGGGGGGGGGGGGGGGGAGCTCATTAATACTTACAAGTGTTTAAAAGGTGTATGTCAAGAGGATGGAGCGACACTTTTTTCTGCAGTGTCCAGTGATAGGATAAGGGGTAATGGACAAAAGCTGGAGCACGAAAAATTCCACTTAAATATAAGGAAAAACTATTTCACTGTGAGGGTGATGGAGCACTTGGGAGAGTGTGAAGTCTCTTTCTCTGGAGGTTTTCATACACCTGCCCGGACATGTTCCTATGTGACTTGATCTAGGTGGACCTGCTTCTGCACAGGGGTTGGACTAGATGATCTCTAAGATGTCCCTTCCAAACTCTACCATCCTGTGATTCTGTGACTCCACAATTCTGTGAGGTTGAGCAGGGCAAAGACAGGTGCTATCAGAAGAAGTAGGCTTTGCATTATGCATATTACTCACACAATCAGATAACCAGTCCTAGTACAAAATTATATTTTACAGAAGAATTGGCTTTACATGTGAAATGACAAAGCCTGTTTTGGTTTGATTTGTTTTTTTTTTCTAATCAGAGTATCACACATAGAAGACCTGGTAACCAAAAATAAATTAATTTTCACAGGATGTCAGTGAGATCGTCAGATCAAAAGTTTAATAAGATTGAAAAAAAAACCTACTTGATTTTCAAAAATCTGAGAAAATTATCAGCCATAAAATTGCTAGCACCAGTAAATTGTACTCCTGCCTCAAGGACCAAACCAAGTGGAAACTAATGCAAAGTGCAGTTATCTCACAGGAGGCTGATTTTACCACCTCTGAAGACAGTAACTTTGACAGACTAATTTTGGAAACAGTAAGCTATCAGGTGAGTTGATTGAATGTGGTAATTCTGTTAGTTCTGAAATCTCTGAGGGAAAAAAAATAGTTTGTAAGGATGTGATTACTGTGTGCAGTGCTCTGAGGAGTACTGATTCTTGTTCTTTCTATCAAGACAGCAGCTTCTTAGTTGCTTAGTAACAACTATAAACAAACACTCTGTTAAAGGACATCCTTGGAGCAAGGTTAATAATTTCCTGTGTATATGCACATAGTATTAACAACTAGATCCATAGTGCTAGATTACACAATGCACGTGCATATATTCAATCTTATCTTTTAGGCTTGGAGTCCGGAAAAAAAAAGGAAGGTACTAACAGCAACATAAAGTTGACTACAGTACTACAATTGCAAAACTCAGACATTTTAATGGAAAAGCTTATCCTTAATTTAAAATACTGCACAATTTAAAGATTAAGAGCATTTAAGTTTATTGCTACAGTTAAACTCTTTTTTGCCTCAGATTAAATCTAAAAATTACTTGACTAGGAACTGTCAAGGAGGAAAATGTTTAACCATCAATTTATGAACTGGTGACAACCAGTTCACTGACTCCATGACTTTCCACTTTTCCAGCTGGCAAGGTCTTCCAAATGCTAAAGAAGAGGCATAAAGGTCTCTGATGAAGGTTTAGGCCTATGGTTGGTGAATCCAAGTCAGCCACACATCTCCAGTTACCTTCCAAATCACACATTGTGCATCACTGACCTACTTCTTATCCAGTCAATAATCAGTATGTATTTGGTGAGTGGAAAACCAGGATTTGGTAGATGTGTTCTTGCTGTATGTGCTCCTGAGCAAGGCTCAGTACAACTGCATTGAGGCTGTTCCCACCCCAGCTGGCAGCAGCAGCAGTGCTTTAGGGCTGATATGACAGCACCTGGGTGGGGACTGACCAGCCCTCAACTGAAACAGACTGATATGGAGTAGGAATTAGAAAAGTACTTCCATGAAGACAGGATCTTCAGCATTCATTTCCCCATACCAGCAAAACTGTTTAAGAAAACTCAGTGCTGTACTGCACATTTGCACTCATCAGCAGTTGGCCTAGTGTGGCATCACTCACAAATGTAAAACTCAAAGCTTTTACACTGATACTCTTGTCTGACCAGCTTTTACGGGCAAGATTATCAGGTATCCTGTCATGTTTAGCATCAGGTAGCTTTTTTTTTTTTTTTTCTGAGGAAAAGCTGGAAAAGTGACTGCCTGAGTGAAGAGACAGCAATGGTCTAAGAACATGTTTCTACTGTTTATGTCCATTGCTTAAGCCCCGGAGTTCACTTCGTCCAGAAAACAGAGCCTCGAGGCTCCTTGCTGCAGTGGCTGCCTTTGCTCGCAGGCAGCCTGCACAGCAGCGGGGAGGGTTGAGCAACGTTCTCGAAACTCCCCTTTCCTCAGTTCATCGGAGTCGGAAGGACTCGGCCCGGCCCACACGAGAAACCCGTCTCCCCGCCCTGGCCCACCGCCTCCAGCCCGCCGGGGAACGAGGCTACGGCAGGGCGCGGCAATGGCGCGGATGGCCGCCACCGCCAGATAACGGCCGCCCTGCCGAGAGCCGCGGCCCCTGGTCGCGCCGTGGAAAGGCCCGCTTCCCTCAGCTGCCGTCACCGCCGGCGGGCAGAAAGGTTGCTCCCTGCGAGGGGCAGCGCTGGGCGGCGGGGCGGGGCGGGGCGGGGCGGGGCGGGACCGGGCCGGGCCGGGGCGGGACCGGGCCGGGCCGGGCCGGGCCGGATCGGATCCCCTGGCCCGCCCCGTCTCCCTGGTCACGCCGCGGCGGGGGAGCAGCGCCCGTCCGGAGGGCGCGGCTGCCGGGGCGTGTTCCAGGCGGCTCACCCAAGCCCGGCGGGGCGGTGCCGCTCTCTGGCCGGCCGGGAGCGGTAGCGGTGGGTGCCGGGTGCGGCTGTCAGTGAGCGTGCGGCGTGTGAGACGGGTGGCCATGTGGCACTGTAGTCTCCTTCCTGTGGCGGTGCTCGTAACCCTCTTGGGCTCTGTCAGAGGTGAGGAGGAACGGGCGGCCGCGGACCTCCGCTGCCTCTTCGGGCTTGGGAAGGGACCGCTCCCTGGCCCGCTGTCCGATGGGTAGGGGCCTGAGCGCTGTCGCTCGGAGGCGCGGGGCGTCGGCAGAGCGGCCCCGAGGGCGAGGGGAGCTCAGGAGGGAGCCGGGCGGGTCGCCGGGCGCAGGTTGCTCGTGTCTGTCCGGGGCAGGGAGACGAGACGAGGCACTTTCCTCCGGCTCTTTTTCTAGGTTGTTTGTATAGTGTTTTTGGTTTGTTTTGTTTTCCTTTTAACTAACTGGAAAAGTATTACCGAGATTTCTGCGCTCTCCCGCGCTGGAAACCCTGTCTTGTTTTCAATCTCTTCGGCGCATATGTGGTACCCGCCCTAGTAGGGCCCTTGGGTGCAGGGGTGTCCTCGAAGGAGGGCTTGGAGGGGGTTTCCGGGCGGTGGGAGGCTCCGACGGAGCTCAGCTTCCATTTTAGGAAAGAAAGTGGAGTTACAGCAATTGCAGGACATCGGATAGTTACTCACCAGAAGGTGTGCTGTCACACAATAGCTTTTTAAGAAATGCTTCGTTATGGCAAAACTGCAGGGTGACTTTCTGAGAAGCTTATTGTGGTTTCAATGTGTGTTGGGGATGATTTTCTTGAGCCCTGATCAAAACGGTGTGTGTGTAACAGCATGCTGCTGTTTGATATAAGGAAGCAGTCTGAGTGGGGGAGAAAAGTAGCAAAAGTTCCCAGTACCAAAGTATTGGGTTCTGCTTTTATTTTTTCAGGAGGACGACTTCTAAACTAGAATATGCAGTACAAATTGTCATTTCCCATTTATATGACTTATTTATAAGTTTTGGGTTTTTTTTTTTTTAACTATGTCAATAAACCTGCTATGTGATATGCCTAGGTGTTATCCTTCAGGTGTTTTGTAAAAGTACCACTGCAAAACTTCTCCTCGCTGTAAGAGCAGAGGAAAAAGAATTGTTCCTGGCTTTGACTGAAAGCCGTAGGTACTGCATGCAGAATGCCAAATAAGCAGTTTGGCACGAAGTCTGTTTGAATTCAGTTCTTCTACTGTGGCCTTATTGTGGTCTTAACTGCTGGTCAGGAAAGCTGAGCTCTTGGAAAAAAAATAGTCCAACTTTGCAGTAACCACCTTTAAAACTAGCAACATGCTAACATTTAGATATGATCTTACTATTTATGTTGAAAACTCACTAATTTATCTCTGCAAGCAGTTCTCACAATCATAGACAGCAAGATCTTTGGTGTGATGCTCTTAAGATATGGAACTATAAGGAGTCACTCAAAAATAGTCTTTCTAAACTTTCTACCATTAAGTTTAGAGGTGAAGAAAGTCTGTCTGGTTTCTGCTTCACCAGAGGGAAAGTGTACAAAAAATGCCTTCATGAGTTTTGGTTTTAATTCTGAGGAAATTGATGCTACATTTTTAACAGATTCCTTTTAAAAGGCTGGTTAATTTATCTGGGTACTGCTTGATGTCAGTAATATAAACCAAGTAGATAAGTTATAATCAGTTTATACACTTTTTCTTTAAGCAAACCATGGGAGAATCCAAAAATTGTGGAGAATGTCAGCCTGGGGAAGCTGGGTCTCTCCAGATTTGTGATAGTGCACTTAAATTAAAATGTAGGCAAACCCTGAATTATGTACTTTGAAAATTTTCACTTAATTGTCAGTAGACTGTCCATAGTCTGAATTTGCAGAACTGCTATAGGAAGTTAAGGATGTTACCTTATGAGCAGTTCAGCTATTGTGCAATGTTTTGGAGGACTGATTTCACTGGAGTTTGCATGCTTTCAAGATCCAAGTGGATGAGTCCATGCCTCCAGGCTGAGAACTTACGGGATCATCCATTTTAGTAAAAAATTTAGTGTAAAAAAAATGTATCGTACAACAATATTCAACATATCATGAGGATTTGAATGTGTTAAGCAAGAATGAACTTTCTTATTTGAGCTTGCTTTAAAAAAAGAGCTTGCAGTTTTTAGCTTAAACTAGTATTCATGTGTTGTCTCATTTGCCAAGTGTGAGCTCTTCAAGTCAGGGAAAGCTGGCATTTAGATATCTTTGGGGCTGGATCCAGAGGAAGGTTGAATGTGGCTTTTTCAATCATCAATTTCTAGACTTGATTGGATAGCTTTCCCCTGCTGAGGAGTGGGATCTTTCCATTTCTCTCCTGCAGTGTTTGGTCTGGTGCCCATCAGGGCCTGTGCTGAGATGATTCAGCTTGATAAGTCGGCAAATGACTAATTGGGCACATTGAGTTTGCTCTGCAGTGTCTGCTGAGTGCCGGAGCCTTTGGAACCAGTGCAAGGGAGTGGCAGAGCTGAGCATCTGCGAGTGGAGATGGGGTGGGGGCAGGGAAGAAGAGGGCGGGGAGGCTTCCTGCTTGGGTTGGCTGTGAGGTAGCTCAGCCATCTTACATCTGCAAACCTGCCAGGTTAGCCCAGCATCCAGTTTTAGGTGTCTGGTTTTCAAAATGCAACAGCAACAAAAAAGTATTAGGGAGCAGATATTTTGTACAATTTGTATGAAGAGCACAGCAGAGAAGAATTAAACAGGAAAAGTCCATACATGTCTCTACTGTATGCAGACATGAGGCTCAAAAGTCTCCCTCATCTACTGTAGAGACATCAAGGCATGAAAAACTGTCTGCTTATTGAGTATCTCAGCTCAGGAATTTGGAATATATGCTTTAAGTATCCTTTGCAAGAACTCAGTAGAACTTGTTGAATGAAACACAGTTGCCGCAAGGAACACGTGGTGGAGAACACAGGGAGGTGAGCAAAATATGTGCTTGAAGCTGAAGTATCTGTGTTGCAAGATCAGTAGCCTAAGGTGAACAACAGATAGGACTGCTGTAATTGTAGAGCTAGAAGCAAAGAGAAGGAAACATTTGTGCCCCTGACTTCTTCTTGAGGCAAGTCAGTGTTGAGGAAAAAATACTGGTTGGATGAAAGACAGGGAAATGAGCCTGTCTGTAATCTATTAGATGAAGCTTTCAGATGGGGCAGGGACACACTAATCTCTGCTTTGGGGGCTTGGGTGTTGTTTGCCTTTTTTTTTTCTTTTTTTTTTTTTTGTAAATCAGATTTTAAAAAACAAAACAACCACCACACAGCTTTCTTTCAGCTGAACAATTTTAGTAGCAGCACGAGCGTGCGCACATGGCTGGAGGGATTTGAAAAGTGTGGCACGTGTCTCCACCTTTCTATTTCCTCTAATTTGAAATGGCTAAGAGGTGTGGGGTTTTTTAATGTGTTGTTGTTTATACAAAATGTCTGCTGCGCTGCTACATTGAAATGACATCACTGCAACAATGCTTAAGCTCTCCCGAGTTAAAGTGATTTAACTTGGCAAGAGTTTAGCGTGACTCAGCCTACTGCTGACCAGCCAAGACCATTTTCAGTATTTTCCTGATGTTTCTCTGGTACATGTGATGGGGTCGCCTGCACTTCAGAAGGGACTCTGCTTTAACTCTTGCTGTCTTGAATCTCTCACTACAATCAACTTGTATTTCATCAGGCAACAGCTGTTTTAGTGAAATGCAATAATAATAGTAGTCATCAGTTAAGATCATCTTGCCAGGGGGAAGCCTCTTTCTTTCAGCCAAACTGCTTTTCCATGCTCTGGCATGTGAACCTACTCTTTGGAGTGTAGCAAAAGTGTTTTGAGAGAATGTTACAAGCAAAACAGTCTCAGGGAACTTTTCCATAAAGTAGTTTACTGCCAGGTAACACAAACTTCGAGTCATGGATTTGGGAACTGAGAGAAAGAAAACAATCAGTCAAACCCCTAAGATCCTCCCATTCCCTAATTTCAGCCTAAGCCACACACTGCTACCCACCCCTTCTCAACCTCCCTGATTTTCACTGCAGATTGTGCTCAGCTCATCCTTTGCTAATTTGGTGAGGCAGAGCAGGAAGGTCATATGCCTAGTGGATCCTTTCTGCTGCTTCTCCTTGCTTCCTGCTAATTCTTCTTTGCTTCTCTGTATCCCTACCTTGGTGAGAGTTGCTTATGGTCCTTCAATGGTTGTCAATACTCTGATGTGGGTGGTCCTGGTGAGTGGTCCACAGCTGAAGTCTCTCAGGAGTGTCCTTGTCCTGATGTGGATGGTTCATAGCTGCAATCCCTCTGAGATGCACCCTGTTGGCATGGAACCTCTCCTGCCCAGCCACATGTCCCCTCGACAATCTCTCTCCTCTGTGTCTCAGAACATCTCTTTATGTGTTTCCTATCCCCACTGGCTGATGCTCACTCTTATGTATTTTCAAGCAGGAATACTTTGTGCTCCTCTTACCTGTTGAAGGTTTGGTGTGTACCATCAGTCTTGGTGCCAACACGGCATGACTGTAAGTGGCACAGAGCAGTTCATTGCCTCTTCCCAGACAGGGAAGTCTTCAGCCTTCTGCTGCTGAAACCTGAGTTCACGCCCAGTTCATACCCTATACATTGTTGAGCAACATGTACCTAGGAACTATTAGACATATGTCTTGCCTGCGAAGACATACATCTTATGTCTCCAAAACACATAGCATAGTTTATGAAGTAAAATAAGATTATTTATCACACGTAACAGCACCTATTTAATTTTCTTAACACTTTTCCAAAGAACACCTTGTAGATAAGTCCTGGTCCTTGAGGGATAAAGGACTCCTTTCTTAGGGATTTCAGTTACTGCAGAAGGATAAACACAAACTTGTGTGTAAGTTCTGGTGACCCCTCAGGGCTGGTTGGTACTTTGTCAGTCAGCTGAAGTTGGAGTAAACAGTCTTCTGCAGGAGTGCTATGAGGGATTCCTACTTTTATATTAACTAGCTCCCCTCAGCTTCATAGAGATGAGATGCTGATTTCCCTGGAGCATGATTTCAAGTAAGCCATTGTATCTTTCCAGATGCCTTGGGATTAGAGGGAATATGATACAACCACTCTGCTCCACAATCTTCCCCTCATTCTTGGACATCTGTGGTTTTGAAATGACTGTTGCTATCTGAGTCTGGCCAAGGCTACATTCTGTCATGCCAACAAAGATGTCTGTTCCATCTAGGGTGCTGCCTACATTTTCTTTACAAGTAGGAAATTTTCTAGCGATCCATCTCTAGCTTTGCCACTGTTAGGACACAGCACCTGCTGATATTGCTGAAGAGAAAGGGGCCCATCTACTTACCAGGCTTCTCCAAACTTCCCTTTCTCCTGTCACACTGATTTATCAATCATATTTTCCATGTGTGTCTTATTCTGCAGATCTCTCACTGCCTAGCTGCTTGCACTATGGCTTCATGAGGCAAGTCTAAGCTGTGTTCTCTGCCCCCAATACATGAGTAGCAGTTTCATGCACCTACCTGACTAAAAATATCTTTCCTTTGTGCTCACACCCTAAATGTGTGCTGGCAACTTGAGCTAACTGGTCAGCCTTATTATTATGTGCTTTGAACTGCCTTTGAATTTCAGATACATGCATTAACAACTTGTGTTCGAGTAGATAAATCTCTGAGTAGCTGTTGTATTGCTTTCCATTCTTCTGCTGCTTAAAGTAGTTTTCCTCACTGCTGCTGGTTATCATGATGCCAATCTCTGAGCCATTTCTGTACAGCAACAGTGATCTCTCGGGAGTTTGTGTCTCTGTATACTCAGGGTCACTGATGCTTCTAAGTACATTCCAGGATGACTCCAAAGGCCATTCCTGTTGAAAACTGATGGCAATCTCTTGTCGCTTTGCACGTGACATCTTTCCCTGCAGAGGGGGATGCATCAGTAAACAAACACCACTGGCTCTTTTGAGCATATAGCTCAACATATGATGGGGCATTTTGTGGCCAGAGCAGTTCAACCTTCCTCATATTGTTGATTTGTTGGCCATGGATTAATATATTCTAGTTGGGGAAAAGAAAAAGATTACTTGTTGCCTGTTACTTGGTCCTGCTTTGAAAGTTTTTCCTCTAATCAATACCTCATCAGTGCTGTGGAAAAAATAGAGATACAGTGCTTTAAAGTTTAGTGGATGATGCCTTGGGAGCTGGTAGGGCTGTGTTTTTCCCCGTTGCAAAAGCCAGTTCCAGACATGTTGTGCACCATTCCAGATGAAGGCAATTAGAGTCTATCTTTTTTTCATTTAAAGGAACAGGAAGGAAAGCATTTGTTGTGTCAATTGTAAGATATTAGGTGTATTTTTTGGCTTCTGGCTCATGCAAGAGCTTCAGCATTCCTGGAATTACAGATGCAGCAGCTACGTCATTCAAAGCTCTGATGGCTCGCGTAAACCGCTGTTCTCCGGTATGCTTCTGGACAGGCCAAACAGGACTGTTGTAATGTAAATGTGTTTCAAAGTCCTCTTTCTCTTGTGAGTTTATTAGGGTTTTTTCCAGGGAATCATTTACTAATTAAATTTTTAAATCTTTTCATCCCCTTAGTTCAATACCTCTTTCAGCAAATTATTCATGTTGCTGAGGGAAGAAAACTGGACCTATCCGAGTGCATGCAGCATTGTTGGGGTCTGTAAGAGTCCTGTAATGAGTTCTCTACTGTATAAAGTACACTGCCTATACCAAAAGCCCAGCGCCTCTCTGTCTCATCTGTCCATCTACAGTGGTCAAGGAAGTCTAACCCAAGGTGGGCAGAGGCAGTAGGAGTTGTGGTAACAGGTAAGGGCTACTAATCTTGTCTATTCAGTTGGAGGCTCCCATCTGCTACAGGTAGGCATGTATCCTTCCCGCTTTGTGAGTAAGTACTCATTCATCACTGCAACACAAGGGCAACAGGGTGCACTGAGCACCAGTATCCATTAGGGCACAACATAGATGAGGCCAAGTGGTACCTGGCCACCTTAGCAAGACAGACCAGCAAATTTATATATCTGCACCTGCTATGAGGCCAGCACCAGGTCACTCCCAGTGTCGTGAAGTCAGGTGGACTGTCATAATAGTATGTTGTCCAGAGGCTGGGGCAGGAGAAGGCAACGGTTGAACTGAGCTCCAACTCTGCCCTGTGCTCATAGCTCCTCCACTGGTAATGCTGCATCTCTGAAGGGCCTTCCATTCAACTTAGTCATATCCTCTCTTTTTCTGTTCAGGATAATCCTTAAGTCCCAGCATCTATGACAGGAACATGCAAAATTCTCATTCTTTCTAGGGATTTTTCCCCAAGATTTTCCCTTCTCTTGACAGAATCTTGGTATTATCTCTGGCCTTGCTGTTAACCCTATGTCATACTCCCTGCAGCATGGTAGGTCCTTTCTTGGTCAACAAGGGTCTCACCGTGTTATCAGCCCTTGCTACCTAGACCCTGAAGGTTATTCCCAATACAGAGGAACAGTGTTCCAGCTTGTCTCTATCTTACCAGCTGCTGCGGGAAGTCTCTGTGCCACCTCGCAAAGCACAGTGGCAGCAACAGCGCTAAGGCAGCTTTTCTGCGTGCTGGGGACCTACAGTGTGAAAAACAGTGTTTGGAAGGTTCGTTCATATCATAAAAGCTGATTTTAGTTCATAAAAGCAAATTTTAGTTTGCTTTTTCATTAAAAAAGTCTTCCTTTCTTTATGTGCTTGCTAATTCTAGTTTAGGAAAGATTTTCCCTGCTTGTGACAGAAAAGCGCATTTTTCACTTGTTGAAAATAGAAATTACTGCAGTGATATTGATCACAAACTCCTTTTAAACTGGTTTAGTCTCTGCATTTGATGTGTCTGCAGAGCCTAGAGGGATGGGATCCAGAAGATTTTCTACTAAGTCCAAAAAGTCACAAGGCAAATTCCTGTGACAGTCCAAGAACTCAGTTCTTCATGGCATAAGGCCTGTTTATAATACTTTTTCTGAATGTAGAAAGGTTCCTTTAAAATATATGATTAACATGTCAAATTCAGGAATCATTCTAACATAATTTAGGAAGATGATAATTTTAAAAGAAAACATTTGCATTTTAAGTCAGATCTCATCACACATCATTATCTGTGTAACAAATACAGTTGGTTTCCTTTATACAGATTTCAGTCACATGGGGAATCCACATACTACAAACATCTAAGAAATGACATCTTTAACTGTACTTGCAAAAGGAAAACCTCCTGACTGAGGCAGCTGTTAATTAACTGCAGATGTTAAGTCCACTCTACTTTCCTCATAGATTGAGTGCCGTAAAACTCCCACTGGATCTTTTGTTTCTTCAAAGTTTTTCACAATAAACGGTAATGGTTTTTTTTGATGTGTAAAGCATCCGCAAAGCTTATTTCACTTAAAGCCAAATAGTTTTAATCCAGGTAAAATCGAACTTTGTTTTGAGGATAGCAGTTATTCTTTTATCAAGTAAATGTTGTGACCTGATGTACAAGTTAATCTTTCCATGAAAGAGAAATTTGTTTTGATTAAACATCCATTGATTTAATTGGTAAAATCAGATTTTAATTACAAAAGTCTTTGTATGTTTATTTACTTAACTACAGAAAATATTATTTGCATCTTTTCTGTTTGTGAATAAGTCCAGTATTCTGAAGGAAAAATAAAGTAAGAAAATTGTTAAACTCTGATATTTCCAGGACAACAAATTCCTGTCTAGTTATACTTCGTAGTATTGGTAGTATTACTATTTTTGTTACTTCCACGGAAGTACTACACCCTAAACCTTTTCTATCTGGGAAACAAATGGGGTTACAGCATTTAGAGTTATATTTTACCATTACTTGTTTGTTCCCTGTGATTTGGAGAGAAATAATTGAACCTCTGTGCAGAGGAAAGGGGCTAGTAGTGATAGCAATAGTAGCTTGATGTGGTGGATTAAAAATAAGTGAGGCAAATGTGTCAGCTAGGATAGAGTTTTTATTAGAGCTGATACTACTGGACAAAATAGACAGCTGTGGTGTCACACAAGTCCTTGTTAAATTTAGAAACAAGAAGATTCGGGATAAGGTTTGGGGGAAGGGTTGGGGGAAGCCTATATCGAAAGCTTTTGGATAAGGCCAGCCTTTTCAGTATTTGTATCTTTATTTTTATCATGCTAACTAAGTAGAGATGTGGACCTTTTTTCCCCCTAAAACTTCATGTAAGAACTGTGATTCTGAAGCTTGTGGTCATAGCAAGCTGACATTTTCTTTGCATCCAGACCTCTCCAACTCTGTCTCCTTCCTCTCCCCTGCACACTACTGCTTCTACTCCTTCCTTTCCCCTGCACATTGCTACTTCTACTTCTTTCCCTCGGGTGTTGCTATTGCATCTTTGTCAGTGTCTCCACTGCCAGCTCTATACCCAGGTACAGCTCTCTTCTGCTTACAATTCTTACCTGTCCTGAGGACAATTCTTCCATCCATTCTTATCATTTCCTGTGGTAGTATACAAAATGAGTAAACAGTGCAGATCAAAGTCTGGCATGTGTAATGTCTGCCTGCAAGTGATAACACTGGAATGTAAAATCCAGTTTACATTAGAAGGTGATACAGAATCAGAGTGGGGGTAGTGACAGTGTTTCTTAGGGCAGATACAGAGAATTCTTCATAGCAGTTTTTGTCTAAATATGGCTGGATAGAAGTACTTTGTCAAGATGCACTTGAACTAGAAGTGCATATGGTCTCACACTGAACGCATTCCAGATGTTTTCCTGAGTGCACAAACACGTTGGAACTCCTAAGAACGTAGCCATTGTATAAAAGGGAGGTTTATCTGTTCCTCAAGTAACCACAATGAAGGATTGAAAGAAAATAAACGCACCGATCCTTTTTTAAAATGAGAAACAAAAAATAAGCCCTCATCTGACAAAACTTATGTCAAGCATTTCTGGCTTGACACTTATCTAAGAGGCTGCCATTTAGTTGGGTTATAATCTATTTAAGTTTTTATCTTTCTGGTTTGGACCACTAAAACTAGTCATTCTGACCTTGGTGCATGCAGTATCTCTGTGCAAGGCTGTCTTTCAGAACTACTTTTTAAGTAGTAATTTTGCACACATGATGCAAAGTTAGTTGAAGTAGAAAAAATGAGCCTTCTCCTGCAATGTTTCTCATAGCTCAGAGAAGCAGGCTGTTGTCACATTACATGTCCTATGGCTGAAGATAGTCTGCACATTTCCAAACCAGTGCTGGTGTGGTGCAATGGAGCACAAGCTGCAAAGTCCTGGCTCACTGAGTTGTCACTTAATGCAACTGTGTCTCAGTTGCTCCATAGTAAATACCTGTAGGAAGAAAAGTGTCACTGGTGCTACTGAAACGTGATATTTAAGCAGAACAATAGATTTTGGGTTAAAATGAAGTGATTGGTGCCAGAGCCAATTTGTTTTCAGAGCAATGTACTAAAATATGAGTTGAATCACTGTACTGGATCTGGTTTCCTCTGTGCCTGCCCTCCCACAGGAAACCCTCATTGTAAAACCCAAAGTCTTCCTCTTTTACCAAAATCTGTAGTAACTATTTTTAAGTATGCAGACTGAAAAGACTGAAGAATCCTTTTAGCCGTAGCTGAACAAACTATGATGATAAAAAGTCTCAAAAAGCAAAGTCAATTTTACCATTCAGTTAATGTGTCTGACTAGGTTGCAGATTTTGTTTGGATTTTGCTATCAGTACACAAACTCAATTGAACTGATAAGACTTCTGGCAAGGAAAGTAAAAGAAACAGGCTGTGAAATGAATTGTCCACATAAAAGTATTAGCAGACATTAAACAACCCTGCCTACTATGAACCACTATTTTGGTCTACTGCTGTAAAAATTAGAGTATAGACCTAGTTCTGTGCACATTGCAAGCGTGTCTTTCAACTAAGTTTTATTTTAAAGAAGGAATTTCTAAATGAATGGCCAAGCTCCATTTACTACTTCATCATAAATTGTAATTTAAGTTCTTTTTGCTTGATCAAAGTGAGAATTATTTAGCACTCTTAACTGTTGAGTTTTTGGACCTTTTATTTCACTATTGGCCAGATCACAAATCTTAGTTTCTCAATATTTCCTTGTGCTAATATGCTACCATTTTTCATCTAGTGCAGACCTCCTTAACCTTTCTGGAGATGAGCCTCGCTGCTGTACTCACCTTGGGAGTACTTTTCTTCTCTCCCTCCCTTCCCCAGTCCAAGAAGCTACCAGAGACACAGTGCGAGCAAATGAAGATGCAGAGAAAAAACCCAAATGCTCGTGTTTCCTAGCCATTTGCTGGGGAAGGAAGCCTCCAATCTATCCGTTTCCACACTTTATTGATGTGTAAAGTATTTTACTGAATTGATATGAGCAGAAAAAGCGCATGAGTCTTGAAGTCATGGCTCTAAATGTTGCAAAGTTGTGCTGAAAACACTTCTCTCTTTCTCCGCACAAGGCTGGGCAGAGTACTGAATTGTACAGAAGCATATAGAGGTTTTCAGTGCAAAGAGAGGAGAGTGTTATTTATCTGAATACAAGTACATCTTCTGATGATAAAATAGCCTTAGGTTACGTGATGTCAGTTGTATTTACTTTCAGGAGAACCAATGATTTTATGAAATTACATAATACTGAAGAGTTTGCAACCTGCTTGGATGAAACAATTTTCTTAAATTAAAGACTAATCTTTTGATTATACACCATTGTAATCTTTCCAGTGTATTTAACTGACAAATTTTTTTGCTGTCTGCTATTTGGGTTGTTATCCCAGTGAGGCTTAACATTCATAAAACTGAGGGTCATGAGTGTCAGAACACTGAATGTTCAAATAGCCTTAAATGTGTGCCCTTTCCCAGCCCCACTGTCTCCTCTGGTGTCCATCTTAGTGCTATCAATGTATATATTGATCCACGGTTTTAAAAATATAGTTTTGACTGCTGGTGGTACGCCCACTGTTTTGAAGTACGAGCTTCAGAGCAAGAGCTTTCACAGATGTCAGTCAACTGCGGAAAGGTTTTTGCCAAGAACTGCTGAAGCTGTTACTAGGTGTTAATGTAGAAATCCTGGAGAAGTAATGAAATTCCTTGACTCTGGAAGAGGGAGAGGTGCTGACATACAGGCTTTGACCTTTGACTGAGGAAAGAGACTAGGATGCAAAATACAGAATTCCCAGGGTAGACTATTTTTTCATGTACAGGAGATGCCCTAGCCAAATTCGAGCACCCCCAATGTAGTTTTACACAAGGCTCTTGTAGCTTTCAAATGTTCATGTACAACATGATTTGACTAGTCACTAACCCTCACACTACTGATTACTAATCACAGTAAAACTTTGCAAAACACTAATATTTCTGGGGCATTCTGGTTCCTGTTTATTGATCCAGATCTTCATAGAGTTAGTCTTTATGTAGTTACTTTTCCATGATGCCAGCTGACACCAGGAGGATTTCAAAGAAGTGTCACAGGTGCTAGGATGCTAGTGTTGTCTTGGTTGTTAAGTTATATCTTTTACCCTTTATAGACAGCTTCAAGCCTCCAAGAAATAAAAGTCTTAATTACAGGTCTGGGCAGTCCTTTGATTTCTTTTACTTAAACGTGAACCACACCAAAGTCTCCAATAAAATTCTACCTCTCTACATTGCAATGTATAATGTGAACTAAGATATATTAGCAAAGTTAATGTACTTTCATGCTATAAAGACTGATTGATGTAATAGTTTGGGAAATGAACTTTTGTAATGAGTAAACTTGATCCTTGTGGCAAGAATGGACCTGGTTCTGGAAATTTCAGCTTTGTGAGTAGTAGCTGTAAGGCTCATCAGCTTTGTGAAAGCTTAAAGTCCTGTCTATCAAGCAGCGTAAACTTGCAGAGGGTAAGCAACATGTCATTAAAGGATTTTGGGTTCTTACGCTTATAAAAAATTTATTGACATTTCTTATGTCAAGATAGAATTTCAAAAATGTCTGAACGCCTGCTTGATCTTGATGAGATTTGAGAACAGATTTTCCTAAGACTGCTCCCAGTCCAACCTCAGCATAGGTTGGAGATGGTGGAGAGCAGAGGTGTCTTGGCCCCTTGCGCTCCCCGGGAGACTGGTGATTGCTCTGGCACTTTATACCTGGGGAGGGAGGCAGGGGATACTCCTTGCCTGCCTCAGGGCCAGAAGGACAGGGCTGGCTTCCCCAGGTGCTCTGTTGATGCAAGAAAGGGCAATGGCAGCAATGGCCACAGAGGTGCTATGAGGAAGAGTACCAAACACTCAAGAACAGTTACCTGAATTTAAGTGTGCCTAGTACTTAAAGGTGCAAGGATCAACCTGCAGGCTTTAAATAATGTAAGACTTGGCAATATTTAATCAATCACCTACAGCTGTTGTCAAGAGTTTGCTACACGTGAATGCAGACAAGACAATGCTTCTGTCTGCTAGTCATATTTTGCCTTAGTCCCTGAACCGACGTGAAAAGAAACTTAGTATTTGCTTTCTAGGTAATACTTTATGAAAACACTCACTAATTTTAGTAATGCATTTATGCTTGGTGAGACGAAGTACTTAAGTGAAATAACAGTAAGCATAGTGTAAGGCATCTACAGTCTTGGAGCATGTTCAGGCCCTCCTGAAGTTACAGGTAAGAAGAAATGAGTGTAAATCAAATCCATTTGTCCAATATCTTTTTATTTGTTACTACCTGGTTTCAGCACCCTTATTTTTTTGTGAAGCCCATTACCTCTCTTCCAGCTTCCTATCCCAGCACATCCAAAACTTAATCTTACAATTTCTTGTTGCCAATGTCATGCTTCTGTCACCCGAATGTTCTTCAGCCAGCTTTTGTTAGTGTAGCTTAGGTTTCTGCTTACAAGCTTCAAAACACAGGGCAAAGTATTTCAGTTCTTATTGCAGAGAGTCAAGAGTGATTTACTTTATTTGTAGTTATGAGTTTTGTAGCATGTGGGATTTAGTCCAGTGACTAGAACTGGTCCAAGTCACAGAAGTACAGGGTGCTGAGGCTGGAGGACATCTCTGGAGACCTTCCAGTCCCATCCCATGCTTCAGTAGGGTCAGTCGCTGACGGTTATCCAGGACTGTGGTCAACTGGGTTTTAAGTGTTTTGAATATGTGGGGGAAGTACTCTCTGCAAGAGCCAACTTTCCCCAAAGCATGGAAAATACTTTCTCTTTCCAAGTTGCTGTTAGTGACAGTGCTTTGGGAGCTTGTTCAGGCTTGGGGAGATCTTGGACCTGTAGCTCTGCTGTTTGATGTTTGATATTGATTCGCCACCGAGGGTTGTAACCAGAAGAGAATCACCAAGCATCCAAACCATTGCTTCAAGGGAAAACAATCACATGAGTTATGGATGTGCAGATTTACAAACTGTAAGAAAACGACCAGACTGTGGTAGATAACTCGTCACTGGACAGGTTGGGATTAAGATGCCAAATAATTGCTTTTATTTTCTCTACTCGGTTGAAGTGATTCATAGGAATACTTAGATCCTTGTTAACTATTGCATAGTTCTCTTTTATCCCTTCTCATTTCTGAATAAGCAGCTCATCATTTGGCACAACTGTTGCCATCATGTTAGTTCTCTAGCTTTGTGGTTGACTTAGTTCTTCTGTGTGCTTTCTGCTGATTTAGAGTTATTCATTGTGTCTTCTTATTCCAGTATCAAATCCTCCCTGGAAAATTCTGCTTATAGCTAATGTTAAGAACCCAATTGCATTTTCCTAGTTTTTACAGCTCAAACAGGCAATATCAGTTGACTGGTGCATGGGAAAATTTAGATAAGCAAAACTGTGCTTCAAAATATGGCATTTTCTTTCCTTGTAAATGACATATTTTACCATGTTCTGTTAAAAACCCTCACTTGACTACAGTTACTTAAGTAAATAGTTCTGAGTCAAAATGTGACCTTGTAGGCTTTTAAAAATATTAAATCAACATTTTTGGATCGAGTGAATAGGTAGTAATTCACATATTCAAATAAATCACAGACTAGTTGCCTATTTTTTTTCTGTATTGCATTTTAAAGATTAGTAGGAATAAAATAAGTTTTCAAGGAAGTAGCTTTTGGATCACTGTACTGAAATTAAATATGATAGCTATTAGGGTAATCTTAATGCATCTTTTTGAACAGAAAAATCTTTTTATTGGTTGCAGCAGAGGCTTAGTTGACTTTATTCCTTTCAGATACATTAGGGAACACTCCAGATGTGCAGAAAGCAGACACTCCCCAGATGTAAAAAATTGTCTATGTTTCTTTTGGCTGATTTGCAGTTGTTATTTGTGTTTGGGTTATATTTATTTTAGGTAGGAAGGGGCTTCATTCTTCTAAATGGAACCTTATGCAAAGCCTTTTGTTTTCTCTTGCTCTGCAGAGAAATTAAACTTGAAAAGCAATGTCGATAGTGGGTACTTATAAGGGGAATAGAGTTTGAAAACAACTGTGTGGGATTTAATTTCATGAGGCTCCAGGCAGGGCTAATTATAAACTGCTGCTTGGCAGTGGAAGTAAACATCCCATCTGCATTGCCTGATGCGGAGGGATCTTGCCTGAAAACCTCTTTCCTGACTGACAGGAGGAACACAGTTTTAAGTATGTTCTTCCACATACAGGAACTAGTTTTCATGCTCCAGGTTCTCCATTTAAAATCTTAGAAAGGCAGTTCTTACAGCAGGGTGTGGAGAACAAACTCACCTTTCTCTCATTTTTTTTTTTTTTAATGATTAAATTACTTCTCTTGGTTTAGTGTGTTTGTGACATGTTGAAAAATAACTGTCAGAATGCGAGATAAGCAATAGAAGTCTTTTCTTGTAGATAACTAATGCTGGTGGGGCAAAACCTGGGTTCAAATCAAGTGCTGATAAGCTTAAAAAGCAATTGTAAGGGATGTGATAGGTTTTCTCTGTTATTTAAAGTGTTTCATGAGCAGGTTTCAAAATGTTGGCCTTCTTGTATTTTCTGTAGCTTCTGTTATGGTTAGATGTTGAATATTTCTACTCTTCGTGTTTCCAGCTCCTCAAGGGGATGGAAAACAAGCCAATGGAGTATATAATCCAGTTTCCCTTCTGGAAGTTAGAGAAACTGCTTTTTGCATGGTTGCCCAAGAGTTTATGTCCTTGTGGCTACCAGCATCCTTGACACTAAGAGAGCTGCTTCATGTAAACTGTAGAAGATGAGAGACCTCTTCAAGTTCAAGATTTTTGTGGACTTTGTGAAAGTGAGTGGCTTGGCAACAAGATAGACCCAAATTGGGGAATCACCAACCATACGAAACTTAACAAGTGTCAGATTCTGCACCTGTGATGGGATAATCCTGATTATACATACAATCTGGGGGTCAAGAGGTTGGAGAGCAGCCCCAAGGAAAGAGATCTGTGAACTTGGGTTAATGGCAAGTTGAACATGAGTCAACAGTGTGCTGTGCCAGCTAAGAGGGCCAACCATACTCCGAGGTGCGTCAAGCATAGCATCACTGGTCAGTTGAGGGAGGGGAGTTGTTTTGGGCGCCTCAGTGTAAGGACGTCAAATGGTTGGACACAATGATCTTAAGGATCTTTTCCAAACTAAAGTATTCTCTGGTTCTATTAAGCTATTAGAGTGTGTCCAAAGGAAGGTAACCAAGCTGGTCAAAGGCTTCAAGGGCTTATCAGGAGCGGCTGAGATTTGTTCCGCCTGGAGAAGAGAAGGCTGAGGGGTGATCTCATCACTGTCTACAGCTTCCTCTAGGGGATATTAGAAAAGGAGGTGCTCTCTCTGGTGGCTGGTGATAGGACAGAAGATAACAGAATGAAGATGCATCATGAGCAGTTCAAACTGGATATATAGGAAAAAATTCTTCCCCGTGGGAGTGGCTGGTCATTGGAATAGGAATTCCAGGGAAGTGGTCACAGAAACAAGCCTATCAGAGCTCAAAGAATGTCTGAACTATGCTTTTAGTAATATGATTGGCTTTAGTTAGTCCTATGAGGAGCAAGGTCCTCTGCAACTCAAGATACTCAGGATTCTATGATTTTAAGTTAGTCAGCTACTGACAGAGTGTCATGTAACGTCCAGCAGTGGGGCAGGGACAAGCCAGCTGAACTGTAGGCCTACAACTAAAGGATCAGCAGCAGCATGCAGGGCACTGGGAAGGGAGAGGGGTAGGGAGAGAGGGAGAAGGAGGGCAAGCACCAGCATTTTTAGAAGAAAATCAAGCAGTCTGTTGCTCAAGTCAGAAAGTTATGTGATTAATCACAAGTTTCCTTTCTTGGTGTGTTGCCATACATGTGACTAATGGAGGAACTATCCAAACCTCATGTTGGCTTCTTCAGTGGAATGTAAATATGAGTAATCTAGTACCGCAGCAGTAAGTATCGGAGAGCGGTGATGAGTCTTTGCAAAGAACTCTTATTTGCATAGTTACTTGACTCTCTTGAATGCCCTCTAGCTCTTCAGCTTTTCAAAAGCTAAAATTTTTGCTCTTTTGTTTTACCTGCTGTTTTTTCCTCATCTGACACAGACTATGCAGGTTACTGGGGACAACCTGCTGAAGACCCGTCTCTTGACATTCTGGTGTTTGAGCTACAGGCACAGGAAAAGTGTAGACACTTTGAAATTTTTTTGAATCTGCTCACGCCCTTAGGAGCTAGAAATACCTGCTTTATTGTGCTTTATATGCAATATATCTGCTTTATTTGCAATTATCTTTACTTAAAGTAAGAAAATGCTCATAAGTTTAGTTATTCTGGGTGCTCCTGAAACCTGTAGGGAGTAAAGCATATTCTTTCAGACTTTTTCTTCTTGGATCCTATTGCCACCTTTATTCTAGTTCTCTAGCTTTATCTCTGTTGTCTGAGTGTTTCTTCCCTGGAAACAGTTGAATCCCTGGTATTGAACCTCTCTCCTTTCAGGATAAGTAACTGAACTGTAGTTGGACCCACCATACCAAAAGCTAAGTGAATACAGACGTAAAAGCAAATGCTTTAAAGACATGAAGTCTTGTCATGAACAGTGGAAAAACAACGAGACTTTGCATTGGAATGCAGTACACCAGTACTTCAGAGTGCAGTTTATTGCAAAGAGTTTCATAAGCCGCATTTTGACATTTTTTGGTGCTTTATTGAGATAATCTATTTGAAGAGCCTGACATCTTGCTGCATGCTTGGAAAACAGAGTTGTGGTTGCAGACTACTGAATAATTCCAGACAATATAGAATGGGGTTTTTTTATAGAATTGTAACTTGCAGTTCCAACTCCCTGGCCATGGGCAGGGATACCTTCCACTAGACCAGGCTGCTCAAAGCCCCATCCAGCCTGGCCTTGAACACTTCCAGGCATGAGGCATCCACAGCCTCTCTGGACAATTTGTTCCAGTGCCTCACCACTGCCCCAAGGAAGAGTTTCTTTCTAATATCTAATCAAAATCTACATTCTTTCAGTTTAAAGCCTTTACCTCATGGCCTATTGCTACGTGCCATTGTAAAACGTCCCTCTCCAGCTTTCTTGTTGGCTTCTTTTGGGTACTGGAAGGCTGCTATGAGGTCTCCCCAGAGCTTTCTCTTCTCCAGGCTGAACAACCCCAACTCTCAGCCTGTCTTCAGAGGAGAGGTGCTCCAGCCCTCTGATTACCTTCATGACCCTCCTCACCTTCATGGCCCTCCTCTGCTCTTGTTCCAGTAGGTCCATGTACTTCTTACAGTGGGGGCCCTAGAGCTGATGCAGTACACCAGAGGGGCAGAATCATGTCCCTTTTTCTTTTATTAACTCTCAAATTTGTTTCTTGTTCTCTCAAGGCATGTCTTATGTGAGACTGGCAGTCAGCAATCTTGTACTGAATTAATTCTCCATGAAGATCACATGTGAAAACAATCCCTTAAAGTAGCAGTGTCACTGAACGCACACTCATTTACCCCAGTTTTCTCCTCTTGAGGGAAACCACTGCAGCTAGAACCATTCAAAGTTCTCGGAGTAAGTTCCATGGTAGCAGTGGAAGACTCTTCAGATAGCCTCTTTTCTGCCTCAAGTAAAACTTTGACTGTACCGAAACATAATGTTGAGTATATGTGCTTGTTTTTCCTTCTGCCACTCTTTCAAAAAAAGAATTAGTGCTCTTGAAATATATTCAACAATATGACATTCACTCAGTGTGATGTATTGTTAACCTTAAGACAGATGATGTTAACAGATGGTGGTGGTCCATCCTCTGGTTGCTATTCTAGTAGAATATTTTGGGGAGTGTATCTCCTCAGCATATTCTTCTGCCTGCCATCTTGGAGTGAAATTAGTGAGTTAGACAAGCAAATATCTGATTGGGTCCTGTCTTAGCCATTCCTCTCGGGACAGCTGTAGCCTGAATGATCTGTGTATTTGAGATAACAAACAAATCAGAATTCAAGTTTGAAGACTGACTATGCAAATGCCTCTTTGAATTTCTAGTAGTCTAGGGGTAACTTCAGAGGCAACTGACATTCATTTCTTAGCAACTGCTTATTTTCCTGAGGTTTCTAAGATTGTATTGCAAGATGGTGTAGTCTTCAGATAAATAACCTGCAAATATTTGGCATTACGTGAAACAGTTTTTCATGAGCTAAGTATCTAAAAGAGCTTACGATCTCTCTCTGGAGTGAAAAACACCAAGTAAAGTATCTTCTTGCTTCTATCCAAGATCTCTTCTTAATGACTTTATCCAGGAGGTTCTAAATGCAATTTCCTGGCGCACCATAATAAATGTGTTTCCATGAAGGCACCTGTCACAGACTAGGCAGTGCTACCTCCCTACTTGTCTGTCAGCAAGGTGGTACTCAGTTCAAATGTCACACTATGGGAATCACTGCTTAGACTTTAGATTTTTGATTCTGCTGTAGTAATTCAGTTGGACATTTTGAAGGATGTTTTCAAGAAACTGCAAGCTTGCCTTTGATTTTTTTTTTTTCCCCATTATTAGTGCAGTTATCTGAGAAGAAAAAGAGTTTTCAATTTTTACCTCAGTTGAGATGAAAGATGTGATGGATTATATGAGCAGCTGTCATTCATCATACTAGACTCGTGACTTGATCTGTCATGCAAGCAGAAGGAACATTCTGCATGTGGTTTGCTTTTGATGTTTATTTTCTGTTCCTCTGTTCAGACTTTGCAGTAGCCAGTTCTGATTCTTCTTCTGCAGCTATGTTCTTAGATGAAAAAATAGAGACATAAATGTTTTCCGTGTGTATCTTCTGAATTAAGGTAGCTCTGTCTAGAATTAAGTTTACTGTGGCTGGCTTGATACTCATTAGATAGAAAAAAGTTTTCCAGCTTCTTTAGGGCTTAAGTAATATATGTGGATGTTTTTTGCTTAACTATCTGGTATCAGCTTTTTTCTTTTTCCATGCTTCAGTGGAAGTAGGAATGATGAGCTATCAGAAATATCCCAAGTGGTTGTTTCAGCTGTCAATTTGTCTTACAAGCCTCTGCTGCTGAGATCACACTGCTATATTCATGCTGTGAATCAAGTTTGTATCATGAATATATTGAGTTAGTGTGTTTGCAGTTGGTTGGGTAAGCAGCAGTAGCTCTAGTAACTCATATAATACAGCAAGAGAGAAAGTTCTTTTCCTAAGGGTTAAAAATGGAATTTAATATACCTGGAGTGGATGGAGAGCCCATAGTGTTGACAGCTGCATTTAGCTATCTTTTAGGAAGTTGGAGAGACTACTTATGATCAGTTGGACTAACAACTTAAAAACCTTCATACTGTTAACCTTTTTTAGGGGAAAAGCGATGTCTTATAAACCCGGGAAAATAAATTTTTACTGCCAAAGTATTAAATCCATTACCTGATTGTATAACTCTTATACCAGCCTTTGTGCTCCAAAACTCTTCTTCACCCCTGAATCTTGTACATTCTTGTGAATTGGATCTGTGCTCCTGCTTACTTTGTGGTTCAGTGGAAAGAAGTCTGGGAAGGAATATGCTGTGAATGGCACTAAGAAAGCATGCAAAAGCAGTGGCAAGAATAAAGGATTAAGTGCATTATATTGACTGTAGGAATACGTTTGTTCTATCCTTCCAGATCCTTTCTATAGGGATAGTTTTAAGTGCTGTTGCCTTTTTTTCTGAAGACATGTCTGTCTGGATAGTGGTCTGGAAAAACAGAGAATATCTGTCTTCAGCCCCATCTCAAAATATTCTTCTAGTCTGACACATACCTCAAGATGGATCAAAGATATGTTTATGACTGTAATAAGTGTTGCTTTTGAGTAAGAAAAAAATTGTATTCTTACTGTTGCTTTCATCTTTTACAGGCGATTATGATGACTTCAACTTAGGCGATGCACTTGGTAATTATTATACCTTTGCAAATTTTGGGAGGTAGATGGGAAGACAGTAGCTGCTCTTTTGACTTGTTTGTTTCCAAGTATCACTGCATGACCAAGCATGACACCCCTGCATACAGTTTGTTTAAACCCCAGTAGAACAATTCAGCTAAACATATGTCAAAATACTGACTGTATAGAACTGAAGTTTGTCTTTGGGAACACTCAGAAATTCCTCTTAAGGGGAAAATGTCTTGCTGTATAGACCTATATTTTTCACTGTATAGGCATAGACTTACCTTTGTCTTTCATAAATCTTCTGAATAGTGTATTGAATAGTATTTAAACCTTTTTTTTTTTCCTATTCTAACCATCCCTGACAGGAGAAGCAACGAAGCCTCCTCCACCTCGGAAGACACCAGCACCAGATTTCAGTGAGATCTTATTGGCTTTTAATGCCTTTTACTGTGAAGTCAAGTGTAGTTGCACATATATATTTGAGGGCCTGAAATATTTAATTTAATGGCACACAGAGTTGTGATATTTCTGTAAAGCAAAGCAGTTTGCTAATAGCAAAAGGTTTTCTGTATTTTACAGTCTTTGCTACTGGTTTTACAAATTTACTTTGTACATTCACAAGTTTAAAGACCCTGTGAGAATCTCTTCTGTTTGCTTTAAATCTGCATGTTTTGAGTTTGCTCACCTTGAACTGGCCCTTGACGTGTACCATAATCACCAAAAGCAGCATGTAGCACGTCAGATAATGCACGGAAACTCTGTGGTGCTCTTCTGTGGGCCACTGTGGAATGAGCGTGCCGTTATATTCTTGGTGAAAACATTGTGAGATGTACTTTGTGTAAAAAATAGTCTAAAACTAGTTCAGATTTTGCATTATCTTTAAAACTTCCCTTCTTTCTTTTATAGATGATTTCAACTTAGAAGATGCTTTTTCCCCAAGTAAGTATGTTTTCTTGGATACTGCCCAGTTGTACTTGCTGCAACATCTATCCATCCATTATTGCCTAAAAACAATAAGAGCACTGAGTTGATTAAGGTAATGAATTACAGGAAAAAATAAATCAGTCTAGTTGTGTTTATTTACCTTCATTTTTAAGGGTCTGGAAAATAAAAACTGTGTATATTTCATTTCTTAGCCAAGTCCTACTTGTTTCATTGCTGTGTCTCACTAGATGGCACTAATTCCATAAACTATTACTTAAGGCAGTAGTTTTTAAATCTGAAGTAATCTCATCCTTTCCAGGAAGTGATTTTAGTAGCACAAGGAAACATTAATCTGTTTGAAATAATATGAGGGAAAGTATTCTTTCTAATGTACTTCAGCTCTGCAGTGAGGGCAGCAGTAGAAATTGCAGTATTGTTTTCACTCAGCCCATAAAAAGTGCATCCAGTTAGGCAGATAGTGCTCAGCAGCTTTTTGAGTACTATCATTAGACCCATTTTAGTATAGACAGATTTCCTAACACAGGGCATGCTGTTGTAGGACTGTAGCACTGTTTGCTGCTCTGATAGATTTAGCCCTTTAAAGTTTTGTCGCTCTTAAAGCAGTCTGTTTCCAACTGCTAACAGTTTTGAAAACAGAATTGGCTAAATTGAGGGACAGTTGGCTGAATGAGCCAGATGGTTCGGGTAAGTGAAGAGAGAGAATCCTTTATTGGATGGCAAGCCTAAGTTGGGGTCTTAAATTGCCCTCTGGAGGTGCCTGCCTCTTGACTTTGAATATGTAGAGAGCCTAAGGAGACTTGATCTGACTTGTGCTAGAGCTGGAGGCAGACAAGGCCACACAACATCAAAGGAAGCAACATACAGACAAAGCTAACTTGCTTCAGCTGTTGGTGAAAACACAGTTTTCACTCCTGGTGTGTTAATTTGATGTGGGCAACAAAGACTGGGCCAAGCAGTACAGAGATAATTACTAAGATCTCTTACTCTCCTATTTGGTGGCAAGCTGAAGTGTTATTGTAGGGACCATATTGCTAGCTTTATCATGTGTATTTGTCTTTGTCTTTTTTTTACTGAGATAGTGACCTTTATATTGGTTAAAACCTGGTATTTTTTAAAGAGGAAACATCCAAGTAGTCTGTACTTGATTAGAAAAATTTAAAGAAGTTCAGCATTTGAAACCAGATGTGCAAGCTAAAATGCTGCATAAAACTTAGTGAGTTCTTCTGTATAGGTTCAGTCATAGCAAGCATCTGATGTACAAGCTAATGTCACAGAAAGGCTGTCAATTGTGTTACGGTGTTTGATCTGAAATAAACAAATAAAGAAAGTAAATGATAAGGGGAAGGTTTCATACCATTTTTTAGGTCAGATAGTCTTTCAAGGTTGCTATATTCTCTGCTTTCAGTCTCTTCACTCTTTGCTCACTTTATTGTAATTCTGTCTACAGATGACCCCAAGCCAGGTCCGCCTGCAAACCCTAGAGACACTGGTAGGATTGAATTTCTCAACAGTAGAAAAGTATTTCTTAATCTTTCCTAGTCCTTTTCAAAGTTACTGTATTGTAGTCTGCTTTTGGTATCTTAACATTTTTCTCTTTTTTTCCCCCTAAATCTCTCTTTTGTGTGTAGATAACCCCAAGCAAAATCCATCTGGACATCCTAAAGATAGTGGTAAGGCTTCTAGTTCAAACTCCTGAATCGTTGCATGGTTTTACTATCTCAGTTAAACTTCTGTTTAACTTCTTGTTAATTGGCTGCTATATATATCAGATGTTGCAAAGGATAAGCACAGAGGACTGAAGGAAAAAATGTCTTGCAAATAAGGTTTGCAGCAGTCTTGAAATTCCATAACAAACCTGTGGAGATACTTTCACTTAAAAGCAGGGTGATGTGGAGAGGAGGAAATATGGGATAAAGTGTTTGTGCTTGGGGCAGTGCTGTGCTTGACTGCTTTTGGTGGAGCACTCGTGTATTAGATTGGGTCCTTTCATCTTTACAAACTGAGTCCCTGCTAGATGTGCTAAAAAGTAAGAAATACCTGTGATCTGTATTTTTAAAGCATCTCAATTAAAGACAAAGCTTAAAGTTAAATGATTATTTTTTTTTATATAGGCACAGTTAAGAAATACTATTATTTTGTATTTGAAAGAGACACTTAAAATACATGTTCTTCCCTGCCTGTTGTGCTTTAGAGGTCTTCTCTGTCTTTGCCTAATTCAGGAAAAACCAGATTCAGATGGATGCAGGTGTGGTGATGCCATTATGCATGAATGTAGTGGTAAAGAGTCCTTACTTGGAATGCAAGCCCTGGTTCTTGTTCATTCTCCTGCCTGATTTACAGCAGATATTTGAATTTAGGTCTTTCATGCCTCAGTACAGTGCTTTTATGACCCAACTAAAACGTCTTCTGATGCAGTGCTTTTAGTTTTGCTGCTTGAAACAGGTTTGCTTTGCATAAAGATTCATTTGGCTGCACAGTGACGGAAGGGAACTCAGGCCCCACAAGGTGGGGTCTGGTGGAAATGGAGAGGGACTGGTTCAATGTCCTGCAGTAAATCAGAGGAGAGAATTAGATTTTAATCTTCCCATATCATGCAAATACTGCAGTCACTGGACATGTTAAACTCTTTTCTGTCTCTAACTACTATGTTGTACAGGTTCAAAAGACTAGTTTTACTTAGAAATCCAAGCCTGAAGAAACATTCACAACTGCAGCTTTTAAAAGAAATGGTCCTTTCCTGTCCACATTCTTTCTCTGCTTTGACAGGATAGTGAGACTTGGGCTCTTCCAGTTAAGTATCATACAGGGCTTCTTGCTTGCTTAGCCTAGGATTTGTGCAGTTCTACCTGCTCTTGGACACTGATTTCCCTCAGTTGTTCAGGAAGTCCAGAGGCAGCAGTGCTGCTATCGAACTGTGTAGTGCTGATCTGAATAGACTTGAGATTGAGACAACTTTTGAAATGCAAACATGTATATGTGATCGTGACACCTGAGCCTAAAGCACCACAAACTCAGCTGAATAATCTAGGGAAAATTTCCATGTCATTATGTGCCTTCAGGTGTATTTTCACAGGACTTAAAACATGTAAGATAATATTATTTTTGTTTTCTATAGGCAAAATTGAGGATTCAGATTTACTTGATGACTCACCCAAAGGAGGAGGCGGTGGCAGTGGCAGCAATGGTAAGAAAGCAGGTTGTGCTTCACATTGATCCTATGGCCACCTGAGCTTCTGAGAAAAGTTTACTCACATGCTGGTTAACATGATCTAGTCTGTAAGACCTTAAGACCTTTGGTTCTGGTACCTGAAACTTAAGAGCATACCTATCACTCAGAAGCAATTTGTTCTGTGTCTGCCAACACCTGCTCCCCACCCCCCCCACCCCCAGATATTTAAGAACCAAGATAAACTAAAGGTAAAAGATTCAGTGATTTTTATGGTTATACTAAGAAAGATGGGGTTTAAAACTGAGACGTAGCTGTGGTACTTATTTCAAAATTCCCCATGAATGTCGTTCTTAAAGGCATCCAGGTGTTGCTTTCAGATCTTCTGTGACATACTCTCAGTTTCTTTTAGTTCTTGTGGTTAGGAAGCCCAGGGGTGAGCCAAAACAGGGTCCACCTTGTGCTCTCAAATATTTCATCTGCACCACAGAATAAATTGTTTCTTACAATTCCAAGTGATGTAGGGTATATCTACTTTGAGCAGTACAAAACCATTTCATATCTTACTAAACCTTTTTGAGCGATCTGTCTTGTCTAATTGTTACAGCATGGCTCAAAACAGAGATGGGCATTGGGACCAAGCTGCAATAATGGTCATTCTAAGATGGGGTTAGTCATCCCTGTGTACAATTAGTGCAACTTTACTGTTTCTAGATCAGACTTAGCTTTAGTATCTTGATGTGGTGTTGAGAAGTGTCACTGCTTACTGACTTCTTCACAGACTTGTCCTAGACAGAAATTACTGAAGCTAATTTTTTTGGGAAGCTTTCACCTTCCAGGATTCCTTGGGGCAGTAACTTGAATATTGGCAGGTGCAAGAAGCATCTATTGAGACTTGTGTGGTATTTTTATCCTCACGGGTTTCTTCTTCGGTGGTTGCATAGTGACAAATAAGGATAGTATTTACAGAACTTCTGTCTTTATTTTGCTAAGAAAATTGCAAAGATATTTAGTAAACTAGACTGGGATTTTAGGAAAATATAGTTTGTTCCTTGGAAATATAATTGAATGCTACCCTGAAATGACATACTGTTCCTCTCCACTGAATATTTTGTGGTGGTGGGCAAGTGGATTAGACTAGATTTTACAGGAGTGCTACGCTCATTTTGTAGAAGTGTTGAGCACCCAAGGCTGAGGTTGACACCACCATGATCTGTGCTTTGAAAAGAGAAAGTTGGACTAGATGATCTCTAAAGATCCCTTCTAACACTACCATTCTATGATTCTATGATGAAAGTTTGAATGCTAGAGCTTCACACTGTATGGATATGATAGATGGCTTGTAATTTTGCCTTGTTAACTGACAGAAAGTTTCTTGGACTTGTAAAATCTAAACCTTTTGTTCATTTTTACAGAACGAAGGGGATCAGGTCCAAGTAATGATGAAGGAACTGAGGGTAAATGCATAAATTCATGTGCATGATGATGTCTGCATGTCTGAAGCTTGTTTTTTGTTTGGTTGGGTTTTTTTAATGTATGTATTGATAACATTTTGCTAGAAAGCAGGTAGTGGGTTTCAGCTTAAAAACTTCTGTGGAATCTAGAATTCATACTTTCAAGCTCTGCTTTGATAATTATTGTCTCTGTGTTGCAAACCATGAAAAAAATGTTTAGGTCTCAGAGATGCTATTGCAGTTATTGCATGCATACAACAGGTTTGGCTAGGAAAAGGTAGCTTTTTTAATTAGAACTTGTAACAGGCATGCTTAAGTTGTTTAACAATAAGCATTGCTAAGAAATCAATGGTTATAAAATTAGAGGGTTCACTTTTCATTATTCAGAAAGTGTTGATTGCTGCAGTTTAATGTAATAATTCCAGTTTATTGGGTTTTAGAGTGTTCACAGGATTTACTTTGAGAAAATAGAAATTTAACATTGCTTTCAATTCTGAAAAACATATAAAACCCTCTTTTTAAAATTACTTTTTTTTTCCCCAGCATCTCAGGGAGCAATAGCTGGAATTGTAAGTGCTGTGCTTGCTACTGTAGTTGGAGCAGTATCTAGTTTCATTGCTTACCAGAAGAAGAAACTCTGTTTCAAACAAAGCGGTAAGGACTAAATGACTTTTGTTTTCTAATATCTAGAGAGATGTGAGTTTGTATTTATATTAGGGCTAGAAACCAATCTTAAGCATAAGGTAGTTTTAATAGCACAGTGAATTTGTGTTCATAGGGAGGAACTTCTCATACCAGTCATTTAAAACAGGGTGTCTGAAGAATACCTCACCCAAAATTTAGACTTTTAGAAGCAGACAAACTTAAGGCTTTGCATTTCTTAAAAGCACTTCCTGCTACAAAGTAAGCAGGAGCAACTACAAAGGAACATTTACTTATGGAAAATTGAATGGAGGTTGGGGATTAGAGACTATTTTCATGCTGAAAAGTATAATTTCTGATTTTTCTAATCTTGCTTTTGTGTCTTCACAAGATGCTTGCTGACATACTAGTTTTCTGACAGCTAGCCAAATGTTCATACCCAACTTTATTCTGCAGTCATCTAGTGCTTACTCTCTGCTTCCTTTCCACCTAAATAATATGTAACTTAGATCAGACAGTTTTGGGGGTACCATCATTGATAGGTGGTGCAGAAACTTTGGTTAGGTCCTTTCTCATTTTTCAAACTGATTGTTGAATGGAGATGATAGAGCATCCAGCCAGACACTGCTGTTTCATAATTTGGGAAGTTTGGAAACTGAGTAATATCTGCCACACATTAAAATTAACATGTAGGCAACACAAGAGCAACTTGCTCACTATCAGTCCAGTTTCTTCAGTGCTGTTTCTTCTCTCAAATTATCTTTATTAATTAAGTTTGAAGGTAAGAGAATTTGAATGCTAAATATCTGCTTGTTTCCCAGCAGATGAAGAGAATGTGAATATGGAAAGCCATCGAGGAGCACAATCTGAGCCACCTGGTAAGAGAAGAGTCTAGACAGAAGATCAACTTTTTTATAAGGATCCTGTTAAATGCACTCTATTGACATGTAACATTGTGGAGAAAATTACTTATGTAACTTTTGTTTTTTTTAAATATAAATAAAGTAACTACCACGACAGCTAAGAACTGAATCAAGATTTCAGTTCTGATAATATGGCGTCTCGAGAATTTATTCTTTGAACAGATTGGTTAATTGCCTTGGGGAGTCCTTGAAATACAGGAGCTTAGAGAAAGTAAAGAATTTCATTTTCTCTGCAAAATATTGAAGACATTTATGAAAATACAAGCCTGCTCTGTTAGTGTGATAACTGCAAGTAACTGACAGATGTTTTATTACTGTCTGTTGCATCTGATTGGAATCTGATAACTTTTTTGACTAACAACTCTAAACAGACCTCTAAGAATGTCTGTTAAAAATGTTAATGTTGTTTGGGCAGAGGTGAAACTACACTGGAGACAAGGAGGACTGAACTCACTAGCATGTTGTTTTAACTAAAACACTGTGGTGAACAGAGGATGATTCTTGTATGAAAGAATCATCAAATAATAAACCTTTCTATAATGGTGACACTGTGGAACTGGGCAACCATGGTCACCATGGTGCTGCTGGCCTAAGTTCTGGGGGTCAGCAGACATTACCTCTACTTTTGAGAATATAGTGTCGATGTACCTATGTGGCTTCTAGTCAGAAGCAGTCTTGCATTAAGCAGGATAGATTTGCATCTTTTATATTGTATGTAGACTTATCTGTGACTTCCTGAAAGTGTAGACAGCCTAGACAAGCTCTTTCTTTCAATAACCCAGTTTCTCTGTCAGCTGTGCAGGTTGTACTCCATTTTTGGTTTTGCATCTGCAAAACTGCAAGTCTGAAACTGCATGTTGAGTTATACTGCAGGTGTAGGTAGCTACAGGGATCTAGCAGGATGTGGTTATTTGAATGAGAAAACTGAGATGTAATATCCCTTGATATGCAGGATACTGGCTTCTCAGTCAAGCCTGTGGTGACCTGAATTTATCCCACAGTTTGAAATGCCTTTGGAAAACCTCTCTTGTCCATATAGACTGTTCCATTGTAATGCATAGGTTTCAACGTATATTAACTTAGTGTACTAATCGTGAGTTGTTTTTTTTTTTAGTTCAGCGCACACTTCTGGAGAACTAAATGAAAGAAAATACGATGAAGAGCAGATCATTGAAACTGGACAGAGAGCCTGCATTCTGCCTGAAGTAAAAAAAAAAAAAGAGAGGAAAAAAAAAAGGGGGGAAAAAACGTAATGTAAACAACAGAGTCTGAAGTTGTAAGAGAAAACAGTTCTTGTTTGAAACACCTCTGGGAGTGTGACTTATACCTGAGTATGTCTGTATGGTTAGCCCTGTGAAGCATTGTTGCACACCAGTATATGGCCTTAATGACAGGAGTGTTGAAGTATGTTCTGCCTTTACATTCTTTCCTGTACTCCTGTGTCAAACGGGTGTGTCTCAAGTGCATTCAGTATGTTTAACTTTACTTCTCAAAAAACAATAAACAATTAGTGTTTTGTTATGCCTTTGCTTTCAGGCAGTGCAAAAAAAAAATAAAAATTAATGTCCTGTATGCAGTGAGTGTACCAACCAAACAACTTGGTATTTGGTGTGGGCACCTGAAAGCCAGTGGCTCACTGCATGTGGACAATGGATCTGGGTGCGGGTGCTGATCAAACAGTCTGTGTAGCTGCCTGGGTCAGCCACCAGAGAAGAGAAACTTGTTCTTGAGCATCCAAGTGACAAAAATTTAGTTTTGTTTTTGCATTTTTTTTCATTACATCTGTCTGGTACAGATTCAGAACATCCAAACTGATGTTCACTTCATCCTTTCTGTCTCTTCCTGCTTAGCAAGTGCTGAGCTGGTTAGATATGAGAAAGCCTGATTTTCAAACCAGAACCTGTAATTGTATTTTATATATTTGGTGAGATTCATGTTTGGCAGTTGTCTAAATAGTTGTGAGTGAAGTACTGGGGAGAGGGGATCAACATCTTCAGGCTTCCTTAAGCAAAAACTTCACAAAAAATAGTGTTGAATTGAGAAGGCTTATCCTATGCACTTAAGGCAGACACAGTAGGACAATTTGAAAGTTCACAAGAGCAAGACTGACCGGCCTCGTTCTGCAGGCATCCGTTGAACACTATAAATAGCATATATGTGAAGAATGCTTTTGGACTTGTGAAGGACTGCCATTGTGATGAGGACTTACGACTGCATCCTCAACCGAAAGAGTTTGTGAACTTTGCTGTGGTTCCTGAAAGCCACAGGGAGGTTTCAAGGATCTGTAGAAATGTGGAAATCTGCAATTCATAACAGATTGAGTCTAGAATAGTAATTGATTCTGTCTAAAAAGAATAGTCTGACCAGTTCTGTTGGCTTTTTTTCTAATAATTTCCAATTTTCATGTGGTTTTACAGTACATGTCTTACTGATGTGCTTCAGACACCTGGCAAAATTCTACAGAAATATGACATTTCATGGAACATCTTAGAAGTCATTATGAGTTTGGATATTTAACATCTAAATGTATCTGTGCATTCAAATATGAATGTAAGCCAAGGATAATTCATTTAAGAATTTCTTGTACATGTTTCTTAGCTTGCAACAAAGCTTTACACAGATTGTAGTATTTTGTCATGAAATTAATTTGTAAACCTCTCTTTGCCCCATGTCTGCATATATATAAAAGTGCGAAAACTTTTTAAGTGTGTTTTAAGGGTGGAAAAGTGATTTTTATATAAACATTTGATTGATGTAAATACAAAGAAATGAAATGTACTTGCCTGCATGACTAAACAGGTATCTCATATCAACGCCAAGTGTAAAGAAAACAGAAATAAGCCAGTGTTAGGGATAGAACGGCAGGAGAAGCTGGAGCTAGCTTTTAGCTAACCAAACTCTTGAGTCTTTCTTCAACTTTTGCAAGCCTAAAAATTACTTATTAAAACCTCTTATCAACATTGTGATTTTTCTAAAAATAAATTTTAAAAAAAAGAAGGAAATGTTTATGTATTTTACTTTTTAGTACCTGTAAAAATACAAAAAATTTCGTTCTCTAGCAGAGAAGCCGTCTTCAAATGGAATTTGTTTTCCTGCTCCATTAGCAGTTCAGGTTTATTTCTTACACATGCTTCAATCGTTTCAGAAGGAAGCCAGCCAGTAGCAATGGGATGAAAAATTACTGTCTTTTCCAGGTCTTAATGTCTTTTCTAGGTACTCATGCTCTGACAGGGGGGTTGGACTAGATGATTCAGGCTGGACATGAGGAGGAATTTCTTTACTGAAAGGACTGTCAGACATTGGAATGGGCTGCCCAGGGAATTGGTAGAGTCACCATGCCTGGAGACGTTTAAGAGACGGGTGGATATTGCACTTAGGGAAATGGTCTAGTGGTTGATAGAGCTGGGACAAAGGCTGGACTCGATCTTAAAGGTCTCTTCTAGCTGAATCAATTCTATGATTCTATCTTTTGAGGTCCCTTCCAACCCTTAAAATTCTGTGATTCTGTGACAGTGTCAAAAGCCTTGCTGAAGTCAAGACAGATGACATCCTCTGCTCTCCCCTTGTCTAGCCAGCTGGTTTTGCACTCATAGAAGGCTATCAGGTTGGTCAACAGCATTTCCGTTTGGTGAATCCATGTTGACTCCTCCTGATAAACTTTTTTCCTTCATATGTTTAGTGACAACATTCAGGATGAATTGTTCAATCACCTTCCCAGGGATGGATGTGAGGCTGACCGGCCTGTAGTTTCCAAGGTCGTCCTTCTTGCCCTTTTTGAAGACTGGAGTAACATTGGCCTTTCTCCAGTCCTCAGGCACCTCACCTGTCCTCCATGATTGTTCAAAAATGATGGAGAGAGGCTTAGCAATCACATCAGCCAGCTTCCTCAGCACTCTCTGATGCATCCCATCAGAACTCATTGACTTATGAACCTTAAGCTTGGCCAACAAGTCTTTAACCTCTTCCTTATCCACCCAGGGCAAGTCCTATGCTGTCCTGGCCATCCTACTATCCTTGCTGGACCGGGCTTCCCAGGGACTGGCCAAGGCTGTAAAGATTGAATCAAGGAAGGCAAAATACTTCAAGTTTTATGACACAAGATGAATACTGTAGCATATGAATGGCTTTCCTCAGTAGTTCTAGTGTATAATTTGGTTCTTTCATTTTCAATAGTTTCATACAGCAGATCACCAATGCCAAAGAAAGCAATGTCCAACCTCTGCCCACAGGAAGAATGACACTGCAACTATGGTGAGTTGTGACTGTCCTGGTCTTCTCTTTAGCTTGTATCATCTAAAAGAGGTTTGATGAGCTAAAGGTATATGATGAACAGAACAGACAGACACACTGGCTCCATTTCTCCATTCACTTGCTATTTCTTAAATAGACGTGTTGTTTCTCGAAAGAACAATTAAAAAAATATAATTAGGCAAGTCATCCACCTTGCTAGGTGAATATTAGTCAGAATTTTGTTTTACTTTTAAATTTAAAAAAAAAAAAAGAGTAAATGTTTTCTCAAAGTGATAAATCTACAATTTCGATTTATTTTTTAAAAACATATAATATTGTTTACTTAATATCTTGGGCAAACTGTTGGACATCTTTGACAGGGAGTGAGATTAAGAAGTTCCTGCAATGACCCCAAGAACAGAAATGGGATAGGTATTCAAGATATCCTGATTCCAACACTGGGATTGCTCCTTCCTGTGCCACCTTTGGATTGCTTTTATTTAATGACATAGAGCAGTAGTTAGCTTTAGAAGAGCTAAATGAGGGATGCATCATCTTCAAACTTAATTTTGGCCCATTCAATACCCCAATGAACCAATACCAGCAGGCGAATGGTATAACACATTTTGGAAAGACTTCACTTGTGAGAGCAACTGTTTTGAAGTAAAGCTACTGGATGTTTGTGAGCTGCTTGGACTTGCCTGGGTCTAGTACATAGTCTTGCTAGCTTTCCTATTCCCTTCAGGCAAATTAATCACTGATATGAAGATTAGTACATATGTGCCTGCTTATGTTATTCTGGAAAAAAAAAAATAAACCGTGGGCTTATGGGATTGCTCATGTCATGGTATAATTCTTGTTTCAACTGGCTGACAAAATTGCTTCTTAAACTTAAATGTCCTTAACTCATGAGATTGAGCAATTTGCCCTGAAAAGTGGAACGATGATATATAAATTGAGCTTTAGGGCTTCTACTTCTGGCCTAAAAATACTTAAGCCGTGTGATACAAGAAGCCAGGCCTTTATAAACTATTCTGGTGGTTCAAATGAGGATGGGAGTACAGGGCAGAAGATCTAGGAGCTGACCTACTTGGACATCAGGTTTCTTGAAGATCCAATATCACCAGATTCTATCAGTCCAGTTTATGTTGCTATTTTTAATATTTGTTTTGTAGTTTGTGTAAAGCAGGAATGCAGTGCACACACTGCATTGTATGTTCTAGTTAACAGAGCTGCGATTGAGGCCAACCTGTGCCCCATATCAGACTGGATCATCCAGCTACACTACGAGTGTACAGATTGGCTGTTAATGGCAGCAGAACCCTGAGTCTATTTGCTGTCTTAGTCAAAACAATCCTGACAAAAGCACCTGCAGCTTACCCCCCAGCTAAGGGGAGGATGCACACCAGTCTCCTGGCTGGCGCCGAGCACTGCTGTGACAGTGGCAGTTCAGTTCAGGAGACAAGTGTGCAGGCATAAGTATGCATGGATATTTGTATTTAAAAATACATCCAGATAAATGGAAAAAATCAAAACAGACAGTGTTTACCTTGCAAAGATAAGCATCCACTGGGGAGCCAAGCAGGCTTTGGTTCAGTAGTCCAACATCACACTTTTCCTTTATAAATTAGGGGATTTTGTCATTGCTCTGTTGACAATTCCCAAGTCTCTGCAAAGCAGACTCTTGGCCTCCACTTCCCTAACAGAGTGGCTTGAGAGAGCGGTAAGGACTGACAGGATTGCCTTTATCAGCAATTGTTGCTCAGCCAAAAACTGAGCAGGGAAGCAGCACTTTGAGGACAGCTTATATCTGACATCTTTTTCAAGCATGTTTCAGAGAAGGCCAGTCTCCTCTCACAAGCTACTTGAGCTCGCACAGCACCACACCCTGCTTTGAAGGCGAGGATGTCAAACAGGTTGGCTTTCCCTCTGGGAAGAATGCGGATTCAGAGCGCACTGGCTCTTTCCTCATTGGGTGCAGCCGCTGGTTCCTCGTCTCTCCACGCTCCCTGCCTGAGTGATAAATAGACTTCTTAGAGAGTGGGTGGCACCTACAGTGCTGCTCACAGCTTGGCCGTAGCCGGGTGGTTTGCTTTTGTTACTTCTTTTATACTGGAAGACGTTTTTAAGGACTTCTCTCTCTGCCGTGGTTGCTTGAGTGTGATGGTGAAAGAACTCTTTGGACAGAGCTGCTGATTCTAAACATCTCCCTGAAACCTTGGCGCTGCGGTTGCAACCTTCTACCATCATTGCTTGGAAAAAAACAACCAGTGCAATCAAGGCACTACATAGAAGACCATGGGGAAACTCGGAAGTATCTTTCTTTTGTGCCTTGGCGTTCTTCTAGTTCATGTAAGAGGTAAGTGACCTTTGCCTTGGCTTATTTTTAGGGCATGGTTATTAAAAGTAAAATAAAAAAAAGAACCCAAACCAAAACCTAAACACCAACCTCTAAAAAATATGCTTGTTTATTTAGAAATGCTTGCTGGTGTTATTTCTCTTTCAGATGATTGCTCATAATAGCTATGCTAGTTGGAGCTTGTTTGTTATAACTTCTTATTTTCTCTTTAGTGTTGTTGCTCCCCTAAAATTATTCACAAGCTTGAACTTGAGTATAAACTTTTTAAATGAAAGCTGTAAAATGAGAGCTTCCAAGGGAACTTAAAGTTTCCAAAGAGATCCCTTAGTGAAATACTAATTTCACGATTTTAGGGCTTTTCTTGGCTATTGATATTCTGAAACATATTAGTTGCATTGTAAAGACAAAATTCTGATTCAGTTTGAAGATGCTTTTGCTTTCATATTGGTGCTCATGTTTACTAATTATAAATTAATAGTTTATTAACCTAAGACAACATATTCCTGAACATGTAATATCCACACACAAGCATTGTTTTTATTGCAGGATTAAGCAAGAATTGAATACATTTTGTACCTATTCTTTTTTTACTAAGAAGGTTTTTGATATCAAACCTAACAGGATAATCCCCATCTGCATCTGCCATGTAGTGTACCTGTAACCTATTCTTTTTTTGTATATTAGCATTACTTAGAAAACTTGTAGTGCAGTATTTAACTGCAGGAAGAAATCAATCATCAACCACGAGTTCCAAAATAGTTTCCACTGTTCATCATTCCACCACCCTTGATTTAACTGAAGTCCCTAAGAGATCTTGCAATGATGCACAGTGAAAAATCCTTTCCTTAAATTAGTGCCATAGTTCCATTTTAACAAATGAGGAATGATTTAGAGGCCTTCAGCTGTAACGTGGAATAGAAACAGCAGAGCAGTAAGACTGTGATGGCCTGTCCCGTAGTACATTGTGAACTGTGGTGATTCACACGATGTTTCACCATTGGCATGCAGAATTTCTTGTTCTGGATGACTCTCTGATTTTGAATATTTCTGTTCATACGAACTGAGCATGGGCAAGACAGTTTCCATATACTCCATCACTTTAATTACAAGGACAGCAAACCTAACAGTTCTTGTTTTATACATGTGATAATTTACAGACAGGTCAGATCCTGCTCGGGGGATGAAGTGATTACAGAAACCTGCTTTGGGCATAGTCTTATGACTATGGAAACTAATACACTCTGAGAAGCAAAATGAATTATTATAAGTCTATGGCAATAGCCACTGAATTTTATCATCAAATATTTACCAGGGATATTTAGAGGAACCACTTTTCAGTCCTAAATAAGACGTGATATAAGCATGGCTTGACCATGTTGGTGAGAAGCTGGTCTGAGTCCTTATGATAGGAATGTCTATGGCATGATTCACCTTTTCATATGCAGCTTTAGTTCTTATCTTGGACACAAAGTGAAACACAGAAAGTTCTACTTGAAAATAAGGAGAAACTTCTCTCCTGTGAGGGTGAGGGAGCCCTGGCACAGGCTGCCCAGGGAGGTTGTGGAGCCTCCTTCTCTGGAGGATTTCAAAACCTGCCTGGACATATTCCTGTGTGACTTGATCAAGGTGAACCTGATTTAGCAGGGGGTCAAGCTAGATGATCTCTAGAGGTCCCTTCCAACTCCTACCATTCTATGATTCTGTGGTCTAAGATGTAACCATCTGTGATAGCTTTTGGAAACTACCATGCCACCATGGGCAGGCCAGATCACGTCTCTGCTCATTCCACGTAGTGTTTCCTTGATGTCCTTCTCTCTTCAGTTAGTTGGTTAGATTAGCTTGGTGAACAAATCTCAACAGAAGCATGGCATAACCAAAGACCATACTGCACAAGGAAAGCAAGACCTCATACAGTTCAGAAACCTATATGCTACCTGCAGTCTTCCATACTTTTATGCACACTCTTTGGCTTTTTTTTTATTTGCAAGCTTAGGCAGGTTACTTGAAGTCTTCCACTTAAGCTGAGATGCAGCAACTAATTGTCTGGGCTTTTAGCCCAACCTAAATGAAAGCAGCTTCATAGAAACTTCATCCACTGAAGTTTGTGCTACCACGAACCATGTCAGTTACTGCAGCTTGTCTGACCTGTGGCCTGTGCACCTATGTGAGTACCTGCAGTGGAGAAGCAGTGCAACCTGAGGGCTCTCCTATATGGAGCTAGAAAGCAGATGAGACTATCACTCAGACTCGACTGCTCAGAAGTCCTCCTCAGATTCTCAGCATAAATGTAATCTTTGTATCTGCAGTCTATCAACTGATAGATCACATGTTTAGTCAGTAACAAAGAGTGAAAAGGTTGATTTAAGATACATTAGGTTTTCTCCTTTGGGTACTGCATTATATGTAGGTAAAAGGAACAGCATTTATTGCTAGCCAGTAAACCATGTACCAGTGTCCAGCTAAGGTTTACAGAGATGTTGACTCAAAACTAATTGTCCTCTCAGTTAATTAGCTAGGCACTTTATGAGGAGAAAATTACAAACCTGTTTGGATCTGAGACACTATGTGACTTAATTTTATGAATAATGTAGTTTTCACTGGAATTAAAAAACAGAATGGGAGAGGTGAAAGCCACAGTCCTCCACTTCTTATAATGCTCCATCAAGCTCCAGTTCTTGCTGTTGCTCTGTGTGAGGTCCCTGAGTACGTACTGAAGCACTGGCAGTATCAACAGGTACATATCAGACAATGAATTCTCTTGTTGCTGGGTGCCAAAACTATTTCACTCCCAATACCAGAGCTGCTATCATCTGTAGGCATTTCAGCACTATCATCCAAGGGAGTGATTGCAGTTGGATAAGTAGACGTACCAGAACCAGTTGAAATGTGAACAACAGCAGACCTGTTGCAACATCAGAGCTTGGGATGAACTAACCACCCACGTGGTTACTCAGCTTTTTGGGTTTGCTTCTCAAATACTGCTGTCATATTGCAAGCCTGATAGCAGTGCCCAAACTGCTGGCTTTCATTATGTATTTTCCCCTCATTTCCATCAGCAATTGTCAATCTTTTTCCATCCTGCTGAGGGTAATTAATAAGTAAATTCTTGTCATCATTCCTTCAAGATTCAAAGTCAATAAAAATGTGCCTTTCTGTGGCATTTTGCCTCATGGTTATGAGAAAAGAGATTCAGGTTGTTTTCATCTTCTTTAATGTCAGAGTCTTCCTTCTTTTTCACAGGAGGAATGAACTATGAATGTTATGGGAAAATACTACCTAAATTTTGATCTGTAGCATAGCATCTCATGAAGGCAAATAGGTCATCCTAGTTGAAAGAAAGGTCTTGAACGGGTTATGGAGATATGTCTCACTTCCACCATATAAGCTTTGCCCAGCAGTGCATTTTTTAACTCCTGGGTAGTTCATCATAAAAGCTAAGTCTCAGCAATATATTTTTAAGAGCAACAATGTTATAGGTTAAATGAAAACAAAGGCCAGAGTAGACAGTAAGATTAGCAGACCAATTAAAGCAAAGTCCTTCCTTATGTCCCAGGTCTTGTAACATTAGTGGTGGAAGAACCAGGGACACACACTTCACACTAAGAACAGTCCTGAGCTCACAGCAACAGAGCCTCGCAGACCACAATTTATATAACATCAAAACTGCAACTCTGCATTGCAGGTTGCCATCTGTGAGGTGAAGAAATTGAGATACAAGCCAGATGTTTCTATTCACAGTGATTGTGCAGACCATTTTGTTCCCTGAGTATAATGGTACCAAAAAGAAAGCTGGCTTTTCTGTTCACAAATCCAACCCAGATTTGCAGAGCATTCTGCAGGCCAAGATCTTTGATTTCTGTTCCCTCCAAAGGCTAAGCTACCAGATCCTCCTCTGAATCTCTTGCTTTTGAAGTTCAGACATCAACTGATGCTCCATCGCCTTTTGCCCAGGGTCATTCAGAGAGGCTTCTCAGTGCACTCCAGCAGCATGTGCAAGTTTTCTTTCAGCTCTGCAGAGGCAGCCTGATTGCTTTTCTCATTTAGTCCAAATGAGATGAGAGGTAGCTCTTGACGCTCTGTAGAGAATTTATTGCTGAACAGACCTGCATGCTGATGTCTAGACATTCTTTCCATCATTATTCTTTTCTAGAAAAAAACATTCTTAATGTCATGAAAGAAAGAAGATGCCGGCCTTGCTTCTTTCCTGTCTTTCATCATAAACACATAAACAAAGAACGTGTATGAAACACCTTGATCATCCATTTTGAGTTGGCAGTATTACTAACCCCCTTGGAAGCAGTATAATTATGCTGATGTGCTACTGTGACTTCAGGGGGCACAGGATTAGTTATACAATAGAATCTCTGAAACAAATTAAACTCCGTGTGAGGTTACAGAACAGCACTACTGAGACCTATGCTACCCACATTGAAAAGCTAAAGGTGTCTTGCATGTATTTTACCAGTGTACTTGGGATGAAGGTGGGAGGAGGAACATCAAAAGACTCTGTAAGCAACAGAAATAGCAGTGCCTGGCATCTCCTTGACCTCCTGCGTTGTCTTCAGTTTCCTCTGTTGTCTCTAAACTACCATCTGGGAAACGTGTGAGTCAGCCAACTGGTACTTTGGCAGTGAGTAGTCACTTCGAGAGCCCAACACAGCTGTTCCTTGTGCAAAACTGTAGAATTTCAGTGGAAACACTCATGTAGGTCTCCTGTTAGAGCCAATCTACTTGTACAGTTCTTATGTAACATGGCCATCATTAAGCCTGACACCTTCAAGCCAAATGGCTGAATATCGTTGACAGCTTCAGGAACCACAGAAAGACAGTGAGAAGCTTTGTTTCAACAGCCCATGCTGTGGCCCAATGTCTACTTCTTCATGACACAAGGCTGAAAATCTGAGTTTCAGTAAGATATGCAGACATATGGTACTGTTTCATCAGATAGCCCAGCTCCTTTGCTCTGCCTGTCATTTTAGAGCACACACCAACTTCTTCTGCACTCACTCTGAAGCAAAATATAGAAAATTATATGTGTTTTATTTTCTGTGTGCAGGGAATGTCACATCATAAAGAACAGCAGCTACCTTTGAACAGATGTTGTTTGTCCACAGCAAAGCAAACACCATCAAACTAGAAGATTTTCTTTCATGTTTGATGAGACCATGCTTCACAGACCAAAAGCAGGACTTCCTCTCTCCCTTTATTAGTGCATCTTATTTGCTGGTAATTATTTAAATGCGTTCTTGTGTGAATAAGTGAGAGAGTCTTTTTAATCTCCCTTGAATTGAAACTATAAACAGAAGCAGCCTAGAAGAAAACATGAAGCCATTAATCAGGTCCATATGCTGTGGTCTATAGATTAGAGCTTAGATCTTAATTACAGATTTGAAAGCATACTCATTTCCCACCCTGACTTCAGGGAGTCATCAGGAAATATGGATTATGAGAGTATTACATCAAAGAAATGGTTCCCGCTCATTGAGATTTTGTCCAAAGTGTCCACTCTGAGGTGTAAACCTTTACGCTCTGACAGAGTATTTCTCACATGAGTAATTTCCTTATAAACAAACATAGCTTGTTCCTGAATAAAGCTGTACCACTAAATGAGTATGTTCTTAATCACATACCTGGGAGAATACATCCTAGTTTCTCATTACAGGAGAAATATGTCTCATGATTGTATAATAAACAGAAATGATCTATACAAAGAATAACTCACCAGCTAAAAAGGACACTCTTCAGCTAAAAAGAACATGAAGTGAGTTCCAGGAACAATTTCAGTAACATATTATTCCTTTTTAGAAAATTTTTGTTCTCATTTGTGACTCACCCTCTTCCTCCTCAGCTTCTGCCAGCTTTGTCATGTTTTAAGCTCATTGTATTCACAAAACAATTCTTATTTTATTATACCGGAGAAAACATTTTCCTTCTTGCTTTTAAATAATGGGAAATCAACTTATTTTCCCTTTCTGTCTAGCTCACATTTTTAAGTTAGTTGCTTCTAATTTATTTGTAACACAGGCAATCTCATTCCAATCATAAGCCTGCTGGCAATCCACTCAAAGCCCATTAATTTAATCACATTAATGACAAAAGGGTTTGTCTAACACATATGTGCATGCATGTATTTGTCCACAGGCATTTATATACTAATATAAGTACATTTTCTCAAGGATTTTAGGTTCCTTTTTAATCCTGGGGTATGCCTATTAAATGCCCGAGGAGTTCATTTCATTTGCCGCATAGTCTGACTTTCATTTAACAATATTCATACTGTTTTATTTAAATGTGTGTCGTTTTAATGGCCACAAGCTGCATTCATGTGGATACAGTGCAGGACTGAGCCTCTTTCTGGAGATTAAAAATTGCAGAGGGATGCCATGGTAGCCTTTTGTCAGAAAACTTCTGACTATAGTCATAATGATGAACAGCTAATATTCACCTGCAGAATCCAGCCTTCTTCCTCATAAATACTCCTCAAAAACTGTGGAGCCTCAGACCCTTGTGATAACAGTCTCCATAGCAGCGTAAATGGATTTTGCATCACCAGCCTTCCACACATGATATTGAAAAGGCCCATAGAAAGTATGGGAATAATGAAAGCAAACATCCTACCCACAAGAATCATGCCTGTAAAACTAAATCTAATACCTTTGAAATTTAACCTTTTGATGCTTGGCTTTATGGAGTCTATTTTCCCCTGTTTGGCTGCTTCAGAGCAGTCTGCTGTTAGCTATGACAGCAAGGTCTACAGTTCATATTATTACTGGCACAGCTATGTGAGTTGGGTGGGGAGGAGGGGATTACATTCCAATCATGGCTGGCAGTGTCAGTAAAAGTCCTACTCTTAGTATAGTTTTTTTGTATAGATGTTTGAGCAGCTAGTATAAACATAATTAAACCAGGGCCTTTCATAATACAAGCCATATATACATCTGGAAGCCTTCCTTTTGTAGCTTAGCAGTTTCTCATTTGCAGATAAGGACTGCTCTGTGGTGTCAGCCAGAACCTTATAAGGATTTTCTCAGATTCTCTGTATTGAATCATTGTGGACCACCCAACAAAAGCCACTGTTGTAATCATTTTATTTCTTTGTAGAAACAAGAATATACCCAGAAGAAAGTCTAGAAGTGGTGCCAAGAAATAGCATACAAGCCCAAAGCAGTAATAACAGAGATAACAGAGAGAGTATCTCCTGCATAGCTAAATCTCTTCGTAACTTTATCCAGGTTAAAAAAAAACCAAATGCAAACAAACAACAGCAATCACACAAACATACATAAAACCCCCAAGCAAATAAAAAAACCCCAAAGGAACAGAGTTCTTTTCTCCCCACAAAAATTTATTTCATCCTTATTTTCATCAGTATATTTCCAGCTGTTTCTGTTATGGAAACTAGCCTAAAAATAAGAAACCATTTTAATATGTGGAAAAATATTCTTTTTTTCAGTCTATTTGTTCTATGAAGAAGCCTGAGTACTGTACTTACCTTGTAATTTATCTTCAGAGCTCTCTGAAGTGACTGCAGTTCCTATTGAGCTAAATATTCTCTGAGTCTCTAACGTATTTTTGTTTTTAGACCCACCATTTTGCAAATGAAACCTGGGCTGTTCAGCTATTTAACCATCTGTTATCCTCCCAAATTAGATTTTTACAATGTCGAGGATCAGTCTCAGATATGAAAATGAGCATTTAAAATTCTACTCCACAAAATCTTTCTCCTTGCGGTCATTTGATGTTATTATCAGAGGAAGTCAAGATGGAAGTCCAAGCAATCTTTTGGTTTATTGGAATATTATTTACCATGCTGCACAAATGTCCACATACAATCTGCTCATCTGCCAAAGTTTATATTTACACAGCCAAAGAGATTTCAATGTAGGTTCCTGTCTTACTCCCAATCAGACATTTTATTACTTGGTTTATCATCAGAAATAATTTTAAAAGATTAATTTGAATAATTTCTGCAGGAGATTGTCAGGCTTCTTTCTTCTTTTTTGAAAACTTATATTGTTGTCTTCTATTCCTCCATTGCTGTCTCAAAAAAACACCTCATGTGTTTTCCCATTTTTTCAATACAGAGCAGACATACAAAAAGAGAGGGAAGCATCAGTGTTGTCCAGGAGAAGGGCAGATGTTAGTAACTGTTTCAGTATGCTGTTTTGCTTTGTTTCTCATGCAATTGGAAGCATCTGCATCATCTTACTTGAATTCCATAATCCCCTTTGATAAGATTCCTCTTCCTATCTATTTTCCTTTCCCAAACTTCAAAAAAATGCTGTACCTGGAAGTTTCCCAGAGCCATCCTTCACGAGAAGATTTTTGTCATGTTGTCTTTACAGCACTAGGACTTTGGTAGCTGCTTTTCATATCATTAGTTCCTACACATCAAGTCCTGGAACTGAGGAGTTGGTTTGGCTCCTTTGGTGTTCCAAAATTATTTCTGATGACTCACTGTGATAAGAAATGGTTTGAGCCCTGCCAGCCATATCCTGCAGCAGCAGGGCTCAGGTCAGACAGCCTCCTTCAGCACTCAGAATAAAGAATTATCCAGAGGACAAAACCAAAGGACACTCAAACTTAAGTTCCTCATATTGATGGCACTGAAGAAATGCTTCAGAAAAGCATAATTTGACCATATAAGGCCAGGCAATGCCAAGATGTCAGCCTGCAGGTAGGGGTCTGTATTGGGATCAAATGATCCCTTGGCTGTGTAGCAGCATGTCTGTGACAGCCCACAGGCAGGGGCTCAGGGACAGTAAGGGTTGGTTGTGACCTCAGGGCTTCAGCAGAGAATGTCTTCTGAGGAAGCCATTGGTCAATTTGATGTATTTAAGTATTTAATGGATTCATATTAAAAAAAAAAAAAAAAAAAGAAGAAGGAAAAAGAACCTGTCAGAATCTTGGACTTTTGTCAATCTAAAGACCCAGTCCAGAGGTTACTGGGCTTGTCAAGGCTGGCAGAATAGACAGGGAAAGAGAGCTTGTTGGACAAGGTGATGTTCCAAGATCAGTTCAAATGATAAGAGATAAAATGGTACTCTAATAACATTGCTGGGAAAGCCTTATGCTGTTACCTGCTTTTGCTTTCCAAACATGGGTTTCTCATAATATTTTATAGGGCCAATTTTTGCTTTAGAATGAATTTACTATTTTGCATACCAGCCTCATTTTATCTTTCCTGTCAGACACCAGCTATAATTAAGTTCATACATTTATGTGAAAATCCTCGTGGGAATCAAAACATTTCTACTTCATGTTCTTGTGCTGATTGTTATTTGAGGATCAAACTGGGTTTTACCACTGATAATTGATCTTTCCAGGAGCTCTTTGACACAGGCAAGAGCTATCATTTAGGAACAGTGATGAATGTGAAGAATGACAGGAAGATGGACAGCACCTGTCGAGAAGAGAGGGCTGAGCTGAACTTGGAGTGCTGTCACACTGGAGAACCTCTATCTGTCTCTCTCTGTTCCTGAGCTTCCTTGCTTTGAACACGGATGCCTTTTTTGCTGTGGAGTGTTCACAACTTACCAAGAAAACCACTTCATTGACAAGTTAGGTGCTAAGGCTTTTTAGATGAAATAATAAACAGACATAGATCAAGAGGGTGATTTGATAGAGCACAGTAAAACATTTCTGCTTAGGAAAGCCATGGCGCGTTGTGACTTTTTGTGGGTTTGTTGCAGGCTGATCTTGTATTTGATGTGCAAACGCAAGGACGATGAAATTTCCATCTGGATGAAAACTGATGAATACATGCTCTGCCATGGGATGTTTCATGAGGGCTTTGTGTTAAAGGGAAAGTAGCAGATTGTAGAAAATGGAAAGTAGAACTCACATGAATAACTGTGTGTGTTTGATTCAAAGTCGTATGCCTCAGTTTATATCTTTTAAACATTTTCTAGCTTTACCTACTAACTTCAAACATCAGACTGCTAATTGTCCTACTGTGACAATTAATAACATTATTGTCATCTAACAGAGCAGGAAAGGTTCTTTTCTCCTCTTTCAGATTTTTTAAGGTACAGCAGAAACAAAATCAGGTAAACACATCTTTATAACTTTTACTGCTGGCACATATTACTACTGGAAGAATAAAAAAGAAGAAAAAAAAAGGAGTTGATTCATGTTACAAATGATCACAAGGTGAGCTTGCCAGTAAAGCTGCTCTGCAGCTAAGCTAGTAAAATAATAATGAAGACAGTAAAAATTCTCACCTAATGATTGTGGTTTGAAAGCACTGTGCTGAATGCTACTTTCAGCCATTTCCCAGCAATAGTCCTTGTGCTCTGTAACAGGCAGTCTGTGTTCTTCAAAGGCATGTTTGCATAGTGGCTGGATAAGGATAATTTGAGAGAGGCTTCTCTTTGCACTGAACAAATAGCTTCTTTGAATTACATGAGCCCAAATCACATGGTGATTCAGGATTGCACTGTGAAGGGACAACAGTGTATGGACAGATTTTTCTTTTGCCTCTTACTGGTGTTCTGGCTTTGTCCAGAGCCCTTAGACTTGGAGGTCATGGAAACCTGCCCACTGACTTTGTCTCTTTCTTTCTGTCACCTTCCTTCTAGGTCAACGTGATTTTGATTTAGCTGATGCTCTTGATCACCCAGGTGAGTAAATCTCCTATCTTTATTTTATGATGGCATTTAGACTCAATAATAAATCTTAAGTCCTTTTCCTTGAGGACTGAAATATGAAGTGGCTACTACTTAAGTTAAAGATATACAGAACTGAGAAATGCTAGATTTCAGTGTTTCTGTCATAAAATTGAAATATTCTTTACAATAAAACAACAAAATGCTTTGAAAACATATCCCTTATCTTTAGCCTCTGCTGCTGTACAAAAAGATTTCTTGAATGCAGCTTTTAACCTTCTTTTGTTAAGTTGAAAAAGTTTAAGCCGTTATTGTTTATTGGTCCCACAGATGATATAATTACCAGGAAGCCTACAGTGATCAGAAGACCAACAAGGCCTGTGCTGAGTGAGTAATGAAGACAAGGGATCATAACTGGTTTTAGATATGTAGAAACTGTCTCCCATGGGGTTCTTGATCATACCAGCTAATCTATCGTAGCTGAGATCATTTGTATGAACACTAGCTCTCTTCTGTATGTAAAGTGGTTTTTTTTGACAATTATCAATTACACATCTTTACTGCTTCCAGTAAAGCTTTAGAGCATGACTAATCAGTGATGGCATTTTCTTTCCTGAAGGAAAAAAGGCTGTGAGCAGTGAGAGAATTAAAAGTTTTTAGCTATAGTCCCAAAGATGACAAATGATTATTTCCAATAAACACTCATTATTGCTGAAAAACACAAACCCTGGACAACAACAAAACCATGCATGCATTTCTGATGAAATATTCTATGATAACATTGAGGTTTTTCAACTAAATTTCATTGAAAGAAATTACTGTCTATCAAACAAAATGCTTGAAGCAAGGTGATAAATAACATTAGTCCACACAACAACTTTAAGTCTTTTTTGGATAGACATTTCAAGAAGTCTTTAGGTACACAAGAATGGTTACATTTTCCACATGATTCTCTGGCTCACTATTTGAACAAATAATGGCAGCAATTTGTGAATGTGGCAGCTACTAAATCCTGTAATGGTTTCATTCTTCCTTCTCACTTCATTTCTCAAAGAAAACTTGTGTTTGGCCTGGATTAGAAGTGTCTGTTGTAAAGTACTGCTAAACCACTGCCCTCTACCTAGCTAACTGTCCTGACTTCCTTTAACGTCAGTGGAGAGAAATCTGCATGTCTAGGAATAGTTCATATCACTATAGATGTGGGTTTGTTCTCATCCTAATATACACATTTCAAGTAGGTTACATGATTCATGCCCTAAAAGAGTCTGTCCTCTTCACACGAGGATGCCTGTCATGTGTAAAGGTAACCTAGGGATGCCAATATCTACAGTGAAGCTGACTTAGTCAGGTGGAAGCAATTTGATTTCTCATGACTCTTAAATCTGAGATAACACCATCAGATTATTATCTGCCCTATCTGAATCAATTGCATTAATTCTTGGGAATGAAGAACTCCATGTTTTCCAGACCATTTTGGAAACTCCTTCAGCATTGAAGAAGATTTCAGAGAGTTTAAAAGCAGTTAAAACTGTGTTTTGGTTTCATTTTTTTTTGTTGTTGTTTTTTGTGGGTTTTTTTAAATAAACCATCAATGTTAAAAATCATTTACTGGATTTGGAAAGTGCAGAAAGGTGATTCAAAAGTACGTCCTAGCATCTGCCTGATGCTTCTTAATCTTGTGATTTCCTCAATGTCTCCTTCGACCAGTATCATTGAGAAATTAGTCTGGCTGAGATGATGATTTTGGTTCAGCTGAGGTTAATTACTCTACAGGCCATGTCCTCTGGGCATCATTTCCCACACACCTCTGCCTGAGTTGAAACTCTACTGTAAGAACCTCCCATCTAGTGTAACACAATTCAATACAAAAATTAATGGGAGGTGAGGTGATGTTTCTTTACAAAATCTCTAGATAACTTGATTTTACCCACTCACAGTCATCCTGCCATTGATTTAATTTAGACGTATGTTCAAACCCACATACTCATGTTCACCGAGACGTGTGTGCTTAGGTGGTCTGGTGAGTATCATGTGCAACATGGGACAAGGTATGCCAGCTACTGACTTCTTATCCTTTCTCTGTGGTTCTTGATCAGAAATGACAATCTAGTTTATGTGCAGATCTTTCGTGCCCTTTAGGAGTCATCAGCTATTATGGAGAGGTCCTTTGTGTCATAAACTTGCTTAATTCAGCATCTCTGAACCCTAGGCCAGGTTGCTGCCCACTATCTGGTTTTGCTTATTTAGGATACACAGAACTACATCTACAGTCTATTTTCTGGGTGGGCAAACAGGAAAAGTACTGTAATAGGTGATATGATGCAACCTTTCGCTTTGGAATGCCCTTCTGTTTTTCCTCTGCTGACAAGCTGTCTATGCTGTTGTCTCATCGGAGCACAAGCATGCTGGTTTTGACAGAAAAAACACATTCCTCATTTTTACTGCTGGGAAGGCTGACCTTTATAGTATGTTCTTTTAATCCTTTGCTCTGCTGGTTTTTTCTGACTCCTACAGACACACATACTTCCATTTGTATTTCACTCATATCAGCCTTAGCACTTCTGCCATAAATCTCTGTGTGAATCCTCAAGAGTAGAACCCTGCCTTTTACCTGAATTCTTCACCTCAATAATAAATTTCATCCAGTTTGCAATTTATTTCTTCTTACAGTCTTAGCATTTGACAGGTACAAGTATTTTTGAAATGTAACTCTGCTGGCCAGACACAGACAGGATTCGACACCTGACAAGAACAAACCGAGGCATGTAGTATGAATTTGATTATATTCCTGCCAGATTTCCTGGTGACATCAAAGCATTTCTGATTTGTTACTCAAATGAGACTAGATGCCGTGTAAAGGCAGCTTCCCACTCTCTCTGGGTATAAAGAAAGCAAAGTTTTGCATGGTGATGTATTTGAATGGATTTTCCTGGGTTTTGAGAATTCTGACAAAATTATAATGAAAAAGAAGATGTATTTGAGTGTCTAATTTTCTGTGCCAATAAGTATTTTTATCAAAATTCAAGTGGATTTTGTTGTCCCTTTTCCTCTGATTCATTCTGGTATTCAACATATGTAAGAAGCAAGAAAGGGATTCTTGCAGTAGTGACGACCATCTAATGTATTTCTGTCTATTACTCGGCACCATTTCAAAGCTCACCATCATTCCACACACACCCCAAAATACCACCCACATGCTCATATCCACGCCTACACCTTAGAAATTGAGTTCTCTTGTTCAGGCATCTGCAGCTCATGGATAAATTGTTTACTGGATGGAAAAGCCCATCCAGATAACAGCAAGACATGTACAGTGCTGGGGGAAGAGTCATAGTCTGTTGATCCACTGCCTAACTGCACTTGCAGACATTGAAGTGTACTTTAAAAACTTTATAGTTCAGCCAAATTAAAACAGGCTGTCACCCAGCCTCACACAGATGCGCATGATTGCTTGAAGCTAAATTTTTTATGGCACCATGACCTTTACATAAATTTGTTGGTTCAATTCTCTGCACCCAAGTGGATTTATTATTTCACAGTACTTCTTCTTGAAATGAGTATTCAGTTTTCTGCAGCTCAACAAATTAGGCATATACCAGTTTTAATCACAGACATGCATTTTAATAAATAAGTATATTTACAAGATAGGTAAATTTTAAGGTTTTTAAAAAATGAATTTTATTCACATTCCTGCAGATATATTAAAAAGGTATTGATCTTGATTCCACTATGAGATTCCTTCTGAGCCTATTTAAAGTGTGAAAAAATCTTTCCTATTTTGAGTAGAAAATACTGTATCATTTTTCAATTAATGTGTGCACAAATATTAAATTATTTTTCAAGAAAACTTTAATGTCTTAGTTGAATTTGTGGGACTGACCTGAAAAAAGTTTCTTTCCAAACATTCTGTTGTACATTTTCTGTTAAAACTAACATTTCACTTCCATCAAGAGTTGTAACTCATTTCTCTGTATTTCCTCATTTCCATTTTTAGACAATGACCTGCATTTAGGAGATGCTCTTGGTGGGGGTGAGTACTCTTCTCAAACATAATGGCTGGAGTTTTTTTATAGTCTTTTTCTGAAGTCCATCTAAAAGAGATTTCAAGACTGCAGGAGGAACGTGGTGACTGAAGTAATTACAATTGGTGAACTGCTTGTAGCTTTGCTGATCCCAAATTAGAAATATAGGAAAGAATGTTTCTAAGGTGAGCACTGACAGACATGGCATAGCTTAAGCTTGAAGCAGGCAAGCTGTTATAACATGCTATAACTTCCAGGTATTTCTATAACATTCAGACCTGACCCAGCAAGTGTTCACCATACTGAGCTGAGCTGTGTAGACATATGAAGTCCTTGACTTCGGAAATTTTTACACCACCTTTTGGTTAGTGTGTTTGGGGTACACTAAGGATGTGAAACAGTCTAGAAAGGTTCTTGCACACTGAAATTATCTAAAGTGCAGGTAGTGTTGAATCAAAGATTAAAATTCCACTTGAATCAAGTTTTCACAAAAGAAAAATCACTTCTGAGCCCATTGCACAGAATCTCTGAATTATGACTCTATCACATTAGTCTGATTTACTCATGTTTGAGTCACTGTCATACATTTTGCGTTCTTTCCCATGTCCAGGGCTTTCCGCATTCCCAGGTTCCCCTGTGGCATTTCATGCTTGTGTTTGAATGATATGTTAGTACACACTTTAAAAAGCTGAATCTAATTTTGTTTAGAATTCCCATGTTATTAATTGCATTTCTTCCTGCCTGTACTGTTTCATTCCTGCAAGATTTTAATGAGTATTTTTATGAGAGGATGGGTTTAGTATGTTGATTAAAGCAATAATGAATACCCTAAGTACCCAACTTTTCTTTCAGAGGATGGTAAACAATGTTTCTGTCATTTTTTCTTTGATCCATTTGAAGTACAGGTTCTTAATTGATACTCAAACATGGTATAATGGGATTAATCACATATAGCTCATTATCAACAGCTCTGAAGACATTTTTTCACTAGCTATGCCATAGAATGTATTTTCTCATGCTTCAAGATGACTAAGTGCAGCATCACAAAAGAAATGAGTAACAGGATCATTAGTTTTCTGGTTTTGTGCCATGGTGAGTCTTAGTTCGTTACACACAGCTCTGGAACAGAATAAGTTTCTTCTTTTGAATAGAATTAATTGGGCAAAGTCTGATTCAGCAAAGCTTTAAGACTCTACCTAAAATCCATTGACTGCAGCAGGCTACATTTGCCAGAAGTTAAGCATATATCTAAATAATTTGCTGAATCAGGACCTAAGTGTTACAAACAAACACATTATATTTAGCAGCTAGGCAAGAAGAAAACATGATAAAAGGGCTTGTATTGAAGGTGAAAGAAAGATTAAGAAGGAAAGAAAACAGTATTTATTTGTGACCTAACTGATTTATTCAGAGCTAAATTCATTGTCTGGCTATGAGAACAGTTAAATATGAGATTGAACTGGTTGGAGAGAGGACAGCAAGAAGAGACCAACTCTGTATATACAGAGAAACAGCTCTGGACATTAACTTTGGCAGCTTTTGACCTGAGTTAGCTCTTGCTAATCCAGCACCATGCATACAATTTGGAAACTACTACCAGTCATAAGACCTCCCACTCTACTTAATACATCTCTTCACAATACTTTGGCAAAAATTAAGGACAAATACGAGCATAACGTGTTAAACAACAAAGCTGAAGTCTAAGTTCATTTTGCCCTGTTCAAGAGTAGAAAATTCATCATGCTAAGTTAGATGAATTCAGCATGTTGGATGAAACTAATCTCCAGATCTCAGTAATACCTGCTGATGGCACAAGGAGAATCTGTTGCCTCCTGCCCAGCTCAGAACACCAGTTTCTCTGTTAGCTCTGCGTAACTGCACCACTGACACCTACAGTAACATACTCTTCTTCCCATCTGTCAGCATTAAACAACGTTAGCGCTTGCCGGAGATACATGAAATACTTCTCTTCAACATTTTTGTTAATTCTTCTTGTTTTAACTTTGAAAATATTCCCTTTTCATTTTATAATTAGTTTCAGCAGCTAGCTATTTGTTGATACAGTGTTGGAGACTTTTTAACTGGTGACAAGGTCCTTTTCTTAATTCACTGGAGGACAAATTCAAAATAGTTATAAAATCTCAGGGTCTCCTTCTCATTATTTACAGCTCTCATTTTTTCCTATCCAATCATCTAACAGTATTAATTATTACTAGGTGACATCCCACGACAACCTTTATATCCACCTCTCCCACCACGACCAGGAAGCTACAGTAATTCTGGTAAGAATATTTCCTCCTAAGAAAATTTAGCACTATGAGTTGTTCGCAGTAGGTATTTTGAAGAGTTTACTCTCTTATTTCTTTTTTTAATAGCTTTTATCCTTCCTTCCTTCCAAATCCCTGTAATCATTGTTCTGGACCCACTGTTTGGAAAGATGTTCTGTTGCTGCCCTAAAACTTTTCTCTCTGTCCAAAATATGGGCCATAGACTCCCAAGTGACATGAGACTAACAGTCCTCTGTTTTGCCTTTTTATTTTGGGTATATGTACACTAAACCATGCTATGATTTAAATTTGATGTCTATCCAGAGGGTATAGATAAGCCTATGTCCAAATTCACACCGAGGTGTGCAGCTGAGATGGCCCCAGGGCATATGACAGATGGGACTGGGGAGATTGATGCAAGACACAATTGCTTTTGAGTGTTGTCTCAGACACTCACTTAAACTGCAGGTGTCACGTTTATCCCAGTACCTCTATGTATCCCATATTTACTTCTCATATGATTGTAGGGGTGAGCTGTGGACAGGTGCTTATGGAGTCTCTAGTGGAAAAGAAAAAACGGACTTCCTGCTCCAGGAACCACTGGGATTTGAAATGTCCCTATTATATAAAAATTTGTGCTATTGAGAGCCCAAACCCTCAATTCCCACAGGTGACAATACAGATGCAGAACAGGTAGATACCAACAGTTTCAGTACTCCAGCTTCCAGGTGAATTTGAACAAGTGACCATTCTGTGCAAGATACCTGACCCATCCACCATATTCAAATTGGGATTTAAAAGGCCACTTACCCTTTCCTAGAACATTACAAAAAGACTGCACAAGGGAGCTGAAGGGGTTACCATTGTTCAGATAATTTTGAAACAGAAATCCTAATCTTTATCTTGCAGGTGGTTTTGATGACTCAGATCTCATTGATGGGAAGCCTTTACCACCACATGTAACAGGTAGTATTTGCCAATTCTTGCAGCTTCTCCCTAATACTTGCAACTCATAACCGTCTGGTTTTGCTTTAATAGTAATCTATTTGTCACTGAAGGTCCAGGAAAAGAGTCTGTTATTTTTATTTAGATTAGTTATCCTTTTCCACAAACGATGGCTATGAGTCTGAAACTCGAAACATATTTCTAAACATTTTGTAACTTTCTGGCATATACAGGAACACTAGGACAGTAGCTAGGACAGTTCCAAAGTAAGGAGGTCCTGCTGATAATTGAAAGCAGATGCATCAGTCCTGTGACCTTGACTTAAATTACTGATAAATCACCTGATTGTCAGGGTGTACTGGCCTCTCACTCCTTTGGGAATCGGCTTGATATAAACTGATAAGCATTACCCTTTTTTAATAAGATAATATTCTTCTCAAAAAAAAAAAAAGTCAGGAGGTTAGATGGTTATTCCTCTGTCCAGTGCACCTGTCAGTCGGGATGAGAAGGGGTGCTCTTTTCTCATAGTCCTGCCCAGCTGCCTTCTTTCACCTTCTGCAAGAAATCACACTTTACTAAATAAATACTTTGTTCTGAAAACAATATGAATGACATTTCTTGATGAAACTTCACTCTCTATTCCAGGAGAAGAGGACCATCATTTCAATCATGGAGGAAACACAGGTAGAGTAAATAATTTATTCTATAATTTGTTTCTAATACCATAAAAGAGTAAGAAAATATTAGCCTTATAAAAGTATATAATACATTAGGCTTTAAGACACCATTCTTACACCAGTTGTAACATAATTTTCAGTTTTCTGCTTAATTCTACTTACTGAATTTTCAATGTTTCACCACACAATTCTCACGTTTGGCAAAAGCACACCTTAGTAGATGATATGCTTAAGTGAAATCATTTTAGTGCCTCTGAGAAAAATCTCTCTCTTTTTCCCACAGATTCAGGATTAATAGCTGGAGTTACATCTCCTGTAATTTCTGCTTTTGTAATATTAGTTGTTGGATCAATAGCAGCCTTCTCTGCTTACAAGAACAAGAAACTTTGTTTCAAACCACAGGGTAAGACCAAATCTATTTCTCACTTTCTGAGTTGAAGTAGATGGGAATTTTACAAATAATTTCAGTGAGGGCAGATATAGGTCAGGGATGAGTGCATTTGAAAATTTTGTCTTGAACAAACTCGCTGGTCCATGAGAGGTACTGGTAATAAATATTCTTCATCAAGAACAAGTACAGGAAGCCATAATGTGCCCCTACATATATAACAGATGTATTCCACTTTATGAAGGACATTACATGATGTGAGATCTCTGCCACTGCAGAGCTGACTGACTGTCATGGCTCTATGTGTGGAAACCAGCCTATGTGGCCCAGATCAGCCTAACCTGGAGCACCTCATGTGCCCGCTGGCCTGGGTAGGCCTCCTGATCCAACCTGGGCCATATCCTCCACATGTCTTTCTTGGCTATGAGTCAAGATACCTGGTTGGATTTCCTGGCTGGCCCATCCATGAGGGTCATTTGCCATCACCGTCCCTCTATGCATGCTCATCACAGGGGAGGCAATGGCTCGGGCTGGCCTGGTGCTGCCCTTTGCTTCTGGCTCTTTAGGAACAGCCTGGCTCTTAGTTTCCATAGAGGTCAATTTAAACCTCTGTTTCACATTATTTCTTCCATAATGGGACTAATGACCAAGACATAAGTGAAATGCAGGAGATGTGTGAAAAAGTTTTGTAAGCATTTCTGAGAGATCTGTGATCCTCTGGTGTTTCAGAAAGCCTCAGCCTGGGGGTGCCATGGTGGGCAGCAGGGAAAGGCTTGGGAAGGGTTACACAGGGCAGATCCAGCCGGAGCATGGCCTGAGATGCACTGGGGAGACTGGTCATGGCTGAGAGGGCCATTTGTGCCCTCAGGGTCCTGATAGTTACTTATTTTCCTCTGTTTCTATGGAGTGTAACTATAGCACCAGGTCAGTGATCACATGGACCTCTGGAGATAGGGAGTGAGACAAATTAGGAAAGCTTCTATACATCTCTGAGGATACAAGGTTCCCATATGCTGCTTCAAAAAGACTGGAAGAAAAAACAAGCCCAAAAAACCTTTCAAAGGGCATCTGTGGTGTAAATACTGACTGTTCATTCTTTATTTTTCAGGTGGGGCTACAGTGTAAACTGCTGAAAGAAGAGTTGCCCTCTGATCACAAGCTCTTTCAGCTGGTGACATTCAACCCATAGATCTGACAATTTTTTCCTATTTTATCATTCTAACAAAAGAAAATCGTCTTCCAATTAATGTTTTGTTGAGACACTAAAATGTTGGTCTCTTTTACCTGACATCACTCTTTCACCTTGAGCTTTACTTCATCAAAAACGTGCTTAAAACATGCAGGGATGCTACTGAACTATCCAACCTGCATTCATAAAGGCTTGGATACACATTTTGATTCAGAAGTTATTTGAAACAACAAAGAAATCAAATGTAATCTAAGCTGAAAATAGGGAGATTTTTGTTTGTGAGTATTTAAGTCATCAGACAATTTTTTGGGCCCTGTTTCCAAAATTAACTTAACCCTTTCAAAATACTTCATCCTTTTGATAGAATAGAAAGTTGCTATTTCCACTCATATATGTTGGGTTTCTGCACTGTCTATGGCGTTCAAGGAAAATTTAAAGCTCTATAACGGATAAAGAATTTTAATGCCTTTACTTTGTATTCATGTCTGACTTCTAGCAAGGTGAAAGGAGCTATATACATAGAAAATTCACTCTTAATTCTAAAATACAGTCTGAAAAGAATATGTACATTGATGAACCACTGTTTAAAAAAAAAAAGAGAAGAACACATGCTGATTTTCTTTATTTATTTATTTATTATGGAACTGGTGTTTAGTTCTTCTCAGGAACTGGAATTTAATGTAAATTTTGCTTTTCTTCTTGAAAACTTAGGTCCTGTTGTAAGAGCCTTTAAAGGCCTTAATCTGCCAGGCTGGGTTTTTTGTTTTTTTTAGGAATCATATTATTCATAAGTTCCGTCAAGAGAAAATAGATAAAAAGTTTTCAGAATCATTTAGAAAGAGTCTGTGACACTTTGTTCTATAAAATATACGTTCACAAACTTCACGCATGTGGGGAGGTAGGGTTTATCCATTTTTGCTAGTAAGGCTGTTTCATCCTTTTGCTTGTTCCCCACCCACCTTGCTGTCCTAGCAAACATCTTTATGTAGACAAATCTATCCTCAAAAACTAACACTTTTCCAGTCTCCCTGCCTCCATTTAGCTGACTCAAAACACTAGGAAATGAATGAAATGCAGATGAAAGCTAGCAAAACTAGTAGCTTACTCACATAGTTCTGCAATACCATTTTAGCTATCTTTTTAGAGTGTAGGAGAAATCTATGTGGTTTTCTCTTCATTTTATGTGGAAGCGTGCTTTTTTTTTTCCAAAATTCCAAGGAGATGGAAGTAAACACAATTACGGGTTTATTAAACTGTTGAAAGGCATCAACTGAAAAAAAGGTATTCTTTTAATAAAATACCATTCTATCTGAATTACATTTGAAACAGGTATCTACCAGATGCTGAGATTACCATAATCTGTTTTGATCCTGAAAATAAGAAATGATAATGTTCATCAGTTTAAATATGGAAACACCTTGACAATACATAAACGAATGAGCTTATGTGTGGTAACATATTTTTAATATGGTTTCCAATGACACTTGATATTTAAAATACTAATTTTCCATGTTGATTGTTAAAACAGATGGATGTGCAATTTTGCCACGTAAAGATTTGATTAATGAAATGTAAAAATATTTTGTGGTTAACGCTTCAGTTGTTTATTTAACAGTAAAAATATATATTTTGCTTCTTTATCTTGAAAAGTTTCAATAAACACTTACTGTGTTTAACTAAGATGATCTGACTTTTATTTGTTTTGCCTGTTCCTTTCTGGGATATATGCTGGATGATACCTTTTAGACACAAATTCATTTATGTCTTGCTAGGGAAAAGAATGAAAGGATTCAAATAAAAGGCATTAAGGGAAAAAAAAAATCCCACCATCTTAAGAATCCTTTTTTTAAATTATCTTTTAAAAAATTATTTTTAATTATTTAATATTATTTTATTATTTTAGTAATGATGTTACTATTATTATTTCAGATAATTGTGGGTTTATGTAGAAAGGTCTAACATATTTAGGAAGGAAGGAATATAAACTAGCTATTATTAGAACAGCAGAGCTCTAGCTTGCATTATTGTCTCTGACATTTTGAGTCTATTATATTGTGAAATAGTTGCACATGAAACAGAAAATCGTCTACATGTAGACACTGCTTTTATTACCAAGAAAATGCTTTTGTTGATTGTATGTCCCCCAGCTGCCAGTAAAAATGTCTACAATCTTGCTATTCATAGGGACATTTTTTAACTGACCTATGTAGGCAGATGACGACCCCACTTCCTGAGAATTTTGCTTCTCCAGGGTAAATAAAACTTCATTTCCTATGCATCTATGTTCTTCCTTCCTTAAACACCTCTGCCAGGTGAACCTTTAGGATACTCCCAGTGTGTGTGAGACAAAATGCAGCAGCTTGGAGTGACCACTTGCAAATTGTTGGAGATAAAGTTTTAATTTTCAAAGATCTGTGTATTTTCTTCAGTGGCACATAGTCTTAAATTGCTGTCCTCTGCTAAGCAGTGACAAATGCTCACAAAACTGTTTGACTCATAGATGCCTCTACTCAACAAGGTGAGCCTTAAAAAACTAACTTGCAGAGACACACTGTGTGAATCTGTGTATATATATGTATGAAAATCTCTGTAGCCCTTGGAAGAGCACAAGCTCTCCAAAAATATCTCTTTATCTGGGTGACATGTTACCAGACTCGATGTACCCGTCCGTTGGGGTTATGGTATCCACAGAAAAGTTACAAAGCAGGCTCCCTTAACTCGTGGTGAATCCCATGTATCTAGGTTACCGTGCGCCACCCTGCAGTCACCCTTCTCGTCCTCAAATACCCTTTTTTCCACACTGCCATCTTCACCATCAAGGTGCTGATGATTTCCCCAACGGCCTGCACGGTAGAGTCTCCCCCAGCATTTCATCCTTGCCCTCCCTCCCTGCACAGGTACGTATGTGTGTAGAAGCTGTGTTGCAGAGAGGTGTATGGGGTGCGGATGACGCGCGGGTGGTGGGACGCGGCCCACACGCCCCCCGTTCCCTCAGTCCCCCGCAGGCCGCAACTCCCCGCGCCGGCGGCAGGCCAGGCGCTCCTCCGTCCCTTCTACAGGGATTACTCTTCACTTCGGTGTCGGCCGGAAGCGCGGCGCAGCCCCGCTGGGATCGGCTGGCGTCCCTCGCCCGGGAGCCTGGAAAAGACGGTGGTAGTGCGGGGGCCCCTCTTCTTCCCGAGCGCCCAGCGGGTACAGGGCAGGCAGCCTGCCGGACCGCTGTCCCAAGAGGAGCCTCCTGAAGGAGGATCTCTGGAAGACTCGCTGAAACCCACAGCCCCCGGGAGCAGCTCAGGGGACGGGACGGGACGGGAGGGAAAGGAAGGAAGCCGAAGGTCCCCCCCAATCCCCACCATGACGAGACACTCCGCGGGGCGCCGCCACCCGCGCCGGGCAGGCGGAGTGGGCGCTGCCGCGTGGCGGCCAATGAGGCGGGAGCGCCGCGCCGCAGTGAGGAGCTGCCGCCGCGCGTCGAGGGGCGCCGCGCGTGGGGGCGCCGGGTGCGTGGGGGCGCCGGGTGCATGGTGCAAGCGGGCGGCGTCAGGACGGGGCGCTGCGGGGGCGCACGGTGGGACAGGAGCCGAGAGGAAGATGGCCCCTTCTCAGTAAAGCCAGCGCCGGGAACGGCGGGGCGGGCTAGGTCGTGCCAACCCTCCCAAATGGCCTCTGCCTCTAATGCCACTTCGCTGCTGTTGCTGCTGCTGCGCAAGACTCCTTGCGAATATAATTCACCTACCACTGTCTTCAGCAGGAAAGAGGCTAATCCCATTTTGCCGGGATTTACCGGGCCCGCCGCGAGCAGGTGAGGCGGCGGCAGCGGTCGGCGCCCTGGGCCTGAGCCGTGCCCCTGCCCCTGTCACCTGCCCAACTGGACCCGCCTGCCGCAGGATGTCCGGTGAGTACCCCGGGCTCGATGGAGGGGGGGTGCCGTCGCGTTTCGCAGCATTCGCGCCTCGCCCATGTTTAGCGGCCTCTCGAGGATGGTAGGGCGGCGCAGGAGGGCAGGCCGCTCCCCCCCGGCGCTTTCCACCTCCTCCCACCCCGCTGAGGGCAAGGGTCTCTGCAGTTTCGTTATCAGAAGGGTAATGTGCTGTAGTTAGCAGGCTCAGAGTAGGGTTTAAACTGTTCGACTGGATGAAAGAGCTAAACTGATTTATGCATTCTGCCTGTGCGTCCAGGTTGGCCTCTGTGTGCTTTCCTGCTAGGTGTGTGGGGTGACAGGTCAGGGTGGGCTTCCTCAGGCTGAGGCACGTTCAGAGAAACCTTTCTCCCATCCTATCTTACTTAGCAGCAGCATTGTTTTATTCCGTTATCTGTAAAGCCATGAGGAACTAGTTTAGGGCTAACAGCATGAGGCACGTGCAGGTACTGTTTTGTAACTTGATTGGGCTCTCAAAACTGATGAAGAAGTTGATTGGCAGTCCCCCAAAGTCAGGTTGGTTGAACAATGTGAAGGGTGTCACTTGATTGGGCATTTGGCATGGAGGACCCTGAGTTTGAATTAATGTATATTGGTACCTCAGCACTGGGGGAAGAAGCAGAAAGGGACTCTGTCTATTAAATAGTTGGAAAGATTGTGGTTTGTTTTGAGTTTTTTTTTGAAAGGCAGTTGAAAGACTGGAAACTTGCTATGTAACTTGCTATGTGTCAGGTCCTCTGCTGTCTCTGGATAGTTTAAGCAATGATTACTATTTTTTTTTTTCAAACTGGTATGTTGCTGGTTTTGGGTTCTATGTATTATGGTTATTTCTATGTTGTTATTGATATTGTTACATTTGATTATTCTGTCTGTTGACTAACAAAATTGCAGCATCTTGAAGCAGAATGTAACTTAACTTTCTTAACTGAAAGGTATATGATAAAGGCTACATAAAATGAGAAACAAGTCCAAGGTAACAGTTATCCTGTCTACTAAAATTCAGTATTGTTTTAATAAAGACTAAGAGATAAACTGGTTTTGGATCAGGTGGAAATCCATTAGACCAAGAGAAATACTGCATGCTGTCAAATGTCAATTTATAGTCCCTCTTAGAAAAGTCTGAGTAGTGTTGATTGTGCCACCTTCATCAGTAATATAATGTTTCTGCTATTGACTGCCAATGGAGGAAGTAGGGGAATTAAAATAGCCAGCTGTCACCTGTTTACATGGGCATGAACTGCCTCTTTACTAAAAACTTTCATGGTAAATTCTGATAGTCTGACCTAAGTTATTGTCTGGCATCTTCGCTGCTTTTAAGGTTCTGGGTGTCAGATGAAGCAGAGCTTTCTGTTCCAAATGCTTCTGATACGGTTGTGCTAGGTCAGAGAAGTGAAAAGGCCTGTGGCTTTATCTTTTCAGTAGTCTAACACAGCTTCACTGAGATGTGCTTCTGGAGGAGGATGCATAGAGGACTATGTGTGAGAGGGGGGAGTAACAAAATTGTTGTTAGAAAACATGATGCAATTTAGAGCTATATTACATCATTGTTGCTCAGGATTTCAGAAAGGTGCTTTGGGCTCAGCGAGTGCAGGTCCAGCCTGTCTGTCCTGCAGATTGTGTCTGAAGTAGAAGGGGGGAGGTGAAGAAAGACCAACAGATGGTACCAAGTGGCAGTATATACCGGGGAACTAATCAGCCTGTTGGAGGCTTTTAGCTGTTGATTTATCTGCTCTCATTTTTATGCATGAGATGACAATGTGTTATTTAGAGTATGTTCACGGGAAAGTTGTAGCATATGAGTTTCTGGTTTCCTATTGCCATTATGTATTGGGCAACTTCAGTTGTTACTCTAAGAGCCACAGGTGGAGCACATTTATCCTTTCTCTGTCTGTCATAAGAAAGACTGAAATATATTTTGGAAGCTATATCTAGTGGATTAGGGAAAAAACCCTTACTCTGCTTAAAGTTGTCTTGATGCTGGCAGGTGCATATGGTTCATTCAGTGTGAGCCACTCCCGATTCTCAGTGAGGACCTGCCATTTTTTCATCCCCTCTCTCTTTTTTCTTTGAACATCAAAGCAAAAACCACCCTGTCTGCTTGCTGGTGGGCATTCTAAGTAAGGCTTTTAGCTGCCCTGGAACTGTCTTTCAGGCCTGTTGAAGACATTTGCTTCTGGCAGTGTCAGAGGTATTGTTGCTATGAGTTAGTAGCACAAGAAGTTGGTGATCTTGACTAAAAAACGAATAAGTTTCATGTAAAATCACCCTGACTGTTATGCATGATGGTGCATTTGACACTTAAAAAAAATGAACAGTTGAAGTAAATTTTAAATACCTCCACCTTTGGCTTTCAAACTTAAAAGATCAAATCTTTTTCAGCTTAAAGCCTCTGAGTGAAACCCTGTGCACATTAGATTTAATGCAGAGCTGTCCTTGATTTCAGTTAAATGGGAGTTTTCAGGTCAATGATTTACTTTCACAAGTTTATGTGAAAGTCTGATCCTTAGTGTTTAGCTATAAAAAATAAACCATTTACTTATAGGGACAATGTTCCAAAGAGCATAAACAAGGCAAGACAAGTAATGGTTCTTACTTGAAAACAGAGATTACACAAATCATAGAAAAAATAGTGATAAATTTGATTTTAAACCCCCTATGGATCCTTAACAGATTAGTGATACCTCTGTATGACTTCAAAAAGGTAGAACATGCGTCTGTCTTTGCACTAGAAATATTTTGATGTTGCATGGCATCAACCAATAGTTTGATTATGTATTTAATTATCTCTGTAATTATTCAGTCTATTAAGAAGGCCATCCCGTGTATCCTATATGTAATTTGCGAAACAGACAATTGGATTCTTCTCTGCATGATGTATTAACAAAGAGTTTCTTAGAAGCTGTTTTTCTTTGACGGTTTACTTCCTTGTAGTTCTGACCACAGCTTTTGCCTCAAAGGTACAGGGCATGAAAGCATATGTAGGATGTGGTAATTTGCCATACCAGCTTGCCAGACTGTTTGATGAGTAGCTTATGTATTTTTAGATGTATTACTTAAGTAAAGATTCTGTAGCTAAAAGAATTTGCAGAAGCAGTAAGAAGCTTAAGTGTTCAGTTTTGTGGTTATTATTTAAACCAGCATTTTAATATTTAAACTCCCCCTCATTTCACAGTTTACTTTTTGTATGAACTTACCTCCCACATTCCTCTCAGTAGTTGTTTTATTACCTTTATTTGGCTGAAGATGCTTAACACAAAAGTGCTTTTCTTTGTTGCCTCTTTGTCTTTTGAGAATAATTTCATTGCTAAAGTAAGTCTTCATGTTTTTATGGTTTTTGTGTTGTTTTCTGCTTATATTTATTCATTTAAACTTTTGGAAAATTGCAATGGGAGAAGTTTACTTCCACAGCTGTCCTTTTAAAGCACTCTGTGTGAGCTACTCCTTACTCATTATTTTCTGGAACACTCATAACTCGCTTGAGCTGTTATAATAATGGGAGACTTGAAAGATCCTTTTTTCATTTTCTTCTTCTGGAAATTGTGATTGAAAATGTTTTTGGAGTTTGTTTAGCTGAGGGATCTGCAAACTCTTTTAAGTTTGGATGCATGATTCAATTTTTTTTTGCCAAGTTTTACACTATGAGGATTCTCCTGAAGTTCAGGGATCTGTTGCAATGTCAGCTAACATAAGGTGTATGTACTTCATTCAAATTCAGGTCTGACTGGAGATGAATGAAAGGTAGAGCAAAAAGGGGAGGACAGAGCAGCACACCAGTGAATCTGTGCTTTGCTCTGGTTTTGGAGGACATGAAAGATGCTTGTCACTAGCACCATTCATACTTCATTGCATACTTCATGTTAAGTTAAAAGTTTGAAATTGCGCATTTTCACAGCCGCTGGCTGAGGCAGCCATGAGGTCATTTCTTGGGTTCTTTGCAACTAGTTCTGTGAGATTCTTTCCTAGTGTCTCTCACAGAGCCTGGAAACTGTATGACAGGGTGTTTATGTTGTTGTTATTGTTTCGTTGTTTTAATTTATTTAACATAATTGCTTGTCCCTTAAGATGATGGTGGTTTTAAACAAGTTGTTCAACGCAGTATTTATTGAAGCTCTGTACAGCAGAATGGAATTTCCCGCATCTCTGTGACCAACTCGTCTTGGTCTGGTTAATTTTGCAGCCTAGAAAGCTGAGGTCTCCCTTCAGCTCTGAGGATGCACTTCACCTTACTGAACTGTAGGTTCTGTCTCCACCCAGGAGAACCCTGATAGCAGTGGCTCTGTTAGAGGGCAGAGTGGAAGAAGCAGCCCCTGGTGATACTGCCACAGGCCTGTCCTGTCTGTACAAAGTACATTGTGTCTGCTCTTGTGCAGGAATGTAACTTACTTTGTTTGTTGCAACTTTTTCCCCATGTGTTTTTTGACAATGAAGAGCACAATTTTCTTGGAATTACTCGAGATAGGGATCCTTAGCTTCTCGGAGGTATCTCAGCAGCATTTTCTATGCATTTCTTCAGCCACCTCCAGAGCAAAGAGTAATTATTACCTGTTGGGTTGATCCAGTGAGGTTACGGAATGAAGGATGTTTCTGGCTAATACTTAACATCCTGTTTTTTTTCTTTTGCTTTTATCACTGTATAAACAGAAATGTTTTCCTTATCAGTTGTATTATACTATGTTAGTTAAATGTAAAATCTAAATATTTACATATTGACTTTTTTGATTGACATTATATTTAGACAACAAAACTTAGGGAATTATTTGTTTAAGGCTACTCCAAAACCTTGGTACCTGTTATTATGTAAATTGGGCAAACAAAAAATAACAACATTCAGAAACCTAAATTCTGCAGTTGCATTCACTGGATTTTCTCTTCAGTTATGTCTTCTGGGGGAGTTTGGGAGAGAAAATTGCTTATCACAAGGACTGCAGATTGCTATAAGCTGCAGCCTGATGGTTAGCTGGAGGAAGAAGGAACCTGCTTAAAGAGCTTATGTTAAAGCTGTAAAGTGACTCTTCTGAATATTTACTCACAGTAACAGATCAAGCCTTTGTGACCCTTGCTACCGATGATGTGTACTGTCAAGGTGCTCTGGTTCTCGGACAGTCATTGAGGAACCATACAACATCTAGAAAACTGGTAGTGCTAATTACACCAGAGGTTTCCAGTGGGATGAGGTAAGTATTCATGCATTTTTGGAAGAATAAACAACAGTGTGAAAGATTTTAATAGGCTTCCTGTGGATTTCACAGTGTTATGTCTAGAAATTCCCCCTTGAGTAGCGATTTCTGAGAAGAGTCCCAAATAACATCCATGATAAGATTGTAAACCTAATAAGAATTCACTTACAGATGTAGACCTTGTGGCTGACAGTTGTCTTAAATTTATAATTGGGAACATAAGCTGAAAGTTTGTAAAGTAAGTTTTTGGTGTCCTGCTTTCGATCCGAAATAAAATCACTACTGTTTTTTTACCCAAGTGTTTGTTTTTTAGAAAGAGCAAGATACATAATTACCTGTGTCATCATAACTCTCCAAAAACCTTAGGGGCTTGGTTTCAGATGAATAATCTTCTTAAAGTATTGCTGCACAACCTATCATAAGAAACTAGTTTATTTTCCCCTCTTTTTATTAATAAAAAATCACTTCCCAAATTGAGTTGTGACATACAGACACCACAGAACTGTGTGTACAGAAATCTCATGAGATCTCTTGAACTCAAGCCCTGTTGTTTGTAGGACTGTGTTGCTTCTTAGAAGGAACACAGCATGCCAGAGCTATTTACAATGTTAGTTCTACTGTGGCTTAGGAAGAACTCTAGATTTATATATGCCATGTGGAAGTATTTCCAATGCTTTTGCCTCAAGAAACATATTTTCCCATTTTTGCTGTGATTAGATATACAGACTTCTGTTTTTACAGATATTTTAAAGTATGGATTTTGTCAGAACACTATAACCTTTCATCTCCATTCAGTGGGGGGAAAAGATCTATAATGTATTTTTTATTCAAGAGTAGCACCTTTTTAAAAGTACATCAATGAACTATGTTTATGAAAATCTGTAGCTACTCTTAGTTCTTTCCCAGTTAACTCCTGTCCCTTGAAGATCAGCCAGGGAGAAGCTAATGACTCTAAAATGTAGGTTATCACCACAGGGTTTTTTCTATGTTTGACATCTAGGACTTTGTAGTTAGTAGTGTAATGTAACTAAATAAGCTGTGCTTAAAAGACTCTTTTCTTGTGTCTTGAAGGGAGATTACATACTTTGGTATTGCCTATAAAATTCACATGAGAAATATGCACAGAAAAAAGATGTCTTCCTAAAAGTCTCATTTGAGAGGATTTGTAGTAGTGAGCAAGTATATATTGTCTGTTTTAAAAGATGAAGTTTTGAATTTGTGTGTACTTGAGCATAATAGGTGCAAAGGACTGTGCTGCCAGTGCAATGTACAGGGTACACCATATGGTGATGTCCATCCTGCACAGTTATGTATGAAGAAACCTACTTCAAATTCTGTTGGTGCTTCTATAGGAGGTTAAGTAAAGTAAGGATTGGTTTCTCCTCCTTACAGCACCTGTAGCTCTTGAGTTTGTCTCCACATAATGGAAGAGACCATGGTTGAAGGCCTGATGGACAGCTGTCACTTCAGCACACTGATTGCAAGGCCTTTTCACTTCTGACTTCTCATTTTAACCAATCGGTCTAATCTTTGTTACTGTCATCATCACATGGTACTGTGTGTTGCTGTTTTCATGACAGAAGTGACCTCACATGAAGATCTGTAAATTCCCTTCTTTCTCTCCACTGCTTGCTCTGGTAGGTCTGTCCTCCACAGTGTGTTTGACGAAGTCATTGAGGTGGATGTGCTGGACAGTGCTGACTCAGTCCATTTATCTGTGATGCAGAGGCCAGAGCTGGGTGTAACCTTCACTAAGCTTCACTGTTGGACTCTTACTCATTATAGCAAATGTGTCTTCATGGATGCTGACACTTTGGTGAGTGGAGTTGGAACCATGGAAATGTTATGTCTGTCTTAAAGAGCTACTCAGAGTGTGGGGTGTTTCCTTGTCAGGCAGCCTGCTGGCCTGTGGAGTGACCTGAACTACTGGTAGTCACAAGGCTGGAGGAGATCACAGAATCACACAGAATCACAGAATGGTAGGGGCTGGAAGGGACCTATAGAGATCATCTAGCCCAACCTTCCTGCTAAAGCAGGTTCATGATTTTGGATCTATTTCTAATAATATTATATATAGAACCTTGGAGGTTTTTTGGTATATATGAAAAGCAGCACATTTTTGGTTAATGCTTACAGTTTTCCCCACTGCATAGAAATAAATCCTGTTTTCAGAGTAACCTCAGGACTGTCCTCAAAACACCTCACAAACGCACTCTATGAAAATGGGTTTCTGAAAAATGTTTTAAATAGATCTCTGTCATCTACTTTCATTCCGAATATTCTGGTGAGGAAGGCAGGCCAGCTTTAAAATGGAGAAAAACAAGAATATAGCCACAGAAATATATATATATATATTTAAATATATTTTTTTGAGATATAGAGATTAAAATAGCCATAATTTTGATAGGGAAAATAATGTGTCGGTCTTCCCCTGCACTTACATGGCTCATTTCAGAAGACTGGGATGCATTTTAATTTATTAGGATTATATTGGAATTAGAAACTAAATGACATTCTTCTTTTCAGGGGTGATGTGGGAAAGCTGATGATTTCCTGCTTTACATTAGAGGAAGAAGGCAAATATTTGGTTTTGGTTTAAAATCAATGGTATAATCTTTCTCCTAAAAAAATTTTTCTGCTGCTTTTCACAGAAGCACAGTTGTGGGTAGAGTCTAGACTTTTAGTGACTGCATGACTATCTTTCTACCAACTTTGAAAGTGACCTTGGATGTAACCTGATTGATTTTTCCCACTTCTTTGTGAAGCTTAAAAGCCAAAGCCAAACCAAACCTCCGATTTTAAGTTAGATTAGAAAACTGGTAACAAGAGATAGTTTTTCTGCTAGTTCTTTGCTCTGGAGGTGGTGAGACACTGGAACAGATTACCCAGCGAGGCTGTGGATGCCTCATGTCAGGAAGTGTTCAGGGCCAGGCTGAATGGGGCTTTGAGCAGCCTGGTTGAGTGGAACAATCTTTAAGGTCCCTTCCAACCCAACTGTTCTGTGGTTCTATTAGTCAGTCTGTTGCTAATTCAAATTGTTTGGATTCACAGCTTTCATTCAGCTCTGTTGCAGTTACTGAGAATAGTGGACTCTGGGGAGGTGAGCTAAGGAAGAAATAAATTGTGTCTTTTCATGGTACGTTATGGTATTCGGCTTTCTGGAGCATCTCCAAGGTTCAGGAAGCAATTTCACAGAGTTTATACTTTTTCTCGAGAGATCGTGGAGAACCACAATCAGTGTTACCTTATTATAGTAAAAATAGAGGTTTTCACCTCTAGCATGTTTTGCATTGCCACTGCTTCTCTGCTCTGCAAACTATATAGTTGTCCAAACTAGCAATTTGCTCTGTTTGTACTGATTTAGTTGCTCATGTTCTAGAAAAGCATTTGCTCTAACTTTTTTTCTTTTTTATTCTCTCTCTCTAAGGTGCTTTGCAATGTTGATGAACTGTTTGATAGAGAAGAGTTTTCAGCAGCCCCTGATTCTGGCTGGCCTGACTGCTTTAACAGTGGTGTATTTGTGTTCCGACCTTCTTTGAAAACTTACAACCTACTGCTGCAGTTTGCTGCTGAACATGGCAGCTTTGATGGTAAGGGTCAAGGCAGAAGGGATGAAGTGCAAGACATTAGATTGCTTGTCAGCAAGCTCTTTTTCCATAGCTTTCTGGCAGCATGGAGGGAGGCAGGAGTTCTCTGTACTTTAGGTAGTTGTGCCTCTGCAAAAATGTAAGGTGCAGACCTTTGCCTCTGAAACTGTATTTAAAACCCTTTGACTTAATTGTGGACTGTGCTTCCCAGAAAGACATTGTGTCTGAGCCTTCCTCAGTAAGTTTTAATTTTGCTGTCTGGTTTAGGAGAGAGAAATACAGCTGATCTTCAGTCTTCTGCTCTGAGGGAGACCAAAACCCTCTCCTACTCCTTTCCTCATATATTACAATAGGACTCCATTTACACTGAACTTGCATCAGAGTGGATCAGGTATTATTCACTTCTACCTGCTCACATAACCGTATTGTCAAGTCCAAGTTGCAGTCCCATGAACACACCAGTCTCACTCCCATCCTTGGATGTGAAATTTTTACATAAATGTGAGCACAATCATAAATATGGTGATACTGTTTTCTATATTCTTTAGGGGGTGATCAAGGCTTGTTGAACAGCTTCTTCAGCAATTGGGCAACAGCAGATATTGGCAAACACTTACCTTTCCTCTATAACTTAAGCAGCAGTGCTGTATACACCTATGTTCCTGCTTTCAATCAGTAAGTGGTAACAAGACCTGACTGACTGTAAACTTCAGTAGTTTGTTCACAAACATTCTATTGTAAGAGAGAATAATAATAGCATATTCTGTTGATTATAAATTACAGCAGTCAGAAATAGGGTTATGTAAAATTCATGCAGTAGAAGCTCAAATGCAAGATGAATGTCTCCAGTCTGGACACAGAGTCCCCGAGTTGGCTACATTGTCTTGTCCATTGTTTCAGAGAAACTTTTCTTGTATCTGAAAAGACATAGATAACTTTAGCATTAGGTTCTGACATCTTTGCTTTTAATGTTTTTTCCTTCTTTTCCAGTCAGTTTTATGGGAAACAGTTGTTTGATTGTTGGGTTATTAATTTTTTTTTTTTTAAATCATTGCTTAGTTTCTCTGTGAAATAAAATTTGTGCTAGCAATTATATGACTTCAGACGATGAAGTTAGGAAACTTTTCTGGCAGAAGGCTTGTTGGATTTACGTTGTCATGAGTTACTCCTCCAGTTGCACAAAATGCTCTTACTGGAAGGTGAACTTCGGATGATATCTTTATTAGTAATTTTTAATATGTAATAAGCATTTTTTTTTTATTCAGTGTTTGAAATGATGTTTATTTGTGTGTAAACAGAGTAAGCAGGAAAACTGGAAATGCTGCTGCAAGAGGCTGTCATTTTCTTTCATGATCTACTGGAACTGGTATCTGGAAGCAAATGGCAATGCAGCCTCTTGGTTTCTCTATGCCCGACGAGATACTTTAAATTGATAAGATTAAAAAAATACTAAATACACACTCACACTGAAAGTGTTGCTGTGGCAAAATGTGGAAATTACCTCACTAGTGAGAGTAGGCATGCTTCTTTAGCAGTTTATAAAGGCTAAAAAATATATATCTTTAATGTATAGACTTGTATGCTTAATCTTCCCAGTTTTGGTAGAGATGCCAAAGTTATACACTTCTTGGGATCAACAAAGCCCTGGAACTACAAATACAACCTTCAAACAAAGAGAGTTATGCAGGATGCCACCACTTCTGGATCTTTTCATCAGCTGTCATTTCTTGCCCTCTGGTGGAATATATACAGTGCCAGTATCTTGCCTTTGTTAAAACTTCAAGAGATGGAAGAGTCAGAATCGGAGGAATGCAAGGTAACTAATAGGGAAGTAGTGGGAATATGCTAGAATCACCACAAAAATTCTGATGGATATGTTTTTGCTAGAGGAAGAAATTACAGGAAAATACATCTTATTTGTTGATTACACTGATTATTTCTAGATGCATTTAAGCTAGCACTTTAGGAAGGATTTTCGGTACTGTGGGCTTTGCAGAGCTTTTCCCCAGCCCCCTTCTTAATTGATGAAGAGTTTGTATGAAAATGTATGTGTATAGATTCTGAAAATTAAACATAAGGTATGATACAAATTAGCCAGAGAAGGTGATAATCTGGCTGTGAAAACAACATACTTTTAGAGATAGGTTGATGTAGACCATCAAACTAGCTCTTGAACTATAGTAAAATCTACCTTTTCAGAATTGCATTATAACTTGTTTTATGAGGGCCATAACAGATAAATCGGATTTGCAAAGGCAGTGTGAATTGCATTTAGTGTCTTATATTGAGTACTTGTATGTCTTCAAGCATTTACTGAGCTTTTCACACATTTTTTTTGTCAAAAGTACGGCAGTAATGCATGGTTTCCATGAATAGAAAAAAAACCTGTTGATAAAGAGGTGATTTATTGGAGACCAACAGCATAAAATAACGAGTAGGAGAAATATGATTTTTAATTTTGTATCCTGACATGACAATTTAGATAACTTTTATTCATATGTAAATGTGTTCAATTTGTTTTTTCTTTAATATTAGACCATTACCATCATTAAACTAATTGCATAGTCCCATAAGATTGGCTGGACAACTGCCACCACGCCTCAGGAATTCGATTCTTTAGACTTAGGACAAATTCTTTAGAAAAGGAAGGAATGGGTAGCTTTTGATCTCATTCTTTAACATTCTTTAAGAAATTATGCAGTAAATAAATACTTTAGTCACTGCAACATAGATGGGGGAATACCTGTTAGATTTACGTCCTGGTAGTGCTGCCATACTTAAAGTGCAAAATCTGAACTTCAACATCCACCAATCCAGGACCACAAACTTAGTTAGTTAATTTATTCCTTTAATCCTGAGATCCCTGTAAGGAAGTGATACTGTTGTAAATGAGATAGTAATATTGACAAAATTGTGTTTCAGTGGTGAGATGTTCTTGTTTTTGTTAGCACGCTTTCAAGGGAGTTGAAATTACACTGAAAAAGGTCAATCCTTACATGGCCAATTCGCCGCAAATGCCTGTGCTTCCAGAGCACACACATGAAGTGTATCCCACAGCGTGTTCACCTGAGGAACCCGCTTTCAAAGCTGTGAGTATGTTGTATACGACCATATACAGTAGCAAAGTAAAGTGATACACTAGAAAGAGATTTTTTAAATTATGCTTCTGATCTGGAAGATTATCTCTTCTTCCATTTAGCTGTAGCTGTTGAATTTTCTTGCTAGCATCAGAAACAGTCTGAAGAGTATCTATTTTCTTTAATCTGTAGTCTTGCATAGATGATTGTGTCTGGAGGTTGAAAAAGTTTGCATTGAATTTTCTGAAAAGATTACTTACTGAAAGTTGTTAAGTACTTTAGAAAGGGTGTTATTTTAAAAAATTCTGTTACTAAATTAATCTTTTGCATATTAATACTCTTGTTAATATTTTTAAAACTAGAATCCTGTATCGTTCCTCTCTAGATTGTTTTTTTCCCCATGAGTGTTGATGTGGAAAAATGTTCCTCAGATTTTTGTGATTTGAGCAACAAGGAGTATCTTAAAAGAACACTGAGAATCATTGTATGGGTCCTGGATCCTTTATCACTCTTCTTGTATTTGGGGGTTTTTATTGCACTGACTCCCCTTATTTAATGCAGGAATTGATTTGGCTATAACAACTCAGTGTTTCTGCACCTGTAAGTCATTATGCATTGTATGATATGATGTAGCCATGCTACAGGAAAGTACAACTGGGAGAAAATCAAATTAATGTTCTAATGTCATTTGCTATTGTAACTTGTGGTTTACTCTCTAGTTAGATGAAAACAGTTTTTATTATATCCAGTGCTTCATCTCTTTAGACAATAGTTACTCCATAAAATAAAACTGTAGTTTTCCTTCCTTTCTTTTCCACCCTGAGTGTGGAGAGGGTGAAGGAAAATTGCAAACATTCCAGCTCCATAAATTATTTTTATTTTCAGAAGTTGTTATATCTTGTGTGTCTCATACATCTGACTCATCTGAAATGCTCAGACCAAAACAGGGACACGTTTTCAAGATGTTTGTTTCTTGAAAAAAAAAGTCATAATGTTTACTTAAAGTAGTGTCATTCAAATTTAAATTTACTTTATTTTTTAATTACTAGGATTGCTTTATCAGAAGATCATACTAATCAGAAATTGTTAACTTGATTCTCTTCTTACTTAGGAACATCATCATTCCACTTTTTGTTGCTTAGCTTCAGTAGTCTTGTGGAATTGTTTTGTTTTTGGTGGCAAATACTTCAGGATGTTTTCTCATATATAGTTTGATACCTGGCAAAGGCAAACATTTTGGGCAATCTGTTTCACTTGTGTTTTGGAATATATTGTTATGTTCTCCATTCTATGTATATGAAAAGCAAGCTGTTATCCTAAAATGAGATTTTTCTTGATGAAGTTTGTGAATAGTGGGCATCTACTGTAAGTAAGCTTTTCAGGCTTCTTCTGTAATCACTGAAGAATGACAGCTACTCTTGAACCTATTTTAGGATGAGATGAGCTGCCCTGTGGAGGTACTTATCCTAGATTGATTATAGTAGGATCTTGGATTCAATGCCATTTTGATAGCTAAAGCTGGGTGAGATGAATTTTATACTCGATGATGAAGTGTTTCATTCCTTTTCCTCCCATCCACTGCTTTTTCCCACACCAAGACTGAAATCGATTTCCATTGTATGAATTCTTTTGGTAAGGAAACTATGAAAAAATGTTCTCCTAATAAAACGTCAGTGGCTGTATTTTAGCAACCTGTATGTGAAGTTGAACAAAGCCGTTCTAACGTCCATCTCTCTGAGCCTGACAGACCTTCAGAACAACTTATGTTTCATCCAGAGCTTCAGGAAACCTCAGAACTGGTACATGTAGCTTTCTGCATTGTACATCTGTTGATAATTGCATGCATGTCTGCTGTGGACATCATTTTGTGAAATCTCAACTAATTATGTTGCAATGTGCAAATAAATTCTTTAATCATTCAGCTACGTAATTCTTTAACTGCTTCCAATACTGGGATATGACCCCTCCTAGTTTTCTTTTTAAAACTTCTAATTTTCTAATGTATATTTTACTGTGCTAGCCCCCATGTGAAAAAATGCATGGTGTTGATTTCATCTCTCCAATCCAAGCAAAGCTGTGTGGAGCTTGGATTTTTTTGTTTTTTCTGTTTTGTTGGGTTTTTTTACCTGCCAAGGTGATGTTTCAAAGCAAGTGAAAACTGAATGTACAATGAGTCAGGCATAAGACCCTAAGCTACTAGCCTTACCTTTCTGACTTTGCACTGCTCAAGTGCAATGTCTTGTAAGGTACACAACACAGCCATTTTCCTAACAAGGCCTTTTGTATCGTTTTGAAGCACTTAGTGAAATTCTTGAAGACTGAGAAACAAAATTCTAGTGAACTGTAGCTCTCATGCAGCCAAGATTATTTGGACACTAGCTAAAATTCTTCATTTCTAAAAACATAGTTATTTCTGTCTTCTTGTTAATGGCATCCAAAGCTGTTGATGAGGCTTGCCAATGGTAAAGAAAGGAATCTTCATGCATAACTGCAGTTATGTTTATACAAAGCTTGAAACTTAAATGCCAAATATTGTTGCATAATTGCATATATAGGGAGGAAGCATGCTCTTCAGAGAATTATTCATGTTTAAAGTTATGTACAGAGCAGAACCTGGGTGGAGATAGAAATGAAAGGATGCAGCTGCTTAAGCATTTGGCATCGTGTTGGGTGTTTGAAATAAACACCTTACTTTGTCTGAAGGTGCAGGTCTTGTGCGCCTCTGTTTTATCTGCCTCAGATCAGTAGATGTAATGGATATTCTGTGGCACTTATGCAGTTTAAGCTGCTGATACCTGTCCATAAAGTTCTATTCTGAAACATTTTCATATTGTATTTGCAAAGGGTTCACTGGAAGGCTGTTCTCGTTGATTTCAACTCTTGGAGCAGTACTGAAAGCAGGTTTTCAGTAGCTGCCTTGATTAGTCTTTGTTATATTTCATCTTTATTAGTGGTTTTAATTGTTGTAATGTTTCAGTTTTACCGGTATTGGTCAATCATGGACACAGTTTTTCTTTTATATGGTTGAAATTATCACTAATTATGTGTCTTACATTTGTGCACATTTGTTACGGTGAACCAAGATTCACAGTTTTGGACCATCATTCAAAAAGAACTAGTTATCAGTATAATGAATAGTGTCAATAATTTGAATTACTTTGTATAATATATTACTGATCTCACTGGAGATCAGAGAAAACAAATGTCCAAAAATTCTAGGAACTTATGTTCACGTGAAAACCTGTTGAAGTAAAAATTTGCACAGATACATGGTCACACATTGTAGGAGATATTCTATTCTGAACAAGCCATGTTTGAATTATTCTCATTGTGTTGTTGATGAGTATGCCAAGGCATGAGTTAAGACAAGCAAAATAGTTGTTTGGTGTGTGCAAAAATGATATGACAAATACTAAAAGCATGGGGAAAATGAGATCACGCTACCAAAACAAGAATGAATATTTGAATACTGTGTGTTTTATTGTTTTAACTGGGAAACAGAAGCTTGATATTTAAGGTTTAATTTCACAGCACTGAAATGAGAACAACCCAGTAACCATTTTCCCACTGTTTTGCTCCTTCCCACAGAATGAGATTGCACATTCTGTTTCAGAGCTGTCAATTCACTTCAAACCAGAAGAACCAAGTCCAGAAGATGAACGGAGAAAATGGGAGGAAGGGCGCATGGACTATATGGGGAAAGATGCTTTTGAACATATCAAAAAGAAATTGGATGCATTTTTACATTAAGATGGAGCGTACTGTAATGGCCATGACAATATATTTCTTCTTGAATACTTATCTACCTTCATAGTTTGACACCAAAGTTAAACAGGTAGATTTGGATCCTTGTGTATTTTAGGGGAAGATTAACAGATACAGACTCTTGGGGTTTTTTAACTGTTAAGTGTGCCTTATCTTTAGTTACACTTGTCTCATCTTCATTCTCCTCCCATAGTGCCTTCTGAAGTACAACGAATGATACCTTCTGAGTTTGAACTCTCATATTTATCACTCTTCCCTTCTCCTCCTCATAGCATTCTGCAGAAACCGTCATGAGCATGAAATATGTTGGGAGTAGAGATTATTTCACAAATTGATATTATTTCACAAGTAATTTTAGAAGATACTATAAAACTATTAACATGAAAACCTTATTCTTCAAAGCAAATTAATATTTTCAAGGGCATCCCTAGTGTAGAGTTCCATATGAGAAAATAGTGAGGAGATGAAATGCTGCCCTCATAGCAGTCTGCAACAAACCTTTTTAATTTAGCTGTATTTAGGGTTAGAAGAAATTCAGACTATGTCTGAGATCAATAGTGGATGTTATGCCTGTTTATAGGAAGCTACTCAGATTCATCACTGAAGTGATGAAAAGTGGTGTAATTCTAAACATAGACTGATCATGTATGTTAACCTTTTGTATTGTTGCTATAGAATAACTGGAGTTTTTTAATAGTGCATATTCAATTGCATATTCAGAGGAAGAAATGCTGACACTAGAGTGTAAACCTTCTGGTGCTCTGTATCGATTTGTTTACAGTAATTCAGACTGCGAGCTGACAGAGGCATTCTTCTCCTTTAGCATAGTGGCCCCACATTGCAGGCAGCTTGACTGCAACTGGAAACACAGTTGGCACTTGTTTTAGTAAACAGGCCCTTTTAACATCTTTTAAACAATAGCTGTGTGTGGGAACTAATAAATCTGTAGAGTGTAGTTCCAGAAAAATCTACTGATGAGACTCCATTATCTTGAGGCTACTTAAGAGAGATTGCTTTGTGAATTTGGATATTTGAATTAACTAATCTTAGCAAAATTGTCTTAACAAGCAAGGAAAAAGAAACATTTTGAAAGAAAGGAGCTGGACAGGCATGTTAATATGATAACAGACCTAACACACTTATTTGTAATGCTGCTCAGTATTAAAGTAAGAATTCTGCAGTGTTGACGCAGGACTTGAAACATATTTCAGTCTTGTTATGTCACCAATTATGTTACAGCCAATGAAATAACTTGAGAAATCTGTTTAAAAAGCAGCAATGTAATGTTATGCGTCAGCGGGATTGCCATAGATGCCAGTGGAGAGGCAGCAGGGTGGGAGGGAAGGAACTTCTGTTTCTTTTTCTTCCACCAAAAAAGATGGAGTATATAGGGAATAACTTGCACAAATAAGGAAAAGAATGAAAGAGACAAAAGGTCCCTTAAAGGAAGAATACCTGTCTTTGAGTATTATAGAATTACACAATCACAGTAGTGGATTTGCTTTTACTTTTGTGGGGTATTTCTGATTTTATCTAGTCCTTTATTTGTCATTTATTCCAAACACTCATAGGATAATATAAGAATAATCTGGGAATCTCTGCTGGCTCCTCTGAACTCCAGCTTCTAGTTCAAGTTAGATGTTCAGAGTCTCTTAAGCCAACAAGAGAGAGGTCTAAATGTCTAGGTGATTCTTCTCAAGTTGCTCCATTGATCATAAAGGGACCCTTGATAGCCTGCCTTTCCTGGGCAGGTAACCTTCACATGTTAACACAGGGAGGTATGTTCTGCCTCTTGTTGTGTGTGGCCCAGTGCAGCCCTATGTGCAAATCGGAGCAGCTGTAGTCTACTCTTACTCCTGTGGTATTTGATCTGCTGGTTATTCTTGTTTCTTAGTGCACTTCTGAGAGAGGTTTCTGTTTTATAAGCATTATTGCTCATCTCTTTCAAACAGTTTTTGAAGACTATATAAAACTGTAGTCAACAATGTGAACTCACGCTTTGGACGACTGTAATTTTTATAGTAACTGCTGGATCTTACTGGGCACATTAAATAGATGATGGGAGAAAAAATACTGACATGAAATCAGTAAAGAAAAGGTTTTAAAATAGCCATATGAAAGTAGTAAAAGGAACTGTCATGGAATATATTTAAAAGTGCTAACATGTCAAATGCTACTGTGTGTGGATTATACAATGTTTTGTAAAGAAATGTAGTACATGAATGTCACAGAAATAAAGCAGAAATGGAAAGGACATATGAAGTGATGTGTGTATCAGATGATGGCGGGGTTACACGTTGTTTGTGTTGGGCCAGAGAGTATTGTTTGTGACTGACTGGTTACTTTATATGTTTTTTAAATTTTATTAAATTGCTTTTGAGACATTAGCAATACTACCTGAGCAGAATTAAAAAATGTGAGTTGTTATAACTATTCCTACAGACATACATAATTAAAAGCTTCAGGATCTCTTAGCACAACAGTAGCTATATAAGTATAGCTGTGGCTAAAAACTCTGGCAGAGTTTTTGTGAACTGTTTTAACACAGAATGTGTTGAACTAATTGCAAGTAATGTAGTGTCACAGTGGATTCCATCATGGTACCATCGTCACCAAAGTGTGAGAAGGAAGAATCTCCCAAGCGGATCCAGAATTTGTAAGTGCTGTGCTCTGGGCAGCATTCTCTGCTTTTACAGATATCATCATACTGAAATCTTGGGGCCACAAGCAGGTCTGGAGGATGTTATGGGCTGCATGTTGCCATGAACCACAGGGCTGAGGTTTGCCAAGTCAAAACATGACTTAGAAAAAACGGTGCAGCAAGCTTTACCTGTAATTTCTTCCACATTCAAGTGTGGTGTAACCCCAGGTATTTTTAGATTAAAGGAAGTTAAGAAATACAGGCTTTGTGGTGGCAGCATTTCTCCCTAAACAAGATATGTTTTGACTTTTAAGCTATTTGGAAGGTGCTGTAGAATAATAAACTCAATGAAATGTAAAGGGAAAAAAAATGGCATGGTAAAATAGGAACCACTGAAGAACTTTTACCAGCTGTTCTGTTCGTGCCTCTGTGTGTGTAACTGAGAGTGTTATCAGTTTTGTTTAAACCCTGATGATCAGAAAAACAGCTGTCAGGATTTTGAAAGGCAAGACTGTGACCTGTTGCTGTGTGGCAGATTCTGTATTTTATTTAAACAGCATCACTTGCATTTAAAACAAAACATGCTGATTCTTCATCTGTCATGTGCTTAGAGTTATTTACAGCTAGGCTTAGAGGGTAATTTTATTTGCCCTAGAACAATTTTATTGGGTGCTCTTCATGTATAAATGGGAATAGTGTGGGTGTACCACAAGAAAAATTCTTGAAAATATTAGACATGTGGGCTACTGGACTTTCCTAGCCTGCAGGAAAAGGACATTGTAGTTCTTGAAATACCACTTTATTTGCTGCCTGGTGTCTTGTCAGGACCTTTCCAACTGGGTTGTTTGTGGGAAACAACAAAATTTTCTTTTGTCTCTCTAGTTCAATCTGCTCACATCAGTTGTTTTGTAAGGCTGGTATCTGAAAAAAATGCCTAGTTATTATTTTCTCTTGATTTTTTTTGTCTACGAATGGGAGTCTGGGTTAGTAGCAGGCAGCTTTATACATTTGCATGCTTCTGAAACCATCTACTTGTTCCACAGAAAGAAGTCTGCAGCATGTCTATATATTCCTTAGTGGATCTGAGTCTGGTGGTTTTCTAATCTAAACTTACTTTCTTTCCTATGACTTTGAAAATAACATGAGATGGGCCTGTTCTCTTAATTCGCATCTCTAGTGTTTTTTATCTTTGTATAAAGGTTTTTAAGTCAGTATATGGAAAAAAAAAGTTTTATATATTTGATTTATATATTTTCCTGCTGAGATTTTTCTTCATCATTTTTGGATTTTATTTCTGTGATAATGTTTTTGTTTTTTCCATTTTTTAGATCAGCCCTATAGGTGAGATTAAATGAGCAGTCAATTCTTAAATAGCCTGCAAAACCAGATGTAAGTTGGTGCTAGTTATTGAAACATTCTGCATTTTCAGCATATTGGTTAAAAAGGGCTTCAGCTGAAATTCTATTCATTTTGTCTGGCTCATAAAAGTTTCTCTGGTGCTGACAGTTAAAAGGGATGACACTCAAGCAATATGTTGAGTCCTGGTATAAACTTTGAGCTTTTAACAACTGCATGCCATAATTATAGCAGAGATACTTAATAAAATTATAAGTAATTAATATCAACATTATAAAAAATGTTAGAAGACTGACAATGATGTACTAGGAATAGGGGAAAAAATACAGTTCCAAGGATTTCTCTTGAATTTTACTTTGTTGTCAGAACCTTTTCAACTTCAACAAACTGGATAGAAAAAGAAAATTCCAAGAGAGATTGCCTCTGACTAGTGATTATCTTAACACTTATTCCACTTAAGAATGGCATGATGTTAACTGCATTGGAAAAGTGTTTCCTTTTATTGTACTGTACAGTGTTCTGCACCATGGTAAATATAGGTGGTTTTCCTTTAGATATGTAATATCAGAAACAGGTGAGTGTCTTTATTTTAGAGAAATAGAATTTTCTAAGCCTTCTCATGGTATTAAACACTTGGGACAAAACTGTACCTGTTTTATGTTTTGTTAAGTTTAAAGATTTTTTTTTTTTTCCAATCCCCTCCCCCCTTTTTTTTTTTTGGAGTTGTGTGTTTCCAAAACTTTAACTTCACAGCTTTCAGACAAATGGCAGAGTTATTTGGAACCTTCTCTATCCCCATATATCTCACACATGTGAGGTTAGAGGTTTTTTTTCCTTGCTTTCAAAAAATCGTAATAGTGCAGTGGTATGGTAATTCAAAAAGAAACTAGTTTTTTCATGAATTTTATTTTTAGAGAGTTGTTCACATGTAACATTACAATCATAGAATCATAGAATGGTAGGGGTTGGAAGGGAAAAATCCTTCAGTATTTTATTCAGTTCAACACTATATATATATATATAGATATATGAGTGTATTTTAACCTACAGTCTGGCAGAGAGCAAAAGTGTTTTTCTGATATTTACTCATTTTTTTGGTCATTTATGTAAATGCTTCTCAAATAGAATCCTCGTGAATTTAAAGCAGGATAAACTTTGATCTTAAATTGCCATTCTCAGTTTATCTATTACACAATTATTTTGCATCTTCAAGTGATAGAATCTTGTGATCCATGCACTTGGGTCCCAGAAGGGGATATCTGAACATGGTGAAGTGAGGTCCCTTAGAAGCTTGTTGTCTCACTGCTGTAAGACCTGACAATTACTTCATTGAGTCAGTCTAATGCAGTTATTATAAATGTAACTTAATAAAGGTCAAACTGTTTAAGTAGAAGTCATCTTCATAAAACATGAAGGTCAACCATTTATACGGTTCAGCACTTTCTGTAAAAACAAACTTTTATCTGTTACAGGGAATGCTTCCTTCTGCCTGGTATCTACGTCTAACCATGTGTAGGAACATTTTCTTGTGGTTAACACTGGCTTGGAGATGTGCAAGTTGCCTCAGGTTTTCCCAACAGACCATTTTATGTGATGCTTGGCCCCTTCCGTGAAGGGAGAGACCGTGAGAAAAAGAGGGAGAAAGCATATAATTTAGCTTTTATTCTTATATTGATATATTTTAAGCAAACCTGGGTACCTCACAGGGGTTTGTTTATTTCAGTATTATTCAAATGCAAACAATTTTTTATAACCTGGTTTTTTACCTATTGGTGTATTTTATGTGGAAGTGTGCACCAAGACAATTCCTAAGTGTAATATTGGGTTCACCTGCATTGTGGGGGATATATGTTTCCCAGGAGATCGAGATAATAGCTTATGCAGAGCTTGTGTGTTCTGGTTAGAGTGCATACAGATAGATCTGCACCACTCCATGACTAGGAGCTGCAGGAAGCGGGTAAAATAGATAACTCCCCTGCTTACCACTGTCTCCTCCAAATCTGCGTCTTCTAAAATAGATTTAGCCTTAGACAATGATAGGAATTTAGAACTGAGAATAGCCTTCTCTCCTCATGTATTTTGAACTGACATTGTGTATCCTGCTCAGTGATTTCCCATTGCTTTTTTCTCCTAACTCTCTGCAGATTACCTCTGTGCGGGCAGTCTGCCCTATTCCTCTCTCTCAATATTGGAAAGGCCCATTTCGCTACACTTGTTTGAGGTCTCTGACAGTTACTTGACACTAGTGGTTCCCCAGCTCAAGTGAGAGAGGGAACTTTTAAAGACAGTCCAGCACAGGGCCACCAAGATGATCAGGGCACTGAAGCATCTTCCTTATGAGGAAAGGCTGCGGGAACTGGGGCTGTTTAGTCTAGAGAAGAGAAAACTGAGGGGGGAGTTTCATTAACACAAGTACTTAAAATGTCTATGTCAAGTGGATGAGGTAACACTTTTTTCTGTAGTGTACAGTGATACTACTGGGGGTAGTGGAACACAAAAAGTTCCACTTAAGGAAAATCTTCTTTCCTGTGAGGGTGAGGGAGCCCTGGCACAGGCTCTCCAGGGAGGGTGTGTAGTCTCCTCTGAAGGTTTTCAAACTCATCGGGATGTGTTCCGTTGCAAAATGATTTCTGTGAACCTGCTGTAGCAGGGGAGTTGGATGGGATGATCTCTAGAGGTCCTTTCCGACTCCTACCATTCTATGGTTCTGTGAAAAGCCAGTTACTGTATACTGCCAGGCCTGTTACCTTCCCCCCACCCCGCCCAAAAGTCCTCTAGCTTTCCATAGATATCATCCAAGATGAAATTATCTGTGCTTGGGTATCAGGAAGGCAGGACGTATATTCATGCGAGACCTTAGCCTCTGACTCTATATGAGAGAGTTTAGCAAATTTACCTTTCAGAAGAGTGAAGTGTTGCACAAATGTTTAATGTTTACTTTTATATGGGGTGATGTTTTTCCTGTGAGGTGAAGGGCAGGCTTGCATATGATGGACATAGTATAAGCCAATCCAAATGCACTCTGCTCATGTTGTTAGCTCTTAGCCTGGCTTTAAACTTGGGTTGAAAGTGTTCACGCTGTGCTCACAGATGGAGATCAGGGGTTTTGCTGATGTACTACTGGGCTTCCTAATCTGTCAACAGGAGCTTGAACCTATGCTTACATGCTGCATGGGTGCTTGAACTCCTTCCTATCCACTGGTAAACACTCTAACCATGGCCTAGTCTGTGACTGGACATGTTCTCGTGTATAAATGGGGTGGGCAAGTGAGGAGGGCAGTGAGGTGAACTGAGAAAAAGCTTGTGCTTACGCTTAACTGACAATGTAGATGTTACTGAAGTGACCAGCTTGACTCCTGAGAACAGCTTTTGGCTTTGCTCCTCCATTGAGCAATAAAATTTCTCCTCCATCTCTTAATCAGCCAAATGGGCTCTAAAATGCATGTTCTTTTCTGTTCTTTTCTTTCTGCATGAATCCAGCAGAATGCAGCTGTTCTGGTTTCAATCTATGTCAGCCACAGAAAAATGTCAAATCTTCTGACAAGTTCTAAGCAGTGCTGATGTGGATTTAAATGCTATCAAGCAGTAAGGACAAATGTATTTTTAGATACTTCTGTCAAGTCTGACATTGATGTGTCCTGTCAGTTCACTGTCAGATTAGCCCTTTGATTTATGTGGAATAATTTTCACATAACTTGCTTGGTGACCTAGAGGAAAGGCAAAACAGGAAATAACCTGAAGAAGTGCCTGCCCAGCTTCTCAGAGACTTGCTTTTGGTGCAGCATCACGGTCACAACCTGTGCTTCTTAGAGCAAAAATAAAACAGTGACTTATCACACTGATACCACGGCAGAAGTATAAGTCAGGAGCTTGCCTGAAAACACTGCAAAAGGTGCATAGTCCAGGCACACATTGCTTTGTCCTGAGGCTAGAGAAAGGGCTTGGACCTGCTGTTACAGCTCAGGAGCTGAGAGCTGTGCACTGTTCTGGGATTATCAACTGCCTCCTCCTGTTCTTAAAAGGCAAAAAAAAAAAAAAAGACACATGGACAACGTTGTCCTGAACTGGCTAGAACTGGCTAGCTTTAAGGAAAGAAGTCACCTGAAGCACCTGATGTGCTGCTTTTACTGCCACTTGTTACTCTTGAAACATTGGTGACCTTTAGCTGTGTGGTAGGAGTGAGTATACAGTGTCCAGGAAGGCTTAGAAGTTAAGTGTCTGAGTCTCTGGCACACGGTGTAATTTTTTTGAAGCATAAAATGCAGGAACCTCTGGTTAAAAATCTAATTTGACATAAAGCCCTGAAAGGGCCTGGTTGGGATTATATATTGAGAGACGAATTTATTTAATCTGAGGGCAGTGAGAGAGGATTAGATACTTTAATTCCCTTCCTTTCCCTAATGACTCTACTGAGTGCTGACACTAGTTTGGCTTGGAGAAGATGACCTGTACACTAAAGTGATTTGTCTGTGCGGTGAATTTTTTTAACACCTCCTGCTGGTAACATGGTGCTGTCACACAAAACAAAAAGCCTGGTTTCATGGGGCATAGTAGCATTTATGCAATCAGAAGTGCCGTCACTCAAGCGGGACGTGCAAGTTACGAATCGGTCTTGCAGATTGTGTAGTTTGGGAGCTATCTTGTCAAGGCAGGTGGGTGATGATTTTCAATGCTCTCACAAGTGAGATGACTTAAGGTGGAAAATGCATGTCAGTAGGAAATGCTGTGGTTTAGCATTTCGGAATAGCTATTATACTTTGTTGCAGAGCTTGGTAAGTTTAGCTACCTAATTTTTGAAATGTACTTGTCAGCTCAGTTTTTACTGGGAATTCTTACATGATAGATACATGACAGTGCAGATGAGGCAAAAAAAAAAATCACTGTGATTAGTAGGTGTTTATTTCTTAGAGGTTGATATGTTTTGGTATGCTTCCAAATTAAATGTGCAATTGTGTTTTTAAACACAGGACAGGGTTTGTTTTTTTTTTAAATCAAAAAAATAAGGCCTGAATAGTTTACTAGCTACCAAGCTAGTAAAGGATTTGGAGCACATCTCCTGTGAGGAACAGCTGAGGGATCTGTTTAGCCTGGAGAAAAAAAGGCTCAGGGGAGACCTTATCGTTCTCTACAACTACCTGAAAGGAACTTGTAGCAAGGCAGGGTATTGGTCTGTTCAGCCTAGTAACAAGCAATAGAACAAGAGGAAACAGCCTCAAGTTACGCCAGGGGAGGCTCAGGCTGGATATGAGGAGGAATTTATTTACTGAAAGGGTTGTCAGGCATTGGAACGGGCTGCCCAGGGAGCTGGTGGAGTCACCGTCCCTGGACGTGTTTAAGAGATGGTTGGCTGTTGCACTTAGGGAAATGGTCTCGGGCTGATAGGGCTGGGACAAAGGCTGGACTCCATGATCTTAAAACTATCTTCCAACTGAAATAATTCTATGATTCTATGTCTCCCCTTGGACTCAGTCCTGTTGCCTTAACAAGTGTCTTACCTGTACAAACAGCTGCAACTAAGGTTGGCTTTTTTATCATTCATCATTTACTTGAACTGAAAATCACAAAAGAAAGGAGTTCTTCATTTATTTGGGACAATTGTGCACTTGAGGGATAGATTATATAGGTGACCCATAGGTGGAATATTTTTCAAGCATTTTTAATTTTTTGTTTAAACTACAGGCTTATTCAATTTCTGTGAGTAAGGCTGAATTAAAAGCATCAATAACGTCTCTTCCAGTTATTCCAGCATGATTTCACCCATATCTCTGTAGGACTGTAGTCACATCAATGTGAAAACTATCTGCTTTTTTAAAGCTATCAGTACTTTGATTTTGGTATTAATGTGTGCCATCAGCTTTGCTGTTTTCTTCATCACACCAGCAGAGCGGGAAAGTGCCACAGCACGGCTGCAGCCATGGCTTCCAAATATTATTGTAGGGAGACAGCTGCTGTGGGACTGGAGTCAGCGTCTTGCGATGCTCTTCTACAGCTTTTCCTATTCTCCTTGTTACAGTGTCAAACAAGGGCTCTATGTCAGCTGATAGAGGATTTGCTTCCGAAGGATCTTGAGAGAGGTCAAAGAGCAGAGGAGGGTCATGATGGTTTACACCTTCTCCAAAACATGGGCAAATTCCTCTTCCAAAACAGGCCCCAGAGGCTTCCGGATGGAATACTGGAGTAGCATAATGAGCTTTCCATATGGTGCCACCTGTCACAGAAACAGCACAATTGGACAGCTTAATGGCATCAGGAGCCAGGGGAGGTCTCTGAAAGGTGTGCTTATGTTTTAAGGGACCTACTTTGTTGGTCCTAGGGCAAGCCTATGTCATGTTTGTCACATACAGGTGAAAGGCTCTTTCGGGAACTGGCAGGAATTCAGAATGGTTTTCATGGCTCATGGGCACACTTGGGCTATGGGTACATCTGCACTATGTGGATCTTTAGGTCTAATATTTTGGGTGCAGAGGGAATCTCCGCTTATTTTCTCTACGTGCCTCTTGGTGGGGGGGGGAGGAAATGGACAATGTTGACTCAGATTTCTATGTACAGGTACTGGTTAGTGGTTCTTGTCTTGGCTCTCTACATCTGTGCCACAAAGAGCACCTGGGCAGAAACTGGTAACAGCTCATTTCCATGGTCACTTGCCAGCACACTTTCAAATGTGGTAAATGCAGGCCACGAGAACAGTAAACTCTGGAGTGCAGTTTTTTAGTTAACAATGGAGGCAACTGGTTTGCAGCTTTAGAGCTTGTACTTTATCAAGTGATTGTACTGCCTGCTGGAAAAGCACAGATCTGTAACTTGTAATGAAGAAATGACAAATTATTAGGACTAAATCTGAATGCAGTTACACATGAGATTTTCATCTTCCTTCTCTCATCCTTTTTTCCCCTATTGCCCACCCTGAGTTTAGAAGGCACTACAGTGCACTCAGAGATGCTCAAAAAAGAAGACGGCAATTAGATACTATGGCTGAAAAAGGGAGAGGAGAAGCGGTATCTTTAACACTTGAAACCACTTCTGCAACATTAAGCATGAATAGCTGACAACTGCATTGTCCCTACGTGGCATTTTCTTTTTGGTTCAACGGAATCAGCTGGACCTTCCTTCCTCTGTTGTCCCTGGAGCTGTTCATCATGCATGGAAGTCTGCAACTTTAGTCTTCTGTCTCTGTCATGTCACTCCTGCTAGAACGTATTTTGTTAGTAAATGAAATTTTAACACTTTTTTTAAAAGGTGAGAGGGAACAAATAACAGATATTAAAACAAAAAAAATGTTTAGCTTTAAATGTCTAGTTGCTGGCTGCTTGGCTGGCCGTATCTGTTTATTTCCACCTCATAATTTCCGTGTCCCACTATGCTAGGCGTTTGCACTTCTGTGGAGGGATGATGTCTCAGGGGTTCTCAAATATTTTGGCATACTGCAGTTAGAAATATTACAGATTTTAGATATCTGCATTTCTGAAATTGTGAGAGAAAAGCTGCTGAAGTGGGATTTCTTAAAGGAAATGGGCTTACTGCTTGATGACTTATCCCTTAGCTCTGTTTGGGTGTGTGCTTTGCTGCTGGCTGGAATGTGCTTCATGTCCTCCTACTTTTCCCTGTTTTGTGATTGAAACAGCATTTGCCTTGTGACAAAAATGCAAGCAGCCTCTGCCATATCAGGGTTCTCTAAGCACGAGATTTGACGTCTGTCAGTCAAATAGCATAGATAGATAGTTGTTAGAAGAAGTGAACTAAATACTGTCTGGGCCATATGTATTTTTCTGATTAGCTGGCTCTAGTCAGAGTGCTATCGTGATACTACTACAACAACAACTGAGTAGATAAATAGGAGATGGACATGTAGACTTATCTAGCTATATATAGGAATTTATACGATCAATGTTCAGAAAAAACAAACTCAGCAGTCTCCCTTTTGCATAAATAGTTGAGCTCAACTCCCTGTAACTTACACACTTGCAGGGCAGTTCAGAGAAGTGAATGTACAGTGTCTAAGGAGAACTGTTCTCGTTCTGCAGCATTTTAACATTCACTTTTCACAGCTGCAAATAATTATGGGAGTTGCAGAGTGGGAGAGAGCCAGCCCCTTGTTAGTTCATTTGGAAGGATACAGTGAGGCTGATTGTAATTAACCTGGGTTGGTGAGCTGAGCAGACAGCTGGGTTACAGAGGGATTAAAAGAAAAAAAGTGGTAGAAATCAGTGCTGATGGAAGCAGCAGGGGTTTCAGTCACCTCCAAGACGAAAAGTGGGATATGCAATTTGCTGCTGAAGTAGCTCTAACAGAAATTGAAGGATGTGTGTGAATTTTAGGGCAACATGTTAATGTAATATGTCCAAGGGAAAGGAAACCTGCTTCTTCAATCCACACATCTCTCCAACCCATCTGGTAACAATCAATCAGTTTAACAAGCAGGAAGAAAGGACTGTCACTAATAAGCCTTATTGTGCTGAGGTAGAGGAAAGGACTCTTTAGCACACAAAGGATTTTTTTGGCTTCAGTGAAGGGCTTAATTGATGAGTCCTGCCTGTGTGACACAATGACTTCGTATCTAGCCTGTCCAGGAGATAGAAGTAAACAGACAATAAATATGTATGGTGAATGTGATATACTTGTAAATGAGCTAAAACAGACTGTTAAAATTCTGTCAGCCCAGTCAGAAGTAATGGCAGTTGGAGCAAAGCATTCTGGAGCATTCTGGTTTGGATGAAAGTTGAGTCCTGTGGTAATATTTGAGTCTTTCATATGCAGAACATCCCATTGTTTTCTACTCCTTTGCCATGAGCAGTTGTGGCTCAATGGGAAAAATCACAGAAAGGCATGCATAAGAAATCTAGCTGTGCAGGTGGCTTCACAGGAACAAAAGATACACCTTGCATCTGCATATTGTATCTGTTTATGTTACAGGCAGTGTGTCCTATTAGAAACTGAACTGTAGAGCAGGACAGTTACAGTTTGAAATCCATTCTGTATTTATCTTGGGGTGTTTTACTGGGTGTTAAGTCTTGTTTGGTACCATCTACGCCTTTTTTTAGTGATTAGAACCTATTAGGCATGATTCTGGAACCTATTTTACAGTTTAGCTTCATCTAAACTAGTATCATGATCATCTCCAAGACCATTCCACAATGTAACTGAAAGCACAATGAGTGGGTGTGCTTAAGAGGGGTTTGCTTCAAGAGCACACTTCTGATCTTAAGTAAAATTGTCATGTAGATGCACCTTACTAACCTAGGAAAGCAAGAGTGAAGGAGAGGCAAGGAAAACAGCCATCCTTGAACCTGAAAAGTACTTCTTCAAACACATCCTCTGTATGGTATATGTATTCAGTCTCACTAGGGAAGTGAAAAAAATATGCCTTACAAAGAATCAAAAAGATCTCCAGGAACACTGATGAATTGAGAGGCATAGGAGATTTGAGTTTCTGACTGCTGTTCCACTTTAGGTGATGCGAACAGGTAAATGGGCTCCGGGTAGCACCAGTCTGTTTCAGGTGAGCTGATCTCCAGTAGCAGCTCTAAGAGCTGTACTCGCACTGTCAGTCTCTAACGCCTCGGTCTGTTGATTACTGGATACAATAGGACATTCCTAGCGGCCACTCCCACGTTCCTGCCAGGTGCTGTCTGTGAAGGCTCCTGTGGTGTGTGTCGGCTCCAGCCTCCGGCCGTGAGGGTAGGCGGCGGCTCAGCTGCGCACCAGCCGTGACACCACTTAAGAAATGAAGCCGCTGCGCACTCCGAGGGCTCCGGGCGCTATCAGCCGGGCTGGGCCCGGAGCTCCCCGACCCTTCCAGCACTCAGGGACGCAGCCCGCAGGCTGTCTGGCCGCGCTCCTCCCTCTGCACGTCCACAGGTACGGATGGCTTTTCATACACAGCACGCCGAGATGTAAAAAAGAAGAGCCGAAGCCCAGGCAGACGATTCGATTCGATGTTTTATGGCCTCCTCTCCTGAAGCAGCGGGCGAGCGCGGCGCGGCGGCGCCGGGCTGCCCCCTGGCGGCCCCTTGGCTTGGCGTGGGCGCCCGGCGGCCCCGCGGCGCAGCCCTGTGGCGAACAGCTCGAGCCCACAGCCGCCTGCCCGGCCCCCGCTGCCGGGGCTCGGGCGGGACGAGGGCAAAGAAGCGGGATGTGGGGGAGTCGGCAGCTGCGCAATACTCCGCCTGCAGCATTTCCCCCGCTAGGCATTTCGGTCCATTGCCAGCCTGCTCCCTGCAGCGCTTACCAGGGAGAGAGCTGCTCCCCTGCTATCTGTTTTTCTATGTTTTAATCACATTATGGAAGCTTAATAAAAAAGAGACTGTGACAGCGACAGAGGGGGATAACCTCTAGCTGCAACTGATTCTTAAAGCCTTCAGTTATGAGGTTGGTTCAACTAATCTTGATTTATAACTACTGCACTGGCCCAGTTTCCACAGGAAGAGCAAGGATGCAGGGTGGTTGATTTGTGTGTCACTGAGAGATGATACATTTTTGACTATGTCCAGACAGAGGAAGGAATTGAGTCCTGGTCATCTTAGATAAGTAATTAGTTGGGAGAGCCAGAATGTTGGCTTTCAACACTGTAAGTGTGGTTCCCTTACTGAGATCACTTCATTTCATAGCCACGGTGGTAACAGGTCATCCAAACCGCCATCTCAAAGGGGCAAAGTGAGGTGCTGAGACCAGGACCACCTGCTCATGGCTGCACTAAGCACCATCTCTGCAGCAGTTCTGCCCACCTGCAGCAGCCCTGCTAGGGTTGTGAAGGCCCTACCACTCAGCTACAAGGCAGAAAAATGTTATCAGCATCTTCCCTCCAGATAAAACAGAAAATGAGGACTCCCAAGAAAAAAAACCCCAAACTCCTAACCTTCCATGGAGGGCTTGAAGATGCTCCACTCTGTGGAAGAACTGTATTTATGAAACACCCTTGTACTTATTTTCTACCATACAGCTCCTTCAGCTGTGCATGACTTGCTCTGAATCTCAGCCTGAAGGCAGTAGTTCCTCAGATACTGTATGGCTGGTATAGCTTACACATTTTTCCTTGAATGAAATACCCAGATTTATCTTTGGGGATCAAGAACCTAAGAGTAAAATTCCACTGCAACATGTGCCACCATGCCCTCACATTTCAGCCTTAGTCCCTGTCCTCTGTGCTTCCTGTCACCTGAGCACTGTGACTTCCTGCCCAGGAGCCATGCTTCTGTCAAATGCGATATGATAACAGGGGCACCGACCTCAAGGTTAAACTGTCAGCATGACTAAAGGTTTGGTGTTGCAACTCAGGTATGTATTTATTCATACCAACAAGAAAGACAGCAAAGTTCTCAGCCATTACCCCAACAAACACATGCATCTGAGAGTATCTACAGGAAGAGAGAAGTTAATTTTGAAATATTTGCCAGTACAACTGAGTTTTATAGACTTAAAGTGTTCACTGACCAAGCAGATTCTTGACTTGATGCTATCTATACTTGATACTGTCACTGCATCAGAAAGTATCTTAAAGAAAATTGAAAGAGGCATGAGAAAGATGACCCAATTCACACTGTGACATAAGAAGAAGTTCCTACCAGGCACCTAAGGTTATCTCACCCCACGATCAGCAAACAAAGTGCTCCTTGAACAGTCAGCTCCTTGTCAACACACTTGCTGAAAGCAAACAGCTGCTGATGGTGGAATGCCCTAGTACCTGTAACTATTATCTGATTGCGGTCTCTCAAGAAGTCCATAATTCTCTGCAGATCAGGAAAGCAAAACAAAAACTAAAGGGATTCATTCAGGTTTCTAAAGGATGAGAGGAGGAGTAGGCATAGCCTGCTTCATCCGCTCCTGCGTTTCACTACATGTGCAGAAAAAAAAAGTACAGCATCACCACAAATTCATCAGCTTTACACTTACTGTCATATCATCCATCCCCAGAAGGTACAAGTCTTCTCAACTAACTTTAACATGAGGATGATTTTTACATCTGATATGGTCAGCCTCATCTCCCTTTTTAGTCAGTGGAAAGGCTGATCTAGCTGAGATGTAATCATCAGAAGGAGGTGAATTGCATGCTGAAAGGATCTATGTCTCTCCAGTTACTATAAAATGACAGTCTCAGATCCAGTCACCTGTGTTTGGTCACGCAAATTCTGTCCTTTTCTGAGAAGGAATAATAGCTACCAGTCACTGGCCTGTTCTCTTTTACACGGTGATGGAGGGTGACATCAGCAAAGATTGGGTGCTTGTAAACTCAGGAGAGCCTTACAGCTGCAGTCAGCTTGTCTAATGCCACAGCTGCAAAATGAAATGAATAGGAGAAGGCTCTTGCAAACAAATGAACTACTGCTGAAGACATTGTTTGTGCCATTCCTTTTTTTTCAGTCTTGCACTAAAGCCGATCCTAAATGCTTTCACAGCAAAAATGGTAGAAACATTGAAAGGACAGGGAGATTCGTGAAGCTGTGCTGCCCAGAAAGTGAAACCCTTCATCTCAGGCAAAGTCAGACAGCTAACAACAAAGCCAAATTGTGTTTGAGGCAATTAACCAACTTCAGATACATGTAGGGATGTTATTACACAATACTCTGTTGGAAACTAGAAGTCATCCCATCACCTGTGTTCTACAGGAGTGAGGGATGTTTGTACTCACTATCCTTCTGGTGCCAGCGCACTGCATGCAGAAGTGTACCGCAGTAGTGGAACATAAACTCATGCGCAGAGTGCCGAGCTGTCCCCCGCAGCAGAGGCAGCAAGGTGTGCCCGTCGATTACCCTGAGGGAGAGGGTGGGAGTCACCAGGTAGCTTCAGCATTTCAATCTGCAGCTGGAGCATGAGCAGCACTCACTCTCTACGTATGCAGCATTAGGTTTTCAAGTGTCATTTCTAAACCAAGGTACTGTTTAGCTAATGAGCCCTGAGATTTTTAATTGTGTGGATGGGTGGAGACCAATGATTAGCAGTAACTGGCAGTTTTTGCAATTACAGTTTGTTCCTACATCCTGCCTGGGGAGATAAATTACCTTTACTGTAATTTTCCTGGGAGTAAGTGATAACCATAGTGAAGGCATGGCTCATGGCTTTTAATTTTTCTCCCTGAAATGTTAGTCACTGATAGCAATGTGAGCTTGAGGCTTCATTAAAACAAACAGAAAGCAGCTGCTTACCTAATTGACTAACAGTTGGTTTAGTTACACACCACCAATACTTTCATGCTTTTACTGAAATGGCTTAGCCACTCACACTTTCTTGTGTTCTTTAGAGGAGTCTAACACAGGTGCTACAAATTGTTTACTCTTGAAGATGCTACTTCACTGTCACTGGCAGCCAAATGCTGGCCATGTGCCATTTGCTCCACTGTCCCTACTCATGAAGAACTGGCCTTCCTAGTCCTAGAAAGGGCCTGTCCTCGTAAACTAACAGGACCAACAAGCTATGTTGAATATCTGGGATTTTTTCAGCCAAAGATTAAAAGAAGGGTCTTTTAGTTTGTTTGTGTGTGGTTTTTTGTTTGTAGGGATTTGTTTTAGTTTGATTTTTTTACAGTCATTCCAATCTCCCAAATCAACCAGCTTGCCTTTTAGTGGTTAGAAAACAGAATTAGCTAAATTACCCTTGATAAAATGCACTATTTTCCTTTGCCTTTTCCATATAAGCAGACAAGATGGGGAAAGCTATACAGAAAGCTAGAGAACTGCCTGGTTAAGAAACAAACATAATTTAACTTGTGGCTGTTAGGATGCATGACATACATTGCCAGCTTCTGTCTAAATCAAGAAAAGGAAGCAAATATGGTTTATGAAGACACCTTTGTACCTGTCCTGAGGCATTACTCCTCCAGCCAGCTGAACTACTGTTGGGAAAATGTCCATGAGGCTTGTTGGTTCGTTGGTAACTGTCCCTGCAGGCAGCACTCCTGGCCATCTAACTATTCCTGGGACACGGATCCCTCCTTCCCAGCCTCCCATTCCTTTTCCACCTGTTAGAGAGGGGGGAAAAGTAGCAAAAAAGACAGAATGAGAGTTAACAGATGTTTATTATGCATCCATAATAAAAGTTTAAAAAACTTTAGAATACTTAAATAATTTTAATGAAAATGTGCTAAATCCTAGGGAACAGTAGAGTGATTACAGTGCAAACTCTTTTCTTCAAAAATAAGTATTATTAACTGCAGAGCTTCATTTTACATTGCTTTCTTGGGTGGCACATAAAGCAACCCACTAGTAGGCAGTATTTTTGGCAGAAGAGGAATAGTTCCACCCTCTGAGAAGACATTCTAACTCATAATTTTAAGTTAATGTAATGTCTGAGAGTAATCACCACACTCCCTAATAACATGCCCAAGAAAAAAGTCTGTTAATAATAAGAAGCAAAATCTGACTTGATGTCAATGGAATAGAGGTTGCAGCCCCACTTGGTGCCTGAGGAAGGGGGATTAACAGAAGGCCAACTTGGTTGTTCAGACAGTTCACAATCAGAGGCAGCAGAAACATTTCAAAATGAGTTTCAGTTCTGGAGAGCAGTGAGGGGAATTGAGATAATATTTGATTACTCTCCAGGAGTTTGCAGTCCTAGGGATGCAGAACCTGTGCAGTAGAGAGAGGAGTGCTCTGAATATGCTGCAGTGATGAAGATTTTCCACCTACATTTCTGTGAAGGTTATCTTAAGGTAATCCAAATAGTCTTTCTTAGCTTGGTTTCTCTATCATTGCTCTAGTTTCTCTCCTCCATGCATTAGCACTTTTGTAAGTCAAAACATTCACTGTTTTGAATAGTATTTCAAAGTGAGAATCATTAACTAATTACAGATATGAATTATAGATGCCAAGGATGGGGATATTTATGAAACAATGTGGTTTGAAGCCAGAATTCCAAGTTGAACGTCCAGGTAGAAAACAAAAACTGCAAAATGTTGAAGCTCAGGAAACTGTATCACCTCTGCTCTGTTGTTCCTTATCAAGGGCAGAAATCAGAAGGCATTGCTGGAAAGTGTTGTAGGAAAACTGGCAAACACAAATTGATGCGAGCTTATTAGCTCAGCTAATAAATGAGCAGCTGAACAGTAGTTTGTGCCAGCCTCTGGCTTTGTTAAGTAGTGCCAGACTTTGCTAAGAAGGAGATGTGCTCATAGCTACAGCTGAGAGCCCAGGATCTCAGAGCTTGATTGTAAGGAGTGGCAAGATGGATTATACACAGGGCAAGTCCAGCTGCTTGTGCAATAACCTTTGTGCTGTGTAAGATAATGGCATCTCATGTTTTGTTTTTCACTAGCAGCTGTTCTCATTATTCATGTGCATGGCTTATCCATCGTCTTGTTTCTAATATCCTATTAACAACAGCAGCCGTGAGTTCTGTGGATATTTATGAATTAAAATGAATATTTAAATTTTTTTTAGTCATTGCTAGTTAGTTTCACTCAGCTGTCTCCTGTTCTGCTCTTTGTGGATATGAATGGGGATGCATTTCTGTTATTAATATCTAAACTGATATCCTCTAAGCAGGCACGATTTCATCACTGTCCTCTTACATTGAAATCTCTGCCTAATCACATCCACCTTTCCTCTCCAGACACTGATGGATTTGAGTTAAGCTCGTAGAAGTGAATTCCGTAAGTTAGATTCTGATCTAGTCAAGTGAGCCTGTTGGCCTTTTTGCATCTGTTACTGGTATGGAAACTTCACATCCAGAACCAAAAGCTAATTCAGCACTTAGGACTATTCCTGGATGAGATTTCAGCTGCATCAAATATTGCTTGTGTGGCTCATCAAGCAGCTTACTGCTAGACAAAGTGCATTTTGATGCTGAGCGTGGTCAAGACACCTGAATCTTCTGTAGGGAAATAAGTGATGGGAGCAGTGTTCAGTCTTCATTATACAGTAAGTGCCAAGCTGCCCAAGCTATCATAGTGGCTTTTTGAAGCTTAGCAATCTAGAGGGAGCACATACAAGAAATACTCTAAATCTTCCATTTCCACAGAGCTGTTGACACTGCTGCAAGCCAGTCACAGAAAGAGAGCCTAGATGAAACACCTCTATGACAGATGAAAAACTAGAGAATCATATCAAGAAAATAGCCATCTGGCAGTGTTGACATAGATAATTGTCTACTGTGAGAAATAGCATGATGTTTCAAGTGAGATTCCAATCAGTGTGTTCTGGATCTGTCAGGGGAAGTTCAGATTGGACATTTCAAACAGATTCTTCACTGAGAGGGAGGTTGATCACCGGAACAGGCTTCCCAGGGAAGAGATCCTGGCACTAAGCTTGTCACGGTTCAAGGAGCAGCTGGACAATACTGTTAGTCATATGGTTTAGTTTTAGGTAGTCTTGTGAGGAGCAAGGAGTTGGACTTGATCCTCATGGGTCTCTTCCCACTTGAGATATTTTATAATTCTGGGAAATTACAACATTTTCAAGTGGTGCTTTGGGTTATGTGCTAGACAGAATGCTTACAATATGTAAAGGAAACATGGAACTAGAAGTGGGTAGAAGTGTACTGGAGTCTAAAGAAACGATGAATGATGGGGAGCATCGCAGCACTGAAATACACGATGACCTTGTAATAACAGGCTATTGCAAGGAAGGAAGGAAGAGTCTCTTCTCTGTAGATTGGCGAATAGGGCAAGATCTGTTGCTTAAACTGCAGAAAGGAAATCCAAGGTAAATACCAGGAAAATCCTCCAGTAGCACAGAGAGTGAAAACTGGATTATCTGGGAAGCCACTGACGGTCTTTAAGAGTAAATTAGGCAATATAGCTGTCAGGAATTGCTGTGGTGAAAGTGATCCTGTCTGAGGGCTGAAAGATGAATAGCTGATGCTCTGCAGTTACTTCAGCCCTACAAGACAAGGCTGTCATTCCAACATCGAGCTTAGTATGTATAGTCTATCTGAATGTATTTTATTCTATCAGTTTCTTTTTAAAAGGAAGTCATATGCATGTACCTTAAGAAAATTTTACCTTTATAGATCCCATTCCATCCACCCAACCGAGCATTTCCTCTGTGAGCTTCTAAGGATCCTCCATGATCAGATGCAAAATAAATGAATGTGGTATTCTTCAAGCCTTCTTTGTCAATAACATCCAGAAGCCTGCCTATAAACAAAGCAAAACAATGTAATTATGTCCAGAAATTCAGATTTTTTAGACCTCAACTCAAAATTCAGTGAAGACCAAATCTTTCCTTTTGCCTGAATGAGTTCTGTTAAGAGCTACCACAGTGAAATGGATAATGAACCCAACAGAAAGCTGCTGAATGTGTCCAAATTTTGTTTCTAGTGTCTATAAAACCAGGAAAATAAAAAAATAATACCATCTGGAAAGTAATTTAAGGGAATTATACTTTTATTCAAACTACTCATAATACTCTGTCAGCTTTATGCTGTAAATTCTCTGAGTCAAGGATTATCTTCGTTATGTTGACTCAACTTCAAGCAGTACTGCTGCATACATTCCTAATCATAGAAAACTGTGGTGTCTCACCAGGAACTGAACAGAAACCTGAGATCAGGCTGCATACTATCAACTAAAATCTCCTGATGTCAGTGGGAAAATTCCACAGAGTGCAATCCAAGCATAACTTCATAAGGAATGTTTTCGGTACTGATAGCATCAAATGTTTACACAGAATATGATTTATCTTTGATTGTTTATCCTCATCACTTTCTGCATCAAATGTATTCACCAAAAAGAGAAGCAGCAGCAAAAGCTGAAGTATGTAAGGAAAAAGCTTAAGATCAGATCTTTTGCTCAACCTCTTATCTTTTACAGAATTCCTCTGTCTCCTTGGTCAAACTACTTATTGACCTTACCTAAAAATAGAGACCTGCTCCTCAAAAGACTTTAGATTGTGTCTAGGCATTTTGATTCTTACTTAGATCCCAAATCTCTTACTTAATCACGCAGCCCTTTTGTCCTCACTAGCAGCCTTCTTGTTTTGCCTATACAAAGCACGTTCCTTATGCCGTTGGGCCTCTGCTATCCATCTCTGCTTCTGTAGCTTGTGCCTAAAGGTGACTGGTCCCAAAAGGTTGCATGAGTAGCACAGCAGAATCCTCTGGTTTCAGTGGATCTCACAAAGGTTCTCAGCCTACCCATAAGAAACAATGGGGCTCCTGTCGAAGTAGAATTTTATAAACGTGTTTATTGGAAGAGGAAAAGGTTCAGGGATTGAATCATGGCCTGAACAGAAGGCAAATACTTTGTCAATAAGGTCTTCACTTTTGACTAAATATAAAGAAGGCCTACCTCTCTATCTTCTCCCTCTCATTGAATCAGAAAGGAACTACAGAGCAAGACTCTGTAGATCTAGACTCTGGCCGCTAACCGATACTCTAAGCCTAGATTTAGGCCCTAAATGAGTCTTCATGATATACTGACTTCACACAATCTATGGTGTGAAACTGCCTAGGAGGGAGTTCTAGTTTCTGCTCCAAGAGTTATTCTTTGATAAAAATGAACAAGTAAATAAAACAATGACTGTATAATGTAATAGTCAGCAGCAGCACCAGTTATATCTTCTGAGTCTAGTTAGGGCTGGAGAAATGTCATACATTTTGATTAACAACATGGGTCTGTGACTCTGTATTTGATTATTTGATGACATTTAACACTGCAGCATAGAATTATGTCAATTAAAAAAACCAAAAAGAACAAATCCTCACAAGAAAAGTTTAGGCTTTCATCTTAACAAAGAAAGAGAGGTATGGTAATGGAATGACAGTCTCTGGAGCTAATTGCGCATCCAAGACAAATTTACTGATTTTTATCTTATGGAAAAAAGGATCTCTGTGACCACCTCTTTAATCTCCTTTTCCACCTTCAAATAAATTAGAGGATTTACTATGAGATAACCACTTACCCACCATCCAGTCCATTTCCTCAACATTATCTCCATATAGTCCATGTCTGCTTCTTCCCTGAAACTTCTCTGTGGTAATGAGAGGAGTGTGAACATGTAAAAGGGAAACAAAGAGAAGAAATGGTCTATGCTTGTTTCTGAAAAAAAAAAAAGAAAAAATAGTAATTTCTCTGAAAACTGTCACTTATCCCAAAATATAACAGTTGCATGGTAGTGTCTATCTCAAAAATTATTATTGGGGTCTAAAATAAATTTTTAAAAATGTTTTGTGTCTTTTCAGTTTTGAAATTTTGGGAGATGGGATTAAAATACTCCTCAAAGATTTTGATTGTCTTAAGACCAAAATAATAGTGGGACCCTTATTTTTCTGTTCTAAATTAGCTATGTATAGAGCATTAAATAAATAAAAAAGTTTGTAGCCAAGAGACTGACACACTCTCAGAGACAAGGAGAATAGGAGTCACTTGCTGAAAATTAACATGAGTGTCACCGAGCATCTGAGACATCCTCATGGAGGAGGCAGGTATGACACAGCACTCACAGACGAACCATTTCCTATTAACGTTGGTCCAGGCCAGTTACCATGGAAAGCTGAGATTTTCCTTGCTCAGAGTTTTACAGAGAGATTTATTTTACCCTCAATTTCCTTTATAAAACCCTGACAGAAATAGTGTTGTCTTATTCAGGGATATGTGCAGACTTGATATGTGAATCTTTTTAACGACTTAGTGTTTTTTTCAACACACATTGAGGTTACTCATTGTATTGTACATGAAGGACACCCTCCAACAATAAACCAAAACTCACTATCACCCTCCTGTTTGTAAAACATTATGTGACACTTTCTATGACAGTCCATTCATCAGGCTGAGATATTTTTTCTGTTCCTGCTGCCAGAAGGAACAGGACAAGTCCTTGGCCAAGACTCCTTTGTGTTTGGTGAACAAAACGAAAAAAAGTTGCCTTCCTTTTCCTGAAGAGCTGACAAGCTATGTCCAGATGAAGGATGCTGACAGGTAGGGGGATGCCAAAAACCAGCAAATTACTGGCCAGCACCAGGATGGGTAGTTCAGCATCGCTAGCTGCCTAACCTAGCGGTGCTCAATGAGGTAGTCACATTATGTTTTAAAAATACTTAAACCAAAGTACAGTTTTATGGATTACCTCTCAATGAATGAAACTGCCTCCTTCAGCATATTAGAAGTAGTTTTTTCTAGATTCATTGGTTGTTCAATGATATCACGGTTTCTCATCAGGATACAGTTCCAGTACTTGGTGAAACCATAGCTGGAGAACCAGGAGATGAAATACAGGAGACCACAGATGGCCAAACATACGATTATTTTCCAGTTTACTGAGAATAAGTTGCTAAGTTTTCCAATCAAAAGAGTGAGCACTGCAAAGGTAATCATCTGTGTGTAAAGCCAATATGTATCTTGCAAAGACTTGGCCAATTCAGGGTCATCTGTGTCTTGACACTCATTCAAAAGGGTAAAAGGCATGCCGTAAAAATAACCAAAGCCATGATTTAAAGGATGGTGGCAGTGATCATGGCGGGATTCGCAGTTCACACCCATATGCCACTTCCCTGAAAATATAAAACAAAGATCTTCAACATCATTACTCCTGGATGTGTCTGCCCATGGTTCTAATAGGTGGCTGCTCTCTTCATCTGAGGTGCAGCCAAGGGAGGAGCTGGTGTGGAATGGGGAGAGGCTCCCAGGGAGCAATCCTGTGTTGTCACTTTATCTGCTTAGAACAGATGGTTTTCCTCACCTATCTGTCAAAATTCCACATAGAACAATGGTCCAGCTCAGACACCTCCCTGAATAGGAAAAAAAGGGATTGCAATAATTGGTGCCTATTATTTTCCACATGATAAAGTAGCCATTTATTAATAGGTAGCCTGGTGGAGAGAAATTGGAGAAACTCTTGTGCCAAAAGAAATGACTAAGTGCAAAACTATGAACTAATTTACACACAAGTTTTATCTGACCTTCACAGTCCAGGAGCAAATTTCAGGAAGAAGGTGGAGAATACTGACTCTGTGTTGCAAAAATAGGCCATTCCAATTATCTAGTACAACTGGACATACCAGAATAGGTCATACACTGATAATGACCCTTAATGAAGTCATATTACAGAGCAGTGTAATTAACCTGATGTTGAAGGACAGACACTCTGTAACCATGGGCTTAGGGGCTATTTCTTAGACGAATAACTTCTGAGAGCTGTTAACCATCTCTGCACTTGTGAGTATGAGTGCAATTTACTGGATAAGCTGTACCAGACTGCAGTGAGCTAGGGAAGCTTCACTCCTTTGCACAGGGTTCTGCAAGGTCTGTACCTCACTAAGACATAAGTTTAGGGACTGAACAACACCTCATTGTGCCAGAGCTGAGCAGAGGTGTGAGAATCACAGTAATTACAAGTAAGTACATGACACTTTTCACAGAATCACAGAATCTTAAGGTTTGGAAGGAACCTCAAAAGATCTTCTAGTCCAACCTCCCTGCCACAGCAGGACCACCTAGACTAGGTCACACAGGAACTTGTCCAGGTGGGTTTTGAATGTCTTCAGAGAAAGAGACTCCACAACCCATCGGGGCAGCCTGTTCCAGTGTCCCATCACCCTCAGAGTGAAGAAATTTTCTGTATGTTTCTTTAGAACCTCTCATGTTCCAGCTTATACCCATTGTCCCTTGTCCTATCATTGGACATCACTGAGAGGAATCATAGAATGGTAAGGGTTGGAAGGGACCTTTAGAGATCATCTAGCCCAACCCCCCTGCAGAAGCAGGGTCACCTAGATCAGGTCGCATAGGAACATGTCCAGGCAGGTCTTGAAGACCTCCAAGGAAGGAGACTCCACAACCCCTCTGGGCAGCCTGTGCCAGGGCTCCGTCACCCTCACAGTGAAATAGTTTTTTCTTAAGTGGAACTTTTTGTCTTCCAGCTTCATCCCATTACCCCTTGTCCTGTTGCTAGCTACTATAGAAAAAAGGGGTGTGCCAACCTCCTGACACCCACCCTTTAGATATTTATAAATATCAATAAGATCTCCCCTCAGTCTCCTCTTCTCCAGACTAAACAGCCCCAGTTCCCGCAGCCTTTCCTCATATGAAAGATGTTCTATTCCCCTGATCATTTTGGTGGCCCTGTGCTGGACTCTCTCCAGCACTTCCCTGTCCCTCTTGAGCTGAGGAGCCCAGAACTGGACACAGTAGTCCAGATGAGGCCTCACCAGGGAAGAGTAGAGAGTGAGAAGAATCTCCCTTGACCTGCTGGACACACTCTTCTTGATGCATCCCAGGATGCCAATGGCCTTCGTGGCCATGAGGGCACATTGCTGTCTCATGCTCATCCTGCTGTCCACCAAGATCCTCAGGTCTCCTTCCCCTACATGCTCTCTACATGTCTCTACATGTAACATACCTACAAGTGCTGTAGAGTAACCTTGCTCATGCAGTATTCTGGCAAAAGTAGTTTCGCTTGGTGGGAGCCCACCAGAACACCCATTCCAAAAGAGAATTCGCTGCCGATTGCTGGATGCCATGCCTAGAGAGGAATAACAGGCTTTAAAATAAGAAAGATTTCAGATTTTCAGTTTTCTCAGATTGTTCTTTCTAATGAATGAGACGTAGTTGCCTAAGCTTAATTGCCCTTTTATAAGCCATTTAGTATGCCCTAAGGTACTCTAATTGACCTTCAGGATGATATCTCCTCCAAGTCCAATGCAGATGCCTCAGCTATGCTGAGATGTCTACAAGTCTACTAAGATGCTTATGTTAGGACATTAGACAATGACTTACAAAGTTCTACTAAAATATTATGTTAAAAAACATAAAAGGGGTGGGAAGAAGTTTTCTATAGAAAAAAAGCTTACAGAGAGGTACACACTTCTAGAAGTGTATAGTTCATGATTACATTTCTCCTTTAGCAAGTCTGAATCACATCAAAGGAGCTACACTGATTATTACTGCTATATGTGGTGGGTGAAGTTTTCTGTCATGAATTTAAATGACTGAAGTAAACCTGCTTTAAAAGATTATAGTTGGGAACTGTCTTATAGTGTGGCACCTTTCACGGTGGAAAAATTTGCCAGGATACTCAGAACATTACACTTAATATAATGTTAATACCACTGAACATACAGTGTTCACATTTATTATTTTCTTCATGTTTTTACCTCTGAGAGCTTTGTGCTGCTTGGATTTTCATCCATTTCCGTGTTGTCATTTAGCCACATAAAATCTACTTTATGTGGGGATTTTCCCATAGAAATCAATTACTCTATCCATCTTTATTTTTGCTTATCTCACTGAGATCCCAAATCCTTAGATTAACTAGTCTTTAAAATAGTTTATTTAAGGGGACTTTTAATAGCAATAATGGCTAGACAAACTGCAGTGAACCATTAGAGAGAAGCCCAACCTGATCTGATGGGGTATCTGCCAGTCAGGAAAGCTGCTCTGCTCGGAGTGCAGACAGCAGCTGCAGCAATGTGCTGAGTAAGTCTCACTCCTTCCTTTGCCAGACCATCAATGTTAGGAGTCCTGTAGAGGAAAATCCCATCTTGGATAAAAATGTATTGTACTGAAGTTCATGGTATCACAGAATCACAGAATGGTAGGGGTTGGAAGGAATCTCTAGAGATCATCTAGTCCAACCCCGCTGCTAAAGCAGGTTTGTGCTAAATACAGGAATGTGTCCAGGAAGCTTTTGAAAACCTCCAGAGAATCCCACATCTCCTAATTTTGTCAAAGACATCATCATCAAATTTACAAAGCTCTCTGTTTATCTACTGGGATAATCAACTAGGAAAGCTCTGAGTTATGTACATATTTTTGAGATACTTTGACTCCTTAGAAATGAATTTTCCATGGATAAATATATTTTAATTACTAACTAAAAGAAAAAAGAAGAAAAAGTATTTCAGGTCTATCCTATATCAAAAGCTTGAGCAGCACACTGAAAAAGATTCCACTAATAGATAGATGACAATACAATTTCTAAGACTGCAGTAGGTTAAACATAGGACATACATAAAATCATTCTATCAGTCAACCTATATAAAGACTAAGGATAAATATATCATACAGACTGAGCTACCATTTCATAAGAAGCCTGCTAGGGTTATTAGGTTGTTATCAATCCTTGATATTTCAACCCTGGAGTTGTGGAAACATGTAACTTATGTGCATGCGTGACAAATGCAGTGCAGGAACACATTTGCAAAGTTATGACTCTATATTCTGAAAATCAGAAGTCCAAGAAAGTTGCTCAAGTAAGTCTTTATAATTATTACTCTTGTAGGAATTATTGTAGAACTTTTATTTCGTACATGTTTTGAAAAAAAAGCATATCTAGATAAACTAATCCATAACAATGAATTTTCTAATGCTGTCATCAGAATGCTTTTCCAGTGAAATTCACCAGGAAGGGATCATGTTATTTTCACAGAATACTTTCTTACCTGATTGTATCATTGCCATAACAGCCCACATCTCCAATACCAAGATCATCAGCCAGTATCAGTAAAATATTGGGTTTTGAAGGATTTGATACACAAATTCTTGGAAACAAGCATAAAATTAGCCAAATGTTTAGGCAGCTCCTGGAATAATAAAAGCTTTTGCAAGTTTTACAACAGACTTTAAAATATTATGCTTAATGTTTTATAAGGACTTAAATGCAAACAGCTACCAAATACTGCCAGCAGATGGAGCTCCCGAATATTTACAGAAGTTCTTGAGTTTTCTAAAAACAGTAATTGTTTTTATCAGTTGCACAGGAATTCTGTATAGGCACTTCTTTGTTGAAATCTTCACTGATCTCAGCAGGTATTTCTTGTAGAAAGAGTGGTTGGGTGCTTGAAAGTCTCCTGAGGCACCCCTTATACTGGAGTGTGAGACACTACTGCTAAGGCTCCTGGAATGAGTGGAACAGGAGCACAGAGATGGTTGGTGTGGAGGCACACTGGTCACAATGGCAATGGCTTAACTATTGCACCCACTGCATCCAGTGCTATATACACCAACTGGAAAGTGCTCCTTCAGCTGGGAGACCATCTGCAAAATCAAGGTTACAGCATTGGGCTTAAACTTCATAGAATCATAGAATGGGAGGGTTTGGAAGGGACATCTAGTCCAACCCCTACTGCAGAAGCAAGTCCACCTAGCTCAGATCACACAGGAATGCATCCAGGCAGATTTTGAAGACCTTCAAGGAAGGAGACTCCACAACCTCCCTGGGCAGCCTGTGCCAGGACTTCCTCATCCTCACAGTGAAATAGTTTTTTTCTTATGTTTAAATGGAACTCTTTGTGTTCCAGCTTCATCCCATTACCCCTTGTCCTGTTGCTAGATACACCAGAAAAAAGGGATGTCCCAACCTCCTGACATCTACCGTTTATATAGTTGTAAATATTAATGAGATCCCCCCTCAGTTTTATTTTCTCTAGACTAAATAGCTTCTCTAGACTAGCTTCTCTAGACTAAATAGTCCCAGTTCCTGCACCTTTTCCTCACAAGGAAAGTTCCTCATAAACTTGGTTATCTTCCTAGAAGACTCTAAGAATACTTCAGCATATGTCTTAGCTGTTCAAAGTGTTTGCAAGAGGCAGCTTAAAGATGTTCACCTGAAGTAAAATACATATGCTAGAACATACCCACCAACTGCTAGTTCATTAATAGATACTGCAGTGTGATAAATGCATACTAACTATACTATATATGATATACACTTCTAACCCTCCATGTCCTGTAAAAGTAGGGTAAAAGGCCTTGAAATACCAAGAGATCTTAACTTGTATTAGCTGCTCTTAGATTCTCAATGAGTTTTGGAGAGGGAGAGGAGTAAGAGAGAGATCTGTTTACATTTTCTTAAGCACAACACTTAAAAGCCTGGAAAAACTCTCAGCAAATGTTTTTTCTTACCATTGTTTTCCCTGGTAATCTTCATGGCTTCCGCTTGTACGAAACAGGTACATAGTTGGTCACATAAAATCTGTTGAAAAAAGAAAAAAGTCCAGTAGATCAGAGCCCAGTAGCTCTGGTGACCTGATCTATGAGGTTGATCATTAACTGGCTTGAATTACTGCAGTCACATTGGCACCGCCTGCAGCTGGCTGCAGCAGAGGTGGGCTCAACACACTTGATTACACTGTCCCTACATTCCAGAACATGTGGTTGTAGAGCTCTGTTGGACTGTGTCATGGTTTGACATGAAGCCGTTTCTGGTAATGCGCAAGGGACTGTAAAGATGTCTCCTGTAAGAAGTTGCTCAAAACTCTCCCCAGCTCTGACTCCAAGGTCAGTGAAGGAAGAGAGGAGGAGGTGTGCTGGAGCAGAGACCTCCCTGCATCCTGTGGAGAGGACTGGTGAAGCAGTGATTTGTTTGCATTTTGTAAAAGACCCGTGCTAGGGACAATGACTATGCCCAGAGGAGGCCATATACTGTGTGAAGGACCCTATATTGGCAGAAGCCACAGCTGCTGGGAAGAAGCCATACCAGAGAAGTTTGTTTAGGACTCTGACCCGTAGGAGGGACCCATATCAGAGCAGGGGAAGAATGCAAGGAGTCGTCCTCCTCTGAGCAGAGAGAAGGGGCAGAGCCCATCTGTGAGAGACTGACCACATCCCCCATTCCCTGCCCCCCTGAGCCATTGAGGGGGGAGGAGGTAGAGATATCGGGAACAGTGAGCTGGGCCCGGGAAGAAAGGAGGGATGGGGGAGGGTTGGTCATCGTCCCGATCTCTTTTTGCTTTTTGTTCTGTTCTGTTTCTTGTAGAATAAACTTTCCTACTTTCCTCTCTAAGTCAAGTACTGGCGTCTGTTTTGCCCAGAACTGTAATTGGCAGCAAGCCCTCCCTGCCCTTGTCTCAATCCACAACCTTGTTTATCTTTTCTTCCTTCCATCTCTCTGGAGTCTCCACCATCCTAACAAGGGTGGAGGTGGATGGGGGGCACCAAGCGAATGACTGTCGTGGTGCCTCATTGCTGGCTGGGCAAAACCATGGCAGACTGACACAGCAAGACAGAAAGGACACTTCTGAGGACAACTAAGGTCAGAGAGCACAGCAGACAGTTTGACAAGATCTGGCCTGTACACAGCTGCCAGTAACTTCAGGGGAACTTGTGAGCATTTGGCAAGAAGGCTGAATGCCTATGTCTTTAGACTAGTGTTAAAGGTGTCAGTGATTCCATATGTGCACAGAACTGTTGGTGTTTACCAAAAGGAAAGTTGTCACTATTTTACAAGCAAAGTAATGATATGTAACACTAGTATCCCACTTTTACTTTTTTACTTAACTTTAAGTTATCTCTAATGTCCAAGAAACAAATCCAAGCCTTTGAGGAAGAAAGTACCTCAAAGAAAAGGCATCCTGAAAACCAATATTTGCAGTGCAATTCTCAGGAAAGGGACTGTAACATTATTAAGTCTGGATGACACTGAGTACATTCAAGATGATGTTTCTATCTGAATGTTACTAAAAACTGTCCAGAAATGTTAATATCGTTATGATTATTTTTTTTAAAGGATTTAGAAGCTTGATGCCATTTATGAATTTAACAAACCAGTTTTTCTACCTGTCAAGTCTAAGAACTCTGGACTTTAAAAATCTAAAACTAACCTTTCAGTTTCTAAATATTTATTTTTCTGTGAAAAGCCAAATTTTATGAGTGGAAGCAATTTCCTATGCTTGCTGAAATAGCACATCTAGTTGCTTTGGACAAAGAATGGCTTGGGATATCCACCTGGAATGTCTGAGGAAAACAAAACTGTCCAGAGCAGAGTGTAATCTTGCCTTATGCATTTCAAAGTTTGAGACATGACATAAGAACATTGCAGATCATAGAATCATAGAATGGTAGGGTTGGAAGGGACCTTTAGAGATCATCTAGTCCAACCCCCCTGTAGAAGACGGTTCACCTGGATCAGGTCGCATAGGGACATATCCAGCTGGGTCTTGAAGACCTCCAAGGAAGGAGACTCCACAACCCCTCTGGGCAGCCTGTGCCACTGCTCTGTCATCCTCACAGTGAAATAGTTTTTTCTTATGTTTAAGTGGAAAGATGTTTCTTCTCACCAGGCAAATAGTATACAAACAGAACCTGGATTTCATGGATGATATTTCCCAAGTAACATCTAGGTGCTTGTTTGGATATGGCTGAGACTAGAGGGGAAATAAAAATGAATAAATTTTTAAAGGCTTGCTCTCTATTAGATGTGGAATTTTCCACAGGGTTGAAGATGCTTCTCTTCTCTATTGGCAAGATCCTGAAATACAGTACTGAGACCTCATCCCCCCTGACCACTGGCTGAGTTGGAAACTAATAGGTAAGCTGCAAGATCCCTCTGACACAATGCATTGGCTCTTTCAAGCAGGGCCTTGCTGTGAGTGTAGAGTCAGAAGCCTAATATCATGCTTTGAAAACCAGGCTGTATTAATGTGAAACAAAGGATTCACTGCTAGGAATTCAAAATTTTTACTTGTATGGCGATACTGCCTCAGAATGGCAGCCTGGCAGCAGTTCACCCAAAGCCTCAGTGAACTATGGCCCCATAGGACAGAGCTAAGATGGTGATCAGGAATGTACAAGAAGGCATTAACCTGAGAGAAAGAACTAGCAATAGCTCCGGTCCTTATCTATAATGAGAACTTCTTTATGGTGCTTTAACAATGGAGGCAGAGCTCATAAGGCTTTTAAACCATTGTGTTTAAAAGGGCTCAGGGTAAAAGCTAAAACTATTGCAATGTAAGCTATAGTTTTAAGCTAAAACTATTGTAATGAAAATGTTCTCAGCCTACACTCCATTTAAGGACCATTACAGCCATTTAAGGACCACTAAACTTGTTAAGGGATGAGAAGAAATATAAAACTTTAAAAAAAATCCCAAACCATGACTATTTAATTATGCATATAAATGTTTTTCTGTTAGGGGCTGATTGCTTTTGAAAGCAGAGCTCACACTGACATTGCAATCTGTGTCACCAACTCAATACTGGGTCCTCGGGCTTGACAGTTCCCTTAGCTGTTCAGTGGAAAAAAAAAGTATTAATCCATAAATCTAACATCAGCCTCTAAAAATCAGCAGATAACTCACATATATCTGAGAAAACATCACCTAGCACTTCCCTCTGTAAGCCAATACACCACAGTAAGTGATCAATACTACTAAAAAACACCGACCCCTTTTAAAAATGTGGAAAACGAACCCTTGTCTCAATTATTCTTCTTGCTCTGAAATCTCGCTTGCTCTGTGGTGTGCTAAGCAGTCCTGATATTCAAAGCCATGTGTATGGGAGGAAGCAGGCTGGGACTTGTGCCTTTGCCTCTTAATCTCCCTTCCCCCAGTCTCCAGCACAGAAACCACCTGGGATCCTTGCCAGCAAACTGGAAATGCTGTGCAAGTTTTACTTTAATTCCAGGCAGAGTACAAAGTCCTTATTCTTGAAACATTGGCACAACATGGCTACTGCCTTTGCTAAATTCCCTACCCAGTTAATTCTGTGCAGATTTGTATAAAGCCTGTCACTTTCCTGCTTCAATGCCTCAAAAGAGATGCTATAAATAATAATAACACAGCACTCAGAGCCCCCGGGTTTTGTTTCTCCCACCATACTTTTACCAGCATTCCAGGCAGGAGAATAGTACTAGCTTGTAGTACCCTTTTCTTCTGTCATGTTGTCTTTTCTTCTTCACTGCATTTTCAGGAAAGGTAGGCCTACCTGTGCTGAATATATTAATAGCAATTTCTTCCCACAGCCCCAAAAACTGCTAGTGTGTGTGTTCTTTCAGAACTTAACTCTGTTATAATAAATAAGCAAATACTTAGAAGAGCTCTTGTCTCTTCATTTGTTGAGATTTCAGTTCTCTGGATTACTTGAATACAGTGAATGCTGAATTTAACACTCTTCTAGAGAAGTCAATAGGAGTCAGTGAGGTGGTAAATGATCCGTTTTATGTAATACACATCAGGGGAAATTGTGGTTGGAAGCAATTTTTATTTGCTGTCCTCCTTGTACTTATGAACATAGTTATTTTTATAAAAGTTTTCAAATTGAACTGCTTTTACTCGTGTCTGTTGGACTGTACTACTTTTGTGTGATTACTTAACAGCTTGGGATGCTTCTGGTGCAAAGGTTTTTCTTGAAAAAAAAGTATTTCTCAAAAATTATGTCATGCCTTGGGAAAGATGGCTCTTCAAAAGTTGCCAGTAATGCAAGTATTAATTTCCACCTGTCTTGGGTCCAAATTATGACTAAACTTTTCTGTTAGCTTTTTTAGACTGTTTATATCTTTGTCACCATATGATCACTATTGAAGATGTGCCCATGCTGCTCCTAGCATGAGTTAAAAAACAACCAAGCAAAAAACCCCCTAAACCAAAACTCAACCCAAAACACCCATAGGTTTTTATTTTTCCCTGATAACAAAACTATCTGGAGGCAGAGGAGGTATTCTGCCAGCACAGATCTTGCATCGTGTTCCTCAACACTCTATTAGTGACCCAATACAGAGGTAACAGCTGCAATCACTCATTATGTTCAGCATAACTAAGCTTTAAACCAAAGACTTTTTTTTTTTTTTTAGGTCTGAAAAAGAGCTTTGTAAAAATGAAGTAAAAAGGAGATGATTTCTATCTCGACATTTTGAGTCCTGCACGGTTTCCTCTTCTTACTTCTTTTTTCACTGTGCGTAACCAAGCACAGGAAGCTGCTATTTAGTCATGGCTGCATACAGGCAGAATCTCTGCCAGGAAAAACTCAGGCTTTGAGTCATTGTGTGCTTTATACTGCCACTTTCTAGCTGTTTTTTTGCACGTCTGAGTACTAAAAGCAAACGCTAGCATTCATATAGTCTTCTACCTTTGACAAGCTTTTAGAGTGAAGAACATAAATATTGAAATGACACAAATAGAAATTTGTAAAATCCTTTCTATGTGACACACGAAAAAAGACTAAAAGAGAAAAAGGAAATTAATCAACTAGACTGGCTGAGCAAGCAAAACATTTTCAGGGGTATTCCTTACGGGGGGGGGGGGAAAGGATGAGAGGGACAACCACCAAACTTAAACAATATTTCTATTTACCTGCTTCAACCCTCAAGTTCTTTAGAGTTTTAGTAGCATACTTATCACAAACAGATTGGTGATAAAAAATTAAATAAATTTTTTAAATCACCAAAACAGATCCATTTGTGCAAAACCTCCCAGCCATTAATAAAACTTGAGGCCTTAAAATCTCTGCAAGTTCATGGCAAATCTCAGTGCAAAGACATGTCTAGGGTCACATCACTGCAGGATTTTTGTTTTGTTTGCAGTTTCTTTTAGGGGAGGGTGTGGTGGGTTGGCATTTTTTAACTTGTCTTGACAAGACTCCTTTTAACAAGTTGTAGTTTGCAAACCCATGTATGAGCATTAATTCCAGTATAACTTAAATGAACCTTGTTTTTTCTGGAATGGACATAGAAACTGTGCAAGCTATTAATCCAAAACATTTTTATCAACATCTTATAGTGAATAAAATTACTATTTAACAAATTAGTATGCAGCAGGACCTCTTTCTGAAGAGCAATATTATTCCCTCTCTTTTCTGATTGTTGCAGAGTTACACTGGACTTTTAAGATTGTGTACTTCTTTTTTGTGATATATGTTATTATTACCCGGGTAAAGCTGCATGATCTCTTTAAAAAGATATTCACAACATAAGGATGATCCCTCATGCAGTGGTTCAGGCCCATCAGGGAACAAAAGACCATGATTAGCCTCAAGTACTAAAGACCTGAGGATTGCCAAAGGGCAGAGAGAGCTTTACTGCCGCTTAAGGTCCAGGACAAAACAGACCAGGCTACTCAGCTTGGGGAAGAAAACAGAAAACAATTTAATGCAACACCAACTAAAGCATAACCATAAAACCCCAAAACCACAACCAACATAAAACAACACAGAGTGGTACAACGATGAAGAGTCTGACCATCCCTTTAAGACCATCTTCTCCACACTTCTCCCCTCTTCCCGGGATCAGAGTCCTGATCCCAGTGTTTTTATCTCCTCCACCCCTGAACGGCCCAGCGGGGCAGGGAATGGGGATTTCAGTCAGTCTATTCCTGATACCTTCTGTCTCTCCTCAGGGCAGGCGGGGTCTGCACCAGTTCTCCCTGCACCTCAGTGAGGTACCTCACACACATGGCAGCACTGCATGGGCTGCTCCGATGTGCGTTCATCCCAAAGGCTGCAGCTCCTCTCTGCCTCTTACGTGGATCTGCTCTGCGGTGCACAGGCTCTCCAGCATGGCCTGCACCATGGCTGTCTCCTCACACAGTCTGTCACCTGTCCAGGTGCACTCACATGGAGCTGCGAGTGGCTCTCAGTCTTGCCATTACCCTCCATGGGTTGCAGAGGGGTCTCTGGTCTGGTGCTCCTCCTTCCTTCCTCTTTCTTTTACTGTGGGGTCCGCATGGTTGCTTCCATCTTGTATCACTCTTACACCTCCTGCCAAGCACTTCAAATTCCCACCCCTAAACAGTGATAGCAGAGGCAGTAGATTGGCCTAGTGGGTTGGAGGTGGGTGTGAACCCAGGAGCCAGGGGAGAGTCCAAAAACTCTTTACCGGGTCTTCACTGCAGCTTGCTCCCCATTACCAAGCAAAAGCAGCTCCTTGCTATAAACCATGACACCTCACTAAATCAGTCTGTCTCAGATGTTGCTCAACATTTCAACAAGATTACTGCAGAGATAAAGTATAGGATGAAATAATGACACAAACTACTACATTTGGGTAGAGTATGACCATGATTTGTGGACTACAGGAGCACAACTGCAAACATTTGGAGTTCTGTGTATGTCTGCTCAGCACCATACACTAGGCTCTCTGCATAATTCTTGGATTATTATTCAAGGATTACTTGATCAGGCATAAATTAGACAGGGTTTAGGCATATACTTCTATAGCAAATTAGCAAAACCAGCCTCCATTCAAGTCCCTTATCACACCAGAGAGGATTTTGTTAGACCTTCGGCTAGTGGTGAAGAAGGAAGGGGAAAATCTCTGATCAGTGTTCCCTTTTTTTAATTATTGTTATTATTTTCATTTATTTTTCTTCTCAGAGAGAGGAAGATACAGTTATTTGCCAAAATCTTTGTTAGCAGATGACTCAGCACCACAGGACATGTTAGCAGACATCTATCTCACAAACTTTATGTGCTGCCACCTTCCTTATCACACCAACAGAATGGGAATGTCCCACAGTATGTCTGCAGCCACGGCTTCCACACCACATTGGACACGGAGAGCTGCTCTGGGACCAGTCTCAGTGTCCTGTGATGCTTTTATATGGCTCTTCCAATCTTCCTTATTACAGTGTTAAAGGGGGGCTCAGTGTCAGCTGACGGAGGTTTGGCTTCAGAAGGGTCCTGTGAGAGATCAAGCAGCAGTGGAGGGTTGTGACAGTTCACACCTTCCCCAAAACATGGGAAAATTCCTTTTCTCTAACAGGCCTCAGCACCAAGTGGATGAAAGACAGGGGTCACGTAATGAGCCTTCCAGGTGACTCCACCCAACAGGAAAGAAATCTTTTGTCACAACTAGATGACCAAGGGACTTGAGCATCTTTTTTATGAGGAACAGTGGCAGGATCTTGGGACTGTTTGGCTTGGAGAAGAGGAGTCTGAGAGGGAACCTCATTAAGTATTTAAAAGGTGTATGTCAAGAGGATGGAGCAGTCGTTTTAATTCTGTAGTGTCTAGCAATAGGACTAGGGATAATGGACAAAAGCTGGAACACAAAAAGCTCCACTTAAGGAAAAACTCTTTCCTGTGAGGGTGAGGGACTTCTGGCACAGGCTTCCTACAGAGACTGTGGAGTCTCTGTCCGTGGAGGTTTTCAAAACCTGTCTAGACACATTCCTGTGTGACCTGATCGAGGTGAACCTGCTTGAGCAAGGGATTTGAACTACATGATCTTTAGATGTTCCTTCCAACCCCTACCATTCTAAGATTCTGTGAACTAGAAGACAATAGAGGAAAATAGAGAGTCCTTTCAAGCAATAGAACCATGGCTATTTATTAAGGAGACTTCTTGTCATGTACCCTGGCACCTCTATCACCACTAATCAGATTCTTTGTGTGGATTGCTGACTCTGAAGATGGAAAACACTAGAAATATGAAGAGAGCCACATTAAATTTCCATTGTAATAGTAGACAGCCTGTATTCCCTCACTGCAACTTCCTATAGGTTTGCCACTTTACAAATGTTTCTTTGCTGTAAGACACATCCAGCTAGCCAGTCACTGGTATGTCATACACAATAATTTCAAGAATCTCAGAGATCAATACAGATAAATACCCATCATGCAATAAATTTGTCAATTAGCAAGATGGCTATCAAGAGTAGTTTTGCAGCTACCATGGAACAAACATTTATACTCACTTTTTGGTGCCACCACACTACATGCGAGTAAGATCCACAACAGTGAAAGAGGAACTCATGCTCTGACTTTTGAGCTTTTCCTCACAATAAAAGCACCAGGTTTTGCCTATCAGTCACCCTTATGTAATGGGGAGAAGTGTATTCAGGCAAAGGCAAACCTGACAGTGAACTGCATACTTACCATTGTCTTTGTGTTCGCTGCACCAGAGCTTGAGACAAGAGAATCATTTGATCATAGATTCAGAGCAGCCAGAACACTCCCAAGACAATATTTGAATCTCTAGATAGTTGTTGATTCATTTTTTATCAATAGCTGGGTCAACTCATTCCATTTAGCAGTACACAAACAATATCTAGAGCTTGGTCTAGCAGAAAAAAGTAATTTATTGAGGAAATCAATACCAAATCTCATAATTGTTTACATTTAGCAATTTTCAAATGACCTTGAGGAAATCTGTTGAGCAAGGGTGGATTTAATGACTTTAGAAGGTATTTGTATATATAGACATAAATCAAATCAATTAGTACCAAAACAACCTGAGACACCACTTCTTTCCTAAATGAGGCTAAATATAAGTTTTGAACTAGGACCTGGTCTTTAGCTGGAACAACTCCTCTGACCATGAACGTACATGTGGGTATATGTGGAAGAGTTTGCTCACTGGATTAAAATCACAAACTAAGCCTGAGGTTATGTAGCATTTGTAGGATCTTCCAGGATTAAAGGAAACACAGTACATTTTTAATAGTTAGTCCTTCTATCAATCTCTCCTGTTGAAAACATCTCCTTGCCTGTCCTTTGGCAATATTCCTCCAGACAGATAAAGACTTGTGGCATAAATATCCATAAGACTTGTAGGCTCATCAATAACTGTGCCTGTAGGTAACACTCCTGGCCACCTACATACTCCTGGCACACGGATCCCTCTTTTCCCAGTCTGCCATGTCTTTTACATCTGCAGTGAAATTAATCAATGTGCAGCAGTTCAGAGACCAAAATAAACTTCTGTCGTGGCTTGTTGTTTTTGAATGTACACAAAAAGATGCAACAATTCACTGCTTATTCAACAGATTTGATTCTTCATTTGCACTGGACTACACATACTTTAGAAGGCCTCAAAATGTGACATGTAACTCATACAATCCTAGAAAGACAGGGAGAGGCAATGTCTATTTTAAATTTGAACACAAGTGAGGATAGGAGCAATACATCTCTCTTTGAAAACCTGTTCTCAGCAACAAGAAAGCAGCTTCAACCTTCTGTTATCTTCCATTTCATGGGTTCTTCTATGCATTTGAAGAGCTTTCCAGCAAAAGAAAAGAGGAAACTGGAAGAACTCAAAAGACTAAAGAAATACTTGATATTTAAAACTACATAAGACTTACTGATTAGTAGCCTACGTTAATAAATAGGTAAATAAACATAATAAAAATAAATAGATTCTTTATAGTCATGGATTCCTTTAAAAAATATTTATCCTTAACAACTATATTTCCATATGTCTTATACATCTCTTCCTTTTTTGAGTTTTGGACTCGATTCTCCTAACGCTTAATGTAACATCTCTTAGTTCAGAAGAAAAAAATCTGAACCTATGAAATCACACGATATAAGCTTTACTTCGAATAGCAGAAAAACATCTGCTACTAACAGGAACTAACCTAATAAAGTATCCGATGCTGGGCATATGAAGATATTATTTACCTAACTCCTCCCAAATAAACCTGTTTTAATTCATATACTCAGTGTGTGGATAACATGGGCTTTGTTAGATTCAATCAAGCTTATGAATCAGTCTTTTCTTCCACAAAGAGAAGTACCTTCTCAGGCAAAAACAAGGAGATGGAGGATGAACAGACTAACTGAAAGTTCTTCCCTTTTATAAGGGCCAACAACTTCCACTGCTCAGCAGAAAAGCATCCATCTCATGGGAACCAAAATTTCATGCTATGCCCTGTGGAACAGCTCAAGAAGGTTTTGGAATGGAAGAAATGTATTTTATGAAAATAAAACCAAAAAAATTGCACAAGACTTGGATGGTTTGTAGTGATAACAGAGTCTAAGTCTTAACATTTATTGAGACATGTTCATGGCAGGTCACAGGATGTGGCTGTCTGATGACACAGAGCTCTTGGGGTAGGTTGGAGAAAATACAATGGATGTATCCTTTTGGCTTGAAGAAAAGCCACTGCATTGCTCACCAAGTTGAAGGATGATTCACAGCAGAAAGGGACAAGCAGTAGGTAAAGAGTTTGGATTTTATGCCAATCACTGATTTTGGGTGGAAGATAAATGTATATAAGGAAAAATATGTGGCTACAAGTCATGAAACAATGTGCCCTTACTCTGTTCTGTATTGACTTGCTGGGCAGCAATGGTTTCTGGAACATAATGAGAAAAAGAAACAAGCGAATCAGGAAATATTCCTACTGTGGAGAGAGGAAAACATGCCTGAGAGAGTTCAGTATAGGAATCTATCACATGTTTTTCACAATGCCTTTTACTTGAGAGTATCAAATAATTTACAGATATAGTCTCTCTTGATACCTTTGTGAAGAAAATGTGTATTAATGCTTAGATTTTACTGAAAGAAAAGGTGACTTGAAGATTAAAGACTTGACCTCTGCATGTCACCTGTATTTTGAGCTAAATGTGCAACTCATTCCAACCTTGATAACTTCAGCCAGATAGATTAATTCTATTTCTGATTCTAACATCCAGGTAAAGTCATAGTGTTTTCCTTTTGTAAATACCATTCCAATCACCTAGCTGGGCAGATCCATCCTGAGCCACCAAATGCCTTCCATAATCAGAGGCAAAGTATGTGAATGTATGGTTTTTCAAACTTTGTTTGTCAAGTGAATTCAGAATTATGCCTTAAGTTTAAGGAGAGAGACAAGTTTCCAATTAACCAATTAGAAAGATCAAACCACATTTATAATGTTTCAATAATAAAATTTTCAAATGGCTATAAGAAGTTCTTAATAGCTTAGATTTCTGTAGATATTTTGGCCTAAATTTTCCTGCTTTAAAATTCACAAGTGTACGTGTCTGAAGCAAATCCTTCATGAGGAATACTTACCCACAATCCATTCCATTTATTCTACATTGTCTCCATATAAACTATGATAATTCTTCCCAATAAATTTTGTCTTGGTAAAGAGGGTTGTGTGAACATGCAAAAAGGAAACAAAGAGGAGGAATAGTCCGTGCCTCTTTCTTAAAAACAAATAATTAAATAAATAAAGTTTTGTGTGTGTTTGGGATATTTTGAAAGGTTTCATGTTCATCTATGCATGGACATGCACACTAAATCTAGATTCTACCTACATCTACTGCATCCCCATTGGTCACAGTTGACATTTTTATTTTTGCATAAAATGTGGGAAAGGAAGATACTTTTCAGATAGATTCTTTTCAAATTCCTGTGTGTAAACAGGGATAGAATTTGCACAGTGCTTAAATAAATTAGATGCCTAACTCTGATGTCTTTTTAATTAAATGCAGCTGGATACAGTCTCATACTTTAATATTCATGTGGCTTTTCTGATGTGGTCATTTGTAATTTTCAGTATATTTGTTTTCACAAACTTTAAGAAAAGAATAGTTCTTTTCCTCATTTTATAGAAAGAATCATGATGCACGGATGTATTGCAAAAGGCTGTGCAGGCAGAACTTGAATCTAGAAAATGAATGATCTTACTTTGCTCCCTTCTTAATCTATATGAGTAGATTAAAAATGTTTGGATATTGACACATGAAATAATTTTGTACATCACATACATTTTATCTAGGTGTTTTGTAGGTTTTATCCAAGATGAGTCTTGTAAAGTGAAGTGTAAAAAATAGCTGGATAATCTTGAAGCAAATATAGTAATTGCAGATTACAGGGCTAGTGAGATGGTTATGTATCATTTGGTTAAAATCCACCACTCTTGCTGTAGCTTCCAATGTGAGACAGTTGCAATTAAAATTTATGTGCATCAGGTTTCTAAATGGAGAATTTGGATACAAGTGGTTAGAGGACAAAAGTACTTTTAATGACCAGAACATCCAGGACTCTTTAAAGAACGCTACAGACAATCATTTATCTTTTGATAAATGGCACTGCCTACTTCAGCACACAGGAAGCAATCCTCTCTAACCTCATCATCTGCTCAGTGGTATTGTGGTTCTTGATCACGATACAGTTCCAATACTGCACAAAGCTGTAACTGTAGTACCAAGAAATGAGGACAATGCTGCCCATCAGAGCAAAACAGGCAATTATCTTCCAGCGGATGGAAATCAAACCCATCAGTTTTCCAGTAGCGAGAGTGAATGCAGCAAGGGCAATTATCTGACTGTAAAGCCAGAGCTTAGCTTGAAGGGCTACATCTGGCTCTGGGGGTTTGTTTTCTTGACAGCTATCTAGAAGCGTGAAAGGCATACCATAAAAGCAGTCAAACGCATGATTGAGAGGATGGTGACAGTGCTCATTGAAGGATTCACAGTTTACATCTTGATGCCACTTTCCTAATGATTTTAAAGCATGAAAGAAATTAGAACATTAAGATAGACAACTTGAAAGGAGCCTAAGGTAACCTCATAAGCATCTGTTTGGGAATTCAGCAAGTCACTGTTTCTCAAAGAAGTGTTGTTGCATTCTCCTCATACACAAGGCTACTGGGTGAAACCAATGCCTTATCAGGTGAATCTCATACCATAATGGGTGAACCCCAAATGACTGTGGGATAAACAGAAATTTTCAAGATGCTCAGCTACTCAGCTGAAGGGCACATAAGGGTGGGATTATCATAGGATCAGGGGATTAAATGAGGTTCAGGGAATTAAAGTATCCTAACTTGATTCTGTGATTCTATTGACTTACTCTCTGCTTTAATATATTGCCTTCCTAACTTTCAGTTCTTTACTTGAAAAGTAATTGTAACGTAATATTACAAGTTTACTGGAAGATTCAGTAAACTTTTGGACAATGTGAATAGATACCTTGTTCACCAGACTTGGGAAGAGGATTTCTCAGGCATGACACTACTCCATATGAAAAGGCTGTAAAGCAACTTTTTGCTTTACAAAATAGATCAAGTAGGCCAAAGCTGCTCTCTGCTTAGAAAATGTGCTGAATCAAAAGACACTGAATTTTTCTGGGTTATATGATAACAGAGTAATTACAGACTCAAATGAAGAGGACTACACTTTATTAGGTCACAATACACCGTAGCCACCTCTATTCTTACCACAGCTTGCCCCAAATCTTCTGGCCTTAAGGGACACAGTGATTATGCTATCTGCCCAGTCATGTGAAGGGATCCATTGGAGAAGTGCCCACAAAGGGAAGAGAAAAGTAGAAACTTTGTCAGTTCATCTTAGAGAGATTTGCCAAAAGAATGATGGATCTTGAAACTGTTGAGGTCTGATCAAAGTCTCTGATGGGACAGTGCTCTGCAGTAGTGTTTCCCTGACACCTTTGCATGTTCACCTCATTTGAGGAACCAGCTATTGTATCATACCTCTTTGGGACTTCGAGTACATTCCCATTTCTCTGTACAATCCCACCATCATCATGTGAGGGAGATGCAACCAGAGCATGCCAACAAAACATCTGTACTCCACTTGGAGTACATAAGTGAAGGTTTACAAGATGTGGTCTCAATGCCCGTTCAGTTCTGCATTACATTCTTTCAGAACTAAAAATGCAATCACTAGCTTTGAAAGCACATAATCATGTCATAAATTACATGACTCAGTCCACATGAATGTGGGTCAGAGTGTTTTGGAGGACATGAGAAGCAAATGGATGAGGTATTCTGGGAAAGCACTGGGTGGATAGAATAAGGCTTAACTGTGCATGAAAATGAATGAAAAGATTCATACATGAGAAGGTGAGAAAATAGTAACTGTCATATTAAAGAACGACTGAAGAGTTAACACATGGGTGACAGAGAGGGAAGAATTCCCATAAAGAAGTTAAAAACTAAACTGAAAATACAGTAATTTTTTCTTTTATTATACATAGTTTACTTAGGCCCCAATCCTTGTGAATGTATGCAAGTATTAAATACACAATTACTAGAGCTTTGGAATAAGAGATTAAGTGCATTTCTTATATTGTAATTAGCCTTAATTATCCAGGATGGGTGTTCCAAAGTGTTAAATATATTGCTGTGAGAGATCTTTTACCTTATGGTATTGCTCCCCTAACAACCTATTTCTCCAATGCCAAGATCATCAGCCAGAAACAGAAGTACATTGGGTTTGGAGTCCAGAGCTACACTCAAGCTGAATGTGCTCCAGAACAAATATGAAGTCATTGCCATTAAGAGGTACACAACCACTTCTCATATATATGGCTTGCAAGGGTTAGAGAGTGATGGGAGCCCTCTGTTAGCAGATGTGAAGCATGAAACGTAAAACAATAGAAAAATTCTTTTCCTAGCCCCATTTTAGTTAGAAGGAGGGCTTTACCGATTCCATATCTTTGATCTCTACCACCTAGATCACTCTAGCCAGAGAGGCTGCAGTAGTCTTTCTAGAGCCCAAGCAGCAAAGACATAAGAGAAAACTGTAATTTTATTCATTTGACCCAGGAATATTCACCTTGAATCAGTTGTACAGATTTCAAAATGTAGCAAAAAGTTCAAAGAGCTGAGAAAAATTAATGTTTAAGTCTCATAAATTCTCTGAGGATTCATATTGTGTTCCAAAGTTGCTCTGACATTTTCTGGACATTTTGTCTCCAGTGAATAAAGTAATTTTAATTATATTTGGAAGGGAAGTGGAAAATCCTAAACGTACTCCCCTTTCCAACTTAAAAATGTTTCAACTTGAAGTCATCTCCTCTATTACTGTTCCAAGATGTCAACCAAGCTGCATATCAGCACGATCTATATTTATTCTGCAGAAAACAGAGTTTTAATTGCTAATCAATAGTCTTAAAATCTAACTCTGGATTAATTTTTTTTACTTGGACAGAGTTATCATTACAAGATGTACTAATTTTGCAGGACATGGGCAGTACCAAGTGTCTAGAACAGGCTAACAAAAAAAGCTCCTGCAAATCATTGCAGGACTTGCAGTTTTGGTGTGTATATCTTGTATACAATCCCATGATTCTGAATGAACAAATAGTCATCACCTCTATCAGACAAACACAAGACTCAGGACTTTCTGTCAAGATGATTGTGAATTCCCAAATGTAAATAAGTAACCAGTGGCTATGGGGATTTAATTAAGACCGAAGTTCCAGCTGGTTTTTCTTTGTACAGACTAGTATGAAGTTACAACAGCGATTTACAGAGTTGTAGTGAAACCTTGCTTTAGAAGTATGAGCAACTTCTATCACTATACTTGGGTTACTTATTTGAAGGAAAGAGGAATGTTTTGGTTGTCAATGTTGTATCTCCTAAGAGTTACAGGATGTTACACTTTATAATGAATCTTTTCAGAGCACTAATACATTCAGTTAGAGATGAAAGGTAAAGGTCTCCAAAGAACTCTAGAAATAAGTAGCCCTTGACAGCTCATTTCAATCACTTGGGCATTCCTCTTTCCTAGTTGGGTACACAGTAATGCTCCCTATCTCTTTCTGTTGCATTAAAAAAAGGGAAAGAAAAACATAAAACCAGCTTTTACCAATGTCTGCAGCAGCATTCTAGCACTTTGTTTTCTCATGGTGTTAAGTGCTGGATATTTGTTGATCCCTGTGGTAATCCTACTTGTGGACTAGGATATGGTCATGGACAAGTTCCAGCTCAGGTAACCTACACCTTACAGATCCATTACTGTAGGCTAAAAAATAACCACACTTAGAGCTCAAACTGGTCATCTTTCAGCGCTATATGGAGGAAGAGAGCAACAATGTTTAGTTGCTAAACAAACATCAATAAATTGTGAAAGCAGTAAGATTGAAATAACATAGAACACAAACATGCACAGATATATGTGCAAACCTTTTCAGAATTACCTAGACAACTATTTCTGGAAATGGTAATGTCAAAGGCATTACCCAGAGACTTCCACTTGGGAGATATTGTTATTGGAAAATATCCCAAGCATCTTAACTACATACTTATTTAATGGTTCTAAAAATCATTTGGCAACTAGTACTAGTAAGTGATTTTACAACATCTGCTTAATCATAGAATGGTAGGGGTTGGAAGGGACCTTTAGAGATCATCTAGTCCAACTCCCCTGCTGATTCATTGATAATGAGTCAAGTACATGCAAAACATCAGGGAAATACAGGCCACTATTTATGCAACTTTTATTTACAAGACTTAATATGAATATAAGCCATAGTTGGGCTTCCATAGCTTTATTGACAATCTTCTGAGGATAGGTTAGAAACCACTGTCACAGGTAGTTAAATGTTGAAAAAAAACATTACTGGGCTATAGAATTTGGTGCCTGTACTTGCCTTAGAATTACTTCCTAAGGTGATACTGTTGTGCCTAGTTTCATACTCCAGGGACTTACAGAATTACGAGATTATAGCACTCTTCTGTTCAATAAATCTGCTTCTCCTGCAAGATTTCACAGGGAAGTTATATCTGTTGAAGAGCCTGGCACCTTAGACCCATAGTAATCTTAAAATACTAATTCTATAGGTGGATTAAAATTTGCATGAACAAAGGGGACTCTGAGTATATGTGATAATACTAAGTTACTCTTAAGAAAAAGCCTCTCTAAGCAAAGAATCACTGGAGGCAACTGTGAATTCCCCAAAGACTAATTGAGCAAATTATTTTCAAGCTGATAGCAAGTGCAGCCTTGCAATTCATCACTGCTGCTGCTGCTACTTATTTTCAAATGAGTTCAAATGTCATTATTAACTAAAAAGGTTATTTTATTTACAATCAGAAGTACAAAGCATCATTTATTCAACCTAGTACCTCCACACAAAAAGTCACAAGACTCTAATAATTCAGTCTAAACATATCTGCAAAATGAGGCCACATCCTGCAGAGCCATGAACAGCAGGAACTAGCTGGCGAAACTTCATGCAGGCATACTTCCCTTTGTTAAGCCTTTTCAAGTCTCTGTAAACCTTATGCAAAACTTTCTTCTGCAGCTGATACTACATGTCTGCCCTTCCAAATTTGTTTACTCCAAACAAAGGATTACTCCAGTTACAACACAAATCATTCGGCCAGCTAGGAATACTACAAAGCCTGCAGCTGCTTCAACCAGTCACTTGAAGTGATTTGTCAAAATCAGCTTTTGCTTTGTTTATTAAGTGGATGAATTAGGTGGATGTAACTCAAATGGACTTGCAAAAACTCCAAGTAATGTTATACAGCTTTTTCTAGCCAGCTGCCTTGTGCAGACACCAGGATGTTTTTCAACTTTGTTTTACAGAAAGCAATCTGCAAGCCTGAAACTACTCAAAAATTAGCCCCTATTTCCCTTCCCCACCCTCCAGTTTTGGCTCTAGGCAGCTTCCCTCCAAATATTTCACTCATTGAATATATTCCCAGTTTAGAGTTTATTCCTTCTTTAATTCCTACTCAGAAGAAAAAAAAAAAAAAAAGACAAACCTCTGCTTCAAAAATACCTGCCCATGGCCAAAGTATTTATTGAAGCCAAATATACCTTATGTTTCACCTTCATCCTCAGAAGACTGACAACACCACCACTCACTATGGGAATTCACTAAAGTTGAGAGGAACTTTGCATTTTTAAGAATGTTAAGAGAAGTACAGCTCCAACAACTACCAAAAAAACCAGAATAAGCTCTTGTCAGTTAAGCTAAAAGTGAGCAATTGGACATAGCAAAAGAAATATGCTTTCTCATCTAACTTCAGATACTGAAAGAAATTATTTGCACACTGAAACAAAGTGAAAATGAACCTCCAAACTCTTTCAACTATTCAAATATAACAGGAGCAAGTTTTAGGACAAGTGCTTTCAAATAAGATGTGGAGACATGTGGCTGCTTAATTGTTAGCCAAAAACAAACACTTGCTTTCCACTCTATGAAAATATACTACACAACAGGTTAATCACACTCAACAGTATGTTAAAGTGTAATTAAAAATGCTAGTTTCAGCTCACATTATGTCTCTGAGAGAAAAATACCATCCCACCTTTTTTTTCCTCCTTTCCTCTCTCTCCCATAGCTTCTGTGCATCTAGATATCAAGGAGAAGCAGCAAGTAACAAATGAATGAAGGAAGAAAGAGCTTCCAGCTGGTGTGAGCAATCATTTGTTCAGTGCTTGCAGCTGGTAGGCCAGATTTATTGCTGTTCATCAGATATATAAAAAAAAAAAAAGAAAATGGATGTCCTTTCAAGAGATATAGAAGCTAAGAATCGGGAGATATTCAGTGGTTTGTTTGTTTTTGTTTTTTCTAATTGTGCACTCTTAGGGAGTCAACTGCAGTAGTGCTCATTGTGGAGATACAGTTCTTACACAGCTAATATCAAGCCTTGTTATGTTACCATGATTGTAGCATTGCATTGCCACTTAAAGTAGTGCATTGTTAGTAACTAAACTTTTGTGGCAAGCAACTTGAATTTTTTACTTTATTATGGCTACCCTTTTCTGGCCTTGCTGCTGCACAGCAGCACCCTGCTTTCAGAGCAACATCAGAAGGGGTGGTCTGGCCCTAGGCCTTAAATTAGCTCATGCATTTTTACATCATGATTAACACTCTGTGATCTAAATGATCTAGCTGTGCTTTCTGGCTTCAAACTACTCAGCTAGGAACATAAATCTTTTCTTCTTCCTTAAGGCTAGGATATGATGGTAGAAAATTGGACACAGAAACAAGGCAAATGAGACAAAAAGAGGGGCAACTAGGAGTATGGTGGCTAAAGAAACAGTGAAGATCACATGGAAGCAATTGGGAGGCAAATTATGCTTTCTGTATGCCACAGTAATTCTAGCAATAAATATAAAAGCATAATACCTACCACTCACCATCTAACCCTCCAAGTTTGGTTTAAAAGGCTAAGAGAGGAAGGAAAATTGAGATTGTTAATTGTTGTAAACTCCCTGTCTTTCCCCCATACCCATACTCTAATTCCCTCTGACATTTTTGCTATTGATGACCTGGTGGATCAGCTCCACTGGCAGGCAGGGGCCAGGCTGTCCCCACAGCCAGAGGTTAGCAGGGGAAGATGTAATAGTAGAGTCAGGAGGCTGCCCATGGAAAGCAAACCTCTGTGGAACAAAGTTCCCCATTTCAACCCTCTTTCCCAGTAATGCCCCATGGGAACTGAGCTAGAAGCTATCCAGTGAAGTACTGGCCTTGCAACCCCCAGGGCTGGCTGGCCAGCAAATGAATTCCCTGCTAAAACAAGTAAACAAACAAGCAAAAAAAATCAGCTTTGAGGTATGAGGGAAAAAAGAGCCATCCCCAAAGGAAAACCAGGCAACTTTTTAAAAATAAAACCCCAAAACATTAAAAAAAAAACCCCAACCCTAATCTTTTATTAACTTCATTTACTGCAGGAGTGTTATTTGCACATTCCTCTTTGTCTCAGACTTTCTGGTCTATGCTTCTGAAGAGAGGCTTTCAAAAGCACATCTTACATATTCTTGTCAGAGCAATTGGTGGGTGTCAGTTCCTTTAAAAACTTGGCCCAAGGCATTTAATCCTGCCTCCTGCAGGGGAGAACTGAATAAGTAGCAAGTGTTGAATAAGGAAGAACTATTTTAAAGTAGAAACTAGAAATACAGCTCCTCTATGTCCAATAGAAAGAGCTTTAGTGGTAGAGTGGTAGAAGATCATAAACCACAGGCAGGAAGGCTGTAGGTTAACTCAGCCTGTGTGGAGAACTGCTCTATGGACAGAGCAGGATAGCTGTGGTAATGAAGAGGGTGAGCCAAGTAGCCCCATTGATATATACATATCAACTCTGGCAGCCTGGCTAATCCCCCATTATATGATTACAGCTCCTCTGTCTGTGAGTTCTACCCTGTACCAGTGCCAATACTCATGGCTGCACAGTCTGGCTTGCCATGCAGCTTTGCAGGCCCATGGAGACACTGACCCCTCTTTTTACTGGTTATGTTGCTTATGGTGGTTTAAAAAGAAGATACAATTGTGTCATGCTATAATCCTCTATATAAGAGCTTTATTCAAAGAGAGACAGAAATAAAGGTAGAGATTTTTAGTGTAGATATACTATTTCCCAGAGGCCAAAAGAAATGTTTATACAATACAATGTTTATACAGAACTTATTAACTAGATCTTGATAAATACGAAATAGTGATACAGTGAGATTCATTGTATCATCAGTAGCTTCAGTGCACAGGTCTCAAGGAGACCGTTAGAGACTTATGTTTATCTGGATATAGCAGTAGCAGTTGCACCATTTTCCTCAAGAACTAAGAACTGCCCAAAGAGGTAATGGGTAGAAGTAATCAAAGATGGTAGAAGCTCAAAGAGTGGGACAAAGAAATGAAAGTGGAAGGAAGGAGCTTTCAGCTCAAATTAGGACAAGGACAATCCTGAGGAAAAATGCTTTCGTGCATCAAGGAGCAGATATTAAAGTTTTGGAAATACTAAAGAGAAAGATATTTTTTTGAGGTACTTGGAAGGAACTAGGTGGAAATGGTGCAACACAGGAAGCAGCAAGAAACTCCTGAGTTACAGACCAAGACTGAAGGAAAGGATCCGCTCTGCAAAGACTTGGTGAAGAAAGTAGGGATTTAGTTCTGGCCCTTTTGCCCCAGTGCAGATCTGATCACACAATTCCTGACTCACTTGCCACAATCAGAAGCAGATTGAGCATTGAAAAATGACTGAGAAAATTGAAAAATGGTAATATTTTCAGATCAAAAAACCAACACATATTGAATATGATAAAACCTTTAAATCTAGCCAAGAACATCCAAGGGAAACATAACACATTCAAAGGAGAAATAAAACACATTTTCCTAACAATAGAGGAAAAGGAGGAAATTAAGTAACAATCCAGTACATGTGAAGTGATGGATTCACTTAATTTTTTGAAGTTTTCTTGGTAAAACTGAGTTTCTTTCTCATCAATAGCATTGATGGAGCATCTGGGTAAGTATGTGAAACACATGAAGTCACAGCATAAAATAAAAGTTTGCTTTAAGCTGTAGGGCTTTGTTTATCTACAGATTTCCTGATGGCTGAATTGTGGGAAGCAAGGGAGGAAACAAAACCAAACCAAACATTCATCAGTGCAAATAAACAAGAGAAATAGGTCCTAACACAGTAGTTAGAAAACAGTAAAGAACATGTGAATGAGTAAATGAGCAAATTCTGTTCTCAGATGCCTACATATTCAGATATGATAGCTTAAGTGTATCTATGTCAAAAGATATAACTTGTATTCTATAATGAAAAGTGTTACCTGCAAGGCCACTTTAATAAGAACAACTATTTTAACACAAAGAAGGAAAGAAATGAAGGAAAAGAAAGAACAGTAGCAAAGAGACAGATCTAAGTAACTCTATAGGGATAAAAATGTAACTCATGAAACAAGAAATACCTTAGTTCTTCATTTATTTTTTCTTTCACAGTAAATTAGATTTCATTTTTTTTCATAGTTTTGTGAACCTACTATTTGTTAGCAGGAACCAGTTATGACTTTGATATGGACAGCAAGGTAAACTGTGCATTCCTGCGCCCGAATGACTGAACTGGTTATCAGTGTGACACTTCTGTGGCTATCAATGTCACTATGCCCTTGCCAGTGCTCATTAGGGAACTTGGTGCAATGAGTACTTTGGAAAGAGAAAATTCTTTCTGTTTTGTGTTCTCCATCAACAGTGGCTGGCCCCAATTAGGGGAGTCCCATCCTTCAGTCATTATTCAGCTTGTCATGTTTCTAAGCTTTACACCTCACCTGGGCAATTTCTTGTGATTCAGAAGCCCCAGGCTAATCAGCTGTCATCAGCTACTGAAAGGACTAGCTACAAGGAAAGAAGAAAGCTAATTTTAAAGAAGATTTTCTGTGGAAATGTGGCAAAAAATTTTTTTTAAAATTATTTGGAAGCAGTAGTCTGCAAAAATTTATTGTAGAGACATATACTTGACCAGTAAGGAAAACAAAATTAAGGGAGACTTCAGTCCAAGAATCACTTAGAAATTCAGAATAAAAGTCTTCTAAGTATACATTCATAAGCAACAAAACCTAAGTTTTGATACATCACTACTTTACAGCTCTAATCTTGGCCTGTTTCAGTGCATTTGAACTATTCATCCAGTTGTCAGCAGACAGAAGTTCAAACATGCTCTTCAGATCATTTTGTCTTGATTTCTTCCTGAGTGTCCAGCCTAAAGCTACCTTTACCAAATACTGTGCCATTCACTGAAACAATTGTCTTTTAAAGACTCCATTAAACCAACCAACCAACCCACTCACCAATCAACACCCCCAAAGGAAACCACTCAAAACCCTCTTTTGAGGAAATAACCAGTTCTTTCCTTTATAGGTCGGCAAGTTTATTGTCACCTTCCTTATCACACCAACAGAATGGGAAAGTGCCACAGCATGGCTGCAGCCACGGCTTCCACACCACATTGTACACGGAGAGCTGCTCTGGGACTGGAGTCAGTGTCCTGCGATGCTCTTCTGTGGCTCTTCCAATCTTACTTATTACAGTGTTAAAGAGTGGCTCAGTGTCAGCTGACAGAGGTTTGGCTTCAGAAGGGTCTCGTGAGAGATCAAACAGCAGTGGAGGGTTGTGATGGTTCACACCTTCCCCAAAACATGGGCAAAATCCTCTGTCATAACAACCCCCAGATCCAAGAGGACGGAAGACAGGGGTCATGTAATGAGCCTTCCAGATGGCTCCACCTATCAAGAAAGAAAGAAGGTTTGCAAGGATACTGGTGGTTATCACAAGGCATTAAGAGAGTGAATATTTTCCTAGAATTCAGTTCTGTTTGCACTTCAGCTCTGCACTTATTGGTTGATATAGTATAGTAATTTCATTTAAAATTAAGTGCCACTGAACTAGATCAATAATGTAAAATGATTTCTGACATTTTGAAATAGCTCCGAATTTTTCAGCAAGTATCAGTTATTGCCCGCTTGTTTTTTTTTATGAAGACATGGAAAAAAACATTTGTGTTTTCCATAGCTTGCGTCCTTGTTAAGGTAGCAGAAGGCTGGACAAATGGCTGAGGCAAGAACTTCCCTATGAGACAAGGCCAGTGTGGACTCCCCAGGCCTTGCATTCAGAGAAGTGGGTGAGACCCATCTGAGCTCCAGTAGCCTGCTTGGTATGCCACATGCCTTTGAAACCACAAACAAACTCTCAGTGTTATACAATACAGGCAGTGCTAATAAGGTCTTTACTATCTTTCACCTGGAACTATCTGGAAAGCTGCAATCCCAGAAAAGACATGTTAGAAAAATGTGTGCTCCTGTAGATTGAATGTAATTCTTGGGAAAGAAGCAACAAAGCTGGTGAAGGGTCTGGAGAACGTGTCTAATGAGGAGTGGCTGAGAGAACTGGGATTGTTTAGTCTGGAAAAGAGGACATTAAAGGGAGATCTAATCACTCCCTGCAACTATCTGAAAGGAGATTGTAGTGAGGTGGGAGTTGGTCACTTCTCCCAAGTAATGAGTGACAGGATAAGAGGAAACAGCATCAAGTTGTGCCAGGAGAGGTTTAGATTGGAGATTACAAAGAACTTTTTAATTGAGAGGGTTGTTAGACACTGGCACAGGCTGCCCAGGGAGGTAGTGGAGTTATTATCCCTGGAGATATTTAAAAGATGCATAGATGAGGTGCTGAGGGACGTGGATTAGTGGTGGGATCAGCAGTGTTAGGTTAGTGGTTGGACTTGATGATCTAAAGGTCTTTTCCAAATGAAATGGTTCTATCATTCTGTGATTCCAGTTCTGTACTTACTGTCTTTCTGGTGCCACCGCACAGCATGTATGTGAATACCACAGTAATGAAACAGGAACTCATGCTCTGAGTGCTCAGCTGCTCCTCGCAGTAAAGGCATCAGATCCCTGCCATCAATTACCCTGGGAGAAAAAGCAAAGACCATCAAGTTGCGATAAACTGTACAGCTTCTGCACATCTCGTACTGAAACTGGAAACTGTGAAGGAGGGAGATGCTTGTAGAAGATTGCAGGTAGACACTGAATCTCAAATGTAGAGAAGAGGTAACTCAGCAGTGGTAACTTTTATGTGTCTAAAAAAGAAGAGGATTTTCTGACATTTTGAGGAAAGGGAAATGTGAGACTTTCAGAATGTGTTTCCGAACTAGATTTCCCACATTTTTGTCAGAGAAGGAGGCATAAAGACATTTGTGTTTGTACCTGTCCTGGGGTAATGCCCCTCCAGCCAACTGAACTACTGTAGGATAAATGTCCATAAGGCTTGTAGGTTCATCGATAACTTTGCCTTCAGATAACACTCCTGACCATCTAAATATCCCTGGGACACGGATTCCTCCTTCCCAGCCTCCCATAGCTTTTCCACCTACCATTTAAAAACAAAAAAAGTTTCATTTAAAATAAAGAGAAAATTTAGACAAATGTTATTGTATTATCATAAACTAGTGTTACCTTTATGTGCCTTCCTTACCCTTTTGTTTTTGCTGCTAGGCTCCTTCCCCTCAGCATCAATGAATGTGTGTTCACTATATCAAACCCCTCAAGTGACCTTACACACTTACTTCTTTCCATTGTTTTAGAAACACATTGCCCCTTGAGAACTCAAAATGCATAAAATGTTCAGGCATAAAGGGATTTCCCTGCCTAGATCTCATCTTTCTTTTATAATCTTGTAACACACCTATTGTAGCTAAAGGAAGAGTTCAGGTGTAAGATGCAACTAATATTTAGTGAGAAGTTGCACAACCTTACTAAATATAAACTTGTGATCAGTTGCCTCATGAATCAATTACAGTTTGAGAATTTATGCTTATAAAGAACACCTGTACAGGCTAGAACTATCTACATTTTTAAATGTCTAATTAGAATGAGACAAATTCTCTTCTCAGTGATAAAATATCGCTACTTCTGGAGCGTATAGTCTGGTCTAAGCTTTGAGAGTGGGCTGAGTATTTTACTAGTTGTTGCTGGGTTGTCACCATTTCTGACAGCTCTTACCTCTGTATATTCCATTCCAGCCACCCAGTTGCCTTTTACCTTCTTGTCTTTCAAGCCATCCACCATGATCAGAGGTAAAATAAACTAGTGTAGTATTTTTCAAGCCTTCCCTGTCAATAGCATCTATAACCTTACCTGTAAACATAGGAATAGATGTGTATTAAAAGCAAAAATATCGCTTATACAACATAAATTTTAGCCTTTAACTTGTGAGTGTTTATCAATACAAATTCTTATCTACCTAAGGCTGCTCATTGCAGCATTCTTTAGAGTTGAAATTTGTCTGTAAAAGCATGCAAAATTTGTAATGTGCTGTAACTCTTTTGTTACTGATATTATAACAAAGGGGTGGAAGAACCACAGTCACATACTAGAAGCCTGAATTGTAAGTGCTGAAGTGCCATGTGCTGTAAAAATATGTAGAGAAAGTGTGATTTCCCCCCCCCCCCCAAAAAAAAAATTAGGTTCTGCGTCAGCAGTAGCCAACGTGAGAAATGAGGGGAAAAAAAAGTCATCTTATCTTATCTTATATTGTCTAGATAACAGTATTTACATTAAATTACTGGCTGGATATTGTATACATTAATAATATAGCTATTTTTTATTTTAAAGTAGTTCTTGAGCTGTTCCTGATCTTCTTAATTTTATTTATGGTGTGTAAATGTTTGACAGGTAGGTTTGAAAACTGATTCTTTCTATTTGCTTACCTGATTCTCATCCATTTTACAAATATGACCAAATTTCCTGTGCTATGACTGGGTCATAAATAATTCTCCTCCTCCAGAAAACAGGTTAAAAAATGACATGAATCTACTTTCAGGGGATGTGCCAATTAACACTTCTGAACATTTCTGGATTAATGAATAGGGCTGAAAAATGTTCAGTACTCTACTGAATGAAGTAGTCACAGAGAAATAGCCCATTGGTTTACAACTGGAATTAATTTGCCTATCAGTTTTATCACCTTCTGATGTGTGCTACTTAGACATAGATAAGAGATGACCATAAAAGGCTGAAATTATCTGATATTTAATAATCACAGAAAACTAAATAACTCTGATTTAGTAAGAAAAGCAGGAGAGCTCCTTGATGGGAGCCAAGGGGATATAGTTAAAACTGGTAAACACTAGACCAAAACACCTGAGTGAACAGAAAGCCTCATTTGGTTCAAGAGAGGACAAAGTAAAAAGCCAGTGCTATAAGGCAGCAATTCTCATAGAAGATTGACTGATATTCATTAAAAGCCTGGAACTTTTTTTCTTCTTGTTTTTAATTCTCTTCCTTGTTCTTTTTTACTACATTTTTATTACATATTCAGACCTAGATATTAGGTAGTTGGAAACAGTATTATTTGCTATGGTAACTTACCCACCATCCAGTCCATCTCCTCCACATTGTCTCCATATAAACCATGCCTGCTCCTCCCAAGAAACTTCTCTGTGGTGAGGAGAGGGGTGTGGGAGTGTAAAAAGGAAAGAAAGAGGAGGAATGGTTTGTTTCTATTTCTAAAAAAACCCAGAAAACAACACTTTGTTATTTGGGAGGAAGGTTCGCAACATACGTAAATGCCAATCATAATGGAAAATGGTATTATCATCTGTGTATACACTTACTTCAAAAATCACTTCAGAAACATCTTACTTTGTAAGGTATTAAACCTCACTGACTAGGATCTGCCTGATAAAATAAAGTTTGGCTTATATACAATTACTGTCTTTTTTTCACTAAATCATAGATAGAAAAGTTCCAGATTGAAGCCACACCTTCTGTTATTGCAAGCCACCTCTGTGCTTCTCAAATGAGGACAGCAGGTTCATCACCTTCTAGATGTTGCACTCACATCAGTCTGGATGATAAGTGGCCCACACATGCATTTCTACCATCAGCTGCCATATCTTAAAGCTTCAACATGGGTCTTATTGACAGAAATATATATTTATTCAATATGGCCTAGAAATATTCAATCCAAACCTTAGAAATTTTGAAATGTTACAAGCTTTAGCAAAGCTAAGGATAAAAGATACTTTTAAGCAACATATAATATATAATTGATATAATTATTAATAGTATTCATATTTTACAGGCATAATAATACTTATCATTCTATATAATACTACAACAATTACAAAAACTTCACATGGGTAAGTGCCATTTAAAAGTTGCAAGATGTGCAAGAACCAGAAAAATTGTGGTCAAAGGAAACACTTTACCTTTCAATAAATGAAATGGACTCTCTCAAGATAAGGGAAGTAGTCCTGTCTGTCACCATTGGCTGCTCAGTAACATCATGGTTTCTCATCATAATGCAGTTCCAGTAGCGTACAAACCCATAACTTGAGAACCAGGACACAAAGAACAGAAGACTAAACCCAGCAAGGCAGGTCAGCGTTTTCCAGCGAACTGAAATCAAGCCGGTCAGTCTTCCCAGGGCAGCGGTGAGTGTAAGGAGGCAGATCATCTGAGTGTAAAGCCAGAGCTTCCTTCTAAAGCCTCTGTCCATCTCTGGTGTTTCTGTTGGTTGGCAGTCACTTATTAGCGTAAAAGGCATCCCATAAAAGTAGTCAAACCCATGATTTAAAGGGTGATGACAATGGTCGTTGCGGGACTCACAGTTAACACCTTGATGCCACTTTCCTGAAAAGATAGATTATTAAAATGTAAAGAGGCAATATTTTAAAACAGGCTTTTCCTCATTCAAAAATAAAAAAAACATTCTCAAAAAAGTGTTGGTTTCTTTCCTAATTGTGATAACTTCTTCATCCTACACATATGTACTGAGTATGTAGTGATATAATGGGATATATCTAAGGACTAATGAAAGTAGACCCCTACAAGTTAGAAATTTTCAACAGAGTTGTTTGTGCTCTGTACATATATTCATGCTTTGATCAAATATGGAAAAAGACTATAAAGGGAACTAAAAATGAGAAAAATTTGGATTTTCAGAACCGAGCAAAAAAATGTACAGACTTCCTGAAGACCGATTAGGTATGAAATAGAAGGAAGATGCCCATTTGTAAACACAGGGCAAAACAACATTGCCCTGTTGTCTCTTAACCTTCAAGGTGATATGCAGACTTGTTTCTGGAAAGTTTTGAACAGCTTGATGTCAGAACTATTGCAACACTAGGTGACGTGTTGATGCCAGACTGAAAAGGGAAGCTATGGAGAACATAGTTAAGTAACTGGTGGCTTAGCAGTGGGTTTGACAGACAAAATAGCAGATCCAGAAGAACTTGTGACCAGGATTTCTCATGGATCTGTACATATGTAAGAGCTTTGCTGATAATAAAATATCTGTATATTGGATGAGAGTAAAAGGCTTCATTTTATAAATATTTTTACCACTTATTTATATTGCATCAAATTTTTAAAAGTTAAAGCCACCTTTTTTTTTAATACTGAAGTCTTCATATATCTCAAAAGGAACATGTCTTGACTTTTTACAACACTATTTGCTCTTTATTAAGAACATGTGTCTACTATTACTGTGAAAAGCATATTAAAATCATGCCTTTGCTTTCCTTCCCATCTGTTTAAACAGATTGGTTAGGTGCTTACATGAAGACATAACAAATTAGCTCATTTGACCTGAACGTGGAGGCTTGTGAATATTTGAATCAAGCAACTGAAACCTACCTGTCATGAGAGACATGTAGTTTAATTGCATTTTATGACCTTTGGTGTAATGCAGACATTGGATACCAGATCTGTATAGATCAAAATTAACATCTAGAATTTTACTTGAAAAAAAACCCTGTTTCTTCTTGTGGAGTAAGGAACTGTGTGCTTACAGGAGGATATTATCCTAAACAAATGCTTCACTATGTTAGCAACACATATACTAGCAGCCAACTCCTAATAAGTTTCAACGGTGTGCCTTACAGTAGGAGCAGAAAAAGTTTTGCTTTTTGGATATAAAGAAAGAATAAGTTCTATTCTAGGTGAATGAATTGCTTTCAAGCAAAATATCTACTCAATTTACCTCTTGACATATTTAGAGCCAGCTATAGAATGAAACAGGTTTGTAATCAATACAGGGATGCATTGGTCATAAATAAAGGTGTAGCTAAATTATCTGTGGACTTCCAATGTATTGCAACACCTAAATCTTCATATGAGGTCAATAAAGGCATCTAACATTCTACAAAATTGTATAATTAAGATAAATTAATCTTTGAGGACATATGTTATACAACATTGGCTTTCTGACTAGAAAGAATCTGCAATTTCCAAAATAAAAGTCTCATTATCACATCAAGCTGCAGATTGTTAACAGGATTTAACTTTGCAATTAAACTGATTGTCCTCAGAGCAAAGCAATCACAAACCATTCAGGTGAGACTATTTAATGCTGATTCAGGTGTGGCAATGTGGGTAGATTTGTTGGGTAAGATTTCTTGCTTCATGACTTGAATGTAAAGTTGTTCTGATGGTTGTTTTTTTCATGTCACTTACCACCAGTGCTTTCCATCATCCCCCATGGTGCAATTAATCAGAATCTGTCAATCTGGTTAAACCAAATAATGCTCTAGACACCTGTAGTGTGATTTTTAGCTGAGATGCCCATAGGGAAAAAAAAATGCCAGCAGATTTTGCTAAGTACCTTCTAGGAGATATGCAGCACAATCTCTCTCCAAGGCAATTCCTTTGGCAAAACAGAGATGAATCTGATTGTTTTGTTAGTGATTACATGCCGAAACCAAGCTGAAGCACATGGCTAGTAGACATTGGCTTTTTTATGATCTGCTTAAAACAACTAAAATAATATTGCTACAAAACTAACAGGAGAAGATTTGTTAAGAAAGAACTTCAAAAGCTTGGATGGCTTCATTTAGTATTCTTCTCCATGGTTTAGAATTATTCTGCTGAATGAATACAAATCCATTCCTGCAGACACTTTTATTAGTAAATTCAGTTTAACTGTGCAGCCAATATTTTTTGTCATACATAGATTTTGGATATTGTCATTTTGATACTCAGATGAGGCAGGGAAAATAGCTGAAAACTTTTATCTGTTTGTGGAACTCTGTGACATATCTAAGATAAATAACTGTTAGAAACTGGATCATGACCAAAAGTTACAACTTTACAAAATAATTAGTTCTATAAAATATGAAGTAAAATATAATTCATATTAGCTGAAGGAGGTGGTGTTTTGTGGGCTGCACCAAAATCTCAGTGAACTATAGTGACATGCTGTAATTAAAGAGAACATAATTGCTCTGTTTCTGTTTTTGAAAGGCCACATCCTGTGATATTATGAACTGGCTCTATCGTGTCAAGTAGCATCTGTTCCTTTTTGTTGCAAATCTGCTCTGAGCTGTGTAAAGCATCATCATGCATATTTAAATGGCACACATTTTTGGTTTTTACAAAGTAGCATTGAAATAATTATCATATACCTGATAGGGCAGTATTAGAGAGATATTAACATATTTTCCAGTATGCATTTTAGCAATCACAGCAGTGCCTGAAAGCAGGTCCACAGTAAAGATTGTTCTCCTCATCAGGTGCTTGTTCTTTTAAGAGATTTTTTTTTTCAGTCAGGATTTCCTCTCACAAGATATTCTTAAATCAGGAAATAAAAATATTACAACAGAGGCATAAGCAGTTGCTCACTGAAACAAATGTTTTGAGATGTGCAAGGGAAACATATTCTATGCCATCTTTGAGAATGTCCCCATACCGATCAGTCCTGTACTGTAGCCTTGCTGCTGCAGTATCTTGGCAAAAGTGGTTTCGTTTGGCGGAAGCCCTCCTGAGCCACCATTCCAAAAAATGACACGGTAATTGTTTGTAGCATCCATTCCTAAAAATACAGTAATAAACAATCTTGGTATGTATAACTGGTAAAGTACTTTTATCAAACATAATTTCTGTTTTCCTGGTTTCATTGACATTATAATTAAATGTCTATCCTAAAGCTGATTTTTTTCAGAAGTGAATCTAGGACTCTGGACAAGATTAAGAGAGTTAAGTTTCCTTATCATGTAACATCTATTCTTCTTTGTGTGTCATACTGAGACATTTTCTTTGGAATGGCACAATTGTGTATGTCATAGTGGCATCCAGGCTGTATGAAGTGCACTTGCTCTGAGGATGAGGATAGGGAGAAGGGTAGGGAGAATTCAGCCACCTCTCAGCCTTGAACTCCAGCTTGCATAAGGCTGCCAGGGAACTCATGATTTCTCTGCATAGTGACATGGCTGGTATTTGACTTCTGAAACCCACGGAGTAGCTATCTAGCACCACGGTCTTCTCAACTGCAAGTTTACACCATTATTTAGCATTACATACTGTCATAACCCCATCACACATGATGTGAAGCGGAACCTTTCATGGAAGCACTAAACGTCTCTGGCCCTCTTGTTATAGTGGGACAGAGTCTGTATAGGCACACGTGCATTTTCAAGCTCTCTCTCTCAGTGGAAACTGTCATGATAAAAGCAGGATGACATGTCAGCTCCAAAATACCTTGGGAATGAAGGCACTGAAGATGATTTGCAATAGAAGAGGCATTAGAGTTGCTGTTAGAACCATGTAGAGCTATTTGTTTTTCATATCTCTTCATCTCAGGGATGCATATTGACAGGATAGTATTTTTTCTTCAAAAACAGAACTGAGAAAAATAATATAGCTGTCATGCTGTTATTTTGTAGGACAGATGTATTTTGACACATAGGTAACAAAGCTTTCCAGTAAACTATTTATTCTGCACCTTGACTGGAGGGAATGGATGCACATCTGCATAGATCTACTCTGCTCCCTTCAGGGCTGAACTGTTTCTAATATCTGATAAGAAGTCACTTGTGACAGATTAATGTGCCTAGTGCTTTAGAAAAGTGTTATTATTATTCATGTTCTGTGTAATGGCTTTTTTGAATGTAGCAATTTATACTAACTCCATTCTGGTTGCAATGTTATTTATATGCTCTCACTTCTTTCGTGCCCATTGTACAACATTGTTCCCTTGAGCAATAAAGCAGTGTTAAAAGGCTGCTTGGTTTTGCAAGGCAAACCTGATCTAACTGGGTATCTGCCAGTGAGGAAAGCTGCTCTGCTGGGGGTGCAAAGTGGAGCTGCAGCAATGTGTTGGGTCAGTTTCACTCCTTCCTTTGCCAGGCGATCAATGTTTGGGGTCCTGAAAATGCAACCAACACCATCAGATTTCATTCAGAAAGTCTTCAAGGGAATGGGGATGAGGAATAATTTACTTACCTTTATTTTGAGAAGTTTCTTCTATTTGAATATGGACAGGACATATTTAATTTTTAAATTTTGTTTTAGTTTTCTCAAGTCATGGGGAAATACTGGTTTTTTTTTTTTTCATTCTTCATTAACCATCATTATCTGGATAAATTTCAAGCCAATCATTCCTTCTTGTTTCCCAAGTCCTGTGCAAAAATGTACCCCACTGTTCTTTGAAAGGAACTTATCTCTTGGGGATGATGCCACGCTGAAGCGGAGGCCTGGCCATGCAAAGCCCTATCAACTACCTGTCAAGGTGAGGTTCTAAGGACCGGATAAGGAAGTGATCATGCCAATTTTTGTTTTCTTTATAGAAGTGACAAGCTGGTAGGAAGCCAGCTGACAATACTGCTCACTGGTTTTCAAATAGAAGGCAAATTCTGTGTCCTTGGGTGTAAAAAGAGAGTATTTCCTAGTAAAAGCTTGTTGCAGCGATTTATATTGTATTTTGAGATGAAACTGAGAAAGAATGGCAAAATAGAACTAAATGAAGTTGTGAGGCCTGATTTGTTGAAAGAGGCAACAACACTTCTTTCTTTATGTATATGCAAGAGCTTAATTGATTCTGAATGTTGGGCCATCATGGACAGGGATTTCCCACATAAAGCTGCTCAGGACTGCAGAGTAGGCTGGGAATGCCCTCTAAGCTGTGAGATAATCCTGGTAGTGCTTTATATTTACTATTAATGACACCCATGGGAAAACTTCCCATTTCTCCAGGAAATGAAGATAGCTTAGGTTGATGATGGTATGAAATCATATAATGGTTTGGGTTGTAAAGGACCTTAAAGATCATCTAGTTCCAAGCCTCTTGACATAGGCAGGTACATCTTTCATAAGATTAGGTTGCTCATAGCCCTGTCCAGCCTGGCCTTGAACACTTCCAGGCATGGAGCATCCACAGTCCCTCTGGGCAACCTGTCTCAGTGCCTCACCATTCTCACAGTGAAGAGCTTCTTCCCATATATTTAATCTAAATCTCCCCTCTTGTTGGCCCCATTTGTGTACTGGAAGGCTCCTACAAGGTCTCCCCAGAGCCTTCTCTTTTCCAGGCTGAACAACACCAACTCTCTCAGCCTGTCTTCAGAGGAGAAGTGCTCCAGCCATCAGATCATCTTTGTGGCCCTCCTCTGGGTGGCCATATGGGCAGGGAATTGCAGTCTTATGTTAAAAAACACACCAGCTCTGTTCACTGTTATGCTTAGTTTCCTTACCTGATAGTATTATTCCCATAGCAACCCACATCTCCTATACCAAGGTCATCAGCCATTAGAAGGACAATGTTTGGCTTTGTGATGATTGAAAGCTGTGTCAATGACGACTGCAAAACCAGACCAAAAATCAGGGGTGTGACCAGGGATGTCCTGAAATATAGAAAGAAAGAAGCCAGTGGCCTGGTCATTCATCACTCCCACTCCAAGTGGCTTAAGACCCATTCACGTAAGATTGGCTGCAGACCAGATCACTCCCTGCCCAGACATATAGGTTATGTTAAATTTTGATTAAAAAAATGAAAAGATGTAATGAAAAGGAAAAAGTCAATAGCATAAATTGAAAATTTCATTTACTGATTATTTCCAGACTTCCTATGAGCAGTCTCACTTGGTTATTTACATATGATAGATGGCTTGTAAATTATTTTGCTTTAGTGGCTTATGATGTTTTTCAGAAGTTGATCTAGGGAACAGAATGTAACCAACTTCCTCTGACATCCTCTCTCTCAGACTGGGACCTTTGTGTAATGAAAGAATGAAGAACAAGAAAAACAAACAAAATCACTTTATGAGGATACTTTCTACACAAATAACCCTACTCTTTTATAATATAGTATTAAGATATTGAACTTTGCTCACTTTAGATCTAAGTATGATGAAACAATATTTACTGAACTATTTTCTTACCAGTAAGATGTTAGTTGCCAAATCATTTCTACATTTGGAGCATTCAGATCCTGCAAAATGAAGAGAGAGAGGCTTTTTGCATCTTCCTAGTAATCACTGTGATAGAAATAGATAAAAAACTTAATAAAAATCTATCAACACTCTCTCTGTTTAGTAAAACTTCAATGCACCTCAGATTAGACCCTAAATGAAGAAGAGTAAAGGCGTTACTGTTTTGGGTTTTTTTATTGCTAGCACTTCTTCACTTCTTAGAGGAATTCTTATTTTTGTATAGAGATATTTATCTTAAAATAGCAAAATAATTCGCTTTTGTTATGCAACTCAGCTGTGTGAAAAATACTTACTGTTCAGAAGAGAAGAGTTTTTTAAAATCCAATCCTCAATATAATTTATTTTCCTGTAATCACAGAGACAGTAGCAGCCCACTGCTTCTTCACAAACTGTGCCGAGTTTCCTTTCAGGTTTGTAAGAGATATCTTTCGTTCCTTTTCCAATGACGGCATTTCCTTACAAGACACTGAATTTTTGACCTCCTGTTGTTTGATTCTGAGCTGAGCCTTTTCCTTCTTTGTATGTCAGATTTCAGGGTGTGATACTCTTTGCCCCCTCTCTGCAGAACTTTCTGTAATGTTTCCTCTGAGGCTTTCTCTTTCACTGCCAGGACAAGACAAACTCCTTAAAGGCTTTGAAGTAAGGGCAAAACGATCTTGCTTCAAAGGCTTTAAAACATATTCTTTTCAAATGTATCCCATGTCTGGTTGAACTATCTTGAGCATCTCAATTTTATAAATTATGTTGTTTTCACATTTTGTATTCCAGAAATGATAGTATTTAGCAGCTTAGTTAATATTCATTACATTTTATTTGTCAACACTACAGGCCTCAATGGGAGAATTTAAATTTCTGTGCTTAGGAAATTGGCATTCAAACAGCTCTAAACATTTGCTTACAAGCACAAATGCAGATGTATCATCACTATCTACAGACACTCAGACTTAGTTTCCTGCAGTTGGATTTGTGTCTTTGCTGCATTCTGAGTTGGTATGGGGAAGATACTGGAGGACACCTCAGCCATCTTTTACAAATACATGCGACGTGCCTCCAAAAAAGTTGAAATAAATGAGTTGGAAATATGTGAATTTAATTGTGTAAGTTGTTGTCTCTAACTGCCTGTACTTCACGCTAATGAGACACTAATTCAAAGCACTGACTGCAGCTTAAGGCTGAGTTTCCTCAGAAGCTGCCTGTCAAATAGCTGGTAATACACAGAAAACAGTTATTACACTGACTGGTATTATCCTCTGTCAAGCCATTTCCTTAGTGATAGGTGATGGCAATCTGTCAGAGAAACTTTAGCAGTTTGGGTGGGGAGAGGGACAGTGAAAGCAGATGATCCTGTTCCTCCCCTTCCTGAGAAGTCAGGGGGAAACCCAGGTCACCCCGTGGCAGTGCATGTCCTTGCTCTGGCAGCTGGGTCAGCAGCAAGTGCCTGCCTGATCCAGCCACCAACAGTTCAGAGAATGCCTTTTTGGAGACCTCTTTTGGGTCTTGCCAAAGTGGCACTTAAGCCATGCTGCAAGCAAACTGCCCACTTTGCTATCTGAATTGAACTCATCTTAAAGCGAAACTCCTCCCTCTCCCATTATTTAACCAGCCCAAATTAATTTAGCTTCTATCTCTTTCTTCATCTATTTTAATAATCCAGGGAGATATAGCTTGCACATCTTTCATATGTCACCATTTTCCTGTACTGACTGAAATTTTGTAATCTGTCTTTACTTTTCTGTTAAAATACTCAGAAGATACTGAAATCCCAATACAATCCCAGTTTGCAGAGAAGAAAATATTAGTAATTTTAGATACACTCAGACATACCTTCCACAACAACAGTACCCATTTGTGGCATCAGTGAAAGGTCTTACGGTAATTCAGTTCAATTTGGTACTGTTCACTCTGTGAAATTATATTTTGAAAATTCGTACTTTGTAGATTTGATAAACATAATGTATAAGCCAGACTCATGATAACAAGTTGCCTGAAGCTCTTTATACACAGGCTTGTATGAGAGTAAAGTTGTTGTAGAGAGAGATGCCTTTTAAAAACTTACTAGAGATATTTTTACCTACAAAAGCTAAAAAAAAAAAAAAAAAGTTTCCAAATGCCCATTAACATTTTCACAAGCATTTCCCAAGTTCAGAAGGAAGGAGTACAGTACCTGGTCAAGTTATGCCCAAAGCAGACAGCTGTTAGACTGGACTGTGAGCTTATTTTCAGTCAACTTGAAACCATTCCAAATATTTCAGCACAACGGCTGCTGCTACAGCACAGTATCTAACGTCTGTTTCTGAAGGCAGTCCTTACATCTGCCTTAGCTGCTCATGCGCACTTCCCCACAGGAAAACTGTGTCATATCAGATCTTGCAAGCAGCTGGATGGTCTAATCCATCCCAGAGTTCCTGAAGCTGCCTGTCCCTGCTGCTTTTTGCACAATGGTGACATTCATACGTGTGAGGATTGGGCTGTGGAACACCACTGTTGCTTTCTGTCCAGCCATCATTTTCTCAAGGGAAGGGAAAGATCTCCTTCAAGTCTGAGACACTCCCATGAAAGGCACTATAAATAAGATCCTCATAAACCTCTCCTCCTTTCTACCAAGGATAATAAAAAACACCGTACTTCCAAAGCAACGATTCTTTGTCTGCAGAAAGAGAAATTGAGCGAATACCTTCACTTTATGGCAGCCCCGAGTGCCTGCAGCGATGACAAGGTCATCTCTGCACATACAGTGAGAAACAATTTTAGGGTGTGAGGAGGAAACGTCAGCAAGAGACTTGAATTCACTTTTTCAGAAAATGAGTCATTTGGCTTCACTTCTGAGTGCTGCCTGTGTACTAGTCATTACTCAAAGGGACCAATTAAGGTTACATGTTGGCTAATGCTTGCTTTCTTGATTTTTCTTGTTTGAGTCCTCTTGTACCTAGTGTTTTGTGACAGCATGAGTTACTACCAAACAACAATCTTGCTTTATGGAGGAAGAGTTTCCTGTGTTTTTATATCTTAAAAGATAAGGGAAATGTTACAAGTTGGTGTTTCATCACCAATTGCAGTGCTCAGACTGGTTTGCTAGTGGAGCATCTCTGAGACAAGACACAGCACAATAGGTGATCCCTCCCCTGCTCTCCACAACCTTTCCATGTTGAGGTAGTTACAACTGACACACAGAGAAATGGTGGATCTGGTTTTCCTTTTCTCAGTGCCTTTTTCTTTATCCCCACCCCTGTTAGAGCACCTCAATCTGTACCTTTCTAATCCTCATCCCTTTTCACACTATTTAGCACTTCAGGAGTCAGGATTTCTTGATGACTGATGCCCTCTGCTGCTGTATATTTTCTAAACAGAAATCACCTTCTGAAGTGCTGAGTTTTTCTGCCCAGGTTGCAATCAATCCCAGCAGGGCCTTGCTGACTGGGAGAGCCCCTCTTGCAGCTGGGGCCCCTTCCACAACTCTACTATTCTCCTTATGTTTTTCCAGGACTTCTTGAAAATTCTGTAGCATTTGTAACAGAAAACCACAAACTATAATTGCTATGTTACTTACTAAATTTAGAGCAGAGCAGACAATTGAATATACATCTGCAGTTACACTGCAGGATCATGTCTTTGTTGTTTTGTAAGTAGTCTTCTCCTAACACAGAAAGAACTAGACCAGATCACTCCTGTAAGTAGCACTCCTTGAAATCTGGCTACTAGGAATTACCACCTGGGCACAGCTATGTTGTAATGAAGATAAAGGAGACAGGGTAGTGATTGTAGTCTAAAGAGCTTCCTCTCATAGTGACAACTTTTGCTTATTTTGCTGTTTGATCTTTGAAGGAGGGAAAGGGGAATGCCCTCTTAGTACTATCATGTAAAGATGACCTTTAGAAAAGGTCTAGGCAAAGCTAATTCTGTTCCCAGCCACTGCACTAACTGGCTCTACCTGTTTTTCTGTGGGGAAATCTTTAGAAAATCTATATTTGTTCAGAATATGGGATGAATGTGGAATTTTGCCCAAGCCTTGCATACTTTTGTGTTTACCTTCCTGTTCTTTGAGCTGAATACCAGAGGAAGTAGCACTCCCTGATCCTATTAAAGTACTTCAACAATTAAGAGATGAAGGACCAAGTCAGTAGTGGTGTAATACCAGTATATGATAATTGAGAGGCTCCCTCTAGTGACTAATGGACTTAGAAAATCTTGCTATGTTTCAGAGGACATTCAACCCATTCTCTTCTAAAAGTCATTGCACAGTGATGTAAAATGGTGTTGTTTCTTTGAACTCTGATCTACACTAGATCTTCGAGGCCTGAATGCCTAAGAGCAGTTGCAGAGGCTTACCTGTTATCTTGGAGTATGTAAATAAGGTTTACAACACTGGGAAGGAACCTGGAGCATACACTTCAGGAGTGCTATGCAACATTAGCCAAAACACAGTAAGTGGGAGTGAGTGGAAAAGTCACTTCAAGAGTACACTGCTGGTCTGGTGTAAAGCAGTCATGCCCCAATTCCTGCCTAAAGCTTGACTTAGAAGGCTGATGCTTGCAAGTCTCAGAACAATTTAGATTACTTACACACTGTCTAACATCTCAAGGAAATCTGAAAAATCAATGTGTGTTTCCATTATTGAAAAGCAATTTGCTGTGCTGTCTAAGCATAACAGCCTACTTTGGCCAGTATAAATGGCAGGGGCCAGGAACTGCATGTAGGCACAATCTAATTTCATCAGAGTAGAATGGGAACTTAGCTAAAATATTGAATCCTTTTTTTTTTTTTTTTCCCCTAGATCTTGTTCCCATGATTCTTTTAATTATTTTTTAATTTAAAAGCTGTGAATAAGATATATTAAGACTTACTTCAGGAACCATGGCTATAGATTTCCCTTTCAGTAATCTCACCTTTCACAAGAGGAGTGGATGTTAGCTTTCTTCAGAGTAGCTTATAGCTTATTATAAGATAGTTAAAAGCAAAAAAGGGCCGTGACCTCTCTGTCCAGCTCAGGTAAAACTGCTATAGATTAGTTTCAATGGGAAACAAATAGTTTTCTCCTTTTGATTGACTGACCAAGAGAGTGCTTAATTCAGACTTGCAAGGCCCTTCTGCTGCCTTTGGCCACGCACTTCTTTTTTGTCTCAGGTTTACCACTTCTTTCTTTTGTTAGCTCTTCACATGATGAGTGCACAGCCCTTGTGTTGTCCCAAAGAGGCAGTTACATCTCTGTATGCTGCTCTAAAAGAGAATCTGCCTCCTCTAAGCACCATATCCTCACTACTGCTGTTGACATCTCTGGACAATGCAGACCATATATGCGCTCATGGTAATTTCCATGGAAACTGCTTTTTATGAGCAGTCACATATAAGTTAAATGCTTAATAACACACAGGTGGTCTCTCATCCTCCCTCCTTCTGCAGTGAAGATACTGATAGCTTAACGTGTGTGAATACACATGTACATACATACAAGAATTAATAGAACTCATATCAAATGTATTTTTCTTTTCCTCATGGGAAGAAAATCATAATAGATTTAGAACAGTTTTTAGGCAGTTGAGGCTACTACACTATAATTTATGCTGAAAATATTAAAGGCCAAACCAAAACAAGAGTGTTTTACAAGTAATAAGGCCAAAGAAGAGTGGAGAAACCTGAAAACAAAGCCATGGATTTTTTTTTCTGACAAGCCATAACATATACAAAGCAGGTATTTATTTCGATAGCTGCTGAAAGCAAAGCACGTATCTAGCATGTTCTCAAGAACTTAAAACTACTTAAATCTGTAAGAGACTGGGATAAAGCACAATAGTACATGAGGATTTGAAGGTATTACCTGACCCGATGTTCTGCTGCTTTATGAATTTTCAAACACGACAGCTGTTCTTAGATGTATTGGTGCTATTCCAACCACAGGGGATGGTTTAAAATCTATTAGTTTCAGACTGTTTTCTGATGCTCATACTAAGTATATTCACATAGACAAAGACTATCTATAAAAATTACTATGAGAATTTTACAAAAAGTTTGATTAATATGATAACTTAAAAGAGAACATAGTGAAAAATCACATGCCACCAGTGTCACTAAAGACTACAGAAGAAAGTCATAGGGTGTCACATATTTGTCTTATATGTCTTAAAGCCAGGAATGCCTTTGTGCTGATATAATTTATCAAAGATTTTCAAGATGAAGAGGGAGGCTTTAGCTTGCATTATATATTAATTAGCCCTTAATACAGAATCATTTATTTTGGAAAAGGTGTTTAAGATCATAAAGCCCAACCAGTAATCTAACAATGTCTCGTCCACCACTAAATCATGTCCCTAAGTGCCCATTCACCTCTTTTAAATACTTCCAGAGGTAGTGACTCCACCACTTCCTGGGGCAGCTTGTTCTAATTAATAATGATATATATAAACAAATAGACATTATATAAAATTCTAGCAAAATAAACAATCTAACAATCTTGAGTTGTTAGACTTAATTTTCAGTTCAGTTTCTCTATCTACTGGTAAATGGTCATTTAAACCAGTGATAGCAGAAATCTATAATTTGTTATTCACAGAAGCAAAGAGTTTTCAAAGGTAAAATGGCCTCGTGACTCTGCAAAAAGCTGGCAGCCATACATAGAGTAAGAGTTGCACATGACTTGCAAGGGACAGAACATCACTCATGTTTGTCTGTAAACAGATCTGATGGCAAAATCAAAACCCCTTGAGTATGTTTTGGTAATGGTTCCTATTCTAGATTCTTTAGTCTTGTTGGTCCTGGTTACTACAGTTCAGAAGTTAGCTTAAAACTATCTTCAGTATTTTTCTGGCAACTGCCACAAACTCTTGTTTCTGAGTTTAGCTTTTCAAAAGCCATGACAGGTTTTGATGACAAGCCTAATAGTTGTAATCATCACCACTGAAAAAACAATAGGGAGAAAAAAAACATTGACTTTGTAAATACAAAGCATTAAAATTAGTCCTTGTTAAATCAAAGTCTTTTTAAATAGTATTTTTGTATTACAGGTTTGCAGAAGAGCACACAGAAAAACTGAGGATTGACTTCAAAGTAGATCCTCTTGCCTGTTTAGAATCACAAGTCACATAAATTGGCTGTTGCAATTACAACATCTGAGCATCCTAATGGCTCCAACGCTGTAGAAAAGAGATGTGCAGTTTTGTCACAGGGATATTGTTTATGCTCTTAGGGAATGCAACTTTGCTCCAGGAATCAATGATGGGAACATTCCTAATGAAGCCACAAAGAAACAGCTTTGCTGTGATGGTCTACATAGAACAAAAGAGTGGATTAGGAGGCCTGAAATGTTTTTATATTCTTAAGCCAAGATTGTACTACAGACTTCTGCTGGCGCAGCTATGTTGGTCAAGGATGTGAAATACATTTTTGCCAGTGTATTGTGGGAAAGAAACAGCTAAAACAAACTAAACTGCTAGAAGTGATTTTTTTGGGGTACAAAATGCATCTTCAGCAGAAATTATTAGCTGGTACTGTATTCCACTGTTCTGTTTAAGTGCTCTGAGAGGATCTCATGTTTTCCACTCATTAATGTGCTGCATCTTCTAGCATCTTGTTTCAACATTTGAAGGGTTGCAGGGAGGTGAGTAGATAATCATATCAAAATACCCTTGTAACTTTTGCTTGTACCTTACACATTGCGATCTGGAATCCAAATACTATAGCATATCTATAGCTGATTCTTGTATTTTGATCTCTCTACCTCAGTTACCTATCAGTTTATGGGGTTACATATTTAATTATTTTCCCCACGTGTACATACATTTTATTTTAATATGTGTGATTTTCCTACCCATTCCCTCCTCTTGGCTTTTTGTGGCTTGTAATTAAGTACTGCAAACCTCCCTTTTTAACAGCCAGTGACTTAAATTCTACTGCTAGTGTAGCTTGAGGAAAGTCACTGCTACAGAATATACTTACAAATGTAAGTAGAATTTTTTTCTTTTGCTCCTTCTGTATAGATATATATTGAGTTACTAAGAAATATCTTTGTAATTCCAAATTAACTTTTATTTTCCTTTTAGAGAATTTTAAGTATCAACTTTACAGCTGACATAGTATTAGTTATTACATAATTAATAATTATATTGTTATTAATTAATTACAACTGACATTAATGATTTCATTTTTAAAATGAACAAGTCTCTAATACTTGACAAGATACTTTTACAGAAAACAAGTAACATTTCCTTGTATTTTACATGTCACGTATTTTCTGACTATAGCACTCATTGAATTTACCACTGGAATTTACCAGCTTGGTTCTACCAGTGAAGCAGATTTCCCACAAACTACAGACTTCCTTCCTTTTCATGCTGTGTTATAGGCACTGGGCAGTTTCAAAATATTAAACAAATGAGTTTTCCCTGTAGTTTTATAACTTAAATGGTGCCCAACCATAAGTGCTCAACAATATCAGGTACTTTATTTCTGGTCTGCTGCCAAAAAGAACATTTGTCTCTGGGGGCTTCTCCTAGCTTTTGATCATCGGTAATATTGACTACAACTACACCCAGGTTTTCTAAGGACTCAAAGAGGCTCTTCATTCATTTCCAGATTTCTTTTTCCTGCAAGCACACAGAGTCACAGAATGATAGGCATTGGAAGGGACTTCTAGAGATCATCCAGTCCAACCACCTGCTAAAGCAGGTTCACCTAGATCAGATCACACAAGAACATGTCCAGGCAGGTTTAGGAAACCTACAGAGAAGGAGACTCCACAAACTCTCTGGACAGCCTGTGCCAGTGCTCTGTCACTCTAACAGTGATTCTTCCCCTTCTTCCCTATCACAGCTCTGCAGCACACCCTGTCCCAAGCTCCCTTGTTTCAGAGTCTATTAATCCTAAATGTTCACTTCATTTTGAAGAGAAGACCTGGAGATTAGTGTGGTCTCTAAGCAGAGTCTTTTCTCCAGCTCTCTCTTCCCACACATATCCCTTTGTGGGGATGCCCTTTGGTGTTCTGAAAGCCTGAGATACCCACTCAGCTGCTGGCCCCATGTTTGCTAAAATGTCTGGGACTCTGGTATGTCTCCTGACATGGGCTCCTGTCTCTGCCAGTGTTGGATCTGTGTTACATCTCTCTTCAATCTCTGCCTTTATCTGTTCTCTTCTAGTCTGGTTGAGAGAGGAAGAGAATTGTGTTTGGATTTGAAGTTCAACTTCTTTTAGTCAGACATAAAAATACTGGAAGTGTCACTCTGACTTCAGCAGTTCCCCATGTCATTTCTGGACAGCCCAGAAGGCTGCTCTCAGTGTTAAGCACAGAGATAGGATTTTGAAAGACAACTATTTACTTCTGTCCTTTTCAGACTCTGCATTAGGGAAACTACATCTTAGCAACTCTAAATTGATTTACATTTCTCAGACATTTATGAGTGAGAGTGAATTATTTTTCATATATATTTCATTATGGTACATATATGTATATCTATGCATGCTAGAAAATTATAAGCAGAATATTAGCAGTGAAAACAAGTCAAGATGCAGTAATTAGGAGAATATTTGTTATGCTATAGAACTAACTAGTTTATTAATAGGGATGGAAAATGTATCTGAAGAAATGTTAATTATCATAGCCAAACAATTTCCTTTACTGAAGAGAAGATTATAAGAGCAGTGTTTAGTATTACATTTATGTGCAAGTTGCAGGCATTCATTAAAGTAGTAACTATGATTCAAAGTGCAATGAGAGCTTCCATATGTTCAGACAAATATGGAAATCTTCCTGTTAATTATTTAGGCTCTGATATTTGCAATTAGCTATATTATATTGTATTTACTGCAATATAATATAAACTCTAAGACAGAATTTATCTAAAAGGGCAACAATTGAAGAAGATGAAATTAGGGAGAAACAGTTAAGACAAAAATATTTGTGGCCTCCTATACAGTTTAAGTATTTTAACACATTTTCAAGTGTACAGCATGTACATGACAGTTATTTCAATTAACCCAGCTTGTTGGCTTAATTTAGCCAGAAAGTCAAGTAGCAATTTAAATTGTGCAAAACGTGTAATAAATCCAACTAGAATATGCCCAGTACATCACGACTAATACTTGTACATAATCTTCAGGAAAACAAGCTTTTAAACACAAAAATCAGGTTTACACTTTTAGAATCATAGAATCATAGAAAGGTAGGGGACCTAGATCAGGTCACACAGAAACATATCCAGGTGGGTCTTGAAGACCTCCAAGGAAGGAGACTCTTCACTCTCTCTGGGCAGCCTGTGCCAGGGCTCCCTCACCTGAACAGTGAAATAGTTTTTTCTTATATTTAAGTGGAACTTTTTGTGTTCCAGCTTCATCCCATTACGTCTTGTCCTGTTGCTAGCTACTATAGAAAAAAGGGATGTCTCAACCTCCTGATACCCACTCTTTAGATATTTATAAATGTTAATAAGATCTCCCCTCAATCTCCTCTTCTCCAGACTAAACAGCCCCAGTTCCCACAGCCTTTCCTCGTATGAAAGATGTTCCATTCCCCTGATCATCTTGGTGGTCCTGTGCTGGACTCTTTCCAAAAGTTCCCTGTCCATCTTGAGCTGAGGAGCCCAGAACTGGACACAGGACTCCAGATGAGGCCTCACCAGGGCAGAGTAGAGGGAGAGAAGAACTTCCCTCGACCTGCTGGCCACACTCTTCTTGATGCATCTCAGGATGCCATTGGCCTTCTTGGCCATGAGGGCACATTGCTGGCTCATATTTAGCTTATTATCAATCAGGACTCCCAGATCTCTCTCTGCAGAGCTGCTCTCCAGCAGTTTGACCCCCAGCCTGTACTAGTGCATGGGGTTGTTCCTTCCCAGATGCAGGACTCAGCACTTGTCCTTGTTGAACCTCATGGGGTTCCTCTCTGCCCAACTCTCAAGCTGGTCGAGATCCTGCTGAATGGCAGCGCATCCTGCTGGGGAATCAGCCAGTCCTCCCAGTTTGGTGTCATCACCAAAGCTGCTGAGGGTACACTCTGTCCCCTCATCAAGGTTGTTGATGAAAATGTTGAACAAGACTGGCCCCAGAACTGATCCCTGTGGAACTCCACTGGCCATAGGCCTCCAACTCGACTCTGTGCCATTGATCACCACCCTTTGGACTCTGTCATCCAGCCAGCAATTTATCCATTATCCATTAATCCATTTATTGGATTGAACTATAACATATGTTCCAATTATATGATTAGAAGACACAAGCCTTGTGTAAACCTTAACTTTTTCTGTCTCTCCTAACAACACGTTGCACATGCGTTGCACTTTTAACCTGAGATCCCTAGTTAAAATACTAAATGAAGGAAGTAATAAGCAGCTATTTGATTCACTCGTCATTTTCTACTACTAATGTACTCTCTCACTCTCTGCAGCCCTCGTTCCAGACCTGGTTTGTTAATGCTGACATTTCAGTGCTTGTGGAATCCTATTACTTTTTTGTGCCCTAAATGCTTTGCTGTCCTGTTTCAACATGAAAAGTCATCCTATCTTTCATTAAGAACTTCCAGATGCTGAAGTATCTTCTAGCTAAAATCATGATGATTTCCAAACTTACTATGGTCTTTTCCGAGTGTGTTTTTACCACTAGAGGGTAGAGAAATACAGCATTAGCCAACAAGTAACAACACCCTGATGTACAAGGAAAATAACTACTTCACGGCTTTTATGTTTCAGAGGCTTCTTTGTCATTCTTTTAATCACAACTGTTCAGATGAAGTAAAATTAACACAATACAGCTGCCAGGCAAGAGGGAAATCAAAACTAGATAATTTGCAAACAGATAATTAAAGCCAGGTTGCTTGCAAACAGGCTTCTGCCAATGTGTTTGAATAGCAGGCTTCACTTCCATCTGAGTTCCAAGTTTGACATGCTGAGTCTAGGTATTCTCTCTCTAAGGCTGGAAAGCTGAAAGCTAGCTATGCATTAGGTAGACTAAACTACTTAAAGTACACAGGTACTTTAATAAGCCTGCTTTCCTAAGACTGGTGGGACTTTTTATGAGCACCTGTCCCCTGCATCTCTGCTTTGCAGTCTTAAACTCTGTGATCATGTTAACATTTTTTGTGATGTGTTTTAAAATCCAGTGAGAGAACTTATCTGTATGCAAGAACACAGCATCTGGAAATAGCTGGCCATTTAAAATACAATTAGGTTGACTTCTAACCATCTGGGGATACAATTCAAATATGGTATGTCAAGTAGTAGTGTACCAAAGTAGCAGTGTCTCAAGGTTAAACTCAGATTCTTGGTTAAACTTATCTGAATGTTTATGCCCTCTATTTAAAGCACTTGAAAATAACAAGCTGAACAATTAAATTTAAGGCAGTTTCTTCTGAATGTATACAGCAAAAATAAAATTCACAAAATAGAGAATGGTTCTGTATATCCTTTGCCACTCAGAAGGTCTTTCATAGTAACCCATTAAAATTTGTCCTCTACTGACATCAACCATGGGTCAAAAGATTTTCTTGCAGACAGCTCTGATACTTTCTAATGGATTTCTTAATTCTTTAGAGGTGTAAATAGTGTACAGGTCTTTACGTGGCATCCCTGGATCTGGGTTTGTTCTAGATGAATGTCTTCTAATTTCAGCTTATATGTGTTTATTTATCAATCTGAAGGATACAAGTTCTGATGTACTGAGTATATTATAATTTGAATTACCATCTATTTGGCAGAATTAAAATACTCACCTGACTTACTGGCTATATGAATTCACTTTCATTGAAATGCCACACTGCTTGCAAAAGAAAGACTTTGAATATTCCATGGTCTTTGTTTTGCATTTCTCAGTGACATCACTCACAGATAGCTGGTGCAAGGACACTTGTCATCATTGATGGAGTTTTGCAGTGCTGTGGTCCTCTGACAGAATGTGAAGTTGGATTCTCTGGTAATCCTCTGCATGGGACTTAGGTCGAGCTCCCCTGGAATCCCTATCTCAGATATGAGAACTTACTCTAAAAATGAAGAATAGATATAAATGATTAGGCTGCCAAGATAAATTTATTGTCTATCAATAAGATAAAAAAAACCTGGAGAGATATTTTTCTTTTCTGTTTTCTCTAATAAAGTTGTATTCTTCTGTGGAGTAAAATACCTGCTCAGAAAATGACACTTTCCTCTTCCTACAAGTCATTGACTGCTCACTGACTCTTTACGTAAGAAATGTTAGAAGCCAGCAAGTCTTATTTTAAAAGCATTCCTGCAACTTAAAGATAGAAAAAAAAATCCTTCAGACTGCATGTAAAATAAAAGAGAATCAGAAGATAAATTCACCTTTTCACAAAGATGATTTTTTATACATTCAGAACAGTTTTTTACTTCCTTAAAGTTTGCTAAAAGCATTAGATGAAAGAAATCCTCTTTATTTCAAAAACATCTGCTGTAAAGAATTCCTCCTTGAGACAGTCACCTTTCATTGCCTGCTGCCATACATATCAGCAGCTTCCCTTCAGCTTAGGCTGAGGAAAAGAAAAACAAAACGGGAACAGATGCAGGCCTAGTGTGAATGAATACCTTGAACTCTATTTGTCCCTCACTTGTTATCATAGAATCATTTAGCTTGGAGAAGATCTTTAAGATCATCGAGTCCAGTCATTAACCCAGAACTGTTACATCCACCACTAAACTGTGTCCTTAAGCACCACATCTATATGTCTTTTAGGTACCTTCAGATACAGCAACTGCACTTAGCATGTCTGATAAAGTTGTGAGGGGGAGTTTAACAGGTCAAAACTCTGTGTGTGGAGCATCACCTATAGCCAGGGTACCATCTATAGATCTGGCACTTACAGCACTGACTCCACATACTCTGGAGAAGAAAGAATGACTTTAACCTACCACAGCTATGGGGAAAGGTTTATTCCCACATGCTGTGTCCAGTCAGCTGCACTGACACAAGCCATGTTCCTGAAGCAGAGCCAGAGAAAAGCAGTTGCTCTGTGCCAGGTGTGTTAATGCTGCCAGAAATGAAGCAAAGGAAAGTGACACAGAGGAAGGGAAGCAAGAGGCTTTTTAGGATAAGGAGATGGATCCACAGAAAGCTGGGGATGTACTTTATGTTTGTTGAGCATGTGTGTTCACCGTTTGTGTGACTGGCATCCAGCTCAGAGAGTACATGTAGGACTTTGCTTCAATTACCGTTTCCTCATTAGTGGTATGTTCTTGGCTTTGTCCTTCTCGTGGACTTAAGCCTCTAGAAGACATGTCCTCTAATTCTTTATACTGCAACTGATGAACAGATTCTTGTGAGTTATGGGTGGTGGTAGTGGAGGAAGTGTCTCTTTCCAAGCACATGTAGATATTGTGGGAAATGCTGGAGGACCAACAACTCTCAAATATGGCTCATCTATGACATTTTTACGAAGTGGGTAGCTTAGTTATTACCCAAACTGGATGAGATAATTACACAGAGGCATCATACCTCCTGCCTCTCTTGAACTGAATACTGCTTTGACTACTTGCATAGGAGGCAAAGGAAATATTTGGGCTAATGCCATACTTTAAAAAGAAATACTGATGTTACCAGGAGAAAAAAAAAAATGAAAAAGAGAGTGATGATGTGGTGGTGAAATGCACAGGAAGATTGACCTAAGCCAGCCTAGGCTAGCTACACTAACATTTCCTGTCAAACAAACCTGAAGTGATTAGTAGTTTAGGAGGTGATGGTAATTGTAGGATTGCAATCTACCTACATCTTAGAAAAACTTTATATAGCATAGAATGAATTCTGATTTAAGAAGTAATTACTCCACAATACCAGCATGGCACTACCAAGCTAGTAAAGGATTTGGAGCATGTCTCCTGTAAGGAATGGATGAGGGATCTGGGGCTATTTAGCCTGGAGAAAAGAAGGCTCAGGGTAGACCTTATCCCTGTCTACAGATACCTGAAAGGAAATTGTAGCGAGTCAGGAGTTGATCTGTTCTCCCTAGTGACAAGCAATAGAACTAGAACAGGGGAGGTTCAGGCTGGATATCAGAAGAATTTCTTTACTGACAGAGCATTGGAACAGGCTGCCCAGGGAGGTGGTGAAGTCACCATCCCTGGAGGTGAGATGAGTGAATGTTGTGCTTAGGGAAATGGTCTAGTGGTTAACAGGGCTGGAACAAAGGCTGAATTCGATGATCTTAAAGGTCTCTTCCAGCTGAAACAATTCCATGATTCTATGATTCTATGTATTAAATGGGTAAAGAACAGAGTAGCTGGCACATTATGAGCAAGGCAGTTGTTGATGAGCAAATGTAATTCTAAGACTTGTGTTTATAAATATCTGCCTTAGATCTACCTTAAGTGATGTTGTTGGAGAGACTTGGCGCAAAAATTTACTACTGAACACATTTGATCCAAGGAGCAAGGCAAGAAAGTCCTACACTGGAATTTGGATTGCTTGATAAGCTGAGTCCTTTCAACAAAGGCAGGGCATTCATATGCTGGACTATGAAAGGTGAGCTATCAAATAGGAAGCACATCCTGGAAAGAGTAGCTGTGAAAAGAAGCTGGTGTTAGTGTAGTTTTAACTTGGCATGAACTGCCAGAATGATGATATGGAGGAACAATTATGTTATCATTGAGTTTACACATAGAAAATGGGAGTAGCTGAATGCTAAAATGCTGTTCTTCTGCCATCTGCCTTCTCAAAAAGAGTTTTGAAACAATAGGTAAGGTACAGAAAAATCATTTTAGGATCACAGAACACAATTTATGGTTAGAGGCTTAAAAAGACTTAGTAAAAGAATGTAGCAAGAGTTGATTCCTCACAAATATGCAGATTTCTTGGGGATGGGGGGGGAGAATAATGAATACCAAAGTCACTAATATGTTAATGATGAAAGACATAACAAATACCAGTGCCTGGCAGCAGAATCTGGATAGACACCTGTGAACAGGAAATAAGCCACCATTTTTTAATGTCAGACTCAACAAACTACTGAAGGCATAGACTTCTCTCTTAACATACTCATTTCAAGCTTGGATGCCTTTCTGGAAGAAAGTTTTTAATCAAATATATTATTGAGCATAATAGAAAATAAAATAAGTGGATGAAATGTGAGGGGTTTTGATATCTTGAAGATCAGATTAGATGATGTAACAGTCCCTATTGAAACACAGTCCTATGAGTCTCTGAAAAGTCTGTTATCCAACATGTTCTATCAGTTTATTGTAGACAAGACAGTCTAGACTGAAATACACACCAGGAATTGACACTTTTAAGCAGTTTTGCAGGATTTCTTTTCATTATAAAATAAAACCCACTGGGAGAAAAGCCAAACTGGCCTTAACGAAGGAATGACCTTCTTGGACCATTTTGTCCTTGGCATGCTTATAATAATGCCTAAATAATAAGTAAGGTGTTGTCTAGTCAGGGAGCAATTGAAAGCTACTGCTACTCTTCTGAAATAGTTTTCATTTTGTTCTTCCAACTTGCTGTAATTTTTTTCGGTCAAGTCAACTGTGGCTTGTTCCTGACCATATGAGAAAACAATTATGCCATAAGTCTCATGCCAATACAAAACATTCACTATTAAAACAGTGAATCTTTTGTTCTCCATTCATAAAATCTACCCCTTCCCGGGATTGATTCTGCAGATTAGTACAAATATCTGATGTTTTGGTTTCAAACAAATTTCTCATTTCTCTCTCTTTCTTTTATATTAATAGATGACTTCTGATAATCTAGTGTAGAAGAATCAGTGATTCTTTCAAGTGGCTTTTATAACTGTATATGTGTGGCTTCATGTGAGCTATAAATCCTGTTATATTTGTTATCTTTTAAAAATTATTTTGGCCATAGCTTTAAGGAGCTACTCAAGAACAGGATATACTGACTTTATAGAAACTGCTTCTGCCTCAGATTTTTACCAGATTCAATCAGCACTGCTGAACACCCAAGAGGGCCTAGGACTTTCTTACTAAGGTCTTTTTGTGGAATGTATTTTTTTTTCTAGGAGTTATTAGTCTAAATCCTCCATTTATTTTCAATGTAAGTACTAGACTTGCATGTGTAAATAGAGACGTTGACATAACCTTTCTGCCTTTCAACCAGTTGCAGATAAAAAATGCAAGCACAGTTACAGCTTTATGTATTGTACTGGTGTAAAGACAACCTACAAAGGGACTCCATATTTCTTATGTTAATCCAGTTCTTATGCTAATCCAGTTCTTATACTAACCCATATTTGCCCAGATTTTGAGACTTTACTTAGGAATCTAACTTTCTGTGGATAAAGTAATTCCTTGGATTTCCTCCAGTTTCTGACTCCTCTGACCTGTGTTTCTTTCTGCAAGTTTCATGCAATATATTCTTTAGGCAAATCTGAGTGTACAAACATAAATGCAGGCTGATTCCAGTGTGCTATTTTGGTTCATCTGACATGGCTGAGCCATTTCACATGACTGTAAGTGTCTGGTAGGTTATTATTAGAGACCTCAAAAATTTACATGCTTGCAGATTTTAATGTCTGATTCTTTTTAGGCACCTGACTTGAATAAACAGTTCAATTGTCATAAGTCAGGAGCTTTTGCACCTCCACTTGGTATTAATGTGGCAAAACAAGCTTTATGTAGTTTCAGAATAGGCTTTTGTTTCCTCTGCCATGATTTTATAGCAGCAATACTTGTACATGTTGGTTCTTCCCCTTTTAGAAGCAGCAATTTCAATCACAGCAGTGATGCTATGAAGCAAAATTTGCACAGAAATCTCAGCCAATGATCTAGTTATCTAGGAAATCATATAAATGGCTTGATTGATTTAAGCATTGTCTTGAAATGCAACTTGGTGAGAAAATAATAATGCTCTTCCCCATACATGGTGTTCTACTGTTCCAGACAGTTTTGCCAGGTGCTTTGGTGTTTATTAACACTATTGAGCTGTAGCTTTAAGATCGCTCTGTTGTTTTGTTGGGTTTTTTGTTTTGTTTTGTTTTGTTTTTTCCTAAAGGAAGTTTTCAACCTCCAGAGTTCTTAGTAGAAAAGTATGGGGAATGCATTAAATTGCAAGGCTATTCTTGCCATTTAAACGCTTACATTGCATTACCAGTATTCTTGCTGGAATCAAGAACACAGGGAGGTATCCTATGATTTGGAAATGGTTACTCCCTGAATTTGAAGTTTTCAAAATGTCTTTGTAGCCTAATACTCAAATAGGTGCATTTTACAAGGATTCTTGAAGTTTGGCAATGGGTGCAAGGTGGAGAGAAGTGGTTATCTGTCTCTCAGACAAGCTAATACAGACAAATGACATGGTGAAGTCTCTATGTCTTATGAGGATAACCTTACTGGGTGTATTGTCTTTTCCTATTTTCAAGAAAGTTAGGCCTGGAATGGCTCTCACACCACGTTCTATGAGAATAGTTCTGTTTTTATAGCTCTTTTTTTCAAGTATCATGTAAATAGTGTCCCTTATTTTGTTCCTCCTATATGCTGATGCAATAAGCATTATTTAGGAATGCTATACTTCATTTGTCATTTGTCACATATAATTATATCAAAAAAGAGCAAAGATAAATGAGAGGTAGGGGAGAGATGGCAGTAATTGAGTAACATTTCACTTTCCTACCTCAGTCCCATCAAAGGATGTGTTTTACCCCCTATTAGGCCTCTTTTACTTCTCTCCATAAAGTAGAATTTATGTTCACCCATTAAGAAAAATGCATATATGAGCTAGGTATGTATGTGGCAGGAAGTCGGGAATAATTTAGTCATGAGATCATATCTGAAGAGAAGTACATTGCCACTGGAAAATGTTCTGGTGGTGTTATGAAAACTCTGATGCATCTGTATTAAAAGATGCATTATCATGATAATGCAGAGTAGTTAATATGTTAGTGAGCATATGGATGAGAAGTAGGAAGAGACATGATACCAACATCTGATGATGAAGTTATATTTGGGCTAAAACTAAAAATGACTTTGACAGCACATTTCATTTACATGAGTGCTGAATTAATCACTGCCCTTAGCTAATGCATTTACCAGACTTTATGACAACATGGATGAAACCGAAATTCCTTGGTGGCTTTTTCTTCCTTGCATTTACACGGAAAAATGTATTATGTCACCCTAAACTCTCAGCTCAGCCAGCCTACAACGCCAAAGGGCTTACAGAACATTCATCCCACCTTCTCTAGGAAACTGTTTACCAAATTTGACATGCTTCCTTCCTGATGAAAGTAATATACTAGTTGCTTGGTAGTTTCTTGTTTATAATTCTAGAAATATGAAGAGGAATATTGAAAGAGAAAAGAAAGATAAATGCAGAAAGGAAGCTATAATGAGAAATGAGAGGACATGAACTGACTTCTTTAAAACACAATATACCATGGGAAGGCAGTAGAATATAGCATGATGTAAGACCAATACACAAGAGGAAAAATTGCATACAACCTGAAATATCCTATGTGGAAATATGTTTTTTAAATACATAATTTTACATGCTTCTGTGTGAAAAGTATCTTTGCATCATTAAAGGGTGAAATTTGGTCAAAACTCCAACTATAAAGTCATATAGGCTCTGTCTACATTAGCACGGAGCAGGGACCAAAGCACACATTGCTTGATGGACGTGCAGCATGAGAAAATCAGTGCTACAGTCTCACAACACACTTGAGGGATATTTTTTTTACTTCAGTCTACATTGAGACTGGTCACAAAGACTAACGTTATAGCTGCTGAAGTACATTAGGTGTGGTGTTGAATTCCATCTTTCAGTTTATCTTCACCTGAAAGAAATCCAGCTTGTTCATACCAGTTCTACTAACTCTACCATACAAACAAATGTGCTATGTACATGAAAATACAGAGAATATTGTTTCAAAAGAATAGATGTATCCATTAAAAGCAAAAGCATGATTTGATTCTTTTATGACTACAATACAGGCGAATGCAGAGTTTGCAAGTAGTAAACCTATATATCCTTTAATATGCAGGAGGCATTTCTGAATCAATGTCAAACATTATGATTTCAGAGCTACAAAATACTTACATCATCTGATGTGTTTGCTTAGTGGCCTGGGGCTATGTGGAAAAAACACTTGCTAAAGATTGTAATCTTATGCCGTAAATTTTTCTGTCTGTTACAGAATTGCTTTTTGTAATACTAACTAAAACATTGAACCTCAGTAAAATGTGCTTGTCTCTAAAATATGTTAGTTCAAAACTATCTAAAAAACCAACTAAATGCTGAGCTATCCAACTTCAGCCCATAATTTATGGCAGGTGTGTTTAGGTGGGCTTGATGAACTCCAGATTGTTCTGCTTGCACTCCAAGGTTGCTGCACACCCACCTTGGAGGCAGACAGCTTCCACAGCTTGGCGCTGGGCTCTCACAGGGCTGTGCTTCTTCAACAGGAGTAAGTTTGTCTGGTTACAAATCTCTGCTTAACTGCACAGCCTTTGGGTCAAAACCGGCTGAAATGCAGCAGCCTCAGAGCATGAGATAGGCAGGGTGTGTGAAGGTTTAATCTCCATCCAGGTGTATAGGTGCCTCCTAGATGTGGACATGCCTGGCCAGCAGATCAGGATTCCGAAAACTGCCAATGAAAAACTAGTTTGCAAAGACAGCACTGTTAGTGGATAACAGATTTTTTTTCTGATCAAAGGCTGTCTTATGGTTGCCATATCTCTGGGTGCCCCCACTGTCCTGACTGTCCTTGTCCAGCCTCTGGCTCTTCCCAGCCCTTGCCCCCCTGCCATAGCCCAGGACCCCATGTCAGCCCCCTGGGGCAAACCATCCTTGCCCTAGTGATGCTGCAGCAGGACCAGTCTCCAGCTTCCCACGGCCCCGCTGGCCATGGGCTCTGCTGAGTCTGACCCACTTCTGGGCCCACATCCAGGTCTGGCCAAGGCCAGAGCCCAAAGAGGTGCCTGATGCCTGGGGCTGGATCTGCCCTGGTGGCCCTGGCTGCCCTGCACCTGTTTGGGAGTGGGACAGGCCCTGGCTGCCAGGCCCTGCCCTGACCCACTCTGGCAGCCCTCACAGCCCCCAGGGAGCTCCTGATCCCTTACAGGTCCCTGGTAGTGGTGGTAAAATGAGCTGTAGTTCTGGGTAATCTTTTCAAGACTTTAAAGAGACATTAAGTACTGTCCTTCAACTCTTTGAAAGGAACAGAAATAATGGAAAGGGGCCATAGATATGCATGTGGCTTCATCTTGGTATGCATGCAGTGTGTGGAGCTAAATAGCAACTGTAAAAGGCACTAATGAACAGAAAATAGAGTGCAAGACCTCAGGCTTATGAGTTCTTTCCGTAATTCAGAAGGTGCTCATTGTGACCTAAACCTCCCAGAAAATGAGGCTGGAGGGCATGAACCAACCTGATTAATGCAAACATGACCAGGACATATGCTTTCTGAATTTTAGGTTCTGCAGCCAGTGATGTGATGAAAGACTAAGGAAGTGGTCACGCTTTCACCCAGGTGAAATTGCTAACATGACGATGAAGCTTAAGCAGGGTTAAGATGCTGCCATTTTCCTAAAGATTTGTGTTGTGACTGTTGCCACCACAACTCCAAGTGAAACTCAAGGAAGGATATATACAACAAGTTTGCTGACGATATTAAACTGGGGGGAGTGGCTGACACACCAGAAGGCTGCACTGCCATCCAACGAGACCTGTACAGGCTGGAGAGCTGTGTGGGGACAAATCTACTGAAATTCAACAAGGGAAAGTGTAGAGTCTTGCATCTGGGAAAGAATAACCCCATGTACCAGTACAGATTGGGGAATGAACTGTTAGAGAGCAGTGTAGGGGAAAGGGACCTGGGGTCCTGGTGGGCAGCAGGATGAGCATGAGCCAGCATTGTGCCCTCGTGGCCAAGAAGGCCAATGGCATCCTGGGGTGTATTAGAAGGGCTGTGGTTAGTAGGTCAAGAGAGGTTCTCCTCCTCCTCTACTCTCCCTTTGTGAGACCGCATCTGGAATATTGTGTCCAGTTCTGGGCCTCTCAGTTCAAGGAGGACAGGGAGCTGCTGGAGAGAGTTCAGTGCAGGGCCATAGAGATGATTATGAGAGGGGTGCATCTCCCTTATGATAAAAGGCTGAGGAAGCTGGGGCTCTTTAGCTTGGAGGAGACAGAGGGGTGATCTCATTAATATTTACAAATATATAAAGGACAGGTGTCAGAAGGATGGAGACAGGCTGTTCTCAATGACGTCCAATTATAGGACAAGAGGCAATGGGAACAAGCTGGAATGTAAGAAGTTTTAAAGAAACACAAGGAAGAATTTCTTCACTGTCAGGGTGATGGGGCACTGGAACAGGCTGCCCAGATGGGTTGTGGAGTCTCCTTCTCTGGAGACATTCAAAACCCACCTGAATGAGTTCCTGTGTGACCTACTCTAGGTGGCCCTGCTCTGGCAGAGGGATTGGACTAGTTAATCTCTCAAGGTTCCTTTCAACCCTTAACATTCAGTGATTCTATGACATGTGACTTTATATCATCTAAATATCACACTGTAAATATATTGTTGTACTCCTGCAAAGAAACGTGCAACAACAACAAACCATAGAAATATCTAATGTACAGCAGTAGGCCTATAGATTCTGTGACAAATATGCATAATTTTCACTATATTTTTTAGTACAGTGTCTTTCATGTGAATTTAATACTTTATTAACAAACTGTGTGTTATGAGGGGACAGAGTGTACCCTCAGCAGCTTCGCTGATGACACCAAACTGGGAGGACTGGCTGATTCCCCAGCAGGCTGTGCTGCTATTCAGAGGGATCTTGACCTGCTTAAGAGTTGGGCAGAGAGGAACCTCATGAGGTTCAACAAGGACAAGTGCTGAGTCCTGCATCTGGGAAGGGACAACCCCATGCACCAGTACGGGCTGGGGATCGAACTGCTAAAGAGCAGCTCTGCAGAGAGAGACCTGGGAGTTCTGATTGATAATAAGCTAAACATGAGGCAGCAATGTGCCCTCGTGGTCAAGAAGGCCAATGGCATCCTGGGATGCATCAAGAAGAGTGTGGCCAGCAGGTCGAGGGAAGTTCTTCTCCCCCTCTACTGTGCTCTGGTGAGGCCTCATCTGGAGTTCTGTGTCCAGTTCGGAGCTCCCCAGGTCAAGAGGGACAGGGAAGTGCTGGAGAGAGTCCAGTGCAGGATCACCAAGATGATCAGGGGAATGGAACATCTTTCATATGAGGAAAGGCTGTGGGAACTGGGGCTGTTTAGTCTGGAAAAGAGGAGATTGAGGGGAGATCTTATTAACATTTACAAATATGTAAAGAGTGGGTATCAGGAGGTTGGGACATCCCTTTTTTCTATAGTAGCTAGCAACAGGACAAGGGGATGAAGCTGGAATACAAAAAGTTCCATTTAAATATAAGAAAAAACTATTTCACTATGAGGTTGACGGAGCCCTGTCACAGGCTGCCCAGAGGGGTTGTGGAGTCTCCTTCCTTGGAGGTCTTCAGGACCCGCCTGGACATGTTCCTATGCAACCTGATCTAGGTGAACCTGCTTCTGCAGTGGGGTTGGACTAGATGATTTCTAAAGGTCCCTTCCAACCCCTACCATTCTATGATTCTATGAATCTTGAGTGATAACTGTAAACAATGATGCACTGAGATGAATATGTATAGTGCCTGTAGGAATCTAATCAGTTTAAGTTTTCCTGCAGTATCCAAACTAGAATTTTGACTGGTGTTTCACTGGGTGGTGAAACTGAAGTGAACAAGACTGAGGGTAATTTGCTTCGGCATTTCTCTTACCTGCTACAAATGCATGCTACAATCCCCCTTTGGAAAGGGGTTTGTGTTAGTCCTAGTAATCTTAGTGATACTCCTTTATTCTTCCCCAGTTCCTACTGTGACTTCAGTTGTCTTGATTTCCTGCAAGTCTTAACTTGTTTTAGGATTCTCCTACCCTCCCTTATTCCCAGAAGAATGTGCATCAACAATGAAGTATTTCTTACATCCATAATATCTGTAAATAGCTTTGAGATCCTTTAGAGTTAAAAAAGATATTTGAATGACAGCTGTTTTAACTCATCTATAACTTGCTTCTTAAAAGTAAACCCATTGTCCTAATCTGTGTGATGTTGCTGTAAAAAAAACCCAAAGATTTTATTATAGTTGAGATAGATTACCTAATCAAGATTGATTACCTAAGGTGAATTAAAACAGTCTGTGTTATTAAATAAATAGACAAACAGTTCACATTCTTTATTTGAACTTACAGATAATGTCTTCATACTGTTTTCTAGGGATTTATTAAAATTTAAGTTCCTGTATTACATTATTTCTACACCAGAGTTTTCATTAAACTCTTAAAAAATATAAAATTATGGGTAACTCTAGAGTCAGAACATTCAGCATGTTTTTTACAGTAAATTTACAGTAAGTTATTTCATATAGCAGTTAGATGCAGAATCTCTGTGCAACAACAGAAAATCACTAAAAAATTTACACAAACCAGTCTTTTCTGGTTCTCTGCAAGATATGTGAACGTAATGAAAGTGATAGGTAATGTTAACATTTATTTAAAACTGAAAATGCTTACATCTGAGTAATATTTGTCCATAGGTAAAGTGGGGTCGAAGTTTAAAATGAGAATATCTTTTTTCAGGATGAGGACAACAAGACTGATGAAATTCTGATGCTGCTGCTCAAAGAAGTCTTGGGCCAACAGAAGCTGGTCAATGTGGATGACAATTTCCTAGACACTTGTTGAGAAAACAACACAGTGGTGCACAAGTCATTCATCAGGTGCCTGGAATGCATTGAAGGCCACTTCTTGTTACAGATACTGGATCTGCTGATAAGGAACAATGTGTTGCTTAATTTACTACTCGAAAACCAAGAAGATTTGCATCACTGTAGTGCACTGTATTCTGTAATGATACTTATGATAGACGACACTTTGTGTGTCCTTTGTCCAGAAGAAATAATTTCTCTATCCATCTACAAATGGGAAGAAAATTGCATGTGATAGAAGGCACATCCTTTGCTACATCAGCTGAATTTCTAGAACTTACAATAAAGGTAATGGAGCAAAGAGTAGCATCATTCATAATTTCTGTCTATAAGTATTTTGGGTAGGTAGTGAAAAGGAATTTCTGGATTTAAATACAATGAAGTCCTAGGACCAAACAGTTATAAGCTGGCTTTAGGATGGTGGTTTCTGGAACAACTTTCCCACAGTAAGGAGAGATGCAAGTTCTTAAAAGATATATTTAGATTTTTAATTTTTTTTTCTTTTTTTTATGTGGTATATTTGCCTATAAAGGCAGAGAATCTAATCTGCAAAGTTAACTCATATATTGTTAATACTATCATATATTTTAACATTGTATTCAGAGCTATTAATAAAACAGAGCCAAAATTTCAGTCAATTGTGAATACCGTCTAGCAGCAAAAGAAACCCCTTAATTTCTCTAACATATGTCTCAGTATATGCTACTGAAGGAAGAAGAAGCAATAAAAAACTTCAAGGGAGAAGATTTGTCTGTCTGTAAAGTGGCCTGTTTCTGCAGCATGAAATAACGGAAAGAAGCTCTTTTGGTTTGAGACCATTTGAGAGCTGACATCAGAGATGCCTCAGGGAGCTACTTGTAGCTCTGCCTTTGATGAAGGGCACATGAAAAAAATGTATTTGCAATTTGTACCTTTAGTTTTTACAAATATGTGTAACTGGCCAGAAAAAAAAAGGAATTTTAATACCTCTCAGAATGCACAGTTAATTGCAGATTCACAGATTTAAAATCATCTTAACAATTCTTAATGTGCTCTTCACACAGAGCACAAGCACCATTTTTCCTCTTTTATTTCTCCAAAGCAAAGTAAGAAGAGGGATTCTTTTTCTGTAAGCATATGGAGAATGACTAAAGGATTTCCCCTCTAGAAAATATTCTCTCTCCCTGCCATTGGCTTTCCTATGTTTGGAAGATAGTGCTGCTGTTGGAGAAGAGTTGCTGCAGAGCTCCAAAAAGCTGTGCCTTGGCCTGGAGAGTGAGAGTCAGCCTCAGTCCAAACAAGAGGAAACTCTTCTGCGTGCAGGGGAACTATTGCTGAAGGACATTACGTGCTACCTAAAAAGGCTATGATTGCTCATTGCAGTCCTGGAGCAAATTAGTAACCTCTTGTGGCTATGGAAAAAGCATACTCAAAAGAAAAACACCGTACCTTTGAGAACTGATATATTTGCAGTTTTAATTTGCTTGCTGTTTTATGTGCTTTAGCACTGTCTGATTCCAGTGAAATAAGAGCACAGGATGAGGGAGGGGAGTTGTTATTTTGCTTTATTTTAAGAGTGCTCAATGAATTATATACCGGTGATTATCAGTGAAGAATCTAAAGGAGCATGACATTATTAGGAGTGGACCCATGGGAACCTCGTAAGATTCAACAAGGCCAAGTGCACATGGGACAGGGCAATTCCCAGTATCAAAACAGACTGGGAGATGAAGGGATTGAGAGCAGCACTGCAGAGAAGGACTCGGGAATATTGGACATTGGACAATAAAAAATTTGACATGAGCTGGCAATGTGTGCTTGAAGCCCAGACATCCACCTGTATCCTGAGCTTCCTCAAATTCAGTGTGGTCAACAGGTTGAGTGAGGTGATTCTCCCCCTCTACTCTGCTTTAGTGAGTGAGTTCTGCATCCAGCTCTGAGCCACTTACTGCAAGACAGACATGGACCTGTTGGAACAGGTCCAGATGAGGTTCATGAATGCAATCAAGGGTCTGGAAGTCACCTCCTGTGAAGAAAGGCTGAGGAAATTTGGAATTGTTCAGCCTGAAGAACGGAGAGGTTCAGGGAGACCTTATTGAAGCTTGTCAAGAAGGGAGCTTATAAAAAAGATGGAAATTTTTTTTAATAAGGCCTGTAGTGGCAGGACAAAGGAAAATGGTTTACAATTGAAAGGATATAGGTTTAGATTGGACATAAGGAAGATATTTTTTTATGATGAGGGTGATGAGACACTGGAACAGGTTACCTAGAAAAATTGCAGATGCCCTGCCATTGAAAGTGTTCAGGTCAGGTTGGACAGGGCTTTGAGTTACTTGATCTAGTAAAAGATATCCTGGCCCATGGTAAGGGGATCAGATAAGATGACTGTAGGTCCCTTCCAACCTAAACCATTCTGTGATGTTTTGATATGTGACTTGACTCCTTCATTTATTTAATTACAGTTTTGGGGAATACGGTCTTTTCAGCATCAAGAACTTTGAAGATTGTGAGCAGAAGAATCCAAGAAAAACAGAAGGAGCTTTTAAACAATTAAAACCCAAGTATTATAAATAACAGACTATAAGCTACAAAGAAACAACAGAAATTTATTTAACTTTATTGAGTGCCATGGATATGGGTAGTTAAGATTGCATTTTAGTAATACAAGTCATTAACATAATAACGATGAATATTAATGTCTTCTACATATTCATATAATACAGATTAATGCAAATGTAATAATGGATGGGATAAAAGAGCGCCTGTGCTCACCGGTAGTCACGCAAAATGAGACCACAAACAATGTGATTGCAGCCATGGCTGATCTCTAACACTGATAAACAGCTGGCGTACAAACCGACGCAGAGGTGACATTGGTCATAACAACAGCTACCGTGTTATAGTTAAAAGGGAAGAGAATGGATCTCAAAATCACTGTAAGTTACATTGTGAAGGAGCAGCACCAAATGTCTTCTTCTCAAAGAAAACTTTTGATCTAGAAATTAAAAAGTTTTAAATCTGTGAAGCAGAAAGGATTTGTTACTCTAGGAGCTGTTCCTCAGATCTAGCAGCTGAGGCATTTCTCAAATACTCTATGTGAAAACTACAGAGCCAAAAATGGTATTTTCATAAATAAATCAAGCTGTATTGAAAGATAATTCATGTTCTTTTTCTAAGCCATTTCCAACTTTGTAATGAGAGTTTAACCTTGTGTTTACTTAAGTATACTGTATCATTCTTTATCCATTCACCTGCATGATAGAACTACAGCCAGATAAAGATGAGGAATTAGGTTATATTGCCTATTTGGGGGTTAAATGATCTAAAATACATGAGTGTGCAGAGACAGGCCTTATGGATCTCTCACACTGGTATGTGTGTAAACGCCTAGGGGCTACAGCACATTTCCTGCCAAGCCTGGGGAGCCTGAGTGCTGGTTTTGCCAGGTCCTGGAAATGCATCTCCTCTGTCTGGCCCAAATCAATCCTGCTCCTGTAAGACACAGGTGGCAGTGGGCCGGCTAACTCTGGGCAGACTCCTCTCCTATCACACCTGTGCAGCAGCTGTTATTGCTGGACTCTACATTGGCTATAGATTCTCTGAATTAAAAATGGGATATGTTACCCCAGCTCCAAGACAACTGAAGACTTTGACTACCAAAGCTTTATGCCAATAAATATTATACAGTGAAAGACTGCCTTTTTTCCCCCTAAGAATTAAGGGACTGTTTAATCACCGTCAATATGTAGAAAAATGACTTCAAACTACATCCCCTGAAGATAGACTTTAGAGACCATGCATTTACAAAATGGAACTAAGGAGAAATACAACTTCTGTGTCTGGGAAGGAATACATGGTTCTCATGACCTGTAGCATTATTTTAAAAAATAATAATAATTTCTTCACTGTAATATATAGTGGACAGTCTGGTCATTACAAAAATTCCCCAAGTTGCATTGGACTCTGTGTGACTCTATTTAGGTTTTGGGTCTGTTGCGTGAGCAATGAAACAGTTTCTTTAGCATTTCCTTTTGAAGCTTTCCATTACAATCTATGTGAAATCCAGATGTATTTGTTTTCTTCCAAAGAGTTACCTTGGGATACAAAATCATGGCTAATGAATCTGAATGTGTTGGATCAGATCCCAGTCCAGCTCTCTGGGAAACTCAAATTCCATTACCTCAAAAACTGAGCCCAAAATACATTAAAAATGTTTTATGTGCCAAATAACCATGGTTATTGATTGCACCAAAATCTATTGCTTTTGCTTAACAGGAGGAGTTACCACAGTTTAGACAGTGGAATAATAAATTGACTATATATCTAGTCTTTAAATGCATTCTTTCTGTCTCTACATTTAAGAAACAGTCAGGAAAACACAGACTGTCCTGGACAGAAAATTTTGTAAGTCGAATTTTATCCCTTTATGCCCCTTGAAAGTTTTTATTCCCCAGTAAGTTCTAGGTTAAATACCTGAAAATAGATACTTACAATGGAAAACTTGACTAAACCCTAGCTGTGTTATGAGGCTGTCGATGTAATATTGTGTTGAAATTAGTTTTGAAAAACATAACAATTCAAAACAGATGTGCAGGAGGTAAAGCTAGAGATAAGTCACTTAATGCTTTCTGACTGAATTATATTGAGGTGGGAGCAAAATTACTTCTCTTCTATTTTCCTCAAAAGGAGGGAAAAAAGAGGACCTGCACTTGTCTCTTTTGTGACCATTAGTGAAATTTTGGCTCTTGCTGTTTTGATCACAATAAACAACGTTATTGCTGGTGCTGTAGAGCTAAAGACCCTTTCCAAGGAAGAGCTGCTGAAGAGAGCTGCTTGCAGTTAGCAGAGACAAAACCTCAGAACTTAATGGAACTCTAACATGTACTCAGCACATAGAACTGACCTCTACCTCCCTTCCAATATTTTGTTTCCAAACTGTCCAGAGATTGGGGTTTCCAAGTAATATTTTCCAGAACAGGAAATGTAAACCAGCTAAAAATACATACCAAGTATCTTCTTCAGAAGCTCTGGGGTACATGGTATCTTTTATTACTTTGTAGGAAAGAGATTTATTCTAAACATCTCAACATCTTTCAAAACAGAAGCCTTGACTTAGTTAATATCATATTTACAGTTGTTGTTTGCTCAGCTATCTGGTTTACTAGTCACTTCTTTGTCTTCCAATTCCATAACCTGTTTGCCACCTTCCTATAGGAAACTCTAGGAAGCAAAGAACTTCAAAGCACTGTGGTTTTTGACTGTCCAATTAGTTTCATTTTGTTGACAGTAATTGACACAATATATTATTTTTCATTTCTCTTCACAAATTCTTTTTTAAAGATATGTATGTATGCTTCATCTCGAATGAGTAGAATATGTAGCACAAATGAAACTGATGTAGTCTACTGTACATTTTTGTGATGTATGTGTTAAAATTTTGCAAGGCAAGTAGCTCGTACTGTTGAAATAACTGGAACACAATATGCAACTAGTTGAGATTTTTAATGTGAAGACTAGAAGACTTCACACCTTTTAGTTGAAATACACCTCTAAGTGCTTGTTGATATGAGCAAATTTTAGAACTTTCATCACTATAATTTCCTTCAAGATAATGTTTTTTTAAAGGCATAGGAACATGAGAAGTAACGTGGCTGTGTTGTAAAGTGTCAGGACTGGAAAGGCTTAATATGGATTGCTGCACCTCCAGCTTTCAGCTACCTGCTCCAGTGCCTGTCAGCTACCTGTCAGTTCACCTATGAGAAGGAGAGTGTGTGAAGGCATGAATCTTATTTAATAGAATTTTACGAGACATTCCTGATGACAGAAATAAAGAACTGTCTAAGGCAGACAAATGAAGAAATTGTTGGGGCTGCAGGTGAATAGAGAAACACCTTCAGCTGCTGTATTCAACTGCTGGGCCTTTCTCTGGAAAGATATCAGAAAGTGAGCTGTCTTTGGCAGATATGAACATGACTAGGGTGTGAGATGACTTAATTTGTACTATGTGCTGCTGCTTTTTCGCTCAGCTTCTAAATGCTGTTGTTCAGAATAAAGTTTCTCTGTTAAATTCCAACATACGACAACTGTGGCAACTGGATAGAAATTTGTCAGGACTTTCTTTTATTTCTTAGAAGTCTATAGTCCAGGAAAGCATGTACATTTTCCAAGAAATTTAACTATTCTGGTCCTGAGTCGTGTGTCCAGCCCTTGCAAGAAATTCTGGAGATCTGAGTTCCCTAATAGCTGGAGAAGAAACATGTCATTTATTGTCTGGCAGAAGACTCTTGTTGGATTTTCATTAGAAGGCTCTAGGATTTCAAAGTAATCGTTTCCATTTCTCTGCATAGGCCGTAGATATAAAATAGGCTCGTTGCCTGACACTTGGAAATAGCCTTGCAGTAGCACCAGTGGGAAAATTCTTTTAAGTAAAGTTATGGATAAGAAAAACATTAGTTTTATGAACTGTAGAATGAACTATAAAATTTAGTTTTAACGAAGAGTACTGATACCAGAGAACCTGATAAGAAACCCTTCCCTTTTCACAAATATAAGTAATACTCCTTAAGGTAGACTTTTCCAGTTGTCAGTGGCTCTGTAAAGCTACTACTCATCATCATGCTCTAATAGAGGAGACCTGAGCAGTTGAATGGAAAGTTTGCTTAGAGTCATGATGCTGCAATGTGGGGAAGTGGGAAGAGAAGACTACTGGAAATATGTCATTACCTCATTCACCACATATCAACAATCATATTTTGAAGGAATTAATCTCTGTTTTTTCAGCATTCTTATTTGATGAGTGAAAGATTCATTATTGGACAGAGTTTCATCTGTGGCACGTGTTCCATTTTCTTTTCCAAAGCTTATTTTCCAATGCTTTACTGTTAGTCTAATATAGAAGTAAAATCTCTAAAATTAGACAGAGAGGATTTTCCTTATCTGGCTGAAGTAGTAATGAAAACACCCTTTTCTTCTTAATTTAGGGTACACTCTTAATTATCTTTCCTTACATCAAGAGTGCTTTGCTCAGAGAGAATGGATCTACTTACAGCTTTTTCATATCAAAACACTGATGATTGAGTTGTAACAAAACTAACACTGCAATGAGTAACTTTATGCTCAATGTAAAAACAAAATGAAAAGGCCTCTGGGCTTTATTGGAAGCCAAAAGCTTTACATTATTGAAACCCTGATTTAGATTTGCTTGAATGAGCTAAAAATTATTAAGTTTTGTTTATCACTTAAACTGCTAAGAACTGAATGGAGAAGTTAATAAAACACATTTGTGGGAAGAAGAACAAAGTCCTGTTTTTTTCCTAGGGAAATAATGGTTTTCTTTACAGGCACAGGAGGTCCAAGATCACGGGCTTCTAATCTCTTTTCCGTTAGAGTACATGGTGCTCTGGTTTGCAAATATAGGACTAAGGAGAAATTGCTGCTTTCTTCTTTATGAACTAGTACGTACTAGTGTGATTGATCATGGGAAATGCAGGAACTCAGCTGACAGATTCTGGTTCCCAAAGCATTTATTTCTGAAGTGACATAACTAAACACAAAATATGTGAAGAAGAGATGAACACCTCTGAATGGATGAAGCCCACAAGTGGAACACGTTCAGCCCTACCTGTGAGGTCTCGCCTGTAGACATCTCAATTTCCAAAACCCACCAACTACATTTTCCAGCTGCTTACCTTTGAATGTGTCTTGACTTTTATATCTCATTAATATTTACAGAGATAATCCCTTTCCCACTTCAGTACTCAATGTTGCCTACATGTCAGCAGTTTCTGTTGTGTTCCTTCCATAAGGGCAGATGCGAGACAAGAGACCACTGTACAACAGAGATAATGGAGACAGTGGGAGGAAACAAACTTCTTTGTTCACACCAATTGATGACCCATCAAGAAATTGGAGGCTTTGCATGAGTGTGCAAAGCTGACTATTTCAGATGTAGGGGGTAGGTGGGGAGTCAGTGGGACTATGAAAAACTTCTGAGGAAGCATGTAGGGAATGGAGAGGGTCAAAGGACAGGGCTGTGTTTGAGAGGGTCTGGCTATGTGCACACTGTAGCAGGTGAGCAAGCTTGTCTGAACTAGCTGTGTGCCTCATCATGCCAGCATGGCCTATGATTTCCGTAAATCTTGTGGTAGCTCTCCCTGCATCACTTCACATGTTGCCCTATGGGTAATTGCTATAGGGATGGGGTGCTGACTGCTGTGGTGATGTGGATAGATTTGAGGCCAAACATTGGAGTCAAACAGGAGTGCAGGTGCCCTGGTCTGCTAGTGTCAGCAGCTGGAGCCTGTAGAGTCTCAGAGACACCAACTGGAGTGGGTGAGGGACTTGACTGCAGCCCCTGACATAGGGAAAGTGTACAACCTGAAAAATAACTATGAGCAGACCAGGTGAATGAGGTGAGTGATGGTCTCATGCTGCTGGTAGGGCCATGGTCACAGCCCATGTGCTTTTTGCTGCCTGCTGGGAGGTGAATGTTCATAAATCCCCTGGACGGGTGTTCATGGGGTGTGTGTGTGTCTGTTGTAACAAATTCCACACTGGACCTTATTTAGGAAGTTGCAAGCTAGAAAGTGGAGAAAAAATGTTGAGATTCAGGTTCAGTACAGATAAATACCATTTAACTTTCAGAATTGTATGCAAATAACCACACTAAAGAAGTAATATGAACATAAACAAACGATTTTAATATGACTGTTCCTTGGCTTGGCCAGCCAATTGTGGGCCCTTCATATTTGACCTAAGCAGACCTACCGTGTCAGCAGGAGTCTGGCATCCCATAGTGGGGTTTTGGAGTTATCAAAACATCCCCAAAAAAACCGCTTTGGAGTGTTTGAAAATTAAACAGTGCTGTATGCTTTTCAAATCTTTTTCCTATTGACTGTGTGGTGTGAGAGCATGATTTAAAAAAGAAAGTTTTACTTGAGGAAGTACTTGAGCAGTTTGCAAGGAGAGATTTAGGACTTCTGCTGACCTTGCCTGTTTTTATTCCAGTCACTCAAGAAGAATTGAACAAAGTCACAGCCCTTGAAAAAATATATTAGTTCTCATTTATGGCAGTCTCAGTAACATCTCAGTTCTACAGCTAATGAAGGGCGATTTTAATTTGTAATTAAAATATAGTTGCACATATAAACCAGTTATGCAATACTTTTATTTGTGAATAAAATTAAATAAACAAACTGCATAAACTGCATAAATGCATACTAACCTCAGCATACATGCATAAAACTGCATAAAATGAAATATAATAAAATGAAATAAGCTAGGTGGGACAGTTTGCCTTTTAAATCATATAGCTTAAAGTGTGTGTGTGTGTGTGTGTGTGTGTGGGGACTGAATTAAGACATTGGAATTAGGAAAATCAGATTTTCCAACTATTTTTATGATGAAAGCTGTGAGAACTACTATTTGAAACCAACAGCTTGGTGTATGTGACAGAAGAGACATTTATTTCCATTTTGGAACAAAACTCTTACAGGAACTGATTCAGATTTCGGTGTCCTTGGCATTACCATGATTTGCAAGTGAATGGGTTTTCGTTAGAAAAAGGACATGAGACTGTTGAATAGCTTAGGACTGCTATTTAAAAATAAGCAGAGCCTAATGCCATGAGTTTTTGAAATCAGTGAGAGTGGAGAATGCTTGGCATTCCTGGAATTATGCAGTGCCTCAAAATTGTTTAAAGTACAGTGTTTTCTTTGTTATATTCTACGTGTAAAGCATTCATTTTCACTAGAGACCCTTTCTAAGGAAATGAATTTTGGCATGGACTGATGTTTTTAAAAAATGTAAAAGGTATCCAGGTTTCATGTTGGCTTTGTCTTTAAGTGTGTGTTTATTTCTGAATACTATGAATAAAGCAATGCATTTTTACCCCACAATTCTATGGAAAGGAAAATTTAAAAGCCAAATTTTATGCTTGTAAACAGCTTGTCTGAAACTTCAAAATTCCCTGTCAATCTTCATGAGCTTCCCTGTTTCTGTATTAAAGAAATGTGATCACTGTTTGCATTCATTTGTATTTAAACAAAGCACTTCCAGGAGGAAAAACTACACGGTGGAGAGAATTTTATTTACATGGGAACCAGATCTAGCTGACAGCTGTAGCTTAATGACTGGCAAAGAGCCCTTCAAAGATGTCTCCTATAAAATCAAACTGCACTGCTTTCTACAAAAAGAAATATTTTCCTCCTTGAGTGACCTACTGTTTGTACAAATTAGTGTCAAGGATGGATTTCAGCTCTGTGATGACAGATTTGGGACACGCAGTGCAGTTTACATGTCAAATAAAATTATGTGGACATTCTTCACTTTCACAGCAATTGTTCACAAAACTCAGGAGCTTCGACAGATTTATAGCCTGCAGAGTGTGAACATGTTTTGATGAGCAGTATCATGCTAGGTCAATCATTCTTAATAATACTGTTTCACATTTGTGTCACAAACAAATCCTCCTCCGGGCAAAATGAAATGTTACACTGTCTGCTGCTGGCCTCCTATGTAGGAGGGCAAAGAGAGGCCATCAGACCCTCTAGCTGGCTTAATTTGCAAAATAGTCAATGTAAACTAAAGATTATTAAAGATTCCCCACAGAATAGGACCTGTGCTTAAAAGCCTTGGTGCTCCTGCACTGAAAAGAATTTGTCATCATTAGTTTGGTCTTTTGCTGTTTTGAACTTGGAGGACAGTTGTGATTTCTTGTCACAGGTTATCCCTAAGAGGAAACGAGGGGTCAGTAGAAATGCACTGTTCTTTTTGAAGATGTATACATCTGCTTTTAACTATTTTGTGTATAGAATCGTAGAATCATTTAGGTTGGAAAATATCCTTAAGATCACTGAGTCCAACCATTAACCCAGCACTGACACATCCACCACTAAACCATGTTCCTAAGAGCCACATAAATCAATACACACTTTAGAGTGAAACACAGTGCTTTCCAGTTTAAGTGTGTCTCACTCCTGTGGCTTTCTCCTCCAGCCCAGCCTCACATGCAACCTCTTCTACTCTCCAGTGCCCAGGTCACTCCTGTCACTCTTCAGACTCTACAGTAGTCACCTGGCCAGGTTGCTGGCTCAGGTCTGCTCTCAGCAGCCTCCTGCTGCTAAGGTTCTCAGCACCTTAGATAGGAAATAGTGGTGCAGAGCTTGGCCTCAGTGAGGCTTTTTCTTTTGTTTACGGAGCATCTTCCCTTTCTCAAAGTAGGGAAACAGAAACCCTAAGGTCTGATGTTCTGATTTAGTGACAAGAGTGCAGTTAGGTTGCAAAATAATCAATGATTTTTCATGCATATAGAAATGTGAGATGCTACCTTCAGTTGGATGATTTTGGGGAACTGGAGAGATTTTTGGGGAATGCAGGTCTTCCTTTCTTCCTGCACTGGAAATGGTCTTTTGTTACCAGTCATTCTACTCTTACAGAAGAGCAATATTAATACCTTTGAGGTATCTTTATATTTCTTTGCTGAAACGTTATTAAACAACAGCCAGCAGCTAACTATTTTTAAAAAGTGAAATTATTAGTTTGTTTGTTAAACTTAAAAAGGACCTTTTCCTCATCCCTATTTTATTTTATTATTATTCTTGTAACTTTCAGAGACAAACTTCCTGGACTGAGAGGGATTATTCCTCAAAAATCTTGCATTTGCTAACCAGGGAATTCATTTTGGTAAGAGAAAGTGCCTGAATCCGCAGTTGATTCTTGCTGCTTGTTGTGAAGACTTGTGAGTAAATTAAGAAGCTGAATAAAATAACATTGAACACGGTACAAAAAAAGTACATAAATGACGTGAGATTTCATTGTAAATGAAGAGTAGTTAAATGTTGTAAATACATTGAAGTTGACACTCCAGTGTGCACTTCATGCTTGTCTAACATGTCAGCAGCTTCTGCAAACAATTGGGAAGCCAGCTTCAGCCTAGAGTTGAGAGTTTGAAGTCATCACTGACTGAGAACCATGTTATATTATTTTGGTGAAACCGGAGCCACCTGGCCACATACTCAGCTTCATCAGCATCAGAGATGTGTTCTCCTACACACTCCTGGAATTGCAGATAGTACGTCTGATGCTGCCATTTTCAGACTCCCACTTCTGAGGTTAAAATAATATTTAAAATGTGCATTTGATTTCTAAATCATAACAATTTTTTAAAAACATTACTGAAGATCACTATTCATTATGGTTAATCCAAGGGTGTTAAAAGATATGACAGCACATTTATATTTTTTCTCAAGGTGACTCACTATCCCTTACTTATCATCCTGCTCAACCTTAAAATGTCATTTTATCTTATATCCTAATTTTTACGTGGAAAGGTAGTAAAGTAATTGTGCTGTGTTGATACCTCATAAAACAATTTTATGTGCATGAGATTGTTCTTGGATCAGTGGCAGACTTTACAACAAACATGAAGAAGGCCAGATGAAAAGACACATCCTATATTTGACTCAACACAAGAGCTTTATTTACCAGTTTCAGCAATGATAAAATTTTTTTTGTGTGTGTGTGTAAAAAGAAAGCAGGTGTGGAAAGGGCAAAAGTTACAAGTGAGAGGTTTTGTACATGAATGAAAGATTTATTTCTAGCTCTAGACTGAATTTATTTTAAAGGAAACATCATTTTTTTGCATTATCTGATAACTCATCGCACACTTAGATATTTACATAGAGAGTTTGTATGCATACAAGCACTCACAAACAGGTGGCTTCTGCTATACTAGACTTTTCAGCTGCTATTAGTCCTATATTAGTCCTTGGAGAGGCTGAGCTTTACCATACACATATAAAATGCATACCAGTCAGTTGAAATATCGCACATAGCTTACCAGAATCCTTACTATTGCTTTCAGGCCAGATGTTCCTCCCGGATAACAACTCCGAAAAGATCCATCAGTTACAACAGTTGCAGATTAGCCTGCCCTATCAGGAAGAACACATCTGATGGTCTTTTTTTTCTTGCTCAGTTTTAAGACCTTTTAAGTGTACACATGTCACGTGAGGTGGACATTTCACTGGCAGTCGAATGTATTTTCCTTTCCTTTCCTTTAGGTTTGTTTATTTTGGAGGGGGAGGAGAACAAGTAGGACTGTAAATCAGCCCCTTCCCACCCAGCTCATTTTGTTTATTCTTGGCCCCATCTGGGCCCCATTAGTTGCAGAGCACCAGGGCTGCAATCACTAAAGCGTAGGGCACTGTAGACCTTCTTACCTCTCAGTCAGAACATATGCTGTCAGGGGAAATTAGGTCATAAAATAATTTCCTGAACCTGTATTGTATAAGATACTGGAAGCAGGCATGTGTTTCAAAGTAGAACCCTGTTCTGATGAGTTTAGGGTTGTTTTTTTTCTGTTCTTTGGTAAAATAGTGTTGAATGAATTATATTTTAAACTCCATAACTGATATCAGGGCTGTATTATAGCAGTGCTTTGTAATTAGTTTTGAAATGTCTTGCTTTTATCTACAGGCTTATCAGTGATCTAATCAGATATTGTTGGTATCTTAGCCATATGTGTACTGTATACTTGGTTTTGTAATCATATTCATCAGCCAAAAGTCAAAAAATATAATTCAACTACAGTATTTACGTAGAATACAAAAAGGAGTGCAGAATAGCTAATGTTAATAATCACATGTAATGTTTCATCTAACTGAATGACAAACCACAATATTGTTCTTATGTTAATCTGATCCACTGAACTGGGTATTAAAAGCCTAGGGTCAATCAGGATTTTGAGGAAGGCTTTGTTCTACAAAATGCATGTCATCACTGTAAATTGCATCCACATGAGAATCAGCATAAGCTTTTGTATGATATCAGACTTTGTAAGCATGCCTGCAATTCTTTTGACATGCATTTAAACAAGGGTTATTAAGCATTGGAACAGGCTGCCCAGGGAGGTGGTGGAGTCACCATCCCTAGAAGTATTCAAAAGACACATGAGATGCCGAGGGACATAGTTTAGTTTAGTGATGGGCTTGGTAGTATAAGGTAAGTAATTTGACTCGATGATCTTTTGCATATATAATGATTGCACGATTCTGAAATCAGTTACTTGTAGAGTCAGTTAGAAGAAAAACTTGGAAGTCACCTAGTTTAACCTGCCACAAACCCACCACCATCCCTACATGAGGTTAGCCAGAGCTTTGGCTAATGAAATCTTGAAAATCACCAGTGTTGGAGATTCCTCAGACTCTTATGGCCTCTTACAGTGGTGCACACTTCACTCATATGAATGAAATTTTTTTACCCTAATGCTTGAATCAAATGTCTCAAACCTAAATCCCTCTTGCAGACAGGGCCCAGATGCAAAAATTTGAAGCAAAAATCAAGTCTTGTGACTTTTAATGTACTGGGACCATGCAGGTATTGCATGGCAAATACCTACATTTATGTTTAATTTGTTTCTGAACTACCATATTTTTTCTTGTTTATCTAAAAGATAAATAAGAATATCAGAATCAACATAATGATACAAAAGTCTTCCATTTTGTCCTAGAGGAGCTGAAAATAAATCAGAGTGATTAATCAGATATCAAACTTTCAACTCAATGTGCTGTTTAGGTGAAAAAAATCAGAGCCTGAACTCAATGAATTGTGTAAATACAGTGGTATCAGTACAATTATCCTGGTTTTAGCTAAGAGGGCTGTCCTTTGGATTTGTATTAAAAACAATGTTGATAACACAGAGATATTTTTGTTATTGCTGAGCAGTGCTTGCACAGCATCAAGAGCCTTTCTGCGTCTCACCCTGCCCTGCCAGAAGGTGTGCTGAGTGTGCACAAGAAGCTGAGAGGACCATGGCCAGGACAGCTGACCTGAACTAGCCAAAGGTCAATTCCGTACCACAGAGTGTCATGCCCAGTGTATAAATTGAGGGGAGTTGGTGGGGGAGAGGTGGATTGCTGCTTGAGCATTGGTCAGTGAATGGTGAGCAATTATACTGTTTATCACTTGGGCTTTTTTTCCTTTCCTTTGGGATTTATTTCTCTCTTCTTTTTACTACATGACTTTTCATTACAATTATTATAATGTATTATTATCGTGTTATTCTAATATTTAATTTTAGCCTTTAAACTATTCTTATCTATGAGTTTAATTTTTTTTTCCTGATTCTCCTCCCCATCCCACTTGGGATGGGGAATGGGTGAGCAAAGGTCTATGTGATGGTTAGTTACTGGCTGGGATTAAATCACAACAAAGATGTCAGAAATATATGTGATCACTGTCAAGTTGTACTGAAATAAAACATAGAATAGAATTGTTCCAGTTGGAAAAGACCTTTAAGAGTTGAGTCCAACCACTAACCTAACACTGCCAAGCCCAACACTGAACCATGTCCCTAAATGTCACTTCAACACCTCTTTTAAATGCCTCAAAGAATAGTGAATCAACCACTTTCCTGGCAGCCTATTCTAACACTTTCAGTGAAGAAATTTTTCTTAATATCCAATCTAAATCTCCCCTGGAGTAACTTGACCCCATTTCCTCTTGTCCTGTAACTTGAAACTTGAGAGAAGAGATGGACTCCTACCTTGCTACAACCTACTTTCAGGGAGTTGTAGAGAGTGATAAAGTCTCCCTCTTAGCCTTCTATTCTCTGGGCTAGACAGCCTCAGCTCCCTCAGTTGGTCCTGCTAAGATTGGTTCTCCAGACTCTTCACCAGCTTTGTTGCACATCTTTGTATCCTCTCCAGCACCCCAACGTCCCTCTTGTAGTGAGGGACCCAAAATTGAACACAGTATTTGAGGTGTGGCCTCCCCAGTGCTGAGTACAAGGGTCATAATCACTTCTCTGGTCCTGTTGACCTATGCAGTAATTGAAACAATGTTTTGACTATACTGTTGTAAAAAAATAATAGCTTACTTAAAAATGTAAATTAGAGAGCTGTTGTTTTTTGTGTCTTTTTTTTCCATCAGGGCAACCTTTAGCAATGTTTAAAAAAATGAGATAAACATATTTTTAAAGTAAATGATTAGAATAAATGTTAAAAACTGAAAATTTTCATGTTACATTGCTAGCTAAAATGAAAGAAGAATTAAGTAGTTTTAAAGCCCTTCCATTGCTACATTTTCAACAGAAAAGCAATAAATCCTGCTTCTTCTCACCATGCTTTCAAATGTAAAACTTCTGTCTGATGTGCTTTCTATCCATTTTCTTGTTATTCCAGATGGCTATCATCATTTTACAAGAAAACAATGACAGTTGTCATGTCAGTAGGGGAATATCGATAAGTGTGATGGATATTTTTTTCCATGAAAATCTCTCAGCTCTGAATATCATATCAAAGAGCTGCAGGACAGAACCAGATAGAACAAAGATGTTGTCGTTAATATGTTCCATCCTAATAGTCTGAAATATCTGACCTCTGTGTTACTAGAATGGAATGGAAGTGTGTGAACATCTATTTATGGCAGTGGAAAAGATTGAAAGTAAGGCAAGATCGTTTTGTCTGTAAAAAATGGAATGTGAGAAAACGCATCTCAAGCACAATAAACAAGACTAATCAGCCTGTACAAGTGACATGTGCTACTTTCCAGTCTGGGATGCATTAAGCATTTAGACTGTTTCACTTGACTAGATTTCTGTCCCATATGTATATACATCAAATGGAATCATAGAATCGTATATATATTAGGAGCTGGAAGAGACTTCTGAAGATCATAAAGTCCAACCCTCCTGACAAAGTAGGTCTACCTAGATCAGGTCACACAGGAGCACATCCAGGTGGGTTTTGAAAAACCTCCAGAGAAGGAGACTCCACATTATCTCTGGGCAGCCTGTGCCAGAGCTCTCTCACCCTTACATGAAATCTTAGTTTTGGAGGTAGCTTTATGTATTGCTGTAATTAAACTTTTAAAAAAATTTAAATTAAATGGCACTTTTTAAATTTCACCTTTTTTTAAAATTCTGCACATGTTTTTACCAGTATATTTTTCAGCTTTCTCTTACAATGTGATCACTACTGGAGAATGGTATGGGCTTCAGCTAAAAGGGCATGTTAGGTAATGACATACATACATATATGTTCTCAAATTCAATACTGTTAAGCAAGTTAACTCAATTTAATTCTACCCAGGTCAGACAAATGAGTAAGAATCTCTTACTAGAAGATTATGAATTATCAATGACCTGATAAAAGCTTTGGAAGCATATTAAAAGAGTACTGTATCTTCTTTGCCAGTCACCAAACTGTTCATGATGCACTGATTGCTCGTGAGGGCTGTAATTAAAAAATGCAGGAACTTCTCCATAATACCAGCTTAAAATGATAGGTCAAATCCTCATGTTAAGTTGAGATCTGACAGGAAATCAGTCTTTGGGTGTTTGAGGATTACTAATATAGAAAAAGATATAGGAAGAAATGTCAGTGATAATTAATATTTCCATGGGAAAGTGAATTGATTAAAGCTTGAAAATATATTCTGAGGGATTACTAAGAAGAGTTATATTTCACAATCTTTCTTTCAAGTCTTCCTTTTCTTAGATTCAAACCTTGTTCGTTTAAAACCTTTTTTAAAGAAGGATAGTGTTATGAATGCTTTTTCTTGGCTCACTCTTGTCTGCAAATGCTTTTCAGTTCTTGTGTTAATTTATCATGCTTGTCTTAAGTAATGGTACATAGGTATGGGAACGCTACTTTACAAAAGCCTATAAAGACACAGTCATAAGAGTAGTCACCGAGAGACTCTGACAGTCATGTGCTTTTTTTGAAAAATGGCAGAAAGCAGGTAACATGCTTTTGAAATGACAAGTGGTCTCAGTCCACTGACAACAAAGCATCTTAGGATGGTGGAAAGCAAGCACCAAAGTTCAATTAAATGTGTGCTACAGAAAGGAAGAGAGGAATGGGAAGCCTGGCATAGGACAGAGGGGAAGAAGTGCTGAAGTCATAGAGCAGTTTGAACTATTTAAACCCAGATGAGCAGATTGATCAAAACAGCTTAAATTTAACTTTTTATTTTTTTTTTCCCCTCAGAGCTTAAGCCAAGAGGAATGGAGAATCTCCTGAGCTTGATGTCCAAATTGCATGTATCATGCAATCAGAGGATGACGGGATTCAGATCTAAAAAGTCACTTCCATTTCATTTAATTTTCCATGATTTTGTTGGAGCAGCACAGGCTCTTCTGCCTGAAGTGCTTTTTCACAACTTATCCTCTCAATGTTTTAAGATGCACAGCTTCTTTGTTTGAAATAGGTCTAGATTTAGAACATATTTCTGCTTTTAGGAAATTCTTTCATGCATTAATCTTTGTATTTTGAGTATATACCTCCTAGTTAACAAATGGAGCCATGTACTGTTGCATCAAGGCGGGAATTGATCTGTTCTCCCTAGTTACAAGCAATAGAACAAGAGGAAACAGCCTCAGGTTGTGCCAGGGGAGGTCCAGGCTGGATTTGAAGAGGAATTTCTTTACTGAAAGGATTGTCAGGCATTGGAACGGGCTGCCCAGGGAGGTGGTGGAGTCACTGTCCCTGGAGGTGTTTAAGAGATGGTTGGATGTTGCACTTAGGGAAATGGTCTAGTGGTTGATAGGGCTGGGATATAGGCTGGATTTGACGACCTTAAAGGTCTCTTCTAGCTGAAACAATTCTATGATTCTATGATTTTATGATCAAGGAGCCTTGTATCTCTGAGGCTTGCAGAGGCCACATACTTACAGGTTGTAAGGCCGTCCCTCCTGCCTCCATCACACTCTCTGCCAGCAGCAAAAACCTAAAAGTCTTTCTGATTCATTCTGTTCTGGTTTGAGATCATCAAGCAAACCTCTTTTGGATGCACACTTAAATGTTGTCCATATTATCTCTGATTCCAAGACTGTATGAGTGATTAGATAAATAAATCTGATTCTAAACACCCTTTTAGCAGAGTCCTGTGGCAATACTTGGCCACTTCTGAGCTTTTTTTTTTTTTTCCTGAGTATATCAGTCAGATTGTTTTGATTTCCTTTTGATTTTTGAAGGCCCTGTTTTTCACACCCTGGGAGAAGTTTTAAACCATTTTCTCTAGATCTTTAATTGACAGTAGGGTTTAAAATACCTTCTATGGATAATATGACTAATCTTAAATGATACACGGGAAAAAAGAAAAAACCATGAAACCTTAGCAAACAGTATTAAGAAAAGCAGCACTTGCATAGCTGTCTTGTTGCTGGGCAGAATTAGACATTTTTATTTGCTAGTAATATTTAGCAGTTGAAAAGTTCAACTTGTTTGGAGATTTTTCCTGAGGAATACTTGTGATAGTTCCAGTGCAGCTTTCTTATTGTTATAACTGTCCTCAAGTTGCTAAAGAATGCAAAGTTTATTTCAGGAAGTTATTTCTACTGTAAGAATTTCTTATAGTGTTGTTAACAGCAGTTTAGAAATAATTTTAGATTTTTTGGTTACTTTTGGCTATTTTCTTGCAGAACTGTTAATCTTAGTTTAATGCTAGTTACAATAGTGACCTTGAGGTCAGTGACAAAGTGTTACAAAGGTCCTCTAATTGCAATATCTGGCCACACATGTTTAGACAGCCTCAACAGTAGCAGAAATATTTCTCCTTGATAAAGGGTCAGACTCTAGTGGATGGCTCACTGCATTAAAAATTTCAAGGAGACACCAACTTTTCAAGCCATGCACACATTAAGGAAAAAAGACTTCCCAAGCTTTTAATCTGTGTAAAGGACCAAGCCAAAAGTCATCTCTGCTATGTGTGTCGTCACACTGCCTAGTGGGACATGCACCAAGACCTGGGATTCTATTACTCCAAAGAGTCACTGGTCTGTAAATATCACCCTGAACTTTGTTATTAAAATTAAGAAATTGCAGCTTAGGCTATTGGAAGTGAGAGTTGGAGAGCTGTAGGCATGTTACAACTGTTATCTTAATGCAGGCTAATGGAAAATTTTGCATACACTTTATTTTTTTTACAGTAATATGATTTGTAATGGAAATGTTACCATAGCAACACTAGTTTTCAGCCAGGTGGTAACTTTATAATTCAGCTTTTGGGTTACTATATAGCATAATGGATAAAATACCATAACCTGTAAATATTTATGCAGAAAGGAAACAGAAAATTATAGGCTACTGTACGTATCACTGATGTTACACAGAAATGTCTCAATATACATAGATGTTAATGTACTATGGTGGGAGGGATTTTATGAAACTTGCACAAGTAATTTCAGCACTTAATTAATATTTTTTAAGGTAATATATGCAGATGACTCTTGATGCCCCAGTGAATTTAGGCATCAGAACAAAAGCAAACTTTTTGATTCACTGTAGAACCCAAGACCTCCAGTGAAATACTTTAGCGCGCTTTACAACACAAGTAGGAAAGCAGATAACAAAATGAATCCACAAAATTTAACAGACAATAAAGCACTTAAGGTATGTGGCACTTTGATGTTTTTCTTTTTTTGCTATTGTGGTGGGATTTCCCTGGCTGGCAGCTAAGCTGTCATCCACTTATCTACTCACTTGCCTGCAGTGGGATGGAAGGGAACTAGAAGGGTAAAAGCAAGCAAAAATGCATGGATCAAGATTGAGGCAGTTTAATAAGTGAAGAAAGAAAAGCAAAACAAACAAATGAGAACTCAAAACAACACAGGTAATGCAAAGACAGTCCTTCACCACCTCCTACTAGCTGACCAATATCCAGCCAATCTCTGAGCAATGGAATAATGACATGCCCCTAGTTTTATTGTTGAGCGTGATTTCATTTGGGATGTAGTATCAATTTGGCCAATATGTGTCAGTAGTTCCAGCGCTGTCTCCTTCCAGCATTTATCCACTTTTAGTCTGTTGACTGGTGGAGTAGAATAGGAAATACAGAAGGCTTTGACACTGTGCAAGGACTGTTCAACAATAACTAAAACACAGCTGTTTTATGAACACTGTTTTGATCACAAAACTGTACACTATGGACTGCCACAAAGAAAGTTAACTCCATCCCAATCAGAGTCAGTACAGGTGTTTAGGCACTCTCTCCATATTCTGTATTTTCTACAATAGATGAACTTGAGTCAATTTCTGGAGGTCTCATGACCTCTTCCCAAATCGAATAAGAAGTAATTCTTTAAAAATCAGCCTGTGCCAAGAAGTTTTAATGTAACAGTGGATGTGTTGTTAACCTCTATTATAGCTGAACTGAATGGTACCTTATAATTTATGGGAAACCAGCATAAAAGACAACACACCACACACACAACATCAGTCAAGAGGCAGGATGTGCAGGAGAAAGAAGACTTTTAATGGATTTGCACCTAAACTCAAGGCCTGCTCAGGCAAGCGAGAACACGATGCAAGGAAGTTGTTGCAGAGATTTAGTGTTATACTTACCTAGTTTCCTGTATAACTTGTAGTGAAAATGAATATATTTGGAAACCCTGTGAAGCCCATAGGTGAACTTTCTGCTGTTACTGTAAGTGAGTAGGTGAATCACAAAACCCAAGCTGTCCCTAACAGCAGACCATTGTAAAGGACTTATTTAAGCTATTGACAGTTAAGCCAGAATGTTGCACTTATAAGAGGAAGCAGTAGAGTCTGTTTTCCATGAAAAATGTGAGACTGAAGTAGGAGTAGTGATGTTGTAAAAACAACTTTCTGAGAATATAAATCAAGTCAACTTTGGAGGGTGAAATTGTGTCTTTTATTTAGCTAACATGGATTTTGAAAAAGTGGTTATGTTTTTAGCTCACAAGTCTTCTTTCAATGTCAAATAGAGGCAGCACCATTCAGACTTGGTAGAGCTGGCAAGCAATTCTTCCTAGTCTAACCTCAGATAAGCAGAGAGCTTGAAAGGTCACATATGAGCTAGTGCTGCAGTCTACCCTGCTGAAGGGACCAGTTTCAGATAACCCATGGCCTATGCAATGGAACTCAAACAGCTGCCTGGGCAGGAGTTAGCAACAGAAGTTGGATTGGGTAAAATCTTTCCAAATACAGTGAAATACTTCTGAATGCAACCCATTACAGTGAATTACTTTTATCTTCATAGAAAAATCTGATCTATATTTGAATTTTAATTACTGTAACTTTGTTTATGAGAAACATGTGTGTTTATCACTAAGAAACAAGCTCTGCTTCAAGCTATAAATGACAGAAAATCCCTTTAACTGTGTAACTCCCAAAGAGAATTATAGTGCATTGGAAGACTAGTTGGGTTTGGATTCTACTATGGACTAATGTATCTACTAGATATGGTAGACTGAGGACATTTTTCTTTTTTTTGAAGTGTTAGTATATTTGTATGCGATATATGGAGAGAAGGAATGTTTAATGTCATTTAACTTTAGCTATAAGAAAGCAAGACATCCAGCCTCCTCTGTGGTCAGCAGTGAAGAATGTTCCTTTGCACTGTGATTCGTCCGCTCTGTGTTGGACGCAAATCCTCAGAGCAGAGAGATCTCTGACTCCTGGAGCTTAGTTTGTAGGGTAGATAGAAAGGTTAAAGTTAGTTGAAGTCCACTGTAAATGCACAGATGTAACTTACATCTTCTTAATATCTCTTCCATAGATCTAATCTCTTTTCCTGACATATGTATCTGTCTGTTTGTGTCTCAGGAAGAAGAACGTAATTTATTTCATATTGAGAGATCTTAATAAAGTGGTGTTAAGACATTAAGAAAGATGAAAGAACCAAATTCTATTGTGATATTATGATGTCTATTATGTCTAGATTTCTGTGAAGAAGAAAGTAGCTATATTGTGCTGTCTTGCATTCTTAGCACTGTTGGATGCTTTTGTAAATTCTATTACACAGTTTTGATTTAGAGTTAAAATTCAAAGTTGATTTACAATAAAAATCAGAAATCAGGGCAAAATTTCATTCTCATATGTATTGTATTTTTAAATGTTACAAAGTTTCCCACCCCAATCCCATCAAGATGCTTGTGTGCCTACATGCACATTGCTCCCTCGTCTAGGCTGGACAAGTAGAAGCACTTATTTAGTATAGATGAAATAGTATTCCCTACAAAAAACCAAAGATATTATTGACAGTTTGTAGTGTAATGAATGGGGAGCAGAAGTAATAACCCACCTGTCTTTGGCATGTACTACTAATCAAGTTTCAAAGTCTACAAAAGCATAATCTGCTCCCTAGTTTGACCGTTTACACTTTCATAGCTTTTACCTGCCTGAACTAGGTATATTATGCTAGTGTATACTAAAATTGTACCTTTACTTTATAGATATAATACTAATGTGCAAAATCCAGAAAGACCTGTGATTTTCTCCATCCCAACTACTCACGGGTGTGACTCAAGCTCTTAAAATCATGGGATACTTTTAAATGTCATCAGTTCTAAAGATATGATATTTTGAGCTCTTATTCTTGCCCTTCTAGTTTTTGAGCACTAGAATTTGTGTTTCCAGACTCTTCTTTTATCAGGAGAAGGACAATGAATTATTACTTTTTATGAACACTGAGATACATAATTGCATCACTTTAAGGAACTGTGCATATTTAGTAGAAGTTTCAGGAGATGTTTCAGATCCAGTTTCAAAGAAGAGTAAATTTAAAAGTCTGACACATTGGTTAACATAAAGAAATTGCAGCTGAATTATTAAACTTCTTGACAGTGGTTAGCTTTGAGAATTCTATGGATACTGAAGAACACCAATCTAATGATGTTTGGTTTTGCACACTAATATGTATTCCTAACCTGCTATCTTTTAAATTAACATGAAGAGTGCTTTGATTTAAATACATTTGTTAATGTGCATTTTGAAACAATATTAGAATTTGTTGGATAATACAGGGACTATGAATGATTGATTGTACTGCTTTAATTATCTAGAACAGACATCAGAAAGATAAGGAAAGAAGTCACAGGATGTGTAAGGAATATGTCTGTCCCAACATAAAGCACACATCTGTTTAGGTAACAGTGGAGAGAGAGAGGGAGGGAGAAGAATTCAGGAGTGGTTCTCTGGTTACTTTAACAGGAAACTCTGGATTTATTTTTGGTGCTAATTCAGGAAGTGACGATATATGAAGGGCTGTGACAGAACTTTAAACAAGAGAGAGTGAGCTCTGATTTTTGACATTTGAATTTTCACAGCAGTAGACAAGCAGCCTTCCAAACACCCTGGGAGCAGGACACAGTGGAATTTCAACAAATAAAACATTGTGTGTGACAGCTGTGAATGTTGTAAATGGAGTATTTTCATGTACCAAAAATGATGATGAAGCCACCATGGTGGGTTTACCCTAGGCAAGAAATACTACTTTTTTTGAATTTGCAAACTGTATGCTGCTATGGACTTACATTAGCTCTGTAGTAGTGACAGTTTGGTTTGGTTTTTTGGGTTTTTTTTATTAGCATTATTGATCAGCACTGACTTGAGTCTTCATTGAAATCCAAAGGACTTCTACTATTGATTTATCGAGTATTAACCCCGTTGTGTCAAAAGCATATGCTATTGAGTATTATGTTCTCCTAAGATTCCTTGTGTGGTTTTCATTAGATAGGATGATCTATTCATTTACTGATATGAGTTAAATATTTTCTATTAATTGCTATTGCTTTTTTCAAAATACAGATAAGAACATATAAACATCTGCAATGAATCAGACTAAAGATGATCTAATTTTTCCTGTTTATATAAAGTGATAATAATAGCCATATAGGAAAAAGGTGTATGAATAGGGAATGAATAGCAGCATAGTTTTCACCTCCATCAATGGTTTACTGAGTTTCATAGCTAATAGCCCTGAATAGATTGTTCTTCCATTAATTTGTTTGATCTGTTTTTGATTTCATGTAAACTATTAGCATCCACAACATACCTAATTATATTAATTTCACTTGTTAGTTTTGAATGTCAGTTTTACTTTGTTAGCATAACTGTATTAACTTGTTCTTATCTGCAGAAGGCATCCCATATGACATAGGGAATTGGGCCTCAGACACAAATGTTAAACAGGAACATATTAAATGTCAATGCTGCAATAATATACCCTATCTTCCAAGAAACTTAGTGATATCATAGACATCTGTGCTCAATCAAGTCAGACATCTGATCTGTGAACTGCTCAAATATGAAGATTCAAAGACCTCAGAGTTATGACACCAATGCATGGAATTTCATGGATGACTTGTTTATATACATTTTCATTCTCTGAGTGACAGTAAAACAAATAAAGAGGAAAGGTGCAGATTTCTAGAACAGATTTGTCTGGAAACAACACTATAACCTCTTTATTAAAAAGATGAGGTAGTCTTTGGGTTGATTTAAGACCCATAGCAAAGCAAGTTGCAAAAGCAATTAAGTAAAGAACTACAATATTGCTCTTGACTTTATGAACGTATAAATCTCAAAGATGGAAATGTCATTTCAGCGTAGCTATTTACTAGAAATAAAATATGCCTATTGCATGCACAGGCTTTGATCTGATTTTGTGGTTCCTCAGGATATAAATTCAAGGGATGTTGTCTTTCTGACGATTGGCACTGAAGAGTGAAAAGTATGGAAGACTCAAGTGTTTACTGCTGCCAACAAAAACAGACCACATTTTTTCAAACTGGAGTTTGTCCAAGAAAATGCAATCGTCAAAGACTCCGGTAAAACAAGAATAGAAAAAAATAGATGAGAAGCTTTTGGGTATAGGAAGAATAGACTACAAAATGCATCTTTTTAATTAAAATTTTGCTGTAGAATGGGCAATTACTCGAGTGACTGTCAATCTTATATGTTGAAATAGTCCACTCCAGGTATTAAATTTACAGCTGATTAGAGGCTCAAATTCTATAATGCTGAAAGTTTGAAGTACAAACCAAAAATCAAAATTGTGCAATTTTGTCAGGGAATTGCATTTAAAAAAAAAAAAAAAGGTTGGAAAAATATCCTGGTTCCTTTGTTTTTATATCAGAAAGCCAGCAAATAGCTAGGCATTTCATTAGAGAAGCAGTGTTCTATAGTGAGGACATTATGTGGACCTGCCCCTTGCGGTCTGGAGAACATGTAATGGGTCAATGTCATGGTTTAGGCCCATCAAGGTACAAAAGACCACTATTAGCCTCAAGTGCCAAAGACCTGAGGATTGCCAAAGGGAGCTTAATTGCCACTCAATGTCCAGGACAAAACAGATCAGGCTACTTGGCTTGGGGAAGAAAACAGAAAATAATTTTAATGCAATACCAACTAAAGCATAACCATAAAACCTCAAAAACACAATCAACATAAAATAACACAGAGTGGTACAACAATGAAGAGTCCAACCAGCCCTTTAAGACCACCTTCTTCCCATCCTTCCCCTCTTCCTGGGCTCAGAGTCCTAATCCCAGTGTTTTTACCTCCTCCCCCCGAACGGCCCAGAGGGGCAGGGAATGAGGGTTTCAGTCAGTCTGTTCCTGATAGCTTCTGCCATTTGTCTCTCCTTAGGGCAGGTGGGCTCCGCACCAGTCCTCCCTGCACATCCATAGGGTACCTCACACACACGGCAGCCCTGCACGGGCTGCTCTGATGTGCATTTATCCCAAAGGCTGCAGCTCCTTTTTGCAAACAAAAAGTAAATTTACTTTTTGCTTGGTATGGCAATAGCAATATGAGATTATTTCTCAAGCAAAAAATAAAAGGACAAAGGTTACAACAACAGTAAATTGTTTTATGTAATCCATGGTCTTTCCAATCAAGTATGTTGATGATGATGCCATTTTTCTGGTATATTTATAATGTGAGTTGTGACACAAAGAAAACTAATCTCCAGTAATAAACTTTGAGAAAGTTAAACAAAGTTTAAAACAAAAGAGTAAATGATCTGCACATGAACAACCCTGAACCTCCATGAACACAGCTGATCGTCCATGTCTGAATAAAGCTGTAAATTAATGACAGATGTCAATACTTCATTTGGTGGAATAAATGTGGTTACTACAATTGCATTTATGGCCTCAGGAAGACTGTACAGTCTTCAAGCCTTCTGGTTTCTGACAAGGTACACCCAAGATACTCTCTTAAGTTGTATGTTCAGGTGGCTTAAAGCTCATCTTTGTACATTGGTAATGCATCTGGCACTCACTGCAGACATGATTCCCTTCGGTCACATGAAATTGCCCTGTGAGGTGTTTAATGTTATGCTAGATTGCAGGGAAGACAAGGAAACAAACCTGGACTGGCTTAACACAAATGCATCAGATGCACACTCTAAAATATATCACAATACATTTTGTGACCCGCACAGTGGCCGACTCATTTCTGTTATTAAATGTTCACGTTTTTTACTATTTCTGTCCTTTCTTCTGAATTTAAAGGAACCAAAGTTCAAAAATATTTCCCAGTGTATGGAATGTAGTAAATTAATGTAATGAATTAATTAAATCTGGTTTAATTCCAACTTTGAGATTTCATTCTTAAAATAGTGGAAGACTGCAGACCATCATTAGGAGTTTAACCAGACATCTCATGGGCTGCCTAATTTTTACTTTGAAAACTCCCACAGTCTGCAACTGAAAGAAGTAATAAGTCTCAAAAAGCTTGCCAAAAAATACCATGCCCTTTTATATATTTTTTTTTTTTTAAGTAAGATTTGGACCAGAATATACAGTGCTGCTAGATGAAGCAGTTATTTCTTCAAGTTTATGGACTAGAAAGTTACTAGGGAGTCTGTTACTCATGTCTGAACTGATTCTAGTTACGGGAATACAGTGCATTGAAACTTCGGGCATAACAGCCTCTGCAGCTCTCAGAAGTGCTGCTGAGGTTTGGCCACCTCACAAAAAAGAAAAGATCAGCAGATCTTTTCTTAACAAAATATAAAAGTTCTCAAGACATCCCTGCCTGAAAACCTGTGTAACTTGATGAAGAGTTGCAACTTGTACTGGATACTTCCTTGAAAGACACTGATGTTCTCATAGAACAGCAAGACTTGTCTACCCACATGGAAGGTATCATTTCAGAAGCCCAGATCCAGTCATCTTTGCCTTATGAACAGTGTCAATGAAATTACTGAAAGTTAATAGAAGAGTAAGCCAGGATCCAACTTGAGCAAAGGGATGAGAACACAGGCCCAAGCTTCAAGTGTGGACTGTAATGTCTATTTCAATTATGGAAACTGGAGAAATAACCTTAAAGAAATATCTCTGAAACTTAAGCATAAATGTAACATTCTTGCCCAAATACATTTGATCAAGCATTTTTGTGTGAAAACATTTTCTTTGTTGTTTTTTTAAACTATTTTTTGTAGCATGCATTTTAAAGTTTTTGATCCATTTCCCTTTTTTTTAATTTTTATTTTAAAGAAAAAGAAAATAATAGCTTTATGGTCTTATTTGCTACAGACTGGATATAACCAGGCCCAATTCTTCAATCCTGATCCTATAAAATTAATACACCATACAGGAGAAGAGAACAAGTACCACATGATGCTAAATGTAACAGCAGAATTTGTTTTATCTGCTGCCTGTGTGTAGCATTAGTATTAACCAGAGTATCAGTTACTACTTTTCTGTTCTTCAAGAATGGCTTATGCTGGGAAAAGTACTGCTCAGCTCCTTAGGTCTTACTTTCAGTCCCTAATACTCTGGCCAAAGGTTAATCATGACAGAAGGCTGCGTCTCCATTGTCTCATACCATGGGTAGTTATTACCAGCAGACTGTCTTTTTTTCCAGTTAAGCTAATGCTTTGGAAACACATCTGAATTTTATTATCTGTTGTAGGTAAATCTACAAGGCAGAGCAATGAGCAATATATCACGTCTTCACTAGAAATATGATGGATTATCATTTCTGTCCCACATACCAGTGAAGCATCAGAGGACAGGAGTCTCCACCCTTTGGCCTGAGAAGAGGCAAACTAAATCATCATGTCTGTGACTAAAAGTCAGAGGAAATTTGTTTTATTTTGTTTTGTTTTCCTACAGTGGAGGCTGTGAATGTAGGAAAGATTCTCATTCTGATCCAAAACCCAGCTACTCAAATTTGAGATCAGTATTTCAGTTCAGTGAAGCTGGAAACATCAGACATTGCTCATCATATGCTTTATGCTCAAGGGCAATCCAGTGGTGTTACAGCTACAGATAAAATCAAATGTATGCCTGTAAATCAGCAGGTGTGGACTTAGCAAGCTATTTTTCTTCTGAGTGGTTTTGGAAGTTGTGATGATGACTAGCGAGATCTCAGAATTAGACCTTTTCATTATTATTGCTAGATTCAAGCAATGCTTCAGTTCGAGCACACAAAAATTATTAAATGAAGAATTAATTTCTGGTGTAACTGTATTAGAAGGACTAACATATTTTTCAGGAATATTTTGAAAAGTTATTTGTAGACATAGCAGTCTGATTATTAGGTCTCATTACTGATGCAGCAAATAAGAATTCCAATGGCTTATTGTGACACAGCTCAGTTATTTTAAAACAAGTTAAAATAAATGTTTTGCCTTTTTTTTTTTTTGTGGGTCATTCAGATAAAATGTTTATCATGTTCTAGGAAAAAAAAAAGCCAAACAATAATCTTCATATGATATGTCAAGTGAATTATTACTACAATTGAGATTTTTAAAATATGAGACTATAAAACACTGTAAGACGGTAAGTTGACTGAAGGTGAAAGGAGTGCTGTAGTAGACACTCACTAACTTCTATGACAAAAATTTTCAGCAAATAAGTTTTGAGTCTGCAAGCTCCATTTAAAGTTAAAAACATCTGCTCAAAGGCTGTTGAAATGCTACTCAGCAAATTCGTTTTATCTGGAGACATACCTATGTAATGATCAGGAATGATTTTGGAAGGAGAAGTTAATGTAAATTTGAAAGAACTGAACTGCACAAAGGGAAATATTGGAAAAGACTATTTCACTTTTTTTGTTTCTTATACTCTTGTATTTGGCTGTGCTAACACAACTCTATGCCAGTATCTAGATTTCATCATTCACAATTCACATTGATGTTCCTTCTTACCTGTAAGACTAATATTTTCCTATTTCCTTTGATGGGAATTTTGAAATAATGAATCCCTTTGGATCTCTATTTGGCGTGTTTTACCACATGGTAAATGAACTGGCAAATTGAGCAACTTGAGTTTAACCATATGTTGTCACGTATAAGCTAAGACACAGGTATTTAAAGAAATCTTTTTATATGTGCTGGAAGAAAAAGTCACTTAGAAGAACTGGAAGTCTTTAAGGTTTCCAATAGTGCTTTTGGCCAGGCTATAGTCTAGTAACTGAAATATGTCCATCTTTTGCAGAGTAAGATCTAGGGTATTTTTACAGAATCCTCTTTGTGTGCAAAAGGTCTGTATAGAAATAGTCCTATTAGCAAAGCCCACACTTTGGGAGATTTGAGCTTATCGCTATCAGTAATGCATTTTTGCAAGTGTTAAATGCTTATAGGTAAGCACTCACAGATTAAGAGAACAATCAAAATCTAGCTTTTTTATCTTTGGTTTTTTTATAACTAGGAGCTAAGAAAATAGCCTGAGTTTCCAACATGAAATGCAGACAATATTTAAAAGTTGAAAATGGTCATTAACAAGGTACTAGTTTAAATTTTGAGCCCATACTCCACCATTCTTGAGGATATTTTTCTTAAACAATGCCACTTTTTCAGAAAGATTGCCTTTTCCAAGGAAACTTTCTTAATTTCCTGACTAGATGCAATTTTACACCTCATTGTACCTTGCAAGATATCCTAGGCTGCTTTTCCTACAAGGGTATATTCAGACGATTTAGCTGAAGCTAAACTTAAACAATTAAAGCAATCTGTTTCAGCAATACATTTCTATCTAAGATATGGTTGATTTCAATTTTGTTCTGGCCTTCACAGCCTTGCCATGGAATTTGATTTGTTTCAGCAATGTCAACACAAAATCACATCTAGGAGACATTAGGAGTCTGTACAAATCTCAGCTACGGGGGAGTGACATCATTCAGTTGAATGATGAAGCATGTTACTGTTGGCAAATTCCAAAATACTGTTTAAATGTACCTGGTGCTTTCTGTATTCAGTGTAACATCTTCATTCTCACTTTGTTTTGAAATGAAAATGAAAATTAATGCTCATCCATAAATGAGGGGAATTTGGTGAGATTGGGGGATTTTTTCCTTTTTGTGTGTCCTCTGACTCAGAAGGCAATGTAACAACATGTAGAAGTGTCAGCATTTCCTGAAAAATCTCATTCATTTCCTACAAAAGGACAAGATCCAAATTCTTTTTAAATTTTTATTCCCTTTAGATATAACTCATCAGGGCAGCTGATTTGTACCTCTGGTTTCTTATGACATTTACTCTTTCTGTAGGCCTCACATCATTTCAGCTTGTTGCATGTTTCTTTCGTGGATCATTAGCATCTGAGTCTTAAAGGAGAACATTCACCAAGTCCATTGAAGTTGCTATAAGCCTGTGTTCACAAACCCAAAAGTATTAAGCACCTCTTAAAACTCACTAGTGTGCTTGTCCTCAGTTCTTGAAAAGAAAAGCTATTCAATAACTCCACTTCCCTTCTCATTTCAAGCCCGATGGGTTTATGAGCCCTTTTTGTGACCCATTGTTGCATATCATCAGATGATACAGTCAAGGGGGATCCCATAAGATAAAGAAGCAGCAGAGACACAGATACAGCATTGCTAAATAAAGATGCTATGGCTTTTTTTTAGTTTTCAGGCAAAAAATGAGAAACATCTTACTTTCAAAACATTCTATTTTTCAATAAAATACAACAAATTTCAGCAAGGAGAAAAACCGAATTTCATTTTTCATGGTCTAATTCACCTTTTAACTCTGTTCCTTCTGAAACTCTGCTATGCCTCTTTCTTGTTCCATCCCAATATGTTTTTCCAACCTTAAATTCAGACATTTTCTGCCCAATTCCCTACCATTTTCTCATGTCAAGTACTTCCGTCCCACAGGCTGCAGGTCTTTAATGAGAAAACCTGTATTTTGAGTTGTCATCACTTCCTTTGTTGACACTACACCTACTTTCCCAATTCAACACCTTTCTCTTTACTGACACTTGAAAGAAAGCACCCTCTCCCATAGATTATGAATCTGTATTAACTTGATTCCAGCTACTCACCTCTAAATCCTAAACACTCCCCCTTCCATTCCCAAGGTCAGTTGACAGTTTGTGCTCTTTCAGGGCTCTATTCAAACAGTCCTGTTGTGTTTAGCTGTAGCTGAGCCTGTATTTCTTCTGCATGCTGCCTATGCCTGCAGTTTGTACTCTAAAGAGTAGATCTACAAAATATAGTGCTGAGGTCCCACTAAGAGTGTTGTGTGGGAGTGGAGATGGTCGACATTGGTGTGAGAGCAAGCACATAAACACACACTGTGAGGAGACAGGAAGTATGTGATCAGAAGGTTAATTGTAAGATTTAGTAAACCAAATGGAGCACTCAATTTTCCTAAAAAATTATTTTCTACATTTTCTTCAGAACAATACTTCTTTGACTTTAAGTACAGGCTTAAAATTGAGCAGACAGGGTGGTGATACTCAAACACAGCCTTGGCCCCCAGAGCACCTGTAGATTAACTGAGTATGAGTGAGCAGTATGCCCAGGTGGACAACAATATGGCCAATAACATCCTGGCTTGTATCAGAAATACTGTGGCCAGCAGAACCAGGGAAGTGATTGTCCCCCTGTATTTGGCATTGGTGAAGCCACGTCTTGAATACTGAAGAGCAACTGAGGGAATTGGGGTTGTTTAGTGTGAAGAAAAGGAAGTTGAGGGGAAATATTGTTGCTTTGTAACTACGTGATAAGAGTTTATAGCAAGGTGAGTTTCTGGGTGTTGAACTCTTCTCCAAAGATTCAAGTGACAGGACAGGATGAAATGGTCTGAAATTGCACCAATGCTGCTTTAGGTTGGACATTAGGAAAAAATTTCTTCACTGCAAGGGTTATCAAGCATTGGAAAAAGCTGCCTAGGGAAGTGGTTGATTCACCATCCCTGGAGATATCTAAAAGATGTGTAAATGTGGTGTTTAGAAACATAGTTCAGTGGTGAACTTGGCAGATTTAGGTTAACAGTCTCAATGATATTAAAGGTCTTTTCCAACCTAAATTTTTCCATGATTCTATGATTCTATTTATAACAGCTCTTGTAGCTGATTGGATTAAAACTAAACCTCTCACTCATTTTCCATGAGGTGCAGGGAGTACTAGTATCTTAAAACGGATAAGTCTATGATCAGACTAGCAAGGAGAGAGAACATGAGAGCTGTTTGCACTTAGAAGTTTGTTCAACATGTGCATTTCTATACTCCTCTAGATCTGACCTAACTTCTTGTTCAATCAAGCTCTTAAGAAAGTTGCTATGAATCATCCAATAACTAGCTAGTCATTAACTAGCATCCAAAACTGAAGAGAGATGGGAGTTCTTTGTGCATTACCTCAGCTATAGCTCCCAGCCCCAGGTGGAGTAAATCACTTCTGCAAAGGAACTCAGACTCATGTAAGGGGCTACTGGGGGGTCCTCACCACACCTGCTCATAGCTCATTCATCAAGCAGCTCCTGGGATCTCCACCGTATGATGCAGACATTTCCCTGATATCCCCCGTCCCCTTGAAGGTAGGTCAAAGAGCACATGCTTCATTTTTGGCACATTCCAGTGTATTTCTCAGCCTGGATCCTTCACTGAGCCAGCTAACGCTCAGAGTTTCTGGATGCCTCAAACTGAAAAGCTCTCTGATTCTGCAATGTGCTATACGTGCTGTTGATGAATTTAGAAATAGGAACATACACAGAGAAGATGCAACAGACAGCTGGTGTTACAAAAAGTGCTTATTATGTGCAAAAAATTTTACTTATGCAGTTCACTAAAACATCCTTCTGTTTTGAGTTCAGTCATCCCTGGTGTATCAGCACAGCAGACTGGAACCACAGGAAGAAATCATAATAAACACCTACAAATCTGTAAAACAAGGCAAAACAAAACCACAAAGCAAAACACAACATATGCAAAGATTTCTGGCAGCTATCAAAAGTTGAGTGAAGCAGACTGATTCAAAGTAAGACTTAAATATTGGATGCTGACCTTATATATATATTTCAGACATATAAACCCAAGATTATACTTCTAAAAAAAATCACACTCAATCACTCATCCAGGGTGGAGATATCTCAGCTTCATTGTTCTCTTTTTTTTTTTTTTTTTTATTTTGCTTTAACTTTGAGGAATTATTCATAATCCTGCATTTTGTCTTCCCAGAATAACCTTACTTCTACAACTTGAAGAGATTTTCCTCTGTGTGCCATTGTGCCTATATGATTTATCTTCAGATATTATTTATAAATGTTTACTACTCATATATATTTATTTATTTAGTATTTAGATTTACAGGATAGTAACATTTAGACTGAATATATTCCTCTGCAAATTTTTACATTTTCTATGCAGTTTTTTACATATCTCTTTTTAATTGATTATTTCAATAGCTCATATTTTTTCTCATTTAGTAAAATGAGCAATATATAATACAAGTAGATAATTGACTGTTTGGTCTGCAGATTTCAATAATCATTTCACTATACTCTTCACATCCAGGTGGTGGTGGTTTCTTTGAGATCATCTTCTCTAGCCCTTACTGTTGCCTTCTTTCTTTATATTACAGCTATTCAACCCCATCTCATTTATTGGTGTTATTTGATGAACACTGAATTTATATGGGTATTGCCATTGTTTTCCTTCTGTGAGTTTCAATAGCTTCTTTTGGCTTGCTGCATATCTGTTACTTTTCTGACTCCATAATCATGCTTTATTTTGGTTTTTTTTTTCTGAGCACAGCAATTTCTCTGTAAAAGCAGCACAAATTTTAGCCTAATATTTTTATCTTAGTTAAAAGCAACAAAAATAAAAATAAAAATGTGTTGGAAGAGGATTAGAGAATTTAAGGGTTATTTAAAGATATTTCATAGAATCATAGAATGGGTAGGAGTCTCTAGAAACCAAGTCTAACTCTCCTGCTCAAGCAGCTCTGTCTAGATCAGGTCACTCAGGAACACATCCAGACAAGTTTTGAAAACCTCCAGAGAAGGAGACTCCACACTGTCCCTGGGCAGCCTGTGCCAGGGCTCCCTCACCCTCACAGTGAAATATTTCTTTTTTAAGTTTGAGGAACATTTTGTGTTCCAGCTTTTGTCCACTATGTTTAAAAATATTTAAAGGATTTTGAATTTGGCCTACATTTTCATTAGGGAGGATTCACAGTTTTGGTTCTGGTCCTTCTGTGTACAGATGTTGATGTTACATTAACATTCAATTATTTTACGGAATCTTGTACATCGTTACTCCCTTGCCATTTCTGTCCTGCTTTCAAAGAATGTTTGGTAAGACTAGGAATAAGTTAGGAAAGCAGCTAAAATTCCTAAATTTTAAGTTAATTCCACATAGCAGTTTTTGCTTTTCTGATAATATTTTGGTTGAAAAATATTATTGTTTCCACATTAGGATGTTGTGTAGAAGGCCTTTGCTGTAGAGGAAATAGTTACTGTGCTGTTGGCATGCTATGACTTTCCATCACTAGCTACGTTGCAAAGAGCTAGCCAAAAAATTAGTTTAAAACACTGCAGAATTCTAATGTTTCAATTGCCTTTAACAAGCACTAGTGTTTATTATTGAGCTGAACAGAATATAATCCATTCTCACTAAAAATAGAAGCACATACATTAGAAATGTTGTGTGCTGTGGGCCTAACAGTTTAAATGCTGAAGACATTCAGCTTTGCACAAACACTGAAAAACTGAGACAAATATTTTGAGGATGTGCCAAATGCACAGGGACACGGCCTTAGAGCACATGGGCTGCTGTGACCACAATGGTTTTTCGAAGGCAGAGAAGGCCATGAGGCAGCGAAGAAGAGGTGGAGGCACCATACTACAGTCAGGGAGACACAGAGAGACATTGACACTGGGGTAAGGATTTGGCATCAGAGGCAATAGACTGCTTCACACGTTCATCCTGTGGGACTTGATGGTCTCAAATGACAAAAAAAATTTGTATTTATGTAGGCTTGCTACCAATAAAATAACTTTTAATGGACGTGGCTTGGAATGAGAATTCAGCTCTAACAGAATGAAAGCCAGCACCGTGCATTGTTGTGTGGAGCTGGATTTTGTGTTTTGCTGGATCCGTTAGAAAGTCAGGTCTTTGCTAAATGCACAGTATTTTCTTGACAGCTGCATAACTTAATTTTTGAAGACAAAAATAACAGTGAATGTTAAAGTTGGACAAAATTTTTACAATAATCCAATCCACTGCAAAAAAAACCCCAAAAAACCGTAAGCCATAAAAAAATATTTTACTACTTTACTCAATAACTGCATGAAAACTATGGTTCAGTTTTGAGACAGGATTTTATTTTCATATTGTTAACTCGTCTTGGTTAAAAATTTTGGACAATGAGTTCACAAAATTCTTTACTGTACTCAGTATAAGAACTTTGAGATAAAGTAGAATGCCTTTCATTTTACTTTTTCTCAGAATCACAAAATTTGAGACATTTAGACATTTCTTAGAAAATGGAGAGCAGATATATCAACTCTGGGATGGCAGAAGCCATGTCTAGTTCAGAAAAGTCAGACAGAAAATTACAGTTTTCTGAAAGACAGGATTTTCTTCAAAAGAAATATTACAATCCAAGATATGGGCCTTCTACTATAATAGCAAACACCTTAATCTATGCTCTATGAATCTCTACTATTGGGATTGTGTTATTTAACCCCATCTAGGCACCACACAGCCACTTGCTCCTTGTGGGATGAGGGAGAGAATTGAAAGGGTAAAAGTGAGAAAACTTGTGATTCCAGATAAAAATGGTTTAATACATAAAGCAGAAGCCACAAACACAAAGAAAGTAAACCAAGGAATTAATTAACTATTTCTCATGGACAGACAAGCCATTTCCAGAAAAGCAAAGCTCCATCACACGTAATGGTGACTTGGGAAAACATCATCACTCTGAATGTACGCTCCCCTTACTTCTTCCCCCAGCTTTATATGCTGAACATGATGTCATACCATGTGGGATGTCCCTTTGGTCAGTTCAGGTCAGATGTCCTGGTTGTATACCTTCCCAATTTCTTGTACACCACTGCTCCACCTGCTGGTGGGGTGGAGCAGAAGCACAAAAGACCTTCACTCTGTGTAAGCACTGCCGATCAGTAACTAAAAGCCTATATATAAAGAGTTTTCAGCACAAATCAAAAACATGTCTGCATACTAGCTACTATGATGAAAATGAAAACTCTATCACAGTCAAAACCAGCACAGATTGTAAAGGCAGTACTGCCAAAGTAATTCCCACTTCTGTTATTTTTATTTTGCTTTTGCAGAATTTATCAGAAAGTAATGCAACTTGTGATGAAATCAAGTTGGCCAGTTCATAATTGAATGCTTGTTTAAGATTTAGGCTGAAGTCTAGTTTGACAGCTGTCTCCACCATGGCCATTTTCAGAGTTCAAGTGTGGAAAATTAAGCCAGCTTCTATTTTACATCAAAACAAGAAATATATCTCCAAAAATAACTGTTCTGTCATGACTTCATAATAAAATTTAATTTCAACAAATTCAAATGTATGTTACAGTTTAGAGCTCAGCAAAAATTTGGTTTTCCATCCAGCTTTTAAATCATAGAATCACAGAATCTTAAGGGTTGAAAGTGACCTTGAAAGGTCATCTAGTCCAATTCCCTTGCCAGAGCAGGACCACCTAGAGTCAGTCACACAGGAACTTGTCCAGGTGGGTTTTGAATGTCCTATGAGAAGGAGACTCAACAACTCATCTAGATTATACCAAAATAAAAACTTATAAGACATCAAGACCAATTTTCCTCTGAATGTGAGTGAAGAAAATTATGTCTCAGAACACATTACTAATTATGCAATGTAGTTTCAATAGTTGTTGAATACAGTTTTCTAGATTTCAAGCATCAACATTGGGTAATGATAGCTCTAATATCCCAAGGAGCTCTACCTTAAATTTTGAATTCAAGTGAAATAGTTTATTTTTTCTGGACACATGCATACACATGCTCAAAAACATATGCTGAAGAGTAATGAATAAAGTTAAATAAATGCATTCTTAATAGGTAACTGGGAACTATTATATCTAATAAGCACCTGATTGCATAGTTGCTAAACATCACAGTGTGATTTGTCCTCTTGAGAGACTGGAGTTTTCTTCCAACCCTTGGTTAGGATTAGAAAAGGTTTCAGTTTGTCATGCTATGGTATTAGTAACTGTGGTCGATGACTTATGACCTTAATGTTGTTTTGCCTTTCATCTTTGTAAATCTAAACAGGTGAACTTTCCTGGAACAACTTCTGGTATATAAATAATCCTCAATAAATCCATGTCTGCATGGATTTGTGGGTAGACATGACATTATTGCATTTATTAGGATGCACATTATAAAGCTGATTAATATTCATGTTTCAAAAAAAGACAACTATTTTCTTTGGAAACTGAGATACCTGGATAGTTTCCATGCCACGTGGAACTATCAGGGGATGCCATGAGACACATCCTGCACTCAGTTTACACCTTAGCTTGTCAGTGCAATTCCTCAGAAAGTTTTAAATTCTTATTCCACACAATTTATGTTTTGCTGTGTCTGTCACTGAGTTACTACAGACAGGGAGAGGACGAAGTTAAAAAATAGGGAGTTAAAATGAGAGGTAAGCTGCTGGTGGGAGTGTACCGTCCCTCTGTGAAAGGTAGCCTCAAGGAAAGGCAAAGTACAAGTAGCACAGGGAGGCTTTGACACTAATCTGACATTAGCTATGGTTTTCCTCTGGCAGAATTATTGTATTGAACTAGTAGATTTTCCCCAGCTTTTTGTTTATCCTTTAAATCACATGCAGGAGTTATAGTCTTCATTTTGCCAAAAAGTATGTCTTTGGAAAAAATACTGAATATGAAGAAATGATATTTAATTTAAACATTATTTTCCTGAGGAGAAAAGTGCTACATGACAATTAATAGCATAGTGTCTTGAAAATCCTACAATTTATTTTACATTTTGTTTGCTTGCTTTTCAGAGCTGGCAAAGCTCATGGAATAATGAAGTGGTGACACACATCATTCAAAACTAATCAAAACTTGGTATGACTGAAAACCTTCTCAAAATAGCAAAAAAGTTCAGGCTGGGAAATGAACTGACTCACAAGAACGTTTGCTTAATGCCAGACAAACCTCATAATAAATGACATGAGACTATGAAAGGGAAGAGATTACACTGCCACTGGATAAATAAATAATATTTTCCTAGCTGGAATGTTATTCTTAGTTCTAATCACGCTATTTTGTATAATGCTTACAAAGATACAAAGGGATCTGACGCTGATGCAAAAGTTTTTTCTTTAGACTTTTTTAGGTGAAGGAAATAGTAGAGATTGGACCTGTTTACTATTAGCATAGATATATGAGATTGAAGAAAAACAGAGGAAACCTTCTGTAAGTGGTAACTAGTATATTTATTCCCTCTTGTATTACAGCAGGAAAGGACTTCCAATGAATCTGAGAAGAAATGCATTAACAATAATACAAAAGTATAGAATCAACCTACAGAACTGTAAACAAACTTAGAAGCATGAAATCCTCAAGATTTAAAAGTAAGTCAACTCCATGGTGGTTGGAGCCAGGGGAAAGGTCTCAATGGGTTCATGTGTCTCTAATTGCCTGTTGTGTTTTTGTCAGATGCACCGGTAGCTGCTGGCTGTTAGAAACAAAATATGGTATCACGGGTAAGATATAGGATGAGAAAATCTATACTCCAATGTTTTCTTAAGAGAAAAAAGGAGTCCATTAACAAATCACAGTCTGCTTTTGAATCTTACTTTGCCAGAATAAGGTTTTAAGCCCTTCAGTATCTGTTCCAAAGGCAGGAGTTCTACATTTAATGTGAAACAGGTCTCAGAACATATACTGCCAGATAAAGCAAAGGAAGCGTAGAATCACTGAGATGAGATGAACAGATATTAAAATCGAGTTATCTTGTTGCTTTCAGTAAGGAATGTTGGGAAAAATTAAGTACACAGTGGAAATTTATATCTCAAAATACCTGTGATATCTAAAGTGCTTTTGAGTGCCCAAAACTGCTATTTTCACGGGAATTACCAAAAAGAGAGAAATTCTAAATTCTAAACCCACGATATCATCTGTTAAAGACTTCATAGTGTTTATTACTTCAGAATGTATGAGGCTACTTCATGTTTTTAATATTGCTTCTTGTTAATGATGTTTCACTTTGGGGTTTTTTTTGCATTTTTTCAGATTGTCAATGAAGTTATTTATAAATGAAGAGAACTGTTCCTCCACAGTCCACAGCATGGAGACAAGAATAATCTTTGCCTTGCTTTGTCTCTCTTTTGAATAAATTATTTGGCTTGCAGTTCATCCTTTCCTATTTAAAAATAAACTTCTAAGATTTCTCAAGCACTACTGTAGAGTCTGATCCTGAAACCAACAGAAGCCAAAGCAAAGAAACGTGTTGACCTCAGTAAGTTTTGGAGTATCTGTGCAATACATCATCGATTTTTTGTTTTGCACAGGCCTTCAACCACTTTGCTACCATGTGGAGGACATTGATGTAGAAATACTTTGCAAGGAAAACGCAGAAAATATAAATGGTCCTTCAGCAGTACCCATTTAAAATTTAAATAAAAAAAAAGAAAGAAAGAAAAAAAATACTGGACAGGTTATTATAGCAGCTGCTTTCTGTATTGTTACATTTGGTGACTGGATGTGTAATAGCTTAATATAAAGGAGAACAAGTTTGCTTCCAAATTTCTTCTCCTATATAATAACAATTAGAGAACGAGAAATTTTGAACTTATGAGAAGATATATTTATTGTTTAAATATGTCACATGAATATCATGTGTTATAATTGTTTAATTCCATTGTAATTTTCTTGACTTTTTCATGACAGAAGTTAAAGCTAAAAATGAAAACTGAGGAAAAGAAAGAAATATCCAAATGTAGTACAAGCCCCCACATTTTTGGAAAGTTTTCCAGCACAGCACCCAAGGGGCTGATCCCAGCCAGAACACCACTTTGGCAAACAGAAGTCTTCAATAGCAGACACATCTGCTGTGAAATTTTGGCTGTTGATAAGCCAGAGACCTGGTTAAGGACCAAGTAATTTTAATGTCTGCTGAAAGATGTATATTTCTCTGTTGGTTTGGGATTTGGGATATTTCATTGTCAAACTGATGATCTAACTTTGAGGGTGTACAAGAGACAGAGATTTCCAGCATTACTGTAACTTACTGAACTTTGTAGTATAATTATTATTAAAACAAAGCTCCGTGATGACTTGTGAAGGAATGTGGTCTCAATTACCATAACACCCTGGGGTCATTTAAAGAATGCAGTATTCTTCAATATTCATCTGGAAAAAATTCTGAAGTATTACAATTGCTTATTTTGCAACAGCTACGTGTGCTACATAATTTCTTTACAATGCTTATGTTGCTCTGGAGGGAAAGTCTAAGTTTTATGTTATACTTGTTAGGTCCCCTGCACCTTAAAAAAATCAAGCACTTGCCAAACATTTATGAATTATGCTTCCTAGCCTCAAAATATATACTAGGAGGCAGTGTTATTGTCTCTATTTCTCATCACATATAAAGTGAAATATTCACAATTATCTGCAAGAATATTGATGTCATGATGAACTTAGCCTCTTTGGTGCATAATTTATCTTTCTATTGAATGTGCTATACTTAAAATAATGGAGCTTTAACTCCTGCCTAGTGGTCTTGCTGGGGTATAAACAACAATAGTTGGAGAAGAAATCTGTAGCAGAAACAGAAATAGAGGCCCTGGGATTTTTTTAGCATCCATCATTTTCTTCAACAAGATGACACATCTTCACTTTACTGGATAGTTTTTCAGACCTGTTTAATTTTTAATTATACATATACAATTCTTTCTTGGAAGGTAACTTGAGATTAGATGGTAGAAGTTGCTGCAGAAGATGGAGCCACTCTGGTTTAAAACTACTATTTATTTATGACATACTATTTATGACTTTGCTGGAAATAGCTGAGTATGATGTAGATCTGTGAGTCAAAGGATACTCCATTCTGACCACAGTTCTTCTGCTGTCTTTAGTGAATGGGAAAAAAAAAGGATGCTTGAGGTCTTTTTGCTTAGATGACCAGTGTCAGATAGACCTGTAAAAGGATACAATTAACCTGGGTTTCATTAGCAGAATGAAAAAGGAGCTTGCCCAGTTTCCCTTCTGGGAAGCACAGAGCTACTGTAGAAGGCTATCGTGCAGTTCCTAACCATGATTTCTTGGCCGTTTTTTTCAGTAAACAATAATTTTTGGAGGAGTTTCATTTCTCAGTAGGTTTCTCTCACTAATGAGGAAGTCATAATAGAAATCTAGAAAAATAAATAAACCATATCCTCCAGCATTCAATCAAGGTGAAGGGACCTCTAATCACAAGAAAGGAGGAACTGCTTTCACCTGGCTTTGTTTGCTATATGCTGGACTTTAGCTATTTCTACAGGATTTTATTCCATGGATGTTTGAAAGGAAATTCGTTCTTTCATGCTTGCAAAAGTTTTGCTCTTGACGAAGTATAGCTTTGTCAAGGTGTATTAAGAAGTAAATAACATAACATAACATATGGGCTTTTGAAAATTAAGGCAGAGTTCAAGTAGTGTTATCCTATAGGTTGGGAATGGGAGAGGTGATCAAAGGACTTGACTGCTTTGGCTAAATTGAATTTATTCCTGTAGGATTATATACTTAAATATTTTGAAGAAAAAATTGTTTCCAGAAGAAATAGATAAGTTGCAAGTATTTAACCAGCCTGACGTCAATGACATCTTTTTGATTCTTGCTACTACTATGACCACTATTACATTTTTTCCCTATTCCCAGGTACAGATTACCCACAGTACATTTGCAGAAAATTTAATTTATCTCACTTCCACAACTAAAATAGCTGTAATAGTTCTTTTGAGAATTTATATCTACTGTATATCTCTAAATTTTAACATGATGTTTAAAAAAGACGCTTTGAAACAGGATCCTTGCTTTTCAGGAAGCACTATAATCCTGCTGTGGAAAAATACAAACCTTTGCCTTCATCTTTGACCATCCACCAAAGAGGTGCAATGGATAAAACTACAAGACTTCCCCCTCACATTCACATGAGCAACTAGCTGAAGAAAAAAGAGGCATAAACACTCTACTCCTTATTATTGTATAATCTGTCCTAATACACCACATACAGCTCTGTCAAGTCAGAGAAGGCAATTCTGATATGACATTGCTGCTTCCATTAAGGATTTCACAGACAGCACTTACACACCATGCATTGGCTGCCCAGATTTTCTGAAAGAGCAGTCCCAAACATCTGACGTAAATGTTTGTTCAGACATTTGGTAGTCAGAGTCTTTCCACAACATCTTGCAGGCTATTTGTTAAAACACAAGTATCATTTACAGAGACGGTATTAATGGTGGAATAAAAGTAGATTATGTGTTCAAACCTCTTAGCTGTTTATTGACCTACTTATCAGTGCTGTTTCTGAAAGAAGATGGCTGAAATGCTGCTGGAGCTGCTGCAGTCCATCTGGTAAGTGGGGGGTTTCAGAGAAACACCACCTTTCGCTGCCAAAACTAGTAGATGCGGTATTTCAGTGTAAGCAGTAATGTTGTGCCTGAGCAGTTCCTTTGGGCTACTTCATCAACGTGACAATGTTCACCTGGTTCAAATGGGGCAGGCATACTTAATGAGGATCTTCATGAGGTGCCTGTCAGGAGAATTAGGTCAAAGAAAAGAACTTGGGCAAACTACTGACCTGTGCTTTGGCAGAGGCTCATTACAAATTTGAAGCAGAGGAGAAAGGGCCCAGAAAACCTTTCAAGCTCTGGGAAAAAGAACCACAAGAAGAAAACACTTGCATTTTATTTGGCCTTCAGCTGCTTGGAGGAGGCCATATGATGGAATGAGCAGAAGGAGAATGAGTTCATTCCCTCAGAAGGGGCAGAAATCACAGCTCTTCATAGAGGGAAAGGAGGAGCTTTTGTTTTGACTTGCCAAGAATGGCCAAGGAATCTAGTAATTATTCTGGCCAGGTTTATGCTAGAAAGACGTTGTCAAGTACTTTACAAAACAGATTATAAAACTCTTCAGCACTTCAGCACTTTCTCTCAAATGCATGAAAATAATTCTTCCATTACCAGTTGCAGCCTTCACCATTTGGCAGCAATCTGTTCCTCTTCCCCACATTAAAAAATGCTATTACACATACATCACTGAATCTCAAAATCACAGAATGGTAGGAGTTGGAAGGGACCTTTAAAAATCATCCAACCTCTCTACCCAAGCAGCTTTGTCTAGATCAGGTCACTCAGGAATGTGTCCAGGTGAGTTTTGAAAACCTCCAGAGAAGGAGACTCCACACCCTTCCTGGGCAGCCTGTGCCAGGGCTCCCTCACAGGAAAGATTTATATTAAGTCTGTTATTTAGTGACTTAAAAGTTCACCTCTGCCTGTCTGCCCCACAGAGAACCAAGTTTCATCATGAAGCAATCATATCTAGATGAAAAGATGAAAAAAGCCAAAATGACAAAGGGAAAGGAAATAAAAATGTTGGGAACAGAATTGAGTCTGTTTGAGTACTCTTTTGACCATGATCATCATTACAAAAGCTGATATGGTGGTAGAAAGATTATTGGTTAAATTATATTCGTTACCTCACTGAAGGAGAGGTTGTCTGAAAAACATCTAGCAAACAGTAACTTCAGCCACAGGACTTAACGGCAGGGAGATGATTGTTGACAGGGCCACTGGATGATTAGGAAGCAACTGTAAACGGGGGAGAGTTTGTTTTTCATGACGAGAACTGTGCCAGTCTCTGTATCTATGTGTGTGTGAGTGTGTGTGTAAGGGATGTTGGAAAGAAGGATGCAGCTCCCTTAACTTCTTCTAGTAAATCTGTCACCACTGAGTAAATTGAAAATGAACTCCTATCTCTCTGTTCCCAAAGCCCCTCAGCCCTTTTTATCCTGACATGCTACTATATATAATACAGTTTCTCAATATAGCGATCAATTCTATGTTCCTTTTTACTGTTGTAAATTCAGTTATTGTGTCCTTTTAAACCCTGCCATGGCTCCAGGGAACCTGTACTGGGTCCCCTCTCTTATCTGTAGGAATATCATCCTTCAAAACACTGGATCTCAAGCTTTTGTCTCTTCCAGTGTAGAAAAATCTCTGATTCTCTCTATATGTGAGTCAATCTTGCATTTCTGGGTCTGCACAGCAGTTCCTGGGTTTCTCATGGGAACTGATGGCAGTTTTCTTCAAGCAAGGTATTTATTAGGAACTGCCATCTGAACAAACAAAGGGTGTGGAAGGGCTGGCTAAGAAGCAGCTTTCTAACAACAGCAAAAAAGGATCTGTGCTTATTGTGAAGCACAGACTGAATGTGAGCCAATAGTGTTGCGAAAAAGGCTCTAAGAGGCAAATTGTCTGCACAACACATTATGTGATGCGTCAAGTCTTCTTGAAGCTCTTGAAACCTGAGCTGGAGCATTTAGTATTATTTAGGGTACTGTAATTAAGAAAGGATGTGACCAGTTGGACAGGGAACAGAGAAGACCATGAAAATGATCAAGTCTTAAGAAAAATTGGCTCCAGAAGGGTGACTGAACAGTGATTGCTTTACCTAGAAAGCAATAAAACTAAGGAGAAAATGCTGTCTTCAATGTATCAATCAAATCCATAGGGATTTTTAATATATTTTTTTAATGTTCTTTGTTTAAGAAATAACAGATCTGTATTGAAGAAAGTGAGATTGAGACGAGTGAAAATGTTCTCATTGCCAACACTCATAAATCTGTGGAATAATTTATCCAGAGTATAATGTCTTCCCCCATAAAAGTGTGTATAAACAGACATGTTAAACAGAGGCTCATGAGAATGACATTATCTATAGATGACGCAATAAATGACATCTGAAATTTCCATCTATTCCTATTTCCTATATATCTTTGGTTTTATTATCTTACCTCTAAGGACAAAGCACAATAAAGGGCTTTTCAAAGGGTCTGTATATATGCATTTCATATAACTGTCTTCCAATGCTATGTTAGAAAGGACGTTACGTCCAAATTCTTCAGATTGCTCCATCATGGATCTTTGTATACCAATCTAAATGCCTTACTCTTGGAAAGAAAGAGAGATGTTTTATCTGACTTGGATCATTAGTTCTCCAAGTAGTTACATTTTTAAATGAGTTTGGTATGCTGAGTGAAAAGTTAAGCATGTCTTTCCCTAGATTTTCTTGTAACCTGCAAGTTTTCCCTACTAATTGTCTTTCCTCATCTTACAATGAATTTTAAGGTCTGCTAGAAAGCACAGGAAAGCAAGACAATGACCTTTCTTTCCTGTATTTTTCCTCAATTATTTATAAATAATCTGTACAGGAAATGTCCTACTCACTGAAACATGTGCTTCAGGCATAAATCACAGAACACAGCCACATCTATCCCTGAAGATTTTTGAAATGTAAAGATTTTTGAATGTTACTGCATAATCCACAATGTTTTACATTTGACAGAAGCTGCAGACTAACCTTTTAATTTCTGCCTTATTTAATCTCTAAATGTGTTCTGTTTAATTGAATTAAGACTTTTCTTAAGGAAAGCAAGCTACGAAAGCAATTTTTTTCCTCTCTCAAAATAATTTCTTAATCTAGTCCTTAAAATGTAGCAATGTAAATGAATAAATATGACATTACTTCAAATTAATTTAATCTGTAGAAAATAAGTCAAGTAGATTAGAGGGTTACTGTCAGGTCAGTTCAGGCTTACTGTTTAGCTTTTATAGAAAAACTAAACTTGACAGTTGTAACCAACCTATTACAAGTTGAATCATTGTGATATTTTTATTTAGTTCTGACAGTAGCATGTCTTTTCTAAGCCTTGAAATCTCATTATACAATTGAATTATGTGAATCACTTAGCTTTATAACAATAGTAGTTGTAATTTATTGTCTTTTTGACATAATTTTTAGAGCAAAGGAGATGAACAGAGTTATATTTCAAAATACATTGTTAGGTTCTACTTACCTATAAGAACAATACAGTTGGAAGTTTGTTTAAAATATGCACTGATTTTCTGAATCCATTTTCTGCAAATCAGTCCATTCAGAGGACAAGTGTCAACCAGATCCCACATAGGAGGTCCCATATAGTCAGTGGAAGGAACAAAATATATCCAGGCTTACCTGCAATGGTCTGGTGTGACAGATCCTTCCAATAGTTCCCAGCTTTTCTCCATTTTCTCCAGAAGTCTAGTTCTCTCTCAGATGTCCTAAATTGGATGAAAACAAGTATTTTGAATTAGTACCAAACAGTTTAATTATTAGGAACTAATTATAAAGCAAAAAACTCCCTAAAACTGTCAACATCAGGAATACTAAGAAAAGAAGAGTAGTCAGAACCAGGCTTTCCTCAGTGGTGCCCAGCAACAGAACAAGAAGCAATGGTCACAGACTGAAACATATGATATTCCAGCTGAAAACAGGACAAAAATAGGTTACTGCAGGCCATATTTAATCAATCAAGGAACTTTTTGATCTTTTTTTTTTCACTTTAGCTGGACTGTGATATATTTTAAAAACCCCTGGAGACTCCAGACTATTAGGACTGAAGCTGCCATATTTGCCTGTAAAAAAGCTGAATAGTCCAAAGAAGTAAATGTAACTGTTTACAGAACTTCTGTCTTACAAGAAAACATGGTTCAGGACTGAATCATAGTGGAAGTGTAGTAAATACGCTTCTACAAATTTCATACACAGAAAGTCTATAGATATCTCAGTCTATTTTTACTTAATAGTATGTATGTACATTTAGATAGAAAGGGGAAATCTAAATGAGAAACCAAATATTTCTAATTTTTACTTCCTAGTATCTATTTCGAAAAAAAAAGACTGATTTTTTTTTAGGATTCGGAAAACTGTTTTCCACAGATGATACATACAGTTAAAGCAGTGTCTTAAAATTATACTTATTCAAAGTAAATTCAATACAATCAAAATCTCAGACTGAAGTTTCCATTTCATATATATACAAGCCAGAAGCATTCTGCAAATTTATTTCAACTCTGTCCAGTACAGTGCATGTACTTTTTCTGTTTTGGGAATTCTGAGATAACTGTTCATATTAAAAGCCAAACCTATTATGCTCCAGACACTTTAATATAAAGGAAGAAACCATTGTTTTATAAAAATCACTTATTAAAAGGCTACTGGAAGTTCATGTTGATATATTTGTCTGTCATAGAAGACAATTATTAAACTTTTAATGTACCACACAATAAGAGAAGTGAAATGACATGGAAAATCTCCAAAGTTTGGATTAAATGCTAGTCATATACCTTGACCTTTTCAGATTTTCAAGTTACAGTCTTTCAAGAAGTATTATGGAGGTAGATAGAACAATTGTTATTACAGGTGAGATTCAAGAAAGAAAATATGTCTTCTCCAAAATTATTCTTCTGGAAAATCTTGAATTTGATTATTCAGCAGCCTTTCTGCCTTAAATCATTAAGACTCACTTAGGATTGTATGCTGGAAGTAATAAAAATTAATTAGAGATGAGTTGAATATTAGGAGATTTTTCAGACCAGCTTCTCCTTTTTCTTCAGATTTTAGTATCAATTACTTGTCAGGAAAAACTTTAGACTTTCAAAGATGATGCATAAATCTCTTTACAATTCGACCTTTTGAATGATAAGACGTTAAGAGTGTTTGTCTTCTTTCTTCAACTGTATCACAAAAAAAAAGTCTTGGAAGTGATGAGAGAGAAAAAGAGGAAAGTGGGATAAGAGAAAGAGGGGAAAAACCCACTTGCCTAAAAAATATCAAGTTGTTCTGTGGTCATGAAATCAGCATCTTGTAGCTCAGTTAAGCTGAACTTGTTGTCATAGACCAAGCAGAAGAAGAAATTGAATGTCAGCTGCCCTGCTTGCAGGTGAGTGCTCTCAGTGCTGGTCCAAAAAACATACCACCTTCTTTCTGCTTCTGAGGACTTGTTCCACTCTAGGTGAATTTGGCTCATACAATGCTGCACAGATTGATTTTAACGTATGTCTAGTTTTGAAGACAATTTCCTTTTATTTGTTTTTTGTCGTCATCTGTACACCCATTTTTGTATCCAGCAACTCCCATGAAAACTATCAAAATCAGATACCAGCCAGCTAGAGAAAAAATGTCTGTCTACAATGGAAAAAAGTTATTTGGATGTCAATAGGGATCCAACAAAATGGGGAAAATGATGGAATTGTGGCCAAAATCCAATCTATGTAAAACTAATTACATGTGAAACCCTTACATAAGGCATATGTGTCTGTTCATTTCCTTTGTGTACCAAGTCAGCTTAACTTGATTGTAATATTATGAGAAGACTTTTATCATCTACAGAACAACTCACTATAGGGTTGGAATTAGAAAGTAATTTTACTATAGTTCAACAAAAGTAATCTGTGTTATTGCTCACTGGAGAATGCTGTCATTTTAAGAAAAATGCAAAGTTCAGAGGTCACCGTTCCAGGAAGGCGGAAGAAAAGCAGTCTTAGCCTGATGCCTCTTACCTTTGGCTTAGGAGGAGTTATGGAGAAGCCTGAAGTAGTCTACCTACCAAAAACTAGGGCAAGTACACATGTAAAATACTTGTAGACCACCCCACTTTTGCCTTTTGTACAAGCATTCACATCTGTGTTCTCTTTTTTGAAGGAACAGATGTGCAGAATAATTAATACAAGCCCGAAACAGTAGGAAATACTCCTTGATCTTGATTTGAAACACCAAGTGCAGCAGCATGAGAAAAAGCAAAAGGGGTTTGTAGAGCAATAAAAAAGAATTGTCCTTCAATTACCTTCTCCAGTAAACATTTTTGACCCTAAATTTCTTTCAAGAAAGGACTTTTCCGTAGTGAAAACCTCTTGACAAGACATCTGATCTTATAAGGGATGAAATAGAAAAAACTCTACCTGAGACAAATTATTTAATGCAATTAATATTAATACTTATCAAGAGATTCCACCTATTAAAACTCAACAATATAAACATGTAATTAAACATGAATATTGTGACTATATGATGAAGTATGACATATCTGTTAAGTCAAACAATTAATTCCTCAGATCACAATCAGTTTCAGCTCTAATTCCTTCATTCCAAAAAAAACCTTAATATAAGCTTGATTTCATGTATTCAAAATATTAAGAAGACTCATAGAGAGATAAAAAAGTTTGTGATCCTATGTGTACATATTAGTGTTTTTATGTCTGCTTGCTTAATTGTTATATGCAAATCAAGTGTACAGGCAGAGTATTTCCTAGTTGTGGGGTACTTGTTTTTAAGATATGAAATCTTAAAAGACTAAGCATATGGTAAATACTTATGGGTTCTTTTTTTTAAAAAAAAGGATTTTTGCATGGAAAAGTATTAAGTTTAACAATTTATCTGGGTTATATTTGCAATACTTCCTGAGTTTTTAAAAAGGAGCTTGATGTTTTCATTTGTACTTTCCTTGATTAATTTGTTTATTAATATCTCTCTGCTCTTACAAGGTGTCCTCAAATTGCAGCTGCCATGTAATCTACACAAGTACTTCCCTAAATCTTAAAGAAAAAAACAATTTTTGTGACAGTAGTTAATTCACATATGGACTTCTCCAGATGTCAATACCACCTCTTTCTTCCCAATAGTATCTGCAGTTAAATGCTTTTTGGTAAAAAAGAGACCTTACCTTAACATCTTTAAAGTGACTGCTTTTAATTATAGGGATGGCAAACCAGTTCCCTAGTTGGGGAACCCTATGCTTAGTTTCCAGCAGGTTTCCAGCACTCCCAGGATGGCTATCACAATTACCACACTCACAATTTTCCTTTCAGCACTGTTCTTATAAAAAGAGATCTTAATCTGGAACAACATTGGACAGGAAATGTCTCTTCTATGACTATCCATTTGGTATAAATTAAATTAAAAATTTTATGGCAATGTTACTATGGTAAAGAAATGTATAACGTGACCTGATCTAGGTAAATCTGCTTCTGCAGGGGGGTTGGACTAGACGATCTCTAAAGGTCCCTTCCAGCCCCTACCATTGATTCTATGATAATACTACGAAAATACAGAAGTGAGGTATCCACTGTTAATGGTAAATTTACTAGTGTACTAGTTCTTTACTGACTAATTAGTCTAGTCAAGTGTAATTAAAAACTCAACAATCATCAGCAAACAAAATATTCATCTCATATGAAGAATCTGGGGCAAATGTTTAAGAACTACTGCTTGGGCTATTTTATATTTTTCTTTTTTATTTTTACTGTCATTTATGCCATTCATGCCACTTACTAATTTGTTTTCTATCTCACTGATGCTTGAGCAATATGTGTTTAACCAGGTTGCTCAGAATAATGTGCTTGTTTGAGTCAAATGTGGCAATCAAAGTTGGTCTGGTACATTATTTCTGAACTGGAAATGTTCATGTAAGACAGTGCACTGTGCTTCTTAAAGTTGATAAGGAATGATAAAAAGTAAACTGTAACAGGAGATTTCATGGCAGACGCATCTCTCCTAACCAGACAGAGACAGGTAAGGAACTAGCATGTTCACTCTCAGTGTCAGAGTATTTATGAGGTATGTACAGTTTCAGAAACATTAACGTTTAAGTCCCATATAGAGTTTAAAAAAAATAAAATATTTTTAACAAAAATTCTTCAAGTGAACTTCAATAAATAAAGCATATTGTGAAATTAATTTACTAGCATTTACAATTTAATTTCATCTGGACCGAAAGTTTAGATAGAGAATGAATGCAAATAAAACTAATAATTGCAGCTAAACATTCCAGTCACATGAGAAACGATTACCCTGCAATTTTAGATGGAAATGAATAATTCTTTCCAACATTGAGGAGAGCCTAGTGTTTCATTAGCTACTGATTTGAGATGATCTAATTTGGGAATTATATTTTCTAACCCAGATGTTTCCTTTATTACACATCTCTACTTATTACAAATATGGAAGAGAAGATGGGAAGGTGCCCTATTTCCAACACATGTGCAGAATTTTATCTCTTCCATTTGTCCATTGCTTACAATTTTAAAGTGTTCATATCTATTATATATTCTCCTAGGTCTTCCTCTTGTCTTCCTCGTACTCCCATAAAAGCAAAAACAACTAAATAAAATCATTCAAATGTCGACAAGACTGTATCTATATACTGACATTAACAACAAAACCACATACACAAATGTAGAATAAGAGTTTGTTCCACTGAAAAATATTTTTTTTAAAAGAGGAAATAGACTAAATGGGGATCTTAAAAAATCTGCTGGTTAAAATGAACTAGTACATAACTTAATTCTAGGTGTTTTGTTTTTAAGTATCCAATGACTTGTCCTAGAGTAGCGCTTCCAGCATATTACTTGCTGAGATCTGTGTTCATCTCAACCACATGTAGGTACTTAATTGAATCACAGATGTTAGGAACAAATTGTCCTTTGCTCTCTCCCCCATAAGAAGGGAATGAGTGGAATTTGTCCCATACAAGATTTGTTGCGAAGAAAGTCCTATATTGACTGAAGAGCAGTTCTTTGGGGTCCAGCTATTTGAAGTGGATCTGGTCAAAGAACCCTTTTCAGAAAAGTTTGGAAAACAAAGGGCTGCTAACAGTAACTTTCAGCTCTCCTTTCTATTCTCACTATGTTAGCAAGTCAGTGACTCAATAGAGATGTGTTTTTGTAGAGCATGGAAGATAATAGCATATGGACTTTTTCATATGAGCATGTGCATTGGTTATTATTTACAAATGCAAAGCTGTCCCTGAGGAAGAATGAGCAAGGCTGGGATTTCTTCCTTTTATATTAAAGAAGAAAAGTCTAGACTCTTGAATTTTGAAAGAAGAGAGCAGTGTGTAGAGTGGAGAGACATAATGCTATGCATTAACCTTAATCCTCATTGACATTCCATGATGCTACTACCCATATTACCTAATGAGTCTTTTCATGCACTTCTAAAGACCTTATAGTGAGGCTTTTAGATTGCTTTGTGTATCAAACACTACTAAACAAGATATTAAACAGTGGAAGAAGAGGGAAGAGTGGGACTACATTTTTCAATACTTATGTGCTTCTACCTATACGCTTTTTTTCATACATATCAGAGTTCTAGTGGTAGTATTTCTAAAACAGAATTGGGTCTTCCATGATCAAATTCACACACTGTCGTGGTTTGGCCCAGCTAGCACAACAGCACCACGACAGTTTCTTGCTCGATGCCCCCATTCACCCCCACCCTCGTTAAGATGGCGGAGGACCCAGTGAAATGGGAGTAAAAAGATAAGCAAGATTGTTGTGGATTGAGACAAGGGCAGGGAGGGCTCACTGCCAATTATGGTTCTGGGCAAAACAGACTCCAGTACTCGACTTAGAGAGGAAAGTAGGAAAGTTTATTCTACAAGAAACAGAACAGAATAAAAGCAAAAAGGGAGTAGGATGATGAGAAAATTACAACCAGCACTTTAAGATCTCCCTCCCCCATCCCTCCTTTCTTCCCGGGCCCAGCTCACTGCTCCCGATATCTCTACCTCCTCCCCCCACAATGGCTCAGGGGGGCAGGGAGTGGGGGATGTGGTCAGTCTCTCACAGATGGGCTCTGCCACTTCTGTCTTCTCAGATGAGGATGACTCCTGGCATTCTTCCCCTGCTCCAACACGGGGTTCCTCCCCCGGAACACAGTCCTTAACAAACTTCTCTGGTGTGGGTTGTTCCCAACAGCTGTGGCTTCTGCCGATACAGGGTCCCTCACACGGGACACAGTCCTTGGTGAATATCTCTGACGTGGATTCTTCACCGCGGTTGCAGTTTCTGCAGTTGCAAGGTCCCTCTTTGGGGACAAGGCCTCTTCTGGGCATAAGTTTAATGAGCTGCTTTGTCGTGGGTTCCTCCCCACAGTTGCAGCTGTGGATATTGGGTCCCTTCCTCGGGACAGGGCCTGCTCCGGCCATAGTGATAAAGGGCCCCTCCTTCGGGACAAGGCCTCCTCTGGCCAAAATCACTGTCCCTGGCTCGGGGCCTTTAATGAAGTGAATCGCTGCCCCTGGTCCGGGGTCAGCTTTAGCAAAATGAGTTTCTGCCCCTGATGCGGGCTCATTATCAAAATGAGTCTGTACCGCTGATGCGGGGTCTTTAAAGAAATGAAAATAAATCTCAGCTTCACCAGTTCTCTCCATAGAATGCAGGGGAGTCTCTGCTACAGTACACCTCCTCCCTTTCATCACTGACCTTGGAGTCCGCATGGTTGTTTCTCTCACTGTTCCTACTCCTTGCACCACCACCAGCCAGAAGAAGAGAAGAAGGGGCAGAAGAAAGAAAAGAAGATGGAGGAAGACACCTCCCCTTCCGGCTTCTTCTTAAAAAGTGATCGTGGAGGCGTCTAATTGGCTCAGCCCCAGAAGTGGGTCTGGCTCAGAGCTGGGGAGAGTTGTGAGCAACTTCTTACAGGAGCCATCTTTGCAGCCCCTTCCCCCATACCAGAAAAGGCTGTCATGTCAAACCATGACACACACTGTTCATGAAATTTACTTAAATGTAGTTTTGTCTAATGACTTAATTAAAAAAATGCAATAAATTAATTTTATTCTTATAAAAACTGTAGCAATTATGGCTCTATTTCTGATGCTGTTATTAAAGTGAATGTAATGGGCCAGCAAAAGAGTCCATTAATCTATTTCTGTCTATTAAAGCATCTACACTGTCATGAGATGATGGGAATGCCTGCACAGCTTTGCAGGCTCCTTATTTAGGTTAAATTTGCTGATCATTCCCTGAGACAGAGAACTTCTGGATAGAGCCCCACGCAGGACCACCAGGATGATCAGGGGACTGGAACATCTTTCATATGAGGAAAGGCTGCGGGAACTGGGGCTGTTTAGTCTGGAGAAGAGGAGGTTGAGGGGAGATCTTATTAACATTTACAAATATCTATATGGTGGATGTCAGGAGGTTGGGACATCCTTTTTTTCTATAGTAGCTAGCAACAGGACAAGGGGTAATGGGATGAAGCTGGAACACAAAAAGTTCTACTTAAATATAAGAAAAAACTGTTTCACTGTGAGGGTGACAGAGCAGTGGCACAGGCTGCCCAGAGGGGTTGTGGAGTTTCCTTCCTTGGAGGTCTTCAAGACCCACCTGGACGTGTTCCTATGCGACCTGATCTAGGTGACCCTGCTTCTGCAGGGGAGTTGGACTAGATGATCTCTAAAGGTCCCTTCCAACCCCTACCATTCTATGACTCTATGATTCTATGAGACATTTTTGTTTGTTGAAGTGTTTTGCTGCTGATGGATAGGGACTAAATGTGGTCCTTCCAGTTAAAACTACATGGAGTTGAAAGAAAGGTACAATTCCTTGCAATATTAAGACTGTTCAGATCTGGACCTTTTATTTTTCCACAACCCCAGAGGACCGGCTTACCTTAATAAATAATAAGAATATTGAAAATTGACTACTTTCAGGTGAATATTCTACTTACTTGTCCAGATCTGTGAACTATAGTAAGGCAGCTATTTTATGTTACTGAAAATGCTCCCCATGTTACTTTTAGCCTGTACATAGCTGCCTTCAAATCTTCTCTCCAAAAGAGAAAAAGAAGAGACTAAGGGAGAACTTGGACAGCTTAAGTCTTTCTCCTTTAGGGATCATTATTTTCTGTTCTGTTCTTATGGCCAGTAAGTGAAATTCATGCCTCTGAATTAGGTGCCAAGAATCAGGTTCTTGGGGGCATTTTGACCCCTAAAATATTTCTAGATAGGAGTGGACCATGGGGCCTGTGGACAACATTATGGTGCTAAGGTATTGGTGGCACTGAAGAAACCCAGAGCTTTGATCCTGGAGCTGTTTGCCAATGCTTCAAAGTTCTTCAAAGCAGAGCAGGTATCTTGGTAACAACTTCTGGTGCATCCTGGCACCAAAAAGTAAAATATGAGTAAAAAATATTGCTCTTACCATTTTCTCTTGAATAACTTCTTTTTAGCATAGGTTACATAGATGTTTCTTGGTCTCAGAGAAATGAATCAATTTGTTAGGGGGACTGTCATCCAACAAGGACAGTAACGTTGCCAGCTCTTCTCCCCTGAAAAGTGCCAAGACTAACTCAGGTGTATTTTCATTCACCACACTCAGTCTAATCATACTTGTTTGTTCTGGTCTCCCAGTTAAGGAAGATGGAGAAATGCATCATCTGTGAATCTTACTAGAGCTCAGGCCTATTTACTGAGTATGTATGGATATGCTCACATCAGATACTTAACCATTCCAAAAATCATGACAACATGTCATCCTGTTGACCTTAATAATTTCCTAGGCCAGGGAACCATTTTAAGGGAATGTAAGTATCTGCCTTTTAAACAAGGTGCTCAAGGTAGTGAACAGACCTCTTGTTTTCACCCTTTGCAGACCTTGCCCTACACCATATGTCTCCAAAATCACACTATGTGAACATTTTTGCTGCTGTGATACTGCTTGTTTTTACTAGCTCATTTTAGAAGCACTTAATTTGACTAAATCAACTACTTTAAATCCCAAACCATGAATAATTATTAACTTCATTTTTTCACTAGAGGCCAATCTCTTTATATCAAGGAGAATATTTTTGTTATGTCTACAGGCAGCTCAGTGGGAAAACAGTCCTTTTTTCCAATTGTTGCTGGGTCATTTCCCATCTACCTTTTTTCTCACATAGACGTTCCTTGTTCTGGTACAAAAGGGATGTCAGTTATAGCTGTAACTTCACATGTTTCTAATCTCTCACCCATTATTTTACGCATAGGCAGTAATGATGGACATGTCCTATATAGCCCTATAGATTACACTAAAGGAACTGTACTTCTACACTAAAGGAACTGCACTTCTGCTTCCACTAGGGCAGCAACTTGGTTACATTTTTAACACACTCATAATCACAGCCTTTCTCTGGCTTAGAGTTAGATGTTTTGCAACTATCTTCAGGAAGATGAATTCACCTACCATAGCTGAAGATACAGATTCACTTCACTTTATGTTTTGTGTACAGTAGATTCAATAGGTCTCATCAACAATCCATTTGCTTCATGTCATGGTTAGGCTAACTGTTGTTGTCTTCTCTTTGTGCACAGTAGGTCTTTCAAGGGGTCAGTTGACCACTGATGTTAGAACAGCTGAATTTGTGAAGAAATTATAATCATAACACCATTTATTTGAAAGAATGGGAATAAATAAGCATCTGAATACTATATTTTTACTTTATATGTGTGGTTTTTGTATGCTTTGATTAACTCCTCCATCTTGTAATACATACAGTGGGGATTTTTTAAAGTAATCTGAAAAGTGATTGAAATTTCTGGCTTGCCATGTAACCTATTACCATACAGTGACGTATGTAATTCATTACCAAATTTAAAATCCTACTTTTTTTTTTTTTTCAGAAAGATATGATTAGTATTTGTGGATTGATAGCATAAAACATTTGCTTTGAAGATTTTTTGTGAAAAAAATGGTCATGCCTTTAGTCTACAAGTTAACATACAAGGTCAGAACAGTACTGACTAATGGTCCTGATCCAGAGTGTGCTGTGAGAGCTTTCCTACCATTGGCTTTTATTACTATTTGGAACAAATCCATGTAAGTATACATACACAAGGAATGAATTTGGCTAAAAAAATATAAACTGTTTAGAAACAAAAAGTTACTTTAAAGATTTTGTGTTATTACCATTAGTATTGCTTACAGGATTTCTACTTATTTCAAAAAGCATAGTTTACACTTCTTAGACTCTTGTATACTCATTTATCTTTCACATCTGATCTCTCAGATTGCTTACAAAAGAGGATAACTTTCCTGTTTAAAAAAATCCTTTTTATTAGAAAAAAAAAATCCTGAAGATAAGGTTTACACAAAAAGGAGGAAGATAATTAATAATAATTTCTTCTTCCCTCCAATAATAACTTTTACATGAATGTTAAATGAAATTATCAAGTCTACATTCTCATGTTATGTGCTTAATCTCCACACTGAGCTGTCTTTCTTCTGATGCAATTCCTAGATCAGTTTCAACGTATAAACAGAAAAACAAGATGACTATGATATTTCTGGCAGTACTTCCAGATCAACTAGGGTAAGAAATACCTAGACACTATCCTCCTCAAGTCCATTGATTGTGAAATATTCAATGTAGTTTTGCAGATGCAAATGCTGGGTAAAGTAATTAAGGATTTATTTAAGTTTCTCCAGTGTCAGTGTCTTTGTTTTTTGGAATGGTACTCTACTCAGACTGAAAACTTTTCCCTTCCCCTTAAGAATATACTGCTCTCTTACTGTTGAAAATTATTAACAAAATCTCTCAAATGATATATAATGATACTGGAGATGTGGAGAAAATTGCTTTAACAAGTTAAAAGAAGCTCAAGAATATTTTAGATCTCTTACATGAACATCTTGTGCATATATCTCTCTTTTTAGTCCTGGTCACACATAATTTGACTTTAATGCATTGGCAAGTAAGTACTCATTAAATATAAGCATCCTTCAGATATAACTTCTCTACAATACAGAATTAATCTCCTTGTTACTAGTCAAGTATTGGGACTTGGATATATGTTTATTCACAGTTCAAAGGCTCATGACAAATGGAGTGTAAAATTAAATAATTGAACCATGCTGTAGAAATTGAAAAAAATCCAAACAGTCATAACTTCTCTTGAGGGACTTAAATTAAAAATGTAACAAAGAAATTTGTCTCTTTCAGTCATGATTCTCAACCTCTTAAAAATAACAACAACCATCTATGTCCATAGCTGTGACTTACAATTTATGTCAATGGGAGTATTTGGGATGTACTCATCTCTGAGTACATCTTGTTTAAAGTAAATAGTCTTTAAATAAAATAGACTAAAAAAAATTAATGAGTTGAAAGACGTCTTGAGGAGACAGAGAGTATTACATTATTTACAATATTCTTATATTAAGTACTTTCTATATTCCTCATCAAGGAGAAGGAAGATTGAAAAATAAACTAAAACAGGAAGCATAAAATATATTTTATAGAAAATTTTAAAATATACAGTCTGAATAACAATTCAAGAAAACTTGAATGTATTTTTTCCATGTAGTTGATATTAAACCATTTAAAAAAAATCTTCTGATTTTGATGTCACCCAGATGTTGATTAAATCTCTTTACTACTTTAGTTTTATTTAAATTTATTTTATTTTAATTTAATTTAAACAATCCCCAGTGATATTTGAGGTAGAATCTATAAACTGCAGTAGTGGGATGCTATCTGTATAATGTGCAGGGAATGTTTATGTGTTTTTTTATATGACTTCCAGATTAGAAACTAGCTGATGGAATATGAAATAATTACAACAACCAGGATACTATCAAGGAAAGATATATGTCATTCCTTTCCAATCTGAATTATTGTATAAACCTATGAGTCTCAGAATCACATCTCTTCACCTTTTAGGTGCTTTAACCAAGCTCAGTAAAATAAAAATAAAACTCAAAAATGGCTCAAAAGAAGAAACCATTTTAAGATCAGCCATTTTGGTGGAACATGGGGATTAAGGAAGTACATCAAAAAGAGAAAAAACTCAATATGTTGTATTACAAGTGGTGAAATGGTGTAAAAACTTAAAAAAAAAATATTTCAAGCTAATTAGATGTTGGATATGACTTCAGTTTGTGCAGAGTTTTTATTGTTCAGTAACATTTGTGAATAATCTGAGAAAACTTTTTTTCCTATTAATGTTTTCAGACAGCAGATTCCAGATCCATAAATCACGGTTTTGTCTCAAAATGTGTTCCAATAAACAGTGAACCAACATTTGCTGTGGGTAAAGCAGCTGTAGAGCTTGGTTTTCCAGTCAGGGAGAATAACTAAAGTCCAGTGGCATGGCACTTGGAGAGCAAATATCAAGGGCTTTACTCAAAGGATATCTATGTGTACATAATGAAATCATAAGTCCAAGTAGATCAGCAAAGACAACAATTTCTCATTAATTTTGATTACATAACTTGTTTGTAACAATAATTTATGATTATTATAAACTAATGTTAAATGTAGAAAAAACGGATTTTCTTTTCCGCTTCTTTTCATCAGCTCAACACAGCAAATAACATTATACAATCACTGAGTAGGCTAGCTATCCTGTATGTTAAAATTCATATGCCTGCATTTAGAAATGCGTTTATTCTACTTCCATTTATGGGCTTTTGAGAACATATTTTCACTGCAATTAAAAAACACTAGAAAATTTAAGTGAAATTGCTATTTAAATGAAACAGAACTGAAAACTAATGCAGATGTTATGTATGGAGACATAAAAGGATAAAGCTATCTAAATACTACAAAATTGAATCTAAATGTAAATATTTAAATATGTAATCTAAAATGCTAATCAGTCAATGCCTTTTAGCCCTGAAAACTAATGACTATCAAACGAGATCCTTAAATAGAAATATCACTTCAGAGAACCATGTTCTCCCAATATAATATATTGGGAGATAATGTTTATATTAAAAGCAAACCAAGACCAATGAAAGATGTCCATTACATCTGTGATTTAACTTTGCAGGTAATTTAATGAATAGGGATTTTTAATCTCTCCTTTACCCTCAAGGGTGAAATTATTTTTCAGCAGAACTGGTGGGGCCTGAAATTTCTGCCATAGTGCTGGTCCCTACAGATTGCAGTTCAGAGCCAAAATTAGGACCATCTGAGGTGCTTAAAATGACGATCTCTGTGTTCCATTAAAATTAGGATTTTTCAGTCCAAACCATTCAGCTGGCATGGGGAGGAGGGTTTTCTGCTCAATCTCCCTTTTGAAGTGTTTTCTGTTCCAACGTTTGTTCCTTTTTTTTTTTTTTTTTTTTTTTTGCTTTTGATGTCTAGATTTGTGGTCCCCTCCATTTCTAAGAAAACAGGCTTTTCTTGGTTTTTTTTCTTCTGATGGGGAATTCAGTGAAGCCCAGAATTCAACTAGTCTGGCCAAGAAGATAAGTCTACCTCTATTCTGTCTTTTAGAGTGTTTGATCATGTTCCTTATATGTCTGAAAAAAACCTATACTTCTAGAGAAAACCCCACAACTTTGAATGTAAATCTTATGTAATGTACTATAACATTTCTATCCATTACAGAAATATTTAAAAGACTGAAAAATTCCAAGTATTTTTTGTAATTTCTGGACATCAGTGATTGTTTTTGTAGACATCAACTTCCTGGACAAGGCTTAGTAAAAGAACAAAACATCTGTTTCCAAAAAAAGAAGAACTTTACTTCTTTAAGTGTGATTTAAGGATATCTTGCATTGTAAGTGATCAATGATAACAGTTCTTGAACTACTCTAAAAAAAAAAAAGGGGGAGTGGGAGTAAAACTGAAGAAACAGACACATGAGAATTATCGCAAGATATAAACCTATTAGGCAGCTTAACAGCACCAGCTAAGACTCTCTGTTCAATGTTTGCATCAGGCATTCATTCACTATAACTTACGAGATGTTAGAAATATTTCCCTGTGATTTATTTCTTCATTTGGTAAGGTCTGTTTTGAACAGTATGTAGTTATCTTCCTGGATTATGTAGGAAGATATGATCAATGTTTGAAGATAGCTGTAAGGCAGCATTCAAAAAAATGTAGTGTATAAAACCTGATTTTTATGAAACAGTTACTAGTCTGACTTGTGAAAAGAATTTATCTTTTTTTTTTTTTCCAGGATAATAATTCAAATGGTAAAGTGCATTAGAGACATGGCTGTGATATCCTTAGTAATGCTATAATATAGAAATTTTGATGATAATTAGAGCAACAGATGGAATTTTAGAAAACTTGGGTGAAATGTGTATATAAATACGAACCTACATGTAGTAATACATGTTTTTGTGTTGTATCACTGCCCTTGTAAGTGAATGACTATAGCAGAACTGAACTTTGGAATAGAAAAAAAGTTTTGTTCAGATAGTGGATGCACAACGGATACCATAATAAATAGAAGGAAGTTGCAATTCTGTGTGTGAAGAGATCATATTTTTCCGTCTTTACCATCAGCCTGCAAAAGAAAAGCTCACATCTTAAAATTCTGACTTAGAATCATAGACTCATAGAACGCTAGAGGTTGGAAGGGACCTTTAGAGATCATCTAGTCCAATCCCTAAACATATTGTGTAAATTACTTCTTTAGGAAAGTAGAAACAAGAAATACTTCATACAAATAATGGAAGATAAACATTATGGCAATTTAAAGTTCATGTTGTAGTGTTTACTTCTGTTGAGAATTTATTTGTTAAAACTGAGCCTATGGCAACTGTTTTTGAGACAGTTATTAAGCTCTGAAAACAGGAGTGGAAATACAGAACAGCTGGAAACAGAGGGATCTTGACTTTAATAACAGAGGAAGATGCACCAATGAAATGTATTGTAAGCATGTAAAACACATTGAGAACTGCATGGTGTTTCACTGATACACATGTAAAGCAACAATTACTCTGTGGCAAGTGTCCAACAGGCAGCTGCTGTTGGTGGAGTGCCCACTCTACAACTTGTCTAAGGTGAAAACGCTGTTGTTCGTTTGAAAATAGAAATAGGATTGTGTCCTTGGAGCCTTTTGACAAGGAAACTTCCAAAGATTGTAAAGTTTGCTTTGAATGTTTGTTCATAGCATTCAGATGTCTTTTTTTTCTGCTGAATCTTGCCACTAGTAAAGTTTCTTTGAAAGACATCCATGCTTCCTCAATGACCTGGTAACTGCTAGAGCAGCTGCTTCCACAATGTTTAATGCCCTATCTCTTCTCTTTGTGTTTTGGTCTATCTGTAAAAAACCACCCTGACATCATTGTTTTGGCTCTGGCTGGCATTGCTGTGGTTGATGTTGTCTCCTACAGCTGGTAACACTTGGGTAGGGCCCCAGCTAATCTTAGAATAAGGTGAAGATTTCTTAGCCATTATGAATAGAAATACCAAAGTTTCTTTTTCTGCTTACACAAAATGGTGTGACAAGCCAAAGAAAAGATTATCAGACACTTTGCCTTTAACATATCACAGAAGCATTCCTTTACATAGTATCCTTTAACATATCAAAGAAGCATTCCTTTACATAGTATGGCTTCTGGAAGAGCCTATGTTCGTATGTTTACTATACAGCTCTGCACAAGACAAAGACGCTTGATAGACAATGGGAAAATTGTTCATACAAGATTAACCAAGCTCACTTGTTAATAAAGCAAGACTCTTTGAAAAGAGAAAACTTTTAATATATAACTGTGGAAGTTTTGTGGTTAGGCTAGATTAAGTGAGATTTTCTGAGTTTCCTGTCTGATGAGAGAAGGGAGGCGCAGCTAGAGCCTTATCTTGGGTCGGATCCAACCCATTTCCCACGGGGAGCCTGGATAAGGGTTTTTGATCTACTGCCTCAGACCATAGATTCATTTTGGAATTCACTATAGCACACAAAAGGACAAGGTCAGTTGAGCTAACTTGATTGTCATGCCACACGCTCAAACTTTGTACCATGTCAGTTCAATTAACTGTTCATTCCTATTTAAAACAAAAAACCCAAACAAAAAAACACTCCCTCTATATTTCAGGTGCATTTTCTGTAATTATTTTTTTCCATCCAGTTTTCAGAATTAGTCAATAGGTTGTAAAATGTTAGTACTTGTCTTAAAGAAAATGAGGTAATATTTCTGAGTATCAGAATTACGTGTGCACAACTGAAACCAGAATTCGACCCACGCTATATAAAACTTCCAAATCTTTAGCAGATCACGGAGGTAAACAAAGGAAATAATCTAGTATGAATCTACAATGGTTCTGGAGAAAGAGATAGATAAAGTTAGTAAAAAACTATACAGATATTAAAGCAAAATGTGTTTCCACATGAAAGGAAATTAAGTAAAGTCTTCAAGGTCCACAAAGTGTTCATTTATATTATGGTGGGATTGCCCCTGGGTGGTCTTTCTGTCTCTCTTGTTCTTTCTCTTTTGCCAAACTTCAAAATGACAAAGTGTTTTTCTACTAGTCTTGGATGTGGGTGGGTAACAGTGATGAGGGCTATGTTACATTTGGGTAAAATCTCCTGCTCTGGGAGGCTCACCGAGCCCTAAACATTGCAAACTGAAATTTGGCAACTGATGGCCCTATAAAAGAGGTGGTAAGCAGGCTGGCTTGTTATATGACAGCCAGTCCAGTGGTAAAGGCCAGAATATGGGGTGACTTCATTAGCTTTTGTGAGGGAATCAGGGAATTGCCTGACTTACTACACATACCAAACCTATTATTCATGTCAAATGAATTGTTTTAATCACCATATGATTGTTAAGGTAACCTATCAAATTCAAATATGTGAGGTGTTAATTAGATACACCTGGTAGAAAAGATACACATGAAATAAGAAATTGTGTAATATGCTAGGGACACTGAGATCTGTAAAACATTTTGTCCAAAAGGTTTAAATTATTAAAAAGAGAGAGATTTATTTTTTCAGTGCTTCTATTGCAGGAAAACCTGCAAAGCAGTGCTGTGGAAAAAGTGTGTTCTTTTATTGTAATTTATCAATGAGTGCTGATGATTACCTGGTATTCGGAAAAAGTCAAACATTTTGGAGACGCATAAATATGTGAGGTCAAGTTAATTTTTCTTTTTGTTACTATTTTAGACATGCAGACCTCCATTTGCAAATGAACTTACCCTGAACAGCAGAAATAAAGCCTTGTATGAGGTGACTAGGAACTCTATATAATATGGAAGTTTAGACAACTGCCAAAGCCAGTAAAAAAATTTTCCTAAAGAAAACAACAGATGCTGATGAAGTCAACTGGGCTTTCTGAGTCTCTAAATATGAAACTTTTGTTGTTTTCTTCCTTATCTCCCCCTGGGATTCATCTTCACCTATAATTTGCAGTTAGAGGCTTAAGCACTGGAGAGGTGCAGCCTTCTGTCCCTCCTTACAAAATACATGATGGATGGTATGAAATACTTGGTCCAATTCTCCCCCATTGCGTCTCTTCCCATCTAAACCTTGTTCTGAGAAAACACACTAACTGAGAAATAGAGCAGGATTACCAATGAAAGCACTAGGGCCAAGGACAGAGAAGTTTTTGAATGGTATTCATCCAAGCCAGGAACTGGTAGATCACTGAGAGGTATGTGAGTGCCAGCTGTTTCCAGCTGCTGATTGCTGCTTTCTTGCTTCTTGGAAGACAGCGTCTTCTGGTTTCCACAGCTACTGAGAGAGGAAAATGTGGGTTCCAAAACAGTCTGAGAAGATTGTTGAATCAAGATAATATGTTTGATGGGTAGAGAGAAAATTCTACCCCCCTACCATCGAAGCCACTCCTTCTTGCATGAACAGGCTCAGTGTCCTCCTGCATCACTCATGGGTACAACGTGATCTGCATGGTGCTGTAAGCACATGACAACATTTCTGTCCTGTCAAATTAGCTAGAGTGCATGATAGAGAGCTCAGACTGGCTGTATGTTTTTGCCTGAGCTTGGCTCTGAGTGTGCATGACCAGATGGTCCCTGATACAGTTTGAAGACTGAGTGCAAAGTTAAACAGAACAAATTCAAACCTTCTGGATATCCTTGCCTGGTTTGGTGCTATGTGACCATGATGTACAACAACTTAATAATTTAATAAAATTCTGGTCATGTAATTGTTAAGTCTTAAAGAAAATATGCTCATACATAATGTTAGCATAGAATTTACTGGTGTCCAGTTTAAGTATCTATCTAAAATATTTGTGTGAACAATATTCATAGTTACTTCTCTCCTGAGCACAAAGAAACAGTAAAAGTTTATGTAATATCTGCATTGGAAGGGGAAAAATGACAGTATTTGTAGGGTATTTTCTTGTAGTAATTGTCCATCCAAAGATGTTTAGTATGATGTGGTTTACAAGGCATGCAGTTTGCAAGCAATTTATTAGTTTGCTGTTTGCCTGGGAGATGTGTGTTACCTAGAGGACAGAAATCCTACAGATCAGCATCTGAGTGAAGCCCTCTGATCTCACTATTGCCTTGTATTTCATTGTAAAATTGTTAAGACAGCAGGACTACCCAAAGGCAAAGATTCAAATAACAAAACAGGTGGTATCCTTAAAGTAACAAACATGCTCTTACATATCCCTTTCCCACCCTTTCAAAGGTGACAACCACGAATAGCAGTGAGAAATTCTGAAAAAGAGACAGCAAAAGGGAGTGGTTGCTGATGCTGAGCACATGTGAAAACCTCGCAAGTAACATCTGTATTTTTTGTCTCATTGACAGAGCATTTTGAATAAAGACATCTGAGAAAATGAGACAGAATTGAAATGTCTGATGAACGAGATGTCTAGGAGGATTTACAGATGTCTCATGAACAAGATGAGCAGGTTGTTATGTTATTTGAACAAGCACACTGACATACATATACATGAGACCATCAGGTCACAAGAAATTATTGTGGGAAACTGAGTGGCCGAAAAGATCTGGTACATTGGAGGGTACAGTAAGGACATGTAGGATGCAGAGGTAAAGCTGAAAAGGAGATTATCTACCACCATAAGAAAACATTAAGAGCTGGGGCATGAAGACATTGGAGACTGGACCACAAGGCGAGAGGCTGATATTTAAGATATCTTGAGCAAAAAAAACAGAAAGAATAATCTGCAAGGAAGAAGTGGAAGAGAGAACAGATGTGAAATTTATTCTAAAGCCAAGAAAAGATTACTCACTTTATATGAGCTACCTCCTTTTGAACAAAAATATTTATAGAAGAGTTAAAGAGTAGACATTGTCTTAGATACTACAGGATACAAAATTAAATCCAACAAAATTAAAAGTCAGTGAAGGTTCAGTCTTTGTTGAACATAAGTCATAAGAACTTCTCAAAAAAAGGTAAGAAAGTAAAAAACTACATTTATGTCAAGTCAGTCTCAAATGCAGATATTAATAGATAACTGAAAAAAGAAAAGAAACTAATTAAGTAAAAGCTGTATAAAAACAAAGCTTGACATGGCATTTTTTTTTACCACCTCTGGACTGGAAATCAATGTGATTGCCAACTGTTACTTGAGGATTATGTAACTATCGAAACCATCAATTTCTCAGAAGCAAATGATACTAGTAATGGTAGAATCTTTGTGAGGGAAATAATAAATATCTTCATCAGTTATAGTGGTAGGAAGAAATGAAGACATTTAAGAGCTATTAGAAAGTAGGAAAGATACTGTATAGAAACTTTGTGTACAAAGTAATTTTGGATGGAGCCCTAATAAGTCCATTAAATTTAAATGAATAGAAAACCCAAAAGTAATTAAACAAAACACACATTCTCCAGTATAAAAGTATCTAAGACTCAATAGTTAATATTTATATTTAACATTCAGTACTTAAAATCATTTAACATAAATCCTTTAACATTCAACATTTTTTTTTAAGAAATGAAGCCTTGGTGAACCGTGTGAACTAGTTAATGTAAGGAATTAGAACATAAAAATCAGGGAACTGTATGGGATAAATCACTACTTTAGTTCCTTTAAAAAAAAAAAACCAAAACACGCAAACTGCTCTATTTGAAGTTGTATTTAAGTCATAGGGAAATATTAGTTGGGAAGAGTTCTTGACAGAACTGGCTTAAAAGCTAATGGAGGAAAGAATTTAGGAATAAGAGAGGATCCTGTTAAACTGAAGGAGGAAAAAAGAGGAAACTACTTAGGGCAGAAGGCTTCTTTTTAAGGAAATAAAAATTAAAATAGAGAAAATGGTGAAAAATCAAGTTGAATTGTCACTTTGAAAGCCTAAGATCTTTCAGATTTGAAGATGAACAAATTTTCATTTTTTCATCATCCTTTACATGACTTTTGTAAATGGTAACCTTATAAAGAGAAAATTATATAAAAACTAATGAACATGTATTTGGATAGATGCTGTCTAATCATCAGAGGATGTGATGCTGAAACAACTTCACACGGGACAACAGGAGTAAAATTCAGTAAAAAATGGAGACTGGTACAGGCTATAGGATATAACATTTGAACCTGCTCTGTTAATATACAAATTTTCTTCAATTGAGTTAGGTATAAGAGGAACACAGAAAATCAGCTTTCCCTAGAAGATCTGAATTAGAGCACTTCTGCAAGGTATAGTTTTAGTTCCTTTTTAGAAGAGGGGACAACTGAACCCAGGATAGCATTTGTGAGACAGAGAAGCCTCTCCATGAAAGTATTAATGATGGATGTTTTGGTTGGGGAGTAGAAGGAGAAGAGGGAAAGTGGGGAAGAGATATGCAAAAATACCATGTCTATCCATCTGTCTCTTTTTCTTAAACTTTATGTAGACATCAATGACTATTTGTCCTCAGAGCAAGCACATCAGGCTTTAATTTGGGACAGACTGTAGCTGCACAGCATAGCTCATATTAAGTTTTCTCTGGACAGAATTTCAGTCAGATAGGAGAAAAGTAGTTTCTCAAATATATATCAGATATGGATTTTGGTCTCAAACTTTTCTTCCTTCTAGCTGCAGCCTAGCCTGAAGTAATGTAAAATAAGATGGGCTCGTTTATTTGCGGCTGTGCAGCCGATTGAGGTAATTCGAGCACTCCTGGAGCACAGGGAGTGGAGGAAAAGGGAGGAGAGCTGCCAGGTCCAGGCAGCTCTCATGAGGGGGATGGTCTTGCCTGGAAGTGGAGCTGCAGCAACCATGGGGGATTTAATCATCCTCCATGGAGAGTGAGCGACCAGGAGCACGGTGAACAGGGTGGCAAACAGGGAGTGACACGGCACCCAGGAGTGGAGCGGCAGTTTGTGCAGCAGTTCGCGCAGACAGGGCGAGCAGGGAGGACAGGCAGGGAACAACCCCATGGCCCGTTTAGAGAAGCAGAAGTTAGAGAAGTGCCCCAGCTTCAGCTTCAACCTAGCAAAATGGTGAGCACTTGCCTAAGGACTAAAGCCAAGGCTCAGGTGGATAAAGCCCAGGTGAAGGTCAATGCATCCACGCAGACAGAGCTGGTTAGTAGAGAAGCTTCAGTCCAGGTGGAATGTAGGGCGTGTTTAGACTGCTTAGGGACCTATGCTTCTGAGGCAAAAATGTGTCATAGGTGCCCTAAGTTCAGGAACTGCAGCGCCTGGTAAAAGAGCTACAGGAAACTGTGAGTAGGCTCTGAAAGATGGAGGCTTCTGCAATCAGGTGCAAGCCTCCAGTGAATCCAATAAGTCATGGACCCTGGTTACAAAAAAAGAAAGATAAAGGCTAGTCTTCAAAGCTCTCCTTCCAGAGTGCCCACTACAAATTAGTATGAGGCACGAGCGACAAGGGACTTCGACGAGCAAGTTCCAAAGGGAGAAAACCCACTACACAACCCATCAGATGCTCCAACTGCAGTAGGTAATGGACATTGTAGGAAGAGGTGATGGGTGCTTGTTGTGGGTGACTCGTTGCTAAGGGGCACTGAGAGACCCATCTGTGCAGCAGGCAGGGAGTCAAGAGAGGTGTGCTGCCTGCTTGGAGCCAAGATCAGGGATGCGGCCAAGAGAGTGCCATGGCTCGTCAGGGATGCAGGCTACTACCCCTTACTTGTGTTCCATGTAGGTATGAATGATGTCATGAGGCATGACATCTTCAGGATCCAGATGGATTTTAAATCCTTGGAGGAGTGGGTAAAAGGTAGAGGGGCTCAGGTTATTTTCTCCTCTATCCTGTTCACTGGTGATAAAGGAGGAGTTTGCAATGGAAAAATCAGCCAAGTGAACTCCTGGCTGAGAGGCTGGTGCCGGTGGGATGGCTTTGGGTACTTTGACAATGGATCCTTCCTTGGGGACTACAGCTTCATAGGACAGGATGGAATTCATCTCTCCTGTAAAGGCACTGGATTATTTGGGAGTAGACTAGCAAATTTAATAAAGAGGTCTTTAAACTAAGGGACTTGGGGAGTGAGGGGACAAGCAAAACACAACAAGCTATCCCTTCTAGCTGGGAAACAGGGCAGGACAGGGAATGCAAGGATAAGTGCCCTTCATCTGCACACTGGACTGAGATATGGAAGGCTGACCACCCTGAAAAAGAGCCAAACCGGGGAGGAACCTCCTGCACCCATCCAGGGAAACCTGTGTGTTTGAGTAAGCCCCTGCACTGTCTCTACACCAATGCACGCAGCCTGGGGAATAAGCAGGAGGAACTGGAGATGTGAGTGTGGATGCAGGGCTACGACCTTATTGCGGTCACAGAGACATGGTGGGACAGCTGCCAAGACTGGAGCACAACCATGGAGGGTTATGCATTGTTCAGGAAAGACAGACTGACGAGGTGTGGAGGTGGAGTTACTCTCTATGTGAGGGAGCAATTAATGTGTACCAAACTGTGCCTGGGTGGGGATGAGGAGCAGGTAGAGTGCTTATGGGTAAAAATTAATGGGCAGGGCAAGGCAGGTGATATTGTTGTAGGAGTCTGCTACAGGCCACCTGATCAGGAGGAGGATGTGGATGAGGCCTTCTACAAACAGCTGGGAGCTGCCTCACGATCACAGTCCCTGGTCCTCATGGGGGACTTCAACTACCCTGATATTTGCTGGGATAGCCACACAGCAAGCACATGAAGTCCAGGAGGTTCCTACAGATTGCTGACGACAACTTCCTGTCGCAGATGATCGAGGAACCAACAAGGAGGGGTGTACTGCTGGACCTGGTACTGACGAATAGAGAGGGCCTGGTTGGGGATGTGAAGGTTGGAGGCAACCTTGGCTGCAGTGACCATGAGATGATAGAACTCAAGATCCTGTGTGGAAGAGGCAGAACACAAAGCAGGACCATGACCCTGGATTTCAGGCGAGTCAACTTTGGCCTCTTCAAAGATCTACTTGGATGGATCTCATGGGATATGATTCTAGAAGACAGAAGTGCCAATGAGAGCTGGTCAGTCTTCAAGCACCACTTCCTCCAAGCCCAGGACCAGTGTGTCCCAATGTGCAAGAAAGGAGGAAAAAGAGGTAGGAGGCCTCCATGGATGAGCAACGATCTGCTGGGACAACTCAGGCAGAAAGTAGCCATCTATGAGACGTGGAAACAGGGTCTAGCTTCATGGGAAGTATAGGGACATTGCCAGGGCATGCAGGGGTGCAACTAGGAAGGCTAGAGCCTGTTAAGGACAGTAATAAGGCATTTTTCAAGTACATCAGCAGCAGAAGGATGGCGAGGGGGAATGTGGGCCCACTGCTAAACGCTGAGGGTGCCCTGGTGTCTGAGGATGCAGAGAAGGCTGAAGTACTGAATGCCTTCTTTGCTTCAGTCTTTATGACCAAGGCTGACGCTCGGGAAGCCCAGTCCAGCAAGGATAACATGATGGCCAGGACAGCAGAGGAGTTGCCCTGGTTGGAAGAGGAAGAGGTTAAAGACTTGTTGGCCAAGCTTAAGGCTCATAAGTCAATGGGTCCTGATGAGATGCATCCTAGAGTGCTGAGGGAGATGGCTGATGTGATTGTAAGCCACTCTCCGTCATTTTTGAACAAGCATGGAGGACAGGTGAGGTGCCTGAGGACTGGAGAAAGGCCAGTGTCACGTCAGTCTTCAAAAAGGGCAGGAAGGATGACTCAGGATACTACAGGCCAGTCAGCCTCACCTCCATCCTTGGAAAAGTGATGGAACAACTCATCCTGAATGTTATCACTGAACATATGAAGGATAAGATGGTTATCAGGGGGAGTCAACATGGCTTCACCAAGGGGAAATCCTGTTTGATCAACCTGATAGCCTTCTATGAGGGCATAATCGGCTGGCTAGATGAGGGGAGAGCAGTGACTGTCATCTACCTTGACTTCAGCAAGACTTTTGACACTGTCTCCCATAACATCCTCATCACAAAGTTCAAGCAGTGTGGCATGGATGAGTGGACAGTGAGGTGGATCAAGAGCTGGCTGAATGACAGAGCCCAGAGGGTGGTGATCAATGGCATAGAATCGAGTTGGAGGCCTGGTTCTGGGGCCAGTCTCGTTCAACGTTTTCATCAGTGGCCTGGATGAGGGGACAGAGTGTACCAAACACAAAAAGTTCCACTTAAACATAAGAAAAAACTATTTTACTATGAGGGTGACAGAGCACCTGTCTGCCCAGAGGTGTTGTGGAGGTCTTCGAGACCTGCCTGGACATGTTCCTATGCGACCTGATCTAGCTGACCCTGCTTCTGCAGGGGGGTTGGACTAGATGATCTCTAAAGGTCCCTTCCAACCCCTACCATTCTATGATTCTATGATTCTATGATTCTAAGATTCAGGACTATGTGGTAAATCCTTCAATGGATGTAGTTTGCATTTTTGAGAAAATTTACCTTTATAGGTAAAGCTATATGGCTTCATTAAGAATTAAGCTGTCTCTGATTTTTGCCTCGACTTACTTTAGATGTTTTTTCTCTTTTAAATAAAGAAATGTTTCATTTCCTCCAGCAAATCTGCTTTTTATTTTGCAGTGATAGAAAGCAAAGCTCAAAGTACTGTATGCTTTTTAAAACTATTGTACTGATTGATTGCTAAAATGATAACAAAACCTGACACAAACAAAACAAAAAGGTTTGGGGAGTGCATTAGTTTCTCTGTGAGAGATTCAAAGGGCTAAGAAACAGAAAGTTTGACTCTTTGCCAAGAAAAGCTGGAAAGAGAGGAATATTTTCCTAATCAGAAAAGGATACCTCAGGCTAAGAAGGCTATCGCATCACATTGCTCTAAACACAGTCCTGGCAGATGTATTGAAAAATACCTAATGCCCCAATCCAGCAAATCACTTAAGTGTGTGGGTAGCCTCTTTGACAATGGTGAACTAAACGCCTACTTAAGGTTACGAATCAATAACATAAATGTATTTCTCAATTACAAAAATTTGAATTATTTTCCTAGAACTAGATTGGAGTAAAAGTCCAGACAACTAAAGAAAGAACTTTTCCTTATTTCTGTGGCTGAACATCACACACCCTATTTATCTTACTTTGTAGTAGCATTTAAAACCCTAATTGGTTTTTATTATAATCCATTTTTGTTCATATCAGAGGAAAACATATCAATGGCTATACTCATCTTTCTTATATTATGAAAGGAGAAAAAAGTTTTCATAGAATCATAGAAACACTTATGTTGGAAAAGACCTTTAAGATCACTGAGTCCAATTTTTAACTCAATACTGCAACATTTACCAATAAGCCCTGTCTTTAAGCTCTACATCCACACGTCTTTTGGATACTTCCAGCAATGGTGACTTCACCACTTCCCTGCGTAGTCTGTTCCAATGTTTAATAACTCTTTTAGTGAAAAAACTTTTCCTAAAATTTAATCTAAATCTCTCCTGATGCAACTTGAGGCCATTTGTCATCTTATTTCTTGTTACTTATGAGGAGAGACCAACACCCACCTCATCGCAACCTCCTTTCAGGTAGAGAGTGATCCTATCTCGTTTCAGACTCCTCCTCTCCAGACAAAACAACCCCTTTATCCTCAGCTCATAAGACCTGCCCTGCAGACCCTTCACCAGGTTCATTGGCTGTTTGGACAAGCTTCAGCACCTCAATGTAGAGGTACTGAACATAGTACTCAAGGTGCAGCCTCACCAGCACCAGGTACAGGGGCATAATTGCTTCCCTGGTCCTGCTGGTCACACTATTTCTGGTACAAGTTGGGAAGCCGTTAGTCATCTCATTGTCCACCTTGGACACATTACTGGCTCACATTTGACTGTTGTTAATCAACATCCCCAGGTCCTTTTCCACTGTACCCGAAGCCTGTAGCATTGAACAGGGTTGCAGCCTAAGTGTAGGATCTGGCACTTGGCCTTGTTGAAACTCATACAATCGGCCTCAGCCCATTGCTCCAGCCTGCCCAGGTCCGTCTGAAGAGGCTTCCTGCCTTCATACAGATCAACACTCCCAGTACATTTGGTTTCACGTGTGAACTTACTGACAATGCACTTAATACCCTCACCAAGATCATTAATAACAGAACTAACAAACAGAGCTAGCCACTGAGCCATGGGGAATATCACTTGTGATGAGCTGTTTGAACTGGAAGACGAGGAGACCAGAACCTTCATTTTTATTGCTATGAATCGCAGCAGGTAAGTCTAGACAATGCATTCATTTTTCAATTACACATGTGTTATAAAACAGGAGGTCAATCACTCTAACAGTTCTACTTAATTTCCAAGCTGTTAGTCTCACTGGAAATCAAACAGGCACATGTATCTCCATTCCCACGTAGATGTGGGACAATTTTTAGGTTATAATATTCTAATATTTACCTATCTTTATGTTTTACTTTGATATTTTACTTTTTTACACAGTGACTTCTTTACCAGAAAAGTACTAGCTGTTCATTTATATGTAGCTATTGATCAAAGTCAATTGATTTAAAAACTGCATTCCTATGGTATAATGGATTCATCTTGATTTCCCATGTTGATTTCATTGGTCTTGTTTTTTGGGATTTTTTTTTCCTTAGAATCAAATTCAGCATTTTTAATGTTGGCCATATTTTGTAAGCCAATCAAATAATTAAATTTAACCTGAGGTTTATTTGGGCACAGTGAAGAAGCCCAGCCTGTTCTGAAAGATAATGACTTAATTTTAGGCTCTTGTTCCCCAAGTTGGAAACTGGAGTCCTGAGAGAATGTGGGGCACCACTGTGAATTTAGTTAATAGCATTTTCTTGCTGGGAGACATATTAGCTAATGGGTTAATCTACCCTTATATACAAAAGCAAGAAGGAGAAAATTGAGATTGGGATGTAAAACAGGACACACACCTCTCTTTGATCCTAGAATTATGTTCTAAACAAATGTTCTTCAACAAATACTTCAGTGAAATAGTTGGAAAATATTCGCAATATTGGCAGAATTTTTTTCCTTAACTTCATTTTTGGAAACAACTGAGCCATTTTCAGCAACACCCTTTAAGAATTGCAAAGAACTAAAATGAAAACAGAAGCAAAGGACAAACATGGAAATTTTTAATCCAAACAATAAGTTTTTAAAAGTTATAAATATCTACAAAACCAGACGTTCAGTATTTCCATTGAGTTAGGCAACCTTAGGCTAGACATTATTGCTTGCTATGCATATAACACTGTCTCCCACCGCTGCCCTCTCCAAAATGCAAAGACTGCAGTTACTGGATTACTTAGTCAATGGTTTCATACTCAAACTCCTTCAGAGTCTTTATGCAGCTAATATAGAAATATACCTCAGTGTCTGAGTATTGTTTTAATCTAATAAACACATGAAATAAAACAATCGGGCCCTAGAAAGTTCAGGCAGCTAAGAAAGTTCATTTTTGAGCTAGTGAGCAAATAAATCTTTCAAGGTTTCACTTGACTTAAGCAATCCAGTGGTTTCTGATGCTATTCTTTCCAACATATTCAGTGCTTGTTTTCAATGTATTATTCTTACATAAAAATCTGCCAGCTACTGTCCTATGATTTGAAAATGAGCTCCAAACATAATGACTGTTTTATACGTTTCCTAAACTAAAAACTAGAAGGAAATTCTTGATTCTATAATAATGATAATAAATGTAACCTCCAAAAACAAGTGTCTTTCCACTTTATATATGAGAGTCCTTAGGTTTCTGCATCCTCTGAATTTTTCTTCACTGAAGAATCATTGTCAATGTTTGAGTGTGCCACGTTTATATATCAGGTAAGATCATAGGATAAAATCTTTCCTAATTTTCAGATGTCTAATCTCACCAAAGTCAATAGGATTACAACAACTTGAAACAAAGCAGTATTTATTCACTTTCCTCTATTCTCTGACAGCCTGTTACAACAGCAATAACTCTTTTGATGACTTCTACATGTCTTGCCTATTGTATCATGTAAAACTGCTTATTATCTTTCTCAGCATGTGTCTTGCAGATTAGTACAAAAATAGAGGAAAAGGTTAAATATGAAGTGCTGTATAAATATCCACGACCAGTCAAGCATGCTTGAATTCAACAGACACTGTTTCTCCTTTGCTGTGCTAGATATAGATTTTGGCAGTCTTAAAAACAAGGAGTTTTGCATTTTTAAGAGAAATGTAACAAGAACAATTTCATCCATGCCCTTTAAAATGTTACGTTTTCAAATGTATAGTGTGGTCTTCCCCAGCTCATAAGCCAAGATAAATCAAGATGGATTTTTAAAAAATCATTTTTCTTTATGTAGATTGTAAATCTCATTCTAGGTCTTAAGCCAGTCTTTGCTGAGTAAGTCTCCCATCATCAAGTAGTTTTCCTTCCTATATATTTGTATGATATGTATAAATGTGTTACCCTGTTATATGCGAGGTTAATCAGAAAGACAAAAAATAACTCTTTTCATCCCCTTAACTAACAAATATTAAGTCTTTCATCATTTGCTGTGCAAAAAGAGTCTGTTTCTTATTTGTTTTGTTTTTTTTAGTGAGTTGGGAATCTCCCTCAGATTCACTTACACATTGCATGAATCACCAGGGCTATTATTATTCTAACAATACTTCTTTTCTAAAAGTTGAATTGAAAAGCTGAAAACTCTGAAATGTCATCCAGCAGTTTAAGAATGGAATAGAAGGCTGTAAGAAGAAACCCTAACAGGATACATTTTCTTTTAAAGTCTTGGCACTACATAGCTCAAACATATTCAGAATGAAATCTGAAATGCCAAAAAAGATCTAAATGAAGAAAATTCAAAATGCCGTCCTCAAGAGCTTTTATTGCAGATTATTTTGATGCTGTGGGGTCATGCATCCAGAGTCTCCTCATATCTCCTCTCCGTTTAACACTTTACATTCTTTTCTCTCAGCACAGAAAGAAACTATATGAATCAAAACACTATGATTAATGGAACAGCATGTCATATAGCATAAGTTCATGAGGCCAAGCAGACCTTTGTTGTAAGTATATGTCTTACAGTTCTTCCCAGGGTATACAAAATGTTCATTGACGAGGGGAAAGGGAATTTTCTTGAGACACTTGCTTTTTTCATTATTAAGTTTATGACTATTATTAAGTGTAATTGTGTGTTTAGTGTGCTGAGTGACTAAGACATAGATCAATGTTTCTTTTATTGTATGGGTTTACAAGAAATGCTGGGGTCTGGACTGTTTGAGGGTAAGTCTTCAAGTCATCCAGAATACAGGGAAAAAGTCTGCGTAAATTGTTCTGGCCTTAGGAGTCTACTATAAATTTATTTCAAAGAGCTCCTGCTTTATAGTGTGCAGAATGTGTAATTAAGTTGTAGTTTGTGAAAAAAAAAATGAAATTCATAGTAAAAAAGAATTTTCCTGAGTATTTTCTCTCTTAACAATTCTGCTTTGTATAAAGGTAACATTTCTTTGCTAGAAAGGTCATAGACTGTACAGCATTCATGCTATCGAGAGGAATGGAATACACTGTTCTTTGCACCAGAATGACGTTCCCAGTAAGAAAGACACTCTACAAGGTATATCTTAAAATGACATTTATAGCTCTATGAAGAAAGAAAGGATGCTATAGATAGCCTTGCTTCCTTTCGGGTGCTGAAGTCATGGAGTAATAAATGGGCATCTAATCAGGATGCAGCACACTGTCCAGAGCTCATCTATGGTAAGGTTGCCCCAATTTGATCTTTTGAGCTATATAAAAAAAAAACATAAAACAACCCTCTATTAATAATTTCTACTGTCAAGCAAAGAAAATATGCAGGTATGAACTTGTTGCTGCACTGTTAGACAAAAGAAGGCCATGCAGACAGTGTGATTGCTAGCACTGAGTGGGAGATGCCTGCAGAATCCTCTGTTATATTCACTGACTAAGTTTATCCTACAGCTGAAGGATGTGAGCAGCACAAGATGGATCTGAAGGCCATTCTCTACATGCAGGACGGTGCTGCATAGGTCTGCCCTTGCTCAGGTTAGCTGTGATGAGAGTCACTGACTCCACCTACAGTGGTCTTCAGGTTAACATCACTGATTATAAACTATAATTGTATAATTGCATATTATGTATATAATTAATACATTTTAAAATGTACAACATTTTAATTTCTATAAAATTAGAAAACAATAATTCTAAACATACACCTACATAAGCTTCAGGAAACCATTCACAAGACAATACAGCAGAATGTGTATTGAACAGTCTAGGTATAATACAAAACTCTTTTTATATTGTAACAGATTTTCTTTTCCTGGTTACTCACAAAGACAGATGAAATGTCAGGGCAAGTTTATCAGTTCACTGCTGTTGGAAGAAGTGCTCTTTCTTTCCCTCACTTCATTCCAGATCACTGCATATTTTCTTTCTCTCTTGTGGGCCTTTCACTAGTTACCTGCATGAGCCATTTCAGCTCACTAACCAGACAGAAAATTGAATGCTACATTCCCCCTACATCCCAATTAGATTTTATCAAATTAATGAGTTTAACTGACTGAGAGAGAGCCTACATTAACAGAAGAGCTGATCTAGGCGAAATTTACTGCTGGAACAGGGAAAACAGAGTGTAGTGGGGTGTTTTGGCTTTTTTTGCAGCAGAAACCCCACCTTACCTGACTGCATTGTAAGAAATCTTGTTGCACATCCCTCCCTTCCATATCATATTACAGATGTCAGACCTAAAGATAATTAGAAATACATTATAATTAGATCATTGTTGCAGGTTATGGTGCTTTTTTTTCTAAGAATGTATTATGATATGATGCCTGTTATATTATTTTGATAACTATGCATTTATTTATGTACATATACTTTGCATGGATTCTATAGCAACAACATAGTAATACTGTCACTATAAAATTTTTATTCAGATTTTAAGCAAGATGTTAGCAGGGATTTTAAAAACAAAGGAACAGGCTAGTTTTTGTCCTACACAGTGTGAAGGATTTTTGACAAAGTGTTAGCCTTTCAGAAGAATATAATTAAATGTTAATATTCATTTTTATAAGAAAGATCATTTGTATCACATAGTCAAGTCTTAATCACCATTTTTTAAATTCAGTTTTCTATGTGTTTATTTTTATATTTTTTATAAATATAAAATTTATAATTTTATATTTATTTATTATTTAGTTTTCAATTGCCTTAACAGTTCCCAGACCTACTTTACAAACAACAACAAAAATCAGTTAAGAAACTGTTAAAAATTTATTTTTATGGACAATTTGAAGTTCAAATACTTTCCTATTTCAATGGGATGTTTTGCTTGCTAGCTCTACAGGAGCTGCATGTATTTGTCATTCTTGATTCCCAGTCCTCTTTCCCCAGCTTAGTATATAAAAGTTTATGAAAATATTGATCTTTTGGTCTGTTATTTTAATATTCCAGAGAAGCTCATAAAAACACAGAAGAGTTCTGAGCAGATGAGTATAGAGGCTTAGTCCACTGACCATTTGTGGTGCAAACAAGGGAGAAAGTCTACCTCTGAGTCAGAGCTTTAATTACATTTTAACTAACTGAGTAAAGGTAACTTTGAAGCCAATGCATGTGTTGTTAATTCGAGGGCTATGGAATGTGTGTATGATGGCAGGTGTGCTTTGAGTGATACAGAGCACCACAGGAGGTAATTAAGTGTGCCAACACTACTCATTCTTTTAATTTCATAATCTGACTATCCATCTCATGTTATTCCACCCCCACACCTGTCAAGGCTCACAGTGCTGGCTTCCATCTCCAGTCGCTGGCAGTTGGGAGACATTACATATTTTTGCTTATTTCCCACTCAGTGATCTGGCACATCAGACATGGCCAGTCCATGAATTCTTTGATATTATGGCCAGCTGTGCTTGATGAATAGGGTCATGGAGTAGGGAAGAAGCCATAATGCGGTACTGCTGCCAACACACATTTCCCTTTATTGAGGCCCTGCATTCAAAGATGTGCTTAGTAGGTGGTACACAGCTGCAGTACAATGCCATATCATCCATAGTCCAGTGTCATAGCACCTTCCCTGTCACATTACCGCAAGTGTCAGATGCATTACTCTCACCATATGAGGAGTAACAGTGGGCCTGGCCTATAGGAAGTAAACGATCATGATGGATCTACCACCCAAGCAAAGAAAGGTTTGCTTATTCAAAAGAAAGAGTAGAGGATCAGAACTTAACACGTGCAAAAGAGTGTTGAAAAATAAGAATGTCCTCAGTTATCACCACGCTATCTTTGTTGATTGCACTCTCACTATTTCATCTCCTATGAAACTCAGCATCGAAAGAAAGAGGAGAGGATGCTCATAGAATGGGTGAATGTTTTGACTCCTCAGCCAGGTTCAGACAATTTATGGCAGATGAAATTCTGACCCAGATATTCACGGAAGTTACTAACTTTAATGTTAACTAATTGGTGTTACTGGACTGAACCTATAAGAAGAGGTTTGCAGGGAAAAACAATTAGTTTTATGAGGCCAACAGGAATAGCTGGAAAAATTATACAAGTCTTTAGGGCACATAAACCTATCTTCAAGTTTATACACCAAGAAACATCAACAGTTCTAACCATCTACTATTTCTACCACAAGATGGTACTCCTCCATGATCTACAGCTTGTGTTTCCCCACTGTGTGCAATGGCTTCTGTCTTGCTGTTTATCTTTTTCAGGAAACATGGTTGCGGGAGGATTAATGGAGTGTTAACTGTTCTCCTCAAGGATTTACACTGCATTTCATCATTCAAAATATACTATGGTCAAGTTGCAAACAATAAAAGAAAGGGATATTTTGATGTTAGCTAGCTACATTGAAAGATGGTGAAAGCTTATTTAAAAACATAGGGATAAATATGGATAAAAACCCAGCTTAGGAAAATAAATACCGAAAGCCATTGCAATTCTTTCTGTCCTGTGCACCTCTGTGAATGGTCTGGTGTGAAGTGCCTTTGTAAACTAAACTCTTTGAATGACAAAGACGTTCTGCAACACACAGCTGGTTCTAGAAATCTCTCCACAAGATTTCCACCATAAAGATGTGGTCAGAGTAAACATATTTGTCAGGTGTCCATATCTATTACGTACTAAACAAAAATCTCACACAGATTATCATCAAGATTACATAGATAAAATTGCAAGCATAGGCTAAAATTAAGAAACAAATCTTTTCTTTACCAGTGTACAGAATGAATATCTACTGTAGTCGTAGGAAAATCGAGACAATATAGGAATGTAGACACTGTAGGAATCCCAAGATTTCTGTCTCTTGGGCAATTATCTTGACTACTTAGGACAGTTATCAGACTCAGCTGTTTTTAACTGCCTCCAATGATGGCAATTTCAAAATATACTCAAGAAAAAGAATATGTTGTTTAACTGTTCTTACGAAGTTTTCTTGGTACCTGTTCTAAAGCTTGTTTGGAGTAAGGTAATACTATAATGTCTCATACTGACCTTAACGAACCTGAAAAACAACTGACCACTGTCTCTACAAAGACTTCCTACACATTTGCTTAACTGTTGTGTTTAATACTTGGACTTTTTTTCTTTAAATTCTACTTATTTCAAATTTTCCTTATAGTTTCTCTAATAGAGTAATTATCTCTATTATGTTGCTTCACACAGCCCTCCTAAATTTCAATGTGACAATATTTTGTTTGAAATAGTATCTTGTTGTTAACTTGTACAATTCCTACTTCTACTCCACTAATTGTTTGCTGTATTCAGTTTCTTCCTTTGGAATAGAATTCTTGCATTTGTATTTACAGAAAAAAAAAAAACAAACCAAACAATAAACCCTCTTAATTATTTCACAAACCTAGAAAGATCACTCTGGATTGCAATTCAGTCCTATGTGCTTTTGGCTCTTTCAGTGATATATAATTAATGTATTTTCACAGGTTCTACTCTACAGATGATATCCATTAATAAAAATGTGGAAAGGTACCAGATCTAAGCTGGGTTCAGTTTATGTGTTCTCCCAAAATTAACTACTCATGACTTTCCTTTTAAATGTTTTGGAAACATCTGTTTTCCCTCTTTATGATAGATAAATTCCATTTCCTTAGCTTGGACATGAGAACATCCTATGTGACTGTAAATAATTTGCCCAAAGTAATATATACCATACTGATCCTCTCTTCTCATTCATTGGACTAATTATTTTTGTAAGAAGGTAACTAGTTTGCTGTTACATGATTTGTTGAGGAAACTTAGAGAACAGCTGCTTCTTATAACTGTGCTATTTTAAAGATGCTCTTAGATTGATTGTTTAGTAATAAATTAAACAAAATGCTTCTCTTGATACAAGGATTTGGCTGTTTTGTTTTTCCTCAACTACAGATTCAGCATTTTTTCAGTCTTCTTGTACCTCAATTTGACTTCATGAGCTTTTGAAGACAACTACTAAAATGTGTAACTGAACTGGATAGTGTTCTAGGAATTTTTTTGGACCTTGATGACATGAATATCCTGTTTAATTCCCTGGTTTTTTTCTTTTCTGGCCTATATTCCTACCTCGATTTTTGTTACTAGTTATTAGTTGTTACTAGTTATTGATAAATCACAGAGAGTCTGTTTTTGTGAGGGCCAAAGCTAAAAATGTATATACAACTCCAGACATTTGCAATTTACACAGTTGTAATGACTCATCTTGTTGCTCTGCTTCTCCAAATAAGACGTTAAACAAACCTTTTTGTCCACTTTCAAAGCAAAAAGGAATGGCAAGTTTCCTTTTCAATAGAAACTATCCAGAATGGGATTTGATTGATCAAGTTACAATTTTGAAACCTTGTCAAACCAAGAGCAACACCTCTCAGAACTCAGAAAAAGAACAAATTTTATTGTCCTTAAATGCATGACTCTGGCTTGGTCTGAAAGATGAAGACTTCTGGAAACAAAAAATAAAAATAAAGAGTTGTGTCCTTAAAGTAATGCAAATTTTTCATTGATTTATTGTAGATAATTAAAAGGAATAAAAGAAGAAGTTATGATTTAAATTCAGTGTCCTACAGTTGTCTTCATTTAATGGATGATTCAACACATGGAGTGACATGTAGATTCAGGCCTAAGAATAGAAGTCCTGCAGCAGTTGGTTTCCCCATGAACTTCTTTGCTTCTACAAAAAAACCCCTCAAGATAGACATCCTATACACCCTTGTATCTCAGCAGAGAAAGAATATCACCGAAAAATCACATGGCCAAAGATTGCTTGAACATGGAAAGTGTTCATGTGGTATTTGTTAAGTCATAGCTATGTTTATTTCAGAAGAAAAACATATTTTATAGACCTCTCACTGGAAGTATATTTTCATAAAAGGGGTAAACGCAAACATCAGGGAAATTATAATATATTAAAAAATGTAAAGCTAAATTTTGAGGGCATTTTGCAAGTCTTGACTTGAATTAAGAACAGGCCTTGAGCCAAATATTTATCTTCTTGTGCCTCCAAAACTTCCATTGGCAGCAACAGAAATTCTGGATTGATTAATAAAACATTATCAGATGCTTTGTTTGATCCCAACAGATAAAGTGTTTGATTTTGGATTCTGTTTTCTTTCCTTAACATAAAAAAACCCTAACTGCTTAGTGGAAATATACAGACGTAATTTAGCATTCAAGACTATATCTCAAAAATCATGTGTTAACTGAAGATGGGACAGAACAATGAACAAAAGTGCTTGACTGCTACTCCAGTGCTAAAATGCTGATTTCAGACTCTGATATATTCTTACAAATTTTATTGCCTTTTTCTAAAAACTACTATAATATAAAAATGAAATTAACTAAAGACATATCCAATCAGTGACGTGTTCATGCAAAATACATTAGAAAAGACTACATGAGAAATCTAGTTTAAAACCTTGAATATTTGTTACTTTCTTCATTTACTACTCTCACAAGCAACTACATCCCTTGCAGGTATTTAGGCACATGCTTCACCTTAAGCACTGATTTGCTGATTTATGGCCGAAGAGTTTAAATCATAAGAGAAACTAAGACATAATTAAGTGCTACTTAATTAGGCTAGTAACATAAATGCAGCTTTGATAAATGTTTGTGTACCAACTCCAACTTTTTAGCCTGCACTGACTTTTTAAAAAATAAGTTTTATAAAATAGTCTATCACACAAATTATGTCTCTTGTATCTTCATCAATGTCTTTGTCCTTGTAGTTTAGTTCAAAATCCTTGTTCTAATAAAATACTTTTTACTTCAAGTATCTCAGCTCTGTTTATAGTGATGATAAATACACATTTTGCAACAGCTTACAATTTTCCTAAACTGGATAAATTTGTGAATAAAACAGTTTACATTACTGCCTGCCATGTTTTGATCAACAGAGAAAATGTAAAACTTTTATTCTCATGGTATTCTAAAACATAGGCATACGTTTTATGAATAATTAGGATTCAGGAATATCTCAGAGAATGCTTTTGTTTTAAAGGTGAGACAACATTTGCAAAAATCTGACTGGAGTAGTTCGTTGAAACATGGGCATATTCAGCATCTTGTAGCAATTATTTCTACAACATAATTGATAAATCATTTAAAAACTATGTACATTATCCAAAAAGTTATACTTGATTGCAGGAAAGTATTAAAATTGTAAATGTATCCTGAAATATACAGAACACAAGCACAAGTTTTTATTAGAAAATCATGTTTAGAAAGCTAGAGTACGTATAACGCTACATGACATATTTTTTTACTTCATACTCTCACTGTTTGGTGTTCTTTATTTTCTCAAAACAAAATGAAAACTACACTGAATATATATTTTTTGAAAATATTTTTTATTATAAAATGTACAGTATATTGACCTTAATATTATAAAACACTGTATTGTATCAGAGTCTTGTAAAGACCAATAATTTATAAAATGAGACCAAGTTCATCGTTGCTCTTTCTAGTCTCATAGTCTGATTTAAAAATATATATAAAATATATAATGAATGATCTGACTGTAAAATTCTTAGTAGCTGGAAAAGGTTTGTTCATATGTTAAGTAATGTTGCATGTATTTTTATTAAAATAGATTTCTCTTATTTGCTAAGTTAATTTTTTGATTTCGAAGAGCTGATAGAAGAATGAACAGAAAGGTTAGTAATCATATTCTAGAAGGATAGATTATGTAATAGCGCTGCAGGGTATAGAGAAAATTAATTTTCACTAAAGCACTTCTGTCACTGCAGCTCATTTATTGACAGTTAATACTTCTTTGGTACTTTTAAGGTGCTTGTTAGAAAAAGAAATAGCTTTGGACTACTGACAAGAATAGAGTACTTTAGGTCTCAGATGCTATTGAATAGCATGAAAACCACCACTACACTGTCTCAACAATTTAAAGACCTTTTCCAACATCTTAGTCTCCTCAGTTTCAAATTGTCTACTCCCTCCTTTTATTGCAGCAACTTACTATCATATTGAGTACAAAAGCAATGCACTTTGCAGGAAAATAGGATAAATTCCTATTTTATCTGTCTTCAGCTTTCCTGGCTTTGTTGCAAGCAGTACTTTCCTCATTGCACTTGCTTGGCAGTGACTTGAACACTAGTATCCAACTGAAGGCATCTGTTTAAGTGTTAGAATATGTGTATGTAGGTTGTTTTCGAATCACTGCCTAGTATATTTTTAGCAGTGCATTTATAGAAGCCTGCATCTCTTTGAGTAGACTGCTGGATGACTAATGACCCCTGAGGGTGGAGGAATTTGTTTCCATACAGACGGGACTGAGCTCCTGTTGTCAGATGTGATTTGTCTGGAAGCTCCCATGTTATTTCTGCTTTAGGAATCCCAATGGCCATGCAGTTTAGCTTGATTGAGTTTCCAGGCCTGGCATAAATGACAGGTGCCGGCTCACTGGTGATCCGAGGGGGATAGGCTATCACAATAACAGGCACATTCATAACAGAAGTGCCATACTCTGTGGACACCTTGCACAGGTAAGTGCCCCTATCAAACACAGAAGCCTCGCGCACCGTCAGTGAGCCATTCTCCATCAGGGAAAAACGACCCACAGCTTGGGGAGCATCCAGAATCATCCCATTGGGCAGGGTCCATGAGATCTGTGCCCGCTGGTTTGGCTGGGTGATACAATGGAGCTGCAGAGTTTCTCCATTGATGATGCTCACTAGGTTGTTGTACTGGTTGCTGATTTCTGGCCTGAGTCCCACTTTCAAGAAGACTACTCGTTCCACATAACCTCCTGGGTTTCTGGCTGTACAACGGTAAGTCCCAGCATCCCCAGCAGAGAGGCTGCTGATGTGTAAGATCCCATCCCTCTTATGGTAAAATCTGTGCAGGTGGCTGCCACTCAGAACCTCAGTGCCGTTGGGAAGGATCCAGCTTGTGCTGGGTTTTGGGTTTCCCTGGACTGAACAGTTCAGATTGATGCTGTGCCCAGCAATGGCAGTGATCCTTTCATTTACAGGGTCTCTGAAAGAGGGCTTCTCCAAATGGTCCATGATAAGGAGCTGCACAATCAGTCTTGCTTCCCCTCCTTCATTCCTCCCAATGCATATGAGCTGCACTGCGTCTGTTTGCCTCACCCCTCTGATGTCTAACGTGCCATTGCGATGCACAGTGATCCTGTTCCCATAGTAGGGAGCTGGCAGGATTACTCCTTCTGGAAAAGCCCATAAGATTCGTGGAGCAGGGATTCCTTCAGCTTTGCAGTCAATAAGTTTTCGGCTGTCCCTGATGGCCGTCTCCCTCACTGATGTTATTGCACTGAGATGACCATTGATTCTGGGAGGTTGAACATTAACGTGGATCCAGACCATTTTCCGATCTTCTCCAGCACTGTTCCGCACTACACAAGTATAATTACCACTGTCAGACCTTTGGGCCTTTTGGATGAGAAGTGTGCCGTCCCTGTATATCTGGTATTTGTCAGATAGAGCGGGGATTGGCCTGTTGGTTGGGGAGAGCCAGGTTACTTTGGGAGTGGGTTCTCCTTTGGCTTCACATGCTGCTGTGACAACATCACCATAGGGTACATTAATAATGACGTATGTTTTGTTCTTGATAGTTGCAGGCTCGGCCACCACTTTGACCCGCACTTTCATCTCGTCCTTCCCAATCTGGTTCTCAGCATAGCAGGTGTAGTCCCCTTCCTCTCTCAGTCCAACGTCATTGAAATACAGGGTCCCATTATTGAAGACAACGTATCTCTTTGTCCGGCTGCCGCTGTCATCTGACTGCATGAAGGTATTGATCATGCTGCCGTCTGGGAGACCCCAGGAGATCTCAGGATTTGGTAGACCTGTGGCCACACAGTCAACTTTCAGGTCTCCTCCATATTTGACCTTGTGGTTATTTTCATTCTTATGTTCTATCTTTGCTGGTTTCATCATCACATTGACTTTGAGGACCACATAGTCATCCCCGATCTTATTGCGGGCCACACACAAATAGTCTCCTGCGTCTTTATCTGTAACTGAATGGACTACCAAAGTTCCATTGCTGAATACTTTGATTCTAGTCTCCATGCTACTGTAAGGCAGGAAAAAAAACAGAACATGAGCTACAAAATTACAATTTAAGTATCAATTACTGAGTGAAACTATAGGGGAAAAAACCCAACAACTCAATCATACTGAAAAAAAAAAAGAGAGGAGCACTGCTACTCTTAGATAATCAGATGGTCTGAGACGTCCAAAGTATTCACTACCAAAGAATTTCTTTAATGGTGTTTTTGACCATTAAACAACCATTATATACCAAATGATGGTATTTTTTACTCTTCTTACTGCATGTACAGTACCTGTAACATTCAAATACAAGACGCCTGAATGATGAACTCCACATAAACCTATATGGGCCATAATTATGGAGCCTGGCACTTGGGTCTTCAGCTAAAAACAAATCAATATAAGCAGCTTCCTCTGGTATCTGGTAAAACATTTTAAACCTTTAGAACAACTGTAAAAAAAATATTGCTCAATTTTGAAACATAGGAAAAAATAATCCATTTTTTATGTACTAAAACGCTGTTATTCGTTTCCACTTCACTATGGAATTCGTGTAGTGTGGACAAAAGTAGTCTATTTTCTCTCTAAAGAAGATCTCCAGTATTTGAAAACAGCTCACATAAAGATCAAAAGGGAAATCGAAAAAAAACACTCAATATTTTGTTGCTATCACTATGTAGGATAAAACATATTCTGGATTTTTTGCTATATACAAGCTACCTATTATTTTTTGTCGGTATGAAAAAAAAATATTACTACATTCAGCTATTAAGAATGTTGACGTTTATGCATTTTAATTTCAGTACATTTCTCATCTGTCTATAGTGCTCAAAGAGTAATTTTTAGAGCAGAAATTTTGTTTTCAGCAAATTTTTAGGACAGTTATTGTAGGTTTGGAGAAGTGATATTTTACTTGGTATTGTGAACACTGGAGAAGGCATTGTTTCAGGCATTTATATGTAACTGGGTTTGCACAGACCTTATTGCAAGGTAACGTTTATTTATACAATGTTAAAATGATCCTGCTTACTTACATACGTATGATTTCTTTGGTCCATATTTACTGTATAATGATTTGTACAACAAACAAAATTCAATAATCCCATTTCTAATCATAATGTTCCAGTTGTGACTGAAGACCACAATGATCCCAGTTCTAATGTGACTAAGCACATTGGAACACGTGGTACTCGAGTTGTGTATCTAAACTTTTGCCATTGGACTTTTTACTACATTTACAAGTGTCTGTAAAAGACAAACAGTGGCAGCTTATGCCAAATACTTGATGTTGACATTTCAAGAGTACTACTGTTTCCAAAAACTTATGCTAAGTTATGACTTATCTTTTGACAGAATTCCAAATTCTTCCTTAAAGATTAGGGGCTTCATTCAAAACTCACAGAAGTCAAGAATGAATCTTGTACAGATGTTAAAGTTTTTTTCTCTCAGTTCATCTAAACTGTAATTTATCTGTGACACCTCAAATAGTAATTTACCTGTGCAGGGAATCGATCATTCTCTTCGAAGGCAACCTCCATAATATCCGAGGCCAGGGGTCACCAGAAGCACTACAGTCCAAATGCAGGATGCCTCCATACGTTACATCTGTTCTCTGAGGAGAGCTCCCAGTGATCTTAGCATTAGATGCATGCTTCTTCACATGGAGTTGTATTGCTCTCCTGGCAGTTCCCACCATATTAGCAGCGATGCACTCATAGGCTCCACTGTCCTTGGGGGAGACATTGCGAATATAAAGAGTTCCATTGGGAAAAACAAATAAATTTCCATTGACAAACTGAGAAGGTCGGATTTGCGTGCCATCAAAGACCACCCAGCGGATGCTGGGGGAAGGTGCTGCTTTGGCAGAGCAGTGGATGTTAATACTGCTACCGAGGGGCAAGGAAATGTTCTCTTGCTTATCCTGCTGGATGATGGGAGGTAAGGCAGCAATGTGCAGCCTCACTGCAATGCTGTCAGCTCCCGCGGCATTACTTGCTACACATTTATAAACTCCTCGGTCCGAAAAAGTTGCTTGCTTGATAGATAAGGTTCGGTTTTCATGAAGCATTATCCTGCTTTCTGCTGTGGTGACTGTCTGCAAAATCTTCCTGTCTGGAAAAATCCAGGAAATATGTGGGTTTGGGGTCCCACTGGCCTGACATTCCATTGCTACAGTATCTCCAAAATAGACTGTGACATCTCGATAACGGGAAAGCAAAATTTTGGGCTGGTGGGCTACAACTGTGAGCGCAATGATCATTTTATCTATGCCATGCAGGTTCCGAGCTGTGCACAAATACTGTCCACGATCCTGAAGTTGAACATTTCGGATAAGGAGGGTGCCATTTTTCCAGACTTCAAACCTTTGTAACCTGGTGTTGGCTGTCATTAGTGCTCCTGGGAAGATGAGAGGAAAGAAAGAAATGGAAAGTCAAAGGCTTTAAGACATACATTGTTCCACTGAGAAGGTCTTATGTAAGATTGTAAATCTACTTAATACCAACTGCAACTTCAGGTGGATCACATGACATCTTCTGACACTCTACATAGCTCAGATTAATCTTTGTTTCTATTACACAACTAACTGTACTAACTTGCAAGCAGGTACAGTGTGGGAACTCTTAAAGGCACTATGTTTTAGTATTACTTTTAAATCTTTATGTAATTTCTCTTTTTCTTTTGCTTATAGAGATGGTACATACACCAATATTTAAGGTAGCAGTGTTAACAAACCCATACTCAGAAGTGGTGTCATCTTAAAATCTAACTGTTGTGAATAATCAGAGTTGGCTCTTAAAAAAGAAACTCATTAAATGTTATATATTTTCTCTTACAAGAAATACTGCACCTTGTAATGATAGTCACATTTAATGTATAATTATTAAAAGAGACAGAAATTATTTGTCAGTGTTTTGAACTATTCTTTCATTTACAGAGGAATTTATATGCAACAACCCAAGTGTTTTTACCCTAAAAAAAAAGTGGAAGGACATATTTTTCTCTATCTTACCTGTAGAGACTTTTGTCCAAGTAATAAAAGGCTTGGGTTCCCCTACTGCTTCACAAGGGATAAAAGCGTCTGTTTCAGCAAGGATGGATGTGCTCTGAGATCCTTTTGTGGTAATTTTAGGTCTTTCTCCGTGTGTCCTGAAATTAGTGGAAGATTGAACTACAGATGAATTGTGTAGCGTAATGCCTCCCAAATAAGGCACAGATGGAACTTTTCGATGACGATCAAGGACATTTTTAAAAGGATGAATTGTAGTGGGTATGTGTGGGTTTGTGCGCTGAGAGAGAAAGGCTGGAGGAGTAATCTTCAAAATTGCTGCTGGTGATGATGTGGTTGTGGAGTGTGACGTTGGAGGCACTGGAACAGCTGTAGCTTTCTGCACTGTAATCCTAGTAGGGAAGACCTGGACAATCCTCTTTTCACTTGTATCTTTTGGGACTAGTTGACTAGGGACTACTGTTTTAGGATGCATATTAAAGTGAGGGAACATCAGTGTTCCATTGAAAAGGAGCGGCATTCTGGAGTTGGAATAATAGGGGATCCCTTGACTTGGTAGTCTTCCTGCTGTCCCTCTGTTATCTGGAACATAGTTATTTCCAAAAAATCTTGAATTAATATTGTATCTGTTCTGACCCTGGTTACTGAACTTGCCTGCAGTGAAAGGATTTGTTTTGTAAAATGGAGAAGCTTGTGTTGGGGTAGTTGTTTCTCCCTGAGAGGCAAAAGATTTTTTATCCTGGGTGGTATGTGCTGCATATGCTGTTATCTCTGGTTTGTTTGTGTAGTGAAGAGGTTGGTGTGTTATGAAATAGCGAACTGAACCCTGTGTTACAATATATGGAGGCTTCACTGTGCCTCTTACTGGGACATGCTTTGGAGGCACAACAGGTTGTCTTTGGTTTAAGCTTGGTATCATAACAGCTTGGGGATGAGGACGGTGTGGATTTAGCAGTAAACTGTTGTTTGACTTGCTACTATACAATTCTTTGAATTGCTCCTCTTTCAACTGTATGCTAATCCTATTTTGGCTAGAGGAAGGAGTAAGGTATACATCCCGTCTTGAGCTCACCACCACTTTTTCACCACCTACTTCAACTTGTTTCGCTTCTGGGAATATTTCTTGATTGAAGGCATTATTTTCCTTGGTAGTATAATGAAGAGAAGGATGTGAAGTGCTTGAAATAGAAAGAGTGGCAAGTTTTACAAATGGAATAAAGGCAGTGGATGTAGTTGGAGGCTTTTCAGTTGTCTTCAATGTGGGATCATGATGAAATATGTGTGACATAGCTTCATTTTTATCCATGGAAGATGATTGTGTCCCAGTCTGAGAAATAGCAGATTTCTTTGTTTCTCTAAGTGGAAAAGTCTGAGTTTCTGTCACACTGAAGGAAGAGGACAATGTAATGATCTCATGTTGCTGAGGTGGCTCAGTTAATGCTGGTGTTTCTAAAGATACTGTGGGCTTCCATGGCTCCTTCGAAACTGAGAGATCCTTAAAAACATCCACCGTGTCAATAGGAATAGTTAAGTCAGTCATAGTGGGATGTAACAGTTGGAATGTTCCAGTGGTTGTTTCATTAACCACAACTACTGGGTCAAATAGGACAGGCTCTTCTTCAGATTCTGGTTTTGCAGATAGTATCAAGCTGTTCATATGCTCAGTTGAAGCTGTTGTGCTTGATTGTTCTGCCTGACTATCCATAGTTTTAGAATCTGCTTTAATGCTCTTCTCAGATACACTGTCTAATGACTGGTAAGTTGGCGCTTCACTCTGCTCTGGTTTCAGAGGTGTTCTTGACTCTTTTGTGGGAACTATGTCGTGTACAACATATGATGATAAAACAGTCATTGGAAGTACCAATGTTTCAGGGTTAGCAGAGAGTGTCACATGCTTTGTTTCAGATGGAGAAGAACTAGGCCTAAAGGAAGAAGTTGTGACCATCTCTCTGACTTTGGTAATTTTCTCTAAGAAAATTGGATCAGTAATTACGGAAGGAGTGAATCTCATATGCTCCTCTTCTTTAGCCTGTATTTTGATATTGTGTTTAAGATCAGGACTTTCAAGACTTGCAGAAAAAGTTTTGGTCACAGCTTCAACTTCAGGTGTCCTTGGAACAACAGGTATTGCCTCTGTGGTTAAAATAACAGGAGGAGAAGGCTTTGGTCTCTGTCGGATCCTGTTTGGTCTCAATCTCCTTCTGCCATGAGGCCTTTTTCTAGCATGCAGAGTTCTAAGTGAGGGCGTGGTCTTTCTGTAGGGAGTTGTTGTGGCTACAGTGGACGAAGCAATTCTTATCCCCTCTGCTGTTTTATGAAGAGCATTAGTACTATGTAAAGTGATTGTGGGATCTGGTTTTGGAGTAGCTAAGTTTCCACGTTCGCCTCCCTGAAAACTCTCTGCATAACTACTGATCATGCTGTCTTGAGTCACTGTATTCCTATGGGTCTCAGGTTCTTCCTTGCTCAGAATCCTGATGGGTGTTGCAGTTGGAAAACTCATACTTAAGTCTGCCACTTTTGTCTGACCTGTGGTTACTTCTTTGTGCTGGTGTATGAAGTCATTGCTTTTTGGAGAAATGGATGAAGAAATGGTAGCAGTACCTACAGAATCTGTTTGGATTATATCATCCGGTTGAGAAGGTGATAAAAATATGGTGTCAACACTTATTGGGTCCACTTCATTTAACTTCACATTTGTCTCCAAGACACTATGAAGATTCGTACTCTGAGATTCTGCTAGGACAGTTGCATCAAGTGGTAGCTCAGCAAAAGCAGAATTTTCCTCTGATGTGGAAGATATAACTCTATCTCCATTTTCTACTGGGAATGGACTGCTTTGAATATTAGGAAAGTTTGTTACAATTTGTCTGGTTATAGGTTCTTCAGTGAGAGCATGGATATTTTCTTTGACCACAAATGGATCATCAGTCCTGACATCAAGATGCTGCTGGCCTTGGGGTTGCACAGTTGCAGAGATAGGAGTTGAATATGGACCTGATAAAGTGATTTCTACAGGTGTTTCTAAAGCCCAGTGGTCAGAAAAAATTTCAGTTTCTGATTTCATTAATGTGGACTGAACCGAAAATGTTTTTGTGTTGTGGGAAATGGTGACTGGAAACGGCTCATATTCACTCACAGGTGATGCATCAGCAGAGGAATCTACCACATCAGCTGCTGTCTCTGAAGGTGGAGGGCTAGCTACAGGATGAGGGAATGGAGTAGTCTCCTGTACGACTGATGGCAGGGCAGTTGTTAAAGAAATGGCTGTAGCTGTTGTTGTTCTAGGAAGATTCCTCCCACGGACCTTTGCCAAAATGTCCGCCCAATGCTGTGGATTAATCTGCTTGCTTGCCACATTAATTCTTCTTCGAGATTCAAACACTCTCCGGCCTTCTGCAACATTGCTTTCTTGGGTTCTATCAGTACTCTTCCAGATTTTCATTTTCCTTCTGCCTTTCTTCACCTTTTTAATTTGAGCCTCTGGCATCTGGTCACTTTTTTGTTTAAAGGATATTTCCCGGTCTTTCAGGTGGTTCTTTCTTCGTGGGAGCTCCTCCAACCCTCCTACCCCTGATCCTTCTCCATCATCTGTGATTCGCCCTCTTGTTTTTGACAAACTTTTTGAGCTTGGGCGCTTTTTTAGTTTTATCCTTCTAAATGACCTGTCAGACACCATTTTATTTACTGTGACCCTTACAACAAACTGATCTAGTCCCTTCTGATTGACAGCAACACATCTGTAATGGCCACTATCACTGACGTGGCTTTTTGGAATAAGCAGAGTACCGTTGTTCAACATATACCCTTTTGAAGAGTTTGACAAATCATTAAGCACCCGGCTGTTTGGAAGAATCCAGCTCAGCTGTGGCTCTGGGATGGCAACTGCATTGCATGGCAAAACTATTGGATCTCCAACATTTTTTTCGACTCTCGCTATGTCTGATTCAGCTACCTGAATTGCTGGAGGCTGCACTACAAGTCTGTAAGCCATTATGTCCATGTCATCTCTCACTTGGGCAACACAGTAGTACAAACCACCATCAGTGTAACTCACTGCTTTGATTATTAGTTGGCCACTACTGAGAATAGAAAACCTACTGTCTTTCTGATTAAATGGTGCCTGCAGTTTAGTCCCATCTGGAAAGAGCCACTGAACGGAGGGGCTTTCAGAGGCTTTCACATTGCAGTTCAGCTGACACTCTGACCCTTCCACCACAGTCTGTGTTGCCCTGGTGTTCTGGTTTTGCTCTATCATCACCCAGCTTCTCTGTTGTTTAGTGTCTTTGGTATGAATTGTCTGAGAAAACACAGTAAAAAAAGATAGCACCACTTTTTTCCCTGTACTCTGACGCCTGTTTAGTTGGATATTTATAAGAGGTTGCATCACCCACGATGGCTCAGCCAGTATCTGAGCTTTTACACCTGTGTAGTAAAGAGCATCATAATCTGAGCCTTGCTTGTACTGATAACTTATTTTAGGCTCTTTGCTGAGCATAAGTTCCCTCTCTAATTTGACAGGTACTTCACTGTAATAAGCTATAAGCTTCCACAGTTTTTCATAGTTTTCTCGATTCATTGGACATTGAAAATCCAGTGAAATTGTAGCATTTATATCAATCTCCTCAGCCTGAATTTGATTCCACTGGATTTTGGTAGAATCTGTTGGTTTTTTGATTTCACATTTCAAGTGGACTACATTGCCATGCTCATCAGTCATATTTAAAGTAATGTTCCATGGAGTGGACTGAAGCTCTTCCAGAGGGAATTCATAACTGTCACCCTCTTCTTCATCTTGAGTGCTGCTGTTCTGCCTTAGTGAGGAATGAATGACAGGTTTCCTACAGGAAATATCTTTCAAGTTTTGAAGATCTTCTTTCTCCAGATGTTTCGGACTATTGCACTTAGGACAGAGCTGTCCCCCTTCATAGGCTTTGTCTTTTTTGCATTTTAAAACTCCTGCAAGAAAAAAAGAAAAGAGAAAGAAAGAAAACAAAAGATAGGTGAAATCTGTTCTAGAGTTAGAGAAATCTCAAAAGTGTGAAATGGACTGCATGAGAAATGCATTATGGCACATGGCCCAGTCTTAGCAAGGCTTTTAAAATGGCATCTCTTTGTTTTCACAGTTGAATGGATGCCTGATTTTGAAACTGACCACAATTTCTTCTAATTTTAATGAGATGGTTGAATACTCCATCCTTCTGAAAATTAGATTCCCTGTATTAGTATAAAATGCCTAGAAAATGAAGTATTTAGAGTAACATTTAATAAGTCAGTAAAAATCTATGCTGTTTCAAAAAGTCTTCATTTGTACGGTGACAGCTTATCCATCTAACTTGTGGATCTAATGTGAAGAGGACTGAGTCCTCTCAGCTTTCAAAAAGGCAGTGTTTATCTGAGAAATGTTGGACTTTCAGTCATTCAGTGATCCAGGAAACTTTTTATTTTTCTGTATTCATTAACAATGGTACTGCCAGTACATAAAACGTTCTATTGTAGCTACTGAAATCTGCTGACTAGTTCTTGCGCTTAAAACTATTTGTCATTATCAAAAAAAAAACCAAAATCGAAAAGAAAGTGACACTTTTTCCCTGACCTCTGAAATAAGTATAAACTCCGTAATGGTAAAATAAAAACTGAAAAAGGGCAAGTGCTCTAAAACAGGAAATGATACTTTCACTCTTCTATTAATGTCAGAAAGACTCTAATATGTAAAATAACAGTCATGTATTTATTACATTGTTCTGTTCATTAGAGTCTCAAATGGCACTGTTCATATTTAGTTGGAAACATGTTGTAAATAAAATGTATTTCAGTTATTCTAGGACTAAGTGTCATGCTGATCACTCCTGAGGGGTGAGTAAACAATATATGTGTGGGTTATAAGGCAAAATGCTAGGAGAAGGGCAGAAGAGTGGCAAAAATCCATACCATATTTTAATAAAAAATTTATGTTTCGCCAGTGTGACAAAACAATTTTCCTGAGAAGATCTTACAAATGGAATATTTAACTGAACCAGTCCGTCACTTGCAGATTCAAATATGATATGACGTTTCAAAGATAAGGAAACATGCTTCATGACAGAACTGGCCCACAATCAACTTGGCAGTAGCAGCAATGATTGGAAGAACTTTCTGGACAGAATTCCCAAATAAATTAATGTTATATTTATATAAAAGATATATATATAATATATAATTTATATATTTATATAAAAGATACAAAGCCTGTCATGCATTAAAATGTCAGGAACAAATTATTTTGTCTTTCCAACAGTCACTACTGTAGTAGTGTAAAAAGGGAATCTAGTTGAATAAAAATGCTAACAAGACAAAACTGCACAAGGAAAGAAAGTTTGTCTAATATTTTGTTGTTACAACTTACAGTGCAACTTAAGATATATAGACTTTATAGACATATTCATTGAAATTAAAATAGTATATAAGACTATTAAAATTAAAGTTAGAAAAATATAATATCAAAGTTAGTTGTCTCAAGTATCAGTTTAAGCAGGAACACTTACATTACACATTCAAGTATCACATACTCTTGAAAGTATTGTCCTATAGGTAAGTGCAAAACTGCAATGAATTACATATTCTAAAATCACAAGACCATGTGCTCCAAGTCACTATATAAACCTTGTGACTTCCGCACTCACTTGAGACACCTTCGGTTGCATTTAAATGACTACTTCATCTCAATATTTTAGTGGCAGCTCTAATGTAATACCACTACCTCCGGCCTACTATAGTAAGCACTTAGCTACCTGAGAACTGAGATGCCCAGCTGGAAAAATGACATTCAAATACTCCCTTATTTACTATATTTCTGATATAGACATATTGTAAAACTGTTTTGGGGTGCTTTTTCTTCTAGTGTTCTGCTTTTGCACATGACCAGAAGTGTTGAAGCCTAAGCACTGTGATTCTTGTCCCACATCTAAGCTTGGCCAAAAGTAAACCAGCTATTCTAGGAGAAGAAATGCAGGATTGTAGGTGTTCCCTGAAAATATTTCAAATAAATTTGCTCCATAATAAAAGGAAATCATGGCCAACGAAGAAACACAGACAGATGTGAAGGATGCATATTATATCACAGCTTTAACATTAATAGTATCAAAGTTAAATGACCCATCCAGGAATCTGCAAACATGATTTCGATTCATTACTTAGTCAAACAAGTTGAAATCCAATGTTTCTACCTCCCATGAGAGCACATAGTTACTAGCTTTGTTAACTGAGGACAATTGCCAGCCCTTACTCAAAAGGCGTATTGCTGTGCAAAGGAAGACGCTAAAAAGTTATAGCCTATCTCCTTCCAGTCATAAACTTCTCTATCACTTTTTCCATCTTGACTGTAATGGCTAATTTCTTTGTTGTTGAATACCCGTTTTTAGCTAGTGGCACACAATTGCATTCATCTTGCACTGTTTTTTAAATACATGCATTTATTGAATGATAAAAGAATGCAATAGTACACATAGTACACATTATTACATAAGTAATAATACTCAGGAAATAACAAAACCATCCAGTTGTGAACAGGGAAAAAACATCTAACATTATGAGTTACAGAATCATTGGTATTTTTTTTCTTACCTCCAGAAACTTCATTCCAATCAAGGAGCCATTTTAAATTGCAGTCACAGGCCCATGGATTCCCATGAAGGTAAAGATTTTCCAGCAGTGGCATGCCTTGAAGCATCCCTGCAGGCAAGGTCCTAAGAGCATTTTCAGATAGGTAGAGGTGTCTTACTGTTGACAGTTTGAAATAATCAAGGACCATAAATGTAGAGAAAGTGTTGGGGTGAAGCTGCTGGAGCAAATTTCCTTCTAAATGGACTAGTCTCAGAGAAGTTAATCCATTGAAAGCATTTGGATGAATAAACTCAATTCTGTTGTGGTCCATGTGCAGTCTCATTAAGCTTGAAAGTCCTTGGAGAGTCTGGTCAGTTATGACTTTCAATTTATTGTAACTAATTTTGAAAACCTAAAAAGAATAAAAGAGATTAGTTTTGGAGTCTGACCTAAATCTAAACAGAATAGCAAGGATGCAGAAGTTTTCCTCACACATTTAAATATCCCTTGTACCACTGAAAAATAACATGCTGGTCAAAGAGGGAGAATACAACTGAGTATTAGTTGGCATTATCAAGTTTGACATAGGCAATGTATTTGGAGGAGAAATGGTATTTAATCCTAAGAAAGGCACTACAAAATACTTTTTTGTTGTTGTTTCCTGTTATTCATGGAAATTACAATTCATGAAATTTAGGAAGATGTGACAATTACCTGTAGAGACACGAGATCTTTCAAAGCATCATTAGGTATATTCTGAATGTCATTTCCATGTATCATGAGCAATTCCAGTTTTGTAAGTCCTGCAAAGGAGTTTTCGTATATAGACTGTATACTGTTAAATCTGGAAAAAAATCACACGTGCTGTTACATTTTATACACTGGTTGTCATGGACTGCAAATGTGAAATTAGTACAATTTAACTTTCAGGAAATATTGAAGGGATCTTAATCCACTGTAAAAGGGCCAGAAGTTGCTGAAACATTTTTACAAGGCCAAGTATACTTAGTTCATGTTTACACTAAAATTTCTTTTAACTCAATTTGTGGCACTTTAGTCATAATTTAGGAGTCAGAGTAATAAATAGGCATTTAAGTTCTAATAGTTGTCAGTATGTTTTTCCATGCAGCTCAGTTTATGGAACGGTAATAAATTAATGGCCTGTAGCCAGTCAATGATGTTATGGAGCCTGGCAAACTGCACAGGCTGCAATGCTGCCAAAACAGCATCTAACAATAAATGAATAAATGTTTGGAGAGGCGACTTTAAAAACGGATATCTCCCAAACAGCACGAGAAGCAGGAAGTGGAACCCTGCTTCACTTACTGTTACAACATGTAATTGGCTACATCAACTCATTACATAAGATCTAGGAATTGACCTTCCAGTTATATAATTTGAGCCGGGGAGATCTTTTTAGAGAAGGAATACAAAAAATCTACTTTTTAAAAATAAATCAGTTTCACTTTGGACAAATAAGGCAGGTTTTATTCAACAATATGGAAGCCTGAAGTTTGGCAGCCTACGTTTGGCTTTTCCATATGTAGACATAAAAATAAACATATGAGCTAATTTGGGCAGAGAATTGTAAAGATATTTCCTAATACTTTCTAGAAAGGAAGGTAAGACATAATGAGAAACCAAAATACTTTGAATATAGAGGAAATAATTTTAGATCTTCATCATGAAAATTCTGATCTTGCTAAAAATTTTGACTGCTGTTTTGATATTTTTGTCCTCCTACGGATGTAATAGATTTATAGCAGTCATCTGATTCAAAATTCCTTATTTCAATATCAGCCCTTCTAAATCTCTAAATAATTTTTTAATGAATTATTTTCAATTAGGAAAACAATATTTATCTCCTAAATATATAGCACTTTAAAAAAGAAATATGGTAAAAGCTCTTTTCCAAAATGAAAGAAATGTAGCAACAGATAGTTAAGACTGTTTCCTCCTAGAAAAAGACACACTCAGAAAAAGTCATTTCAAGTGATAAAATAGAATGATAGGAAAGCTCTTTTATGCTAGTAGTATCAAATAATGTACTTTTGTTCAAAACCAGTTGAAATGCCTAAATAACTTAGAAGTCCATATCCCACTTTCAAAAGTGATTTAGTGACAGAATTTTCCATAGAATGTTGACGTATGGGGGCCAGTTGACTGTAAATATGCATAGCTTTGAATGAAGGGGAGAGGGAGGCATTTTTTACTCAAAAATGACAGGAAAGTACAGATTGCTGTAATGTAGAATTAGTGAGTACAAGGGCATTTTGATAAAAATTTTGGGTTTTAAGTGGATGAAGTGCCAGTAGGTAGAAACTACTGAGAAGTAAATAAAAAATAAATTAAAAAAAAAATCAAGGTACTGCATGATCAGTACAGCTTATAGGTCTTGAGGTGGTCAGGGTGAGTTCATACCAGACAGTGAGGCAGCTCTGATATCAAGTAGAAGAGGAGTGCAGCTCTTGCACCATGCCATGTCACATAATGACCTTACAGAACACTTTTGTGATATGCAGTCTACCAACTGTCCTTGTCTTCTTGTCTCACAACCTGACAGACATGTGAGCTGGCAATACTTTGGCAGAGGAACGTGAGTTGCAGCCTGAGCAATCTCTTCCCAAAACACTGATATCTGATTATATCGTGCTTAAGTTCCTTGGAAAAACAAAAAAAACCCACCAAAACAAAAAAACCCAAACCCTCCTTCAATGGCAATGGAATAACTTTGTTTTTACTGTATTGCTTTAAGATATGCCATATCTCATTGTTTTCCAAAATGCTACCTGGCCACATTATAAATTTTTACTCCTTTTTTTTTCTTTTAACATTAAGTATAAAATTCAACATTCAGTAGAAATCCCATAGTAGGTTTAATACATTTTTTAATACACTATAAAAGACTACATGTTGTATTTGCCAACAACTGACACCATGGTATAAACATTTATTTGAAGATAACAGTAACTTTGAAATGTGAGGGCTTCACTAAAACTTCTTCCACACCTGTAACTGCACAGTTTGAAAACACAACACCTGCATCTCCGCACCACCCTGTGCAATTCTACTTTAAAAGCACACACTGTGAGATGCCGGAATGCTGCATGTATGCCAAACATTCCAGCGTAGCACTCTGGCACCAAGAAACATAAAACCGTTTGCTACAAACCGTCATACGAACCCGAAATTGATTCTTTCCACGTGTTTCGAAATCCTTGCCGGCACGGCCACTAAGGAGCGGAAGGTGCAGTGGACCTCGGTAGGGAGGTAGCAGGCGCAGGGCTGGGGACAGCCCAGCGCGCCCGGCGACAGTCCCATCCCCAGTCCCAGCATCAGCACCACGGAGAGAGCCCCCGCCGACGGCCGCGCCCGCATCTTGGCACCTCCCCTCGCCTCGCTCCTCCTGGGCCGCCGCGGGAACAGGGTGAGGGGACGGGGTCGGGGGCAGTAGGTAAAAGGAAAAGGAGAGAGGGGAAAAAAAGAGAAAAACTGTTTTTAAAAATGCTTCTAAAAGGCTTTATAGTCCTAGAAACGCTCTGCTACTTCCCAAAAGGTCTGCAGACAAGCAAGGTAAAGTTCAGTCGGAAAGAGGTTTTGGCTACTCCAGAGTTAACTTCCGACCCCATAATTCACTTCTACCTGTTCTACTAAAGTTATGCTGTTTCCCTAAGGTAATAAATTTTGTTGGTTTGTCCTACAAGCCTAAGGTAGTACTCGTCCCATGTAAAAATTGGAAAATCTCAAAGGAAGCATCTAGTTCAAGCAAACTGCCATAGCTCCCTCTATAGTCAACAAACAACAACAAAAAAGCTACCTATATTTGCTTCAAGATTAATAATATCAGATATCCAATACCTGATCTGACACATTGAAGTAGTGCAACTCGGCCCCATTATGTTCCTACTCAGCTACCTCACCTAGCCTAGCTGCCTAATTTTCAGACAGATTACTAAACTCCAGGAGGGTAAAATGTAGCTGAGTGAATCTCATTCATAATGTTTATGGGATACGGTATCACTAAAAGAAAAAGTGAGTGAAAGGAAGGATTGTTTGGCCAGGCATCTGGACTCTGTCATCCTTTGCCACTCAGTACTGTGTGACGCTGACATGCTCTTACATTGCAGTCTTAACCAAACAGGAGCTAGGAATGATCAAAACTGATAAAACTTGTCAATTTACTTAAAAGTATAAGCACAGACCTCAGAGGAAATGTGAGTAAGTAAGTTTATATTCATAACCTTGACTTGTCTAACAACACTCAAGTTCAGATTTACAGAACTATGTGTCTAAATCTGGATGGCTAGACACATGGAGAGTCATTTGAAGCTGCAGACTGCTAGCACAGAGGCGAAAACACAGCTGTTATTGACCTGGAGCACAAATCATTTCTGAAAATAATTTTTGTAGGTGTTTAGTTAAAGATCAGGCAGCCTAACTTTGTAGAAATGACTCTGAAAGATCCCTATTCTTATCCCTACTATCAGAAGAATTTGAAAGCTCTTCAGAAGAAAGCCACACAAGAATGCAGGCTAATATTAGAAACAGAAACTTAGTATTCTTGCTCTTCCACCACAGTGCGACAACAATGGAAAGGCGTTCAGTTCTACTAGCTATTATGAGTTCCACTAGTTATTGCTTTTAGTAGAAATGTCAGATTTTCTCAGATCTGCTGGCAACAAGACACACTTTTTTTTCCCCCCAAGACCATCATGTGCAAACCATTACAGTTCAAAGGAGAGATTCATTTGGGATGAAGAGGTTTACTCAAATATCTGTGGTCAAGTTAATGAGACGTTTACCATTCTTCACAAGACAAACAGTTTTTAATTTAAGAGTATTCAGGTACTGTTTCCCTTAATGTTCACCTTACTAAAAAACCTCCCTTTTAAGAACCATCCTGCCTGATTCAAATCCTTTTTGGAGGAGGCACCGCATTTCCTTACAAGAGGTAATCGCTCCCTGGCAGAGGTTAAGAGGAAATTGCCCTGACTTGTGAGGGGCTTGGGAAGAGCAGCACAGAGGGGACTTATCCGTGCCTTTCGCGGGTAAGAAACGACAATGGCGGAGAGTGGGGTCCCCAACGCCCGCTCCCACGCTGCTCAGCCAGCGGTTTGGGCTCCGCCGGGCCCCGGGCGAGGCCGGCGCGGCTGCCACTATCCCGCCTCGCGGGGGCGCCCCAGGGTGTCCTTCTCGCCATTGGTCGTCTCCACTTTCGCCGCGCAGGCGTCAGCCAATGAGCTGCGCCGTCGGGGCACGGCTGCGGAGGGGCGGTGGGGCAGGCGGGGGCGGGGCCTCGGCGCTGCCCGCGCGGCGTTCCGCGGAGGGGGCGGCGGGTGCTGCCAGGTCGGGCCGGGCTGTGTGCCAGGCGCGGGGGCTGCGGGCGGGCGCGGCTCGCAGCCCCCCACCCCGTGTTTCTTTACACCGTCCCGCGGGGCAGATGCTTCTTATTAGGGAAAAATGTTGCCGCTGGGCTGTGTGCTGGGAGCGGACGGGCCGGGGGCGGGCGGCGACACAGGGTGGCGCGGCCCGCTGGGCACCCGACCGCCGGCAGCGCGCCGCAACCCCCCGCCGCCTCCCTGCCGCGAGGGATCTCCCCGCCCCGAGCCGTCTCTCCCCATCAAGCCGTGAGCCGGCAGCCGCGGCCCGCTGTACGCGGACTCCTTACCTGCGGCCGGGCGCGGCGGTCTCAGTAGGCGCTGCCCGCCGCTCTTGTGCCCCCGGAGGGCGGCCGGCGGCTACCTGGCTCCCGGGCTCCCCTCCGGTACCGTCCCGCCGAGGCGCATCGCAGCCCGCGGCCGCCCACCTCAACGCCGCCTTAGGGCTCCTCATCGCCTGTCATCCTGCGGGATCCGCCGCCCTTCAGGTCCCCCCGAATAAGCATAAGCGGAGCGCGGCAGGCGGGCAGGACACCGTCTGGCGCCTTGGCTGCGTTTTTAACCACTGTTATTTTCTCCGAGCGCTTCCCTTCTCCGGGCGTCCCGCGGAAAGTTGGAGCGCCGCAATCGCTCAGCCGCGGCGGGAGCCGAGCGCGTCGCTCCAGGCGTTGCGGGAACTCCGTGAGCGAGCGGGAGGGCGGGCGGTGCCGGCGTCTCCCCGCCGCTTGCCGGGCTGCCCGGGCGCGCAGCTTCCGCGGCCGCAGCCTCCCGCCGCCCGCCGCGGCATGGGGACGAGAAGCGCGGAGTATCCCTCTCGGCTCCGCTCCGGCCGCCTCCCCGCGCCGGGCGCTGTGCAGGAGAGCGACGCGGCGGAGCGGCTCCTCTTGCGGGGTGGGCGGCCCCTCCGCGGAGGGGGGCGGCGGGCGGGTCCGCGCCGGGGGATAGGGAGGTGGGCGCCGGAGCCGGCGGGGGGGAAGGCGGGGGGGCGGGCTGAGGAAGCTTGCGGCTGCATCGGGGAAAGCTGAGACCACGCCTGGGTCCGGGACCTGAATGAAGCTCACGAAAAGTTTGTTTCTGGGTCCTGGGCAGATCCGTCACTTTCGGAACACTAAGATGTGCAGCTCCTGGCGTCGCACACACGCAGGGAGCGCAGCATATAACCTCAAATCGGGACCAACGAGTCTTATTCTTCACCTAGTCATATCGGCATCCCGCCACAACTGCAAGAACCAGCCTCGCCATGATCCTCAATGCATATTGGCACAGTGCTGCTGGAGAGACCTGTATCCAATCTGTATGTGAGAATCGAGTCTCCTGCATCAAGCTGTAGGAGAGACAAACAACTGCGTGAGACAAAAAAATCTCAAAGCTGGAATGGAGAGGCAATGACAACAATACAGGAAAAGGAAACAGCCAGTAACAAAATAGACCAGACTGGAGGCAGACTCAGTTATGAATTGCCTTTTACTGTTAAAGTCCACCAGAGTTGCAAACTTCAATTTAGACTCATTCAGTCATTAACTCTGTCTCTTCAATTTCCTTCCTGTACTAGCAATTTTTTCAGTACACGAAAGTAAGCCTACTTCCAGTGAAAAATGCATCGTCCGGATGCACTCTCATCTACCTAGTTTACACTGTGTGGTTTTTGAAGACACACAATTTTCTATTCTTCAGATAGGCAGTGTGGCAGTTACTCTGTTTTAGGCAGTTACCTGTTTTAGAAAAAACAAGACACAAGAGTTGCAGAAATCAGTATAGAAGCATGTTAAGACATAAGAATCTCTCTGAGTATTGCCATGGAGCTTTTTATATTCCAACCTCCAGGTAAATAAATATATGGAATGGCAGCTCGTTCTAGAGTGTAAAGCTGTGGCAAATGTATCATCACCAAATTAATAGAAATAATCAGAATCTGAGTTAATGAACTGTCTTTGGCTTGGAGAAAACTCTTCAACTGTTAGGGGTAAGCTGTTGTCAGCATCAGAATCTGGACAACTCATATCTTCCAAAGGCACTAGTAAAGATTTAGGGGGGAAAAAAAAAGCTCATGTCCATATTTTTAGCTGCAGAACATCTTTTGTGTTATAGCTAACCTTGGTGGGTAGCTCAGCCTTTCGCAGCCACTCACTTACTGTCCTACAGTGGGATGGGGGAAGTTATCGCAAAGGCAAAAAAGAGAAAACTTATGGCTTGAGGTAAAGAGAATTTAATAGGTAAAACAAAATCTTCAACACAAGCAAAGCAGAGCAAAGGATTCATTCACTGCTTCCCATTGGCAGGCAGGTGTTCAGTCAACTCCAGAAAAGCAAAGCTCTGTCACATGTAATGATGACTTGGGAAGACAAACACCATCATTCCAAACATACATACTTTCCTCCTTCTTCGCCCAGCTTTACATGCTGAGCATGATGTCAAATGATGTGGGATATCCTTTTGGTGGGTTGGGGGTCAGCTATCTTGGCTCTGTCTCCTCCCAAGTCCTTGTGCACCCCCAACCTACTCACTGGTGGAGTGGGGTGAGAAGCAGAAAAGACCTTGACACCATATAAGCATTGCTCAATAATAATGGAAACATCAGTTTGTTAACAAAACTGTTTTAGTCATAAATCTAAAGCACAGCAACATACAGGCTACTGTGGAGAACTCCACCCTTGCCAAAACCAGTACATTTTGAAAAAAAAAGTTGTCATTTACTTTGATGACAACTGGATTGTTTTTTTCTATTCCCTCAAAGACTAGAACTATTTGAGTTCTGCACCACAGAGAACATTTTGGCCATGCACATTTGCTCAGCGTGCAATTATTTGGTCCCTACTAGTGTATCATGTGATCTCTTTGACCTATCTCAGTGAAATTATAATGCGTAGAGCTGGTTTACATGTAGCCAAGAAGAATCTGACTTCACTAAGGTCTGATTGAAAACAGCAATAGTCAGTGATATCACACCTATTTGAAGGCAACATTTTATCCCCACACATTATCTAATCACCTGTAACGGCAGTAGGAAGAAATTATTTTGCCCAAATGTAATTCATTCTTTAAAGAAGTGTCACGTAGCAAATATAGAAAAGTTTTTGCAGATGGCCTGTTAGAGGACTCAAAACTTTGGAAAATGAGAAGAATCATGCTTTTTCATTAATTCATAGCTAACCATACTTTGCTCAGATATTTGATCGAGCTTAAATTAGTGATTGCTGTTGCCATTACTTTTACTATTATTCAGGGTGAATTAATTTAAGCAGTCCCTAAAATGTTACTTTCCACACCTTGTGGTTAATAACATCATCATTTTTTACTTTCTCATTAAAACCCTACTACCTTTGGGTAGACATCAGTTGGCTCTAATATGTCTTTCACAGCTCATAGCTACAGAAGCACAATTAATAATTACAAAGTTTCTATGTTACTGGGACGAAAGCTATTTAAACACTCCAGTGACACATAGAGAAAATTACAGCTGACTTGCTTGTAGTAGCCCTTTACACTTAAAGTACACAGTGGTATGCACATTCTGGAAATTAGTGATATTGAAATAAATCACATAGTAGGACCAAATGGGAGTAGAAATCTGCATAACTAGAACTGGAAAAAAAAAGGGTGCAGAAGCCCTGATTATTAAGCCTATGCAGTAAATTTTTTTGTTACTTGGAGTTTGAAATTTGAGATTTCATTTAAAACAATGTGCTAAAGTTTGAGAGCAGGTTTTTAAACTATATTATAAATAAATATGAGAATATAACATTACAGTGATATTTTAAAATAACATCACTTACATGATGTTCACCGTCTTCAATGTAAATAATTTTTCAGACAAGCACATGTCAATACCAACTCAACCTGTTGTATGAACTGCATATTAACAGTAAATACATCAAGAGTTCACAAATTAAAATCACACTACTTTGACAACAAAGCACACCCAGCTATATTATATGTTTACCTTACTGAAAAGTTTCTCTTTTTTTTTTTTAAGGAATCCATACAAATTCAGTTAGAAAATTATGGGACTGAAAGGACAGAGTCTGTGATAGGAAGCTTGTAGATGCTACATAGGCCTGGATAGTCCTATGGTAAAAGCTTTATTTTGTAATTTGATGTTTCAGTTATATTTCAACAAGAGATATTTACTGATATCTAGATTGACAACTGTGGAACATCAGTATAATTTCTCTGATGTTAGTCAAGTGATGCTAGGTCATCTGTTAGCTGTTGCAGTAAGTTGTGAGAAAACCTCTTTATAAACTCTGGTTATGTTGGTTACAGTATTTGCACAGTGGATAGGGACAGACAAAGCAAATAATGGGTGAAAGAAATTATCCGTGTCACTGATAATGTGCCATATCAGCTATGTTACCTGCTGTGTTTACAAAGTGGTAGAAAAATGCCTCAAAGGAACAAGGAAATGAAGTAGAAATGCCAAAGGACCATAGGGCACAACAAGTGAATTTCTGATGGAGTCATTTCTGAAAGATATTCTGAAGGTAGAAGTGTGTTCACTGTGTGTTGCAGGAGGATGATGGCAGTAATTATGTGCTTTTTGACATGACTCGGAGGTAATGAAGGAGAAATCAAAGATGATAGTTTGAGAAAGAGTATTAGAGACAGCTGTCTTTCTTATTTTCGATGTCCTTCATTAACTGTGAAGTGCCCTGACTTTGTTCAGATTGGCAGTGTTTGAGGGAAATTTCCATCACTATCACTATCACTAGCCTTGTGGTTACTCAGCTCACACCCTTAGAAGTTACTTTCTCCTCTTGTTAAGAGCCAACAACGGGTTGTAGCACTGCTGCTCTCAGGAATGACGTTTTGGGTGTTCTAGGAACCAGTTATCCTGCCTAAATTTTGTTCCCTAAGTGTTTTTGACAGTTTGGATTAAGGAGCCTTAATCAAGGACTGAAATTAAGCTTAGCAAGCTATGCAATAGGAGAGCATTGAGTTTCAATTTATTAAACACAACAGACTTTTTGAAGCTAAAACTGAATTCTTGTATTTGCTGTGGCTCAACAAAGAGAGGAGTAGACTATGACGGTCCCACTGATGAATATACCTGATGGACAAGTTGACTTTTCCAGCTGTCTCCTAAAGAGCAGAAGGGGGGAGCACAGAAGACTGAAATCCAGTGAGTAGGACACATGTGAAAAATCAGCAGCTTTTAAATGCCTTCTGTTGCAGCTGGTAATAAATTAACTCTTGCTTTTACCACTTGGCAGAGAACTGAGAATAAATTCTTGTGGATGAATTAGAACCTTTTTTAACTTACAGCAGAAAAATGAGGAGTTCTAGAAAAGTTGATGGATTGCATTCAATTTTGTGATGCAGAAAAACAAACTGTTAACTTACAGGAATAATAACCATGCGGTGTCGTGACTTGTTCTCTACTTATCTTCAGGCACTGGGTATTTGTATTGGGAGAGCACGCTGAATCTAGAGCCAACGTCAGTGCTTCCTTTATTTGCTTTTCAAATTTCACGTGTTTGCACTGTAGTGCCTGACAAGTTATATCACAAACTAATTGGAGTAAAGGCTGGTTAACAAGACGTAAAGAAAAGTGAGGGTCAGCAGTGTGGGAGGGAAAGAAACGACAGGCCAAGACTCACAGAGGTATGCAGAAAACACAGGCGAGAAGGAAAGGCAGGGAGTTAGCAATAGATCATGTTACGAGTCTGCTGCAGCCTTGGTGGGCCCTCAGCTGTCATCAGCAAAACAGAACTGTTTCTTGTGCCAGTGCAAACAAAGACGTCGTGCGACTGTCCTTGTTTCCAGCGCCTTTGGGCATGTCTGGTGGGTGGCTGGAGCCCACTGGCTGTGGCTACAGGCCAGCTCCAGACAGGGATTGTGTAGCTGTGTTAGCTTGATCCCATGTCTGCCTTTCTGCAGAGTTTGTTTGCTTGAGCACAACGCTGCACTAAGCACTTCTGCCCATCACATGCCTCCAGACTGACTTGCATCCGGACACCTTCAAGCACAGGACAAACAATTGTTATCTACACTGCCCCAGCTATAGAGGGCTTTTTGGCTTCACTGAAAACAGTGCATCCCATTTGTACCTGACTTATCTGAGAGGTGAATTCGGAAAAAACCTAGGGGACAAGTTCATTCCTCTTGTTACCTTGAGAGATACAGTGCTGCTTTACCCTTGTGCTCTAAAGGAGAAAGGGCGGTAAATGTTGTGACACTTGAAAGTACTAACAAGTGAAGGTATTTAAAGATGTACTGTGATGGAAAGGATGAACAAAGGATTCTGCTGCAATCTATAATAAGTGTATAATAAGAAGTGTATAATAAGAAGTGAGTTTTTTTTTTCCTCTGACTGTATGCTGTTACTGCTTTCTTACTCATTTTATTTCTGTTTTTCTAGTGCAACAGTGTGAAGAGGAAGTTTTTCTTTCAGCTGCATAGGATACTTCTATCAGACTGTTAATAACTTGGAAGTAATAACATGGAAACTATTGTTGGGCATTTTCTATGCTACTTCCACATCCATGAAATGAAGCATGACAGAATCAAAATTTCTTCTCTATATTGTGAGCTAAATAATTAACCAAGGAAAGAAAAATATTTCCCTCTTTTCAAAGTAAAAACTGAAATAAAAGAAGTGATGAGAACTTTGCCTCATTTGCTCTCTTTCCTTAGACAATAATTTAAGTTTGTTAAGTTGGTTTTGGAGTTTTTTTTTCTGAAAAAAAGAAAAAAGAGTGCCAGAAGGATCAATAGCAGTGTGCAGTAAACATTCTCCATATGAATCTCCTTCACTTCACTTTTTTTCACTGTATTATTTGACATTGCAAATTACGAATTGTTGCTTCACTTCCTCAGTAATAACCTTCTCTTCAGCCACTGTTGTTCATTTTGTACTGAATAATATTTCAAATTGAAGAGTAAGTTCTGTCTTTGTAAGTGTGCTGTCAATCCACTACTCAGCTGTGCAATTTCCTTCTGCCAATGAAACCTAGGCTCAAGTACCCATCAATGGGCTTTCCTTTAACATCCAAGTGTTACTGACACTCTTTTTGATGAAACACATTGCAATCTGATGTCACTTATTTTTACCTCACTAAAAAAAACACATATGAGGCTTAGGCCAATATCCTTAGCTTCCTGTTAACACAAACTGTCCTGATGTACAACCTTTATCTGAATATTAACAAGGTGCTTTGCAAAACTAATCAGAGACTTTTCCCCTCTTATTTTTGCTGGACAGCTACATTTACTCCTGATTTTTATCCATTCCTGCTTTTGCAAACACTCCCCTGATTTAAACAAGTGTCACTCCAGTCTCTTTTGATATTCTCACACATGTATTTCTTCGCCAAAGGCTAACAGGGAAACATTTAAATCACTGGATTTTACATATCTAAAGGCAAGCTTGAAATCCCAAAGTGGATGCTCAGATGCGTTGTCACTGAATCTATTGCAGCAATGAGAGTACCTGTACTGAAATAGGCTTTGAATAGCTAGTGCCAGGTAGTTAATGACACTTTAACAAGCACAAACCTTGGAGAAGTGACTCTCCTGAGAAATTGTGAGATATGTCCTGCTCCACCTCTGAAGATTCCAATGGGCCACAGATATCTTGATGCCCTCTATAAGAGCTGAACTGAAAATGGAAAAACCATCAGATGTTAGAGGACTGTAGCAATTACCAGCTTTTTTTTTATTTACTTAGCATAACCTTTCAGAATGAACAGTTGTAATTGTTTTGAATGTGAGCTGTGCTAAGTAGTATAAGAGCATGTGAACAAAGAGGAAAGTCGTTTTCCTAATGCTCAACATTCGAGGGCAGATAAGTGCAGTTTTAGGTTATTTTTGCTGAACCTTATTCAATTTTATGATGTCTGTAATAGTGCAACCTTAGAAAAATCTGCATTATACGAATGGTTAATGAAATCTGTTGGACCAGAAAGTCAGAATTTTGCTATGATTTGTGACTTTTGAATTTTTGTAGCACACATCACAAGCACATATTTAGTATTACCAGGCTGCAAGCAAATTATTTCTGTAAGCATGGGACAAAAAGCAAAACTGAGTGGCCACTTTGCTATCTGACTCCCCTTTACTTATCCACATCTTTTGTTTCAAGGTGCTCTTGTTGTAAGAACAATCTGATTAAAGCAGCCCACAGATCCCATTCCATACTAATCCCATGCAGTATACAACTTAAGTGTCCTTCTAGGAAAGTCTCCATGTTTGATGTGTCTTCCTGCTGATATGAGAGAAATATAGAAATCATATGGCTACTGTAATAAGCAGTCATAGCTTCCTCCTACAATATAGTCCAAATTCCACTTAGAGGCCATATTTAGGAATGGGGTTAAATCCATCACCAGAGATGTAGATTTAGAATGATAGAACACGAAGAAGTGAGCTTAAGTTGAGCCAGGGGAGGTTTAGACTGAACATTAGGAAGAACTTTTTTCACCAAGAGGGTTACTAAACATTGGAACAGGCTGCCCAGGAGATGGTGGAGTCACCATCTCTAGAGATATTTAAAAGATATGTAGATGAGTTGCTGAGGGATATGGTTTAGTTTAGTGATGGGCTTGGCAGTGTTAAGTTACTGGTTGGACTCAATGATCTTAAAGGTCTTTTCCAGCCATAATGATTCTATGATTCTGTGATTCTATGATTATGTCATTGTATTTAAAAATATGTTCTGAAAAATAAAATACTATTTTTTTCCTACACAAAAGGTAGATACATTTAAAAATATTTCTTGCTTATTACCACCTCTTTTCCTCAAGAAAAGTCTGTATACCTCCACTATACCTATAGTGCTGAGGTTTTTAACATTTATTTGTAGACTTACATGTAGAACATCTAAGCCTTATGGTGCTTCCATTGAATCCAGATGCAGGGATCTGGGCTTGCTTTTTTAATTGTTTCCGTTATAAACCCCTATTTCAGAGTTCAGAATTTGCTTATAAAAAATGCTTCCAGAATAGCATTTGGCATCTAAGTTATCAGTCAAGGAGTATTTATTATTTGTTTGATTTCAATGTGGCCTTTTGAACTTACAGATGTGTCCTGGGAGTTTTAGCCACACTTTCAGATATTTTAAAGATTTAAAATAACTTTGAGCAACAAATGGAAATTATCACACTGTGATGTGGAATGACAGCATCATCTTTAGCTTAAAATGCCATAAAAACTCTAAATGGTCACTTGAGGGTTTTTATAAATAGGAGGGGTATAGTTACTTCACAACAGACTTGCATTAAGGGTAAATGGCAGACTCATAATGCTCAAGTGAACATGTTTTCCTCTACAGAAAGGAAAGAGTTTCCAACTTCCTCAAGCATACCAACTACACTGTAAATAGTTAATAAAATAAACTGCCGATTCCAGCCAAAGAGTGGAATATTGGCATCTGCCTTTTTTTTGGGCTTACTACAGATAAACTGAGCCAACCCCAGCAGGCTTCTCTTGTGTCAGCTTGTTTGAAGACTGCATGGAAGAACAGCTTCCCTGCTCTTGTGGAATGTGAAGATTTTGTCAAAAACTCTGCCCAAGGTCTTTTATGTATCGTAAAGCCTAAGCAACCTGGGGACATTGCACTGGCTCTTTGGCAAGGGTGCAGAATTAACCCTACAGACAATGAAGATAGGTCTGTTTAATCAGAATTACTCCTCTTTACAGTCGTAATTAAATAAGGTGGGTCAGGAAGATGGTGAAGCCTCCTTGGCCTAATGAATAGCATCCTCCTGGCACACATTTAGTTGCACCTGGGGCAAAGAAGGTGTTTTCTTGTGTTGCTGCCTTTTATCACCTGTAGCAACTGAAACAATTATAGAAAAATGCTTTTAATCCATCTTACTGAGTATGACTGACCAATAAATGCTTAAATGAAAGATGACTCAGAAGAGATGAGCAAGGTGCCTGTGAAGCTCAAGGGATAATGCAGAGTGTGGCTGACCACAGCAGTTGTGAAGAAGCTGATTTTGTCTTAACACCAAAGGGGACTGGAGGGTGGCCTTTGATTTAGATAAACAGCTGTTAGTTGAGTAAATAAAGCTCTCTGAGTTCAGTAAAAGAGTGTGAATGCCTGGCTGAGTAAGCCAGACCAGCATGGGGAGGGGACTAAATACAGAGCTCTGCCCAGCACAGAGTATAAAAAACACATTTGTAAAAGAACTTTGAAGAGAATAATGTGCTTGAGCTGGCTTCAACCCACTTGTTCTGTCTAAGCAATTGAGGATGCCCGGTGTCATTGACAGTGAGCATGTTATAGAGAAGAGTAATAGGAGTCACACTGGTATTGTGTTTAAATTGTACTGTTTTCTGTACATTTTGTATAACTCTGCTAAATTAGAAATACTGTATAACATCAATGATCTTCAAATAAGCAATTGTGATATTAAAAGTGACATCCTTCATCTGTGGAATATCTAAAAGAACCTGGAATATTTCTCTGGCCTTAAGTTTGCATCTAGAAGAAAGTATTTCCCGGATGCAAGTATCAGGTGAAGCAGTTAAGAGTGCTATGCATTTAATCATGTTGGAAATGGGAAATACCAGTAATGAGCTGAAAAGCCAGTACCGTTAAAGGCAAAGTCTAGAGAGATTCCTAAACTAATTTAAGATTTTCCATGTCAAAAAATAAAAAAACCTCAAACTAAGAGCAAGCTCAAACTTCCATCTTTACTTATGAAAATCCAAACTGCCTAACAACAACAAGAGAGAAAGGATTTTAATTCTTCCTGCTTGGTAGAAAAAAACCCTTGCTCTAGGTCTCAAAGGATGTTGAACATCAGAGGAATACATAAATGCTGTGTATAACTGCACTAATGACTATGCAGTATTTGTGAAAACTGGTGCACGTGGTTATATCTTTAATGTATTAGGCCTCAGGTACCCTTCAAAGTCAGTGGAAATCAAGAGCAAAATTGCAAAGTCTGGTTTAAGCCATTTGTAGTATTGGTGCCTATATACAAAGAAGGTAATTATCCAGACTCCCCTTTATAGCTGATACAGAGAGATTGAGAAGTCTAGAGGTTAAAAGTCCCTCAAAATGAGATGAATCACATTCTTGGGATGCCTATTTATCTTCAGTTCTTGCAAAGGAAGCTAGATGCCTCTTAGCTGTAAATATCAAATGACAGCATCCCTGGCTAACTGAGAGGAACTCCACCTTAAGAACTAAATGTCTTCTGTCAATCCAGGTAATATGACTGGGGTTTGGGTACCTCAATCAAACATGTTCTGTAGTTGCTAAGTTTTTTTTTTTTTTTTAGCTTTTCATCCAGAAATCTGCATTATATACTACTTCTTATCCATAAATATCAAAGCTTTTTATAAAGTCTCTGGTATTTCCATTTTACAGATGTCCAAATTACAAGCTGCATGCCAGGCCAATGGCAGTACGGAGAAATGAACAAGGTCTTTTGAATGAAAACTTAGTTGAACATCCATTAGACTGTCTCACAATTCTACTTAATACAGCCAGTAGAGTACAAGTATAAAGGAAATACTGTAAGGGGGTAGTGTTCTGCAGGGATGCTGAAACTGGGAACCTTACTAGAACAGGACCAACATTCCAAGTTGGTAGAATTTGTTCAGGCAAAACACTAGATTAAACAGTTTGGTAAAAGAGACAGTAAAGAGTCAAACATAGAATAAAGTAAGTATAAAGCCAGAGTACACTTCACTATGATTTCAAACTCAAGCAACTTGGGAAAAGTACATAGGAAGATGGGAGAAAGAGGCAGGACACTGAGTGAAGCATCATTCAGAGTGATTGTGAATTATTTAATGGAATATTGCTTCAGTGGAAAATGTTGATTTGCTGAAACCATTTGCAAGAGTGTAGACTTATCTGATAGAAGAAAATCTCCCTCTCTGGCTCTATAGCAGAGCCTCCCCTCCAAGCTACAGGATCATCAACAGGTCACCTGGAGGGATTTTTCTGAGCCAAGAACGTGCAAGCCTTGAGAGGCCTGATCTCCCTTCTTGGCTTCTTGCAGCTTACTTGATAATGTGTCAGGGTTTTTTTTATTCTGAGGCTTCTCAAAGTGATTAAGGCCCCAAGGCTCCCCAGGCCCATAGCAGTCCACTGGCAATATAAAGCATTTGGCTACTATAAGTTGGAATTGAAAAAAGTTATTAAAAAAATCAATATCTTTCTTACACTTGAAAGTCTATTTCCCTGCCATGTCAAGTACCTTTGTTTCAATCAGTGGGTGTGGTTCAGCTGTTATAAAATCAATCTTTTCAGGCTGTAGTAGTGCAAGGTAAATTCCTCTGTAGGGTCCCTGTTGTTTGACTATTCTCAGATAAGACTAAAACTTTCAACTTAGGAGAACAAGTTTAATACCGTGAAGTGAATTATAAAACAGAACTGAAATTCATACTCTGTCCTTTTTGTAGAACATTTTAAATATTTTTGTGATATGGAAAAGATCACTTATTCCTTTTTTCCAGGACCTCTTCCTGAGAGGGAGCTGTTTGCAATCATTCCTACTGCAACTGAAAGTCCTGAGAAAAAAGCTAAAAATCAAAACCAAAATCCAAGTAATTAAAATCATCATAAAAATCATTTAGATTAAACAGTCTCCATTGTGAATTCCAACAAATCCTGCATTTTAGAAAGACAAACCTGATTAGCATCATGGCTTGCTCTTATTTGTTACTCAGAATGTAAGAAGCTTGAGTGCCTTGATTTTATTTTTAACTCTCACAGATTTCTGAACATTTGTTGGTGAAATCTTGTCCCCATTAAAGTCAACAAAAACTTCATTATGACTTCAGTACATCCATAATTGTTTTATCGTCAGTCAATTTTGTGGCTGTTATGACAGTATAGCTCCCACCTTCTGTTTTCGTCGTGTTTTCTTCTTTCAAAAAAGGAACTTGGTTCAGACCTAATTGCTAAGACTAAGCTTGTCAACAGATCCATGTTTGTGATATATCTGTTCAATGATCAGTTCAATCCCTGTGGATCTTTTCAACTGTGCACTGCTTCAAGGTTCTTATATATGTAATGTACTCAGTTATTAAATTCAACATTTAATATGTCTGTATAACATCATATGGATCTAGTCCAGCCTGCTTCTTTGACTTTTATTCTCTCTAGTTAGGTACAGATTCATGTTTTTAGGAAGTGTATGTTACCTGAGGGGAACAGGGCAATGCGGAAGTGGAGGGGAGGAATCTACTCTCAAACTTATACATAGGAAAAAAGACAAATGACAGGAGATTCAACTATGATTTCTTTAACATGTAATGGCTTTTGTCAAGCGAATGGCAGCATAGGAAAGATGAATAGTCCATAAATTTAATGGAAACCAAATATAAGCTGAGTATCATGAATTATGAGGCTTAAAGATGTCACAGTGTAATGATATGAACACTGCTGAAATCTGAGGAAGAACTGAATCAGCTTTTGACATATATCAAGCAGTTATTTTCTTGTAGTTTCCTGTTGGATGTTCTTCCATGAGTTGGACAGTGCTGTAAAACCTATACATTTATTTTCCGATATAGATTCACCTTCCCTGCAATGTTAACATGCAAGGACATGTACATTCCCCAGCTTAGATTGTGCTCCAATGCATTGTTGAGCAGAGAAGAGGACAACCTCTGCTGTGGCCTATGAATGCTTGTTACCTCAGGTTTTAGGTCAAACTCTTGCTCTCATGTTGCGAGTACACTGGATCTGGGAATGGCAGGCCATGCAATGGTGTATTGCACTAACAGATTGCAAAGGTCACTTTATCCTGTGCACAATCTGGGTGCTTTTAGCCCTGTTATAGTGGGAATCAACCAGAAGAGTGTTTGGAAATGGATGGATCTCAGGACTTGGCATAGTTAACCTTAAAACTTATGTTTGTTTATCCATTTACATAAAGCTTTGGTGTCCCATGCAATTGAATATTAGTTGTGGCAAGAATCTAAGTTACCTGCAAAATAAGATACTTTGATTTAAAGAAATGAGCCACCTCTCTGTATGCCTTGTTTTAGATCAAGACTGGCCTTAAAAATTACACAGAACTGCGTGGAAGGTAAAGAAAAGAACAATAATTCCACAGAAAGGAACAGTGGAATGTAATTTAATAACTGGGGGAATGGCTTAAAATCCAATTTTGAGAAAATAATTTTTTCACCTGAGAATCTGGAGGTGATACAATGGAAATTAACTGCTTACAAAGCAAAGAACCAGTGATGTCATCTAATCCAGTAATCCATTGAATGATTAATCTTAGTGATTAATTATGTCATTCCTTGATAATCAGACAGAGAGTTAAATTAGATGGGATACATTGGGTTGTAGAATTATACATTGCATTACTCCAAGATATATGAACTCCATGTGTTATAACTTCCTTGAGGACTGTATTGTGGTTAGGCCACTTTGTGGGGTTTTTTTCATTTTTCTTGTGAGGAAAGTCTAATCTCACAAAGAAAAAGCAGTTTCCTAGAACACAGTCTGGATCTTATTAAGCACACATTACTACTGTTTCCTGACACTGTTACTCTTGCAGTGTAACTTTTGCATCAATTTATTAGCTATAGTAGGACACAACATCCTGAAAAGCCCCCAGAACAACTTTATAGATGACACTTACAGACACTTTTGATTTAAATTCAGTGAGTACATAAGAAAGCATGTGTAAATAAGGACCTGTCACTGTATCCATTCAAGTTGGTGGCACAATTATTATCAGTTACTTCAGTAAGTCAGCTTCATAGTCATGAATTTGCCAATTCTTATTTTGATAAAAATGAATTTCAAATCAAGGAAATTAACCAGACAATTTAGGTTTCATAGCAAATGGAAAGTATATCACAATACAGTTTGAAAGAGACATCTAATAAAGCTAAAATTAAATAACAGAGTATGCCTTGCCTTGTGTTGTGTTGTGCTGCCCTGCCTTGCCCTAACTTACCCTGCTCTGTCCTGTCCTGTCTTGTCTTACACCACCCTTCCTTCTTCATGTGTAGACTTTGAAGTTTACTTTTCAGTTTCGCCAGTGATGTCAGTGACATATCTTTTCCAGCTGATATTTACGAACACAGAGCACAACAAAACTGTGATTGTCTGCAAAGTTGGTTACTGTCAAAAGCAAAATGTAAAAATAAAATCAAAACCTGGAAGAATAAAATTTTTCTGTTCTCAGTTATGTTAAGTACAGAGTGATGACTTTATGCTGGTGAGGATCTTCTCATACAGGATTACTTTGCTGGAGACAGATACTCATGTTAGCTTTGTTCTATTTTATGGACATAAGAATCAGGTCTATAAGTGTTGTTTTTTGTTTTGCTTTTTCAGTTTTCACTTGTGCTTCTTTCTGATTTGTGATCTTAATACCCTTTGGAACAGTTTTCATCATGAAATGAGATATGTTGCAGATATTTCTATAGCTTTTTGATTCAGATAGAAAGAAAGGGATCATGTGCCTCACATAATAGAACAGTCTGAGATACATTGTCATGCTGATTGCACGAATACTATTACTTAATTAAATGAAGTTAATGGTCACATCCTGTAGAAGTTTTTGTGATATTTAAAATGATTCAAATGCGTTCTAACTTGGAAATTTTCATTACTTTATTTACAGTATCTTAGAGTTATACTATCACTTGCCCTAAGGATTATTATATTTTGGAAAAGAATCAAAGAATCATAAAATTGTTTTGGCTGGAAGAGACCTCTAAGGTCGAGTCCAGCCTTTGTCCCAGCCCTATCAACCACTAGATCATTTTCCTAAGTGCAACGTCCAACCATCTCTTAAACACCTCCAGGGACGGTGACTCCACCAGCTCCCTGGGCAGCCCCACCTCCCTGGGCAGCTCATTCCAATCCCTTTCAGTAAAGAACCTCCCCTGGCACAACTTGAGGCTGTTTCCTCTTGTTCTATCGCTTGTTACTAGGGAGAACAGACCGATTCCCACCTCACTGCACCTTCCTTTCAGGTAGTTGTAGAGAGCGATAAGGTCTCCCCTGAGCCTTCTTTTCTCCAGCCCCAGACCCCTCAGCTGTTCCTCAAAGGAGACGTGCTCCAAATCCTTTATTAGCTTGGTAGCCTGCCTCTGTATCCTCTCCAGCAACTCAATGTCCTTCCTGTAGAGAGGGGCCCCCCAAAACTGGACACCATGTTTGAGGTGCAGCATCATCAAAGCCGAGTAGAAGGAAATGATAACCTCCCTCCTCCTGAAGTAATTGTAGTATAATTTGTAAACAGAATGATATATAAGTTTCTATAAGGTCCTTAAAATAGTTTCTATAATGGAAATTATGACACAAACTTTTCCATCTTTACATAACAATGAAGTTCTTTATGGACTAGCCAGAGCAAATAGAACAAATAAGCCTAATAAAAAAGCTTTTAGATTTATTTGCACTATATGTCGTTCACTTATAAATATATTACAACTACCAGACTGAAAGGTTCTTTGTTTCTAATATAGCCACCACCAAAATGGACTGGACGATTAAACCTATAATTTATACAGCAAAGGGAAAGTATAAAAGCTAAATATCAGTAAATAAATTTTCTGTGTCTCAGATCACAACAGTATTGTATGGGACTCAGAGTTCAGATAATTTTTTTAGATATATGGGTGATTTCTTCAGTTTCTGGAATTTAACTGCTAAAAGTAGCAGTTACTTGGCATTTTAAATGTTTTGGAGTTTGTTTTTCCTAAAAAATGGATTCTAAAGTGGTACAGATTCTAGAACTAGCAACATTGGAGGTCTTCAAGACCTGCCTGGACATGTTCCTATGCGACCTGATCTAGGTGAACCTGCTTCTGCAGAGGTGTTGGACTGGGTGATCTCTGGAGGTCCCTTCCAATCCCTGTCATTCTGTGACTCCGCGATCTTGCGTTCCCCCTTGATACTTTACTAACAGAGACATCATCAGTGGCCAGGAAACTTCTATAGTTCCATGCAAAACTGTAATTTTAACTCTGTAAGTGTTAAAATCTTAACCGTGTCTGCTTGCATTAATTCAGAGTAGCAATTGAAACTAAAGGGAAATGTCTTTCATGGGAGACAAGGTAAAAGGATGACAAATAAAGAAAATGTAAATGTTTGAAAAGAAACAGGATCATTGTGAAATGAATGCTGTAAGATGGACATGAACTGTGTCACAGTAGTCAAGTGGAATTTTCTATCCATCTATAATTTGAACTATTTTTACACATGATGATTTACAATAGCTGTTTGAATTTTCTATGGTTCTGCCCAGTTTAGACTCTCATTCACAGAAAACAGCCAGCTGAGACATTAATAACTGAAAGAAGGTATTTTTTCAGACCTCAATATAAAATAGGTATCTATTGTTTCCATCTTACAGGCTAGAAAAGCCAATTATCTTTTTGTTAGTAACACATATACTCTCTTTTTCTTCATGTCTCTTTCTGTTTAAATGTATATTTAAATGAATATGTAGATATATGTTTGTAGATAGAAGCCTATATATTTCACATATTGTGAAAAATGTTATTTCCATCAAAATGCAGTAAAAATACATAAAGTGAACCAAGATTGCAAAACAAGCAATGTAAATATTTCCACAAAGGACAGAGTGAATACTATGAAGACAATATTACTCATATATGCTTTCCCTAAGGCTACTATAACTAACAACTCTGCATTTTCTTTAAAATTACTTTCGCAACATAGCAATAATTATTTAAATTATATAACTTGTCAAATGAATCATCCCAGCATGATCTGTATCTCAAGTTGTTTCCTGGCATTCATAGTTGCAACTGGATTTTCATTTGGCACTCTTGATCTAATTAAGATTACAAGCTTCTCATGTGTTTGTGAAACACATAGGCAGTTGTAGACACATAATTCAGGTGCAAAAAATGCCCACAATGGCAGCACTGCTTAGAGTTTGAAATACTTGAAAGATTTATTCCCGGAAGTTACTCCCATCAGATGGTAATTTTGTCCTTGTTCTCTTTGCTTTTATCTATTATTTTGTGCTGTTATTTGAATTTAAAAGTTTGTCGTCTGTGCATTTGTCTATCTCTCCCTCTGTCTTGGTTCTGTTTTTATTTTGTGCTAGTAGAAGTATTGAAAGTATTAAATATTCCACATGAGAGTTAAGCTAAGACTCATAATTCAGAAGTATTTATTTCTAAACCATGTGAAGGCAATGAAGAAGAGTTATTTTTCCTCTGAATAAAATAACATATATAATAAGATAAATTGTTTCAGGATGTGGAATAGGATATCTATCACCAAAAGCTTTTGAAACCAATTCAACAAACCTGATTTTTGAGCAATGATTTAAGTGTGTTTGGTTTAGATTTGGACTGTGGATTGAATGATATTATCTTCCAAGTTCTTTTCTACCTGGTTTTACTTCTGGAAGAATGTCCTTTCTATTTAATCTAAGAAAGGTTATAATCTCAACAGCCACGTATCTAGCGACTTGATGTTTATGCAGTGTCCACAGAGGTGAATGTAAAATTGTATGAATAAATCAACATTTATAATTTCTGTATCTGGTCACCTCTCTATGGAAAGAAGTGGTGGGAAAAGGGCATTCTTCAACTTATGTGAAACAGTTGTCCCTTATAGCATAGCTTAGCCACTGGTCTAGGAGGAAATAGAACCAGTCAAAACTGCAAATAAAATAGAAAAAGTATCATTCTTAATCTTTAATTCATTTTTTAAAATAAATGTAATCAAGTCAGGCCAATTTAAAAAACCTCAGAACAACAAACAACTAAAAGTATCCTCCAATGACTGCCTGAGAAACAAACTTAAGGAAACCGGGTTCCCTGTGGGACCATCCTCTCCTCTTACCAGTCCTTAGAACTTACAAAACAATCCTCTGCTTCCTGATGTAACCACCCCCACAATACTTCCAGCTTCATGCCATAACCCCTAAGCACATTTCTCCGCTCTCTAGCTGAGCAAGAGGCAGTTTGCCAAGTTAGTACTTTAGAGACACTCTTTCCTGACTGGCTTCCCAGCTACTACCTCTTTGCTTCACCTCTCCTTTTCCCTAACGGGGAACATGAATGGAGATTTCTAATCTTCTTACCAACTTATTTTCATGGCAAATATAAGAATATAACAAAATCACAGACTCTTAAGGGTTGGAAGGAACCTAAAAAATTAATCTAGTCCAAGCGCCCTGCCAGAGGACGACCCCCTAGAACAGGTCACACAGGAACTCATCCAGATGGGTTTTGAATGTCCTCATACAAGAAGACTCCTTCATTAATGAGATCACCCCTCAGTCTCCTCTTCTGCAAGCTAAAGGGCCCCAGCTCCCTCAGCTTTTCACCATAAGGGAGATGTTCCACTCCCTTCATCATCTTGGTGGCCCTGCACTGAACTCTGTCCAGCAGCTCCCCGTCCTTCTTGAACTGAGGGGCCCAGAACTGGACACAATATTCCAGATGTGGTCTCACAAGGGCAGAGTAGAGGGGGAAGAGAGCCTCTCTTGACCTACTGCCCACAGCCCTTCTAATACACCCCAGGGATGCCATTGGCCTTCTTGGCCAAGAGGGCACATTGCTGGCTCATGCTTATCCTGCTGCCCACCAGGACCCCCAGGTCCCTTTAACCTACACTACTCTCTAAGAGTTCATTCCCCAGCCTGTACTGGTACATGGGGTTATTCTTTCCTAGATGCAAGACTCTAGACTTGCCCTTGTTGAATTTCATTAGATTTGTCCTTGCCCAACCCTCCAGCCTGTCCAGGTCTCGTTGGATGGCAGCACAGCCTTCTGGTGTGTCAGCCACTCACCCCAGTTTAGTATCATCAGCAAACTTGCTGACAGTACCGTGTGTTCCCTCATCAAGGTCATTATTGAACATTTTGAACAGTACTAGTCCCAGCACTGACCCCTGAGGGACTCCACCAGATATAGGTCTCCAACTAGACCCTGCCCCATTGATGACAACTCTCTGCCTTCTTCCCTTCAACCAATTAACAATCCACCTCACTAACTGATCATCCAGCCCACACTTTCTCAGTTTTTCTGTGAGGATGCTGTGGGAGAAGGTGTCAAATGCTTTACTGAAATCAAGATAAACCACATCCACTGCCCTACCACCATCTACCACCTGGTTACATCTTCATAAAAGGCTATCAAGTTGGTCAAACATGACTTCCCCTTTAGTAAAACCATGTTGACTGTTCCCAATGACCCTCTTTTCCTTTAAATGCCTGGAGACAGCATTCAGGATAAGTTGTTCCATCACCTTTCCAGGGATGAGGATGAGGCTGACAAAATATATCCTGGATCCTCCACCTCTCTCTAAGATATTTTTTAAAAACTTAAGTTTTTCATAGATTACTGGATAAAAGAAGAGGAGAAGAAGAGGAAAAGACAGGGCATAGACAGATGAACACGCAGATGAGGATTATTTAGGTATTATTTTCTTAGATAACTAGGTTGAGGAAATCAGTTATCATCAGTTCCATTTAGCTGGGTAAGAAAAGATGCCAAAAAGCATTTAACATTTTTCAAGGCAAAAAAAGTCTATTTTTCTTCTTCTTTTAGAAAGATGATTCCTCTCATTTTACAATTAAAAAAGAAAGCATTCAGAATTCAGTTTTCTGGTCTCTTAATTTATTGTTTCTGTTCAAAGATTTCCTTGGTGTATGAAATTTATAATCCTTTGTAACAAGGCCAAGTACGAAAACAAAGAGAGAGAAAGTCCATGGGTAACCAAGCTTAGGCATAATAGAGAAAAACTCTTCAAGGGCTTTGGTATTATATAGTAAATTTGCTCAATAAAAATAACTCAAACCAGAAAAGTTTCTGGATTTATTTCCTTCATGCAAAGTAACAGTCTATAAACACCAAACAAATGAGGTAAAAGAAAAACTCAAACAACACAACATTGCAGCCTAGCTCTCCCTCTACCTACAGCATTTTTTTAGTGTTTAAGCTTTACTAGGCTCAGATTAATCTGGTCGCATCAGTGTCTGGTGATGCAGCTCTAGTTATGAACTCTAAGAATCTTCTGGCCTTGGCACTGAAAAGCTATGCCAAAATCTTGCTTCAAAAGTTAATTTCTGTGTGTCATTGCTAAAGCAGAAAGTATTATTTTTAGAGGGTCTCAGCCACTGGCAACTGGAGGATCTGTGCACAGTATCACACTGTATTAAACATCACTGAAGCATAACATCCTATTCAGTGGACAAAATGGAAATATTGGCACGGACACTTCTAAGTCTCAGGATAATAATCGCTCCTTTTTCCATTTGCTGGAAACTGTAGTTTGAAATAAGTTTATATATTGATTAATGTTAACAAATCATGAAAAATAAGTTCTATGCCACTTATTAAACTAGAAACTGTTTGGGAATATATATGTACATGTATTTAAGATCAAAATTAACATTTAATGTATTGGGAGAGGTGGGAATATTTGGTGGCATCCAATGATTAGATGATTTGTTGTATCTTTACCCGACTGTTCCAAGTGACAAATTAGATTCCTTATATGGTCAATAGTTCTGTGTGTTTTTTGAGGAATTCTGTTCCCTTTAACCGTATTTTCTTTTTCAATTGTTTTTTGTTACTATTGCTTTATTCTTCAACTGGAATTAAACTTAAGTTGAATTGTCTGTTTCAAGGGCACTGTTAATCCTGATACAGAATATTAAGAATCATAGAGATAAATATAACTTTCCTCGAGGAAAGATGTTGCCAATCAATTAACATCTGAAGTTCTTGAAAACAGCACAACAGATGACAGCAGGAATATTGAAAACAAAGAGCTGTGATACATGCCATATTTTCCCCATGATTAGCTGTGTAGTATTTTACGACTTTTCCAGCAGTGCTGGTTAATGTTGATTCCACTATTCATGTTTTACGTACAGTTTTAATGAGCTGTAGGACTGATAGAAACCACCTCACATTACCAAGTAATGTCATGCATATAAATAGAATAGAGTTCAAGACTTCTTGATCAAAACAGAAGAAGGTAAAAAATAAAAGTATTAATCAGTGCGATGTCTGTTCATAGTTTGCCTCTGCCTCCTCAGACCACTTGAGCCCGAGAGTAAATTTATGACCAGTAGAGGGTACTAGTGCACGCACACAGAAGTCAGTCAGTAGTACCAAAGATGGCTGCAACAAGAAATCCGGGTTAAAAGCCTAGAGATAGCACAGGAGTTAATACAACAAGACTTAATAACATATCTTTAGCCAACATGCATTACTTTCTCAGATATTTAAAGTTCTTTTAAGCATCAACAGAATACATTCTTATTTAAAATAAGATTGCTGTGACATGAGCTTTAGGAGACCAGCATTGATGACAGGTAAATGGGCTTCATTCTGTAAACCTTGGAAACATATATCACTAAGACCTGTATAAAATATGAAGGATTTTTTCCCCTTTCTAAAATTGACTGTATCTATAGAAATGTCATACAATCAGAAATATGACTATAAGAAACCAATAGTTCAGGTAAGAAGCCAAATTAACACACCACCATACTTTTCCATAGCTGTGTAAATTGTCTGTAGACTGTGTCAGTCCCTCAAATTTGACCTCTAATTCATATTCAGATGTCTAAATAAAGCTTTCTGATTTTTAGAATTTCTGAGCCATCATCCTTTACAATAGGAGCTGTGTTATCTAAATATTTCTTTATTTATAGTTCCCCTTTAACCTTGTCCTGTATTCTTGCCCAATAATTTCATGCACTGGAGCTTATTCAGCATTCTACCTTCTGAGCACATTTGAACAGCTGCTATTCATTAAAAGAAAAAGAAAACAAAACCCCCCAAACCTATAACTTCAATCTAAGAGGGATATCATTCCTTCTTTTCTCTCCAAATGAATGATTTCCCTAAAATATGTGTATATCTGGCTCACGCCCAGGGCTTGTAATAAGTTTTGTATGCACAGAGATATTATGGCCTTAAGATCCAATATCCTTTGCCCTACAGGGTGAGAAAAGGGAGCTTTATCCTGTTTGTACAAGGGTATATACAGAATTCAATCAATTTGCTGTAAGGGCTGGATTGAACTTTAAGTGTTTCTATATAATTATGTACTTATTAAAAAGTTCCTGTATGTAATTTTATGAAGTCTTTTACATACAGTAGCTTTGCTTTTCACCTCTGGAGCTCTACATCATTAGGTTGTAGGTGATCCCTCCAGATAGTCTTTATGCAAGGTTAATATTGGTTCTAGCAATTTGCCTCTCATTAGAATTCTTCTGATATTGTATTATGAATTTTAAAAAATGACAATGCAATGCAAAATTTTATTGTTATTGGTTGTAGTAATGGTAGCTTTACAAGTGGAGGATAAAAAAACCACTGACATCTGATCAGATGAGTAGCTTTAAAAAATCATTGGAGAACTGTGATTTAGGCACAATTCATTTACCAAAACATAAAGGTCTTGGGCCAGTTGAGATTCCTTAGGCTACCTGAGATAACAAGAAGGGGTTGGCAGATGCAGGAGCCATAAGAGATCTATGCCCTTTTGGAAAAGCATCTAGAAGCTAGGGGTAGAATACTTTAGGATACCTTGGATACCTCTAGACTTCCCTGTTTAAGCACCCAAATAGATCAATTACTTTATAAAAATCAAGAAGAGTGTGGCCAGCAGGTCAAGAGAGGTTCTTCTCCCCCTCTACTCTGCCCTGGTGAGGCTTCATCTGGAGTCTTGTGTCCAGTTCTGGGCTCCCCAGCTCAAGAGGGACAGGGAAGAGCTGGAGAGAGTCTAGTGCAGGGTCACCAAGATGATCAAGGGACTGAAACATCTTTCATATGAGGAAAGGCTGCGGGAACTGGGGCTGTTTAGTCTGGAGAAGAGGAGACTGAGGGGACATCTTATTAACATTTATAAATATCTAAATGGTGGGTGTCAGGAGGTTGGGACATCCCTTTTTTCTATAGTAGCTAGCAACAGGACAAGGAGTAATGGGATGAAGCTGGAACACAAAAAGTTCCACTTAAACATAAGAAAAAACTATTTTACTGTGAGGATGATGGAACAGGCTGCCCAGAGGGGTTGTGGAGTCTCCTTCCTTGGAGGTCAAGATCTGCCTGGACACATTCCTATGCCACTTGCTCTAGGTGAACCTGCTTCTGCAGGGGGATTGGACTAGATGATCTCTAAAGGTCCCTTCCAACCCCTACCGTTCTATGATTCTGTGTGATTCTGTGATTTTCATATAATATTTAGCAGGATTCTTCTAGATTTGGTATGTCAAAATTGTGGATGACGAAACTTTTGAAGACTAATACCAGAGAGCTGGTTTGACAGTCACAGTTAAAGCTCAATTCAGACAGCATAGGCCCTTTGAATGAAGGGGACAAACTACATCCCATTTATGTCAGCGTGTGTTGCACAGCTATGATAGAGCCCTGAACTTGGTCCAAGCTTGTCATATTCTAACAACATACACAGACCTGGAAAATCAAACCTGAAAAATCTTTCTGCAATAATAGTTCTTTAGACAAAACAAAGGTTTTCACTGAAGATAGGAAGACAAAGGGGAATAAAGAAAGTGGATGAAAAAAAGGTAGCAAGGAGATGTATTTGAAACTGGTTATGACAAATGGCAAGCAGCCCTCCATTGGCTTCTTTTTACATCTTGGAAGAAGTATAGCAAAGGAAAGCCAGTTCCTATAATTTTTTTAGCTCAGCCAGAAAGCATTTTTTCCATGCCTTGCAAGTTTTCCCTTTTCTATTCCCAACTGCTAACCATATGGATTGTGGTTGTGAACAGTTAAAACCTAATATTTAAAAATGTACATATATTTCACTTGAAATTAAGATTTTCAGTAAAATGACTGGATTCCACTTTTGAGTGGAATGTGGTGAGATGAATATGTTGCAATGGCTGCTGCTGGAATGCTGGTTCTGCACTTGGAGAAAGAGTTGGGAGATTTGTCCAGGTACAGAGTTTTGATTTTATGGCCAATGATTAAGTTATAATTAATATAATGAAAAAAAAAATCATGTAACACTTCTGTGCCTTTTTTATTCCTGCATTCATTTTAAATCAATGTTTTTACAGTATGCACCTTGGGATTAGTGACTGGAACCAACCGTCTTTCCTCCAAGGCTATTTGTTATTGCATCGCTGTAATATTTATAGAGACACAACTGAAGTTGCTCTAATGAGTTGTCAAGGACAGAGGAAGCATGTGCAAATTACTATGAACCTAAGCCTTATAGTTGAACTACATGGCAATGCAGAGTTCTGGGGTTAGGAGTAGATTTGGGATTCCAAAGATGAATAATTAAATATAAATATCTTGAGAATGTTTACATTGCACCATAGTTGCAGCCATGTCTGGTCTGTAGACATGTCTTAGATCACTATTTCAAATCCAGACCTCTTTCAACATTTTAAATCAGATAAATAGGTAGTTTTGGAGGACTATCTTCTGTCTGTGTATCAGTTTTCATCCCAGTACCTCAGTTAGAGCAAAGCCAATCTCTGTCCTGGCAGATTTAGCAAAGCAGTTAAAGAGTGACTGAGCAGGAGAATGAACCCACCTTCAGGTCATTGGTCTGGAATAATGTTCAGGCAGTGTTTGAGCGCTCTCCAGGATTTAAATGCCTCTGTCTTCTGATCCTTGTTCTTTCCTCTACCAATTTTGTTGTCAAGATTATTTTTGGACTTTTTTTTTGCTCCACTTTGGCATGACTTCAGGTCCGCCTGCCCATCTCTTCTCTTACACTGTCTGTTTCACTAATTCCATTGCTGGCTCATCTTCAAACATTTTCTTTCTTTACTTCTTTTCCTGTGTGCTGGACACCTTTGGAAAAAAAAATCTCATGACCATGTGGAATTATCGAACTTTAATTTAATTCTTGCCTGTTTTTACTCTGCCATGCTTCAGTCAAGCTTTGCCTCTTGGCATGCTTGTGTCTGAGGTCCTTCATGCCTCACTGCCTTTAGCTTCCATTATAGAAAGCATCTTGTGCTCTCCTCTGTTTCTGCAAAAGCACTGATTTAACTTTTAAGTAATCTGTCCAGATGCAGGAGGATGTCACCATTTTTTTACTTTTGTTACTGTCACTCTGTTCTACTTTCCCTGCCACTTACACTGAAGTTTTAATATTTTTTTAATCTCACTTTTCTCTAGTTTTAGCAATCTGGTTTTGCCTCTTTCCCTCCAACTTTCTCCCTTTATTAATTATTCTTTCCCTCTTTGATCTGTCATGACCCCTCCCACATTTTAATCTCAACCATCTTTACAAATACAAATGTAAAAATTACTTCTTCCTCCTCTAACTATAGTATTCCATTCTTTCCACTGATGATATATCTATCATCGACCTTTAAGAATTTAACTCCCCAGTCCTACAGTGACTAGCAACTTGAGGATATTTTCATACTCTTTAAATGATGCTTATATTGGAGTTTAGTCATGAAAGTGTCAGGCAGTGATTAATACTGCTCACTTTGAAGAACAGTCCAAGATGCAATAAGACGGGGTATTAGCTGGCTTAGATTCTTCTTCCAGGTTCTCCGTTTGCATTTCATCCCATGATTCTAAGAAGTGACATAGGACTGAGGTTCAACTTTTGTGCCTTCTTGCTCTGTCACTTTGTCACTCATTTCTCTCCCTTTCTCTGCATTCTTTGTGTGGGGTTACATATTGACCAACATCCAATGGGGTGTTTGGTGAGTAGTTAACAGCACTTGCTTGAGCTAAACCCAAAACCCAAGAGCTATGTCCTCAGATACCCTCAGGCCATCAAAGGCCTAACATCCAGATCGCCTTGCATCATGGACAGGTAGAGTCAGTGTCACAGCATTATTGGTTGGAAGAGACCCCTGGAGGCCATTAAGTATGACCTGTCATATAGAGCAGGGCAAATGACAATAGTAGATTATGTCAGCAGTGATTTTGTCTATCAGAGGCTCCAAAATCTCCAAGGACAAAATGTTCTTCATATCTGTAGTAGCTCACACATGATTGCCTTAATAAGTCTCTGATAGTCCTTATTCACTTTCTTCATACCCTTCTTGAACTGGGAACAGCACAAAATTGGACAGATTATGCCCAGGATAGCTTCACTGTCACCAAGTAAAGAGGAATCATAAGTTACCATGATCTTCTGGTCATGACTTCCTAATGTTTCAGTTTTCTTTATTTGTGATGAGAATTTACTGTTGTCCCACTTTCAGCCTTATATTCATTAAAACCCCCATATATTTTCTACCATGAGCTGGACTAACACATGGGTTCATTCTGCCCCAGATGCAGAACTTGCTACTTTTCTTTGTTGAATGTCAAGTTCAACGTTAAGATTTTCAGTAGGCTTAAGCCTCAAGTTTGTCAAGGTACTTGGACTGAAGCTCCATAGCAGGTCAGCTACTTCTCCTTGTTTAACACAAACCAGATTTGCTGAAGGTGTACTGAGCTGGTCTACCAACAAGAACCTATTTCCTTTCCCCCTTTCCCTTTGTGCTGTTAGGCACTTCACTTCAAAAGACATTCACTGTTTGAAGTCCCAGCAGCTGAGGATGGTACTGACTCTTGAACTGTTTCTCTTGTTGAATAGCTCTAGGTGTCTCTCCACTGAGTAGCGAAGATCATTTAGCTTTTACTTTGAAGAAGAGGTATATTAGAGCCTCATTGTATTTGGAAATGGAATCTAAACTTCATCTAACTTTAGACATTTCAAATTATATGCATTAGCTAGTGTCTGTAACTAATCCTTACAGCCAAGAGACATGGGCTTCTGGAATGCACAATAGCCTTAGATTTTATCACTATTTATCAGCTATTTTATTTGTGCCTGATTTCTATCATTTTTTTTTTTATTCATACTTGTGGGATGCATTTAGCTGATGCAGTAAAATGTAGATCAAGGTAGAATTGCAATAAAGATATTCAGTAATAGCCCTACAATACAATTGAAAACTATATATGTATCTTCTACTTTTTTCCATTTAGTTCCTAAACTTATTTTTATGATTTTCCTAATTGATCTGCTGGCAGGTCAGATGTTAGATTAGGAAGGAACAGAGGTAGTAAAACTGAGCTAAATATATCTGTTATTACATCATAGTACTCTGAAATAATCTGCAGAGTGAGAAACTGGAAACCATATAAGAACTCATTAGCTAGAAGAAAATATCCAGTTGTTAGCTATTGCCTTTGCTGGTAACAAGGTCATTGACTATATGAACTTAGAACAAAATAAAAATATTGGAAAATTACATAGATGTTCTTTACAAGCCTAGGAATCAACATGAGGAAGAGAGCCTTTAGGTAGAAGGGAAAAAAAAAGATAAGGGCCTCATATTATGCTCCATGCAGTGGTTTCCAGAGAAACCATTAGTTTTTAATTCCCATATTTTATTGGTGTTTTCAGTGCAGTTATGTTCATAAAACAATGGAATGATGCCTAAAAGTGAACCATGACCTAAAAGCTGTTGAGACAAAATCTAATTTTGTAGCAGTCCTGAAACTCAGGTCAATGGTGGAAAAATATCTGGCTCCCTTAGTCTTCTGGGAGACATATGCCTGTCAGCATCGATTGCACACAGAAGGCAAAAAACTTGTCTGACCCACACACCTGTTACAATAGAAATTTTATTTTACATGTGAAAGGGAGAATTAGATTGGATGTTAGGAAGAAATTTTTCACTGAGAGCGTTGTTAAACACTGGAACAGGCGGCCCAGGGAGGTGCTGGAGCCACCATCCCTGGAGATATTTAAAAGATGTGTAGATGAGGTGCTTAGGGACATGGTTTTGTGGTGGGCTTGGAAGTGTGAGGTTAGTGTTTGGATTTGATGGTTTCAAAAGTCTTTTCCAACCAAAACAATTCTGTGATTCTATGAAGATTTCTGAAGGAGCTGTCTGCCAGCATCCTGCTTTCTGTGTCCCACAATAAATTGTTCACTGGTTGAATGTTCTCTTCCTTTTCTTTGCCAAAACATACCAAAAGCTAGTTTTGTAATGTTTCAATAAAATCCTTTTGGAATAATGTGAAGTTGTTGAGTGTTTTTGGATCCAACTTTATGTTTCAGCCAATTAAAAGGATGGAAGCTATTTATGAAATTTGGATCCAGGTCTGCATTTAAATTTTGAACACCCTGAAAGCTGAAATAGCACTGGCAGGACAGTGACTTCCTTTCAGTCAGCTCTGAATTCACTTTGCAGTAGGGATCAGGTCTGCAAAGAAAGGAAATGTACACATTGGATTTTGAGCCAGCAGATGAAAGCACCCAGGATCAACCCACAGACAGATGTAAATTAGCATAAGTACTGATGGAAATATGAGTTAAGAAGGAAACCTAACATTCAGTCTAGATTTATTGGGTGAGGAACCAGAAAATCCTAAGTTTCACTCAGCTTTACTAGGGAGAAACCAGAATATCCAGGAGCGTGAGTTCTGAAAAATTCACCAAAGATCCCTATGGGTTACTGCAATGTTGCAAAGAGATGTTCAGTAACTGCCTGGGTACAGAAGGCTCCTCCAAAATGAGAGGATGCTAAGGCAACAGAGCTGCCTATACATTCACTCCTGCATGGGAAGCATATTGATGCTGCTAAAGGGATGTGGGCAGGAGACACATGAATGAGAGGTAGAAGAATAGGAATTAAGGGGTGTTGGATGTGTTTTCTTGCACTTAAACCAGAACACCTTCCCCAGGCTACCTCTGCTTTGTGAGTACGTTGGTCTGGCTGCTATGCAGATTTGAGTCAGGAGAGGAAAGGAGGTTAATTGCTTTCTGTGCTGTGCCAACTGACAGTTCAACCCTTATCAGGAGCCAACTCTGTATGTCCTGGCATCCTCAGAGGAAGAAGGCATTGTAGCTTTCTACTCTTTTCTTACTTCTTGTGCCCACTTCAGTTTTGAAATAATGAACCTTCAAGCTTACTTTCATCAAGTAATTTCTTACCTAGATTATTGTTAGCTCTAATGATGGTTTTCTTTGTTTTTGCACTTGCCAGATGTGAAACATGTTTTGATCTGTTTTCTCATTACGAAAATGCTTTCATTTATGATGCCCAGCAGGGAGATAGATGATTAATCTCAAGTTTGTAGGTGGAATTAATTTTTTCTTTTTGAAAGTGATTACCAAGATCAGCAGAACAAAAAAGATTATTTCAAGAATCTGTTCCCAAATATTGCAATTCACATTTTCAAAAATGACTTAAACCTGCTCCTGCCTTTGAATACATAAAAGCTCTTCTGTGATAGCTTTTAGTGACAGCCATTTTCATATACTTGACACTTGAAAAACTATTTTTCCAAAATGATTACCAGTTACAATGTGGAAGTTTTTGGCCTTTGATTTTTGCCATTAGATTGTTTCTTATAAAAAAGTGTTGTCCCCTTTTCAAGTTCATATTTGAGGACTAGAATACATGGCTATGCACGTCATTAATTCCTCAAAAAAGAATTTATTGAAACTAGTGTATCAAAATAAATTATCAAAAGATGATTTCATGGAATTAAGCATCAAAACTGAATTCTTTGCATTACAAGGTCTAGACAAGTGGTCTGTGTGGTGACTGGAGAACTGTCTGACAGGCTGCACCCAGAGGCTGATGATTGCCACTCCGTTTCAAAGTGGCAACCTGTCACATGAGAGATTCCCCAGGGACCAACATTGATTAATATAATAAATGATCTGAATGATGGGATCAAATGTACCCTAATGAAGTTTGCAGATGATACCAAACTGAATGGAGAAGTGGATACTTTGGAAGTGACATACACCCTGCAGGAAGATGTGGACAGGCTGGAAGAGTGAGCTTAACAAGTCTTATGAAGTTCAAGAGAGACAAATGTAATGTCTATCATCTGGGAAAATATAATCCAGAAATGCAGCACAGATTGGGACCTATTTGGCTGGGGAGCAGCTCTGTAGAAAGGGACCTGGGGATCCTCGGGAACAACAGGATCAATATGAATGAACAGTGTGCTCCTGTGGCAAAGAAAGCCAGCAGAATGCTGGTTGCATCAACAAGGAGAACACCAGCAGAGATAAATCATTATCTAATTTCATTCAGTGTTTATCAGACCATACCTCGAATACTACATTCACTTTTGGTCCCCACTATACAATAAAAGGGTCCAGAGAAATGCCAAAAATAATATCAAAGCTAGGAAGCCTGCCAAATGAGGAAGGGATGAGAGAACTGAGAATTTTTTGCCTCAAGAAAAGGCTTTAGGGAGACTTTATCATTGTGTTCTAGTATTTAACAGGTGACTACAGAACAGATGGTAACTTCTTTTTTAGAAAGAATTATACAGAAAAGAGATGATGAGCACAAGTGACTCGAGGGAAGAATTCATTTGGGCACAAGAGGAAAGCTTTTCATAATGAGAGCAATCATCCACTAGAACAATCTCTCCAGGGAATTGTAGAGTCTACTTCAAAACTTTTAAGATTTGAATGGACATGGTGCTGGGCCATCTTGTCTAAACTGCTTTTATCATGAAAGATTGGACCATATTTCTGTCCAACCTTGTGTTTTATGATTCTATGATGCACAATTCCATGATTTTTCTTTAAACTATCAAGTATTTTGATTTCAAACCTGGGCAGAACTTGGCTCAAATGTCAAACCCATTATTTCTGATGTTTCTGTGTCCGTTGGGAAAGGCTGTGGATGTGGTCTTCCTGGACTTCAGTAAAGACTTTGACACAGCCTCCCACTGCATTCTCATGGAGAAGCTGGCTGCTCATGATTTGGATGGACCTATTCTGAGATGGGTAGAAAACTGGCTGAATAGCTGGGCCCAATAAGTAGTAGTGAATAGAGTTAAAGTTAGTTAGTGGTTGGTCACTTGTGGTGCTGGGTGCTCAGTATTGTACCTATTCTATTTGACATCTTTATCAATGAGCTGAATAAAGGGGATGAATGCACCCTCAGTAAGTTTACAGATGACACCAAGTTGGGTGAGTGCAGAGATCTGCTTGAAGGCAGGAAGACTCTTTAGAGGTACTTGGACAAGTTGGAGTGATGGGCCAAGGCCAATTGCATGAGGCTCAATAAGGCCAAGGGCCAAGTCCTGCACTTGGACCACAGCAACCCCGTGTAAGGCTACAAGCTTGGGAAAGAGTAACTGGAAAACTGTCTGACAGAAAAAGATCTGGAGTGTTAGTAGACACCTGGTTGAATATGAACCAGCAGTGTGCCCAGATGATCAAGAAAGCCAATGGCATTCTGGCCTGTATCAGAAATAGTGTGACCAGCAGGATCAAGGAGGTCATTGTCCCCCTGTACTTGGCACTGGTGAAGCTCCACCTTGAATACTGTGTTCAATTTTGGGCCCTTCACTACAAGAAGGACAATAAGGTGTTAGAGCATGTCCAGAGATGGGCAATGAAGCTGGTTGGTCTTTTCCAACTGTAACCATTCTATGATTCTGTGATACGGGCTTCATTCTGCTTTCACAAAATCATCTTTATCCTATTGAACATCAATTGTTAAAGTCTTTATGCTCTTCTGGTTATTCTACATTTTAATTCACATGTTGTTGTAAATACTTTCTTTCTATAGTTTTGAGAAGTCTGGAATATGCTGGTTTGTATTGTGAGTGTCAAAAGTCTGGCATCTTCATACTAGTATGAAAACATAAATAAAAATTTCCCATTGATTCAAACAATTACTGGCAGTGAAAACCAGTAGAGGTAAACCAACCATAACTGAAATTATTATGACTTAGATCACTTCAACATGTCCTGATAACAGCTAGAATAATCAGAAATGGTTTTTTTAATTCATTACATGGATTTCTTAATAGTTTTCATCTGTCTGGCTACTCAGATATGTTTTTAAAGGAGTCCCATAAAAGGATCTATTTATCAATCAACTCACAAAGCAAAATTCTCATGGCACTGACATTATCCTGTTACTGTTGTCTTCTTCCAAAGTAGTTTGCTTCTGAGTAATGAAAACATAAATACAGTAGTATCATTGGTGATTGTTGTAAATTACCTGTCAATTAAATACACTTTTCATAAGGACTGAGATAGAAATATAAAAGCTTTGAACTCTTAAACACTAACGACTACATGAGATTAGCCTTTGTAAGGTGTGCACTCATCAGTCAGAGGGAAAGTACCACCAGGATGATGAAAGATGAATGGGTTTGGGTTAAAGAGACAATTTGATTAAAGAATCACATTTGACTTTAAAAATCTTAGTCTTGCAAAGACATTAAACATTACTTGGTGTTGAACAGTCTGAGTTGTTTACATTAATTCAGTGTATGTCCTTATATATAAATTGTCTGAATTTTTATTGTTATCCTTGGAATTAACTGATGATGTTTATCATACTGAGAAGAGAAGAGAAGAGAAGAGAAGAGAAGAGAAGAGAAGAGAAGAGAAGAGAAGAGAAGAGAAGAGAAGAGGTCTTTTCATTAGATGTGGTGTTCTCTACTGATAAGAATTTAAATAGTCCAGTTTAGAATGAGATTTTTGATACAGTCAGACTGGGATAGGCAGATCCTCTGCAAATGGAAAAGAAGTGGTATTTACAGTACTTTTTGGGCACAGTTCTTTTAAGAAGATGTATTGGTTACAGTTGTGTTTAGGGATGATTATTGAATGCATGCAATCACTGCTAAAACTTTATATTTTTTTGGTGTTCCCTCAGGACTGTCCTATCTTCTTTCATCTGATGTGTAATATAGTGTCATGTAACTGTAAAAATAGTAATAAAAAACCTCTACATTCAAATCAGTTTGAATTTAGATGAGTAGGAAAGACATTGGTAGCCACCTTAAACACTATGGAATTTTCCTCAGAAGTGAGACAGAAATTCTAAAGATTTTTTGCCAGCTTCTTCAGGATGAAAAATAGCTTTTCTGAACATAATTTATGTATAGAGGAATTTACTTGATTGTAAAAATAATGCTTCAATTTCCACTACAATTCACCATTTAGACACGCTCATTGAATATAAGTGCCTTGCCTTCCTTTCAGGAAAAATCTCTCTGGTTTAGTTATTACACTAGGCCAGGTTATTGTCTCTTTTTTTTTTTTTTTTTTGTGAAATTGATGAAATATTCCGCCTCTTTAATGTCATCGGTTCACTACCTATAAAAAAAATAGACTTTAGTAACTAGTTTCAGAGGGGAGAAACTGTAATTAATGAAATTAAACCTGTAATTTTTTATATCCATCTATCTAGTGGGCTTCCACAATACTCAAGTGTATCAGTGGTTTTACAGCATCTTTGGAATTCACAGTCTCTCTTTCATGCTGTCACCACATGTTCATCATATGAAGCATGTCAGAAAATCCCCAAAGAGGCTGAAATAGCTGTTAGTGGCTTGACTAGGCAGTCAGAGATATACCAGTAAAATTCCAAATGAGCAACATCTCATATGTTACCTGTAAGGTAAAGATGAGAAGGACAAAAAGATCACTTTTGTTTTAAATTAATGCCTTTGTTCCTACTCTCAGATGTAGTTAGATGTTACTGTATATTTTCCTCTGCTTCAAAGAACTGTACTTTGGATACGTTTTTGGTTCCCCGTTGCTTTCAGAGTTGAAATATGAGGACAAATTTCCTGTGAATGATAAAACTCTTGGTCTAAGTAAGAGCTGGGTGTAGTATTGAAACCACATCTGTGAGCAGCATTTTAAGCAGTACGAACAATGCCTCTCATGCTGAGATACAAAGAGCAGAAAACACGAACATGACTGTGAATAGTTCAATAACAACCTGAAAAACATGTTAAAGTCATTGCCTGATCTGGAGTATTGAAAAAACAGCTACTCAAAATAAGTTGTGTGATGTAATTTCAGATTTTTTTATCAAAAACCCCACTACTTTTGTGGACTTACTAGGAGAACACTGGGTTGAAGAGAATTTAAATCCAAATTTGACTGGAAAAATGAAATCACTGCCAGTCTGAAAAATAAGTAAAAAATCTTCTGTGTAAGAGAATTTTCATTCCATCTCAAATAAGATATTTCCAAGCAAATCTTTCAAATGAAATATCATCATCAGAATAAATGATTTATTCTTCACTGTGAATTTTACTAGGCTGACAATGCACTGAATTTCCTTCTTGTATGAATACAGGAAAAAAAGATGGCACATAGAGATGATTGTTCTAGCTTTCCTTGAAATATCTAAGAGCCAAATTTCTTTTGGTCTTAAAATTTTATTTTTAAAATCTAGATTGCATTTGTACCACCATTGAACTTGGGCGTTCAGTCAGAAGGTTATGAAAAATGTCATTTTAAATGACATCTGCTACTATTATCTATAATATTTTGGTACTGTAACAGAGAATAGAAACTTTGTTACAAGGAAAACTTTTCTCCAGTCAACAAAGTAAGCATTCTCTTTGACATCAACAACCTTTTTCCTTTACACTATAAAACATTATGTCGTTTTTTATGAGCAAGTATCACAGAACAATTTAGAAAAGAGCTAGTACAGACTTTGCATAGTTTTTCTGGCCTGTTCAAACTCAGCTTGAAAGAGGAGCATGGGGAAAACTAGAAAGATCCGTACTTCCATAATAATCTGCCTTCATACCCTTCACTATTTCTTGTCTTTTGTGTGAAACAAAGAAATAGCTCAATTATTAGTAGTGCAGTTGCATCCACTTGTGTTACTCCCAATCAGGTAGCCAATAACTTACCGAGTGTGAAAAAACACAAGCCAAGGTGGAGGGAAGTACTGGTCCTGTGACCTACTCTAGGTGGTCCTGCTCTGGCAGAGGGGTTGGACTAAATGATCTTTCAAGATCCCTTCCAACCCTTAAGATCTGTGATTCTGCAGTTCTGTGATTTTTGTTAGTGGCCTCACTATCATTTAAAAGAAAAAGTCTTATCCGGAAAAGTTTACTGAGTTAGAATCTACTCCCTCCTTTTGGCTTTCCATATGCCATTCATATTGATTTGTAAGGCATAAAATACATGGTACAATTGCCTTGCCTTTGAAATTGGCACTGAATGTAGGCAGATTGTGGTCTAGATTTACCTGTGTGTTTTTCCTGGGTTGAATGATTCTGTATGGATAAAACATTCACAGACATGTCTTAACTAGTTATTTACATAAGTTGGTTTATGGCAGGTTTGCTTTAGTGAGGTAGCTCAAACAATGTACATAAGAGAGTGAATCTGGTCCAATGAATCTTAAGTAAATTCAGAACACACAGTTATAGGCAGCTAATATAAAGAAAATGAAGAATACGCTGCTTTAAACCTTGCAAAGTGAACTGAAGGTTCATGTAATACTGTGCAACTCAGTTCTCATTTCTTGGCAGCAGCAACTCAGATGGTGTCTTTACTGGAAATAGATGTTGCGTCAAGACAAATTGGACTCCTGGTGGGTAAGAATTAAGTCAGTGCTAGCCAGTTAAGTAAAATGAAATTTTTCCAGTCTGATACTTTTCACCGATTCAGAAAATTGTTTTCAAGCATAACCTGGAGATGACATGCTTAGGGAAGTATTCAGTAAGAAATGAAACTACAAGCATAGAACATATCTTCTCTTGGAGGAACTATAACAATGTTTTATAATATACTACCAATCATCCAAATAGGTGACAGAGCACTTCATAAGCAAACTGCATGTACTGCTAGTAGTACAATAATTAATCCTGAGGAATGAGATTTTCTTCTTCACACAAACAGCATGTCACAGCAAAACAAGATTCTTGTACCCACCCTGTTCCCTGCATTTTGGTGTCTTAGGGAACGTTCTGAGTCTGTGTGTCACAAGTCATTGCTCATACAAAAGATGTTCTGACATGACCTTTCAACTACAGATACCTATCAATAGTTAGTCCTCTGTGAAAGAAACAGTATAAATCCTGGGAAACTATTTATTTCCATAAAATTCTGCTAGAGGGTTAGAAAAAGGGGAAAAAAAGCAGGGGAATCTAGTATCCTAATTCTCCTATCTATATGCAGCCTCCTTTTTGATGTTACTCCATTTTTGTTACAGTTTGTGATTTATCATAGTAAGTCTAGCTTACACTACAGAGTTGAAGCAGTGCTTCCAAACTACCTATGACCTGAATATGTGTAAGAATAATTTCTTTTTGGGCAGCTGGGGTAGTTGCAATTTCTACTTTGTAGAAAATACCTAACTTAAATTTAGTACTCTTATGGGTAATGACTTAACAGATTTACATGAATCTGATTTACTTCCCATTGACAAGGTAGAGCTATTTTACAACAAAAGTGCTAAGGAGTTATGGAAGACCAGTTTCTTGTTAAATTTTATTAAAGTATGTCTTTGTCAGTTTCATCAAACACATATTTTTTTCTCTAGATATAGCATGGAAGGGACACAGCCCAGTGACTTCGTAATTGCTTAATCTTTTTATATTAAAAATAGCAATGAGAGCAGCTAGATTAACATTGTGACAATTTTAAATCTGAAATTTTGTTTTCAGATCAGGTATCTGGAAATGTACAGCACGCAATGTTTCTTGAAAGTGCAAGTTGTCTACAATAAGACCAAGACAAAAGCAGAAAAAGGACATGAAAACTTTCATTGGATGGAGTATAGTGGCCATTTGAGACCCATTTTTTAAATTATTCAAATAATTTTCCTAATGACACATATCAGTGTATTCTTTTCAAGGATTTCTTTTTCCTTATAGCAGCAGCGATGTGAAGTAAAAGAAGCCCATGAATTATGTGTAAAAAGAAACAAATTACTTTTTTTCCCCCTAGGTTAATTTTCCACCTAAAATGGTGTTTCAGAGTTGGAACAATGTCTTTGTGTCTGGAAATTGCTTTGAGTGTTATGATTCAAAGAAGTATTGTTCACATGGAAATGCTTTTAATGTGTAAATATTAGGTGATAAATTATCATAGCCAGATTTCACAGAGAATCTACCACTAGAAAGAAACTCAATCTATAAGGAAAAGAAGGACGAACATTATTGTTGTCACAGGAATGACATTGGCCATGTGTCAATGTAACACTACTGAGCTTGATCCAGACACAGTTTAAGGCAATAGGAACCTAAAGATTCCAGCTCTGAACTGAGCCAGCAGGAGCTGAGAAGTAAATGCTGAAGGATCATTTAAATATCATGCTTGTTAGGTGGCATGACGTGCTACAACAGAAATGAACAAACAAACAAACAATGCCACAAATATGAAGTAGCTGTCAGATCTTCTAGAAAGAGTGTAACCATTCTTTTTCTGTAGATGCACACATCCAAGTCTAAACCGACAACGGAAAAGAGAGATGTTTCAAAGAGATATGTTTCTAATTGTTGTGCAAGTAGAATTATAATATTTTGTCCAATAAATTATGAGCGACGAAAGAATAATTTGCTTATTACTCACACAAAGCTACATAAATTCCCTACATGCCTACACAGACACACACATGCAGATGCTGCTGATCATGCTTATGTCTAAGTCATATCTTGAAACCTTATCTAAGAATCAGCAAATGGCTCTTGTTTTCATGTTGTTTCCCTCCCTTTGAGAGGGTGGGGAACTTAAAATCTCCATGTAGTGTAGGCAAAGCTATGCAGAAACTGCAATGCCTACACCTGGGGTTTGTTTGGTAGTGCCCCTTAGCTAAAACAGCAGTAAGGGCTTGTTTTTGTTCTCTTCCAGTGCAGCAGAAAACAAGCTCATTTAAACCACAGGTGGCTGACTACTGCCTGTGCCTTGAAAGGCAGTGGAAGAAAAGCACTTTTCAGAGAAAAGAGGCAAAGCTATTGCACATACCCACATATTGTTGATTTTTCCTTGTTTTCCTTGGCACTTGAAAAAAGGAGGTGGGCTAACAAGCTATTGCATATGAGAACCAGAGACCTTCCAGCAGTACTTTGTTACTGACTGCATTTTACTTTGGACACATCAGGGGAGAAGGAGTGCAGTAGACCTTAGACTGACCATAGCTGAAATTGTGTAAAGTGTGCTTAGGTATGTGTGTTTGAATCAGAGAGTCTGCAATAAACAGAAGAAATTACAAAAACAAGCAAAAACCATAGAGGTAATCATAAATATTTCTAAACAAAACCTCAGTCCTCTTCCATTGAGATAATTTGCTGTTATAAAGGGAAAGAACTCCTTTAGGAGTATGAAATGTAGGGTTAGACTTTGACCATCCAAATCTCAGTAAATCTGAGCCACTTCATACTAGTAGGTAATTTGGTCCTGCAGAAATAAGGTGTCAAGTTTAGAGGTGACAGAGATTTGGTTGCTTTCACTGCCTTAGGCTTTTTTAGTTTTTTTCCTAATAGCAATTTAGAAAATCCTACCACTCATTTATCATGTCATTATGGACTTCAATTATTCAATCACAGTTTTCTGCCAACTGCTATGGGTACTTTCTCCTACTATTTTTGACATGCTTGGATTTTCCCCAAAACATACTATTTTGTTTCAAGATGCAAGTGTCTTTGAAAGAGAAGGAATTGGATTCTTTAATAATTTAAATTTGTCACGCTTAATTTTTTTCCACCTTAAACAAATTTTAGAAAGGACCTGTAGGAAAATTACTTTTATTATTAGCAATTTATGGAAACTTGGAACTCTGGAAAGATTACAGAAAGTTAAAGAGGAAAAAAAACCCTAATTTATAAAATACAGTTTTGTAGAGGCAACAAAAAAAGCACGAAAGTGCATAACAGTCATTTGGACTTGATATTAAAATCCTGTATGTGGTTGCTATTTATGAAAAAATATTTTAAGCCAATAAAAATAACTATATGTCAGTAACACAGGTAAACTGCCAGCAGAATTCAATACTCATCAGAAAAAGTTGTATTACAAAATATTTTATGAGAAATTTGAAGTCTATAGTGTGCTGGTTCTTTTTTTACTGCAGGAAAGTAGCACTACATAATTTTTGATGTTGCAGTGTTGTAACTGAGAGAGAAATCTGACTGCAAAGCTTTTGAAGGTTTCATCTTAAAAAAACATTGAAAGTAATACATCATTTATGGCTTTAGTCTCCTCCATGCTAAAGGAACAAGCTGTGTAAAAGCATAATTCCTTTCATAATTCAGAAGGCTAAGAAAGTAAATGTCTTTAGTGACCAGCATCCATCACGTAGGAAAAGAGAAGATTTTCCAAGTTATCTCTTTCTGTAAAAGTTCTTCCCTCCTGAAATTTAAATGTGTTTTCAATACTTCACTACTTTTTCTGTCCTCAAAATGAAAACACAACAAACATTCGTCTAGTTGAGACTGATGGAAAGGGCTCTTTTATCTCTATTACCCATCTCCTTGTTCAATTAGTTAAAAAAGTCACTGTATATTTCAGTAGTCCACCCTGGAGGTCACTTTGTTTTTTTGCCAACTTTACCATTCTCTACATGTCTTCTCCCACGGAGGATACATATATTTTGAATTATAGCCCAGTTCCTCTCATTCCAGAATTATAGCTTTCCAAATTGGATCTCATGTAATTATTATCTGCCTCTGTTTCTGTTCAGTTTGTACACCTTTGTATCATTGCTCTGCAAGTGCCAGTTAGGGTAAATTACTGTCATCTGCGTGTTGTTTGCTTCCTTTTGGGGAAATGAAGAAGATAAACAGAAGCAGATGTGTCATTATTAGACACCTCTCTGATTCAGTGTGCTACTGTTTATCATTACTCTATATTTGCAATCATTCAGCCAGTTTTCCAACCACATTACAATGTTCACAGCCAAGCCCATTTAAATGGAATGAATATTCCTCCTAGGTATGCATTAGACAAAGTAGTAAAAATTAAGAAAAATCCAGCAAGGTCAAAAACAGCGCTTGTCCTGTGTACTGCAAATCTCTGTTTTGAAGGCATATGGGTGTCAACTCAAGAATCTTTTTGTTATTTATGCTGTCCTTGAGCAAAAAGAAGTTTCAATATTGTACTTATCAATCTGTTGAAGCTTTTCACTATCAAACGCTGTAGGATGTCTACCTTTACACAGGCAAAGGCTTAGAGCAGTACAGTAAGCCCTGCTCTGTCTGGTCTTGGCCAATTCCTGAAAGTGCTACCACCACATATGCTAATAACTGCTTTTATAGATATGATAGTATGAAGGAATAGATGATATTTCCTTGCTATTGCAAATATAAGTATTACTTCCATGTGATCTGTTCTGTGGTGATAAGTAGCATGGCTCAGGTCCAGTCAGTCAGAAATGCTCTCTTCGTGATGGAAATAATTTCAGCTTAATTTGGATGGGAATCATCAAAACCATTGATTTCTTTTAAGTCATACAAGAGATAGGAGTATTCTGGAAGGTGATTCATGTATTCCACAGTTATTAAAAAGAATGAAAGTGAGGTGGATATGCAGAAGTGCAGAATAAAGAGTTTCTAGATGAATGGTCTGGTTTAGATATTCAGTTTTGAGATACAGTTTGTTCATTGCTGAAAATAGGAAAGAAATTTCAACAGTATTGATACAAGTCACCAAAGATCAGACCGGAAACATAGACAGAAAAATTACATGATAAACTCTGGCAACTGGAAATATGCCAAAGCACAACTGTTGAGTGGTTTTGGTGAGTTACTAACTTTTCTCTGGATCAAAGTGAGAGGAGAAAAGCAAAACACATTATTTAACTGGAAGTGAGAGAAAAGCCAAGCAGTTAGGTCATGTTAATAATAGGGAAAAGAAGAAGGAAAAAAAAAAAAAAAAAAGAGGAAAAAAAAGAAAGAAAAAGAGAATAGAGAAGAAATAAGGCTGTCAACTGGATGTGGTTTTTCGAGTTGACAGAGAGCATATGCTGAAGCTCAGGAGAAAAAAAAAGAATTTATGATCTTTGGAAGAAAAGTCAGGCAGCTCAGGAGGACTACAAGGATGTTGTGAGGTTATGCAGGGAGAAAATTAAAAAGAGCTAAGGCACAGATTGAACTTAAGCTCGCCACTGCTGTAAAAGTTTGTATAAATATATTAGTAACAAAATGAGGATTAAAAGGAGTCCTCATCCTTTAAAGGATGCAAGGGGGAAGCTTAGTGTCCAAGGATGAGGAAAAGGCTGAGGTACTTAATGTCTTCTTCACCTCAGTCTTCAGTGGTAAGACCGTCTGTTCTCTGAGTACCTGGCTTCCAGATCTGGAATATAGGGAGAGGGAGCAGAATGAAGCCCCCATAGTCCAAGGGGAAATTATGTGTTATCTGCTGCTCCATCTTGACTCACACAGGTCCATGGGGTCAGATGGGATTCACCTGAAGGTGCTGAGGGAGCTGGTGGAAGTGCTCACAGAGCTACTCTCCATCATTTACCAGCAGTCCTGGCTCACCAGGGGAGGTTTCAGAGGACTGGAGGATGGAAAATGTGGCACCCATCTAAGAAAAAAAAGGAGGATTCTGGGAACTGTAGGCCTATCAGTCAGTGATGCCATCATCCTGAGTGTCACTGTGAGGCACGTACAGGAAAAACAAGGGTTCAGGCCCTGGTAGCATGCCTTTATCAAAGGCAGGTCCTGTTCAACCAACCTGATCTTCTACGACAAGATAGCTTGCTTAGTGGATGAGGGAAAGGCTCTGGATGTCGTATTCCTGGACTTCAGTAAAGTCCTTGACACAGTATCCCACAGCATACTCCTGGAGAAACTGGTAGCCAAGGGCTTGGATAGGTCTACTCTGCAATGAGTGAAAAACTGACTGGATGGCTGGGCCCAGAGAGTCATAGTGAATGGAGTTAAATCCAGTTGGCAGACAGTCACCAGTGGTGTTCCCCAGGGCTCAATGCTGGGAGTTGTTTTATTTGACATTTTTATCAATGGACTGAATGAAGGGATTGAGTGCACCCTCAGTAAGTTTACAGATGACACCAAGCTGGGTGGGTGCAAAGACCTACTTGAGGGCAGGAAGGCTCTTCAGAGGGACCTAAACAGAGTGGATAGATGGATTGAGGCCAATTGCATGAGGTTCAACAAGGCCAAGGGCCAGGTCCTGCACTTGGGCCACAGCAACCCCATGCAAGGCTACAGGCTTGGGAAAGAGTGGCTGGAAAGCTGCTCAGTAGAAACAGACCTGGGAATGTTAGTCTACAGCCAGCTGATCATGAGCCAGCAGTGTACTCAGATGGCCAAGAACACTAATGACATTATAGCAGAGTGACCAGCAGGACCAGGAAAGTGATTGTCTTCCTACACTCAGTGATGATGAGGTAGCACCTTGAATACTGTGTTCAGTTTTGAGCCCCACTACAAGAAGAACATGGAGGTGCTGGAGCATGTCCAGAGATGGGCAATGAGGCTGATGAAGGGTCTGGAGAACAAGTCTTATGAGAAGTGGTTGAGGGAGCTGGGGATGTTTAGTCTGCAGAAGAGAAGGCTGAGGGGAGACAGGATGAATCGCTACAACTACCTGAAAAGGAGATTGTAGAGAGGTGGGAGTCAGTCTCTTCTCCAAAGTAGTGAATGATAGGACAAGAGGAAAAGAATTCAAGTTGCAGTAGGGGAGGTTTAGAGTGGAGACACTTGGAGAACTTTTCTACTGAAAGGATTATTAGACAGTTGAACAGGTTGCCCAAGGATGTAGTGGAGTCGCTATCCTTGGAGATACTTAAAAGCCATGTAGATGAGGTGCTGAGTGACACAGTTTAGTGGAGGGCTTAGCAGTGTTTGGTTAGTGGCTGCACTTGATGACCTTAAAGGTCTTTTCCAATCAAAATGATTCTATGATACCATGAGTATATGAATCAGAAAACTGGTTGATGCTTATTGCTTTTGAAAAGGGAAATAACAGAAAAGATACCTCTACTTTCACCAGATGGGAGAGAGAATGAGGAATGACTCAGGAAATGTGAAACTGAAAATCTCTGAACAGTACAGAACACAGAGGAGAAAAGCAGAAAGATATCTTATCAGAAAAATTTACAACAAAGTCCTATAGCAGGATTCCCTCAAGTGTCATAGATCACTATGTTTCCATTGATTTACATAGAACTATTCTTCTTGTCTTAATATTTAGGGAGATTTGCATTCAATTATGATTTTAAGCAAAAATGTTAAGCCCATGTTTGTCAATTAATTTATATAATTCTTATAATTAGATTAGACAATCGACAGGAACTGTTTAGCCTATATTTAAATAAACTAATTACAAATAAAAAGAAGACTCACTAGACAGATGCTTTTAATATGCTGACTTGAAAGAAATAATGTAAACTGTAGTATTGTAATTTTTCAAGTGTCCTCATTCGTCCTAGTGTAAAACTTGGAACAGATGGAGCTTTATTAAGAGGATTTGACCCAGGACATTTATCCCCATAATTTGAATGTTAAAGCTCAAATAGAAAACAGTAAGAAAAGAATAACAGGAAACATTTGTAAAGCAACATCAACAAACTGAGACCCTTTGTGTTCCCCAGACAATTGTCTGATAGTAGAAAGATGGCTGTGGGATTTACAAACAAAATGAAAACTGGCAAGGATATCAATCTGAATCCCTCTTCCTCTAGGCTCATAAAAGTTAAATAACAAACAGAAACTTGCTATTTGTGATAAATAGAAGAGCGATGACTAATCTGATGCTGTAGGAGTGACTTTCCTTTTCAGTGTCTACCCTTTACATTAGAACCTCTTCAGGCACAGATTCTATAACTTCACCTCTTTGGTATTACTGCATCCACCCCTGCTGGTTAACAAGTGATGTATAGACATTTATTTAAATATAGCCTTTGAAGTTATACCACAGACAAATATGCTAAACAGAAGTGACTAAAGAGACAATTTTACCTGGCAATTCTTCTGCCCACAACCTTACATTTTAATATTTGGGAAAAGTTTTTGCTTTTTGATGAAGAGAAAATGATGCATTTGTTTTGGGATCACAGTTCAGGGCTAAATCATCACATATAAATCTCATCTCAATATTTTGGCTTCTAATATTTTTAGAAAATTGTTTTGGCTTGAAGTGAATGTGGACCTTATGAAGGATCAAGTCAGTCTTCCTGTTGTTTCATGTACATATTTTCTCTATCTCTTGATATTCAGTTAGGATTTATCTTACTGCAACTGTAATGAGAAGGGTTTGTTGAGGGTCAGTGTTGTGATTTTAACTCTACAAAAAGAAAAAATTGCTTGGACCATATTGTTTATCTTTCTTTTTGATGTCTAAGGAAGAGTAATATTATAGGGATTTCTTATATGGAAGGTGCTAAATGCGTTGGCAATATTTAAAATACTCAGTCTCATTGATCAGTGACAGTTATGTTAACAGTTATAGGTTACTTCTGCTCGCACATCAATTGAGAGAAGTAGTGTTGAAGTAAGAGAGGGGAAAAGGTATGTAGGTATCTGACTTCTAATGTAAGGCTTTCAGGTCATTTGGATTCTTGAGAGAGAGATGGTGGAAACACTGCAGCCCCGGTGGAAATTGCTCATTGCAAAATGTTATAACATACCACAGTACACATAAAACTACTGAGACTAAATGAATCATTATTTTTTGAACCTGAATGTTCCAGAGAGCAGAGCTAACATTATGGTGTGTGCCAATAACAAGAGATTGGAAAAAACATATTTCTTCTTCAAGAGGATAGAATATTTTCCACAGACTCCTAGATGGTCCTAGGTTAGCTTAGAAATCAGTTGTGGTCAAAAGAAGTAACAATGTCTTTCAGAGATTTAATGAAAAGCAGCTCTTTTTTTTCTTTTTTTTTTTTCTTCTGCTACCAAGTAGTGATTATAACATGTTGTAGCCATCCATTTGCAGAGACAGCAGTGTATAGGCTAAAAGATGTAAGTTAGACTTTTGAAGAATGAGAAATATTGTTTGCATCTGCTTAATGGCCATAGATATACTTTGCAGAATGTAGGCCACTTCCATTTCTCCTAGAGCAGGTATTCAGAACAGAGACCTATTAAATCATGTCTCAGCTCCAGACAATACAAAATTCCCATTTCTTCTCCGTGTAAATCAGTAGAGAAGAAAAACTACTGAATACCAAATACCTATATTTCTCCTTGATTCTTTCATTTAAATGTAGATACACTGAATCACTGGATGACTGAACTCAGGAGCACTATTTTCAGTACTAGCTTTTCTCTTTGGGGTGAAGCAAAAGAAAAAATATGTATGTGGGATACAAAACATCAAAGTTTCCATAGTAGCAAGTTTTTTTCCCGGGGACTGTGAATTGGGTCAGGGTGCAATAATCCTTCTGAAATCCACAAATCCCAGGTCATTTATTAAAGAATGGTGTCTTCTGGCCTTGCTAGGGAAGGGAGAAAAGCCCTGTATGGTTAAGTAATCTGAGTGAAGAAAAAAAGTAAGCCAGCTAGCACTTACCCCAGTAAAGAAAATTAGTCAGTGATGCAAAAGAATCTTTTCATTTGCTGTGGAAAGACTTTTCATGACCTTTTAACCATTTTTGAAACAAAATTGTTACACAACATGTAATTACTAGAAGTGATAAACAATGTAAAAATGTTTATTTAAAAGAAAGCTCTGCTGGAAAACATTAGAAAAAAGCATTAAAAGTATTGTGTCAAAATTACTTGAAAAACACAATGTTTCAAAAGCATCCATTTCTCAATTCCAGCAGCTTTCTGCGTTTGCTTTTTGAACGAGCATATTCCAGTAGAGCAGTCTATTTCAGGGAAGAGAAGGGCTTCTCATGAAGTTTGCAGGAGACAACTGTTTGCTTCTTCTTCACAGCTCAGAGATGAAGTATGTGGTGGAGCCTTGGCTTCTTTCTCAAGCTGTCTGAGTGAGCAAATGTTAATGTGGCTTTGGCACCTGTACAGGTATCCCTTCTAGAGCATAGCCTGTTTGTTCTTGAGAGGTATAGGGCATTTGGAGAAAAGTACAAATAATAATGCCATTAGAACAGAGGACAAAGAACAGAAGAACAGACTACATAAAGGAAACTGAAAAGTTCCCTAGTCACTCTCCCTGTTATCTCTGTGTCTGGAAGAAAGAGATGTTTTTTCCTGCTCAGTATCTTTCTTTCTGTGAATGTTTGCCAGCGTGTCATCTTTCTGCAGACCTCTACTTCAGTCAAGTTTCTCTTTCTAGGCTTTCAAGCTTTAAAATCTCTTTTCATCCTTTATGCAGCATAATCCACTGGATTGTCTACCAAATCAGACAAGGAGGATTGTTTTCTATTTTTAGATCAGGTTTTGCAGTATTAATTCCTTTAAAGTCATTTACAGCAAGAGTCTTACCTTTGCCATTTTCCTTATTTTTTCAACTTAATTACTTTAAAGGATTCTTTACACTTCAGCTTGTCGTAAGAAGACAATCATAGCCAAAAACCACAATGAACTGCAGTCCACTTCATCATGAAGTCTCTGAAACAATGTTATTTTCTCTTCTGTTCAGTTTCAAGTAGCTATGCCTTTGAATGCCTTGTAAGAGTTGTGCACAATAATTCTTAGTGCTTCCGTGCCAAGAAGACCTACATTGCGTGACAAACACTCGCGGTTACCTCTTGTGCCTAATTTTTAGCATGTTGTAACATTACAAAATTTGGTGTAAAAATTTCACAACTAAACTATGCTTATACTACAGCAATACTTAGTGTATTATAAAAAAAGCTCACAGCATCATCAGTCTTCCACAGGAAAGTTTGCTTGACTCCTGTTTCTCCTGAGATTCATTTTCTTCTGCTTTACTGGTATCCATCACAAGACTAACCTGGCTTTGCTTTTCTTCTAACATCCCTCCCTTTAAGCCTTCAACTTTTCTGCTTCTTAACTTTCCTGCTGACAACCATCACTCCTGATCCTTGTCAGAGTTAGACTTATTACTTGCTTGTCGATATGTGAAAATGCTTAAGTCTTAGCAAGTTATGAGGCCTTCTTTCCATCACATATCAATCAAGAAAGTTATGTTTATTGGAAAATGTCAATTAAAAGACTGCTGAGCTAAAGACTGTGGTCTGTGATTGACTTAATTTTAAGAAGTTTTACTAAACAGTATTCTTTTTCAACTAGCTTCTCCCCCTGAGGATGAAGAAATCCAGATTTTGCTGTTTGCTTTGCTATACAAAGTGGAAGTACTCTCTTTCTATGTATATATATTTATATTCAGTATTTTACAATACACAATTCAGAATTTGGTTCAAGAAGGAGGACTGGCAAGGAAGGAACTGAGAACCTTGCTTTTTTGAGCTAAACAAGAATATTATACTGACAGCGTTTTGTATCACTGACTGCAGGGGTTCTTCTTTATCATGTGAGATGGGAGCGACCAGTCATCAATATGATGTGCATCAACTCCAAATTTATTGTCCCATAACATCACTTATATGCTTTTTCCAAATGCTGTATACGTGCTACAATTCATGACAATTATTTAATACTAAAGATCATGTGCTATGCATAAGGCCTCAAAGTTTCATTTTTGTAACAACTTATGCATCAACCTCATTGTGTTAAAACACCAACCTTATTGTACTTAAAATATCAACCTTATTGTGCTTAAAATATTACCCCATCTATTTGGCCTTCAGTTAGTTTTCTCTCCCACTAGACTATGGTTATGCTTACCTTACAGTTTACTTAACTTTATACTAGTGTTAGTTATATATTTTACAATTTGTTAGTCATGTACATGGAATCACACAATGCTTAATTGAATGCTCTATCCTATCTTCCAAAAATACTTAATTTAATGCTCTATCTTGTCTGCTTGTTTTGACCTTGTCTCTGTTACAGTCTGTAGTTTTGGTTTCCTCCTTGCTCAAGCTTGCTGTCACATAGGCATTCTTTTCTTTTCTTTTCTTTTCTTTTCTTTTCTTTTCTTTTCTTTTCTTTTCTTTTCTTTTCTTTTCTTTTCTTTTCTTTTCTTTTCTTTTCTTTTCTTTTCTTTTCTTTTCTTTTCTTTTCTTTTCTTTTCTTTTCTTTTCTTTTCTTTTCTTTTCTTTTCTTTTCTTTTCTTTTCTTTTCTTTTCTTTTCTTTTCTTTTCTTTTCTTTTCTTTTCTTTTCTTTTCTTTTTTTCTTTTCTTTTTCTGCTGCCAAAGACGATTCAAAGAAGAACTGCTAACTTTCTCTGTCTTTTTCTAACTCCATAACATTCATTTTAACCCATCCCCCAACAACTGGCATTGGCAAAGTGAAGAGTTTCTGTTACATTATGTAAATGAACTGCATGTCCATGTTTCTTGCTGATCTGTCACCCACCAGGTAGAGAATCGGGGAAAGAAATACAGATTGAAAACAAGCAAGCATAGAGGTGATGCCAAATGAATAGAGAACAAACACTTGTAACTAGTCCAGTGCCTCATATTCCAGACCTTTTAAAGGGGTATATTTCACATGTATATTTCCATGCAAGCAGTTACAGGCTTGACTCTTCACTTGGTTTTGGTGGTGGAAAATACAATTTCAGTTGTTGACAAATCTATGTTGATTCTTCTCCTTTAAATGACCTTTTTTAAAAAAAAAAAAAAATCTAACATTAAGAACATTTTACAGAATCACAGAAACACATAGAATCACAGAATATTAAGAGCTGGAAGGGACTTTTAGAGATCATCTAGGCAAACTCCCCTGCAGAAGCAGGTTCACCTAGAGTAGATCACATAGGAACTTATGATATGTCACTATAGTATACGTATATCGTATTGAATTTAACAATTGAGCAATACTGAGTGTGGAAAATGTGCACCTTATTTACTATATGAAGCCTAGTAGCCCAGAAATAATTACTTATTAGCTAGTTCTAAGTAAAAAAAAATGTTTTAAAAATATTTGCAGAGGCAATTGCAATTCCTTCTGTGAAAGAGAATGAGATACATTAAGAAAAAGATGAATAAAAAATTTGAGTTATATCTCAGTCTTCTCTTAATAGCTGTCTTCTAATATGTGAGAATAGGTTGCTTCCCTTACAAACCCTTGCCTAAATCCTTCTACAAATTGTTTAGAGTGCTGGCTCCAGTTTCTTCTCTTAATATTTTATTTTGTTTAATAAATGTTCCCTGGCTTAAAAATTATATCTAATTACTTTTGACGCAAGCCATTTCTGTAGTATATGTTTCTTGCTCTTTCTCTAAGATGGACTTATGCTCCAGGCAGTCCTGCTCTGGTAGAGGGGTTGCATGAGATGATCTTTCAAGGTCCTTTCCAACTCTTAAGATTTTGTGATTCTGTGACCTTGTTAAGTTTCTGGGTTTGAACTCCATTAACAATTTCACATTTTTAGGAGCTATTAAATCATTTTATATTTTTAAAGAAAACTGACTTTGTTTTTAAAATCATTTGGAAATAAAAATCTAAAATTCTTCATTGCTTTTCTTGTCTTTAATGTTGAGCTGGTTTGGTTTTCTGTTTGGCTCCGTACTTTATCCCCTGTCATTCTACAAAGAAGGAAAAGAAAAAAAAAAAAAGTAGAACTCTTGATTAAAAGAAACTCATGGAATTTCCCTTTTCCCTAGATCCTTTCTGTGGCATTTATGGTAGCGAAGAGTGATCCAGTCCTTTCACCAGCTGCCTTTGTTGGGTGTGGAGAAAGGAAGGTCACATCTGGAGGAGCATAGTGATTTTAAATCTGTAAAGCTCAAGCGCCATGGAGAGATTTTCACTCTGAGGTTAAGTATACTTAAAGGGCAAAACTCTCAGCTGCTGGCAGAAATGTCTGCTCCACAGAGATGCATGATGAAACAACTAACTTTATTGTCTATTTTCTGTGCAAGTCACTGTTCACCTTTTCCATATGTGGTTAATCAATATATCATTGGTCTTATCATGTGAGTGGTAAGTCCAGAAAAGGTGTCCAGGTCCTGTCCTTTTGACTCTGGGGCTATTCCAGTAGCCTTCATCTTGCAGTTCATTTTTTAAAGCTAATTTACAAGTAGCATTCACAAAGACATTTTTCCTGGCTGTACTGAGACGATATCAGAATGCAAAACAATAAGCCTGGTTTTCACGCTGGCTAGATACGTTATGTTTATAATTGTTATTACTTAGTCACAGTCAATTAAAGTTTTAATATGACTACATAGCATCTCCCCAGAATGGAGTTGGAATTGAATACTAAGTGTTGGTCTAGACTTAGAAGATTTACTAGCTCACATCACTCTGTTAGACGAGCAATGCATTTTGCTGATGGAGCTATGCTGGAAAGTGGCCTAGGAGTTATACCAGGAAAACATTATTTTGCCAGTATAGCTTTTACCTTTTCTTTAAGCAGAAGCAAAACCTATGGCAGAAAAAACCCCATCCTTTTCTTTATTTCTTTCTGCTGTGTCTACATTAGTAGAGTTTGGTTCCACTCTCTGGGGCATTACAAGCCTTTATGATGGTGAAGGCAGACAGTAGACTTGTCTGTAATCTTGTCTGACCTTATTGCCACAAATTACAGCACACATCGTCACACCTGCTTTGAAAGCCATCTGGCCACGACGACTCTCCAATAATCTGGAAATCATCTATTGAATGATTTTACTAGGAGGTAAAAGAAGTTAACAATTTTCATCCAAGTGCAAAAGAACTGACTTTTTCAGAAACAGCTGCATAGCTGTTGGCTAATCTTGGCTTTTTGCAGAGACATTACACAGGAGCGCACCAGCAACTTACACTCTTTAAACCAAACTTTTTTTGCCACAAAGCTCTGCCACTCCCTCCCATCCCCCTCCCCTTCAACTTTAAGTTGATCCAAGTAGAGTTGATTTTGTCATTACTTTAAAGTGTCTAGACAATACTATGCTCATACAAACACTCCAACACTTCACACCACTACTAGTATTGTCTTACCTTTGTTCAAGTCTTGGCAAACAAATATTACCCCAGAGCATTTTCTGGATCAGATTTCATCATTATGTCTGGTTAGGGTCTAAGCCAAGCAAACTTTATCCATAATAGCAGCTGTTATCCTGCTTGGGTCAAGTAAGCTATGATTTCCTATCTTCATTACGCAAAAAATGTGTGTTGAATCAAGACTGCAAGACAGGTAAGCACAGGATCTGCATAAGTATTCATAAGACATCTAAAGCTGTAATCTTAGATCTTAGACTAGACACATTATTACTTTTTGTAGGTACCCAACTAACATTTTATGCATAAGGTAGCTAGTAAATAACTTCTCTTTTAAAAATATATATATGTTGGTATTTCCTACTTGAATTAAATTTTAATTTTGAATGGAATTCATCCCTTATATTTTATTCTTGTCAGAGCTTGTTTTCTTTGAGTAAAGGGAAGGGGAGGTTTAGCTAGCTGAATGCAGTGATGCCATTTCTGAAAGTAAGGATAGATTACATTGCTTTCTGAAAAATTGCCAACAATAACTTGATCAGAGACAGTTCACCTTCTTTTTCTTGTAAGTGATTTATGAGACAGAAAACAATATTTAATAAGATCCGACAGCTCTGAAGGAGTGAAACAACACAGTTAAGCAGAATAAGCAGAAATGATAGGGAAATCTCAGGGAATTTGACATATATATATATTAAAAAAAGAAACTGAAAGCTCTAGTGTAAGAATAAGCCTTCAAAATGATATTATTAACTAATTCAAACTGTAACCTTTCTTATATGCCAGTTCATAGTTTCAGATTTATTTGCACAGTATTCCATACCAAAAACTGTATATATGACTACACTAGTGTAGTGTTTGTTTCCTGTATTTTAAAGGCTCAAACTGTACACACATTTATTACACTATTTACGACTATAGTAAAACTTTTTTTTTTTTAATGTTATAAAAATAGAAGTTTTCTTTTGGTTTTGATTTCATTTATGCAACTTCCAAGATTTGCATTTTTGAGTTTTCCCAGTTTTCATTTGCCATTTTTTAATGAATTAATATTTTTTGTTCTCATTTAAATAGAGCAGAAGTTTGCTGCTTCTAACATTAGAAATCTTGTAAAATCAGACAAAACAAAGGCCAACATTACAATATTTTCCTTTGACTATTTCTAAAATGGAAAGCTTGCTCTGTGCTCCACCTTTAAACTTGTACCTCTCTTTGAAGGGCCTCTATCAAGCAGCTACTTCACTAAAAAACAAATACCTTTCAAAGATACACCAATAATGCAAAAAAAATATTGCTCAGTATTATACTCATCTGTTAAGCTGAGAATTTAGGGTTCAGTTCTAATTTACACAGATACCAATTTTCCAAGAAGACCTTCTCTGAAATCCATTTCATATGTATATGTATTTACATATATATATATATGTAATTAAATCAAAATCCAATCAAAGAGGATTCTGATATAAATTGTTGTGGTGCTTTCATCTTGGTTAGATGTCAGGTGCCCACTAAAGCCACTCTAATCACTCCCACTCCTCAGCTGGACAGGGGAGAGAAAATATAACAAAAATCTCAAAAGTCAAGATAAAGCCAGGGAGATCACTCAGCAATTACCATTACAAACAAAACTGATTCAACTGAAAGAGAATTGGTTTTATTCATGAATAATCACCAAATGATATGACTACCTAGAGTAAGGCACTCAGGAATTCATCCAGGTGGCTTTTGAATGTCTCCAAAGAAGGAGACTCCACAACCCATCTGGGCAGCCTGTTCCAGTGCTCTGCCACTCTCACAGTGAAGAAGTTTTGCCTTATATTTCTTTGGAACTTCTTATGTTGCAGATTGTACTTGTTGCCCCTTGTCCTATCATTGGACATCACTGAGAATAGCCTGGCTCCATCCTGACACCTGTCCTTTATGTATATATGATCACATCAATGCGATCACCCCTTAGTCTCCTCTTCTGCAAGCTAAAGAGCCCCAGCTCCCTCAGCTTTTCACCATAAGGGAGATGCTCCACTCCCTTCATCATCTTGGTGGCCCTGCACTGAACTATCTCCAGCAGCTCCCCGTCCTTCTTGAACTGAGGGGCCCAGAACTGGACACAATATTCCAGATGTGGTCTCACAAGGGCAGAGTAGAGGGGGAGGAGAACCTCTCTCAACCTACCGCCCACAGCCCTTCTAATACTTCTTGGCCACGAGGGCACAATGCTGGCTCATGCTTATCCTGCTGTCCACCAAGACCCCCAGGTCCCTTTAACCTACACTACTCTGTAAGAGTTCATTCCCCAGCCTGTACTGGTACATGGGGTTATTCTTTCCCAGATGCAAGACTCTAGACTTACCCTTGTTGAATTTCATTAGATTTCTCCTTGCCCAACCCTCCAGCCTATCCAGGTCTCGTTGGATGGCAGCACAGCCTTCTGATGTGTCAGCCACTCACTCCAGTTTAGTATCATCAGCAAACTTGCTGGCAGTACTGTGTGTTCCCTCATCAAGGTCATTATTGAATATTTTGAACAGTACTAGTCCCAGCACTGACCCCTGAGGGACTCCACTAGATATAGGCACTCAACTAAACCCTACCCTATTGATCACCACTCTCTGCCTTCTTCCCTTCAACCATTTAACAATCCACCTCACTACCTGATCATCCAGCCCACACTTTCTCAGTTTTTCTGTGAGGATGCTGTGGGAGACCATGTCAAACTCTTTACTGAAATCAAGATAAACCACATCCACTGCACTGCCACCATCTATCTACTTGGTTACATCTTCATAAAAGGCTATCAGGTTGGTCAAGCATGACTTCCCCTTTGGTAAAACCATGTTGACTGTTCCCAATGACCCTTTTTTCCTTTAAATGCCCTGAGACAGCACCCAGGATAAGTCATTTCATCACCTTTCCAGGGATGGAGGTGAGGCTGACCCGTCTGTAGCTATCCACGTCCTTCTTCTTGCCCTTTTTGTACACTGGAGTGACATTTGCATTCCCCTGGTCAGACACCTCTCCTGTTCTCCATAATCAAAACTGAGTAGGGAAAATGAGAAATAAAATCTGGGACCTCTTATATAGTTTTTTGGTCAGTTGTTTTCTATTTATGCTACAGATATGTGAGTGTGAGTTTTAGTCACACTGATGTCCTACAGATCAGGACTCTGGGATAATCATCCCAGTTTGTTTCCAACATCTGTCTAACAGCAGAAGCACATACATAACGTATGGAAGGGATGTCTGTGCTGTTCAGGACATAGTGTATGACTGTAATGGAACCTACTCCTTGATCAGAGGCCATATGACTATGTCATCCTGGCATACTGCCTAGCTGACCGAGGCATGCTGAGAGACAAAGACCACAGCTGACAGAGGTGATAGCTGTTACAGTCCCAGTCTCCGAACTGTGGAGGGAGAAGGCTGCACAGTTCATCATGACACTGTCTCACATAAAACCATGTAGCTGGTAGTCCTCTACAGAGCAGAAAAATAGGTACATACCTGATCTGAGGTGACATGATAGCAGTGAATCTCATATGACAGAGTTGAACCAGTTTTATTCTTCATAGGGTGTATAAAATGAATGATGTGTGAGCAGACTCTGTAGCATGTATACAGTAAAGTCAATGAGTGCACTGGGTTCTTGTGTGATCAAGACTTTGGGCTGCTGCTATGACTAGGCTTACATATATTCAGCTATCCTAGATTAGTATATCATGCACCAAACTCTGTTGACTGAAAGACTGAATGGCTTTTAATGTTCTCAATCTGCATGGTGTGGTCATAGAATTAAAGATATCTCACTATTGAGTCGTCCGTTGTATCACTGACATGCCCTCAGCCTTTTTGCTAACCTTCATCCTTTTTTCTTGGAGGAGGAATTATTTCTTCCCACCTTGTCATAGCTTTGTAAACAATTCATGAATACCAATATAAAATGAGAGGACAAACTATAGAGTCTACTAAGAGAAACTGGGAAATACATCACTGAGGTTTCTGACCCTGAAAATACAGTTATCCCATTCTCTAATGCTGACTGCAGCAGCACTTTCAAGGCTCAAGGCTCAATGTTCTGGCTCAAAAAGTTCTTGATAAGAAATACATTGTGTATTTTGTTTGTACACACTGGCTGTCCTATATTGAGGTTATTTATTCACCACAGTGGTGTTGTGGTGTGCCATAACAATATTGTAGGTGTTGGACGAGTGATCTTAGTGAGGTCCTGCAGATCAGCCCACCAAAATAATTTCTCAGACTTAATCACTACAGATGGTTAGCAGATGCATTTGTAATGGCAATTTTAATTTTTACAGCGTTTGTTTCTGTGGCCAGATAATATACTTCATATATTCTAAACCTCTTCATTGGCCAGTGTTTTTCTCATGCTGTGGATATTTCTCTGCTCAGAGTTATTAACGTCATCTCAGCAATGCTAAATTATGTTGGCTCATAAACTTTTGGCCTCAAATATAACTGTTTCCTAGGACTTGTTTCTTCTTTTTTATGTAAGAGTTGGTAAAGTCTGTCTGAAACTAATTGATTTTTTTTTTAAGGCTGGCTTACCAAAACAACTGCTACTGATGTCATTGTTCTTGATATTTATGCATATATCACTTCTAAGTAATTCATATGTTTATGGGAAAAACATATTGAGCTAATTTTAACTGGTAGATTAACCTCTCCCTCCATTTATCAGTAAGTGGATGAAATGCAATTTCAGATGGAAATTAATCTTAACTGTAATGACCTACAGATTTACATCTGCTGACTATCTGGTAAAATGCATGTAAAAGCCAGAATTTTTCTCATGGAAAAATTAAATTTCTTTCAGAATCTGCCTCTGAAGACTCTGAGTGGACAGACTGGTAACTATCATACTATCAGGTAAATATATTCCCGTAATAGAAATCCATCTTGAGAAAGTTAAGTGTCAAAGACTTAAGTTTTTCCTGAAGTCTACAGATTAAATGCCTCGGTGCTTAAAGGTGTCCTGAAACCTCAGAGAACACTACGATTGTTTAGAATAGCTTGCATCAATTTTAGTGTATTCACCTCCATGTTGCGTTACAGATGATGCAATTGTGAATGCTTTCTATATAATTTAAAAAGCTATTCAAGAGAAACCAGTTACTTCAGTAGTATGTAACCATAATTGATGAATTCTTAACAAAATACACACAGTCGATATTAAGGTCAGGAAGTATAAAGATTATGCTGTTACTCTCCTTTGTCTCAGTCAAAACTTGCGATTTTCTGACTATCTCCATCGGGAGAAAAAAACTGATGAGAGAAAAAGCTCGCTATTCTTTGGCTGCAGCTCTGTTACAAAGAAAAGCAACACTTTTAAAAGATGGAGATCATTAGAAGAACCATTTCAGCCAACTCTACATGCACAAGGTTCTGCAGCCTTGTTAGTGTGAAGACCATTACATTCTTCCTCTCCTCTTTCTTCCACAATTTTCTGCTCTTTTGTTTTGCTTTGTTTTGTCTTTTGCTTTTTTGTTTTCCTTATTGGTGTGTTGTTGAATTTCCTTCTCTGGAGACATTCAAAACCCACCTGGACAAGTTCCTGTGTGACCTGCTCCAGGTGGTCCTGCTCTGGCAGGGGGCTTGGACTAGATGATCTTTTGAGGTCCCTTCCAACCCTTAAGAGTCTGTGATTCTGTGGTTTTCTCAAATCTTCGTACATGAAAAGGACACTTCACTTTGCCTGTTAGAACAGTGATCCTTTGAGTGCTGTATGAGACCCCAGAAACTTTCTTGGGACCAAATGATTCGGGATTCACACAGAGCTTTCTGTATGCATCATGACACCATGGGACTTTCCAAGTTTTGCCCAGCCTGATTCATTATTTAGATAGGAGGTGACCTATTCAGACACCAAGCAGGTCCTCAGGACTTAGGAAACAGAGGCACAGCATTTGGTTACCACTTGAAAAGAATTGCAGTGACATTCATTTAGCCCTATGTGGCTCAAGTGCTAACTGGACTCAAGTGAAGCCCACGATGAATGATTTTAATTGGATGCTGTAACTGGGTTTAAATCTATTTCTGTGCTTTTGGCAGGAATCGTAAATCATTATACAAAACTAGTCATGGCTCTGATGGTGCCAGAAACAACTGTGGATAGTTGGTTTACTGTGCTGGAACCAAAGAATAAAACTATCTTTTTTTTTTTCCCTCTGTCATTTTCATATACGTAGTTCACTCACTTTACACTCTTACATATTGGTATGAATTGTACAAAGTAGAACTCAAATAATGAAACTATTTCAAGTATTTATCAATGTATTTGACTAACTAAAAATTTTTACTGAATAGCATTTAACAACATAACAGGTCCTTCTAGACTGGCCTTGAAAGAATAATTATATGAGGATGATTCTATGAGAATTGCACTGAAGAAGAAAAATGCATATGTGTGGCTTTGTAGATGTATGCGAGTGACACTAAAAGTGAAAGTTAGCATGCTCATATTTTCTTCACAGTATCTTTCCTCAGTTTTCAAGACATGTTGTTTGCCTGTAATACCGGAATTGTAGGATCATTTCTCTGCTTTACTTGATTGAAATGTAAGACTTGGGCGTTGATTTCCCAGGGGATTCCCAAAGTAAAATGCAACAGTTGTGGGTTTGTTTTTTTTTTTTTTAACAACAAAGGATTTAAACTGAGGCTTTAATTAAGAAAACTCACAACAAGAAATTGAAATTCATCACTGTAGAAGAGCTGAAAAATGAAAATATTAACCACTCTGAATAAACTGAGATGAAACTGAGAATACTCTCTTTCAGATAGGATTTGAGAATCCATGCATGAATCTCATGTTTCTAAAAGTACAGTCATTAGTACTGGCTCAAGTCCAGAAAAATGCAACTAGACACTGTGTAAAAACTTGACACAGATCTGCCTGTGTTTTGACCCACACCACTTCGGCAGCCTCAGTTTTCTCACAACCTCAAACTGCCGGTCAAGCCCAGGTGGATGTTTACTGAGATATGAAGAGCTCGGGACAAAATGACCATATTCATTTCCAGTTGTGATATGATGAACAGAAACTTTTCAGTGCTGTTTTAATTAACAACAGATCACAAACAAGATGATTAAACTTCAAGATTATATGAAAGAAACTATCCAACATTAGTTCTCTATAACTAAAAGTAAAAAAAGGGGAAAATATCTATGATGTAGGTCTCAAGACTTCTAACATTAAAACTAGTTAGTATATTTGGTCAATACTAATTTGCTTTTGCTGGAACTACCTGCAGTCTTTTAAAAGACTAAGCAATGGTCTGAGTTTTGGGACTTTCATGGACAAAAAGGATATTGTGTGGTATTTCAGCAAAAGATATTAAGGTTGCACATAGCAGAATATATCTTCAAAAAAAGCCATGTTACTGCAGTTGTGTAGCTTTTCCTCTGCGTAATTACATCTGAAATCACAGATGTCTTTAGAAGAATTGCTGAATATGTTGTGTTCAGAATTCTATGGTCATATCCTGTACTCCTACATGTCTGATTCTTGCTATTAGTTGAAACCTGAGTTTAAAAAATAAAGTCAGACAAATAATTCCATGCTTTTTGCCAATTGTTCACGGTATTTCTCTGGATAAATAGATTTTCGTTTTGGCTAACTTTAAAAAAACCCATATTAACATCTTTGATTTTGATCTGGGTCCAGGGGCTGCAAAACAGACTCTCAAGGTGAGTTTCATCATATCAAATTACTTCTGTATTGAAGAGAAATATATATATATCTGAGATTGTCACCTAGAAGTGAATGTTTGTAGAGTGTTTCATTTGCCATATTTCTGACATCTTCTTTAAGATGAGATAAACTAAATTCTTACTTTCCAAACAGATGAATTCACATACCCAAGCTTGGACACTGGCTGCCTACATGTAGGGTTTGGATCTGGCATAATTACTTAAGTGGCCTGGAAATTGAAACTTACCTTAAAACTTACATAAGAAATCAGCATTGTTCACCAACTAAGGAAAGGTATAAAATCAAGAAGGCTTATAGGGTGGAGACTGCTGCTGCTGGTGTGTGAGGAATCCACAACACAACAATTGCCTGCAAATACCATGGAATGTGGAGCAGAGTGGAGACTCTGTGGTAAGACTCTGTGATGATACACAGGAAGACTGAGATCCAAACAAAATTTTGTCCTGAGACAAATCCAGGCCCTAGATCACGTCTTCCATGAGACTGGAGATTATATTAGGGTCCCATTGGCAAAGCTGAGCTACTCATTCAGACAAAGCCCATTGAAGAGGTCATTACAGCTGCAGCTTCAGTCTTGTAGGCTCAATGGCAGCTGTGCAGATGGCATTGGGCAGAACCCCAAACTCTTTACATTCTTCCTGAATAACATCTGTGTGGTTATTTATCTTTGTTTTGCTGTGTTTACATTTTCTTTTTCTCTGCTAGAATTACTGGTGACAGGTGAAAAACACTTTTTTTTTTTCTTTTTTTTTTTTCCCCATATGGGCAACATAATCAGTACTGCTCTGTTTTGAAAAATAAATGTCAAACTCAAAATATGTGGTGAGTTAGAATACTGGCTTCTCTTGTACCAATCAGCTTTTATGCCAAGATATGGAAACCAGTTAGTGAGACAAACTACTGTTTCACAAACACTTGGATCATTTGGTTCCACACTTAACAAAAAAAATGACACTTATGTATTGAAATTAAAATAAACACTGAAAGCTTTTCAGTGGACATACAACAAAGCAACAGGTAGCAGAGAACAAGAAATACTGTTCTTGCAAAGTAAATTAAATTCAGATTAAATTAATGTTTCCTCTAGAATTCAAAATATTTCAAGGTGTAAAAACCTCATTGCAGCCTTGAAACCTGGTACTTACCCTCATTTCCATTCACAGCATTCTATTAAAATTACAGAATTTTTCTTTCAGGTTGGCTAGCTAACCTTTTCTCTACAAGCAGAATATATATGTAAATTCTTCTGAGTTTTGTTCCAGGGAAACTTATGTTTCAAACAAGCATTCTACTGCCAGTGGAACAGGAAATCCTACTCTATTATCTTCAGTCTAGTATTTTTTAAATACTAGAAATCTGACTCCAATGTCAGACAGACCTTTCTAAGCTCTGCATGTGGAATAGACATGCAAGTAAGATCCCAGAGGAGTGTAAAACTTCCTTCAGTAGCCAGCTAAACAAAATGCAGAAGAGACTAGACAAATGGATATTTTCCTAACTGATGTTGATTTTAGCATAATGATAGAAAAATAAGGAGGCATAATACCTATAATACAACATAAAAGCTTTGCTTAAAGTTACAATGATACTACATTGGAAAATTGGTGAACATCTTTTAAATATCAACATAAACTATGCATAATTTCAATAATTATATTCAACTAGTCAAATTGAAGCCTAAAGGGAGGCTTTTAAACTAGTCTGACTGTAATAAACAAAATGTTCTGAAATATAGACTTAGGTGTGCAACACTGCAGTGTTTCCTGCATATGATTCTGAAAATGAAATTCAGATATTACTCACAAGGGATACCTATCAAATAGAGAAGCTCCAACAGGATGAGCTTTGCATCCACTTCCCACTCTGAATGAAGTGGTATTGTGGTTTGGCCCAGCTAGCACAGCAGCACCACGACAGTCTCTCGCTCAGTGCCCCCATTCACTCCCACCCTCGTTAGGATTGCAGAGGCCCCAGTGAAATGGGAGTAAAAAGATAAGCAAGGTTACTGTGGATTAAGAAAAGGGCAGGGAGGGTTTGCTGCCAGTCACAGTTCTGGGCAAAACAGACTCCAGTACTAGACTTAGAGAGGAAAGTAGGAAAGTTTATTCTACAAGAAACAGATGGAATAAAAGCAAAAAAAGGGAGTAGGATAATGAGAAAATTACAACCAGCACTTTAAGATCTCCCTCCCTCATCCCTCCTTTCTTCCTGGGCCCAGCTCACTGCTCCTGATATCTCTACCTCCTTCCCCTACAACAGCTCAGGGGGGCAGGGAGTGGGGGATGTGGTCAGTCTCTCACAGATGGGCTCCGCCACTTCTCTCTGCTCAGATGAGGATGACTCCTGCATTCTTCCCCTGTTCCAACATGGGGTTCCTCCCCTGGGACACAGTCCTTAACAACTTCTCTGGTGTGGGTTCTTCCGAGCAGCTGCAGCTTCTGCCCATACAGGGTCCTTCACATGGGATGCAGTCCTTGGTGAATATCTCAGACGTGAATTCTTCGCCACAGTTGCAGTTTCTGCAGATACAGGGTATCCCTCTCTCGAGACAAACCCTCTTCTGAGCATAAGTTTAATAAGCTGCTTTGTCATGGATTCCTTCCCACAGTTACAGCTGTCGATATTGGGTCTCTTCCTCGGGACATGGCCTGTTCCTGCCATAGTTTTAAAGAAGAAAATCACTGCCCCTGGCTTGGGGTCTGTAGTGAAGTGGTTGGGTCCCTCCCATGGGATGTGGCCTCCTCCAGCCATAGTCACTGTCCCTGGCTCAAGGCCTTTAATGAAATGAATTGCTGCCCCCTGTCTGGGGTCAGCTTTATCAAAATGTGTCTCTGCATCTGATGCAGAGTCTTTAAAGAAATGAAAACAAATCTCAGCTTTGCCAGTCCTTTCCATAGAACGCAGAGGAGTCTCTGCTCCTGCACAGCTTCTCCTCTCTTTCCTCACTGATCTTGGAGTCTGCATGGTTGTTTCTCTCACTGTTCCTACTCCTTGCACCACCACTAGCCAGAAGAAAAAGAAGAAGGGGGCAGAAGAAGGAAGAAACAGGAAGAAGAAGGAGGAAGAAGCCTCCTTTTCTGGCTTCTTCTTAAAAAGTGATCGTGGAGGTGTCTAATTGGCTCAGCCCCAGAAGTAGGTGTGGCACAGAGCTTGGGAGAGTTGTGAGCAACTTCTTACAGGAGCCATCTTTACAGCCCCTTTCCTCTTACCAGAAAAGACTGTCATGTCAAACCATGGCAAATGGTAATATGAGAAGCGAGCAAAGTGACCTGGGTAGAAGGAGAAAATTACTCAGTAGAAGATATCTGTTGAAAAAGGAAATACCTGCCAGTTTGAAAGCTATGAACCTGGGAACTAGACCCACAAACCAGAAGTATCCTTGAGAAACACAGCTGGTATCTTTAAAGTGCAGCTGGGTACCTAGAAAATGAAGACATCTTGAGATGCCATTGATAAGTGATACAATAATGAACTGTAATTGCAACTTCTTGTCAAAAAAGGTGAAAAATAGCCTGGAAAACGGGGAAATACAGTTAAGAGAAGTGACTAAGTCAATTTAACTACTCTTAAAGAGTGTAGAGAGGCTACTATCTGAACAAAAGAAGTATCAGCTAAAATCTAAGAAAAAAACCTCATCCTGTACTATATACTGTTTAAATGTTTGTATCTGTGAGACTACATACTCAATCTTCTTACTAATCATTGATTGACCAGACACAGAGAGCATGAGATCTGTAGAGATTTCCAGAAGGGAATGTTTTATTTTATTCAGAATATTGGCACTATTTCTTTGCTGAAAGGCTAGAATTTTAAACTACAAGGTAAGAATATCTAAACTATCAAATTAAACAGGGTCTGGACAGCTAAATATTTTCTGAAATCTGATTATTCCTTTTAATTCTAATGCTAATGAATTTTTCCACTTTCTTTTTCACGCAAACACTTGTTAATTACTGTTTTGGAGAGAGACAGAAAGTCAAGATCAACCAAATGATGGCTAAACACGAAGCTAGTTGTTCTGGTCATTTTATAGCATTTCTAATTTAATGGAATGTTTTCTCTCAGAGCAGATTACACAAGATTATGTGTAATGAATAGCTATAAATTCCCTCTGAGTCTAAGATAAGTTGAAGAGTCTCATCACCTTCCAGTTTGTAATAAAATATTAATTTTTGTTCATTTACAGATGTTTTGGGGAAGACAAATAACTATAGTCTAAAGCTACATTCCTCACTTCCCCCGCACTTGGCAGAAATGTTGCTGACATTTTAGCAATAATGAGTGTTTGGCAACATATCTTTAGACGGATCAAACACTAATTTATCTCCAGAGAAGTTCTCGTGACAGATGTCTAACTGAAATCTCTACCCTGACCGACTACATATCCATTTATTCTGTTTAAATCTAGGCTAATCTAGTTAAACATCATTTATTTAAAATTAGTCTTTTTGGAGGTTGGGTCATAGTTTTGAGCAACGAGTACTTCTCTGCAATACTATATTTTTTAAGAAGTCTCTTCCCAGGTCTTCATATCATTGCTGCTGCTAGATGGAAATCCTTCTTTTGACTGTAGAGAGAAGTTTTCCAAGTCTTCGTATCACCTTTACCTTCCCAGCATGAATGAACAGATAGATTTTGCTATAAAATTTATTATGTCATCAGTGATCCAAATCTCACTGTTGTAAATATTCATAGAATATCTACTGAGTAGGTTAATGGTGCAACGTAACTCTTCCTCAGATAGTGTCCTAGTTGCATTTATGTTGGGAGGAAAAATTCCAGCATGAGGATTCTCCTGTATTTCTGACATGAAAAAATTTCTTAGAAACTCTCTACTTTCTGAATTGGAATGGGTGTTGTTGATTTAAAAATTTCTGAAGAAAGGAAAACCTCATAGGAATCTGAGGCCATCTGGTGTCCCTGGAGCCACGTTGCGTAAACTAAATTCCGTGTTAGAGACATTCAAAAAGCTGAGATGCCCTGTTCCAGCTTTTTAGTACTATGCAGGAGATCCAGTGGTCCCAGCAGTTTCCAGCCGATAACCAGAGGAGCTGGAAGACAGTCAGATAGAGATCAGATGCAGATGAGGTATTTAGATATTTACATGGAGACCAATCATCATTTTTCTTGTGTCAGTGAATATTTAAACATATTCTACGAAGTAGAATAACACCAGTGAGCAAAGCAGAACTTATTCCAGAATACTTCCACTACACTGAATGTAGTTCTTGTGTACCATCAACAGCATATAGTAATCTAGATAAGAATGCTAATAATCTAGTTCTAAATAGCATCAGATTAGTCCCTATCAATAAATTTGTGGAGAGAAGGAAAAGAAAAGCCAGAGGGCTCCATCTCCTGATCTATGAGTTTAGCCTCTTTTTGCCAAGTACTGCACAGCTTTATTCAGAAAAATGATTCAAATTTATGAATATTTTTGAGGTTCCTAAACTCACATATTTTAGACAATAAAGTATAATGTAAATAAGTTCCAACTCAGTATTTATCCCGTTGCCACAAATTTCTTACTCTTCAATATTTCTCTAAGTAGGTACTAGAAGTATCCAGTAGATATGGGGGAAACAAAGAGGAGAATTGTTGGGAAATCAGAATGATAATTGAAGCGGGGTTTATATCTTGGTTTTTGTACAAAGACTGTCCCATGAATAGGAAATTTAAACCAAGAGATTCGATAGCTATCATTTCAAAGCTTGTTGTGCACATTTATCTTATCTAAAAGTTTCAGCATTGTGGAGTCATTCTGGGCAACACCACTTTCGTGTTTTCCAGGATTTCATTATGACTGCAGGCCTTGTATCACATTTGTGTAGTGGATTTGAGGATAATACACTAGGAGATCCAGAAGAAAGATAAACTTGAAGAACTATGCTTTTGAGGCACTTGTAATACACAGAAGGATTAAGTATCTTAGGGTTGGTTAAAGCCTGGATAGCATTTTCTCATAACCTGCCGGAAACTCTGTTTTGTTGTTATGCTGGAGTCCTGGACTTACCACATTGCTGAGTATTTCTGTTTATATAAAAGAGCCTTTTTACATCACAAACTCAGACTAGGTGGCACCCAGTGATTAAAAGGACTAGGAGTACAAATCTTGCATTATAAAAAAAAATGATAAAAACCAGGTGCTAGTGTTAAAGTGCATGATGCAGTCTGACTAGAGCTCATCACTCTGAGAAATGCTGTGTCTGGAGTTGCCAAGTTTTTTAATCGAGGTTAGCACCTCGGAAGAAATGAAGAAAATCTCAAGTCCAGTTTCTCTTGATCAAGGCAAGCTCTTTAATAAGCAACAGTGAAAAAAAAAATCGAACATCAAGGAAAAATAGTTTTTACATACACACATTGCTCTTCCAGTTCTATACTATTTTCTCAGATTTTTCTGGGAAAAAATGAAATGATACAGTAACAACGAAAGGAAATTACTGACTATAATTTAAATTTGACAGATTCCAGCAAGTGAGCAAGTAAGCCAGGGAGATCGTTTTCATCAATCAAGAAGCACGAAAAAAAAAAGCCAGACATTGACCATATAATGTGAGAGTAGCAGAAACTAGTGCTGTGAAAGCTATTGGAAGGTGGCTGAGCATTGTATGTTGATGAGTCAGGGTGAAGATCTAAATCGGTTTCAGACATAAAAGATGCCACAAAGGTTAATTTTCCACAGAGACTTTACAAACATATCTGTGCTACCAGTGAGTCAGGATCATGGGGAGAATGGCAGTGGCAGTCGAAAGACCACAATGGTTCTCCAGTGTACAGTGGAGATGGGGAAAAAACTAGAAAAAGAGGAAGATCAGCAGGAACTAGAAATTCTTACCAGCTCAACAGTTGTGACACCTCTCAACTTGAACTCACTTACGCAAAGAATAGCACAGCTGCTTGTATCTTGAAGAAGAGCACACTGCTGTTCCATTTCACCGTCATTCGTGCCACTTAATCTGTCAGCAACCATTTTTGCATCTTGAATAACTTGATTCTTCCTGGTTCAAATATTACTTTTTGGGAGTTTATTTATTTTGCAGCATTAACTTGAAAAAAACAGTTTTAAGACATATTGTCATAGGCAAAACTCGCTGTAAAAGAGGAGGACTACAGACAATTCCTGGTTGTAATGAAATGTATGTTTGTGTGTTCCAAGGGCTGGAAAGCACTTTGCCATGCTGCTCTACCCAAAACTCAAAATTGTGATATATAGTAGCGTATTCTGGATAAGATTTTTCCTTTTTCTTAGGAAGTAACAGAAAGCAAGATTAGGAGTTAAAAGACAGCTGATCATGGTAAGAGACAAAGGTAATTTTGACATCGGGCAGAACACAGGGAGTAAGTTTTAGAGTGGCAAGACTGGGATGGCTAATTGTTAGACTTTGTGTATTATCTAGATATCTAATCTTTACTATAGTCAATGGAAATCTAAAGCTTAGTTCAGTTACCCTTTCACAGGCTTCTGGTGCCATTCAAAAGGTCTTTGCATGTCCCACCAGGTTCTTCTGAAAGGCAGGGTTTGTCTGTGGTCAGAAATGCTAGTCCTTAGCAAATGTCTCAGAAGTCTAATGTTTCTGAAAAGGCATCAGGCACCTGTATTTAAGTAACTGAATCCTGCCCTTAATAAACAGAGTGTATTAACAACTACTCAGCTGACCAAGCATGTGTGCAGCTTGTGATGTGCTGAATAGATCTTGAGACTCTTTCCTATATATGAGGTTACTATTGATAGTAAAGGATTAGACATCTATTTTACAAGTACAGCTACTAATTTTCTACATTCTCCTTGTCCATTTGCAGAGTCAGCTTGATTTACCCTCTAATCATCTCTCATCAGTGGGCCAGTAATTACAACCATGGGGACCAGCTTCTCCATCTCTTTTATGTAAAGCCATGAAAGCAGAAGTAAATTGTACGATAACTGTGGAAAAAAAAGGCATCTCCTTGCAAGACTTACTCTGCTCTGGTTTGAAGCTTACTGCTGAATAAACAACTATTCTCTGTTTCCCTTCCCAACCTCTCTCCCAACCCAAAGGCTTTATGAGGCATGGAGTATCTTTTCTTGGTTAGCACTTAGCCTGTGAAAGATCCAGCCCAAAAAATACTTTATGACGATAGTTTTTTACTGCTTTTGCAGAAAAACCTGGTACACCTACTTCCCAATTTGGCAGCATATTTTTGCAGAGGGACTATCATACAGTTAAAAACATTTCATGTAATTGTCGCTATTTTCTTGCAGACAATATGTTATACTTAAAACTTCTGGTGACAGCAAAAGCTTTCTCCTCTACACTTTGTAAAAGTGTAATATACTTGCCAGCACTGCAGCACACTAAGGCATTGTACTTTTAAGTAATGTAAAAAGCCACCAGATAATTTGCTTTTTTAATTATTTTATTTTTTAATATAAATAGTTCTAAAATGAAATGTCTTTTGTTTTGAGTCAGGTGTAAATGAGTAGCAAAACTGTGACTTTTCGTATCTCTAAGTACAATTCAAAGATCATTTGACAGTAGAAAACAAGTTAGGAAGTAGTAGTCAAGATTGTTAACATCAAGTTAACCAGAACCAAGAACATCTGTTTCTTTACTCCCCATTAAACAAATCATGATAAAAATTATTAATACTATGTGTAAGAACTGGGTCATACTTGGTCACATTACATGTCTAGTTCATGACCTTGTTAGTAGCAGAGAAAGCACAAAGAACCAAGTTAAGTCCAGAGTGATATTCTCTGCTTTGATTTACACTTTGGATTGCACAGCAACCTGTAATTGAAAGTTTCATAGTTTATGCCACATTAAAAAATAAGAAGAAGTAAAAAACCAAAACCAAATTAACAAAAAATGGATAAATAAGAGCTAATGTTGCGATGACACAATAGAATGAAGTGTGACAGGTGGTGAGAAAACTAAGCAATCAGGCTAAATGTAGTTCTTATAAATGTTGTATGCCAGAAGCAGAGGTCCAATTTACAGTTTTCTCATAGTATCTGTTTAAAGACAAATGAGATAAGTCCACTTCTCATGATACAGAACAATTTAGGATTGGAATTTAGAGAAACAAATTGTGGTTTAACTTATTTTCAGAATATCAGGGACAGGGGAAGGGTGGGATAGAAGTAGTGGTGTTCAGAAACCAGGGACATTTAAAGTTACCATCTCATTCCATGATAACATGAATTTGCTCAGCAGCTGTGCTGCCTGGATGTTCCCAGTAAGTCTTTACACTCTGCAATGGGCTTCTTAGAGTGTAGCAGAACATTTATGAAGGAGAGCAAAAATCTCAGAATTTCCCAGGTATTTTCAGGGCTTGGTGAATGGATGCATGAAGGAGTAATAAGTGAATTACAGACTTATGCTCTCATTTCTTTTACACATACAATATTGCCTATCATTCATTTGTGTTAAAAGAGAGCAATAAAAGCTTGTGGACACTGGCAAACATGGAAGTAACATTTCTTTATTATGGTATTGCTTTCCAAGGAAGCCACTTTCACATGGGGTCTAAGATGCTATGAAACAGCTAGAAGGGAAAATCAGAGGACAATCACCTATGCTAGCACATAGTTCACTCAAACCAGAACAATGCGTATTGCTTATTAACTGACTGTTAGCTATATTTAGTTTAAAACAAACATTAAAGAGGCAGAGGAGATTGTTATGCCAGCCCTGAGATATTATCAAGACCTATCGATGTCCTAACTTTCTAGTAAAAACAAGTGGGGTTACAGAGTTCACCTGTGTTAACAAATGTAGCGCTTTTTAAATCCAAGAAATAAGAAACATTCGACCTCAATAAAGTGTGTGAGTTCAGTTAGAAGTGGTGAATTATGTCTCACAGACACAATTCTCATAAAACAGGTTTGTATTTTCCTTATATGTTTTGACAGGTGGTTGTCATTTCCAAGCTATATACCTTGGATAGCTGTCCAAATCATTTTACTTTTCATGGTTCATTGCTGAGAGTCTAAACTAACCATCTGCATATTTCAGTTCAATACCATGGAACTGGACACTACATGTCTGTCATTTGCTGATGGCCAAAATTGAAGAGAATACAATAGAATTAGTTTTGTGTCATTGTCAAGACAACATTTACAGTTCCCTAGTGAGTACAGAGTGCTAGAGAGAGGTACCCAAAAGCAACATTGAAATAGAAATTTTCAGTGCTGAAAATCCCTGCTCAGCTTCTAATAAATCCTTAAAGCACATAGAGCCCACAGGGTCTGCTGACTTTTATGTTATTCAAGCACTCAATTTTGTTTCCTTGGCTACTTGGTAGTTCTTCAGGCCTTGTGGTGCTGAGCTGGGATAACATCTCTCTCCCAGTCTCAAGTAACTATACTTGAAAAGGACTGTAGTCTGAAGGACACTCTTTCATACATAGCTGGACCATTCTTATATGGATGGTGCATAATGTACAGCAATAGATGAATCTCTCTAAAGAACACATAGGAAGGAAGTTGCCTTCCTTCTATGCTGGAAGTCCCTGAGTGCAGCCTCTGGCTTTGGTATCCATTTCCACTCTCTGGGGCCAGATTGCCTCTGCTGAGGCCAGCCTTGCTGCATCCTAGCCAGGTAAGCTGGGATCACATTGCTGGGAAAGAGCTGGGGTAGAAACTCCTGACAGTTTCTCTAGGGCAGCCTTACATCTCCCATTTTCTTAGGAACTGCATTTGTGACCAGATCCTCAACACTGGTCCTTGTCTGTGCTGCACTGTGGCCTGCACTCAACCTTGTACTTGCTGATCATCACCTACAGCACTACACTTACCACTGGACTTTACACCAGCCCCATCACTGTGGCTTTGCTGGGCAGTTGCAGGCCTCTGGGCTGTTTCTGGTCACCATCCCTGTCCCGTCTCTGCTTCTTCACTGAGTGCTGCTGGATGGACCCTCATCGGAGAGTACAGAGCCCCATCAACTTTGTAGCCACCCTTGGCTCCCATCTCCTTCCCACGGCACAGCCATCCAATACAGCACCCTGACATGTATGGAAGTATTTAGTCAACACATTTGGTTATACCATGATTCATTTACTTCTGCTTTTGCAGCACATTGTTCCACACAACTGCTGGGTGTAATTTTACAGATGTGTTTTTTTAAAACTTGTAACTCCTTGTCGAGAAGCTGCAACTTGTTTAGATAGCATAAAAAGTAGTATCTGTAAGTTTGCAAAGGTATCAGTGAAGTAAAGCTAAGTCTTGCAGTGCCTTAGATGAAAAGAAAATTGAGTTTGAATGTTTACATGGAGTTTGCTAACACATCCATTAGAAAAAATGCTTTTTATGTGTAAGCTGAGCAAATTTAATATGGTATCACTGAAATACAATAAAAAAACACAATGCATTTTATAGTCACTTTTTAGAGAAGAACCACATGGTAAGTATTTATGTGAGAGTCTGCAACAGTTCCTGGACTGAAAGTGTTTATTAGGTACAACTGGATTGATTCTGCTTTCCTTGCATCTTGTGTAGTCATTTACACCTGTGCAGTGATGTATTCCACTTCACATTATGTGCATTTTATGAGGTTTTGGCAGCACAAAGGGGTCATAAAGTCAGTCAATATAATCACTGAGGAATATTTTCAGTCTCTGCATGGTGTGCAATCATCTTAAAAGGTCTTTTATCACTCTTCTTCATAAGCCTATAAATACAAACCCTAAAGTGTATAATTATAGAAAAGAGTGAAGCAAGTGAAGACTAGACCCATTGAATGAAATAATAAGTCCAGAATACATCTTCTGATTGCATTTTACTGTTGCTTCCGTGTTCTGCAAGATACCAAGTTTCTGTACAGTTTGGGAAAGTTGAGGTTGTAGGTGAGGTGGCAGCTTGTCTTTACCCTTACAGAGTAGCTAAGGCAGATTGTTCCCATATGGGTGCATTTTATGTATTGCATCTGTATTAAGCCAGTAAAATTTTACCCTTTTAAAGTCTCTAAATGAGTTTTCCTTCAAACTCATACCAGTATTTTTCTCTTTCTACCTCTCTTTCCATCTTTTAAACTTCTCATGTAATTTTCTTAATGGTGTCAGGGTAATTTGCAGAGCCAGAGGTATAATACAGTATCATTTTTAGTACTTTATGTTTGAAAATTTTTATGTCATTAAAATTTTACGACCTTATCTAGGTGACCTTGCTTCTGCAGGGATATTGGACTAGATGATCTCTAAAGGTCCCTTCCAACCCCTACCATTCTATGTTTCTATGAAAATTACTTGTGAAACAATTTTAATTCTGGTATTTATATAGAAGAGACTATCAAAGGCACCTGGTACCTCGTAACACAGTAAAAAGGAATCTCATTGCTGAGAAATAGTCACACATGTTGAAAATGAATGTTATGGCAATGAATGATTTATTTTTCAAAGAATACTTCAGCAAAAGTCACCAGGCAGGCTGGCTACTGGAGCTGCTATGGAAGCTAGTTGGCCACCCTTAATTTAAACTGGACCTAAATCACCTTTTCAGTAGAAACGAAAAACTAAAACAACCTTTTTTCTGTTGCTTTCACAGAAGGACAAAATAGAAATGTGGAAACAAAAGATTTAAATCTTTTGGGGATTTTCCTATTAATAGACATACAGCAGATACAATTGTGCATCCTCATAGAGAGTAATTGATGGAAATACTTGGGCAAATGATACATTTTAGCACAGTGTAGATTGTTATATCTTCTTGCTTATGTGTCTGTATTTCTTCTGTATCTCTCTTCCATATACTTACATGATAAATCTCTCACTGTAGAACAAAAGTCTGTATTATTTCTGATCATTATGATGATTCTGATAATTATTTCTCAACATTAATAACATTTTTAACTCTTCCCTGTCCTTTCATTTGGGTTTAGTCTTCTCTGATTACACAAAAGAGCTGATACTAAGGGTAAGGAATTGTTGGATTGGGATTTTGATTGTTTTAGAAGGAAGCATTTAACTAAACAATATTATGCCAAACAGGGAGCATTAGAAACAGACAATGACCCTGAAGATTGTAACAAACTGTACTAGTTTTGGCTGACATAGAGTTAATATTCTTCATGGTAGCTCTTATGATGCTGTGTTTTTGATTTGTGACCAAAACAATGTTGGTAACACAGAGTTGTTTTAGTTGTCGCTGAGCAGTTGCTGCACAGCATTAGTCTTTTCTGCTTCTCACACCACTCCACCAGTGAGTAGACTGGAAGCACAAAAGAAATTGGAAAAGAATGCAGCCAGGACAGATGACTCAAACTAACAAAAGGAATGTTCCATACCATATGATGTACTCAGCAATAAAAGCTGGGGGAAGAAAGAGGAAAGTATCTAAGTTTGGAGTGCCATTTGTCTTCCAAAGTGCTGCTGGTGCAGCACTGCTTTTCTGGAGATGGCTGAGCATCTGACTGCTGATGGGAAGCAGTGAATTTCTCTTTGCTTTTGCATCATCTGTTAACCTGCCTTTCTCTCAATCCATGAGTTTTCTCACTTTTGCCCTTCTAATTCTTAATCCTATCTCACTGTGAGGTAGTGAGTGAGAGGCTAGGAAGGGCTGAGCTGCCAGCTGGGGTTAAATAATGATACAAGAAAAAAAGAAAAAGGCTTTAATCTTAAAAATCATTGAGAGAAAACCTTGACAGTGTTAGATTTATGACACATTGGCAGGCAGTAAAACAGATTTTTTTTTCTTATTTTCAATAACGTAAGAAGACATGGGAAAAATAATGGTGCCTTTTAATATAAAGGGATAGAAAAGGATAGAAATACAAACTATGTCCTCTACAAGAAAATTAATTTCATTTGTGCTCATTTTACATTGACAGATTTACTCTCCCACCATGCCAGAAAGTGATGTTTAAAATATTCTTTTGGAATTACATAGAAAATATATGTGGGCTGGAAGATATACATAAGAATTTCGTGACATTAAAATACCATTAGCTGTATGGTTTTTGTCTGTTTGGGTTCTCTTACAGCATCTGTCATAAGTTGTCTCATCTGAAAGTCCCAAGATCCTTTCTAAAGAAGGAAAAAACATATGACCCTGAAGTAAATCATAGAATCATACAATCAAGTTCTCCAGTAGGCTGATAAAACGTAGTTATATTAAATTACTTCACATTTTCACATTGTGAAGATACAAGATGATAAAAAATCGGGAAAAAAAATAGACATTTTCTTGTTTCCAGCCTTCTTTCAGTACAAAATTAGAGAATGTTTCATATACAGAACCAGCTACAAGTATATAGAGTGGAGAGCTCAGATTTGAATCTTCAGTGTCTCAGAGCCATTTATATCCACAAAAATATTATGTGAAAAATTTTATTTCTTTGGCCAACTTTTGGAGTAGATGATCTTTTGAGGTCCCTTCCAGTCCTTGAGATTCTGTGATTCTGTGATTTAAATGAAACTAGGCTTCTTCTGTTAACACCAGTTCTCTTTAAATTATACACGTGTCTCTTCTGGAGGAAGAACCTTACAACCGAGCCAAAGAATTTTTGGAGAAGGGGAAAAAAGCCGATGTAGTAATTATAGGAAGGCAGCAGCAATTTATCAAAACAGATATTATGACAGAGTGGGCCAGTACTGGAGGGAGATCTGTGTTGTGAAATGATTCACGAGGTGTACCTGATGAAACGATTGCAAGAAGTGATGGGTGGGTTGGAAAAAAAAATCTCAGAATTCTCTTCATACAGACAACATTGTAATTAATATGATAATCTACTCTAAAAATTTACAGAAACTTTGAAGAACTAACTGAAAAAGGAAGATTCTGAATATACATGGTGTTGGGTTGTAGACTGATTTTTTTTTTCCTTAGGTAGCAAGTTGGAGCACTGATATGCCTGTGTAATTCTCTCAGAAATTGAATGTTTCAGGAATTGTGCTTTGTGTTATTTGCTTGGCATTAATGCAAAGGTGTTTTGGATTATAATGAGGACACCTGAAATATGCTTCTCCCAATTCAGAAACAGAGATAAAAGATCACAGTCCACAACTCTAAGGCTGTGGCTGGGATGAAACACTACAATTAAATGGTAACTCAACAAACACTTAGACTGAGCTTTCAGTTCCTTTTGCCAGTAGCACTTCACTGTAAATCTTGTCTTAAAATTTGCATGTTGGAGTATGTTACAGAACACTGGAAACTCCTTAGAGTGCCCCAAAGATTCTAGATTGTACCACTCTCACAGGTTTCATTCCTAAAAAATCTAAGGCATTAAGTATAAGGTCTTAGTAGCACCTAAGTCTCAAGGTGACCTGGAGTCAAGGCAGGGGTAAACTGAAGATCTGGAAAAATGAATTGTAGCTCAGAAATATGGAGTTTTTTTCAGGAATGAAGATCGTAGTAAATAACTCCTCATTGATTAGCTTCTCAATTGTTCATAAATGCTATCTGATGGGATGCAATTACTTCCAGAAACAAAATGCACGTGGTCATCCTTTGGTTTAAGGAATGGTTATTTTGCAACCTTACCATGGAATAATGGTTCATGCTCCAATATTAGCTTTTCATGCACTCCTTTTCCTAGATAAAGGCTATGTTTTATTACTTTGTCTTCTGGGGAAAGTGGAATCCGTTTCACTTGAGAACTTAAGAGAGAAAAATACATTTTTTCCCTGAGCTAATAACGTATAATGCAGTAACAGCAATAAAACTATAGTTTCGGTTTTATAGATGTTATGCTTGCGCTCAATTTAAAAGCCATAAAGTATTTCTGATAGTGCACAGGTGCAATGTTAATTTCACTTTCATCTTCTGCACTTCAAGTATATTAAATCAACGTAATCCTTGTTTATTCAAGTTAAAATATAATATATCTGAAAGAAAATCTTCCCAAAGAAATATTAATCCTGCTCATCCTAAAAGGTTTTTACAGTAATTTATTTCCACTTTTGACAACAAGAACAGCATTTTACGGTAATAAAATATTTCTGAATGCAGACCATGGAAACTGATTATTGTTAGGATTTTTATTCTTCAGTTGTTGTTTGAATAGCCAACAGAGAATCTGTTCACTTTGTCAGTTAGTGTTGAAAGGTCATCAAGTCAGCTTTACATCTCATGGTCTAGATGTTGTGCAGAGATTGTTGTACATGACCTACATGCCCCTTAGGAAAGGATAAAAATGATACAATCTATACATCACAGGGCTTACTTACCATCCCCATATAAACAGTTAAACAAAGAATTTTTAGTGTGTTTGCTATGAGGTAGTAACAATGCATCCCCAAAGGCTTTTGTTAAATAGCATTTACACCAATGGTTAGCACACACTTTCTGTTCCTACTTTCCACCTGTTTCTACTAGTACTTTTACACTGTTGGACTCTGTAGAAAACCTAGGAAGAGCTCTGATCCTCATGGAATCAGAAAAATTAAATTGCTCTCACATTTTTTTTTTCCTTTCTAAACCTAAAAGAGACAAAAAATGGTGAATGTGTTGCCTGCCGGGGCAGATGATTCTGGCTTTGATGACTGCACCTTCTGAATAGTCTAATGCTTCACTAGTCACTATTTTAAACTCCAGAATTTCTGCTATAGCTGGACTGATCATCTTATTTGGCTTTGCTAAATGAAAATTCAACATTAAAAGATACCAAGGGAGTGTACTTAGAATCAACTGGATAAGACAGCCATTTTTACACCACTACTCTTTCTGTAAGTCAGCTGTTGCTGGAATGGACTTCATGCAGCTGCTCCTGAATTTTTTCCTCTTGCATCTAGACCAGAAAACTCCTACTTATCAGTGGAAACAAAATGGAACAAACCCAAGACTTTCATTGGAACAATAGCTCCTACAAACAGGAGTTATGAGTATCAGCTAGAAGATAAACTTTGAGTTCAAAATATCCTCATGGTCTACATTTCAGTGAGAATGAGGATCTCTGAGGGTTTTTTGCTTGAAAACACTTTGAAGTCCTTTTTAGAACAGCAAATAGCTCAGTAAGAGAGATAAATATCTGAGATGCAGAATGTCCTCTTAGTGTTCTTGAATTCAAACGAGGGAAGTGAAGATCAGTTTTATGTGTGATACAGAGTATCTTGACCACCAAATTTTAGTTATTTGAGATAGTTATCTCCTCACCTTTCTGCTGAGGCCAGAATAGTATCCTAAGAGAAGGAAGATGAAACAATATGAGAAATATTGAGAAGCAGTATAAGAATAAAACAATGAAAGAAGAACATGGCAATTAAGTCAAAGAAAAAACATATGGGAGTCCATACTATTTAATTTCAGCTTTATAATCAAAGCATATGGAAAGGAAATATTGATATAAAAAATGCGTGAAGTGTGTTAGTACAATGTAAAATTTGTATGTAACCAAAAGCCTACATTAACAGAAGAATTCTGAATACCAATAAATCACAAAACAAAGGCATTATAGCTCTCAGCTATCAACTGTGCAGCTTTCCCATCAGCATTGTAAAAATTTCAGGTAAGTCAGTGTCCTTTCTAAAGCCCTTCAGTAAAGGAAATGGAACATCAGCTTTTAGAAGAAAAACAATGGATGACAGAGCCCAGAGGGTGATGATCAACGGCTCTGAATTAAGTTGGAGGCCTGTGGCCAGTGGGATTCTACAGAGGTCAGTTCTGGGGCCAGTCTTGTTCAACATCTTCATCAGTGACCTGGATGAGGGGACATAGTGTACCCTCAGCAAGTTCCCTGCTGGCACCAAACTGGGAGGACTGGCTGATTCCCCAGCAGGCTGTGCTGCCGTTCAGTAGGATCTCAACCGGCTTGAGAGTTGGGCAGAGAGGAACCTCATGAAGTTCAACAAGGACAAGTGCAGAGTCCCGCATCTGGGGAGGAACAACCCCATGCACCAGTAAAGGCTGGGGATTGACCTGCTGGAGAGCAGCTCTGAGGAGAGGAATCAGAGTTCTGGTGGACAGCAAGCTAAGCATGAGTCAGCTATGTGTCCTCTTGGTCAAGAAAGGCAATGGAATTCTGGGATGCATCAAGAAGAGTGTGTCCAGCAGGTCGAGGGAGGTTCTGGTTCCCCTATACTCTGCCCTGTTAAGACCACATCTAGAGTTCTGTGTCCATTTCTGTGCTCCTCAGTTCAAGAGTCATAGAGAACTTTTGGAGAGAGTCCAGCAGAGGGATGACTAGAACATCTCTCTTACTAGGAAAGGCTGTGCAACCTGGGGTTGTTTAGTCTGAAGAAGAGAAGACATAGAGGAGTCACCTTATTAGCATTTACAAATACCTAAAGAGTGGGTGTTGAAAGAGTGGGACAAGTCTTTTCTCCATAGTGCCCAGTGACAAGAGAAGAGGTAATGGACCCAAACTGGAACACAGGAAGTTTCACTTGAAGATGAGAAGAAACTTCTTTGCTATGAGAGTGAGGGAGCCCTGGCACAGGCTGCCCAGAGAGGGTGTGGAGTCTTCTTCTCTGGAGATTTTCAAAGCACACCTGGTTGCCTTCCTGTGTGACCTGATTGAGGTGACCTTGCTTAAGCAGGTTGATCTAGATGATCTCTAGATGTCTCTTCTAATCCCTACTATTCTATGATTCTGTGATTGTAATTTTTATTTTTTCTGGAGGAAAGGATAGTAGAGAAATGGAAGGGAGAATAAGGCTTAAGACTGCAAGAAGAAAGATGTCTTTGACTAGTGTAATACTGAGTGGGCAAATATTCTTTATCTCTGACACTTTATAATCCTTTTCAGTGTTCATCAGGTACAGAAAAAGCATTGTGAATTTAAGTCTTATATTCAGTAAGTCTTCCAGGAGGAAAGATCAATTTTGAAAAGCCTAGAATGAAACTTCACTTAAAAAAAGTAAAATATTTTGTGATTCTGTAAAAACTAATGATAAATTTAGTCTCAGATCATTTCCATCAACCAGATCTTATGTAAAGAAATGACAACCCCTTTGCTGCTCACTGAAATCAAATCTCTGACAGTTTTCTTTCTCAGATAGATGGGAACTTTGGCTCAAATGCCAGTTTAACCCTTATGGAGGCTAAAAACAATAGCAAAAAAAAAAAAAAAAAAGCTAGAGAATGAGAGTTTGTTTATGAATTTATCTCTTGGTCATCAACAGTTCTCTGGCAGACTTCTGTCTCCTGTGTGGTTGAAGATTCATTATAAATTTTTGTTCCCATTACTAGTCATTCCTTACAATATTTTTTTTAGACTGCTCTATTGTATTTTCATATTTTGTCTACCCAAGTTTATGAGCCTTTCTATTTTCTACGACTTGACAGGACTTCAGCTTCCAAAAGAACAACATTTTACTTCTAAGAACTTTCTTCCCTTACATTGTTGTGTAGTCCTGCCAGCTTCCTTCTGCTGTTTCTCAGTATATTTATCTGAGAAAACATACTCAGAAGTATATTTTGACCTCCTGGTTCTATCACGATATCCTTAATTATGTCAGTACAGATTTTTTAATTCTCTCAACTGGCTTTTTATTCTCTTTTTAACAAGTTCTCTTATTTTTATGTCAATCGTTTTCTTACTCTCAAGCACAAGCTCATTGAATTTTTTGGCCTTTTGGAACCCATGAGATTGTTGAATCAATCTAACGGTTGGTGTTTAGTCAATGTAATGTCAACCTCTTTAGCTATAGAATTTTGAACAAGATCCTGGGTGCTACTAAAACCCAATCAATGTTTACATCCCCTGAAATATGATGAAGGCCAGTTAAAGTATGAAACAGTCCTTGATGATATCTAGGAGTTTGTTCTGCACTCACAAGTGTCATTTTCCTAGATCACATGGGTTTCCATAGAGTTCTCTGGTTTCAGTGCTTTTAATCTGTGTGTATTGCAGTGATTATTGGCATTATATACATGTAACTGATAATAGAAACTTACATTTTATTTTTCCTACTACGTACTAGAATTTCAATCAATCAACTCACGTTAACTACTGAGTTGGTTAGATTTTTCATTTGGTTCGATTCTCTGTAACAAATAGTTATTCTAACATCAGCACAACCCACTTATTCTTTCCTTTTTATTATATCTTGCAACAACATGCTCTACCAATCATGACATTTCCAAACCACATGCTTTTCTGCATCTTCAATTTCTCTTCTCCATCTCACTTTAAAGCATATTGATGACCTTCTTGTTTTTAAGTGCCAGTAGTGTCGTTCAGATACAGTCTGTTCTTTCTGTGCAGACATAAATTTAATCCAGAAATGTTCTTAATGTCTAGAGATTTGATTTAATGTGACTGAAATTGACTGATAAATTCAAAGAATAAAAAATAAAAAAGAAAAAGGAATAAAGCCTGAATACTTCCATATTCGTAAAAGAATTACTGCAATACTGAAAAACTATTAACGAAAATATTTAAATTCAGACTCTGAAAGATACTTTGGATATTCAAGTTTGATTATTTTTTCTATCTTCTCTCAGTAAGAAAGCCAAGCTATTTTTAAACTTTGTTTCCAGGCTATCTTGCCAAATGCTATGCTCTCTTATGCAAAAGAAGATGAAATGAGGTATAAAATACTATAAAATAATGTACTTCTGTTTGATTTCCAGTTTTCTTGATGTTTCTCACAGTCATTTTTGGAGCTATAGTTTCATACCGTGAATTAATATTCTGTATGAAATACACCTGTTCCAAGAAGAAACCAAAACTATTACTTGACCAGTCGCAGACAGAGATGTGAACACCCACCTGCTTACATATGCATAGTGCACATGCACAGCAACTTCTATGGTTATTAAATGTCTTAGTGAGTCAGTCTTTTTTACAGTATTTGATGGAGAGTTTTTGAATCTTCTTCTGAATAGTGAAAAGCAAAATATTACCTTATGAATAACATGAATCATTATTAAAAAAACCCATCTATATGTTTCAAAATAATTTGTCATGTCAGGTAAAATGAGAAACTGAATATAACTATTGATACTCTGTAGGATTTATCTAACTGAAGTTGGATCCCATTTACAGAAAGAATCACAGTTTCACAGAGAACTAGCAAGGAGAAACCTGACCATTCACGATGGGATAAATGGCAACAAATGGAACTGTTTACAATGTCTGAAACATTGAAGTACCCTGTCTATGTTAACTTTAAAAAAAAAAAAAAATTGCCTATGTTTGCAATTAATTATTTTTCTTCTGGTTTTTGATGATATTTTCCAAAATGACACTATGCTTTGGATATTTTCTGTTGGAATTCACTGTGGAAAACAAACAACATAAATTAAAAGATGCTTTGGAGCTACTAACAACATTTGATTTTCTATTTGCAGAAAATTTGCAGCGGTTTTTGCTCATGTTGTACATGCTTCATGACTGATATTAGGTTATTAAATTCTTGATATTCTATTGCATTTTGATGATGTGATAGGTCTTACAGTCTTGGAAGCCTGAATGCCATGCTCAGAATAGATGGAAAAGCCCTATTTTTACAGAAATGAGACAGGACATTGTAAATATTTGGGCTAGCATGAAAAATCAAGATGCTGAAATGGAAAAAAAGTCTCACTAAATCTGCATGGGTTGCAAACTATCTAAGTGAAATTATTTTTACTATTCAAATAAAGATCCCTCTAAATTCTTTCTGAAACTAAGTAAACTTTACTTGACATAGGGAAAAATTAATTTTGCCATTGAAAATTCAGCTACAAAGAAAAATTTTTGCCAAATTTTAAGTAATCTAAGTTCATACAAACTGGCCATGAACTGTGAACTTAAAATAGATTTGCTTATAAAATATATTCATAACAATACAAAAGAGATTTCAATAGAAAGAATGTGAATGGTTTAAAATATGTGACTAGAATTTTTTAAAAGACATGATGGGTGGCAACATTTTTAATTTCTCTCACTCAGTAGACATGATAGATGCCAGGTTGCAAAGGTATGGCAGCAGAGGAAACAAAATATGCAGAATGTCTTTTCTGCTTGTGCATGTAGGCACGCATGCATCACATTCTGACCGTAATATTCTTCTGTAATATTGAGCTATAAAGGAAAAGTACAAGATGCCTAAGTAAGGCTGTGGTGGTTTAGCCCTGACTGGGTGCCAGATGCCTACCAAGCAGTAATATCACTCCGTCTCCTAAACTGAACATGGGAGAGAAAAAATATAATGAGAGATTTTTGAGTCAAGATAAGGACAGGGAGATCATTCAGCAGTTAGCATCACAAGAAAAATAGACTCAACTTGGGGAGAAAAGAGTTTGATTTATTACATGAATCATCAGAACAGGGATATGAGAAATAAAACTGAATCTTAAGACACCTTTCCCCATCCTTCCCTCTTACTGGGACTCTCCTTCCATCCGCCCCGACTGGGGCAGAGGATGGGGGATGGGAGTTGCGGTCAGTTTATTACAGAAGGACTTTGTTGCTACTTCTTCTCAGAGGGAGGCTTCCTCACTGTTCCCAATGCTACAGTGTGGGGTCCCTCCCCACAGGAGACAGTCCTTCATGAACTTCTCCAACGTGGGTCCTTCCCATGGGCTGCAGCTCCTCACAAGCTGTTCCAGCATGGGGTCTCCTATGTTCCAACATGGGCTTCCCACAGAGTCACAATCTCCTTCAGGCATCCACTCACTCCAGCGTGGGGTCCTCCATGGGTTGCTTCCCAATGGCCTCCATGGACTGGAGGGACACAGCTGCCTCACCATGGTCCTCTCCACAGGTCACAGGGGAGTCTTTCTTCCAGTGCCTGGACACCTCCTCCCCCTCCTTCTCCACTGATGTTGGTGTCTGTGAAGATGTCTTCACATTCTCATTCCCTGTTGCTGCTGCAGTTTTGCAACTGTGCAGTATCTTCTTCCCCTTCTCAAATCCGATATTCACAGAGGTGTTACCTCCATCACTAATTGGCCAGGCCTGGGTCAGTGGTGGGGTTCATACAAGAATGCACTGGCACTAGCCAGGGGAAGCTTCTGGCAGATCTTTTTTTAAAGAAGCCACTCCTGTAGCTCCCTACTACCCACCTGCAAAAATCTGACCCAGGTAAAACCACTACTGTTTTCTAGTTACCAAGGCAGCCTTCTTGGCATACAGTACCTTTAAGAAGCATCTACCAACTCACAGTCTTGTGAGTCAAGTAAGTAAAGATTGCTTGGATCTCATATGACTTTTACAAAGAAAACACCAACTTCTAAAGGAAACAGGAAAAAAAGAATAAATATCATTCTGTATAAGAAAAAACCTTATGGAACATCTGTGTCACTACTAGCTTCTTGTGTTATGATAGTAAACTTGATGAGCTTGCTATTGTGCTGGAAATAAGAACTCCAAGCAGTTTTTATTATTTTCTTATCTAAGCAGAGCATAGTACATGAGTAGCTACAGATTTGTAATGATGTTGATTGTTCTATACATCGTTAACTGGAGGTTAGGAACAGTAGTGAACTTTGGAATTAATCTGTCAGGGTTCGACTCCAATGTGTCAAAAGAGAACATAGGGAACTCAGCAGAAGATTTAGCCAATGGCTCAAGCCAAGTATCTGAGTAGCTTGATGGAACCTTTCCCAGAAATGGGGTCAATAAATAGTGATTAGAAATTAGGGATTGTTGACCAGTCATAATTTACTGTAAGGAATAAGCCTTTTTTCCCCCTCTTTTTCATATTTATGTCTGTTATTCACTGAAGCTGCAGCCTTTGGGCCTGAGTCAGAAGTTAAAGAATGATTTTCACATGTATGTGTAAATCAGCACTAAATAAAAGGAAAAACTAAAACATTTCTGAAAGAGTAGCTAAGAGACAAATACTAAAAGTGAAAATGAAGGACATGCATACTTTTCAAAGTCAAATAGGACAAACTCATATTTTGGTGAAATCTAACCTTGAAGATAAAAGTTGATTGGAGGCAATTTGTGACATAAAAGAGAATCGATTTAGACTAGAAAGAAGAAGAAATATTTTATTATGAGGGTGGTCAAACACTGCAATAGGTTGCCCAGAGGGGTGGTAGATGACTCATCCTTGGAAACGTTCAAGATTAGGTTGGAAAGGGTTCTCAGACATCTTATCTAGTTGAAGATGTCACTTCTTATTGCAGGGAAGGTTGGATTAAGTGACCTGTAAAGGTCTCTTCCAACATAAACTATTCTATGATTCTAAGTCTAGAAAATCAACTAACTCATAGATCAACTTAAGTACATTTTTTCACTGAAAGCCTGAATGTTAAACATGTATATTTCATGTATTGTATATTTTTAAAAATAAAAATATAAAATTTCAGATATTTGGAGAAAAGTATGTTTTTTAAATGAATAGGAATACTACTGTTTATGCACCCTGTAAAACCAGCTTGCTTTAGACTAATGAATACTCTCAACAGCATTGCAGAAGACAGGAAGAATTATCAGAAGATATTTGGTGAAAAGCTACAGATAATGAATATTTAAAAGGTGACAAACTGTTTGCATACATTTCATCAACAGAAGTAATTAAATACATCTAACATATATTTTAATATATTCTTTATCTTCTAATTACCATCAGATATGTGTGGAGAACCAAGTAGAAATATCTATACATGGCATGCAAATGAGAATGTCTAAACTACTAACTTCAAGGCCACCTGTCACAAAATCAAACTACTAGCAGCAGTCATACGTATATAAAGCAACGTAACGCTTAATATCCAGAACCAGGCATAAACATGATTTATAATATAACATAAAAATGGACAAATAATTCAAATATTCATCAAGAAAAAAAATGAGAATACTTTAAAAGAACAACTAAGCAATAGATCAGATCAAACAGCTCAAGTCTGAACTGTGATAATGCACACTGAAAATATGCCTGGTGACAACAGAAAAACTGGAGAGTGCAGTAAGCTTTTCAGTTGTGTATGAATCTGAAATTTATAAACATATCAGTGCTGTAGTATGTGTCATCCCTGTACTAAACCAGTGCTGTTAGTCTTCACACACACCTGAAAGATCCTATTGATGAATACGTTCCACACCTGAGGATAAATTACGTTTCATTACATTATGTATTTATCCTGAAAATTCTATTGAAATTATATTTTTTCTGCATGTGGGATTACAGCTTTCCTGGATCACAGAGTGACTGCAGTTGGAAACATTAACATCTGAAAACTGCTTGTCACATTTCAGAAAGATGTAGTATATTCATGTGTTATGTCTTTCTGAGGAGACCACCGTGGCTCTAATCCACAAGCTCAGTTTTTGATTTTGCTGAAAATAGTTGCCAAATGACAAAAATGTATTTGACACTCAATAATTTTAGCACTGCATGCCTCGGGCAAATCCAGAGAAGCTGTTGAGATTTTTTACTATTGACTGTAAGGGACTGGAATTACACTGAGCTACAGATTTCCTTGATACTCATTAAAATCTTGGTGCTGTTGGGATAGAGAGATCCTACAATGTCTCTAATCAGATGAGCTGGTTATTGTTGCTGATGGTTTCAAGTGCATAATTTCCATCACAACTCTGCCCTTCAAATGAGCAATGGTATGTTTGGTCACTCTCTAACCTCCTTCTGAAATGTACTGAGGTGGTGTACTGGTTGGAAGTTCAGCTAACCTACACCCTGGCAACATCAAATAGCACTGCCTGAAGAAAAGAATGAAAGACTCCATATTTCTCCTCTCCATTTTCTTCCCTCTAAATCAGAAGCAGCAAGGGGCAGAAGGATGGAGGTTGTCAATATATCATGATTTAATGCAAACCCCTTAGTTGTACAAGATCAAAGGGCTGCAAAATGTTCACAGAAAACTGAACTTAACCTGGACAGATTCAAGGGAAGCTACATTTTCCACTGAATAAAACACTTGGTGGCTTTTACTGATATTTTCCATTGCAGACTGAAACCATTAAGGAAGCATATGCACACCTGAAAACTAAAATGTGATTCTGAGACTTCCAGCTGTGAGTTACATTAGATCTTTTTACAGCTACACATTTTCTAGTTGCCAATTTAAAATGATCTGGTTATTACATTTTTCTCAAAATAAAGATCAAGTTCTTTAAGGATTTAAAAAAATGTTCTGGTGATGAAGAGACCACCCTGTTCGGGCTGTCCCTATTGCATTGTGCTTTCTGCATTAAGGTTTTTATCCATTTTCAGGCACACTAGACTTTTCTGTTCAGTCTTTATTTGCTAACTACTGAGTCTCCATGAAAAGTTTGTGAGCCTCCCTGGAGTTACATTTGAATTTATAAGCTCAGTTAGGAATATTGAGACAGCTTCAGGGAACATAGAAAGCTTGGGCAAAAGGAGGGTGTGAGAGTTCCAGGATGGCTCTGCTTGAGGAGAATAAGCCTGGAGTCAGAAATGGGAAGGTGTAAAGATGAATACACTAAATGATGATGGAACTAAAGTTTCAAAACAGCAGATATTTTCCTGTTCAGTCACCAGTTATGATTACAAGCTCAAATGAATAATCCTAAACTGAGCAGAAGTTATTTTAAATGTCACACCAATGGTCAAGTTGTTTCACTCTATCATTTAACACTGAAATATGAATACTTATACAGAATAACGATTTTATTTTAGCCTTGTAAAAGAAAGAAAGATTAAAAACAGGGACTAAAATAACACTCTTATTTTTCTACCTGACATAAAGATAATTCATATCATTTAAAAAGATAAAACACTATCTGGTGTCTGACAGTTGTCTACAGCACAGTTATTGACTCACTGTTTGACAATAGACACTACTAGAATGGTGAAAACTGGTGCAAGACTTCTGTTTAATAGCATTGAAGAAAAAACCTGACATTGGTCTTATGAAGATATATTTGCTACTTAGGTCAAGATCAAGTTCTCTAGATTAATACAAGGAAAGTATTTTGAAAAAATTAACTTATATAGCGTATCATATTCATATACTGTATTTGTAATAACACCCATAACCAACTAACCTTCCCTCTTTCCTTGTAAAAAAGTTTTGAGAACCCTCACTTGCTCAGGTACAAGGTGCTTCCAACTGACTGACAGTTCTTAACATATGCTTGTGAGAAAGGGGCAATGAAGTTATGCAATCCCACAATCCCCAGTTGTGGGATCTTTTTTTTTCCACTTATGGGATCTTTTTTGTGTGTGTTTGCAAGGTCATTCTTTATGTACAAGTTTTCTTCCCTCTTAGTCCACTATGTTTGATTTAGTAACCTCATTGTCATCGCTGCTCTGCAATGGCTTGGATAGGATTTAATATATTAAAAGAAGAGCATATGGAAGAGTCTGTGTTAGAGATGACATTTCAATGGGTGAATTAAATCTGTTGCTGTTTGCTGCTCTCTCAGCAAGTTTTTGTATTCATGTATCAAAAAGATCAAAGATAATGGGAGAAAATGTGTCTAATCACCTGTGAAAGAAAAGAAAATAGAAAGATTTGGGGCAGCTTTCCTTTACCACCCAGTCACATATCCATACAAAGACAGAAGGAAACATTGAGGCATCCATGGAACCACGTCTTCTGTCCTGCAATCCAAACACCCATAACAGGTGCCTTTGGCAATCCTTGATGCTGACATAGTATCTTTGTTAAAAACTGTACTCAAAATTCTTGTGCTTGTCTTGCAATACATGAAATCATTAGCTGCTGTAGATTTTAGTACTTACAGACTGTGACCATGTGACTAGGTAAGTATTTGTAACATTTGAATAATAGATTTTTTTTGCTTCTTACATTTTGTAAGCTTTCTCATTGCAACATATTAATTCTATGTTTAATCATTGCTAGTCCACATGCTGCCAGAACAAAATAAATTTTACTCATGTTAAGATCTTTTAACAAGCAATTACTTTGACTACGAATGCTGGAACCTAAAACAGGCCTTCAGGCACTTTTGTTAGTTTTTCTTCTGATCACATTACAAATTTCTAAGGATTTTAACACCATATTCAGCTCAAAACTTATCAGAATCCAGAAGAGAAGTTGCTATGGGATAATGAATCTTGAGGCTTGAGTCTTGATCTTCAGATTGCCCTAGTCACATCTCAAGTGCTATTCATGGAATCTAAATAGCTAATTTTCAGGTACAAGTCCAGGACCAGACAGTTTAAACATTAGTCATGAAACTGCATAACTCTTAGGACCTACCTATGTTTTTCATTGAAGTTAGTCCTCCTCTGCTCCAAGACAGGAAAATTAGGGTTTTTTTAAATTACATTAAACTTTGAGAAATGCCTACTGTACTAGAAAAGCACAATTCGAAGTAATGGCATCTGCAGTGATGTTATACTGTACACAAAGTGAGACATATGCCTTCTGTAATTATGAACATCATTAATTCATCAATAAGAGATCGCTTTGACAATATTAGTCACTTTTATTTGGGAAGAAGTACATCCTCCATGTTCCACCTACTGTGAAAAGCTTTATTTAAGTGAAAGTAAAAAGCTAGTTTTATTATTCCTTTTATTCTTGTGTATAGTACAGAGCTATAGGCACAAGTCTAAGGGGAACTATGGAGCACTTATATAAAATTTGTATTGAAAATTTGTATTAATGTCAGAAGTAGTTTATGTTCCAATTCAATAATGCTTTATTTTTATACATCTATGCCATCTATTTAGATTTGGAAAAAATGTTGCTCTTGTAAATTATTTTAACAAAAAGACAATGCATCAGCCACTAAAAAATAATCACTCAAATGAACTGGTGTTGTATACAATTAAGAAATTTTAGTACATGACCAAACTGGAAAGCTCTGATGAAATGACTGTATCATAAGTCTGTCACTTGCTGGATGTAAATCCAAAGTAGATTATACATTGCAATTGCAGGTCCCGATGAAGGCTTGACTCCTTCAGTGTAAATACATGACTTCATTTTCACTGCAAATCAGTGTCTTTTTGTTCTCCTATTTATTCCTTTAGAGTTCAGAAGCATCAAATCATCTATCTGAGCGGTTTCCAATATGAATCCCAGAGCTGCAGAATGATTTATACCAGAATCTCATGTATCAGCAGTGCTGTACTTTTTCTCCAGAATTTTGTCATATCCTGTTTTGCATATCTTGAGTATAAATGTATTTTCCACAGGGGCAGGATATGGTTTGTTTTGATCCCCGTCTGAAATACACTCATAAGCCAAATGAAGAAAAACAGACTCAAACTTCTTTCTCCAGAGAGTTTGATTAATTATTCTAATATGCAGAAATTGTATGGAAGAGGTAGAGATGGTTTCAAACTGAAATATTACCACTTCTCTCTATTTGGAAAAAAAAAGTGGATCTGAGCTTGATAGTGCACTCTTATTTCTGCTGAAAAGGATGATTTCAAAATACCTATTTGTGTAGCTATAATAGAAAATTTCTTCTTACTGCTTTGGAAGGACTTGTTCATAACATGTCTGCCCCTCATGAAAAAAGTTTCTCACTGATCATTATTTTCCAGTATCTTCCCTCACCCATCGAATGGACTGTTTCTCCAATTTTAAATCTAATTTCTTATCTCAGTAGTTCAGACACATGTCAAATTGCAGACTGTGCAGAGAGCCACGTTGCCTGTTCTCAGATCCAGAAAGGGTTTGCCTTCATAGTCACTGTGTTCTGCATCCCTGGATACCCAAAGCAGGTCATTTGAGGAACGGGAGTTTTTGTTCAGCATTGAATGCCAGTATCAAGGACCCAGGGGAATGTAGAATAATAGTACATGCCAAGATCACCTCCTGAAACTTGTCATATGGTTAAAACCGAACTCATGAGCTGTGACTGCCAAGGACCCGTGGAGCACAGTTCAGCACTGCATAAGCATAGGTTAGATCTCTGCTTACTGTTGCCTGCTCTTCCTAAACAAAGATGATGTAATGTAAAGTAGATGTAATGTAGATATAGATGATGTAGCATAATACCACTGCTCTGGATCTGAGCTAGTGCTCAGCTCTTTGTTACTGTACCCAAACTAAAGTGAAGTCTCGTTTTACATAGGCTGACAGGCTCAGCAAAGCTCAGTAGAATTTTTTCAGTGCTGCACTGCCTTGGCTATACTGTTTGTGGGATTCAGTGATGACGTAGCCACATGAAAAATCCATTATGCCTGAAATGATAAATCCTAATAGGTTTTTGATAGCCATGATGGACGTAAGGCATAGATTATCTGGAAACAAAATTCATTTCCCACAGATACTGGATAGATGATGGTATTTACGCACCGTGATCTTTCGCTTGCTTCAGATGAGTGGCTAACCTCCAGTTAAATATCAAAACACCTTTGTGAATGAGGGCACAAGTACTTTTATCTCTCTCATCTTCTATTCTGGCCACTTAGTTGTCTAGGACTGGCATTGTCCCAGACGGCAGAGCAAACAAGACTGTAGTACATTTCAGGTACAGAGTCTGAATTCAGTCTGGGCTCTCCCATAGTGCAACAGTATATGAAGATCTCAACTCTCCTCGTTGTTAATAATCTGTATAAAAAATAAAGATAATAAATCATGTAATTGCTTTCTTGAAATTTTGACTGCATATTGATATGCAGCCTTTAGAGATGCTTGGAAAGGGAGAAAAATGAAATTTGACACTTTTTTGAAACGATGATTTTTTTTGTTTTGGTCATCTGTGTCAACTGTCCACAATCAAACCGTTACTGGCACAATAATCTGTTGTGAATATTTCTTCTGCAATGCTTTCATAACACACTCTGCAAGTTGCATGTCAGTTCTCAGTGTCCTACTTTAAGTTCCTCCTCTTAGACTGTTCAGCTGCCAGGATTAGCTTTGTCAGTCCTGGCCTGGAATTGACATTTTCTCTCTCCTCAGTGTAGTTAGTTTATAGCATCTTCTGGATTATCCAGTATAGTTCCAGTAAAGGTATTTTTGTCTTTCTTTGAATGAAAACTTGCACTCTGTAGTATTGTTTTTCAGCACCTAGTGGGAGATGAGGGAATAATGAAGGAAGAATAAAGGAAGAATAGTCTTTTTTCATTGCTCCATATCTTCATCAAAGTATGGCAGCTCTTATTTTTTAACAGTTCACAGACAATATTATTTGACCATATAAGGTTCTGAGGAATTTAGAAATGAGTCAACACACAGTAACCAAGTCAACATTGAAACACAATGTCTACAAATCACCAAACAGTGGTTGCTTTGACACAGATCTATGTCTTAGAACAGCAAGCACTAAGTCACAGCTCAGCTGCCTATGCAGATTTTTGGGTGAAAAGTTTTGGGGAATAGTTTTGAAAAAAAAAGATAAGAAATTAAATATCTAGATTATCTAAAAATTGATGTAAAGCCTGAAGAAGTGCATGGCAAAATTATTACACTAGATCACTGCTACTTATGAATAACCACATAAAGAAATACAGTCAAAACATGAATAATAATCATATTTGTTTTTTAGTTTTACTCTCCAGAAAACAATATAATAAAAGTTAAGTGTTTTAATTCCTGATTTTACTGTGAAATACTCAATATTTTCTTCATCAAATCATAATTCTATCTGTGATATTCCTTTCTTCCAAAAGACGTTATTAGTCTTAGTTTCAATAATACAGTTATCATGTTTAGTGCCCATAAATAGTCCTTTTTGACCCTGAAGCCTATTTTTCTATGACTCCTCGGAGGTTACCATGTGGTTTTGTTTTTTAACTACTAAATATTTCACATTATAAAAAAAATTGCCATAGGTTCTACTCCAACATGTCTTGGCATTAATGGAAAAATATTCCTTGAAAGTATATTCCCCATTGTTTAAATTTCCTGTGACATATGAAGGTGAAAGGATAAAAATAGAACACAAATAAAAAAATATTGTTACAATTTAGAATTATCTTTGACAATATTGCTATGCATAATTTTATTTTAGAATTGTTTACATATAATTTCTATACTGTCAGAGTAACAATTCATTTTCACATAGCACTGTATATGCAAGTAATTTATAATTCTAAAATATTATCTAAAGGATTTATTCTTGCACAACATTAAGTGTAGCAGTATTTGACTTTTGTAAAGGAAAACTGAGTTTCAATGTGTTCTGGTTTAGCAAGGAGCAGCTTTTGGCTTAGTAACAGGGGGAGCGGGTTGCAGTGAAGACCCGGTAAAGAGTTTGCGGACTCTCCCCCAGCTCCTGGGTTCAGACCCACCTCTGGCCTGGCTGGGCCAATCTGGCGCCTCTGCCATCACTATTTAGGGGACGGGAATTCGGAATGTGAGGCAGGAGGTGTAAGAGTGATACAAGATGGAGGTGACCACGCGGACCCTTCAGCCAGAGAAGGAGGAAGGAAGGAGAAGCAGTAGACCGGAGACCCTTCTGCAAGCCGTGGCGAGAATGCAAGCTGTGCCCCTGAAACCTGTGGAGATCCATGGCAGGACTGAGAGCCACCAGCAGCTCCATGTGAGTGAGCCCGGACGGGCGAGGGACTGTGTGGGGAGACGGCCATGGCCCAGGCCGTGCTGGAGAGCCTGTGTGCCGCAGAGCAGCCCCACACGACAGGCAGAGAGGAGCTGCAGCCTTTGGAATGGGTGCGCATTGGAGCAGCCCGTGCAGGGCTGCCATGCGTGTGAGTTACCCCACGGACTTGCAGGGAGGATTGGTGTGGAGTTCACCTGTCCTGAGGAGGGACAAACGGCAGAAGCTATCGGGAACAGACTAACTGAAACCCCCACTGCCTGCCCCCCCGAACCGTTCAGGGGGGGACAAGGTAAAAACACTGGGATCAGGGCTCTGAGCCTGGGAAGAGGGGAGGTGTGGCAAGAAGGTGTTCTTAAAAAGGCTGGTTGGACTCTTCATGTATTACTCTGGGTTGTTTCATTTTGGTTATGTTTTGGGTTTTTTGGGGGTATGTTTTAGTTGATGTTGCATTAAATTGGGTTTTTTTTCTGTTTTCTTCCCCAAACCGAATAGCCTGGTCTGTTTTGTCCTGAACCTTAAGCGGCAATTAAGCTCTCCCTGCCCTTGAGCAATTCTCAGCCTCTTCGGTACTCGAGGCTAGTCGTGGTCTTTGTTCCCTGATGGGCCTAAACCACGACACAATATTCCTCCTGAAGTGAAGGAGCTAATTTCTTCAACACTTACATAATTTGGATTTATATTAAAAAAATATATATATTTACAACCCAGGTTTTTGGTTATACTTCTCAGCAATGCTGATTACTGTAAAGTTCTCAGCATCAGCATCTGTGATGCCCACATTATAATGGAAAGTAGAATATCTGTGTGGCTAATTGGTGGATGGGAAGTGATTAAGATGCCAGTTTGCTGTTTGGTAGAGAGAAAACTGTAAGACAAGCATTAACTGCACATGAATCCTGTTTGACCAACCTGATAGCCTTCTACGAAGGCATAACTGGCTGGCTAGATGAGGGGAGAGCAGCAGATGTCATCTATCTTGACTTCAGCAAAGCTTTTGACACTGTGTCCCGTAACATCCTCATCGGAAAACTCAGGCCATATGGCTTGGATGAGTGGACAGTGAGGTGGAACAAGAGCTGGCTGAATGACAGAGCCCAGAGGGTGGTGATCAATGGCACAGAATCAAATTGGAGGCCTGTGGCCAGTGGACTTCCACAGGAATCGGTTTCGAGGCCAGTCTTGTTCAACACCTTCATCAACAACCTGGATGAGGGGACAGAGTGTACCCTCAGCAAGTTGGCTGATGACACCAAACTGGGAGGACTGGCTGATACCCCAGCAGGCTGTGCTGCCACTCAGCGGGATCTGTCTGGACCGGCTTGAGAGTTGGTCAGAGAGGAACCTCATGAGGTTCAACAAGGACAAGTGCAGAGTCTGCGACTGGGGAGGAACAACCCCATGCACCAATACAGGCTGGGGGTCAAACTGCTGAAGAGCAGCTCTGCAGAGAAAGACCTGGGAGTTCTGATTGATAATAAATTAAACTAACAATGAGCCAGCAATGTGGCCTTGTGGCCAAGAAGGCCAATGGCATCCTGGGATTCATCAAGAAGAGTGTGGCCAGCAAGTCAAGGGAGGTTCTTCTTCCCCTCTACTCTGGCCTGGTGAGGCCTCATCTGGAGTCCTGTGTCCAGTTCTTGGCTCATCAGCTCAAGAGGGACAGGGAACTTCTAGAGACTAGCACAGGGCCACCAAGATGATCAGGGGACTGGAACATCTTTCATACGAGGAAAGACTGCAGGAACTGGGGCTGTTTAGTCTGGAGAAGAGGAGATTGAGGGGGGATCTTATTAACATTTATAAATATCTACATGGTGGATGTCAGGAGGTTGGGACATACCTTTTTTATATTGTATCTAGCAATAGGACAAGGGGTAATGGGATGAACCTGGAACACAAAAAGTTCCACTTAAATATAAGAAAAAATTATTTCACTGTGAGTGTGAGGGAGCCCTGGCACAGGCTGCCCAGAGGGGTTGTGGAGTCTCCTTCCTTGGAGGTCTTCAAGACCTGCCTGGACACGTTCCTATGCGACCTGATCTAGGCGACCCTGCTTCTGCAGGGGGGTTGGACTAGATTATTTGTAAAGGTCCCTTCCAACCCCTACTATTCTATGATTCTATGAATAGTAAATAAAAAACCAAATCCATGATATTAATCTTGTGACAAAAATGCTAGATCAAAGAAGTTCAGTGTCTTTTGACAACAGTTGAAAGCTTTTTCATTTATTCTTATTTGAAAAATATATATCAAAACATCTTATACTTTTTCCTTCATCACTATTTAATGTAGTCTTAGTTTTTTCTCACATTGTTTATATATTTTACAACAGCACTTCAGACTGTCTTTTACTTTGTGTATATCACCAACTTCACTAGGTAAAACCCAACTCAGTGTGAGTTGATCAGGCCTCAGCTGCAGGTAAGCTGGTTTATAATAAGATTTGCTAAGACTTCAGCTCAGGCAATGTTAAAAGAGAAATCAACACTTTTCAAGCTGAAGTTGGTGAAGACCATATCAATGTACCAGTATTCCTTTACAGAATTACAGAATCTTTAGTGTTGGAAGGGACCTTGAAAGTTCATCTAGTCCAATCCCCCTGCCAGAGCAGGACCACCTAGAATAGGTCACACAGGAACTCGGCCAGGTGAGTTTTGAATGTCTCCAGAAGAGACTCCACAATCCATCTGGACAGCATGTTCCAGTGCTCTGTAACCCTCAGAGTGAAGAAGTTTTTCCTTGTATTTCTTTGGAACCTCTTAGGTTCCAGCTTGTACCTGTTGCCCCTTGTCCTGTCACTGGACATCACAGAGAACAGCCTGGCTCCATCCTCCTGACATCCACCCTTTACATATTTGTAAACATTAATGAAGTCACCCCTCAGTCTCGTCTTCTCCAAGCTCAAGAGCCCCAGCTCCCTAAGCCTTTCATCATAAGGGACATGAGCCTCTGGCTGAATAGCCTGAGAAGCTTCAATAATAAAGGTTATTGATAGACCAGAAGGATGAATCCTGAATCCCCAAACAGCTCCCATGTCTCATAATTAGAATATATACCAATGCCAGGCTTGATTCAACTATCCTGCTGTACCGTGATCGTCTCTGATCATAAGGATGATGAGCAGTAAGTATTGAGGATAAATACTAGAGCAGAAAATCTGTCTTGATTCATACATATAATTAGTATTATTGCCACCAACCTAAACAATGATAATTTGATGAAGTGCTTGAATTTGATTCAAGTGCCACTCATCACAGTTAACAAGAAGGATATCATGTAATTCAGAGATAAATTACAGCAAACATATTTCTACTTACTGTGCAATCTTTTCCATGCCAGTTCTGCAGTTTCAGTTGTTTTATTCCAGTTTCCAAGGAAACAAAGCCATCACTGGTTTTGTACATTTTTTTTCTCCAATCAGCATTTCCTCTATTCAACAGAAATAAAGGTGGTCATTTTAAAATTAGTTATATTTTCTGGCAACAGAGTTATTGTGATTAAGTGTAATTACACTTTCTAATGCCACAACTTTTCAACAAATACTTGTATATACCTTCAAGTCCTGAAGGTCCAATGTAGTATTTAATTTTTTGTTTTCTTTTTTTTTTTTTAGGACACATTGAGCCACGAGGTTACAAACTCTCCTCAGTCATCCTCTGAAGATTATCTTTTCAGTCTGTGTATTACCCTAGAAAAGAAACACAGCTGTTACAGAATAGCTTAATTACTTAAGCACTTCAAGGTCTTTTCCATCACAATACTATAATCATAAAACTGCTTAAGTGAGTAAAGTTGGCCAAAGTGGATAGCGTGTATTTTTAATACTCTAGCTAAGATCACAAACTCACAACACATTTTACCAACCCTGTCCCCAAGAAAAAAAAACCCACTTATTTTTCCATTGTAGCTGAGTGAAAGTTATAACAGAGACAAGTAAATTATATGATACTCATTAACTTTTAGCACATGGTTACCACTTGAATTCATTGTTAGGCAATGAGTATCCAGTGAAATTAGGTGTTAATGCTCCCATAGAATAGGTAATTAAATACCCATTTTCTTGGCCAGTGTTGTGATCCTGATGTGAAATGGTAGTCAAGATTGATAAAATGTCAACATATTGTCAAACTAGGGTCAGTAAACAGCACATTTTACTCCTTTATACAGTTTATAATTTAGTTTGTGATTATTTTCCAAGACATTAAGCTAATCTTGAGAAGCAGTAACAATAAAACACCAGTGCCCCATAAATTCCCATTGGATAAGTGTTTGTAGAGGCAAACATAACCCACCATTCAACAATAACTCAGACTTTGGCTACGTGATCTGTGACATTCCAGATAGCCACACTCACCACTGATTGTCCTCTATGCTTATGCAGGGTTTTATATGAAGGAACTGTGAAACCATTAAAAACCCTGTATTTTCTCATCATCACAGGGTATTTTAGGGCATAATTAATTTGCATCCTATTTTCACTCTTTGTTCACAACTGCTGCTAAATTTCATACCATTCAATATTTTCTTCAACACCTTTTCCCTAACCCTGTTCAGCAGAGTGCACAATACCTCTTACAAAAAAAAACAACAACAATTTAGAAATATATATAAACTAAACTGTCTTTTATTTTCCAGTTGTAGAGTGTCTTGGATGCATTTCTGTTGTTAAACATTTAAATAAATAACAGAAACATTTTCAAACAAAGAAGTACTAATAATTGCACTGATCACCCTGTGGTGGCTCAACACTTCATTATCGAAAGTCAAGTTCCAGACCATGTATCTATATAAATCCTATATATTTGAACTACAATAGCTTCAAAGTCTTTCGTGTTTTAATGTATGATTCCAAAAATTATTATTAGCTTCATCTCTGTGAAGATACTTTGTGAGCTATTCTGCCTTCTTCCATTGAACAATGGAAAGATCTCTGAAGAGTTTTCTCTGACTCAAGATGCCTACACCTCCTTCAGTAAGATATGGCAAGTAACAGCCTACCAACTTTTTCCAAGTGAATTGCTTTTCGTTATAACAGCAGAAAATCCCACTAATTTTCTTTCACCTTATCTCATTTGGTAATTTAAAAAGGAAATCACCAGAATGGTACATTGGAACTGAACAAATATTTCCTGCTTTTAAAATAAGCTAACTTCACCTACACAGAGGCAAACCCTTTCATACATGATAAAAACTGAGGTATATTGGTATTAAGTGGAAAAGCAGTTCGGAGAATGAAATAGAATAATTTCCATATCATCATTAACAATCTTGGTGGATCCAGAACTTTATAGGCCTGTTAGTTTAGCTGACACTTCAAACTGATTTTACACCATGTAATACTGAAATTATTCCAAAGTCATGGTTTTGTGTGAAACAGTTTCTGGTAATGGGAAAGGGACTGTAAAGATGGCTCCTGTAAAAAGCTGTTAGAAACTCCCCAGCTCTGAGCCAGGCCCACTGCTGGGACTAAGCCAATTGGGCATCTCCATTATCACTTTTTAAGAAGTAACCAGAAAAGGAGGGTTCTTCCTGTTCCTTCTTGTTCTTCCTTCTTTTTTTTCCAGCTGGTGGTGGTGCAAGGAGCTGGAAGTGAGAGAGAAGAGACCATACAGACCCCAAGGTCAGTGAGGGAAGAGAGTAGGAAGTGTGCTTTAGCAGAAACTCCCCTGCATTCTACAGAGAGGACTGGTAAAGCTGAGATTTGTTTGCAGTTCGTAAAAGATCCCACATCAGGGGCTGTGATTATGCCCAGAAGAGACTGTGTCCCATCTGAGGGACCCTGTATCAGACCAGGGAAAAAATGCAAGGAGTTGTCTTCATCTGAGAAGAGAGAAGCAGCAGAGCTCATCTGTGAGAGACTGACCACATCCCCCATTCCTGTCTCCCTGAGCCGTTGAGGGGGAAGAGGTAGAGCCTGGTAAAAAAGGAGGGATAGGGGAGGGAGATATTAAAGTTCTGGTTGTAATTTTCTCATCATCCTGCTCCACGTTTGCATTTTGTTCTGTTCTGTTTCTTGTAGTTAGTAGAATAAACTTTCCTACTTTCCTCTCTAAGTCAACTACTGGAGTCTCTTTTGCCTAGAACCATAATTGGCAGCGAGTCCTCCCTGTCCTTGTCTCGATCCAAAACATCCTTGGTTATCTTTTTTCCTCCTGTCTTACTGGGGCTTCAGCCTTCCAATGAGGATGGGAGTGGATGGGGGGCACTGAGTAAGAGATTGTTGTAGTGCTTCATTGTTGGCTGGGCAAAACCACGACACTTCAACTCAAACATCAGATGCTGACTTGGTAATACTACTGTAGCTTATGCATCAGCTAGACTGAGGTGTCTGTCAGCTGAACATCAAAGGCTGTGCCAAAATAAAGAGTATAGTATATTTATGTAAATGGTCAACATGTAATCTGAGTTCCTAAAAAGTTTAAGCAAGGCTTTAAGTAGGAATTGCATTTTACAATGGGGCCAGACTTCTCAGCCTCATCTCTTTGACTGTTAGATGCTCTGTATCCAGTCACCTCTGTTCATCCACTTCTTGCCTGTCAAAGGATGTAACCTATAACTTCCTTCACACAGAATCCTAGAATCTTAAAGTTTGGAAGGTACCTTGAAAGATCATCTAGTCTAATTCCTTTATCAGAGCAGGACCTCCTAGAGCAGGTCACATAGGAACTCATCCAGGTGGGTTTTGAATGTCTCCAGAAAAGGAGACTCCACAACCCATCTGGGCAGCCCATTCCAGTGCTCTGTCATCCTCACAGGGAAGAAATTTTTACTTGTGTTTCTTTGAAGTCTCTTATGTTCCAGCTTGTATCCATTGTCCCTTGTCCTATCATTAGACATCGAGAACAGCCTGACTCCATTCTCCTGACACCCTTTATGTATTTGTAGACATATGAGGTCACTCCTCAGTCACCTCTTCTCCAAGCTAAAGAGCCCCAGCTTCCTCAGCCTTTCATAATAAGGGAGATACTCCACTTCCCTTCGTCATCTTGGTGGCCCTGCGCTGAACTCTCTCCAGTAGCTTCATAACTGAAAATTGCATAATTACAAATAGCAACTGGCAAAGCTCCTGGCGGACTTTCCATCCCTATTTGTCGCCCTGGAAAAGTTTATTTATTTACTGTTTGCCTTTTGTTTATTTACTGTTGCTCTCTCAAGTCTCTGAACACCAGCACAAACAGTGGATTTGTTCAAAGCTCCATCTTGCATTGTACAACATTTCCCAATGGAATAAATGCTAAATTCTTCAAGTGTGAACAAGTATGTTGTGGTATTTACTGTGCAAATCTTGTCCTCTTGACTTGCAGTTGCCTTTTTCTCTGGGCTATAGGTATGACTAGACATCTCTGCCTATCATTTGTAGCTTCCTCTGGGCACTGTGGCAGCATATTTATAAATTTTCCAGTTCTGAGGCTCTTGAATTGAAGTGTTTACAGTTACATTTCTCATCCCTTTCTGCACTGGTTTCCAAATTCTGTCATTATATGACAACTGTTAATAAGAATAATTGTTCCTTATTCAGCTTTTCTATTTTATATATGGTTTTACTGTGCTTTGCAATGCCACTTCCTCACTTGTCTATGTCCCAGACTCCATAGCTATTTCACCTTTTTTATGGAGACATCTACTTCTTACTAGTGATTTCAGGAAGAGCCTAAGCATCTAGCTTAGAAGACATATTTCACTTTTTTGACTACTGAGGACAGACAAGATGAATGTCATTCAACGTTTCTATGCAGTTTTTCTTTACTGTGTTCTTCACTGTCACATTCCATTTGCCTTTTTACTTTGTGTTTTCCTGTTTCTGTTTCCCTTGCTCTGGCTTGTAAATTTTTCTGAAGTTATTACACTTCTCACTGTTTGTACAGCATTTTCCAAATTCCAGACTTCATTTGATCCTTCATGTTCCCGTCTCACATGCACTTTGTTTTTGTGACTTCTTTGATTTGAGTGACTTGTTTGATTGAAGTATTTGTACTTTCTAGAATCTGTTTTCCATCTGTCTCTGCTAAATTTGCCTGGTGTACCAAAAGCTTGCTTTACTTCTTGTGCTTTCACCCTCCCTTAAGTGATTTCTGCACATTAATGCAGACTGACATAAGCTTTGCATGTACTGCATCTTCCAGGAGTCCTATCTGTAGTTTTTGATCTTTGATTCCATTTGTTATCTGATCTGTAATAATTAAATCTAGCAAAGCACCACAGTTAATATCCTTCTCATTAATTTAATGTCAGACAGGAATTCCTCAGAGAATTCTCCCTGCCTCTGCAGTTTCAAATGAAGTCTGACCTTCCAGAGATTTCTTTTTTTTTTTTCCTAGGCATGTAATATACCTTAAGCCTCCCCACTTTTAGAATTAAAGCTATCATTCTAATTTATCATTTTACTATTAATAAATGTCAATAATTTCAAGCTCAGAAAAATAGAATTATATCTATTAGTCTACGGTTTGTTTCTGATTCCAGTCATCTTTAATATTTCTTTGGGAACCTAGATGGTGGAAAAAAGAAGCTTTTAAACTTTATAGACTATTCAAGGAGAGATTAGTATGACAAAATAACCAGAAGAAAAGATTACAAATTGATTTTGACATACTAAATAAATAGTCTGAAGAAATGGAGCACCATAGGAACAAATAGATGATTTTACATCATGAAGAAATAATCAACAGAAGAAACACGGGATTCAACTGTAGGAGAAGCACCCAACGTATTGAGATAAGAAGTGTTAAGAAATTCTTCAGTCAATTCAGCATTGCTACAACCTTAGCTAGAAAAATGTGTCTAGTTTTAGACACACTTCAGAAAGAAAAAAAGAGTGATCTGAGAGTTAAAAAGATCTGATTTTGATTAGAGAATAAAAAACTGAGGGAGGACATCACAATAGATCCCAAGAAACTGAAAACAGTTTCACATTACTCTGTAAGGAAGCAAGGAAAAGTCTGGGTTCATGGACAAAAGCTAGATGACATGAATTTCAGACACAAAGAAATTCAGGTTACCTGCTCGGAAGAAATTCCTAGAAATAAGGAGACATAAAAAGAATAACATATGTGAGAAGATTGTATTATTTCAGTCATTCAATGCCTTTACAAGCAGATTAGGCAAGCATAGGTGCAGATTATTCTGAGGGATGAGAGGGAAAAATTAGAATTGTTATAAAATCTCTGCAAATCTTGTCCAATCCCATTTCTCTTTGGTGCTGGATAACAGTCAAGATGAAACAGCCACTTATTGTGGCACTCTTTCGTGTCATAAAATCTAACTGTTCATGTGCATGTTTTAGTTCTTGCTAGGATCTTCTTCCAAGGCTTTGCAGCAACTCTAGAGATCTTCAGTTCTCTATAACCTTTCTTGCCCAAGAAACAGTGTCTCTCTGCCAATCTCGATCAGGCTGCTCATCTTTTGTCCAATAATAGAACAAGGTGTAATGGGTATAAGCTGGAACATAAGAGCTTCCAAAGAAACACAAGGAAGCATTTCTTTACTGTAAGGGTGATAGAGCACTGGAACAGGCTGTCCAGATGGGTTGTGGGGTCTCCTTCTCTGGGGACATTCAAAACATACCTGGATGAGCTCCTGTGTGACCTAATCCTGATGTTCCTGCTCTGACAGGGGGACTGGACTAGATGATCTTTTCATCTTTAAGATGCTGTGATAAGTGCATCTTCAGGCCTTACCTATTCCTACAAAAGTGACATCAGCTTTTAGTTGTCTTGTCACCACACTGTACTGGCAACCCAGAAGTATACCTTGAGAATTCATAAAGAGTAAGATTCACAGTGGCAGCTCTACAAAAACAAACAAACAAAAAAAAGTGGACAGGGAACTACCTACAGCTCTTGAGAAATGCTGTTCAGAAGATAGAACTGAAATCACAACCCTCTCTAGTGCTTGAACATGTGACCCAGGGGTCAGAAGAGACTATCCTGCATAATCAAGATTTAGAAACTTTGAGTGTGGACACCTGTAAAATATTGTTTGGAAGAGACAGTGACCCCTCTAAAACAATAATGATGCTAAAACAATAGGATGTGGTGCCCTCTTGCCTTAACAACAGTTCCCTGGTGAGAGCATTTCTTTACAAAGTAGTGGACATGGGTAAAATTCTCTCTTCAGCTAAAGAAGTGATAAATTCCATTTTTGCTTCTGTCCTGGTTTCAGCTGGGATAGAGTTAATTATCCCATCCCACCCCACTGGAAGGGAGAGTGATTGATCTGTGTGGTGCTTAGTTGCTGCCTGGGTTTAAATCATGATGGCTTCCTCTAGGAAAGAAGAACTAACCACTAGGATCTAAGTGTGGTGATCAGAAAATGGAAAAAATTGTTTGTTTTATTCCAGTGTCTCTTCAGTGTAAAAATGTGTGAATGATTCTGGGAACAGAGACAGAATACAGACATGAGTTGGAACCAGAAAAGAGGCAAATAAAAATAGTACTGGAGTCAGGGACTGGGCGCCAAGGCTTCCCTTTCTTCGCTCTGTGCATGAGCTGCCAGGCACTACACAGAAGGTCAAAGGTGGCTCTGCCAGGCTTCCTAATCCCAGAATGGAGTAGTGGGAAAGTGAGCACCTGGGTACTCAGATGAGAAAGTTTTGAGTAACTACAACAGCAGAAATACAGCTACAACAGAATTTTTAGGCCAGAGGAAGATGCCTAATTATTTCAGGTGGTTTCTGTACTAGATAGTCACAGAACATATTTTTCTTACATTACCATCTCAGACTTCAGTGCCTAAAATTTAAGTAGCTGAGACATAAAACAAAGTTCTCTTAATAATTTGAATCTTCAGATAAGGTCACAATCACATTACATTTCAATTTACAGTTTTTATTTGTTATCATTAAATCAGTGGTGTTGCACAAAGGCAATTTAAACAATATTTTACTTATTTATGCAACTGACCTGACATTTGAAATTCCCCGTTCATCCATTTGTAAAACTGAAGTAATGATACTTTCCTTAAAGAAAAATTAAAGGTATGAGAACTTTGAGTTATTGCTGTTATAAGAACAATTACGAAAGCCAACCAGTAAATTAGAAAGGAAGTTGCCGTCATTTGGAAGAGTTCACCCGTAAAGACATTGCCACAATAAATGAAGAGTAGTAGCTTGTGCCTCAAAAGTGTTGCCTGAAAGCGGGAGGTCGTGCTGTGTTTCTTTGCTTCCTCTATCACCTTACTTTCTCAGTGCTCCTTTTGTGTGATGACTTGCAGTATCCCAGAATGTTTGAACGATGCAGTAAAGTTTATATCGGCATCTGAATATACCATCAGCTCTTGAAATTTTAAATATGAAACGAGGCTTATGACATATATTGAAGTGTTCCTTCTGTTATGATGACTAGGTTTTTATATCTATATGAAGGTATATTGTCCCCTATGTGTAATAAATATGCTACAAGTGAAAAAAAGAACATCTAACTCTGGATATGCAATGTTCTGTGAAATTCTTTTTTGCCATCCCAGGCACGTTTACTCCCAGCTTTCAGTCCTACTAGTGAAAATTTTAACAGTTATAGACTTTTTTATGCCCTCCCTGTTTATCCCACACCCACAGCTAGAAGTTTTCCAATTGTGGAAAGTCCTCAAATGTGCTGGAAGTAGCTCACGTTCTGGCGAACAAAGTATTCGTTAGAGATTGAATTTTCATGCATACTGTGCGTAGTCAAAAAAATTCTTCATTGTGCAAAGAAGCTTAACAATGACAGAACAGTTTTACAAAGCACATACCACAACAAGTCTAGGATTACTGCAGCTCTTGCCAGTCATACATATATGTGTACCATGTTTTGTATACATTGATCAAATGAAGAATCTCAGGGTCTAATTCCTTCCCCCATGCACTATCTGTATTTTCTTACTTCAACACTGTTTAAAGCAGAATGTGTTCCCATTTGAGTAATCTGCATTCATATATGTGCACTCTTTTAAGTCATATGCACAGCTCCCTCATAACACTAGTAACTGGTGCTGTTAGATACACTAATGGGCATAATAAGGAAAATGGAAAAGGGAAGGGGAAGGGGAAGGGGAAGGGGAAGGGGAAGGGGAAGGGGAAGGGGAAGGGGAAGGGGAAAGAAAGAAGAAAATTTCATTGCTTTGTCACCTAGTCTCATTGTCTTACCTTCATGCTTTTTGCATTAGTGTATTTAATCTTTTCTTTGTCTATCTGATAAATTCTTTCTCAGAGACCTGCAGACATCTGAGAGAACTCTAAGATTTATTTCTTTTTTAATGCAGAAACAGCAAAAGCAGCCTTGGCCTCCTGAATCAAATAACACTACAGTACCTATTTCTCCTGGGAGAGGTCGTATTGCTGGCTGCTTGAACGTGACAGTGGTACCTGATAGGTCCCAGCTGCCGGTAGCTGGCTTTCTGACAGGAGATACTCCATTCACAGTGCAGGAAGCGTAAGTAACAATGTGCCACTCTGACAGCAATTGAATAAACCTGGCTCCAAGTCTGTCCATAACAATATATAACTAATCAATCAAATTTTGATCTATATAAGGCTGAATGGAAAAAGTGAGAAAAAAAGTTTAAACTTTTACCTTAACAAATGGAGGGGAAAAGTTGATCTAAATATCAGATTCAACTGCTCTACAAAATGTAAAACAAAAGAGTTAAGTTTCAGAGAGTCATCCCTATCTAAAATTGGGTCATAGATGTTCATATACCACAGATTAAACTCTGTCTAATTATTACATTAAGGTGCCTCATTAGCACTTACTTGTAGTACATATAATGTTGCTACATCTGCTATCCAGCTTTCTTTTGCTTTGAGTACTACAAATGTCTACCCACATGGGCCTATAAATAGTGCAACAAGTTCACTGTTGGTCCTCTGAGCTCATTAATGGCAAAACATGAAAGCTTTCTGAGGGGCTGAGGAGCACAGGTCTCTGTAGAAGATCCTCATGCCCTATAAGCACTCTGTGTCAGCTGGGGCACAGGGCAGATGACCCCAGCCTCCAGCTGTTGGGATTGAAGTTGGGGCCAGAGAGGTGCTGGCAGGGTGAGGTTCTCAGCCTCGTGTGGTGCCCTGCCCTCAACAAAGAACAGGCATCTTGGACTGCAGGCAACCTGCAGACAGGGGGAAGTGATGGCAACAAGACCTCTGTGCTGCAGAGACCCCACATATGTCTGAGATGTGGTCACAAACAAAAGAGGTAACTGAACCTCAGAAAGGTCAGTGTGTGTTTTATTCCAGTCCAAAGTACAACCTTAAATTCCCAAATAAAAGCAGAATTTATTAACCAGTTTCTAAGTCCAGAGGACCAGTAGGGAGACAGATTGTCTCTCAAATCTGTAAACACGGAAATAAAAGTTTAAATTGTTTATCCTCCTGTTTTGAGATCTCAGAATAGCACAGCATCCTTTCCTAATAACACAGTAACCTCCCTCCTTGCAACCAAAACATCCAGAGGTAGAAACAACTGACAGCTTTTTCTCCCTTCCCTACATTATTATAATCCATTCACTTCCTCTGGGAATCACGAAAGAGAATTGTGAAAAAGAGTTCTAGTTTTCTGTATGTGGGTCAGGGGGTCATCTCGGTCACCAGGAACAGCAGAGACGGGAGAGGGGGAGTTGGTGTGTGGTGAAACTCTATATCAAGCAGTTAGTTACTGAGAGTACAGCCACAAAATGATGCGTTGATCCTCACACCAAATCCATGTGAGTTGTCAGAGTAAGAAAGAGCAAAACTACTAGAAACACATGAAGGTAATCAAGAAGAAGTGAAGGAGATAAAAGCAGATAGGCAAGTTAAAGGGTCAGCCTTGAAAAACGGAGTGTAACAGGGATGTAAGTGGGCTGAGTGGTTTCTGGAATGTGGGGGGTAAAAAAAGTAGAGAGTTGTACTGACTTTAACAGAAATTATATACTCATGTGAAAGAGAAATAGTCACTGAAAAGTGATATTCAGAGGAAAGGCCTCAGGAGAGGCCTCTTTTGAGGAAAAACAGTCTGCAGGTAGCTGAGTCAAAAAACCCAAGAGATGGAAGGTGTCATTGGAAAAGCTATAAATAAACCTGTGGTAGTGAGTAAGCATTCAACTATTTGGGGAGTGGGGGGGACCCATACTTTAACATCATAGAAAATCCATGTGGGACTTTCTTTTCCTTTAAACAATGAAAAACCAACCAAGAAAAAATGTCAGACCAAGGTTTGATTTTTTTAAAACTCTTCAAAACCTGTTTAAAATTATAGATTCCTTATTTTTAAGTACAAACACTATGAATAAAGTATGGAAGTACTGCAAGAGATCTAAAGTCTATGTATATGCTATGAGGCCAGAAAATAGATCTGTCTTCATACCCCCAAAAGAAAACTTGTTTAAATTTCACACAGTTCTATAATAAGTATAGTTGTCAGAAAATGACATCTTTGTCTAAGTGGTTTTCTGCAACAAAAACTAAAACTAGATTTTACAAAAACCATGACAAGACAAGAGTATCACATGGTATCATCCATTAAAAAAATAAAGTTGGCAATGGATTTATGACCAAAGATATTTGCATTGAAAACAAAAACACAAGCAAAAAGAACACAAAGCCAGCTTTAGAAGTGTCCACTGTGTCCTGGAGCTTCTGACATTCTCTTCCCAAGGGGACTATGAATTTACCGTATTTTTCTTCTGAGACAGACACAAAACATAAGGCATAATTGTTGCTCAAGGCAGTATCTCCTTGACAGTGAGATACTGCTCAGCTTGAAATTTGGCACCAGCATAGCAGTTATGTGTTGCTGATTATCGTTTATGGTTTAGTAATTAGAGAAAACACTTATCTAAGTTGGAAAAACTTCTAGTACGTGGTGTGTTTGAAAGCAAAGGAATGAGAATGCAGCTCCACATGTGTGAATAGAATAACTAATGCTGAGATCTTTCATCTTTTCCTTTCACTTATATTCACTTTACAGTACACAAGTAACATTTAGCTTTAACAGAGTACAATCATCAGATCTTGCTGAACACTCTCCAGAACTCCATCCTTAATATCTAGAGGATCCTTTGAAAATCCAGGATACCATTTGTGATAGAAGGTACTATCCCACTGAAACGCAGGGTTTACTCTGTAACAAATCATAAATGTTTTTGCTACTCCTTTTTATGATTTATATCTTGATCAGTATCTTACATCAGAATTCACCAGTCAGCAATTGTCCTGGGGTTTTACACTTGGCAACAGTTTAATACTTATGCTATCATCTTACACCGAGGTTCTGACTTTTTAGAAAATAAAGAACACTCAGGAACAAACATTTGATCCCTATTCCTCTCATGAATCACTCACTCTTCTTAGAGGCAGATTGTTTTCATTATATTTCACCATTGCATTTTACCTGAGAGAACACAGATCATGGATGCTGCATTACAGAGATCATGTCACTTAACAAAGTCTCAGTGGCTAAAAGCTTCAATATGAGCTTAAAATTCTCAATAACTTCACGCTTTAAATTCTTCTCAGATGAAGACAAAGGCAATATATTAAATAAAACAAACTTTAACACCTTTGACCATCTCATCCTGTCGAAGGAGCAACAGTTTGAAATTGATAGCACTGCAAGTATGAACAATAGCAAAACAGTACATATTAGCCTCCTAAATAAATTCTTTGTGTTATTTAAACTGCCCCAGAAAGGCAATGGCAATTGAAGGCTGTTCTGTTCTGCAAAGCAGAAGGGTCTTTTCAGCTGACTGAACACAGAAATCAAGGAATTACCAGGAGAAAGGCAATTTTCAGCTGAAGAATATACTTATCTACAAAAAGGAAGAAAAGTGCAAGATTCAACTTCATTCTAATAGAAGTTTCATTATGGCTCCAGAGAATGCTACATGATCTTAATTGAGAACTATGAGTTGGTGTAGTTTTGTATTTTTAATTATTCCACTGTAGCTAAACACTAAGTATAAGAACTTTGAGCATTGAATTTTCTAAAATTTTATTTTTACTGTGATTCCTGAAGAAATTTTATGTACCATAAGCAGTTAGCTGAGTGACTGAACAGAACGTTTCCCTTAAAAATCCTGAAGACTCCAAGTGAAGAGTTGCCTCCAATGTAAGTAACTGCAATGCATTGTAACTTCAATTACCACTTTGACATAAATGATTCCATGTTAAAATTGTATGATCTTCTCTGAAAAAGCATCTATTTGAAAAACAAAGCAGACTACTTTGTTAATTTCATTATTTTATAATATAATTTTGAACACAGTTCATTACTTTCCAGGAATAATTGAGAAAGCAATTTTCATGAAGTGAAGTCATCATTTAGTGCTCCCCAGCCTTCAGTTTGTTGTCATGAAAGTGCAAAGCTGTGTCAGTGGAAATGAATGAGATAGAAAAGAAAACCTAATTTCAAGAAATGCTTTTCTTTGCAAATTTTGCAAATAAATTTAATGAGAAAGGTGAGGTCAGTTATGTACAAGTTGAACATGTCTTAAGATTTTCCCTTGGGAAAGAAATCTCTTTTTTTTGAGGTATATGGTGGTCTCTAGTGGCTCCTGTCTTCAGTCAAAAATATGACAGCTGCCATATTTTAAAAAATACTTCTTGGGATGGTTTGCTTCAAAGATATTATGTTTGGCTAAATGACATATTTATTACCTCTGTATTTTTGTAGCTGTTCATCAGTGCCAGTCTTTTTTAACCTTATGGAAAAAATGCTGTGAATAACAGAAATGAATAGTTAGACATATGTAAGTATAGTGCTATGTGATGTTACATATAAATCAGATATAGGCTTAATTCCAATCCTTTAATTTAAACATTCTTATAAAAAGATACTATTGGGTTCAGCTTAAAGTTTTTAGCTCCAGAACATTTGAACTGCAAATAGTCATGTGGTATTTCTTCATCTTAGCTTATTATAATGTAAAGAATAGTGGAAAAGGAAAAAAATGCTGGTGGTGCAAAGTATAAATCCTCAACATTTTTGCTTCAGTCTCATGTAATCCTAGAGGTGCATAAAGCTTGTGGGGAGTCTTCAGTCCTTTAATATTACATATCTTAAGGATCTTTACAGTTCTGATTTGGGGCAGTCAATCTAAGTCCTGTAGTGCTGAGCTGTAGAAGAGCATCACATATTGAGTCAGGACACATAAATTAGGTATGGTTTTACTTTGCTTATCTGAATGGAAAGGAGTTTTCTTGACAGACTGTACTTGTCAAAATATACTTGTCTTTATATAACATGCAGTGGGACTCGCTCTTACAAATTCCTCCTTTTACTTCTTACTGCAACTGGATAGTCTTACCAAATATAAACTTGGTAATTGTAGGGAGTCAAAGAAGCAATTGGAGATCATGGGTCACCTTTCTCCCCTGTCTGAGAGGAGTCAGACTGTTCTCTCATCTGTCATGAGGGATCAAGAATCTAGATTCTCTTCTGTGGTAGTGGAAGAGCCTTTGAAGAGTATTCTCTGTCCTTTCTGGTGAATCTGATTGTGAAATTCACCCTGCATGCTAGAAATGGTGTCAGAAAGTTATATGAAACAGTTCCAACTCCCATAGCACCCACAGTCCACTGTGGATTTAGGATAACACCATAACAAAACTGGGTCAAAGTGACTGAATCACACCACCAATGACATTTCCAGTGTTGCTGGAATATAAATGTTCCCCTAAAACTGGGATAAAGCCTTACTGTGCTAAAGTGATATTTACCTTGGCCCATTTGAGACATTTACAGGACAGTCTTTTATAGCAGAGTCAGTCTCTCGGGAAAGCCACAATCGTCAACACAGGGAAATGGCTGCTCCTAGTGAAGGGCTTTTCTGATTCATTAGAGGGACTTCTTCACAAAAAGCTGAATAGTGTATTGGGGTAAATGTTCAATTAATTTATCTATTATTTGCCAACTTTCCTTGTTCAAGAGCAAACAGGTTTTGAACCCTACATGAGTAGACTACCGAGGCAGTTAGTCCATAGACATATTAATAAATGTTCTCAAACCTGTTACCTGCATGAAGGTGACATCTTGGTAGACTGAAAAGTAATTGATATTTTTTTAATGTATCACTATGGAATCTTAGTTTTGCTAAGGAAGAACAATTAATTAATCTGAAATCAAGATGTTCAGTTTTCTCCTTCTGAGTATAGATTATTGTTTCTTTTTAAATTTGAGAATACTAAGTCATATAATCCTCTCTTTTTTCTCTTCTGCCAACCTAAGATTTTGTGCTGTTCTGTGTAGATGAACACTGCTGGACACATTACATCACTTCTCCTGTGAGATTCTTGTTACAAAAGCAGAAGCAACAGAAAATATCATTCTCATCCTTTAGTTAATTCAGTGAATGCGTGAGCATACAATTTATTTTTCAATCATGCTATCATTTTGGTTATACTGCTCTGTTTACAACACATTTATGTCTTTCACATTTTATGTGCTTTGGTTCTAAAAAAGAACCACTAAATACCTCTTAGATCTACAAGGCATCACATGGGGCTGAGAAGAGGATGAGGCCAGGTCATAGGCTGGTTGGACGTGAATTCCCTACTGCAGAAGAGTAGAGTGCCTAGTAGTGCCTTCTGCACCACTATGTTGGACAGTGGTTTCCTGCAGGAGAGTAAGCGTGAGGATTTAAGCTGTGCTTTGGTCTCAACCCTGCTCAGGGATGATTATCAATAGCTGCAGAAAGCCACCTTCATTTCCTCTTATCCTCTAATACTGAATACTCCATGTACCAGGAATCGCCATAGGAAGAACACACACATGCAGATTACATTGCAAGAACTTTTTTACTTTCAGGATGACTGATAATTATTTTTGTTGTAAAAGTTCATGAGAGATTCCCAAGAAGACAATAACCAACAGAACTGAACTATATGATCATTATAAAGCTGGACAGTAAAACAGTGAAATAGAGTCGGCTGAACTAAGTGAACATTTTGTCCAAAATTGATCCTTTTGTTAAATATTATTATTGCAAATAACAATTTGAAAATGCATCCTAGGCTTTGAAAGAGATTCCTTATGGGTTCCTGCAGTTTGATGTAAACCAATTAATTCCATCAAAATAGTGTGACATGTCCTGAACTGATAGAGTTACAATGCTTTACAGTTAACTAGGAATTTAATATATTCATAAAATTATTTAATTTGTCTAAAATATTGATGGTTTTATAATTCACTATATCTCAAATGAGATAGAATATGCTGTGATATGTTAAAAAAGCTTTCTTAATATTTAGCAGATAAAATAGTCTTTGGTTATCTTGCTAGTTCAAATAATCATTACAACTTCAGAGTAGCTTCATGGAAATAACCAAAACTTTAATTTCATGGTAAAATGATTTCAATGACTTTTAATATATTACAGATAATTGTGAAACAACAAACAAGAAAATGAGTCCACTGTGAAAGTCATCTGTAGAGAGGCTGCTAGAGTGTCATTCTCAGTGTGTGCTACATGGCAAATCCATCTTTTTGCTGAACTCTGATGTACTGGGAATGGGTAATCTCACCTGTTTCTGAAAGCCAATGTTATCAAAAGACAGTTGGTAATGGCAATGATATATAAATCCTACAGTACAAGCAGAATAATCCCAGAATTTTGCATGCTGGCCCTCAGTAATTTCTTCTTTCAGCTTTCACATCTTTGTAGTCTACAGACATCCCATATCTGGATTTGTACCCTAAACCTTGTAAATCCTTGGTACCTGGACAAACAGAGTTCTTTCTCTTCCTTCTTTTCTTTCCTTCAATCTTAATAATTTGGTTTTCCATGAATAGAGACTTCTTTTATTCATCTTGTGCCAAAATCTTCCAAGTTCTTCCTTGAGAAAGTTATCTACTGCTAACTTCCTCTTCTACATATCTCTCCTACAGTATGTTTGACCTTGCTATATTGGTGTATACACAAAGACAGGAAATGCAAACATTTTACAAAGAAGGTCAAGAACTGACATATTTTTCCCACTATAAATAAAACAGATGATCTTACTTTTTAATATAAAAAGCCATTGTCTGTATCATCTCTAAAGCGAGGCTTTAATTCATCAAGGTCCTTACTACTAGATCTAGATCTTTTTAAGTGGTTGGAGAGCTTGATTAACTGTAATCATAAAATATGTTCTACTTTTGTTGTACCCAACTGCATTGTATTCTGCTTATCTAAATGCGGAAGGAAATTTATTATTACTGCTTTCCCCCTCCACATTTGGAGATATGAATACTACTGCAGATCAACAAAGTTCCATTGGTAACTGTCCTCTCAACCAGCCCGCTAGTTAAAACCTAATGCTCTCCAAAGCGATAAGATTGGATCATACAATCTTTGTGTAACTACACTTGGAATTTTTATGTATATTAAGATTCTGAGAAACTGTGTAACCATTTCAGCCTTAACCCATCAGAAGCTGACTCTTGTTCAAAAGAAAGAACCTGCTTGGTTTTTGGTTCCTCGTAAAACACACTATATTTCTGAAAACTGATTTGCCACTCATGTGCTACATGCAGTTAATTACGCTTTTGTTGCAGAAGATGACTCCTATATCTTTTTTTGTTTTCCAGTTTTTTTCTGTTTTGATTTGGTTTTGTTTAGCTTGGTAAACCCTGAACAAAGGAGAAAGAGTGTATAAGTTTTATTCAAAAAGAAAACCAAAGAAGACAATGAACTGGGATCTTCAATGGTAAATATTTGGACCTTTACCTTCAGAAAACAGAAGAAAAGACATGGCAATTTGTACCTCTTGGAACTTTAACAGACCTTGTCAAGGTCCAAAAAAAATTAGCCCCTAGTAAGTGCATGAAGGCTGAGTCCTTCTTTCACAGTAGATGTATGTCTACTGGAGCTTGTCATGGTTTGACATGACGGCCTTTTCTGGTAAGGGGGAAGGGGCTGTAAAGATGGCTCTTGTAAGAAGTTGCTCACAACTCTCCCCAGCTCTGAGCCAAACTCACTTCTGGGGCAGAGCCAATTAGACGCCTCCACGATCACTTTTTAAGAAGAAGCCGGAAGAGGAGGTTTCTTCTTCTATCTTCCTCCATCTTCTTCCTTCTTCTCTGCCTCTTTTTTTCTTCTGGCTGTTGGTGGTACAAGGGGTAGGAACAGTGAGAGAAACAACCATGCGGACTCCAATGTCAGTGATGAAAGAGAGGAGGAAGTGTGCTGGAACAGAGACTCCCCTGCATTCTATGGAGAGAACTGGTGAAGCTGAGATTTATTTTCATTTCTTTAAAGACCCCGCATCAGCGGTAGAGACTCATTTTGATAACGACCCCGTATCAGGGGCAGAGACTTATTTTGCTAAAGCTGACCCCAGACCAGGGGCAGCGATTCACTTCATTAAAGGCCCCGAGCCAGGGGCAGTGACTATGGCTGGAGGAGGCCGTGTCCCATTGGTGGGACCCAACCACTTCACTGCAGACCCCGAGCCAGGGGCAGTGATTTTCTTCTTTAAAACTATGGCTGGAAGAGGCCGTGTCCCGAAGGAGGGGCCCTTTATCACTATGGCTGGAGCAGGCTGTGTCCCGAGGAAGGGACCCAATATCCACAGCTGTAACTGTGGGAAAGAATCCATGACAAAGCAGTTCATTAAACTTATGCCCAGAAGAGGCCGTGTCCCAAAGGAGGGACCCTGTAACTGCAACCGTGGCAAAGAATCCACGCCAGAGATATTCATCAAGGACTGTGTCCTGTGTGAGGGACCCTGTATTGGCAGAAGCTGCAGCTGTTGGGAACAACCCACACCAGAGAAGTTTGTTAAGGACTGTGTCCCGGGGGAGGAACCCAGTGTTGGAGCGGGGGAAGAATGCCAGCAGTCGTCCTCATCTGAGAAGACAAAAGTGGCAGAGCCCATCTGTGAGAGACTGACCACATCCCCCACTCCCTGCCCCCCTGAGCCTCCCATTGTAGGGCGAGGAGGTAGAGATATCAGGAGCAGTGAGCTGGTCCTGGGAAGAAAAGAGGGATGGGGGAGGGAGATCTTAAAGTGCTGGTTGTAATTTTCTCATCATCCTACTCCCTTTTTGCTTTTATTCTGTTCTCTTTCTTGTAGAATAAACTTTCCTACTTTCCTCTCTAAGTCGAGTACTGGAGTCTGTTTCGCCCAGAACCATAATTGGCAGTGAACCCTCCCTGCCCTTGTCTCAATCCACAACAACCTTGCTTATCTTTTTACTCCCACTTTGCTGGGGCCTCTGCCATCCTAACGAGGGTGGGGATTAATGGGGGCACCAAGAGAGACACTGTCGTGATGCTGCTATGCTAGCTGGGCCAAACCAGCTCTTCAAGATATACATGCCCTGACCTTGCTCTGGAAGCCCACCATTTGCCATGATGGGCAGATGTTTTGCTGCTAGTCTGAGAGCAGAAGAGGGGTCCCAGAGTGGTGCTGTGGGCATGGCCACCTGCAGAGCCCAAAGCAGAGCAGTTCTGCTGTCTCATCCCTCCTGCTATCCCCTACTCTCCTTCCCACCTCTCTCTCCACAGGTGTGCAAATGGGTCTTGAAGTTTCTGGGAGAAAAGACCTGAGAAACCTGTTTATATTTGTTCAATTAATGGCATAACTTACAAGATAAATATCTTCCCTTCTGAGATTTGCTTGGTGTATGCAATCAGTTATCGTTGTAGGTTAATTACTAGATTCAGCTCTAACATCTCCATATTCTGTATCAATTTCTCCATAAAACAGACCTTTCTGAATAAGCTTGCCATCAAACTCCTAAGTCTTTTGCAATGAGCATTAATTGGCTATAATAGCAGAGAAATTCCCCAGGTATTCTGAAATGTATGTCTTTATTGGAGTCTTTTACACTCATACATACACTTTGTCACCCTGTATCCCATCATGAGGAAAGTCAGTAAATGATGTAACAATTTCAAAAAACTAGTGGTGTCACCACAGTCCCTGATGTAGCTGCCTAGAATTATTTGTAGAAACAATTCAAAGTATGGTATCCACATTTTTTTTAAAGAACACAAGAAGAAAAGTTTTGGACAGAATTTTCATGAAATTCACACCACTTATTGCATTACAATTCCATATATTCAAAATAAAAGTTTGAAATTGATATAGCAAAAGCTCAGATTCAGAAAGCTATTGGTAAAATATATTTCTACAGTATACTGAGGCTTATAACTCAAAATTGGTCTTTTCCAGTATTTAGAATATGTAGAAAGTGTCTCTGGCACCTCTAAATGGAAATCAAATACTTTCTAGTGAGGTTGCTCCAAAATGTCTGGATGTGCCTGCTCATGCATGAATTCTGTGCTTGCAAGTGTTCACACATAAGTGTCAAATAATATAAGCATATAAATCCTGCAACACTGAAGACTTCTGTACAAATCAAGTATCCACTGTTATTACATGTTTGGAAATATAAACTTCAGAAAGTACTTATCAAGAAATTCTTTTGGTTTTGACCAATTTACCTAGTTTCTGTGGCCACAGTCTTGCCTCTGTAACTGTTGTCTTCCATCTAAAATATAAACCCAATGGTTAAAAACAGAAAAAAAGGAAATGTCATTTCAACAAATACAGATCTTCAGGTTGTGACTTTGTATATTTATATATTTATATATTTATATATATATATTTAATGGAGATCTTTTGTTTTGGTTTGATTTTTTTTAATTGAAAATACTGTTAAATCTCTCATGACATTATTGGTAAATGAAAACATAAAACTTGTTTCTTCACTGCTTCCACCTTATGAAACTATGACATAAAATGAACAAGCAGAAAGTGTCGGACAGCACTTTAATCACGACAGGAGCACAGTGAGCTTCCTGCTGAGTGGTGTAATGACTCTTCTAGGTGTGCCTTAATGGAGAATCCAATGAACATTTGTCCAACAAGCTTATTTGAAGTACCATTTTCTATTAGCTGTTTCTTTGTAATTTTCTCCAAGTATCATTAACATCTATGCTGTATTGGAGTACAATTTATACATATAAATCTTTACCAAGTATCTTAAGAGATTTGGTGTCAGATAGATACATTTCTGAGACAATGGCATTTCCACTAATTTTGAGGGAAAGGTAGCTGTGAGACATGGCTCACCCAACTTGCACCAAATCAATCTCTGTTAAACATTTTGGAATATAGATGATGCTGGTAAAAAAATTATAATGACTAGCTTCTACCACAAGTGGAGTGCAAGGAAAATCCCATGGAGTCCAGTGTGGGCTTGAGAGGATTATGCTGATCAAAATTGAAATTCTTAGAATGAATCTGAAATTTCAGAATATATCTCAAGGAGAGACTCATATTTGACATTAAGTTCAGTAGAATCCAGTTAGTGAAGAGAACATTTAGGTTACACTTTTAGACAGGTATATATATGTATATGTGTGTGTGTGTATAGATACACATATAATTAATAAATATATAAAAATTTAGACTAATTCAATATTTACCTCTGCTATAACCAATGTACACAGCTGGGATTTCAAACGATAGAAAAAAGATATCTGTTTTATTATATGGTTCAACTTCTCAAAAGATATTTATGCTTTTACTTCATTTTCATCATTAGACATGCTAAGCAACTGTATATTTTATTTACGTATGACATTTTGAGTGTTAGTATTCAGAAGAACAGGAAAAACATTTTATTTTGTCTCAAAAAAATTTTAATGACATTTAGGAGCCACAGATCCCTCTCTCATTATCTCCCTTAGCTTTTAGCAGTGCATAGTTTCTTAAAAAAATGAAAATGAAAATAAAAACTTGTCCTGAGACAATCAAGTCTGAAAGATGCAAATTATTTTATGAGTTTTGTGCATTGGTATGCCCCAACTGGTACTACACAGTACCTCCACAAGATAGTAATAATTTCTGTCTCTCTATGTGATGATGAAGGAGAACAATGAAAATCATTTTCTTCTTCTCAAAGAGCACTACAAAAGATATCTGAAATATTTCCTTCTGGAGATATGTATATTCAACATGCACTCTTTCTGAAGGTTCTGCCATTTAGTCAATTTTTTATTGCCTGGCCTGTAAGGTGTAATGTGCCAAATATATCAGATGGTCCTGTAACAACGTAGAAGATGTTTGAAAACAGAAGCCAGTTCTGAAGAAGTGACATCATCTTTCTAAGCTTTTTTCTAGGTTAAATCTCACGCAAGTGCTACCTAGATCTAATCTAGGCTATATCAGGAGTTTCTACAATCAGCCAACTCTGGATTTTCCTGACAGATACCCTTATCTGTAGGGAGCTGGAATTCCAAAGATCTGTTCATAGGTTTTTCTGTTAAATTTAATCCAGGTTCACTTTGTGAACTGACAGGCTGCCCTAAAAATGTGCTTTGTACTCCTTGCAGAAGCCAATCTGTAGTATCTTTAGCATGCTCTCATGAAAGAATAAAAGGCAGTGCTAGAGAGAGCTTCAGGTGATACTGAGATCCATCTACTTCCTCAAGTTGCCTCCACTTTTATCATAGTTAACTAATTTTATCGTAGTTAACTCCTTTGCTCCTTCAGTGATCACTCCAACGCTCCAAAAGCTCACTATATTATTCGTGTGGCTTTGCAGAGGCACAGGAGTGATCTGAAATAATAATTGGCAGATAAAAAAGTAGCAGGGAAACTGAGATATAGGTATAGCGTTGCTCACCAGTAGTACACACAAAGCTTGGAAACTGCACGCCTGTTCTCAGATCCTCTCCTTTCCCTTTTATACAGACACAGTGAAAAGCGCCAGCTGGAGCAGCTTCTGATTTTATGTAAAAGATCATTTCATAAAATCCTGACCGTCAGACCTCTGCCAGCAAGGCAGACTTCTGCTGGGTCCCATTGTTCCAAGATATCATCACATAACAGACTTCAGAGAAAACTGAGGTTTGTAAGAAGTAAATTCTTTTTAATTTGTTCCAGAAAAACAATGAATGAAAATAATGAAATAATTCATTACAATTAATTGCCAGAGTCTGAGACAAAACTAAGTTGAGACTTCTGAAGTAGAAAGTAAAAACAGTCAGAAAATTCATAAATAAAGTAAGGCTTAGGAAAAAAGTTAATCAAATCATTTATTTGTTCTTTCAAAACAATTAACACTGTACTTACAGTAGGGAGAGGAAGGGACAAGAAATGATGCCAGCTAAAAAGGGGGAACAAGAAAGAAAATATAAATTAACAGCCTCTGCTGCTGCAGTTTTCCTCAGTCCAGGCATTGAATCCAAACCTGGATTCAGATTAGAAAAGCATTCATTAAGCCAACAGGTTAGGAATTTAAAGATACTTTAAATTCATGTTGCTCACTAAATGCTTAGCATTTACCTGCTTCACAATCACATTAGATCCAGTTTGAGCTTTGAAAGTAACACTGTTGTTTATGGACAAAGATCTATACCAATCAACTCTGCAAAGGGTGTATACTGAACAGTTTTGAAAGATTTTGACCAGGTCTTGAAACTGACAGACTATTAGAAAAGGCTGGCTCCCGGCATTTTCTTTTTCTTTCCTTCTATCTCCTTCTTTTGAAAGATGTTGAAGAGCTTCTGGATTTCCACATTCCTCTTGTTTATGTTTATGGAGTTTCTATTCAGAAATTTAGCAAAGTGACAGCATTTGGTTGAAAAATCAATTCTCTGGCCTGAGAGGAGGTTTGTTGGGTTTTTTTCCCTTTTTATTTTTCCTAATAGGAAAATAAAAATATTGTCTCTATAGTTTATCCCATGGGAAAAACTAACCAAACAAACCACTCCTAATTTTTGGTTTATCTCTTTTTTTTCATATAAATGTCATATCCATATTCAGTGGTTCCATTTCCAGTGGTTCCCCCTCTGAATGCAAAACTGCCTAAGTCATTCAGATTCTTGATGTGTTTTGGATATTAGTGATGTCTTCCTTTATTACAGAAGAACACAGGAATCTTAAGTTTAAATCTCATCCAAGTAAAAAGACAATATAATTTACTAGTTGTCTTCAACTTGTAGATCATCTTTTTACATCTGTAGATAAAGTCACACGTATTTGGGATTTGAAAACCTGTACTGTTTCTATCTTTTGCTTTTCAGTAAAAATTTTTTAAAAGTTCCACTCTCATAATTTATTAGAAGGAGAAGAAGAAAAATAATTTAGTTGAAAAAAAAAGTAGAAAAATTAATTATAAAGCTATAAAAGTAACATGAAAGAAAATTATAAATAATTATTATCTTGGTCATACCAAATTGGTGGAGCAAAAATGGTAGAAAGTTGTGGTGCATCTAATAAGACTTTGGCCTCAACACTGGTGGTTCAATAGGCAATCAGTTTATATATTAGTAACTTTCTCTCACTTCCAGGTCCCTGGAAGTTTAGTCATGCAAAAAAACGTTGAAACAAGCCAGTCTCACTAAAAAAATGATTGTAAGAGTTCTCTGTGCCTTTGTAAGATGATTTGGTGTGGGAACACGACTTTCAGCTGTGCATATGGATTGGGTTTCCCATAGTTTCAAGGCTCAACATATTTGGCAAAACTTGTAGTCCCTGGCTAAGTGGGTGTGGCTATTTCTCCATGTTTAACAACCTATTTCATGTGAAAACATTCAATACTGTAAAAAGAAAGACTAAATTTTTACAAGAATTGATGGTAATATCTTTTCCAGACAGATAATTCATCAGCAGGCCTAAGTGTCCCAGAAAATTTTTACTGTCCAGCTTAAGATCAAACCAGCTGCTTTCAGTTTTTCCAGAAGCATCAGGGTGTTATTAAACACAGTTTAAGGAGATAACACATCATGCAATTTCATTGCACTCGTATTTGTCAAGGAACAATCTACAGTAGTCATGCATTTACAGGATATAGGAAAAGAGAAAAAAGACAGTCCACATGTCAGTCAAAACAAGACAATGTCCTATTAAAGCGGTTTCAAATTAGCATTTAGCTGTGAAATATTTTATTTAGTCAACTACTAAAACAAACAGAACGATTAATTTTTATGGAAACCAAGAAAGTTTAGAAATAGACATCTATAGAGAGTTTACTTCTGCATCCATGGCTGTGTCCAATGATCTTTTTAACAAAGTACTTCATATAAGTTTTAATAGTGTCTTAAATTGTTGATGTAAGTGTAATACTTCACACAAATCTACCAGAACAGATGGAAACAGATGGCTTTTAGATTCCTAAAACATTAAAAAAAGGCTCCAGGATGGAAAAGGGATTTTTGTTTTTATTTCCTTAACTTTCAGGAAGGGAAGACTACTGAAATCTAATTGTCTATAGCTGTGTCCCTGGGATAAATGCCAACCGGTGGCTCTGTCAGTTATCTTCTTTGACTTTTAGGGCTTTAGAATTATGTCTGTGAAAAATTAGTAAGAAACATAGCACTACTGGTTGTCTACTTTAATCTAGTCTTCTATTTATTTTCCCTCCAAAGAGCTCTGAATCATTCAAGTTTTCTCACACTGCTATGGTGATCCTGCACTGGTAGAATAAAAAAAAAAAAAAAAGGAAGCTCTGTTCTCATTTTTTTTGACCTACTTCCATACTCTTAGCAATAGGTTAAGCAAAAATTTCAATATCCATATCTTTCATCCTTTCTCCCATATATTTTTAGAAATATTTATATTTTTTAAAAAATAATTATCTTTTTAAAAAAGAGACAAAATAAAAAAGTCAGTTTAAAATTTTCAGAATGATAATAATAAAAATCTCTGTCTCTTGTACTACATAATTTGAATAGAAAAAACTTCTTCAGGGTACCAAATCACGAGATATTGAAGAAAGCCAGCATATATACATCAAAAGAAACAGTCTGAAAAATAAGTATTACATGAAGTCAATAATAAATGGCAAAGCTGGTATAAAGTAAAACAAATTTTTAATTAAATCAATATTACTGGCAGAATTGACACTTTTTTAGCCTGGAATACAAAACTTCAGTTTTCCCCAAAGAATAAAAAACAATAGTACAATTTTCTTAATCTGATGTCAATTCAGAAGCTGTTGGTCCCTAATCACACGCATAGTTACAGCACTTGAAACTTCACTACAGCTTTGCAGAGAAACGCACCAGTATTTCTGTATTTGTATGAACATCTGCTCTGAGTTCTACCAAATGTAGGCCTATAGAGCTGGTAGTAGTCTATATTTTTTGGAAAACAGTTTTTCTGTGTGTACTATAGTAATATGGTCTGCTTTCAGGAGAAACTAAGGTAGGCACTGGATTCCTGGAAACTCTCTGCTCAAATATGCTAATATCTCATTGCTAAGGGTAACCTGGATTATATAGAAACACAAGTAATACAAAACATATGCAATCTGGTCTAGAAGGACAAGGAAAGCCACAGGAAATAAGTGGTTGCATCAACTGTGGCGTGAAGAAGTTCTGAGATGGAGTTGGTCTGAGATGAGGAATCCACACCTCACGGCAGTGCTTTAGAAGCTGTTTTTTTTCATGTAGGCACACAAAGTGAAGGGTATCTATATGAATAATCCAAAACCCCTATGATCTCAGTCATTACTGCAGACGTGACTATAATCTTCCCAATAATCATGGGCTTAATGATGGATTTCCTTCAGGGTATCACAGGAAGGCCTAAGAGCACTTTCAGGTTGAAAAGGTCTTGATCAGTGATTTTTCTTCCAGTCTTAAAAAGATGGGGTTTAGAAAAGGTTAATTTTGCATGACATTAACTGAGACCACTTCAGTGTCTTCAGCAAAGTTCAGCATATTTATAAGAGCAGACAATTTGGTCATTGAGCTCAGATCAAGAACCCGTGTAAATGTGAAACAGTCTTCACTAACTTTATTTTGAAAAGACATAGTAACCTCTTTCACCCTTTATTTATGTAGCTGAAACAGAATTAACACAGAATATTTATTCTTTCACAGAATCACAGAATAGTAGGAGATAGAAGAAACCTCCAGAGTTCATCTAGTCCAGCTCCTTGCTAAAGCAGGTTCACCTCAATCAGGTCACACAGGGATAAGTCAAGATGGGTTTTGAAAACCTCCAGGGAAGGAGACTCCACAAACTCTGTGTGCAGCCTGTGTCAGGGCTCCCTCACCTGCACAGGAAAGAAGCTTTTCCTCACATTTCCAGCTTGTGTCCATTACCCTTTGTCCTGTCACTGAGCGCTACAGAAAAATCGAGTCACGTTGTTCTCTTGACACCTGTCCTTTAAGTATTTATAAGTGTTGATAAGATTACCCCTTAATCTTTTCTCTAAACTGAAGGGACTCAGGTCTCAGCCTTTTCTTGCAAGAGGAAATGTTCCAATCATCTTGATTATCTTGATAGCCCTCTGCCAGACTCTCTCCAGAAGTTCCCAGTCTCTCTTGGGCTGGGAAGCCCAGAACTGGACACAGCAATCCAGATGTGGCCTTAAAAAGGCAGAGTAGAGGGAAAAGAGGACCTCCCTAGATCTGCTGGTCACATTCTTCTCAATGCATCCCTGGATGTTGTTGACCTTCTTGGCCATAAGGACACATTGCTGGCTAATGGTTAGTTTGCTGTCTACTAGAACTCTCAGGTTCCTCTCCATAGAGCTGCTCTCCATCAGGTCAATCCCCAGCCTGTACTGGTGCATGGGGTTGTTCCTTCCCAGATGCAGGACTCTGCACTTGTTCTTGTTGAACCTCATGAGGTTCCTCTCTGCCCAATTCTCAAGCCAGTCGAGATCCCGCTGAATGGCAGCACAGCCTTCTGGGGAATCAGCCAGCCCTCCCAGTTTGGTGTCATCAGCCAACTTGCTGAGGGTACCCTCAGTCCTCTCATCCAGGTCGTTGATGAAGATATTGAACAAGACTGGCCCCAGAACTGATCCCTGTGGAACTCCACTGGCCACAGGCCTCCAACTCGATTCTATGACATTGATCACCACCCTCTGGGCTCTGTCATTCAGCCAGTTCTGGATCCACCTCACTGTCCACTCATCCAAGTCACACTGCTTGAGCTTTCTGACAAGGTTATTATGGGAGACGGTGTCAAAAGCTTTGCTGAAGTCAAGATAGATGACATCCACTGTTCTCCCCTCATCTACCCAGTCAGTCATGCTGCCATAGAAGGCTATCAATTGTTGGTCAAACAGGATTGCCCCTTGGTGAATCCATATTGACTCCCCTTGGTAACCATCTTTTCCTTCATGTGCTTAGGGATGAAATCCAGGATGAGCTGTTCCATCATATTTCCATTGATGGAAGTGAGGCTGACTGGTCTATAATTTCTTTAGCTAAGAAAGCTAAGACAATTAGAAAGTGGAGACTCCTTTTCCAGAAAGACAGTCTTAAATAAAAGAGAATTACTGCAGCATGCCAGTTCAGAGATCATGGATGGAAGATCTTAGAGCAACTCCCCAGAGAACACTCTGAGAAAATCAACAAAATCCCTTCTCGTCAGAAGTAACTGTTTGAAAATCATGGATTTTGAAGACTGTAAATGTTCTCATTCCATTTTTTAGTCTTTTGAAGGCTTTGTTTTCTCTTACCCGTTTCCCAAGTTTCAAGAAAGAGACATCACAAGTGAATCAGTAAATTACATTTTACTAAAATACTGTTTTCTGGAAGGCTTCACATAAAACATGTAAAAATGTATTTTTAGCAACAATATCCTAACAGCAGACACCATTATGACTTCCCCTTTGTGTAGGCATTTTCATTTGCCAACTGTCTGTTCAAAAGGGAAAATTCATTAGAATATGCTTTATAACACATCCACTGAGATCATATTCATTACTATTCTTGGTAGCTATTTCAGCACTATAAAGCAGATCTCATGTTCACTTATCCTCCTCCATTATGCTTCAGGGTCTATTGTATTATTAAAGAACTAGAAAGTAGTAAAACCACACCTATTTATAATGCTCACATAAAATATTGATCTCTGTTGGATATAGTTTTTCATTTTTAATGCATTACATAACATTCCTGACATTAGCAGTGAAGGTTACAATTTAGGTTATTTGAATTTATTTATATTTTTCATATGAAAAGACATTTTTTCTTTATTTTCTGTGAAAACAAGTAGAACTGTTGAAATACCTACAGCTTCTGGGATCAATAAAGAGCCAAAAAATTTGTTTAATAACAAGCAGAGATTTCATTTCTAAACTGGTATATTGGTAAGTACCGTTATCTTCAGTTCCCAGGTGTAGGCAGGCAGATAAGCTACATTCTGAAAAACAAATACAGGTATGCAGCATTTCCCAAGAGTCTGATTTCTGTAAGAAACTACATTAACATCTCTAAGAGATTTCCAGGATCAGAGGACTGAGCCTATGAGGCATGCCAATGAGGTCATAGCCTCACTTAAGTATAATTTGCATTAAAGGTATATCCTGGGGTTGGGAGACTTCTGACTCTTTTTCCTCCTCTGATTTTTCCAACTTTTGGTTTTTTGTGTGTCTTTACTGTTTGATTTAGAGCTGGTACATGTTAATACATGTTCAGGCCAGACTTATTTTAAAAAAGGCCAAGTCAGACAAAGGGAAGAGAAGGCAAGGTAAGGGAAGGCAAGAGGGTTTGGGGAAGATTCTTTACTCCTTTTTGTGGGTTTTTGTGTCTTTTTCTCAACACTTTCTTTCTGGAATATTCAACTGGTTATTTTTTTCTAGATATTGTTCTTTTCTATTCAAGTATTCCCAAAATGTATGTGCCCCTTGTAACTCATTCCTGATAACCTAATCAAGCTTTTGGAGTCTCTGTATGTTACAGACTCCCATTCAGCCAACATGAGACAAACATCTGGGATCAAATTATAAAAATGTCTAAACAAATCACTGTTTCGTAAGCCATGATTGAGTCTATTGATAACAGATAAAAGTAAACATCATATAACTACATCTAAGGAACTTACAAGGCAAGTAGGAGTTTCAGAAACTTGTTTTGAGATAAAGCTGTGATGTTAGGAGAGAGAGATAATTCAGTGCACCTATATATAGTGGAAATGGGCCGGAACATCTGGAATACATCCTTGTGCTTGTTACAATTGGAAAGACCACTTCTGTATTGACTGCATGAAAAACTATAACATAAAAGCATGCTTTGGGAGAACATCATCACTTGGAAAGAATAACTTACTGAATATGGAGTTTAAGTCCTAGAAAAAAAAAAATAGTAGCAATATACTTAAATCACTTAAATATTCTTCCTGATCTGAAATAAACCTTTTTGAACAGCTTTACTTGTCTATACTCACTAGTTTTATTTCCTTTCACCATACACTCATCATAGTGGTCATGTCTGTTTTTAAAAAAACTTAGATGCGACAATCTAGTACCGTTATGTTTAATTTGATTTCATAGTTTGTACCGTGCCCTTCTTGTAGAATATGACTTTGGGAGACATGAGTAGGAGAGGAAGCCAAAAGGACCCTGGGACAAGCCTGAGCACCTCTAGTGCAATGGGGTCTCCTTGGGGGTGATGGTTATAGAAATAATAAGAAAAAGCTAACAATTCTGCCTGCCAGGTTTCCTTATTCAGGATATTACTGCAGTGGATTTGAATGTTCTTTGAACTAGTCAATGTTTTTTGCTTCCCTTTTATGGGAACTATTTGTTCCTTCCTACACACTTGTGACTCTCCATTAAGAGAGACATTAAATGATTGAACAGATTTAACCTTATTTTTGTTCAGCAAAAGTCAATGAATTAAAATTTCCTTCTAATTCTTTGTTTCACAGCAGCTTTAAATCTGCCTAGAGAAAGTACTATATGACAGTTTCCTTCTGAAACCTTGGGAAAACCATTCCTTTAATCATTTACTTAAGTGTTAAGAAACCATGCAGATTCAGTTGCCATAAAATTTTTAACTAGAACCTACCTTTAATTAAAACCTTACCACAACAACAGAGAAACAGTGGGTTTTTCCACCCAGCCAAGTGGAATCTGCACATTCTGGTTTATAATTCAATTTTTACAGTGCCCTTTTCAGAAGCGACTGTCTTTGCTTTTCTGTCTTCGATTACAGCTGGGCTCGTGCCACTATCATGGTCTGTGAGCTGCCACAAGATCAAATCTGAGTTCCTTCAACTCAAAGGAGCTGGTACAGCTCTTCAGTCATTCCAGACTTGCATCTGACAGCACTCTGGAAGCACAGATCTTGCACAAACTGCCAATAAAAGCCAGCCTTACCAAATTGCATTCCTTTAAAAGCCTCTATTGTTCTCATTCATGACTGAACTCCTCAGCCTTCATTTCAAATGTAAAGAAGAAGTCCAGGCTGCTGAACAACTTCCAGACATTTCCTCCACCCTCAGAGCATTTCAATCCTATCATAAGGCTTTTGTGTATAGTAGTCCTGAAATGGACACGGTTTTTATTATTCTCTCTGATAGGATAAAATCTCTCCAATTAATGCCTTTCTTTAATCTTTTAAAGGAAAATTTCTTTATATATTGATCTGCAGAATTGGAAGTAGAGTAGTAAATACATGCAAGGCATAATTTTCTTGGCAGACAAGTAGGTGGTGAATTAAATTTGGTGATAGTTCAGCTTCTTCAGTAACAAGCCATTTTCTTTGTAATTCCAAATTGTTTTTCTAAGTCACATTTCTGGGCTTCAAAACAATGCAAGCAGATATAATTTATTTTTATTTCCCTAAGTGTTATGCTAGAAAAACAAGGAGCTCCAGGAAGATGTCACGAATAGAAGTGTTTTTAGCACAAAGACATGTAGATAGTCCTTTTCATTTATTTCTTGATTCTGTTTCTTAATTTATCGCTTTAATATATTTACTACCTAAAACTATGCTACCAACTTCCAGTGTCCTAGAAACCAAAAACAGGGCATGGTCCTTACGCAGGAGACATAACAATTAAGAATACAAGGCAATTGGAATGCTAAATTGGTGAGCTATAAAACAAATGTCTGCCAAAATATACGTTTTTGAAAAAAAAAGAAAAAAAAAGAGTTATATTTTATCTCAGCTGCTTTCATTTTTTGACACATTTATATTAGAAAAAGTGTTATATTTATTTTGCCTGATATAAATTTAGATTTTATACATGTTAAAAAACCACAATTGTGTTCTCTGTGGTGAACCAGCAGAGATGGAAAGGCCCACCATCAGTAGGCAGGTCAGACAGACTTTGATGCTTTCCTTCCCATTGGAATAGGGAGCAAAGCACTGAAGTCTCCCTCCATAGTGCAAGGGAAAAATCAGGTAGATTCAAACAAAATTATTTTTAAAATCCAGTCCTGAGTGTAAGAAAGCATTTAGGGGAAAATGTTAAGTAGAAGGATGTCTTCAGTTCTGCCTTCTGGTGTTTAAACGGCTTTCACTATGAGGAAAATCACCTTAAAAACCAGAAGCTTCTGCTTAAGGTGAGTCCAGGAACAGTTTTTCATTAAGCACAGCACATGTAGGATATAAAGAAATAAAGCTCCTGTTGGGCACACTTCTGGACAGAACTAATCCCTCAGCGTGGGAGCATTGAAAGTCTCCTTACAGTTGGAAGGATTCAGACCCAAAGTTCCCGTGAATCCAGAGGTGGAAGCAGGCCTCAGGCCTCCCACTGAAGCTGTGCATAAAAACTATTTAGAGCTCACTAGAAGACAAAGCATGGAAAGATGCAGTGAAAGTGTGAATCTATAGCCCAATAATTAGGGCATTCAGCTGGAAGGCAGGAGAGTAGTTATTAATTTAGTTTTTGTATCAGGTTGTAAAGTCAAATCAATATCCTCAGTAAACAGTACTCCTACAAAATCGGCAAATACCTAAGCAAGAGAACTGTGCAGCCCTGTGGTGAGTTACTTGAGCTACCTAGTATTAAATGGAAACATAAGGAGTTGTCCCATGTAATTGGAAAATGATGCTATGATGTTGTCCCAAATCATCGGTGTTTGTCCAGATGAGTAAGGCACCTGTTGCAGCATCTCTGTTATCTAATGGTCTAGTAGTTCAGCATTTACATTGGAAGTCCTAAAGAAGGATAACCTTGTGGACCAGCCTTCTTCCATAAAATCAGATAAGTTGGGTTCCATTCCCCATTTGCTTGAGTATTAAAGAATTGTTTACATAGTATAAGTAGGATTAATTAGTAGGTAGGAAATTATTTTACTCACTGGTACATCCACTGGAGAGGAGATGGTGTTTGTTCAAATCTTGACAGGCGAAGAAGAAGCTGAACTGGATCCTGCACAAATGGGATGAATTTTACTCTCTCAGTATTTATTGAAATACTGAGAAAGCCAGGAGTCATTGCTTCGGGTACAATCTTAGATACTCAGAATGTATCTGTAAAACCAGTCCCCTGGACTACATTAGCAACGGATTACTGTGTCCTGAGCAGACCGTGACAGACTAAATGTACCTATGTGGGTACAATTCTGTAGTCAGAATTCTATGATTCTATGAGAAGTTATCTCCTCCATTTTGCTTTTTCTGCTGTCAGGAAGAAGGCGAGGTGCTCAGGAAGGTTTCTCATTCAATGCAAGGCCTTCAGCCTTTTTATTACTGGGAATGAGTATCTGATAAATGCAAAGCTCCATTTTCCATCTCTGTCACCTGTGCCCAGCTCTCGCCTTGGTGCTAGAAGTGGAAGAAGTCCCTCTTCCTCTTTCTTCCTGCTTCCTTTTCTCCCCAGACAGATGTCCTCTATCCACTCTCCAAATGGAGCACTTTTCAGCAGCTCTGACTGGTGCTCCCAGGCAGAGACTGACCCATGCAATGCTAACCAGGGATGCTGTGATGACTAACACTGCAATGCTCCCAGGTACAGACTGGCTTGTGTGAGGGAATGGGCTCTTTCAGAAAAAACTTAGTGACGTGGAGCCAACTGATATGTACACAAAAGAAAAAATCCTGGATGGTCCTAATTTGTTCAGCATGTGCAAGTTGATTCAGTTCTGACTACAGTGAAACATATCAGCATCTGCATAGAGTTGGAGGTAGTAAGAAGAGAAGTTATTAAACATGGTATGAAGGAGTTTATTGGAAGTAATAGGATGGAATCAAGAAAGCAAACACTTGAACATACAGAAAAATGCCTGACTGAGATCAAATCTAAGTATGAAAGGCTAGCATAAGGAAGTGGCAGATACCACATTTAAAATTAGACTTAACACTAGAAAATGTGCTGTGAGGAACATGTCTGTCCTGTCTGAGAGATATGCAGGCTGACCGAGTAAAACTTTCCTCTCTGCACCTAGCATTCCCAGATCTGAAAACAAGTCCAATCATAACAGACCCAGACTCCACATTTTGAACCTTCATGATGCCTCTGCTATGATCAGGAGAAAAATGGTAACTTTTTAATATAAGGTATGAGCTACCAAAAATTGTAGCTGAGCTGAAAGTCATGGGGAAGATGGGGAAAACAAACAAGGCAGAAGAGGCTGTTTTTGCATTGATAAAGGCCAAAGAGCACCTTACAGGACTGTAAGATTTCTTTCCAGACTTGCCATCACCCATGACTTTGTCTAGAGGTTTTATTTTCTGGATGGAGAGGGACACAAAAGGAAACTAAGATGTGTGAGATTAAAAAAAAGAAAGCCTTTAAAATTATGCCCAGGGTAAAGGAAGTGAAAGCAATATGTTTTGTCTTCCTTGCTTTCAGCATAAGGGGAGGAGAGCTGTTGGGAAAGTCTGGGCTGGTTATTTTTACAGCTACATGACTATTGCTAAACACGGCACACAGACATCACTGGCTGGAAATACCCACCCACCACCTACGTATTTATTGTGAAACCAAGGTGATAGTAGAAGGCACCAGCACTGCTGTTATCAAGTCAGCTGGGAATACCAGCAGTTTGCAGCTGGGTGATTCTGCAGCTCCAGCTAGGCAGTGAAATCTGGGTTCTCAGCTGATACAACAGTGCATATGCAGGTCTAGGATGGCTCGAATTAACTGTCAGACATTGCCTCAGGACACAAAGATGCATAGATTTTTCCGTTCTCCTTTTTTTTGCAATTAATCTCCACTTAATCCCACACAGCAGTTTCAGTGAAACCTGATAGGTCAGTGGTGGGTTGCTTCCTATAACTCCTGTTTTCTTTCTCTGCAGACAGTCTCAAATAGAGCAGCTAAATCAGGTTTAAGTGTCTGGCATGCAAATGCCAGAAAGGAGCAGAGAGGTTTGGGTGGATATATTAGTCAGCATACCGATTTTAATGACTGGATAATGCTTTTTAGGAGGCAAACGTGGAAATAACTAAAGCTATTGTTGCAATCTGGCATTGTTTCAGAGTATTCTGGTTTTAGGACTAGAAATGTATGTTTTTGACAAAAAAAGTATCTCTTGCTTTGTTTTGTGCTGTGTTGCAGTTTTACACCTTCTTTTATGGACTTTGGCGTTGTCTTTGGCCTCTTTTTTATGTACAAATCAAGAGTATTTTGCTGTGTAAACACACACCCAAATGAGACAAATGGAACAATTCTGTTCCTGGCCACCTGTTTTATCTCAGAGTCCCTACAAAGTAATTACACAGCTGAATATAATGTCTGGGGAATTTGATGCTTTTTCATTACTAAATCTTGGCTAAGAAATTCTGAGTTTATATTTATCATCGTTACTGTTAAAGACTTTGGCAGCATTACACAAGGATTTCAAGTAAGGTCAGTTTCATTATTTCATCCAAATGATATACAGTGGATATCATGTGGTTTGTAGAAAATACTGTAAGTAAAATGTCATGGAGAGTTGATGGAGCACTTACTAATCAACATATCAGAACAAAAACCCAAGGACATGTGGATGCTAAAGCAACATTGAGAAATTACGAAGCTGTGTAACTTCACTGTTGTAGAAAATCCCAGATATTTGCATTAAACTCAAACACTTTTGTTCTTGATAATATTTCTACTCAAATGCAAACATAGCCAAAAGAAAATCAGGAAATACTGCAAGCTTGCATTTGCTCTCCTGTAAGAGAGGGGAAAGACCAGTGTGTGTTTACCTCTTTATTTCGAGTTATGTTTTCAATCAGCCTCTAAGTACAATGAATCTATCTTCACTTCTGTGCAATCTGAAATTCTTTTCCCCATCTATGTTCTATCTCTGGCCTTTGATGTTGGCGACAGGATGTGAAATGTGTTTCTCTTAACCACTGCAGAATGTATTCTTAGAAGGTTGTCAAGAGTTATCTCAGTTGTCTTAAGTCTTTAGTAACATGACTCCATCATATGTCTCACTTTTCATTTTAATGTACATGTATATGAACAGAAGCTATGTGGTGCTCCTGTGTCATGGGGTACTACCAAGGGATCAGTTAGAGAAGAAACAGGCTTTGGAGGTCAGGAGACTTGGATGGCAGGCTGAATTTAAACATTTAATTGAGTGACCCTCAGGAAGCCACTTTGTTCTGCACATCAGTTTTTCCTCATGACTCTCATTTGTAATATCTAGGACACTGAGATTTCTGTGTGGGTGGCACTGTTATTAATTATTTGCATGGTTCACATCCATGAGCCTTGGTCACAGAGTCAACTCATCTGCATTGAACACAGTACAAAACTGACAAGCACACACATACAGATTGTAAAATCGTGTCTATGGGATAAAGTAACAATAATCCATAATACAAACAACATTAACATTAGCTGACTTTCATGACTCTTGCAGTAGAAAATCCTAAAGGAAGCAGACCTTTGAAAGTGAGACAAAGAGATGAAACATCCACTAAAAATGACTTAGTCACAAGAAGTTCCCTGCTCACCAACAGATTGTTTTGAGAAGCTGCTATCTGGAATATTTGAGACAAAACAGCTGTTTCCAGCCATCCTCCTCCACAGTGAGCTCTGCATAGAAGGCATATTGCAAGGATACGTGGAGGCAGCAAGCACCTATATGATGTCACCCTGAAGTGATTAAACATCTGAGATGTGTTTTATTTCTTAAGGCTTTTTCATTAACAAAACCAAATGTCATATTCTGTTATCTCAGTCCTTCCCACAAAAGGACTATAGCTGTCTAGTTTATCAGGGTTCACATTTTTACTAACAATGCCCACATTTCCTTCTCTTTACAGTATGATAAGACATTAATCTTGATTTTCTACTCATCAATTCAAGGGGTTTAACAATTGATACTTCATGTGTGGAAAGCAAAAGAATTGTCATCATGATAGAATTAAATTCTCTCTCATTGACCCTTAATGCTGTCACATATTTACAGTAATAGTATAGTGCTGACACCTATTGCTGTCACATAATTACAGTAAATTGCAAGGAAAATGTCCAAATTCAGTCTCTTCGCTTGAATAACAACTACATTCTGTGTTCCTGAACCCACAGCTGTTAGCATTACTGTTGAGATATATTTAAAGAACCCTGAAAGAGTAGCAACTATATGCCCATAGCAATATTAGATAGAAAATCTTACTTAGATCATTGCTGATATCTAAGACATTGGAGACCTCACTGTAAAATGTTCTGTTTTCTGGTCAGAATGCAGAATTTAGGATTCAATCAAAATAATTTACTAGATATTGTCTCTCTGCTCTACTTTCTCAGTAACCAAATGTACACAAACAGACATCAATTACAAATGTTTCTTATTGGAGATACTCAGGGACGTATCAATGTCGCAGACCACAAGTTTCAGAAAAATGAATACCGTCTCGAGTCGTTTAGAGGTAAGATTCAAGAACAGATATATGAACAATTGAATATCAAAACAAGCTTTAAGACTGTCAGTCATTCTCATACATACACACAGAAAGGAAGACAGAGTACTATTGCCTGCGTCCTGGGAGAGTCCATCCTTTACATCAGAGAGTGAGCCACTTGATATTACTGTCACAGACATCCTAAATGAATATTTTCCTTTTTTCCTTGCTAATTGTTTAAGATAACTAACTCTCAGATCAAATCCTTATAGACATAGGACTGCACAGACAATTTTTAATAGAAAAAAACACCAAACCCCAAGGTTTTTCTTCACTTAAATGTCACCTTTTACAAAGCAACACCTTCATTTGGAGGCGGCCAGGATCAGCATATGCACCAACCATATGCCTACAAATATTGTAATTTAAAATAACTCTGAGGAGATGTTGGTTTGCCATTTGCAGTCTCTGCAGGCTATCAATTTACCAGAAATTCCTTCTCTTTCCAGGTCCTCCATGCAGGACTGACCATGCATGATTAATTCACTGAAGAAGAGGACTTGCATTTCAAGAGATCTCACTGATGACCGAGACAATCCACCCTTCTGATTCACACCAGCAAAGTTCTGTTCTCCATAAATCTTATTTCCCTAGACTTTTCCTGTTGATCAAAGTAACACCCAGTTGATAATGTGGAGCAGAAATGGCGGTCTCTTGGCCGCTGGATGCGGACATGACAGTAGCAGGGATAACAGATGTTTTTGCTTTATCATAAAATGATCTCAGATTCCACCCTCTAACTTTCTTATGCTAGGAGAAAATCAAACCAAATCAATGGAGTAGATATTTGAGGAGAGGGCATCGTCAAGACCTACAGCCAGCTCTGACATGTCCATCTCCCTTTACTGCTGTGAGCAATTAGGATGGGCAAAAGCTGTTTTCCTCTCTTACTCCACAGTGTGTTCAGGGCAGTTTTCAAGGCTGTTACATGCTTCCCCAGCCTAACATAGCAGCTGGGCCTGGGGCCAGGAGTCCAGTTTACTGTCCAGAAATGTGATTCTGATTTGGACTATGAGAGGGGTGAGGACTTGAGCTTCCCTGAGAAGAAAGAAGTTTGGCTAAAGTCTTTGCAATGCAAGTATAAATCCCAAAGCTGAAGAACATATAGGTATAGAAGGATCTTTAGTCAGCCTTATTTATACCACTTCCAGAACTGCTATGACTTGCAGCTGTACCACAACTGTATTACATGTAAATGCTAATGGATCATCACTGTGTTCATGACTGAGAAAGGGCAGAGGAACGCTCTGACAGATGACCTAAAGTAAACAGTTCACATTGGCCTCATATCTGTTTGTCCCTGCATTGGAAAAGGATTAAAAATATACACAGAACAAGGAAAGAGGCTTTGTGTTGGGGTCCTGTTTGTACAGGGCCCTCCATCTTGGAAACTGTACATGTGAAACAATAGGGAGGAGTACTGGCTTGTTACAGACTCAATGGGATCTTAGGTAGATGAGGACAGTGCAACTCTGTTAACTAGGCTGCCAAGGCTTGGCAACAGAGCCTTAATTATTTGTGCTGTTTCCATTTTGTTTATTTTCTTGAATGTTACATGATTATGTAAGTAATCTGTTTTTCATTAGTTATTCTTTATCTTTTCTATTTCCTCAGGAAAAAAAAAAAACAGAACTCTAGAGAGGTGAGTTGCTTACTGAGGGCTCGTATCAGGGACGTTACCAAGAGACTACCAGGCCTCGCACAGTTCGCACTGACTACTATCTGTTGCTGCTTTTCCATGGGGCCACCAGTGACACAGTCAGTCTAAGGAGTATTAGAGAGCCCTGGGAGCAGTGGTAAGGGTCTCTAGAGCACAGTTGGCTTTCTCAGCTCTTCTCCCAGTCAAAGTGAAGGGGTTCAAAGGGGCCAGTTGAATCTGGTAAATTAACAAATGGCTACAAAGACTGTTGCCATAGCCAGGAGTTTGGTTACTTAGACCATGGGACTTGCTTTGGGAAACCTGGTCTACTATGAGCTGATGGTACCCATCTCTGAGAGAAAGGGAAGAGCATCTTCAGTCATAGACTTGCCAAGCTGGTAAAGAGGACTTGAAAGCTTCCAGGGGAGGTGAACCTCAGTCTGTCCCACTCCTGCCAGTTTGATATCAGGGCCAGTGAATGATGCCCAGAGCCTGGAGAGGGCTCACAGTTCAGCAGGAGAGCACCTGAAGGGCAGCACAAAGGAATCTCAGTTATTCCAGCCAGTAAACCAGCTTCATCAGGGCCCAGATTAAAAATCTCCATGCAAATGCATACAGCATGGGGAGTAAACACCAGGAGCTAGAGTTGAACACATGTCTTCAGGGCTATGGTCTCATTGGCATCACTGAGACTTGGTGGGATGGATCCTATGGCAGGAGTGTTGGAATGGAAAGACATGGGCTCTTTGGGAAGGATGGGCAGGGGAAATGAGGAGGGGTGTCATCCTCTATGTCAGTGACCAACTGGAGTGCACAGAGCTCTGCTTGGGGATGGATGAGGAGCTGACTGAGAACTTGTGGGTCTGGATAAAAGGGAGGGCAGGAACTGGGGACAATACAGGGGAAGTTTGCTACAGGCCACCCAACCAGGAAGATCGAGCAGGTGAGGCACTCTATAGACAGAAGCAACCTCACATTTGCCAGTCCTAGTCCCTATGGGGTCTTCAACCAGCCAGATATCCATTGGAGGGACAACACAGCAGGGCATAAGCAATCCAGGAAGTTCCTGGAATACGTTCATGACAATTTCCATCTCCAAGTGATAGAGGAGATGCTATTGTTCTGACCAACGAGGAGGGAGGGGCTGATGGGGAATGTGAAGCTCAAGGGCAGCCTTGGCTGCAGGGACCATGAAATGGTGGGGTTCAACTGGTGCAGCAAGAAGAGTGTACAGCAAGCTCACCCTGGACTTCAGGAGAGCAGACTTCGGTGTCTTCAGTGATCTGCTTTGTGGAGTATTATGGGATATAATCCTGGAGGGAAGAGGTGCACAAGAAAGCTGATTAATATTCAAGGATCTTCTCCAAGCTCAGGAGTGATGCATCCCAACAAAGAGGAATTAAGACAAAAATGCCAGGAGGCCTGCATGGATGAACAAGGAGCTCCTGGGCAAACTCAGACACAAAAAGGAAGCCTACAGGGGTTGGGAGCAAGGCCAGATAGCCCAGGAGGGATACAAAGAAACTGGCTGAGCAGCCAAGGATCAGGTTAGGAAAGCTAAAGCCCTGACAGAATCAAATCTGGCCAGGGACAGCAATGGCAACAAGAAAAGCTTCTATAGGTACATCAGTGACAAAGAGAAAACGAGGGAAAATGTGGGCCCTCTCTGGAAGGAAACAGGACACCTACTTACCCAGGACATGGAGAAGGCTGAGGTACTCAGTGACTTTTTTTGCGTCAGTCTTCAATGGCAAGTGCTCCAGGTGATGAAGGTTTGGGTTGAAAGGAACCCAATTGGGTTGAATGATCTCTGGGCAATGACCTCTGTTGAAGTGTGTGAACACCCTCACAATGAAGAAATTTGTCCTGATATCCAATCTAAATCCAAACTCTTTCAGCTTAAAGCTGATACCCCTTGTCCTATCACCAGTCCCTCTCTGGCTTTCTCATCCTTGTAGGCTCCTAAAAAAAAAAGCATAATTCTTTTACATTTGTTGGGATCAGACAGGATCTGGTTCTATCTTTAAGTAGGATATGACATTTTGTGCTTGAAAGCAAAGACCTTTATGCAGAGCAAGTCTGGAATCATTTGCACAGTAAGAATTTAGATAATTTTCTTTATACGCCACCTCCTTGGATTTTTGAATCTCATTGTAGAATCTTCCAAATAATTGCACTATAATTTATGCTGATCTTTGCTTCACTCATTCTGACCCATACTGCTGCCACCAGACTATCATTCTGGAAACAAGCAGTCACAGCAGTTCTTTTGTAGGAAGACCAGAAAAGAGATAAAGAGACAGAGTGGGTAAGAAACAGAGTAGAAACTGTCTTAGGACTCCCAGAGGCGTTTTGTTCAGCTGGCAGATAGTTATTAGTAATTAGCCTGCAAATCAGTTGCCTGCTTATCCCATACTATAATTTTTCTGGTGTTTACTCCATCTCTGGCTACAGAAAAGGATTTGGTATCCCTGGGTCTAAATCATTTTCTCTCCTATTCTTGAACATACTGCTAGGCAAAACTATCAGGCAGACACATTTACCCACAGGAGATATAGCATGGGTAGCAATAATACAGGGTCTTGCTATAAAAAATTGACACAGCTAATGAGATTAAGCTATTTAAACTAGGAAACAAATTGCAATTTACAGTTCTGGTGCTGCACAATGTATAACTGATATTTAATAAGTGGACTCAGTTTCTACAGGAAAATATATGAGAAAGAAGAGAGAAGCCTACCTTATTACATATATTTAATTCCAGTGATATATAGGTTCATTGAATTTACCCACAGTATAATAAAACAGTATTCATTAAAAGCAACCAAAAGAGAGAGGACTGTAAGGAGAGAACAAAAACTGCACATTTACAGCCTCCAGAGCCAAAGAAGCCATGGGTTCCCAGCAGCACAATTAGCTTTGCTAATGCAATAGCAGCAGCCACCAGCAACAGGAGCCCTGATTGCTGAAATGAACAGGATTACAGTGCTGCAGAGCTGGGCAGGGTAAGACACATCTCTCTTCACTCCCCAGCAACCCTTGGGAGAAGGGGATTTCTCTGCAGACCAACCTACGCCATAAGAACTGGCCTACTGCTAGGGAGTGACATAGCTGAAAACACTTTAAAAACATTTTTAGTTTCTAAGGAGGTTGCTTCTTCATCCAAGAAAAGGCAAATGAAATCTCTCAATTCAAGTCCTTTCAGACTCATTCCGTTTTAATTAATCTTGGCTTTGTGACAGCTTCCTTTTCCTACCCCGTTGTTCTTTCAGATCTTGCCTCTTCCCCCAGATAGCTGTCAGAGCTCTGCTTTCTCTCTCTGGCTGCTATTTAACGTCTTTGTGCAAACCCCAGACCACAGGCTCTACTGCAAAAGTCTCTCTTTTGTTTTCCTTCATTTGGACTGTGTTTACAGTCTCTCCTCTTACTAAAATACAACGGAAAAAGACCACTCCTTATTTTGGCTCCCACATTTATGGTACTGTTATAGAAACAGTCTGCTGAAAGATAGATGAATCACGTGGGTGTTTGGGTTTGTGTGTTACACAGTGGGATGCTTCAACATCTCTACCACAAATCTACTTGGCTAAAAATGCCCTTTCAGGCTGTCAACCTGCAGTTAGAAGGTACTGACAGGTGGATGCAACCCGCTAACCATCAGCTGGAAGATCCTGCTCCTCCGGTCTTCCCCACGCCATGCCACCCACAGCAAGGCTTCACCCTCCCCAGCACTTGTTCATCTGCCTCCTTCCACTTCAGTAACGCTGGCAGGTACTGGCAGAGACAGAAGCAACAAGACATTTCAAGCACTCATTTGACTCCAGAAGGACTTTTATAGCAGTTGCTCATGGCAGATGCTGCTAACTACCTAGAAGGTATTAAGGCTTGACTCAGGCTGAAATACATGACCCAGACTGCCAGGCTCCCTTCACTACAGTGTTTGACTGTCTGCAAAAATCCAGCATACCTCAGATCTTTGAGAGAATTTTTTCCTGCTGCTTGGACATATCTAAAATATTACAAAAAGCTCCTATTGAAAAATGTCTGCAGGAGCTCTTTATTGGATCATGGCATGTGTCATCCTCAAGTACAACAACAATTTCCAGCCTGTTGAATCACTCTTCTTTGATGATCATGTATGGGACCTGGATACAAAACTATTTTTGTGTATTAGTAAAGCGTTTTCTTTTTGCCTGGAGAATTCTTATTAATCAACTTGTGTTGTCCTTAATTTATATCCCAGTCACTTCTCTGGGAGGCTATTTAAAATGAAACCCAGAAAGTTTTGTTCAGGTTTGGATTTACTATTTTTTTTTCTTCACAGTACTCCAGTGCTACCTCAAGTACCATACATTTTTCCCTTCAAAATGCCCGTTTTATATATTGAAAACCAGTAATTATTGTTTAATTCATTTAAAAAAGAAACATTAAGACATTAGCCCACTATGACTGGCTTAGGGGAGATGAACTTGAGGACATGGGAAGAAATTTATCTTGTTTTTATAAAGTGGTTTAAAACTCCTTAACTATTACAGAAGAAATAATCTTTCCAATCTCATTATCATTTCAAGTATGAGTCGAACTTACAGGTACCATTAATGTGATGACAAATCTATTTTTCAAAGAGTCAAGGCAATGTAAGAGGATAGTAGAGTATATGAACATTGCAGTCTTCTAAAATCACAAGTCAGAGCTGCTTGTACAACCACGGCTTATCTGAATAGGGAGTCCTTAACGATTACTCAGTTAAACTCAGTTTAAAGGCTGGACTCAATATTATACATATGTATGCCCAGAGGGGTTGTGAAGTCTCCTTCCTTGGAGGTCTTCAGGACCCACCTGGACATGTTCCTATGCAACCTGAACAGCAGGTACCCTGCTTCTGCAGGGGGGTTGGACTGGATGATCTCTCAAGGTCCCTTCCAACCCCTACCACTCTATGATTCTATATTAAAGGTCTCTTCCAGCTGAAGCGATTCTGTGATTCTAAATAGCTGCATAGGTTTAATCTGGATAAACCTACAATTGCCACTCTAAATTAGAACATTTTGGAAAATACCAAAAAAAAAACAAATGAAAAACAAAATGACCTTTGTTTTTGAAAAATGTTCCTATTAGGTAGATCGCTGTTAGATGGACTATTTTTTTTTTCAGTGATGTATACCATATCTACTGACACAAGCGATACTTTCACTCAGAATCACTAGTATTTGCAGACATAAATATCACAAAGAGAATTTTGTGACTGAAATCTCAAAACCTTTGAGCCTCTTACACCTAAGTCCACACTTGACATCTCCAAGAAATTCTTGACACTTCACATGAGCAGAGACACAGCCCCTGTAGAGGTCTGTGACACTTCTTTTTGTCCACAGACATTTTGATGTTCCTTGGCCATTTACTTATATTCTTGGGGCAGAGTCTCCATCTTCTGATTCATTTCTATCACTACTTCTTGAGTTAGGACCATCAGGAGGAATCAGAGCCTCACAGTTGTTATCTCACAGTGTTTTGCTGTGCATTTATCACTACGTATTAGGTTTAGCAGTACTATGAGCAGCAGTATTAGAAGGCAATATGTACACAGCAAGCTGAAAGCGGAATCAATTCTGTACACAGTAGTGTAAAACTTAAAAATCCTTTAATATTGCTGTGGCTCATTTAAAAAAAAAAAAAACAGTTTTTTACAACTCATGCTGGATTATAAATTCATGCTTTTCATATGAGAAGAGGACATTCAGTGGTTCTTAAAGGTCGGTTTATAGGAGAGTAATGCTTGCCAAATTAACTGAAGAGGGGCCTGAATTATCATCCATTCAAACAGGAAATGAGAGAGGAAGAGTGTTCTGTTTTCCTGCCCATCTTTTCAAGATCAATTCTTTAGGTCCAAATTTAGAACTCTTTGGAACTAAGCCTGGTTGAAACAATTCCATGATTTAGTATTGTTTAAATATAAATAAGACAACTCTGGAGTATACTATAAAACTATAACAGTATTTCTGTGGTTATTTCCTCTGGGTTTTTTTGATATTTATTTTTTAAACACAGGAAGAACCATCCCTTCTCTCTGCTCCAAAAGTACAAGAACAATTTAGGTTCTGTTAATTAACAGTGGTCACATGTTTCTTGACTTTGTGTGAAGTGCTTTGAAATACCATGTAATGAAAAAGAAAGAAGGATTAAAAAAATAGATGGTAGTATTACTATACGTACATAAAATGATTGCTAAGTAAACAGGGAGTATATCATAAGACAGATATTACTTGGAGACAGTATCAATCTTCCTCTGCTTTCAGTTGAATATATTCCAGGCCAATTCTCATGGCATAGTTTTTAGTGGAGGAGGAGGAAGGTGTGCTCTCTGTATTAGTAAAAGCTAAAATATTAAAAGGAATTATTGTGTTGACATGAGGCACTCTGCATAAGCAATATGGTAGTGCTTTTGTGGTGCTTGAAGAAAGATAAGGGCGGATAGATCTATGTCTTCAGATCTCCCTGTCACCCAGCCCAAGGAACAGACATGAAGTTGCTCTAGTCTTTGCCTTGAATGTCTTTCCTGCTGTAGACAATATCTTCTTTTCTGAGAGGCCTTGCTGTGCTCCATTCCAATGTGCCTGTGATGAAAGAGTTGGCTGGCAAGGCAAATATGATGACAGTTGTGCTCGTGGTTCCTGGAAGGGCTTCTTTGTGGTGATGAATTCTCTTTCCACACTCGAACTAGCCATATGAGAGCTCCTTGGCGTTTATGAGTCACCCAGACAACCGTGTCTACTGGAAATGCAAGCATAGTATCACAGGGTTTCATTATTTGGCATCTTGTTGCATTACCATAGAAAGAACAGGGGGGAAAGAAGTTCTACACAGGGAAGTCAATGAGGGGACATTATTTCTGCCAGAAGCTGGTTGACATACAAAATCAGTTCTTTTCCAAACAAAAATCCAAAGCTGTCTATAGAGACAGCAAATTGGCATCACCTTCCAACATAAGAACTTGCTTGTAATGAGTAATCAGCCTGCAGCAGTTGACATCAACATCTAAGTCTATTTCACAACTTGAGACCTCCATTAAGTCCAGAAAGTTTAAACAGTCTTTGCACAGCATTTAAGACAAAGGACTGAAAAAATTCCTTGGCTCGTTATTTTGACTCTGCTGAAGTTAAAGTTATAAGAACAATGAATGTATTAGTTTGGTGTCTCTTGAGAAAATTAGAATGGAAAAAATCCAAATTTTTTTTTTTTTTTTTTTTAGTGAAATACAAAAAAATAAAGAAGTATTGTATATATTTTATTTTCTAAACTTTTGAGGACAGTTCCAAAAATGTCACTTGGGAAGAATGCAAAATACTGTTTTTGCATTCAGAGTCCCCTTCCAACCGCAACTATCTTATGACTGCGAAATGGTCAAGTGAAAGCATCTTTCCTAAGTATTTCCTTCCTATAGATTAGATTAATTTACTTAAAGTCCTGAGTCCCTCTGGTGTAACATGAAGCGTCGAGTATGAGACTCAGATAGAAAACTTTCTAAATCAAGGAAGTAACTTCCTTTCCCATTCCCAAACTGTTACTATTCTTTAGTTTCAAGTAGTCTCTGCTACTAGAACCTGCATCTGTCTTAAATCAACCACTTCATGAGTGGTGGGTTTTTTTAGTTGGTTTTAAGTGTATTCTTATAGAAGTAACAGGACATAGTATGAAAGGAAATAAGGCTTGAAGATTTTTATTTTGCACAGTCCCTTTTCCAATTTGAAGAATTAAAATCCCAACCAATGACAGGAACACTGCCTAAATGTGCCATGGTAATACCTGGAAAGAAATATAATGCAGATACACATTCCCCCCCCCCCCCCCCCCCCCCCGCTTCTTGTCACAAGTAAACATTTGTTATGCAGTAATACACTCCTATTACAGCAGCTTGCAGAAAATACTTTTTTCACTTATTCCTTTACTCAGAGAGCCTCTGCAAAATAAGAAAGACTGGGTAGATGGAACAAGTGACATTAACAGAAATTGTCTTTGAACCTTAAGCTTTGTATCTTGAGATCTTGTTTTAAAGAGTTTTAACAAGCGTGTTACTGGAAATCCTTTTAGACTCTAGTATGATAGGGTATCTTCTCTCTCTTTTGTTTGTCTACTTTTTATTCATAGTCTTTCACATCACTGTGACTCACAATGATACATTGTTTCAATCCATAATTTATTGCTGCTATCTCTCATAACACTTTGAGAAGAAACAGGATCAGAGATTTTTTGATAGAATAAGCAGAAGGGAATTCCACTGAACAGTACCCTCAGGGCAACCAGGAAACAAGCTTGAACGTGAGGCAAGCACTTCCAGAACAATACAGGAAAATACAGCTATGGATGTCTTTAAAGACTAGCTAAAAGAAGCCAGTAAATGCAACAACTTTTTGGCAATATATGAACCTAAACTAAAACCTGATTTTCAAGGTGGCTTGTATTTTTCCTTCCAATACATCACATTCTATGGTCCTATGCAGATGGAAAAAAATAAACCCAAACCCACACTTCCAGACAACATGTGTTCTTAAAGTAATTGACTGTTTCTAGAACCTTCTTGCAGCTTTTCTCTTTCTAGCTACTTGAAGCTAGGCCAATCTAAGATCAACTGAAGAGATTTAGAGGAAAAAAAAAAGGTATGGACCGAATTATTTCAAGTAGAATATAATCTCCACTCACTGTACAGAATATGCTAGAAGCTTAAATACATTACAAAGTAAATGTCTCCTCATTTGTATTCTTATTGCATTAATATTATTGTTGATCAGAAGAAAACCAAGAACACACAGACTCATAATATAGTTCAACAATGAGGATATGCTTCAGTCCTGTTCATGATTTTGGTGCTTGCATGAAGCAAGCATCTATTTGGTTTTAATATTTAATTACAAGGACAAAGATCATCATTCCACTGACTGATCATTGAATCTTCCTATTTTATACTCGGAAATTCAAAAAATCTTTTACAACTCTTGTCTATCTCCAGAAGCTCAGTACAAGCCGAGGAAACAATCTAGGCTGATAGCCTACACTGATCATAACCTATTTCGCTCCATGAATCCCATCCTCTGGTAAACATTTTACCTGTGAAAAGATATCTAGTCTGCAGAAAATCCAAAAGCTTAAAACCGGATTGTATTTTTAACTTCACTCTTCCTTTGATATCCACATGTATTGCTCAATACACATACAAAAGAGAAAAAGTTCCATGTTTTAAAGCTGTAATGCCTTCTTCGCTTAAAAAAAGTGACATCACATGTCAAAATTTAAGCCAATTAATGTTTCATGTAGATACTTAGTAATTTTGAGTAATAATTAAAAATAAAGAGATACAGTTAACACTATTAGTTGCTTCTTTTCCATTCCAGTAAACATTGCTTGTGGGGGTAGTATGCCAGACTTAACATTTCTATCAAAGTTACTTACACTTTGAAGTCATATAACAGGCATTCAGAGTATCAACAAATGATAACAACTAATATTTGTTTCAGGAGGTGAGTGACTCTCAACATGTCTCATCATTTTTTTTTTTTAGATGAAAGCAAGCCAGTAAAATCTGTTTAACAATCTGTGGAGTGCTCACCATGATCTGGACTACACATCTGAGAAATGCCCTGTAGGTATCTCTGAGCTTCACTTTTAGACATAAGATAGTGTTGTAGCTGCATTTTTTTCTGCTAGATAATTTTTGACACATGTGGGGAAGAACAGAATGCTTGCCATCTTCCTCTTCTCATTACTCATTCAATAGCTTCTACTTTTAATCCCCATCTGAAGAACTGAAATCAGCCTACCTTTCTAAAAGCTGTTTATTTAGATAGTATTACTCTATTTCCAATCTTAAAATATTTTGCTTTTATTTAAATTGAATGTAGGTTTTCTTTGACTGCCAAGTCCATGTTTTAAATGTTAAAAAATTAACAACATTAATTTCAAACCTGTCATATTTTGCAAGTGAAATTTTATTTATGCTGCTGATTAATGTCAGAACCCATAGTCTCCAAAAAGACTCTCAGACATTTTCACAATCCAAAAATTTATTATCTCAAAACCAAGGGTCATCAAGAAAACCTGACTCCAGAATAATGGTCACTCATGTACTGCTGGCCTGCCTAGAGAAAAAAAAAACAACCAGAAAACAAAACAAACAAAAAAACTCCCACCAAAAATCTCCCTTTCCTCAATTGTCAGAGAGTGAAATTAAAGAACAGACTCAGGCCATTACAACACTTACTTAGATGATCCATCACCACACTTTCCTTCTTGCATCACCAAAATTTTTCTGGGGATTACAGGAGTCACAGGAGCTGTATGTAAATATTTGTAAACGGGTTCCAAACGTGCTGTTTGAATTTTGTGTTACTTTACAGTGTATTGCAATAGTGTTGCGCCCTGGTGGCAAACACCTATGGAGAGGATAGGATTTCAGCTGCACTCAGTTATTGGAGATTTCTTCTCAGATCAACTAAGCAGAAGTAGTGCATTTGATCCAAAGTTCAGTTCACAGCAAGGAAACATTTCTCACAGGTAAGTTGAGTTAATGGGCTCACTTATTGCTGCTACATGGATGATGGCAGACTGGCAGAAGGAAGCAAGTGTCACGGCACAGGACTACAGAGCTACTTTAAGACAGAGGCCAGTTTTAAGAAAAGTTATGAAGCTGCATATGCTCAAGCCATGAATGTATTACTTTGGAACAAACTTGGCTGTTCCTCCATAATGCATTTCTGTATGTACTCCCAGCTGTTTTATTAACACAAAGACAAAATAAATTACCTATTTCCATTCACTAACCTGTTCTTAGTTTTTACAAAATGTGCTACTAGACTGGGTAAAAGCCTGACCAAAATGTAAGAATAAGAATGTTGAGTAATTTATAGTGAGCATGCCCCAAAGGAAACTGTTAATCAGCAGAAATAAAAAGCATGCCAGCTCTGAAGGTTTTACTATATTAGCACAGTATAGCAACCCTGCTTTTACAAGCACCTTGATTAGAAGGGGGTCCTAAATTAACTTAAAATTTCTTTTTAATCAAGAAATTGTAATCAGCTCTGAGAAAGTACTAGCACATTTATGACATTTGCTCATGGCACTTTGGAAGCTAAACAGATGAGAAACTTATTTTTCTATCCTAAATTAAAAATTGAACTGTCTAATGCTTCACTTCTGAAGAACGGCAGACTTAAAGCTGACACTGAAAAAAAATTTCAGGAGTTCTTCTAAGGCTCGCTCTCAATATTTGCTAAACTTTTCAGCAGCATTCTCAAAAACCACTGAAAGAAAGAATACACGGTCTTTCACGGTGAGAAGACCTAAATGTAGGCTCTAGAAGAAGCCTGACACATTACATCTTCCACATCTCTTTTTATAGAACATTGGGAAGAGGAGCAGTCTACAGATCAGCAGCCAGTGTGAAACTAGAATAGGCACAATTTTCTCTACCTTTAGTGACAGCGCAAGTACAGGTACACGTCCATACTCTTCACGCATACCAAGTTACTTCTTGATTAAAGTCCAATTCATATTTACTTGGTTTTCCAAAATAATTTTATCTTCCATTTCCCTCCTTTGTTACCACAGTCCTGAACACGGACAATGTGCTGAAGACAAGTAGGAATTAAAACACTAAAATCTCAAATTGTTGTTGTTTAAGCCAAAACAGACTACTGTTTTCAAGACATCTATGGTATACTCTGCTATAAGTAAAAATCAGTGCAGTAGAGACAGCATCAGGACAGCAGCTTAGTTTCACATACCAGAAGACGTGCCTGCATTTTTGGTGTTTCAGGTTACATATTAGTTTTGGGATTTCCCTCCACCTTCACTGGCCTGTGTCCTAAATTACAGATTCAATAAGAAATATTTGGCTCCCAACTGCCCAACAACTCATTCTTATTGGTATTAAAACAAATGCAGCAAACCACATAAGACTGTCATAACTCAAAGATGGTGTAACAGCCTTACTTACCACTGAAATTTTTGTTGTCATGGTTTGGAATATTCCTGCACAGGAATAGAAAAACATTTGGATATAATGAAAGAAATTATTACAATTTTTCATGTTAAAACTTTATAATATTCCATGTTTCAAGGATAAATATAAAGCTTGACATGGATGGCATTTTCTTGATGGGTAGATGAAAAGAAGCAGTGAAAGGAAGGAAAGATAAGAGACTTCTACTGAGGACAGTAGAAAAGTCTTTTACTTTTCCTGTGAAAACCTGCTTAAATTTTGAAGCTGAGATTGTAGCAGCTAGCAGGAGTTTGCACAAGGAGAAGCAAAACGTGTTCATAAGTCCAGTTCACAGTCCAGTGGATATGGTCCTGAGTTGCAACAGTGCCAGTTGCTTTCAACCTTTTCTTATAATATACTGTTACTGGTTAATAGTAGGTCACTGAAGGGTGGGTTCAAATGCTTTTTTTAACAGGTTTTGCAGTAAAAAGGGCTGATGAACTACGGAAATAAGATAGATTTGGGAGTAGTAATGCTTTGTGAGCATGGTCCAGACAAAGTTATACACCAGCAGAACTTCTCTTTCCAGTACGAGTGAAAAAGCATATTTAAAATGGCTTTTGGAGGGTAAGATCCAGTTATACATGCAGTCAAAAAAGATTAGTTAGAACAAATGAAAAAAACCTCTATGACATGGCAAAAGGCTGGGGTAAGAACAAGATGCCAAATCAAATTCTTTACAAACACCCTGGACACTTGCTAACATTCAAAATGTTTTAACTGAGCAGCTCTTTGAATTCACATCAAAGACATGACTAAAAGCTTGCCAGGGCTTATTGCAGTGTTCTTTCACTTACCATTAGCAATTTCTGGAAGCACATGACATATTAGTTTACAAGAGAAAAACATCAATGCTTGAAATTTAGAATTAAGCCAGGCAGAAAGAAATCACAAAGTTCTGTATTAAAAAATCATCCTGTACCTAGTACAAACTGTATCCAGTTGGTTCTATGTTTACTTAATTATTTCTGAAAGATTAAGCTATTTAGTCACTAACAAAATACAATTGACCCAAGAGAGGTATTTTCACACCAACAGATAATTTTTGTTAAAAATAGAATTCTGAAATTCTTCATGGAGGATGAAATAAAAGTTGATGGAATAAAAGCCTAACACCACAAGAATATTTTTTGATGCTTAAAGAAACAGTTTGAAATGAGTGTCCCGGACTGCATTCAGGTCGTTAAGCTGTGAAAACGTCAAAGTAATTCAGGTCAGAGAATCAAAGTTTAATGAGAAGTCTGAGTTAGCACTTTTCATTATTGGTGCACTACCTGAAATTAATTTAAAAATATGTTTTTTGGTGCTTCTTCCATGCCAACTGAAATACTTTCCATCACCCGCGTCTTGCTCTGGAAAGACTTCTGAAGAGAAGGAACAGTTGTTCTTCTACTTCTCTCTGCTCCTCAATTTTTTCGGATGAAGAATATAAACACCCTCCCCCCAACAACAGAAATGGAATCAAACTAGGTTTAAACATTTAAAAAGATATAAAGGTTTATTAAATGAATCCAGATTTGACAGATATTACATAAATTAAACAGCAATAAAATTTTACTAGGGTTTATGTACAGATCACAGTGATTTTCATTGTGCAATGAGGGTTGACTTTGTAACTTTGAACAGTACTCAGACATGTGAGCTACAACAAGCAACCAGCAACATACAACATTAGTCCAAGTTAACCTCGCAAGTCTAGCGGTTCAAACTGATTATGCAGTACACAAATGTCTATCTACCACTATCATGACCTACTACATAACAGAGTATTTATAAAGCAGTCAAGGTTTGCCATAGAAAAGTGCAAAACATGGAAAATCTGTACACAGTACAGTACAAAAAGGAATCATGCTACAGTCATTGAAAGCTGAAAAATAATTCCATAGCATAGGAAGCACTGCGTTACAACTCTTCTGAACGGCAAGCAGATAGGCTGCAGAACAGCCGTATCTTGATTGCATTCAAAACTGCAAAATCCCTGTTCATCCATTTAAACATAGTTTAGTACCTATATCTGATCCATTAACAATGACTTTCTACAGTGGAAGATCACGTTAGTTAAAGCTCAGTAGCACACATATTCATTGATCAAGCTAATTTACAGGAAAATCTACAGCATGTTCTCCATTGAAATCATGAAGCATTTATATCATTTGGTTACAAGGCAATCGAGTTTACAATGCATGTTTATCACTTAAAACCTCAAATTGGGCAATTAAATATATATATATGTATATAAAACCTGAAAATAAAGGTTGTTTCTTAATGTCTAACATTCTTGTTCACCGAAGCAGAATATCAAAGGCCTATGGGCTCGTGTAAGAAAACAGTCCTTATGCAACAGTTTATATGCAAAAACACATGTCAATGGAAGCAATCAAAATAAAATGTACTTTAGATAATACCATACTTGAACAAAAAACAAAAGTGTTCTAGTCTGCTTAAAAAGGACATAAATCCAGAGTCCTTAGTGCAGTGACTATCCTGGGACTTAAGTGTGAACACCCAGACGGAACTACATTAGTGGGCCATGAAGACCCAGCAAAGACTTAAAACAAAACAGACTCACTTGTGCAAATAAATAAAATGGGTAGGTAACAAGAGCTCATTAAGTTCAAGACTGTAGAGAAAATAACTGATCACTTAAAATAAGGCTTCAAAAAGGTTTTGGTGGGTTTTACTCGTTAAGGATTTTAATTAAAAAGAACTGAAATCTGTTTTGTACTAGAAAGCATGTTGACGAGGTCAGCATTTAGGCATATGTACACATGGCTCTGGAAAAAATGCCAATCGATTAGCATTATTAATAAGATTGTATTTTTTTCTCTTGTCTCTGTCATAATGAGTGTCAGTGCATCCACTGCCAGCAATGGATAAGACTCATTAAAAAAGAAAAATATTCACACTCTCCTGTCACTCAAGCATTCAAAACCTCTAGCCACCAACGTGACACATTTGTCAAATTTAACTTCCTCAGCTTTGAAGACTTAAACACAATGCAGCCTTTAAATGTGAAAAACATATATTTTGCACACTTGCTTGATGCACAGTGTATTTTTTAAACAAGAAAGTGCTTTTGTAGTACTCAAGATTCCATAAAATACTGTAAGCTTACACATTAACTGTACGTGCTCCTCTTTCACAAAGTAAGTTGTTTTCACTGCTTCAGTTTTTCTGTTTATTTTAGACTAACTAATTCCATAAATGTGGCTACATTGGACCAGTTTAATTTATTCCAAGACAATAAGGTATTTGGATCATGTTAAAAATTATAATATTTCATGGATTTTTCCCGTATTTCATTATGTATTTTTACACAATATTTACTGAGTGACAGCTGGGGCCATAAACTTGTTAGGCAAGTGTCACATCAGGATGGTTTTGTGATACTCATAATTGTCATTTTGAAGGGCACTGATTTTGTTACACATTGTGTGTTTTTGCAAAGAATTATGCAATCTCTTAGATTTGTTTTATGAATGAACAGATCTTATACCCTAGAAACTGCAAATTCTCAAAAGCATTTCTGTACTGTTTAGAAATAAACAAAAGAAAATGAAGGTCACTTTTCCATAAGGATACTCCAGCTGCAGATTTATCATAAAATCATAAACATGGCAATTTCACTAACAATGAGTAGGATGCCTACCTCATCAGTATTCAGGATTTAGTTCAGAAAAATTAATTCCCATAGCGATCAATAACGTGGACAGAAGTTTGTGGGAGACCCATCTATTTAAACAGTTATATGTAGAGCCATCAGTCATAACAGTGGAACTCCAGGGAGGTGATGTGCTTTCAGAAAAATTTTTTTTTGGTCTAAATACCATAATTTCACCAAAAGTTGTCTAAAATTCTAACACCTGAAAAAAAAAAGTCATTACTTTTTGAAATCGAAGCACTTCAAAATCAATTCCCCTGTATTGACACAGGTATTACAATACGTGGCGTGAAAAAATACTAAAAAAAAGATCCTGGCTTGTATATAATCTACCTTCATGTTTATGTGTATTCATATATATAGATACATACATACATATAAACATACGACACTTGGTGCTACTTAAAACGAAGCCATATTGCAAATATTTCCTAAATGCAGTGTACTCAAGCTGCTAGAAAGACTTTAGTACAGGACAAAAGAAGAGGCTCCTTACACCTAAGGTCTGAACTCTGTATATATTAAATTCCTGGCAGCAGAAACTTGAGGATATTTCCAAAGGCAGGAGCAGAAAAATCAGATTCTAATAGATATTCAGTTTTCCCTCTGATATTCTGAAGTGTTAAGTATTCAACAACTGTTTCAGCAATGAAAAAAGCCTGCCATTGCTCATGCTTTACCTTTGGAGAAGACAGCAAGCTTGAGAGACAACTACTCCTGTAAGAGTCAGTTAGAGCCAGTATGCATTGAATTGCACATTTACAGAGTCTTCATGTGAGGAATCTGATGTCAGACAGGGTATAATCACTCAATATCTTGGTTTGTAAAGAGACATAGTTGTAACAGAACTTCATACATTAGCCATAAAGATGCACCTTAATCAACAACAAAACATGCCCTTGTCTTTCTGCTTTCAAGTACTATTGTTGCAAGTGTGAGGCATTGGAAATTTTAGGTACAAATCTTCTTTAAAACTTAATTATTTTTATTTTTTACAAAGAATTATAAAATGTATATAAGATGATGAAAAACTCATTTATCCTTTTAAGATTTTTATTCCTAGAGAACTTCTTGAAAAACATTATTTTAAAAATAAAAATCATAGACTCTGCAAAGTACAAAAATTTACATCTCTGCACAGTTCCTGTGCTTTTCTTGTATTGTATTCATTATATACATATATACTAATTTGTGCTTTTTATTACACAAGTTTAGTATAAACTTATAAAATTAAGTCTATGAGTTAACTATGCAAAAAGGATCTGGGAATAGCAAGAAACTCAACTAAACCATAAGTTAAAAAAAAATCCTAAAATATACCATTTTAGTGAGTCTACTTCAGAGTAGACTATTACTGTTACCATTTACTAAATGCTTAGAGCAAAAAATTGTTCTTGCCTGCCTCCAACTCCTATATATGAATACTCATATCTGAATGCAGTATCATTCTTATCCACAAAGTCTTCATTTTGGTATGATCTCCATTTTTCTTCAGATTTGCTCTTAGCACTTCAATTTCGTTCCAGTTTCTAAGACAAAAAAATAATGGAAAAGGAATAAGAAATACAATGTGGAGCATATTAATTGAAAGACAACTATCAACCTACAACAGTTTTAAGACAGAATACAGGATACCGAACTATTCTGACAATCGTATTCCTCCAACTAAAGTCTTCACCCTTAATATAAAAATCTTGCAGTCGAGAACAATCACATTTTTTTATTTGTCAAACCAATCAATATATTTGCTTTTAATATCTTCCTTTAAAGATCTTAAGGACAGGAGGACTTAAATATTGGTATGCAAATAACTCTTCATCATGGAAGAACACCAAAGACTGTGACATAAATTGCCTGTTTTACAATATTTTATTTCAAGAGTTTATACTATATTATTGCGATTCATATTGGTTTTATGAACTGTAAGAATGCATTAATCACCGTTACGAATCAATGTAATTCCTGTATATGGCTCTCCGATCAGCAATGTTTTGAAGAGGACTTCCACATACCTCATTCAGCGTAGGTGTTGCATTCAGAAGTTCTTGAAAATTTCTAGATCTTTAGGGGGTACTGGCGGCATCTTGTTCCAATCATCTTCAGGATAAGCTTCAAAATTGGAAGTATCCCCATCATTGGATACCTTTGGTACTATGGGAGGCTAGTAAGAACAAACACAATTAAAACGTTCAATACAGTTTCCTCAATGAGCTCCTCTCCACTACATTACAGTAGAAATTCTGCAAAAGAGATATTTATAAAATTCATCTTTTTCACTAGTAATGAATGGCGTGAGAGAGAGAAGCTTGCAGCAGCACAGACACATTCCAACATTCTGCCTATATTGCAACTAAATATTGTGGTTAAAAGGCACTTGTAATACACATTGTACTTAGCATTCAAGTTCTAGTTGCTGACTGAACTTGTAGACTGAGGGTAACTACCAGAAAAAAAAAAATACTACTACTATGCTTCCAGGCACGTGCCTTACAGTATATTCTCCCATATCTGAAGGAAGAGACTCTTCTTCATTGCTTTTAAATATATGGATTGCTTCAAAAGAGACTGAAATTACTAACTTGTGTTGTGCTTCACATTACCTACTATGCTTTTTCCTAGCCTGAATTCCAGAAGGTAAAGAAATTGCTACATTGTAAAACCTCATTTCACAAGGATGTCTGTAAAAGCATCTTAATGTAAAGGGATCTTTTAAAGTCAACTTGGAGGTGCCCAGAGAAATACCTGTTTTCTGTTTCTTTCCCCACAGGATCTTTTGGATTTCTACTACTGTCCAGCAGCTTCAGAACTTCAGTGGTTAATGCAGGGCAAAATCCTTTTCGCCTCTCAAGGGCCATTCATCTCTCTATTCCCTTTCTCAGTAAAAGAGAGCTTAACTATTGCCATGAATCCAACAAAACACTTCAGGATGAGAAAAATTTACGGACAATAAACAAACTGGCTAATAAAAGTCATACCATGGACAGGACTATAAAAGTACAGCAAAATGTTATTCCGTGTCTCAAAAAGATAAAAGTCAGCTTTCCACTAGCTCTGAGATCTCTGATCTTTTGGGTTTCTCGATTTGAAATAATGTCATCAGTAGGTTTTTGACGGGAAAGAAAAGGGTCCTGAGGGTACTTCTAATCTTCAGTCAAAAGTACAGTCCTACTTTTGCGTGTGCCAGTCAGAGTATATTTCTCAGTTGCTTAAGAACACATGTAGAACCTGCTCTGCTCCAGAAGGTTATCTGCTCCACTGTGGGCAAAGTCTGGTACTCCCACCCCCCATAAGCATTTTGACAAGAAAGTGACAGTGATACACAAAATAAGAAAAGTTTTAGAAAGAGTGAAAGAAAATCCTCTATTTCAGATGAAAAAGATTTGTCTCTTTCAGCCATTACTAGTATTTATATCATACTGACATTTATAATCTTATCAGGTCTGTGAATCCATGCTTCATTTATACCATAGGCCAATTAACACTTTTTACAAAGAAAATGGAGCACTTTATCCATTATTTCATATTTTCAATCTCCTCATGGATTACAGAGCAGAGTGAGCTTGTGGAAGCTAATTCTGAAGAATATAGCTGCCTTGAGAACTAGCAATGTTCTCAATGTTTCTCAATTCACATCCTTGCTCTGAAGTATAATTAAGTAGCAATTTGTCTTCTAAGAGCTTAAAGTAACCATCATGGAGATTAAGAAACAAGTTTTGTATTCACAATCTGAATGCTATGGTGACTTTGTTTTAAATAAAAATGCAACATGAAGGATGTTTGGATATGAGACTTTTGATTTGTACCTCTACCATTTATTTTGCAACCCTATTTGTATATCATTTATTTGTAATACAATAGATTGTCTGAAACTTAAGTTTTTAAATGTTTACAAAACATTTTATCACCCAGTTTGTGCTCTTGGCAAATGTGTAAATGGAGTTTACAGTAAATAATTCAAGAGGTGTGACTTCATTACAATAGATCGACAGAAAACATCGACTGAGTGCAGTAATCATTAAAATAATCTGTCCAAATCCAAGCATTTAAAACAATGTAAATCCTTTTTTTAAAAAAAAAAAGAAGTCACCTACAGCTTTGTATGAGGGTGCTGTCTACCAGAATACATCAAGAACTCTATTTAAGAGATCTAGCCATAAATTCATAGTAAGAAACTAATGAAAAGGAAAGGGAAACTGAATTTTTAATTTGTACTTGACGGACTGCATATGCAACCTATGAAACTGAAAATCACTGCTGTAAGAAATAGTACTAGTCAGAAGTTTGAGGAAGGAAAGAAGGAAGGCAATTTTAGTTCCAAGGGACTTTAAAATGCATTTTGCAGTGTTGATCGCTTTTGCAAACATCTGCCCTCATACAATACTAGAATTCAGTGATGTTATAAAGTATGTTAGAATCACATTCATAAAAAAGCAGGTTAGAACTACATTCATAAATCCTTCTCTCTCACCTTCTCTACTTCTTCTACTCCCATATGCTTTACATTTTATTAAAGAATTTACCTGAATTGAACTTGGCATAAAAATTTAAAGCCCAGAGTAAAATACTTCCACAGATATAGGGGCAAAGGAAGAAAAAAAGAGAAAGAAATCAAATCCACAAAGCACTGATCTTCCCCATCTCCCCAAGCAAAAACAAATCTGCAACAAGTAATTACTTATAGAACATTAAAACTGAAAATTAAATGTTGTATTAACTAATTAGCTTCAGCAAAACACGTAAACAGAGATTTTTTAAAAGAAATTTTGTATATAGTAAAAAATGTAACTACATATTCATACAATTAATCCTCCAGTGAAAAGGGGCAAACCACATGTAATTATTGATGTGTGCATATACACACATGAATACGCGGATGCAACAGGCAAAACACCCTCAACAGATCAGCTTAAATGAATAATTTCTTGTGATGTCCTATACAGTATGTTGCAGAACTTACCTTTAGTCTCCTCTGAGGTACAGCGTCCCAATCTATAGACCTGAACCACCGATGTCTCTTCACATCATCTGCTCCATTCTTTAAAGAGAAAAAAAAAAAAAAATTAGTAAGTTCTATGTATGCCCGACCATGTATTTCATCATAAGAACTGTGGCACTGGGGCAGACTAATGGTCTGTCTAATCTTTTTTCTTTTCTCACATGATAATACTTAAAAGATTTTACAGGATAAATTCATATAGTTGTTTCCCTAGCATATCCTGAGTTCCAGGAATAACATCCATGTTTCCTTCTTTTAGCAGCACTCTTCTGACACAGGGATGATCAAGAATAGGCTTTACAATACCCACAGAGCCATATACTGCAGTTTTATCAATTTCTGTTATCTCCAACATTTCAGAGAATGCTTCTCATTCAGATATACTTTATAATTCTTACACTAATGAAAAGTACAACTGAGAGTTGATAGGGTCATAAATAAAAATAATGTGTGAGAGCACGTAAGTCTATCAAATTACAGATGTCTAGTGCTGACAAGAGGTTCTCAGTATTAAGTGTATGTATATATAGATATAAAAACTCATTTGTTTTTATTTTATATATATAATTAAAGGCGTACATGTCTTGTAATGATTGTTCTCTCTGGACTGTCTTGATTATATACATAAACTTTTTTGGGTTTTAAACAGGTTTTTTTTTTCTCTTTTTTCTTGGGTTTTTTTTTTGGAGAATGAAGCTTAGTTCAAGCACAGACTCATTCAAAACACATTATGTGCTGGGGACAAACAGCTGGTTCTCTGTCTCAGACCTGATCTCTGCACAGTTTTAATGCACAGCACTCAAGCTCATACTAAATGTAGCTCCAAGGAATGAAGGATATCACATACCTGAGTTTTTAAGATTTATGTGGAACAAGACTCAAAGAGGCAACAAGTAATGTATCATCCAGTTGTCTTCAAAGCAGTTCTGATTAAATGCTTCCCCAGAAAATGCCCAATAGTATTTAAATATTTTTAAATCAACTATGAGTATGGAAAGCGATCAGACTTAACACAGACCTACCACCCCCACCTCAAATCCCACCTAAATAGGACTACTTCTTATTTTTTTAATTTTAGCCAATTTTAGAGGAAAAAACCCAAAACAAACCTAAACAACCACAGACTAAAAAAAAAAAAACAAACCAGTCAAACACATTTCTCAAAATCCATGTTTGAATAAACTAAGGTTTGCTTTTGTTTCATTTCTTTTTCTTATTCATAGAAGTTTTCATTGGTCAATACCTTCTTAGATTTTTAGTTTCTGAACAATGTTTTAATATTCCTGCTGCCCCCATGAAGAACATTAAAGAGAATTCTGAAGGATAAGAAAAGCATTTATTTCCTAGCTTTTCTTACAAGTCTAAATTTGTGCCATAAAAGGCTCTGAAAAGGAACTTTGCACAGAAGGTTCTAGCATCCATAGTTATATCAACACATTCAAGGAATCTGGATGACTGTACTTCTTTTACTTTCTTCACCTATGTGTACTATAAACTGTGCTTTGTGAAAAAAACCAAATCTGTAACCACTCCTGCTCAGGGTGCATCCTCTTACCTTTGTCTAAAGAACTAAAAGATTACACAAGCTAATTCAGGCATATGCAACACTGTAACACCAGTAAGTCAATGGACATAGGACTAACTCACCCTGCAACAGGCTGAATTAACCTATACTGAGTTTTGTGTGGTGCTTTAGCTAGCCTGTTAAAAGTTCCTGAGTTAGTTCATATGCAGCTAACTTCACATTGCACTACCAACCATAGCTACTATGCAGCTGCAGAATTAATAAGTTTGTAACACAGCTGTCAGCATTTTGGCACTACAAGTAGTAACACATCAGGACATCTAAAAGAATTCAGAATTGCTTTCTGTCCCCCCTTGGCATATCACAGATATAAATGCATTTCTGAGGTAGGCTGGAATGCTACCCTAGACCCATGAGCACTTTGACTAGTCAGCTATTGCCTTCAGAACTCTGTTCAGCATAGGATGCATAATTCTTTGTGGAACACTATGTGATTGTGCTTAATCAGTCCCATCATCAAACATCTCATATTCCTTAAAATAATTTTTAAGCTTCAAATTTGATTACTGTTCCTTGTGGGATTCAACAACTCCAAAGATCAAAGTGAAGTATCTGGTACCCTGTTCTACAGGGCTTACATTAGACCAGAGATATGGTGCTAAATCTTTAAATTAATCAGTAAACAGGTAGGGTTTCTTTTTTTTAATTTCCTCTTTTGGAAAATATTGTACCAGGGGTATGGGTTGGGAACAATCATGAAGGACAGTATTAATCCAGACAAACAGGAGTATGATCTCTAGAAATACACCATTAACCTTTGTATTTAGGATTGCACATGCTTATAAAGACAAAAGCCAAAGACCATCTGTTGTATATCTTTCCTTCAGACTTCTTTCAACCTTGTGCTATGTTGTCCATTTTATACTGACCTTCATATTTCCTAATCGTCTTGTCCTGTCAACCACAAGCAGCTTCTTAATAAGATCCCTGCAGTAAAGAAAACATGTTCTCTCTTAAATAAAAGTAATGTGTATTTAACTGTCACACAAATGTTGCAGAATTCTTCCCTTTCACTAGCTTAATACTAAGTGTAACTTACCCATTTGTTTCCTACATATTTTAGGACACTTAAGACTGAATGATAAAAAGAAATAACCTGTTCTAAAAGTAACTTGTTCAACTCTTCTAAGCTCCTTTAAGAGAAAAATGTTCTCTTCTCCTGACCACCCACGTCACCCAAGCAGTACAGTACCATATATTTCTTTGTATTTTTTTATTTTGGTGGACATTCCAAATCTCAAAATGAACTTCAAACCTTTTTGGCAAAACGTGACTCTAATATACATTAAAAAATGAAGATAAGCTGCATCCTCAACTTTATACCTTGATATTTAATATCTGTGGTAGTTAAATATTCAGAGAAACCAAGAAAGACTTCATAATCTGCTTGAAACTAGTAACATCTATAAGCCTTAATTTCATTGAAAACAAAAAGCGCCCCTGAGATTCTAGCTCATTGAACAGTTTTACATAAAGCTAAATCAATATTTCGAAAGATGAATGTAAGTTTAGAGACGTAAAGGACTGCCATTTAAATAACAAGTTTCTTTAAATATTAAGCTCCAAAAAAAATCAACAAAAATCACAGTGAGCAACACAATTTTTAAGATAGCTTGATTACTTAAGAGTTGCCAGAAAAATTTGGCCTCGTATTTTGATAAGGAGTTACTTTTTATCTCAAAGACTAATTTGTTATTTTAGAATAACAGCATTCTGGTCTCATTGCATAAAGTGCCAATGACAGGAAAGAATAGAAGTTTAGCTACCCTTCTTTTTAGATCCTCAAACAGATTCAAGAGATGCAGTAGTGCATGACATGCTGGGGATTCTACAGATTATGACCAATTCCAACTTTTAACCTTGCAGAAGGTTTAAAAAGCCAAACAGCTTTATTTACAAAAAAGAATGGAAACATAGAAATGAAACACTTGCTTCTCTCCATCCCTAACATCTACTGTCCCAAAATAAAAATAGTATTCTGTCTACATCTTTTAAATCATAAAAGTATATGCACAAAGAATACATGAACTGAGAATGAATGTGCTAGACTGAAAAGCTGTTGGCATAAATACAGTTCCAAAACTCAACTGGAAAAATATATAACCGCCAGATAAAAAGAGGATTTGAAAATCAAGGTATAAAATAATTTTTAAAACTCTCATGACCAGTCCAGTCAATCAATATTTGGCTTATATTAAATCATGAGATGTACCTCTTTTCCAAAAAATACCTCCTAGCTCTTAGTGGAGAACACCACTCCTTATGGAGCAGGCTACAAAATCAACTATAACAGAAGACTGAAAAGAAATCCAGAAAACCAGAACTTGATTCACAAGATATATGGCCCAAGTTAGTACACAAAAGTCCATTAAATTGAAACAAGTGATAGATTCCTTAGTGCTTCTTTATTATGTAGCTTGTAAAAAATAATTTAGAAATTATCATGTTAATCTAAAGGATATGATTCTGTATGCATTTGTGGAACGAATTTCTACATCAAGGTCTTTCCAGATCAATATTTATTAAAGAGCTGTAGCACTGATGTTTCGATTGGCATTTTCCAAAATTGTCTTAGCAAAGAAAAAGTTTATCAAAGCAAAAAAAGAAGAAAAATACAAACAACTTACAAGCTCGTAAGTGATCAAATAATAAGCGGAAAATAATTAAAATTTATGTTTTACCAGAAACATAGTAGTCTGACAGTCTTATTTTGGAATTTCTAGTTGGTTAATTTATTATCATCATCATGGTAAAAGCTGCTCTTCAGAAGACATCTGAGCAAATCGTCAACTGTGTTAGGGACTTCATGTATATGAGACAAAGGACTTGAAGAAAACATCTGATCAAACTGCAAAGAGGCCAATAGAAGTGACACAGTAGAGAGCAATGTGAAGAGATGCTAGCTCAGGCCAGAAGGAACAGCATTACACCAAACAGACATAAGTTAAACAGCACAGTAAGACATGCTGAACATCATGCAGCAAGAGGGAAAGGAAAAGTGGTAATAATTTAAAAGTTAAAAGTATAGGAGAGTGATATGGGCTAGAAGTGTAGAAAAATGTCAACTAGTAAGTTTATGTAGTACATTCAGGTAGAAAACTTTTCTCAGGAGTTCAAAAAGGAAAAGTTTTGCTGCCTACAAACAGATACCTAAATTTCAATTATAAATGCTGTATAGCACTAACACATCAGACATAGCCTGGACGTGGCAGGATCCAAGATAGTCTCTATCCTTGCTGAAATAGCAGTTGATAGAAAGAGAGAAAAAGCAAATGGGATACAAGTAAGCTACAAAGCAGACTGTTGCTTAGAACAAAATAAACGTGGCATTTGACTACCCAATTCTGCATACTGTAGTGTAAAAAAGGAAGAGGGGTTGATGGAACAAGAGAGATACATTATGCTAACTACTCACTACAGAACATAGGTGAAGCCATGCAAAGGAATAAGATAACCCAAAATGAAGGTGTGAAAGGAGGAAAGTCCAAGGCAGAATCCCATGACACCCTTTAAAGAAGGAAGCAGCCAAGCACATACTGAAAGAACATCTGGGTAAGAAAAAGATAGGAAAGAGGTGTACCAACAACTACGTTAATTAATGTATCCTACAGTTCAATGGCAGTCACATTTAGACTGGAGAGCAAAACTTGCATTTGCACGTTTACTACTGTAACTATGAAATGTCACAGCGTCTGTCTTTTGGGTAGTAGAAATTAGTGTTGATTTATGAATATTGAGCACAAACAGAAGCTAACAGCACCTTTACTACTACATGCTCTCACCATGTTAGAGAGGTTGCTAGTGATAATCTAATTTGAGCTCTTCATCTTCTGGTCACACTCTTACACTTCAGTAAACTCAATACTACGTGAGACATTCAGTATTCTTTTTAAGATAGACTGTGTTAAGAAGATCAGATAATGAATCTACATTAAATAGAAAACAGCATCAAGACAGTAAGAGAGAACTCTTAAAAACAGACACAAATATAAGACATTAATCAGCCTAAGGTGATGCAGATATGTTTAATTCAGTGCACTCGATGATTCAATGGAGGCTTAAAAATATCTTCCCCAAATTATTATTTTTGCAAGAGAATGCATAAAAATTCAGTGAAAGTTGGACAGATTTCATTAGATTTGCTGTACAACATTTTATTTATTTACCTACTAGTGACAGTAAGCAAATGCCATCTCCAAGGTCACTTCACCTTAAGACACTTTGAATGATTAACTTGGAAATGTCTAACTTCCCGTCCTCACTCACTCATCTCTGCTTCTGAGGAGAAACTTTATGTCTAAAATACCATTTCCTCTGTTCTAATGTTTATTAACAATTATTTCAATTATGAAATTTTCAAGCAGGGGAAAAAAAGCATTTCACCTGCAATATACCTGAAACAATTGAAAAATACTAAGAATAAAACCTACACATGTATGTATAAGACCACATTTTCAGCTGGAGCTCTGCTATCAGAAGTGGACGTTGATTTTATATCATAACTTCGTAGGTATCAGATTGTTAATTCGAGTAGTTATATTGAGAGTGACTTAACTGGTATTTATGCATAAAAAAAGAACAGTTTAGTATTTGCTTCCTGCTCACCTCATTTTTGACTCATTAAATTATCTCCCTATTTTATCTTCTTTTCTTTCTTCCATGCACCAATTTGATACCAATGGGCTTTGTACAATGTGAAAAAGCATTTAATACTCCAAAACATGCAGAAAAGAGAGGCAGATACTATCTTACAACCATCTCCAGCTTGAAGTCTACCAAACAGATAACTTTTGCATTTACTCTTGCAGTCCAAGTAATCTAAATTGTTTTCCAACATGTTGTTTTAGAAAATCAGAATCTGGTATCTGGTCTAAGATCCTTTAGAAACAGTGCTTAAGAGGTATTTAGAATATAGAAGAGTTGGGAGTCAAGGACTTACTTTACGTATAGATCCAAATGCCTTGGGAAATCTATTTTGCCAGCAAGAATCTTCTGATATATACCAAATGGATTGTCATCAAAAAATGGAGGAAACCTATTTTAATACAGCAAATTTTTAGATGTTAGAAACATAATACTGTTTATAAGGTTTCCAGAAACTCTCGTAATTCCCCTCAGAAGTCATTGATCATACAGTGCCTTTCATTAAGGCATAATCAAACATAAACTTGAAGAATAACTTAAGGATGCTATTGCAAAACAGTAAACATTTTTATATGCAACACATTGACTAAATAATTAAACAGAACTGTTATAAAAAGATTTTTTTGTTACATTAATATAGCAAAAATATCAATAAAGAAAGAAATTTTCAGTGTTTAAAACAAATAATGCTCTGCCTTCATCTATAAAACAAAAGGGCATACTTTCCAAAACAGTATTACCATTTTTCATCTTCTCCTCTAACTGTATTTCTGTGTTGGACCAATATTATTTATTTCATAATCTTCCCAAGATGATCAGTAAATCAAGAGACAAATAAAATTCTACACTTACTGCTTTCTAGAAAGTTCTTCATGAAGTTGTAAGATAACAACAGTGACTCCTTGTCTTACAGCTACAGTAAGAATTGAGAGCTTTCTATTGTGCGTCCTTTACTAGTATAATATGTACCCTGATTGCTGCCATAGGCTCAGAGTATGGGCATATGAGTAGAGTCAGTGTAAGCAGCTTAGTCCAAGTGGTAACAGGCTTTCAGAGTGACAGATACCTTTTCAGAAGTTACCACAGGAAATCTTTTAGGGGAATGGAACTACTCATTCACTAATCTCAGTCCAACCTTGACTTCTGTTACAAAACCAAAGCTTCCCTCTCACTATGTTTCTGTCTCAAAAACCCTACAGAATAGGGAAAAAAAAAAAAGAAAATTTGAGTACCAATCTTACCAATAATATCAAATCACTATTACAGTTCAACATTTAAAATATTTTCCACATCTCCCTAACATTTTATAATTACTTTAAAATAACTTAATGAGTACACACACAAACACAGTGCTGGTGGCTTTGAGAAATCACTGCTAGCATGAACAAGGGTGAAAATAATGTTTCCTCATTTCACATTCTTTGCTTAATTTTATGTTACTCAAACTAGCTTGTTCCTCAACAAGTAGTATACATTGTTTCCATTATGTGTTTTAAGAAGTACTCCATTCTTTGTTAACTGATGGTCAGGTAGATTAGTATTTCCTTCAAAATACTGTAAAATGTATCCAAATAGTTAAGTTGGCTGTATGCATAAAGTAAAAAAAGATACTCCAAACCACAGAAAAGCATGATAAAACTATCTGGTTAAGGACAGACGGAAAAATATTTGTTGGTATTGTTTAGAATGCCAGAGTAGTTTCTCTATGAAAAACTGAACAGTCTCAGCTAGGAAAAAGCCTGGAAAATCTAAGAATTTTGGGAAAAAAATATTTTTGAGTTTATAAATTCCTGCTTTGACATTTAAGAACAAGGAAAACATGATAGATATTTAACATGAGTAAAATTTCCCCACACCAGAGAGACTATCATACAAATCTCTTTTTCAGTCAGGCAACATTATGTCCTTCACATTCTCCACAGCAAGTTTACAAACAGTATGCTCAATTTTCAATTTTGCATTTATTATTACATGTCAGCACCTAAAAATCCATAAAGCAATTAGAATGAGACTTTGGAACTATGTCTTACAAGAGTATCAGCTACAGCAAGCAGACTGATGGAAAAAACTGCATTTCCTTCCATCATCTAACATTCTGCATTGCTGAGGTGAGAAATCAAGAAGAATAAGGGTATGTCTTTACATGTTTAAATATGTTTAAATTACTTCCCTACTTTGTAAATCTGAAAATTACTATGTCTAGAATTCCTGAGAGAAATTTAAATCACTCTTGGCTATATAATAATTTGACAACAATACTGCTTAAAGCTCATTTGAACTGTATGCAAAATGAGAATCGTTTTGAAAAACTACTTAGTTTTCTTACAGATAAACCAAATAATTTGACTTTGATACTACTTGTAGACGTCAATCTTTAACACAGCACAGATATTCAACAAAACAATGCAAATGTTGTGCTGGAAGCTACCTAATAAATCAACAAAAACTCCCTTAAGTTTCAGACTATCTTCATCCTATAACAAAAACAGCTGCCTTTTTTCCCACCAAATAAAAAGAAGCTTAAAAAAATATCTCTGTACATGAGACAACAGCTGCAAATCATTCTTTTTGCTGACTGATCCATAACAACGGCACTGACATTGGTCTCAGTTTTAGTACTGAAGAAGAGGAGTTTTAAAACCCCAAGGGAAAACACACAGGTCTGACAATATGAAATGGTAGATAGGAATCATCAGCTACTAGAAACAACAGACCAGCACATGACTTATGACTATCAAAGCAAAAATGAAAACCAAGAAGTCCTCATTAAATAAGAAAATTCAGTTATCTACACATCTGATGACAGTGAAATTATGACCTAACATCTAACACTAAATAACAAATATATTTTCCTCTATGGTAGATTGCAACCGAACATATTTACTCAAAATAAAGAGGTCTTTCAACTCCTTCTATTGATTGTTTAGCTTGTTTACATTAACTCTATGAACTCAGTACCACTATTCTTCAAAGATTTCTTCTCACCCCGGATCTCCCTGTTCTCTCCTCTTCCTATATTTTACTACCTTAAACCTAAATGTGACCTTGCCTTAAAACAAGTGCAGTGCCAGAATTCCACGGGGCCTCTGAAGATCAAGTCAGAGAAATAAGACATCGCAGAACAGGAAAGTGTGGTTTTGTTTGTTTGTTTTTAGAGAGACTATTTCCTTTCACACACAACTATCAATTCTTTTCAATTGCTTTTGGCCTTCAGAGAGAGTAACTTTAGGAAATAACTACCAAATGTCTTAAGTAATTTACTTGCAGAAAACAACTTAGTCTTGAATTCAGGTTTTGTCCACCTTTAAATAATTTCCATATTTCTTAACTCTTCTTTGAATTTCAAAGGATAAAGTTACCCATGACTGGTTTTGCATTTAAAGCCTTGACAGTAAACATCAAGCTGCATATTGAGATGGCATGGAAAAGCATTTTAAAATACTACTGCCAACAAGAGTGAGAAGTTGTCAAAATGCTAAAAGCATATGCTGTGACAACCTGTTCTCCAAAAGAAAATATACATGAGCCATTACCCCTGCCTCCTTCAACTCCCTTAACCTTAGAATCTTAAAAATCCTATGCAAGTAATACCAATGTACATGTTGTATCCCCAACCTGCCCCCTCAAAAAGAAACTCCAAACAAAATCCAACTCAAAAAACAAGAATCATCACAAAGCACCACAGCAAACAAGAACAAGATCTGCAAACCAAAAACTACAAGCAAACTTTGGCAGAGTCCTTATCCCAGCTTTGGATGGGGACTCCACCTGAACACCAAGAAATGAAAAGCAGCATCCAATCATTATGAAAAGTATGTCTACACAAACACTGTAGTAAAAACAGTTACAGAAACACTTGCAGTTATGCTAGACTTCAGAGACTTCTCTTTTATAGACTCTAGATCTCTACCCTCATTTGCTACTTCATACAAACATGACTTGAATTTTGAGGTGAGTGATTAATGATGAGAGAATTGTAAGCCAAGGATTAAAAGTATTTAATACTGCTAGTACTCGCTTATCTGTTGTGCAGATCCCTATGGGTAGGATGTCTTCAAAATCAGCCTCAAAAGCAGCCAAGGGAGGGAGCCTTACAGAGGCAAACCAGTTATATTTTGGCTATAAATTGTGGGACTCGGCAGGCAAATAGCTCAAAACAGTTTCAGCAAGGCCACAGTGCCCATAGTGAGATAACTGCTAATTTCTCTGTAATTTATATACAGAATATTCATTTTTTGGTTTGCACATTAAGTGATCTCCTGTGTACCCAGCACTGTAATGAAGGAATGCTTGCTGCTTAATGCTACAGTAGTGTTAAGCAGTTTATTCCTAATTTCTGTGATAGTAGCAGACAGCTGCTCTGTCAATCAGCCCATGTAAAATCTCCGTTGCCTTTTAGAAATGTGCAATTTACATCTATTGGTAAAGAGTCTCTATAGTCAAAGCAGTTATATTAAGTTTGGGGGAATCCAGATATCATCACTCGAGTCAGATCATGTCAGGACACAAAAGATCATACATACAAATGAATTGCAGTTGCTCCCTTTTTTAATGAAAGACATATAGCAGTCATACTTCAGCATCCTGCCATCTTGAGGCCACTGACTCAATTGGAGCTTCCTTGGCTATCATCTGTAGTCAGTATGCTAACTGGGGAAATTCAGTTTTTATTACTTTTCTAGTAGAGCGAATTCTATCAACATCTATGTAAGGCACAGAAAAAAACCCCAATACTCACACAACACAGATCTAACAGCGGTCTCGCTGAAACTCGCAGCAGGAAGCTGAATCTCTCAGACTGCAGCTGGGGAACTGCAGCACCTGCACTCATGTTACAGCACCAGACACTTTTATCTACAGTCTTCATGCTGTCTAGGACTAAGATTAGTGGTACAAGGCTGCTAGAAAACTCTTGCTCTTTTTATGCCTCTGAGGATTCCCTTGACCAACTTGGGCTGCTCATCCCTAAAGGAAGGGGTAGAAAAAGGGTAAAGCCTAGCCTCTGTACAGATCAGTCTACATAAATAACAACTTTTATTAGACCGGTCGACTAAGCCTGTCTGGGTCAGTAGGAAACTATTAGTTCATCTTTATGCTTTTTTGGAAACATTGCTTATCAAGTAAATTAAAAAAAACCCACCAAAAGTAGTGTTTGAGAAAACTGATTTCCAAATAAATCTTTTAAACTTTTTCCTGTTCTTTTTTCTTTAAAGAAAAACAGTGCTCATCACTAATAGAAATTGTACAAATAAAAGTCTTTCTGCTTGCTACTATGCATTTTTTACAGATTAGAGTTCCCACTGCAAAAATTCTTTAACTACACTAGAAATTAATTACAGAAGTTTAAAAAAAACCTGTTAGTATTCCTCTTCTTCACCCTTTAAATACAAAAGGCTTTTATATATAAAAATATAAACTTAAATAAAACCTGAGTTTTCACCAGGTAAAAAAATAGCAAGTAAAAAATCCCTGTAACAACACTGATATTTGTTCTTTTGTAGAGCTTCTCAATTACATTATTCAGAGACAGAAGTAAACTGTTTTATCAATAATAAATTTAGTCAAAATTTGCTATTCCAAATATCACAGCGATGGTAAAGAATTCTGTATTACTGTAATAGATAATATTGCTGTGATGCAGTAATCATTATCACTTACCCTGACAACATCTCAAAAATAAGAATTCCTAGGGCCCACCAATCCACAGCTCTTCCATGTCCTTTACTTTGTATAACTTCTGGTGCAAGGTATTCAGGAGTGCCACAGAGCGTCCATGTCCTGTGAGGAAAAGATGAAAAAAAAATCCACAAAAGAAACAACAAAACCAGACTGAAGTGAAACTGAAACAACAGTAACAGAAAAAAAAATCAAACACACATAAGGTAGTACTCAGGATACACCTATGTACTTACTGGATATAGGAACAAGATAAAAAAGAAAGACCTCTAGTTAAATCTAAAAACATTGCTTTGATGATTCTCTCCAATTCTTCTATAATAGATATATAGAAACTAGAAAATTCTTGGCCAAAGAAAATACATACGTACTGCATTTTCTGACTGCTGGTATGGCACTTTTGTCAATTAGCCTATGTTGCACTGAAACTATTAACAGTGGTGTTCACCCTGAATGCTGCATAGCCTTGGAGTTCATGGATTATGCCTGAAAGGTCCAGCAAAAGATAAACTTACTGTCCTTTTCAGAAAAAGAGAAAATTTTTATTTAGAAAAAAGAAAAGGAAAAAGGGATGACAAAGTAAATTTAAATCAGTAAATAGCTTCAGATGTAAGAAAGAGTCTTTTATAATCTAATGTTTTTCAAATAGTTTGAAATAGTTTGATGTCAGGAGGTCAGGACATCCCTTTTTTTCTGTTGTACATAGCAACAGGTCAAGGGATAATGGGATGAAGCTGGAACACAAAAAGTTCCATTTAAATATAAGAAAAAACCATTTTACTGTGAAGGTGAGGGAGCCCTGGCACAGGCTGCCCAGGGAGGGTGCTGAGTCTCCTTCCTTGGAAGTCTTCCAAGACCCACTTGGATGCGTTCCTGTGCGACCTGAACCAGGTGGACCTGCTTCTGCAGGGCGGTTGGACTGGATGATCTCTTAAAGGTCCCTTTCAACCCCTACCATTCTATGATTGTATGAACTAGCAAACTGTCATCATTTCTACAATATCCATTAAAAGGGAAACATTTTGTATTTTTAATTATTTAAAATATTTACAAGGTGTATTTAAGCAAGTGTGACATATTTAAGTAATAATATTTTAATACAGTTTAATGTCATATTTAGCCATAGCTGTAACATAAGCTCACAATACAAAAGTGTTATATTGCTGAAATGTGTATTTGAAGTTCTATAGAGTCACAAAAGAAATTAAAGCTAAGCAGTTAATGTTTAGAAGACCAAATTATATTTTGAAACAATGAATATTCTAAAACCGTTTATATTAGAAAAGTGAACGCTTCTTAGTGAAAATATCCGTGTAGAATTTGCCTGGCATCAGTAACTTGACTTAAGTTTAAATATATGTTAGAGAAGAAAATGTGCTTTCATTCTGAATAAATTACATTTCCCCAATGGCAAGTCAAAAGATTAAACTTTGAAGAAGTGTTCACCAATTCAAGAGAGGAAAAAATAACAGCACACAATAAGAAAGAAAAATTGTGCTGCATTTTAAGAAAAGTTCTAGCAAGATATGACAAAGAATATAGCCACAAAATTAATAGTTACTGCACATGATTTCTCATTCGCAGCAAAAGATATTCTGTTTTCTTTGTGAAGAATCACCTTCTACAATCAAACTAGTAACATGATCCTGAATAAATGCATTACAAGGAATAGCAATCACCTTTAGAAGTAATACATATTCATTCGAACTTATAGTTTTTTCTACTAATGAAAACTTAACAAGCCTTCTTTTTCCTCACTGTACATGGATATTCAAGAGGCACCTTACAGAATCTCAGACTGCCTTTTTTTTTTTTAAATTTAAGAATATATTTTTTCTAAATTGTACAATTATTTTAAGCAAAGCTTTTGAGTGTTTCTTCTTATTTTCCTTTTCTGGGTTTTTTTTTTTTTTTTTAACCTTAGCCTTGATTCATAAAAACCCTTAAGATCAAGGAGGAGGAGTTGTAAAGGCAGTCAAGACCAAGTTAAAATTTATGCTGCATAGAGCTGAATTTCTTTAAGTTCTATTTTGAGATACCAAAAGCTAAATTACTCAAGCTAAACTATCAGCATGCATTAGACACACTATGCACCTATGTGCTCCATGGTTCTTTAAACTACATTTATTAGTGTAAGGAACACACTTTTAATTCTTAACATAAAAGGGTGTTGCCATAAAATGCAAACTGTCATTTCCCAAATCAAGCATACTCAAGAAAACTCTTAGGTACAGCACTGCATTACACACTACTGCCATCTAGCAACTGCCTAGATCAGGACTAGGTAATTATGAAAAACAAAGTTTTTCTGTCTTTTAAAACAAAACAGCTGCCAAAGAAGCAACTGCCAGTTTTACTGTATTTGGGAAGATGGGCTGTACAATTAAAACTGACAGGGCAGATATTCATTTTAATGGACAAACTAAATGTTTTGAAGGACAATGCCCCACAACAGTAATCCTTTCCTCTCTAAGAATGCCAAGACTATCAAAGCACAAATTCAGCAAAGATACAGTCATATTTTACTATGTATGCATAGGGTAATTTTTTAGAGACAATGTAATGAAAATGACACTAATACCCTACAGGTTAATAAGATCTCTTTTTATTCAAGCAAAAGGAAAGTTGCAAATTAAGGAAAGACCAACATAACTTGAAGTCACCCAGCTGCAATAGGAAATAAAATTTATTACCACCAGCTGGTTATCTACTTCTTTTTATTTCAATCGAGAAATTTATGTTTACTAACTACACAAAAAATTGGAGGAAGCTCCAATTCTTTGTTGAGATGTGTTTTTGTGCTATAAGGTCATGACTTCTATTTCCTCTTTTGCTGGTCATTAAACAAGCTATTTAATATTTTGGAAAATGCATCAAGTTAATACTACAAAAATATAAAATCATTTGAAGTATTTTATTTTTAAATCTCTATTCCATTACTGCTGCATATTCATCTGAAAATCAATATCATCCTTTCGAAGAAAAATTATAAAAGCAGAAAAATAAGAACAGACTGCTTCCTTCAAACTGCTACAAAAAGTCCACCGCTCTGGGTTTTCAAGATAAAAGCTGAAATAGAGGCAAGTAATAGTTGATAAGATTGAACATGTAATTTTCAAACATGAAAATAAAACAAAGACTCTATTCTGCTCACAAAGATAAGCTATAAAGTAATATTTGTCCCACTTGTTAACAGCACTATTTGATGAAGTTAAGTTTTGACGGTTAATGTATTTTAGCATTCTACATGATTCAGCATCCACCTCTGTAGTCCCTTACCAGCTTCTTACATACAAACTAGAGATTAATAACAATGTCCTTTTCTAATTCTCTTCTAGAAGATTCTCCATAACTATGTTAAATGGAGATTGTTATGTTTCCAGCCCACATCCCTATCTTTTCTGGTCATTGTTCTTTTTTTTTCTCAAGTAGAAGCACATCTATTTTTTCTGAATGTACTTTCCAAAAAAGAAAAAAAGTTTATATAGCCTTTAGTTAAGCAATACCAAGGTGGAGAAGAAATAAACAGCAACTGAGGCAAAGACACATCATTTTGGAAAAAAAAAAAAAAAAATACAACTTTCAAAAGTATGCCATGACTGAAAAGGGAGGAACCAAGGATGTATCAACATGGAACAGAGACAGGAAAACATCCTCTCCTACTTATTAAAAAAAAAAAAAAAGGTACTAATAAGAATGTAAATGTGGAGTAGGACCAGGAGCTATGAGTCAGATCCTCCCTTTAAAGAACACCTGAACTGACGATGGACGTGATAAAAACCCCTTTACACCTAGTAATGGGAAGAAAAGAAAACACGTACAGAAAAACCTCAATTAAGCAACTACAGAATCATTCATGGGAAGTATTATGTATCAAGAACGTGTAAGTGTATTGAAGGTCTTCTGCAGATCATGTTTTAGTTTACTTATGTCTTCTCTAAGAATACATTTGTTGGTCCTAAGTTTAGGGCAGATTTCCTCACAAATATTTAAAAACATATATACTATATGTTTTATTTTCACAATTCATATGCACCATATTTACATATGCATATATATACACACATACATATAAGGTTCATGTGTACAGATATTTGCAATACACAAAGACAAAAATATCTCATAGACTATTTGATCAAAATGTAAGAAAAAATAATATGTCGGAGTATATTAGTGGGTAAGTTGCTGACAATTGTGTATGTTTACAGTGACAAAAATGGCATTGTGAAAATGACTACAGTTAGTGGGGAGAATATTATGTAGTTCCAAAAAAGAAAAAGAAACCACAAAAACCTATACAAAAAACCAAACTAGACTTACATAGGTAACTACCTGTATTAAGTCTACTAGTGATAAAGACCTTGCTCCTTTCAACTTCTGTATTTACATTACTCATTGTACATTTATGGTAAATCAGCTATGAATATAAAACCACTATAATGTTATAGTACTGAATTCAACATGGATTGATCACCTTCATTGCCAATTCCAATTAAAACCAGTAGTGATAACTTATTTTGATAGCCTAAAATGTATTTGAACAAATCTACCTTGTAGGTTTACATATTCACCTTACAGACTGAAAAAAACCACGCTTTGATGTGACCTATGATCTTATTTAAGAGTCACTTCTGTTGTGTGTTAAACCCACAGAAATCCAAATTAAGAACCACCACTATGTGGCAGTATTTACATGTAAAAAGGAAGTCATAAGAATTTGTATGAAAATGTCTTATACAGAGATCATCCTACTTTCTTAAATGGATACAATTTTACCTCTTCCTGCAAAAGTTACTTTAAAACAAAAGTATTTTTAAAAGGCACCAGCATTTATATACCTATCTGCTTGCCCAGTGGAAACTGAACTCCTGTTGATATTAAGATATGATAGTTTTAAAATAAAACTTTTTAGACCTTAAGAGTAAATAGAACTAGTATATCTATTTATTGTCTATCATTCTTCCATGTAGAAGCACCTTAGCACTGTGAGCATGTAACCGATAGGAAAGTAACCTTTACGATCTCCGTAACATGACTTGATTGGTCTCATCTGACTTTTATTTCACAAGGGATCCATTAAGAGCAGCTCCCTCAGATCCACCTTCATATCAAATTATCTTGTAGAATTTCACACACATACTGAACTGTTGCAAAGGCAGCATGATGCAGAAGAATGGAGAGGATGAACCTATGTAATGCCCAACTCACTCACTATGCTGCCTCAAATAGAATAATCAAATATGGTTTCCTTCAAGAGGGGACCCAAGGACATACTACCACACTTTGTCATACCACTTTTCTAATAGAGTAGGCTAGTTCTTTCCTCCATTTCTCTGAATCTCAGTGACAGCTCTTGCTTCTTTTTAAATACACGTATTATAACATTAGAAGAGTAGTTCAAATGGAGAGGACAGAGAAATTACTGTGGGAAAAACATCTGCATTATCAAAAAGTTTACATATGTAGAAGCTACAGTTAAAAAAAAAATCACATCTGCTGAAACTGGCCTTATTGTTTCTGTCTAGATTTTCCAGTTTCATTTTATCAACAGGCTAGTGAAAACACACTATTCTGTTTTAAAATGTTGTTCCTACATGTCAAAAATAGCTCTAAAAGGAAAGCAGAAGAAACGTGAGCTCCAAAACATTTTGCGACTCAACACGTAGAGGGCATTAATACATCCTGATGGACATCTCTTGCTATTTGCTCATATTCACTGAATTCCCTTTTTACAAGATGACTGATAAGAATGTGAATATACGAAAACTACTTCAATAAAACTAATTTTTTTTACTTTAGCCTATCTGTGATACTGTTCTTAGTTATACTTAAGGTGTAAAATTGGTTTCCATGCAGCCATGGAAAAAAAGATAATATTTTATTTCATATTAAGGGATTTTTTTCTTCCAAATGTTTAACATATAAACCATAATTACCGTAACAAAAACCTACTTACCTATCCACCAGTTTTTTAGCAAATCCAAAATCAGTAAGCTTGATATGTCCTTCTTTGTCTAGTAATATATTTTCAGGTTTTAAGTCTCTGTAAACTATTTCTCTGGAGTGCAGGTATTCTATTGCACAAATAATTTCCGCAGAGTAAAACAAGCCTGTGCTGTTGTTGAAACGTCCCATGTTGCGCAGGTAACTAAAAAGTTCTCCTCCTGGCACGTATTCCATTAACATATATAAAAAGCGTTCATCATGGTTGGTCCAAAATCTGAAATAAAAATATTCTTTTAATGAATAAACAAATTATATCTCCAATTTGCTTTAGAAATACATTTGTGTAAATGATCTGTGTTGCCTCCACCATATATGCAATTAAATTATGGTTCCTATTCTGCAAATACTAAAACTCCAAGACTCTAGCAGGATTTAACCTGACAACCTGAAAAGTAAAACAGATAACTGAGGATGCACGCAGCATAGGCCAAAAAAGAAAATATAACTGATAGACTCTGTTACATAGCATAATATAAGTCTCTGCTAAGCACATAACTGACTTGGTATGCTGCCAGTCTGCTAAGACCAGACAATTCTTATACACCTGACATTTAATCAAGTACTGGGAAGTGATGGGAGGAGAACAGAAACTACTTTTGTAAAGGTGTTTATGATAACATGTTGAAAAACAGGACACCAAGGAGTTCTCCTTCCCTTCTCCTATCCCTTCCTCTCCAGAAATATACAACCACAACTAAAGTATCAGATCACAACGGCTTACTTGCTCTTCTAGGGTATCATTAACAAAAGCAACAGAAAAGACAAAATGACAGTAAAACAAGATCCATTTCTATTTCTCAAAATTAACCTAATGGTAAGTACCATCCAATCCTTAGACTGTTGTCTTTAATTTTAGAACTATTATTGTGGTACATTAATTACTAGACTGCAGTACAGAGCGGCTAAAGAAGAAAGAAAATCATTCCACATAGCTTTACAATGCTTCATTACAGAATACAGGAATCTTCTCTCCTTTACTCTCCAAAAAAAAGCTGTTTTTCTTTCTACCCACATTAAAAAACTCATATATCACACCCCAAATGTAACCCAGCAGTTAAGAAAAAAAACAGGTGCCTGACAACATCTTGATAATATTATACTACTTTAAACCAAACAGCTAGTTCTATTACTCTCTAATAATAGATAAAGAACACTGTACACCTACCTACTTCACTGATACAAGAACAGAAGTTAATTTAACTTTTAGTAACTACTTCTGCAGTACCACAAGAATGAAAAGATCAAATATTTTTGGTTTTTTTTCTTCTATTTGCTGGTTCCTAATGCAGACACCGAGTCTCAAGAAAGATAAGCAGAGCAAAATGAGCTCCCAAACCTGTAAGTGACACTTGCTCAGTAATATTTTTTTCCTTGATTCCAGTGCTGAGGCAATCAAGAAAACGAGATAGATTACCAAAAGTTAGCAATAGCTCCCTTCAAAGTGAAGAAAGCAGAACACAGGCTTTCCTTTTGCTTTTATGGCTCTACTTCCCTATTACAATGTAATCAACATCATTAATTGGCTGTTGATTTTTTTAGTATCTTTATTGACCGAGAAAATAAATCTCAAGAGTGTTTTTAAACTAATTAGGCAACATTGCACCTACAATGAACAAAGAAAGAAGAGCAATGTAAAATAAAGTGAACCACAAGCAGGGGAGAGGAACAGCAAAATCTGACAAAGCAGACAGAGGGAAAAAACTCACCCCATTAAACCATGGTATTTTTACTGGAATTAATTTCTTCTAGAATTGATTCTTAAATTTGAGTATCAACAGAAAAATGGACACAGTTTGATATACATGAAAAACGGCAAATTAAGGTTTTTAGCTTCTGTAGTACAGATTGCTTTAAATGTTATTTTAATATAAAAAAGGAAAATCTAACTGAAGCTGTGATTAGAATAATATCCATGGTGTCATGTAACTTTGCTATTCAGCTTCACTATATGAACTGTGGATGCCACTGTCAGCTCTTACAGACAACCCAGTTTAGCTTACAGGACTGAAGGACACAGTTGACTTTCACTGAATATTTATTTCCTTAAAAAAAAACCCAAACAAACACAAAGATACATGTCAGAATTACATGACAGTCTGAACTGCACACTTGCAAAGGTATGATACTTCACTCAGACACGTCAGTAAAGATTCCCTGGAAGTCTCTACTGACTAGCTGTTGCAAGAGTATCAAACAAGCACTTCCACAAAGGATTTAAAAAAAAAAAAAAAGTAAATAACGTGAGTATCTATAGAAAATCAGGACCTCTATATATGCAGAAAAGGTATTTCTCAAAAGTTACAAGAAAAGGAAAATGAAAATCTTACATAAAACTCTTTATACATATATAGGAAGATATAGGAAAGATGAACACCAGAAAAATTATGTGCAGTGTTACTTTAAAATTTTCCATCATAAAGTGCTAAAAAATATAGTATAGGTTTTTTCTACTCTTTTTGTTGATTAGATATAGTCAAAGAATTCCTGGGGAACAAAATGTGTTGGGTGGGGGAGAAGGTGGCTGAAAAAAGCTGTTAGTCACACAAAAAAGATGCACAATTTTATTCATGATATAGTCAGTGATAAGCTTCCACGAATGCTTGTTTAACCTGAAGCACACAAATATTAACATGACTTAAAATTTAAGCTACTACATTTCAACTAGGTTGCTCTGAGTCTTTTTTGTCAAGTGACAATGTTGCCACAAGGACAATTACATGAGCATTGTTGATGCAGCATCTCAGTGAAAAGGCAGAGGACTGGAAGACAGGAATAATATTTTTATTTGCACACAAGCAAACTTAAATTTGAATAGTGTTCTTCCTTTGGCAATTTTTCAAATCTGATGTTTAGGAAATAAGAGTGAAATCCAAGAAAAGTTATCCATCTGGAATTTTGAGCATTTCTGTACGGACACAAACTCTCACATCCCTATCTGACTTCTCACCCATGTTTCTGTAGTCTCACCCTTGCTGCACCGTTTCAGATGCACAGATGTGCTGGGTTGGGTTTTTGTTTGTTTGTTGGTTGGTTTTGTTTTTTAACGCACATACATAGATATATACAGAAAAATTCCCTTTCCCTCTGTTCTGTCCATATTTTAACCAGTTTGATTAGACATACTCAGTCTCTCCATCTTTTCTGCATGTATCTCAAACTCCACATACACTACAACTCACGTTACTCATGCCGTACACAGTTTCTCAATGCTGGCTGGAAACTAATAGCATCATGATGCTAGAAAAAGCAACAGCACATCAAGAGAAACATTCTTCTTACAGAACACTTTCCATCTTTTGGATGACTACTCTCTTCCTTCTCATACTTTCTTAGCCCTGGGAGGAGGCTGCACTCCCTGCAGCTAGAGATTAAGTGAGGCTAATTTTGTCCAATTTTATGTAAAACTGATTAACGCAGGTAAATGCAAAACATATCTTGGTCAACGGCCCTGTATCCATGCATGAGAAAATATAAATGGAAATAAACTGTGCAATTACCCAGAGGTTAAGTTATCCCATTAATAGATACGGACTCAGATCTAGCAAAAGGTGTTGTGGTCCTGTGAACAGAAAAGTATGATGCCTTTTCTCGTTAATAAAGGGATCACTGTAATCACTACAATTCTGCTAAAAAAAAAAGTATTCTTCATGAACTGTGTTTAAATCATGTTTCTCAATACCTTCCATCACTTAACCTCAAATATGGGAACAACAAAGCCCAAGAACTATTGCAGTTATTCAACCTATTTTTAAAGTCTACAAGAGAAAAATTCACAAAAGTACCTATTTTCTTGCCATTCTAACAATAAGAATCATTCTAGAAGTCATTTTGGCAAACCAGTCCTAAAATCCTTCACTAGCATTTTCCCTCCACTTAAAGAAAATTTATCTTCAACACTATGAAAATAAGAGATCAATTAAGGTTTATAATAAATTATTGCTTAAATGTTTAAATTTTGACTCTTGATTGGAAATTCTTGGTTATTCTGTAACAAATATTTTAGTCTGAAGTGTAGTTTAGCTTAGATAATAGAAATAATAGAAATTAAATGTTTGGTGTTGGTTAAGTACATAAAAACTTGCAATGAGAGTCTGGAAGACTTTAGCTGCACTTTATATATGGAGTAAATTAATTAAAAAAAAAAAACAACTTACAATCTGATCAAAAAGGGGTGGTTGACTTCTTTCAAGACTGACTTTTCATTGTGCACATGTTGCTCTTGCTTCAGTCGAATGACATCAGGAATGCTCATTACTTTCAGAGCGTAGTAACGTTTGGCCATTTTTTCCTTCACCAGATGAACACGTCCAAAGGTACCTGTGCCTGGAAATTTTAAGAAGAAACAACAACTTACTGCAAAAAAGAAATAAGATAATTTACTAAAAGCCTATAAGAACTCAATTCCTGTTTAGTTGGGTTTTTTCCTCATCAATATATCAGTATTACACTTTTACCTGTTTTCATACTATTTTTTTGTGATTTCTTAATTTTTAGCAATAATGATTTAATAACAGTACTGCAATATTGGCACTCTTGGAATAGATACGGAATGCATTTTTTACAAAGAAGAGAAGTGGTGCTGAGAAAGGATAAGGGAAGTGTATTTAAAAAAAAAAACTATGTAATATTAAAATATAACCAATGTAAATGAACCAAGCAAAACTGTTCTTAAGTGAAGAAGAAAGGCTGCAAAAACAATTTCAGAGATTAGTTTTAATTTCTGTTGGGTGGAGAGAGCTGGGATCAACTCAAAAGTAGCATTCAGCTTACTAAAGCTACAGTATGTGACGTAATAGAAAAAAATAATCTCTGATTTTTTTGTAATGTTCAGTTGTAATGGATTTAATTCTGTAATAGAAAAAACCAAAACTTTCCATATATTTTTTTAAACAAGGTAGCTAAAAAGTCAATTAAGGTTTAAAATGTAGGAACTCCTAACACAGTACAGAAAGTACAAAACTGATGACAAGAACGAAAAATTCAAAATATTGACCTATCAAGGTTTAGTGACTGAGAATAGTTGTCTGCAGTTACTCAGGTGAGATTATTCTCTTAAATATGCCCAGAGAAGTAGTTCAGTAGGATAAGAGAGCGATGGGAACAAAAAAAAAAAAAAAACCTTAAAAGTTGTTGACTTTTCTAAACTAAATTTTTAAATTCTGCTTATAGTGCGGCATCATTATATAAACACAGAAACAGTAGACTTCAGGCATTCTTTTTTGTAGTTAATGTATTCCTTTTTCAATTCAGTCTTAAATTCATAAAAGAAAAATAAAAATACATTGTCTTTTAAATAATGTCTTATGCATTTCTCCACCCAAAGTAGTCATTGAAGATCCTTTTAAGTGCATTGCACTTGAGAAAAGAGCCATTTCTTTAATTTGAAAGTTAAAGCTAGCATTTAGTCACACTGCCATTTGTCCCGCAGCACAGTAAAGATGAGCACACAATTCAGTTTGTTGAGTGGTTGCTCATTGGTTTTTCTGCTCATTAAACAATGCCATGAAGGTTCCATTAGAACAATATATCGTACATTTTAAATCTTGTTCTCTGACAGAAGTATGTGCCACTACAAAGGACACTTGACATTCAAACCAATTGCCTAACTTGTAAAAGGTCACGATCTTCTTGAGAAACGTCTTCCAAATAAGTAAAAATTTTGTACTTAAGTTTCACAATCATCCTTTTCTTTGCACATACACAAGGAAGGCAGCTTGTAGAGTAGTTTCGGTATTATTAAGTGGTATGTCAAATGATTTCAGACTGTGCTAACTAGTTATGATCAATTCACGCTACCCAAAAATTTTCCAAGACTTGTAGTGAGTAAAGAAAGACGAGCACATATGTGAAAGGAAATAGATTTTTGAGAGAAGCAGTGGGAAAAGATAAAAAAAATGACATTTCAAAACTGTATTACCTGGAAAGAGGAAAAAAAAGGGAGTTTTTGCCTCTAGTACGTACAAGAAACTTGAGAATTTATTTTTAAAGTGTTTAGTTTATATATACATATTCTCGTTTAAAACATTTACACTTCAACTGTTACTCTTTGCAGTCACTTGTAATATTGTTCAAGAGTGTGGTATTTACTAAAAACCAAAACAGAATACCATATTACAGACGAGAAACTAACAACTTCAGGAGCCCCTTTTTATGGAACTTGCAACTCCATTATCAATGCAACTTTCCAAACTAGCTTTTGAGATAAAAATTCTCACCACAGAAAACCACCAAGGATTACAGTTGTCTAAGCACAAAAGATTCTATCAAAGCAGTTTTACATTCCCACCTGTCCTAAGTTACCGTTCTTGAACCACGAAAATTGTAAACAGGCTCAGATAAAAACTGCTGTTATACTGAAGTAAGCCATCAGGTTACTCTGGAAAATTTATCATGCAATTAAATCCTTTAACAACGTAGTCACATTACATAATTTTACCTGTGTAAAACCTTTGTTGCACGGGGATGGGCTTCTGCATTAAAAAAGCCAAACACAAAACCAACAAAATCCACCAATAAAGAATGCACAAAATCTTCCAAGCAGAGTCATTTGTTCAAGCTACTTAAAATACTGATTATTTACATTTTTGTTGAATACATAAGATTACAAAAACAATTTACATTACTTCAGAATTAAGAGTTGAAATTTAAATTGAGTAAAAACTCAGACTCATTTGAGAATAACCACCATATTACATACTGAAACTAAAAATTATATTAAATGTTTAGGACTTCCAAATGTGAGGAAATTAACAGTATCAATCGCATAACTGAATACTGGTTTTATATACCTCTTGATGTTTTTATGAACCAAGTGCCTCCATAGACATATACGACATGAAAGTCAGAAGTTAACACATACCTAATTGTTCCTAGGTCTCTAGTGATCTCCTGTTTCTTGGCATTCAAGAAATTTTTTATTTTAGAACGCTTCAAGTTTTCCTAATGTTATTGGTCTAACTTTACAAACTGTGCTGATCAGAAATAATAAGTTAATAACAATAGTAGTAACAACTTCTACTCATTTTCACAGAATCACAGAAAGGTAGGGGTTAGAAAGGACCTCTAGGGACCATCTAGTCCAACCCCTCTGCTAAAGCAGGTTCACCTCAACCAGGTCACATAGGAATGTGTCCAGGCAGGTTTAGAAAACCTGCAGAGAAGGAGACTCCACACCCTCCCTGGGCAGCCTGTGCCAGGGCTCACTCACCCTCAAAGGAAAGAAGTTTCTTCTCACGTTCAAGTGGAACTTCCTGTGTTCCAGTTTGTGCCCATTACCCCTTGTCCTGTCACTGGGCACATCCTGTCAAACAAGACTTACATAGCACTAGTTCTAACTTTGGAAACATAGCCTCTTTAAAAACATTTCTGCTGGGAATGGTAAAGCCTGGCAGGCTATTCCAGAGTAGTGGCAAGCACCTAATCTAGAGAGCCTCTGGGAAAACCAGAAGACCACACAGACAGGCGAGAACATACAACCTCCCTAACCAGTTTTATTGTTGAAATGATTTCAAGCAGGTTTTTTTCAAACATTCTTTAGTCCAATTTCAAGCAACTATGTAAACCAACAAGACAATAGAGACCAAAAAGACATCTAACATTTGTTTTCAGATGTCTCTTTTTATAACATGACTTGTCTCATTCAAGTCTTCTCAGAAAATCCATTAGGTCTACATCAGCTGGTAGTGACAGTGCCCAGACACACAATCATCACCCTTTCCATCACTTTTAACAAACAATATGCTCTCATATTGCCCTAAGGAAAAATAATAGTGATGTTCTAGAATTTACTTACACCAGTTAAGCTGTTAAATTCCTCTTACTTCAAAGTGAAGAGCAAATATAGTGAGTACTACATATTTTTTCAACCAAAAAAAAGATTTTAACCACGTAGGGTCATTAACAAGGGGGAGCAGGAGAACTTGCTGACTTCAAAACAGCTATATAAAGTATGCAAATGGGCTGTAATTTGTGCCTTCCCACAGCCACATACAGGACTAACTGTTGAGCTGTTGTCTTTTTTTGTATGCTTAGCCAGTCTTCAGACTACCAGATAAAAGTTTGCAGACACAGATGACTATAATTCCAATGTCTCATCTAAAGCTTTTGGTCTGGATCTCCTGCTCATGCTTTTATCCCTCTCTGCAAAGATTTTTAAAATTCTCTTCCTTGCAAATGGAGGGGAGGAGGGAGGCATGGGATGGGACCTGTGAGTCCCACACAGTCACAGTGAGAGGCTGCAATAAGATGTTTTTATGATTGTTTAGCACAGTCAAGATAATATCTTGTATAAAAATAGGTCTTAATTGCTGTGGCTGGGTAGAAATTCTGCCCCTTACATTCATGAAAAGAAAACTAAAAAACTGAAGCAGCGAAGCAGCAGTGCATAAGACAGAAGCTCAACTCCACAAATTTGATGGAAAGTTTTTGGAAGCAGAAAAAGGCATGACTACTAGTCTTTTATCAAAGCACTACTACCTTTCTTTCCTCCAGGAAGCAGACCCTAAGCTCATGGAACAGTTTCTGTTAATCCCCATGAAATTCTTTGCCCTCATCACCTCAGAGCTTAGCTGTACAGACTGGCTAAATTTGACCCTCTCTGACAGAACAGTAAACATTCTTTAGAACTACCTTACAATGGAAATTTTCTGTACTTGCACATATTAATGAAAGGAAATATGGTGCTTAAAGATTTGCACAGTATTCTACTGACTTTTTTAATGTTTAGCTCAAACCAAGTGAACTTCATGGACTCTGCACTGTTCTGGATGAGTCCTGGGATCTACCAAATACTGCTCTTCTAAAGGAAGAGCAATGGCTACATACACTTGCATATCCCTACCTGACTGTCTCTCTCATAGCATGTAATGGCAGACTTTTAGAGTGTTTACATCAGAAAGTTATACTTCATCAAAACAGTTGATATTAGAAGGCATGAAAGAAGATTTTTATTTTATCTGTACAGTCCCCTTGTCCCTGCTAAGGCATACAGCAAATAAAAGCTTCTGGCCATCAGTAACAAAAGCAAGTGAAGGCTGTGATATTTGCAACATGCAACACAATTAAAGATTTTCGGGACTAAATAGGCAAACAGAATAAAATATGCAAAATGTTAACCACTAATCCAGTATAATCTGTTTACAACAGAAACAATAAATTTTTTTGATCCCTTTGCAAATTTAATGTGGTTGCAGAACTTGAAGGAATGCCAGTAATCTTTTAAATTAAGTAACCTCCTCATGTTAATCACACAGAGAGGGAGGAGGCCAAAAACTGCAGAATACCAGCTTGGCCTAGGTATCAAATGCAAGAAGGGCATTCTCAGTCTTACAAAACATGCTGGATTCCCCAACGGCATGCCAAAATACCATAGCCAGTTTCCAGGATTTTACTCTCTTTGAAGCCTAGTAGAAAAAGCATAAAGAGTGTGGGAATATTTCTGATGCAATTTAGATACTTTTGATGCTAGGAAAACCAATCCTGCAACTTTTGATCAGCTAAACATTTGAGTGGTCATGTAGTGACTATTTTTTCTATTGATGTAGGTGACTAATTTAATGTTCAGTTTGCCTCTTTAACTTGCTCCCATTAATTAGGCCCTGCTGTTCCAGCTTCCCATCCTTTTAATCCCCAGCTTGCTTAAAACCAAGTTTGTCTTGCTCAGATAGATACCATCTGCTTTAATGAAGAATAAACTAGGTCATGTGAGATCCACGACCCTGAGGGCTGCTTTCTGACTCCCAAAGACTTTGGTCCTGACTTCCACAGATGCCTACAAAGCATCAGTTTCATTTGCTTTTATTTACAATTAGAAGAAACATTTCCTACTCTGCCACATATTAGTCTTTATTGGTAACCACATGCACAACAGACATAAGTCTGTTGAATATCAGAGATAAACTAATAAAATTTTATCAGATTATAAATTCACTACTGAATGTCAAATCTGTCTGCCATTTAACCTCTGTCTTGTCTTGGGATGGAACTCTAATACGTCTTAAAAGAGGGAGTGGTTGTTATCAATAATTCTTGACAAAGAAGGGAAAGAAGTGACATAGCAAAAGAAATCAGCCTGCTTGGTAATCAGAAGATTAACACTTGAGAGAAACGTATGGGGAAACCACGACCACGCACCAACTGTGGCATTCTACAACAGAAGATGTGTTTGACACGTGAACAGCGTGTCAGAGAATGAAGGTAATGGTTCAGTACATCATAGTAGTCATGTTCACCTTTTATTTTTCAACCTAGATGAAAATGTCTTGCAGACTACCACTCAACCTTCTCAAATTCGGTGTCTTCCACACTGTTCCACAAACCAGCTGTGGATTGCTCACCATAACTCTTAAAACACTGGTTCTATACTTCTCTGCACCACTCTAGAGGATTCTGATCTAAATCTGAAAAACAAGACAGAGCAATAGAGAAATTTAGAAGAGATTTTACAGGCTGCCTATTGTTCTGTCTAAACAGAGTGCCTCACACTATTGAATATAGAAAGTAAATGTCAACAACACTTTTTGCTAAGCTTTAGTATACTGTCCAAAGATCATATATCTGAGAAGACAGTCTGGTCAAAAGTGCAAAAGCACAGAAAATAGAAAAGCCTTGTGTAGTGTTCACTACGTGCAGCTCTGTCAGAGCAGCCTGCTATGCAGCAAGTAATATGGCTGCTACATTCCAGGCAAGATCACTTTTCAGACTACCTGTCCCAGAAATTTTATTGCCAGTGGCTTACCAGTGGTTCTCTCCCTCAATTGTATTTTGAATTCTAGTCTCACACCTTGCCAATCCATTTTTCTGCTGAGAGTTCAGTATCATGAATTCTTTATTCTATCTCAGTTAACTCAAAAAAGCAACTAGTAATGCATATTTGAAGTATAGCCTAGCTTTTGACTCAAAGATACTGATGTAAAAAATTTCCACCTTCTTGTTGCTTCCAGATTGCAAAGACCTGACATATTTTCAGGTTCTTTCTTACTTGATATACAGGAAGCATGTAACAGTATACCACTAAAACTACCACATTTAACAATCTATCATATATTTAGTAACCTGAAACTTGGTATAGTCTCTTTTCAACTTCACACACGATTTTATATGCAAGAGAATACCAAGTAGTTGTGGCAACAGCTCTTGTTGTTGACCCATTCATTCACACCTTTGTGAATTACAATCCTTAAGAATTAAGAATACAGGAACCACCTAGCTAATTAATACCCATCAGTCAAGATTTCTGTTCTTCACATAGTTCAGAGACAGGTTCTTCATCTCCAAAAAGTGCCATTCAACACAACACCCATAATGGGAACTCCCTGTCTAATTCCAGATTTTCTTTTTTTCCTCTCACAACTTACTGGATTTCTATGAAAACACCGTGAATATCAGTATGTCCTTAAAGAAAATGCGAAGAATCCTTCAAAGTTTTCTTATTTATTTATATACTAGGAACCAATAAGTAAATGAGACCAGAAAGTCACCAGCTTGCTGCTAATAAAATATTCTTTAATCCTTTCCATTACTAAACAACTCATAGAACACTGAATTTAGATGCATGCACATGTTCCCTTTCAAAACTCTACTATCCATTGTGCTGGTTCTTCCTGGTAGCTGGTACAGTGCTACGTTTTAGAACTAGTGTGAAAATAGTGTTGATAACACAACCATGTTTTAGTTGTTGCCAAGTAGCACTTATCCTACATCACAGATTTTTCAGTTTCCCATGCTCTGCCAGTGAGGAGGTGCACAAGAAGCTGGGAGGGAGCAGGGCCAGGACAGCTGATGCCAACTAGCCAAAGGACTGTTCCATACAGTAAAGTATCATGTCCAGTATATAAACTGCGGTGAGCTGGTGGGGAAGGGTGGATCATTGCTCAGGCATCACTCAGTGGGTGGTGAGCAACTGCACGGGGCATCATTTTCAGTATTTTCTTTACAATTACCTTCATATATTTTAATTATTATATTCCATTTCCTTTTATTTATTAAACTGTTCTGTATCTTAACTTGTAAGTTTCACTTTTTTCCCCCCTGATTCTCCTCCTCATCCCACTAGGAGCAGTGAGCACTTGTGTGGTGCTTAGGTGTTGGTTAGGGTTAAACCACAATATCACAATCTTCAAAACAATTCTCGTAAAACTGAGATTTCCCCATTTGATTCTTCAGTTGTAGTTTTGCAACTCTTCCCAGGCCTTCCACTACCTGTGATTTGTGACATGTTGATAGACAGAATATTGATACGTAGATGAAAAATACTTGCTCCATATGGAAAAACAGGACATTGCGAAGTTATAATTACTACTACTTTTACCGAAAATTGCATATGAAGCATTGATAAACCTTAACTACAAAACTTTTTTTTTTTTAATTAAAAACCTCAAACAGAAACATTTAAACATGATCTTTTTTCACCTAGAAAGTAAGCTCTATACTACTTTTGCTAAACTAAGTTTAGGTAGTCTGTTGAAACAGTGTATTTCAACTGATACTATATCCCTGCTAAAAGTGCATCCGTCTATATTGACTTGCTTTTAAAAAAAACTTGGACTATCACATTTTAAGACAAGCACAGTTAAGCAAAGAATCAGGCTAGCATTACATTCCAATTCAAAACACCAGAAAGCATTGAATTATCTGTTTCATCTGATAAGAACTTCAAGTAATTTAAGCATTATCAAAGTGTCACATTCTAATAGTTGGAAAAGAAATTGTAAACTAAAAAGTATACTAGCAAGATAGGCCATTTTTTACTTTCTAAAGCTATAAAACAGTTTCCAAATCCTTTTCACAGAATTGCTTCTTCCAAGAAGGGGTAGATAAAAATAAGCATACCAACTGATAGCTTCTTGGAATGCAAATATTAAAGGCAAGGAATTTTTTTTCTTTTTTCCTCAAAAAACCCCAACCTTTTAAAACAGTGAAGCCAGACATTTGAAAACTCAGTATCTAGCCATCTTCTGTCCATTAACTTGTGCTCAAAATTAATGTTGAGTAATTCAGGATTCTTTTTAATTGAATTTCTGCTCAAAGTTAATATTTTATAATTACTTTAATTATTCTTTTACTTGAGGTGTTTAAAAATACTATGAAACAGCTTCCTTAAAATCAAACCTTAAACCCTGATGAACTTTCAGGCTAAAACTTACTACATTTAATTAAAGCCTGTTACACATTTGATTCCCACAAGGCCATAAAGACTGTATCACAAAGTAACCTGATTTGAGCAAAAGAAACAAAAAAATGTCCTGTATTATTCTAGGTATCATCAAATCTCAGATTTTAGTCTACAAGAATTTTTTTTGTATGGTTGTTTTGGGGGTTTAGTTTAGTTTTTTCAAATAACACTGAAAAATGCTAGGAAATTGTCAATTTTAAGTCTGCTATTATGACTACATGGCACCTATTGCTTGCATTGGGATTATAACTGCATTTAAAATTTTGAAATGGAAGTCTCAGAAGCAGTCTAAGCAAAAAGAGATAGACCTCTAATTTCTAATTTATGTATGATTACTCATTTATACTGTTCTGATGATGAGATAGAAGTGCTCATCAATTAAATGTTCATCCCCTGCCAATGAAGGTAAGAAGGTTAAAAACCTACGTAGAGACAATCTAAATTAGAAAAAAAGGACACTAAGTTTAATTCCCACAATCAATTTTTACCGAAGGGGACAGTAAAGTCTTCTCTGACATATTTTATCAGCACTTCTATCTTCACCTACAGTTTCCCCTGTTTTCAGGAAGCATTTACAAAACTGATTTGGTTAGTTGCTTTACTCAAATTCAGTACAAAAGTATTTAATTTGTTCTTCCACAAAAAACCAAACCCAAATCACAAAAAAACCAAACAAAAAACAATCTAACAAACAAAACCCCAAAATTTACTGTGTCACAAAGTCAACGACAGACTTAAAACATTTTAAAGAAACTTCAACTAAAGGAAACAATCACTAAGGTGATTGTTGCCACAATTCAGATACTTAATGTTTTGTTCCAGTAGCTTTTGATCTATCAGTTGCTATAGTTGAACACATTAGGTTCTATATGTTGCTGTGAAACTACTGTATGGAAAAAGCCTACAATTATACTCAAAGAAAACAGAAAAGCTGAAAATAAAGTTGACCAGCCAAACTACAAAACATGGCTGTGCCCAAAACTCATGTTCTTATCTAAGGAGAGTAACATTTTGATGACTAAGAAACAAACATTTACAACAGCAATAATCTGTGAAGGATTTAGAGTCTCTTTGTTCACAGAAGTTAAAGTTACATTGAGTCTGATAAAGATCAGGGATAGATGCAGCAGCATGGGTAGAAACTTTAACCGAAGCTCTCTCTGAACCGTGGGAGTCTAAATGGGAGTACTTAATAGGTATCTAACACTTGATAGCCACTTTCCTTTTCAACCCAGAAATATGTGCTTCAACAGACTTCTAGGATTTTACATAATCAGTATATTTTTGTTTCTCTTGAAGCTCGGGTCTTACAGATTTCTTCCTTTGTTTTCTCAGAACTACTTGATGCAAGTCAGTTCCGTATTAATACAAAGAAAGTATCAGGCTTAATATCCTTGACTCTGTCCTTTAAAAAAGCAAATAAAAAATCTTGTTCAAGTACAAAGGTTTATTATTGCTGAACAAATGTAATAAAAGCCACATTGTTTGCAGTTGACTGATTTCCTCCTTCACTAATGCTGGACAGAAGCCTTGACAGACTGGTACCTCTTAAAATACATTCCTTTCGATTGCATTTAACTTCCATCTAAAGTAATGCTAAAGGAGAAACGCAATGAGGAGAACATTTCACATAGCGCATAAAAATTATATTTTTAAACACTTTTGAAATAGATTAAATATTCACTACTTAAAACAGTATTTCTACAATGTTTTTAAAGTCTAAGACTGAAGAGTAAATTATGTTGAAGAGATGCTGGATGAAGACAGATCAAAGACTTTGACAATTTAAATGCAGTCACATATTTTATATCTTTTTTTTTCAGGAAATAGATATATGGGCAGCTAACAGAAAACTGTTGAAGATTATCTATTTCCTGTACCCAATACCACAGAATTGAGCACTGAAAGTCCTAGTCCAGGAACACATTTACATATTTAGGCACACATATAAAAACAAGATTGAGATTTAGATAGAAAGGTCAGGTTGAAATCCACATACACTCATATTCAGAAAGCAAACTGTATCAAATTAGTAGTGTAACTAAAGTTCTGTGGCAGTGAAGATCTACTTTTCCTTTTTTTTTTTCCTTAAAGTTTTTCTATCACACCTTCAACTTTCATTTTTAAAATTTAACAGATATAGAGCTAACTCAGGATAAAAAAAAAAAAACACAACAAAACAAACCAATAAAACAAAACAACCCCACCAAAAATCCACAAACCCAAACCTCTGTACTTTAACATTAAAGACAAAGCCTGTCCACTGAATAGTATTTAAAATGCCTCGAAGCATCAGAAAGTTCATTCTTCACATTATACCTTGAAATCTTAAGACTGATAGCTTGGAAAAACTACAAGCTAAAGATCTTTCTGCTTTCAAAGACAAAAGATTGCCCCAGAGTACCATGTAGCCTTATATCATGTCTTTATGGTCAGATATTAAAAGATCCAATGGATATAAGTCCTGAATGACTGCCATTGTTCTTGGTCTGTTGCAGTTTATGACAGAAACTTATAAGTCTTTTCACAATACAAAAAAAAAAAAAAAACCCAGTCGCAAAGTAGTAAAGTTGCAGACTAACAGTGTATGTGCAGTAAGCAACCAGCTTGTTTGTACCCCAAACACAAGCTGAGACACAAAATTTCTCCATCTTTCAGATCAACAATCAACAGGCTCCCCAAACACCTTTACAGAATCACAGAACCTTAGGGGTTGGAAGGGACCTCAAGAGATCATCCAGTCCAACGCCCTGTCAAAGCAGCACTAACTAGGTCACACTAGAACTCATCCAGGCAGTTTTGAAAGCCTCCAGAAAAGGAGACTCAACAATCCATCTGGACAGCCCGTTCCAGTGCTCTGTCACCCCCACAGTGAAGAAATCCTTGTGTTTCTTTGGAACCTCTTATGTTCCAGCTTGTACCCATTGCCCCTTATCCTATCACTGGACATCATTGAGAAGAGCTTGGCTCCATCCTCCTGCCATCTGCCCTTTACATATTTGTAAACATGAATGAGGTCACTCCTCAATCTCCTCTTCTCTGAGCTAAACAGCCCCAGCTCCCTCAGCCTTTCATCATAAGGGAGATGACCCACTCCATCATCCTAGTGGTCTGCTGTGGACATGCTCCACCTTTGGACCTTTCCAAGTTAGAAGGGGGAAAAAAAAAAAAGACGACATTTCTCTCTTCAATTGAGCAGTTTTACACATACAATTTATGAATCCAGAAGCACCTATTTTCTTCTGCTGATTATAGTGATTCTACATAGCTAGATTTGATAGTTATTTACACTGCATAGGTCTACATTCAAACAGGAGAAACCAGCCTTGAAATTAGATGGTCTGATAAATGCACATGGGATTTTATGACATGGAAACTATTGACACAGAATATGCTAATAAGTATAAGGAAGTAAACACTTGTAAGGTTTAAAAAACAATTGTTAGCAACTCACTACAGTCTTCATATACATAACCAAAACTATGTCAAATGATCACAATCTTCATCACTGTGACCCAAATGAAACTTACTGGCACAGTATCACAAATGTGCTATTAAAAGAGGCAGGTCATTCATCTAACTTTTTTTTTTTTTAATCTGATATGGTTAACATGCAAGAAAGAAGAGAGATAGTTTCCACAAATAATCACAGCCCAAAAAATATTCAATTTTCAAGCTTGAGTTTACCCATATAATCTGTAATTTTACATGTGTTATTCAAGTTTGTACAGCACAAGAGAGTCTTAGAAGGTATTGAAAATTATTATGTTTACCTCATACCTGAGTTATGGAGACAAAAACTGGAAAAAGATTTCTGATACAATTAAGCCATTTTCTGGACAATGTACTTAGTTTCATCTTTCTTGTGAAGGAGTTGTACTGAAAGCTTAGAGATTTCCTTATAATTGCACAATGGACTTAAGTGTTGTAACTACAGCAAAATGAATACCTTCCCCAAAGACTCAAACGATTTCCTTGCATCTGTAAGCAGTGTGCTAGGCTACTAAGACCCTATGTCCTATCTTTTGTAAATTAAGTTTTACAAAAAAAAACGAAGCCACAAGTCTGTAAAAATATTTTCCTACACCACTATTTCAACCTGGAACAAGTACTGCAAGTAGATTAATTTTTGTTTAAGGGTTAATACACTGAGAATTCATGTGTGGAACAAAGTATTTCTCAAAGGAAAGGTTTTATGTTCACAAAGCAATATCAATTGATGTTCCTGAGAGACTCCAGAGTAAAGATGCATGATGTATCTAGAATTTACTTCACATATGTTCCTTACCATTCCAAATTCTCTCATACTACACCATATAAAAAAGTGTAATATTGTTCAAGGTAGGGTGATGAAATCACTTTGCCTGGCACTAGAATGGACACAAAAATATTCTCCACATAAAGAGTTATTATGTGAGAAAGAGGAAATAAATCTAGAATATCCAAATAAATTTGTATCTGATCTGGAACTGGAACAAATACACTGACAAAAATACTAAGTTTCAAAATCCCAATCTCCAAATTCCATTCTCGAATATCAGTTAAACACTTCATAAGAAAATCTCTATAGTGACCAGAAAATACATTACTCATAGAAATTAAGACTGAAAATATTGTGTTAATACCTAAGGTTACAGAAAATATGCCAATGTTAATTTAACAATTATGTTTAGTCTAAGCAGAAAAGGACTTAATTTTTTTTCACACTATTTTCACACTGTTCAGGATTGTATGGAGTACTACACTGTTTTCTCTATATAATGCAGAAAAATCTAAGCTCAAATAAAATTCAGCTCCCTTTTCTATCTTAAATTCAGCCTCATATTCCACTGGAACACAGAACGGATTGATTAGGGTTCTTTTCTATTTTTACTATGTAGCTTCTTAATAGGAAAGAAAAGCCATTATACCAGGCTTCCACGGTTAGAAGTCAACTGCTTATACACACATTTTCCTTTCCCTCTCATCTCCAAACTGGGATCTAGTCTTTCTCCAATATTATACCTCTGAATATAATACCCAAGGAGTTATAAAATCTGAAAGCCCTTCAAACACTGTAAAACAAATTTTTTTCAGTTTTTAAATGCTTTGTGAAGACAAGACTACATAAGTCTTCACATGTGTTGAGTTTAGGCTGATAAAAATCTCATCTTTGCTAATGACTCAGTGTTACAAAAGACTCATATCAAATTGCAGAGTCTCAGCCTAACAATTCATAGGATTCACGGGATACCTGATGGTGACTAAGCTCAAATTAGTACAGAGACAAATCACTTAAGAAGTATATATAATAAAAGTCAATTGAGATGCTAAAAACTGCATTTCAGGGACACCAGGCTGGCTCAATACATGTGGACAGCTCTCCATCTTAAGTGGACTCCCTAGGTAAAGAATGCCTCAAAATGAAAACAAAGCTCAAAACAAAAAAAATCAAAACCTCAAAAACAAACCAAAACTAAAATAAAACAGAAAACAAGACCAAAATGAACTTTTTTAAAAAAAGAATCCTTCTCCATTAATGTGGCAGTCAAAGGCATCGGGAGATCAGAACCTTGAGGTTTAAAACTGATCATAATTAGCTTGCCTGATTACATCCTCTCTCAAAAACCTCTCTCTGTACACAAGTTTAACTTTCACATATTGTGTATTTACCAATGCTCAGCATTAAAGATTTATCAATTGCTCTGTTCCACAGGCCATGAGGAGTTCTTTCCCAGATCTTTAAATCTTAATGCTCTGTACGGTGATAAAGACAATCGAGTATCTCAGATAGCACTAATAACAGTGAATACTGGTAGACAGAACTTACTAATAGAAACACAATTTCCAACCCATCATATGGCAGTTACAGTTATGAACTAGTCAGACATAGAGACTTTTTTATCTCTCCATTGTTCTCACTCTCAAGTCACTGAAAGCAGTTAATCATTAACAATCTAATCTTGAAAATAAAAACAAGTCATCATTTTTTCAGAAGAATCGGTATTTTCTTTTAGATTTTTGGTTATTTCACTTTGCTATCCTATGTATGGCTTCATCATACAAATTCCTTAGCATATACATAGATATTTGTATATATAATATGTACACACACACACTCCCATTTAACCAACCACATGTTAATTTATTGTGTTGTTTACTGCCATAGCTGCTTCTTACTTGTATTCTCTGCCATTGTCTCACCCCCTAAAATTTCAGAATTATCTGAACCTAGTCTGATATATTTAAAAACAGGACCACAGTCTGCAGTAAAGAGAGTAATGAATAGCAAATCCAACATCACTTTGATAGGATTGATTAAATTACAGCTAATTGAATTCATGAGCTATAGCTCACACGCCAAGAGTACCTGACATGCCCTCATAGATTGTTTCTCCAAATTTGTGGCATTATCACTTACCAAGAGGTTGACAACAGAAATGTACTTTTAATTATTTTAAAGAATAATAATTACAATACTATTTATAAGTCAGGAATTACTCTTAAAGCAATAGTGCACAAGCACAAACGTGCTAAAATTAGATGGCAGAGCCAAGTATAAGGATCAGAAATGAACACAAAACATATCTATCTGGGCCAGGTCACTGGTTCATTTTTAACCCAAATATATATACTGTTCTATGAAGTGAATTGCAGTTTGTTTCAGGTGCTTTCATGTTTCCTAGGAACAGGTAATGGTCTCAGAAGACAGAATAGAGACTGATGAAATTATTATTTCATATACATGAGGTCCTCCTACATCACCTCCTCAGGAGATACCAGAGGAAAGCTATGCCAATGACTAATACAAATATCTTACTTGTTGATGTGAGAATTAAATGTTATCCTTGATAGGATTTGCCAGTACACAAGTACCATCAATGTTTAGAGTCACTAAGCACCAACTTTCACTGTATTGCCCTTTTTAAGCAAGTCAAATTTGCTGAGCTCCTCAATCTTTAAACTGAAGTCTGTGTATGACATCCAAAACTCTTTATAGAGATGACTGTACTTTAAATTATTCAATAGCTTGCACCAAAAAAAAAGAGAAAGTATTTGTCTTGCTTATAGAACTAAATCAACTAGAAAGCTCTCCAAAGCAGAGTGATCAAACAGTACAGCTTTTTTTTCCATCCACTCTTCCTCTCCCAAGTGTCCTAGAGTTTCTAGGTCACGCTTTAGTTTTTTCCTTTAACTACAATAATTATTTAATTTTATTTCAATAATCATACTTCAGAGAGACAAGTGAGGCCAAGCAACAAAGCTGTATCTGTTCTCAAAAAGTGCAAGATCCTAACATCTCTATAAAATTGAGGCTAAAAATCACAATTAGTCTCAGAGTACCTGAACTTCTGAATCTCTCCCTGTTACATTCAATTGACAGAAGAACTTTTTACTCCTACAAATATTTTAAATGCTAAACCACGTGAAAATCACAGAGTAGTTAATCAATGCATTTTATGACAAAAGATGCAACTTCAGGGTATCAGTGAATTTGGATTGGCTTATTTCCAGATGAAGAAATAACGAAGCTGCTAACATCACACACTCACTATTAACTAGCAATAACTACAAGTTCTGATATACCTACCAAAATACTCAACTATGCTTCCAGAAACAGTATTGCGGAAACATAAACCTACCTAATAAAATGAAATAATGACTCAAAACAGCTTTGTTCCCTTTTCCTGCTCTTTTTTCAACTCTTGTTTTTCAAGTGAGAACTCCAACATTCTGAAACAAAAGGTACAGCGTCACCTATGTATTCATTTCTCTTACTGCCTGTCAGTCTTCTCTCACTATTCAACCAATTTGATAGTCCCCATTTCACTAAGAATCCTTTCTTAAAATTCAAATAACAATCATGCAAAAAAAGTCAATGCATTTCAAAAAGTATATATAAAATTAACATAGAGGTGTGAACTCTTACCTCCAAATACAGCATCAAAGTATTTCACTTTCAATTAAACATCTAAGACTTAAAAACAAGTCATCCCTTTTTTTCAAAAGAATTAATGTTGCAGGCTTCTATCACCAAGGTACACTATTTGGAAGCTCTTAAAAGCAACATAAAGGAGGCATACCCTATGCTATGAAATCTATAACCACACAATCAGCTTCCAGGTTTTTTTTTATGTTAGATGGATTTACCTGAAGACCTGTCCGAAGAAAATAAAGTTTGCCAAAGGACTGTCTGATGATCCACAGAGCCAAGTGTCTTCTGTTTCCCATTTCATAATGTTACTTCTCTCTCCAGAATTAGTATGTATTCCAAGTATTTCACAACAGATATGGAATTCACTGATAAGTAACATCAATTGTGGTATAGTACAAGTCATACATACGTCACATTAAAAGAATATTTAAAATCCTCGCTAAACAGGATTTTGACATTCTATTTCTCAGTCTGCCTCTGATGTCAGCCAGTTTGAATATTCATGGAATTATAGTCTGGCCATATTTTATGCTCAACTTCTGTTCACAAATTTAAATCGTGTTACTTTTTTCTTCTAATAAAAGTAACAAAACCAACTTTAATTAAGGAAAAAATTCCAAAAACAGATCCAACGAATCACTGCTATTCACTGTAAAGTTACTAGAAGATATTCAGAAAGCTTTTAAACAGAATGATTTTAATGAAGTTGCAACTCTGGGAAACTTTTAGAAATATTTTTTATTATATCCCAAATAACAGTATTTACAAAGATATTAATGAATGAGCCAATCCTACACATATGGTTGCTAATATGAATTTATTTTATTTGGATTGAAATATGTCAGTCACTAAAAAAAAAAAGAGGACGAACAAAGTTGTTGATTCAGTAATAACTTCTATATCCACAACTGGGCAGATTAAGTGAAGACATACTACAGAAGTCTCCACAGGCCTTTGAAGTCAAACGTCAGGGAGAGTTTAGTGGCCACAGCACACAAATTCAGCATATTGACATGCAACCTGAAATATTTTGATGAAGGAGGGGACAAGAATCCCAGTTTAGAAACAGAGCGACCAGCGGTTGTCCTCATTGTTCATTCTCCAGGGATAGACAAGAAGTTACATACTAATCTTCCCCAAAACAAACTAAAATTTTACAATGCATACTCTGAAATTATTTTTGGCAGGCCATGCAAATTAAAACTGCACGGGCTCTCTCATTCCTGCACCCAAGGAGCTGTAAGAAGCCAAAATCATGCTGGGGGTAAGAGGTCTGAGGCTCCAAGTCTGTCATCAGTTTCGGGGCAAATGGCTCAAAGAGTCTGCTATTATTATAGCACCCAGAAGTTTCACATAAACATAGACAGCATCCAGTCTCTTGTTTTTCATATTCACCATCCATACAACTATTACTATGCATCCTAATTAGTAGATCAGAAAAGAAAAACCTTACACCCAGTTTAGCCGTCTTTTGAAGAGGCTAGAAAGGGACAAGTCTCTTATATATCTAAACAATTTTGGAGCATTCAATTTACTGACTATAACACTACCAGAGAGGCATAAAAAGCAATACTAACTAGACATTCAGTAATCTCCCTGTACCTTCAACAATAATGGCAGTGTCATTACTGTAAATCTCTCTGACTGCTCAGTCTCCACAATACAAATTCCACAACACAAACAAAACAACACTTAAGCAAATGCCACAAATGCCATGTAAGAAGCTATGTTTTAATGAGGAATCATACCAAAATGTAAATACTGTTTAGTGGGCACCCTAAATGGTCACTGCATACAATTCTGGTAATAAATCATGACCTCCTATGTAAGAATAATGTAAAAAACCCCCAATCAATCAAAAGGTTCCAACTGCTAATAATAGTTTGCATTACATAGATCTTCTGCCATGAGTTGCCTTTCCAAGTACTCAAAATAACCTTAAATATAAATCATGACACCTGATTTCCTGCAAATTCCATGGTAGAACCAAATTAACTAATACCAGATATGTGCCCTTTCACAAAAAAATAGCTCTAAATCAATCGTTTAAGGAGTAAAAAGAATAAATTAACACACACTGTAGACACTGCATTAATAGTTTGCAGAAATAAAGTACTAAGTGCCACAGACACTCAACTGGGAAGGACTATATATGCCAAGAGAGAATAAGCAAATGACTTGCCCATATTCTCACTCTTTCTACATCAAGCTGTAGAACTTAAGTTTTATTAAGAGTTTATAAAAAATTAAACATATGCTTCTATATATGTATAATTTGTAATGTTATAGAGTAAGTTGTAGGTGATACTCATACTGAAGATCCAGAAAAGAAACAAGACCAAAGAAGATTCTACACAAAAATTAGTCTGTTTTAGATATCACAACCTGTTGGCATAAGACAATGGAATATGCTGAAGAAAAACAAAACAAAAAACCCCCAATCAACATACTTTTAATTTAGTATTAAATAAACACTCACCAACAAGGTCACAAGGCCAGATACTTTACAAAGTATTCCAAATGCCTGAAGGGGAGGGGTGCAGTTCAGATTTACTTAACTATAACATAGGTCAAATTGAGCTGGAACTCTCTACAATCTTGACAGACTTAAAGTTGAGGGTCAAAGCTAGACTTTGGGAACAGTTCCACTGACCATTCAATTAACATGTCTAACATTCCATTGCCATTAGTACTATATAGAAATGTTACACCATGCACTTCAGTCACATAGAAGCCATGCTTCCCTCATTAATGTGTTTCAGTTATAAATAAACACACACACACTAGCAATTTGTCTGAGGCAAAGCATATCAAAGCAGACCAATTGATTCCCTGGAGAAAAATGACATTTACACAAAAGTTACTGTCAATCAATTAACAGACCAGCTATCAACTGCTCCAAGCTGGGATGGAAGTAAAGAGAGGAGAAGAAAGAGGGCAGTTGAGTGGAAAGATATCATTCAGAAATGGCACAGATCACCAAAATTTAGGACTGGATAAGGCAGCTGTCAGAATTCACCCATCTGAGCATTCACACACTTGAAGAGCCACTGCAAGGCAAACATCCTTCAATTATCTTAAAATTGGCATATATATTAATACCTGTCCTTCAGCATGAGCATTACACAGCAGTTAAGACAAGTTTATTTTACTAACAGAAAAACATAAGCATTTTAGCAATACAACTATCAGTTGTATTGAAATGAAGTGAAAAACAGTTAAATCTAGTCTACAAAGAAGATCTGTAAATGCACATGCTACAAAGAAGGTATGTCCAGAAGAGTACCATCTGAATACTCTTAATATGAAACTCCTAGGACTTTCAACACTATTTTCCCTGCTCCAGTCACTGCTTGGCCTTTCAGAGAAAGAGGTTAGGTATTTACATAGAATAGTTCAGTTGCTTAAATGGAATTGTAAAAACACAACATTTAGAGTTCAATAAGACTATGACCCTTAAACTGCATAAAAGCAAATGCTTAAGTTAATTCTCTTTATGAGATTACTACTTCAGTATTTCCAAAATGCCCTTCAGAGTAGAACAAGATCTTTTGTTCAAGTTCAAAGAAGTTTTCCAAAATGATTAATCTCTATTATTCTCAGAATTTTTTTTTTAATTATCAATGAGTTTAAGGTAAGACTGCTCACAGAAACACTATCTGATTTACATGCTGTACCTCTAAACCTTTAGAAGAAAACAAACACCACTCATTGTTTCAGAAGTAACACTGTCTTCTGAAAGTCTTTAATTTGCCAACTTACAGCTTTACTATTGCAACTGAAATTAATTCAGTATATTTGAAATATGTTATTTACCCAAAATAAAATGGTAAACAAAGAGCAAAATCGTCAACATTTCTTTTAAAATTAACAATGCAAAACTACAAGTACCCACAGAAATACAAGAGTGAGACTGAAATAAGTGGTTTTGAATATTTTTTCATTCTGTAATGTTCCATTACCTTTCCAAATATAATGTGTTTTGTTAGCTACTTTCACAATTTACTCACTTGTCTCCCAGGTGAATTTCCTCAGCACTCTAAATTTTACAGTCTCTATAGTAAAGAAGAGGCTATATTAAGGAAAAACGTCTGATCCACCTTCAGTATTACAAAATAATTATGACAATAATAAAGCAATACATATTTCAAATTAAAAATGGACCACTACCTCACTGTGAAGTGCAAACAGTGGTTAAAAGAATGCTGTATCATATACCTCTCTCCCTTCCTTTAAAAAAACACAAAATTTTAAAAAAAGACACATTTGTTCATTCATGTGATGAAGCACCTTCCTGTGGAAAACAGAAAAAAAAGCCTAATTTTGAGAACTGCTCTTCCCTTTCATCTAAATATCCCAGCTGCATGCTAGCGCTCAGTACTCACCGAAATTTTATTTACCAAGAACTTTGAAGCCCTGAAACTGTTTCGGACTGGGAGGGATGCTTTCTCAAGTAAAGAAATTGTGTTAAACTACTCTTGAGTAGCACAAGCTAATGTTGAAGATGTTTTACACTGATAAGTATTTAACAGTAAGAGAACTGTATTGTTTAACTTAAACTAATTTGGTTAAGAATCGCTTATGCCTAGGCAAGCCCTTGCAAGATAAACACAAAGTCGCCATATTTTACTGCACAAAAATTCACTCTTCATCACTGTATCCATGTCTGTGCCTCTCCTAACAAACACAAGTGGTACATACCCTTAACCTTTCTATTTCTTCAAATATTTATATATTGCTTATCAAAGTGGATCAAATCAGGATTAAATACATTTTAACTTTGAACTCATTTTTCTGAGTTTTCAAGATTAAAAAGTAAAATACCAAGACCTCCATCTCAAAAAGGCTGCTCTCCCTGTCCACTACTAACAGTCCAGGCATGCAAACTCAAGAATCTAAACACAGAAAAGGTGAGTCAAGCTCTACTATCGAACATTTTGTCAGCCAACAGTACTTTTAAGTTTGTATTTCCTCCTTTTGACTAAGAGGGAATTAAAAAGAAATAAAAAATCAAATCTCTATTTCATTTCAGGTTTTCTATCTTTTTTTCAGACTGGACTGACACACAACACTTGACAGAAGATTTTTTTAACAGTATCTTCCCCTGGAACAGTAGTTTTATTTAAGCACAAACTTGGCAGAAGGAAGGTGCAGTGTTAGGTGCTTTTGATTTTATGGCAGAGGAGTTTTGTTTACTTCTTATTTCTGAAATATTAGGACTATTTGGTTTCCAGATGATTTTATTTGCGTTGCAGCAGGCACTTTTGGGCATCTTTGGACTATTTATAGGACTTAAATTACTTCTCTTCAAGAAGGATATTTGAGTGTCAACGTCTATTCTGTAACATGCCATCAAGGTCACAACATCACAGAAAGAAATCCAAATTTCTTTCCACAATCATTTCATATCTAAGTAAGATTAAAGCAAAAGAAACAGGTGTCAGGCAAACAGTAGCCGTTTACCTCAACATTGAATTGAAACACTGAAGACAGAAAAGCAGAAATGTGAACTTTCAATTTTCACGTTATAACTTTTTCCATATAATTTCACTTTTCTGATCTTTCTGAAAGATAAAAGAGAATATTTGTTTCAATTCATTTTTTTTCCAGCTTAATGAGAACAAGAACTTGATGGGAAAGGATCTGTTGCTGCCTACTCCAGAATATACATTATGCTATTGAAATCTACCTCAGCAATGGGTAACAGGAAAAGCAAGAGAATAAATTCGAGTCACACCTGGTCATTTTCTCTCTAGAACATCAGCTGTAAGAATACTGAGGATTTATTTGGAGAGAGGTATGATCTTACGGGAGGGAAAAATGAAACAAGACAGACATTCCATAGACAGAGTAAAACAAAATACAAGTAATTTAGCTTTATGACTGAAGTCTCAAAGATGTACAACTGTAATGGTGAATTCAGGTCACCGTTATATAGTCATAACATTCAGACTGTGTTTTCTTTCAAAACTTGTGGTATCTAGGGACATGGCCAAGTAAAATCATGGATTATTATTTATCATTTCAGTATCAAGAAAAGGTGACAAAACAAGAAAAAAACACTCCCATATATCTTAGAATATTTTAAATTTTATATCAATAGTATAATATTTTTATTTACAACATATATTTTATATTTATATAATACAGCATAATTGTAAATTTATGTTTATAATATTATAATATTTTTAAATAGGTTAGTACCTCAGAAGAGAAACTAAAAATAACACTTGGTAAGAAACTAAACTAAGCTGAGTCTCTTCATAAAACAGAAAGGTCATCAGTGTTCTTCACTAGTAAAGAAAAACTTAAATACTCTGGCACAGGTTTTTTTGCTTGAGACTACACATAGAGAAAATAGCACTGTAACGTCCTATACAGGCACAGATTCCTTCTTACAGTATTAGACTATAGTTCTGTACTTACTGTCCTGCTGATATAATGCCACTTGAACTATATTTGGCCAGTATATTTTGTGTGTGAATGCAGTGAAACCAAATATTTAAAAATACGTTGGGTCTCAATTTTCCCATACACTTTAAAAAAATTTCCACATGGTCAGAAAAATTAAAATGCTGGCTTGCCCAATTTTTTATTCTGTATTTGGTTAGTGTAAAGCACTTCATGGGAAGCATTGTTCAAAATAACTTTTTAAATAAAAATACTATGATTAAAATATTTCAATTAATATATTTTTAAAAAACAAATTATACTTATAAGCTTGCTATGGAATTCATTGCACTTTGAAAAAAGGGCAGGAAACAGATCTCACAGAGGAGAGAGCAAGGATAAGTTTGTCATCTTTTTCCTAGAGTTCTCTTCCTTCCCCCTCCCCTATTACCATACATTTAATTTAGAAACCTAACATTTGTTCTCCCCACTTCATCTACCCAAAATATTATCTGGTTTTCTTGTAATTACTATTCTAGTTTATCTGAATAATTTCTTGATTATGGCATAATTAAAATTGAATATGTCCTTTTTAGGTTACATGTCAGGTATCTAACTGCAGTCCCTCTGGCTACTGGAATAGGAAGGCTGTTATTGTTAAATGCTCTTGAAAAACTGATGATTTAGAAACTATGCCACTAGTGTTCATAGCCTCCCACTTCCATTTACCAGACCGATGAAGTTTGAAATGGCTTCATATAAGCACAGGTGGGTCATGAAGTTTCAGCAGTTTTTAACTGCCATGATGATGAAGGCATATTAATTTCTGCTTCTGTGCAGCACAGGTGAGTATGTGAATTCAACTGAGACTCTTTCAGCCTGGTCCAAGCAGCAGTGTCTGAGCATGGTACACAAACATTCATATTTCAGCCTCCTTTGAAAGGAAAATTAATTAAAAATCAGAAGTGGACATCCAGATACCTTCAATAGCTCCAGAGCATGAACACTCACCGTTCATGTACCAGAACTAGTTAAAAAAATCCATATACTTCAAAGGTTCAAAAACGTATCTTCAACCTCTCAGGAAGTACCCTCAAAGAAATACTCTTCCTGTTTAACTTCTCTTAGTGCTAAAAAACCATATGGACCCCACTCCTGTATTCTCCCCAAACCTGTAACTTCATTTTATTGACTAAATATTAACGCATGTCCCCTAATAACTGTCATCTAGTCTCCGCTCCCAATGTCTTTGGCCAAAGGACCCATAAACACCAAGACAAAGGTCGAGCCCTGTGACGTTTTTGGGAGATAAATACTCTCCCTATCATTTTGCTAAACCATTCTCCCTTTTTGCTCCTTCTTCCCTCACAGTGATTTCCTTGCTAAACCAGGCAAAGTGTCCAAAAGAAATCACAGAGAACATGGACAACCCAGCCTGCATTATGGTGGTTAACAGAAAAATTTTAATCCTCTTAGACTATGAAGGATATTCAAAGCAACAATTATATTGAAATTATTTTTTTTTATTTTTACATGAACTTTAATCCACCCTCCAAGAGGTGTCTAAAATCAGAGATGATCACAATCTCACAGACATCCATGTTGTTTTCATACCTTAAATATTACTCATAAACAGCTCTAAGAGCATGGAGCTCATCTCCCTATTTTGCTACTTCCTCAAGTTGGTAAGTTTCCAAGGCCATGCTGTTTCTAAGCCTGCTTATACCTATGAGCAACAATGATTCCAGTAGAGAAGACATCAGAACTCTCTGTCCTGGGTATCCTCTTCCCCTCCACAAACATCTCTAAATATCTCAGAGCACATAGCTTTTAAGAATATCACCAGAAAGAAAATGGCTATTCTTATCACAGCAATCAAGCTGCACACAATTGAATTGCTCTGGTGAAACTGATGACATTACTCTCATCTGTTTCTGCAGGGAGATCAAAACAGAGGAGAGAGTAATATTGACCTAAACCACGGCTAAAAAAAAACCCTGTAGGCATACACTTTCAGTACATGGGATATAAACCTAAATCTAAATTAAGTACTTTACTAACTTAATTCAAAAGGTTTAAGCCAAGCAAAACTGAACTTTTCAACCTAAAAGACACATCCACATAGCATTCTGTAGTATTCTGGACCAGTCTAACTTGCAGTCCATTTAACTGAGGAATGCAATGCAGCATGTTATTAGGTGCATCTGGAGCAGTCCACTCACATGCAGAGTTACCAGCTCAGATCTCAGATGCAATACAGACACATTAGCAGGGCATTGCATCTTTTAAAAACTCTGTCCCACAGAGGCAGGTATAAATGCATTCAGTTTCAGTATCACTTTGAGGCTGCTGTACTGCTTCCTGGTCAGGAGCTAGATCCCTCCTCTCCTCACAGCCTTCTATTGAAGCACACAGACACGTCATAAATTCATTTTAAAACCATCTTACAATAAGCCAGCTCAGCCTTTTTGATAAGAACTTATGTATATAGCTGTGCACATTTTTATAGTCTTCAAGTTCTGCCTTTTTGTCTTCCTTCTCCCTACAAAACATCCAAAGCCACAGCTCCTAAGAGGTACAAAGAATGGTCATCTTCTCACAGCTACCTTGGAAATGAAAAAAAATCAAGCTGGGGAAGACAGAAAGAAGGAAGCCTGTTCTTTAAGTACCCTGTCAGTGACCTGATGGGCAGCTATCTGTTCCTTTTATATCTTATTTGCATCACCCTGTGTTCATATCAAGCAGTCTTAAGTCTCTCTCTATACTCCCTTATATATTTTCTCATGGAACCACAAATCTCTTCTTTCTTAACCTATAAGAAGCACCTCAAAGAACACTCTTAAGAAGATCTGCTATTTAAAACTGATACCAGGATTACTTCCACATTTCTTCATTAGCCCCAGGAACATTTCCATCATTATTATGCTTTCGTTACAAATTATTAGTTTTCTGTAGCCTATGTTTCACTTGAAGTCATAATCCCCTGTGATGACAATTATATGCACAGCAACTAGTCATGATGCAAGAAATTAGATCAACCACTTCTGGTAGAACAAAAAAAAAGGATCACAAACATTTCAAGCAGTCTCTTAAGCATCTCAATAATAAAATGCCTGCTTACACTTCAAACTGGAAAACTTGTCTGAAAAAATAATGCACTTCATGAGAGGATAATGTGATCTTCATCGATCATAATGTTCTCAGGCCTTTCCAACTTCATTTTTAAAGACCTATTAAAACCATCAACTTCCCCAAGAAAGGCACCTTTTCAGCTGAAGAGAGCTTAAGGGAAATTGAGACTTAAAGCACCTACAGGAATAAATTTGCCCAAAATAATATGGCAACTCTATAAAGAAAAACAAATAAATTCCATATAGTTAAACATACAAGCCTCCAAACCAGGAGCAAAGACATATATAACTACACAGACATATGTTCAAATACAATGATCCAGAGGATATGCACACAATGAATGCCATCACTGATGCGTGAAATGTCAATTTATTAAACACGTGTTTATTCTGCAACACCGCTGATTACAGGAGTTTTTAATAAGTGTAGTAGATGTGAGATGCAACCTCGACTTCTGCCAAAATTCTACACATGCAAAGCATTTTTGAATCAATATTCAGTGCAACAGCGTGTCGTGGTTTTGAAATACACTTAATTGTATTCGGTTAGCCTGTTTGATCTCTTCACTGGCCCGACGACTACATTTAAATGATGACTTTTTTATCATGATACAGGTAAATGAAGTTAAACCAGATAAATCAGGTTTTACACCAAAAGGTCTTTTGGCTCCGGCAATGATTGTCCCTGTCTCACTGATGGGCCAAGCCCGGTTAGATGCTCGCTCAGATGCAGTTTAAAACCCCGCTCTCGCAGCCTGAGCCGGTGACAGCAAGACTAGGTGCTGGTCGCCGCTCCCGCACCACCACGCCAGGGACAGACAATGCCGACAGCCTCCCCCAGTCTCACAGCTCGGCTCCCCAGTTACAGCAAGGCTGCAGTGTGCCTTCCCGAGCCACCAACAGCCACCGCAGACAACCCGGCGGCGCCGAGCAGCTCCTAACACCAGCCACGGGCCTCCCTCCCCAGGGCTGCGGGGGTGTGTGTGGAGAAGGGGGATCGCCCCCAACGGCACCTGCCGGCCGTTAAACGGCCGACGGTCCAGCCCCGCTGCCTAGGAGCGAGCCCACAACGCCCTGCGGCCGCGGCTCCGGGGCGCGGCGGGGGAAAGGAAGGAGCGGAGAAGGGAGGGGGGCGCCCAGAAAAACCGTACCTAGGAAGGGAAGAAAAGTGAAGGCGGCAGACAGCAGCTACGGGGTACCTGCGGGGGTCGCGCCCGGCGGGAGAAGGGACGCCTTGTGCTGCCCGCCCTTCTCCCGCCGAGTACGGCCGCAGGCAGGCACCTGGGCAGCTCCTTTGTTCCTCGCCGGTCCCACCGCCTCGGCCCCTCCCGCACTCACCCACGGTGGCCAGGGTCTCCAGGTCCTCCAGCTTGTAGGTGGCGGGCTCGGGCGAGGCGGGCGAGCCTGGACCGGCGGGGCTGGGGGCCGGCGCGGAAGGCTGAGGCGCGGCCAACGCCGCTGCAGCCGCCTCGCCGCCACTCTTCGCCCCCATTTTGGCCTTGGCGGCGCTGAAGGCGTCCATGGGGCCGGGCGAGCGCCCCGCGGCCGCTCAGCGCATGGAGAAGGGCGAGCCGAGCCGGCGAGGGGAAGGGGGAAGAGAGGGAGTGGCGGGGATGCAAAGTTTCAGTCTTCAGCAGGCGAAGTGGCTGCTCCCCGGGGTTGGAGGCTGTTCCTGCGGCCACCTCTGAGGGGGCGCGGAGCCCTTCAGCATCGCGGCCCACCGACCGCCGCGCAGGCAGACAATGGCGAGGGTGAGCCCAGCCGAGACGCTCTCTGCCCAGCCGCGCCGCGCCACACGCGGGGCGGAGGGGCGGGGTTTGCTTTCCGGCCGCTGCGGCACGGTCTCGCAGAGGGTTGTCGGGGCGGGGCAGGGGAGGAAGCACGGCCTCGGCACTTGGCGGGAGTGGGGAGCTCGACCCTCGTCGCGGGCACAGCCTGCAGGTATCTGCTAACGCTGGCACTCTTTGTTCGCCCTTCCCCGGCCCCACGCTCCCCCAGCGCTGCTCACGCCGGCGGACGGGGGACAGTCCCGTCTGCTCCCCACGGAAAGTTAGAAATGATTGATGAGGCCTTTGCAAAGCGTCTCTCTGGCCCACCTGGTTTCACACCGACAGCTCCGGGAAAAGTCAGTTATTCCCACACGTTCGCGCCTGTTATGAGTGCTTCAGCGTCAGTAAATGTCCCCACCACCTGCACATTTCTAAGGGATTATGTGGATATTGCTACAGCCGCAGCCCCTCCGTGTTCCCTGCCGGACCCTGCAAAATACTTCGGTGGTTGGGGATGGCTGGCGAGTGCGGTGAGCTGCACCGCACCGAATGTAGTGAGAGGCATCTACTGTAGCAGCAGCCGGGGACCGAATATAGCTCCTTCCGCAGTGGCCGAGAAACTGTTGGCGATTATGCTGAAAGATGGGGAAAGTTGGTGTGTGAGTCAAGTCACTGAGATGACTTCGTGATAAAGTTGGGAAGGAAATCCTATTTTTTTTCCCACACCTTGTTCCGGCCCATCTTTACACTGTTTACGGCTCCTACAATGTGCTCCGATAAGCAGGGTATCTGTAAAGCTGATATGTAAATCACACAGGTGGTATTTTTGCATCTACTTTTTATTAGATGTGAAAACAGGGGAATATATGTCCAGTTTCTGTGTGGAATGGGTTCAATAGTAATGAGAAATGAGTGTATGTAGAAAAAAAATAAGAATAAATATAGCAATGATGTTTAAGAATTACACATTTAGAACCCTCTTCACTGAATTTTAGGTGAGCCTTAAAATATTATTTATAGGCATGATACTCAGAGCATATAACACATGTTTTTTAGCTTTTAGCTTGTTGACATGAAAAGTTATGAGTAATCTGGAAAAATGCTAGGTCATCTTTGCTTCCTGTCAGCCTGTGAAAAGTTGCCAGTCAAGGAGAATGATGTCACTATTGCTACAAAATTTCAAATTTAATTTATGTACTGTTCAGAATTAAAATTTTACACTTCTATTTTGTTTTACTACATTATTTAATTTCTCTCTGTATTATGTTTTGTTTACCTACACACAAAAAATCATGCTTCATGCCTTGAATTGAGTATTTAAAGATTCCTTAAATTGCAAATTGTAAATGTTCTGTCAGGCTGTAAATTTAGTGCCTATTTGGTCAAAATATGAGAAAGCTAACAAACTTCTCTTAACAATAACAGAAAACTTCATTTAAGATAATATTTGAAAAATATACATTCATACATTGAAGAAATCTCAGTGTATATAAAAATGTAACTTTGTTTTTTAGCCAAATAACTGCAAATCAAGGTGATTTTAGGAAAAGATGCAAGCTAATTGTGATAACAATTTTCAAGAGAGAATCCTTTAACTTCAGTCTATCCAAGAAGATTAATATATAATCTTCCTGAAATATTTTTTTGGTTTTTTTTCATAAAAACTAAGAAATCATTCACTGCTCAGGTGTTAAAAATGACAGAAAATATAGAGGGTATTGATTACTTTCAAGTGATACTTATATTTTTGCTACAAACTTAGTGATTAAATTACTTTCATTCAAGAACCTAAAACTTTCTTTAAAGAATCTTCTACTGCCATGCTTCAGCAGTTGGTGACCTGTTGTGGCAGCACACTTTCAAAAGGCTGTGATTCAGCAAGGTCCATAAGCTCAGGATTAGCTCTATTCACTGCAGTGTGTCTTTCCTTTTGATTAAGTTAGCTTCCTACCTTGCTAGACTGGCATCCAAAGCATTCGCTAGTTGTAGCAATATAATTGCAATGTTTATATTTAGAATGTCAACATATTATTAGTGTGCTTTACCACCTCTGTATAACCTACTTAGAGTTTCTTGTGCTGATACTGATTGTTAGTCATGATAATTCAAGAAAGAAAATGCCGTTCTTTCTAAATATAATGAGACTGAGAATCAAAACTCATTAACTTCGTAAATCATATGTGGAAGTAAGGCCGATCACTGGGTTGCAATAGTGGATATGAAACCTAGTTTCTTGTCCAGTTTAGCTACACTTCATAGGAAAGTGCAGCCCTGTTCCCCCTTTTTTCTTTCATTTTTGCCGCTATTTTAATTCAATATGTTAACATTTGGTTACAGGTACTTTTTCAATAATCTTAGCCTGTCCCTTGCTCTCAGTAATTCATAGTTTTCATCTCTTTTACTTTTACTGCACACATGCCTACAACCAGGTTCTTTTAGGTTACTGTCAGTTCCTTTACCTTGTGGGTGCTTATTCCAAGGGTTAGCTCAATTTTCATTTTCCTTTAAAAGTACCATATGTTATAGATTATTCTTTACAAAGACAATGAATGCTTTACTAAAGAAATTATTAGGTTTTTTAATGTAGAGAACAGTAGATTAAATAGTTTTCTCAATAGTTATGATTTTAAATGAAGGGGTTTTTTCTCCTATTTCAGGTCCAAAATGTTTTCACTGTATTTATATTCATTTGTAAGCTCAGAATTTTGAGGGACCAGGTGTCAATTTGATTACTCCATGCTGCCTTTCATGTGTGTGTTTGCTGCATGTACATCCATACCAGTAGTTAAATGACTCTTCGCTGAATTACTAACTGAGCTCTCATTCCTTCCTTTTTGTTTGTCTGCAGGTTTTTAATTTCTCCTAGAAAACCTTTGGTTAACAGTTTTACAGGATTGCAAACTTTCTGGCTGACTATCTATAAATTGATATGACAGATCATATCATTTCTCTGTCATTTGAAGGGGGTATTGTGGTACATGCATGTGATTCCATGCAAAGAGAATATGATTTAAGCACCCAACTCTTGGTCTTTTGGTTCTCTGAGAAAAGAACCAGTCATTTAAATGTCTTCATGAGTGCAGACAAAAAGAGTCTCTCGTGTGGTCTGAGCATGTTTGCATTTGTGTACCTGAAAGTGGGCTTTTTTCTTCCCTACAAATATGTAATTTTCCTTATGTATCTTGTTAAAGCATATCTTTACCATCACTGTCACAATAAAACTACTACAACAAGTTTGCTAGGGAACCTGTTTAAACCTGTAGGGAGGAAAAGGAGAAGTCTTTCAATTGTGGTGATTACTAATAAATAACTCCCTATCTTCTCCTTTTGTCACATTACATACAGTGCCTAAAAACGTGGGACTGCTCTGAGGCGGAAGACTAACTAATAAAGATAATTAGTACTGGTATGTGTTTTTCGTTTGTTTTGTTTTGCTAAAGAATCTCATGATCAGGCAAGTTCTATGAAGTAAACAAGCACCCTTTCGTGCAAGAAATCCCTGTCTGTAACAAAGGAAGAGGGAAATAATTCCGCCCATCTGAAGTAGTTCCTTCGTAGTATGGAAATAAGACCATTCGTATAATGAACAATCACACATCATGCGAATGTCTCTATGCATTCATGAAGCAACTACCACACTTTTATTTTAATGTGATTATGTTTAATGGGGTTTTTTTAAAGCATTTAAATGATTATGAGTATAGTGGCTGAATACAAATGGGAATTTAAGCACCAAGAATACAACGTCCAAAACCATGCTTCTGTCAGGTCTTGCCAAGTTGATGCTTTGCATCGGAAGTGCATTGACTGAGGCAGATCCAACATGGAAATGCTGTTACTGGGATGTCTAGGCTTCTGCCCACTTTGGGCAAGTTTTGCCTAGCTTCTGCCAAAACTAGATTGAGATCTGGAGAGAAGACATTGCTTTGCCTGCATTTGCTGAGGAACTTGTTCTGTAAGCATTCTGAAAGAGTATCTCTACATATATGCAAAACTGCTCCCTACACAAAATTAGGTCATGGCTGCCATTTTAGAAAAAAAATCTTGAGGAGACACTAAAACTCTTCAAAGACAAGTGGTGATATTATCTTTGGGTGGAAGACAGAATAGAGTAGCAATGTACAAGAACATCTTTCTGTTCATTCTTTTCCCCCAAGAACTAGTTATGTATGAGCACATCTTGTTTTGAATACTCAAGACAGCATGCTGGTTATAGAAGTCACTCAGCAAATGGAATATCCAGCATTTTTTAACGGTATGAAAGGAGTTTTCATTCCAGCCTCCTTCCTTTAAATTACTGAAGGCCACTGCAGAATATATCCTGCCATATACTTCACAAACACTCCTTTTTAACTTGCACATGAGATGAGGTGTTTAGTTCTTTGGAGGTATTCAAGACCCACCTGAACATGTTCCTATGTGACCTGATCTAGGGAAACTTGCTTCTGAAAGGGAGGTGGACTAGATGATCTTTAAAGGTCTCTTACAACCCCTACTATCCCATGATTCTGTGATTCTATGAATGCTGCAAAAGTTGTAGAAATCAAATACAGTACAAGTCACGTTTATTTATATAATTTATGATATGTAACTGTGGTGTATTTTTACACATTTTATCAGGGTTCTGTGAAGATTACTGTAAAATAATAAATTCCGGAAATTATTAAATTGATATCAGCTTTATAATTTTTTTTTAGCATTACGTGCATTACATGAACTTTATAATATCCAGGATAATCAAACAGAACAATAAAACCCAACTGTTACTGCCAACAACTAAGCTGCCTCATCAGAGTCTTCAGTTAGTTAAATGTAACATTTCTGTAACAAACCATTTTTTCCCCTATGTTTAGAATAAATAAATTACTTTTAAGTGAAATTGCATATAATGTCTTTTCTAAGACACACACACCTAATTCATGAACAGGCTAAATCTTTTCATTAACATTTTTTTAAAAATTCTATTTGGTTTCATGTTGGTATCTTCATATCCAGGACTAAGGACTTGTGTGAGTAAAGAGAAACAGCTAAAATCTTTTAGTCGCAGGCATCAAAGTGAGAAACATGCCAGGCTTCAGACCCCATCGTATCTTCATTGATTTAGTGTCAAGTTTTTCCGTGTCAGAATTTATGCAGGCTTCAGGCTTAGAAAGGTGTGGTTCATTTTAAGCTGATCCAAATCCACACCGTCACAATTCTGTCATCCTCCCTCTCTCACATCAGCTGTCCCACCCACATCCTTGCTTTTACATTTGACATTTAGGCTCCCTGGTGAGCTGGTTCAGGACTTATTCCAAAGATTCATTTATAAAATAAATTCATTAGGGATTTTAGCCAGATCAGTTCCTCAAACCATTGCCCCGCACAAGGTTTTAGGGCATTCAGTGCCCTAATCACTCAGCTGTGTGGAATTCTGAGGCATCAGATGTGTTTCTATCATAAAGCTGGCTCAGCTTTATCCTCCACTTTCTTCAGTTTATGACTTTGCTGTCCCTGCCACTGCTCCTTGAAAGAAAAAAAAAAAAATCAGCACTTTGAATACTTCATGAATGTACATGGCTGCAACTGAGGATAGTGTTTCCCATAATGGATTTTAAAAGAGATGTTCATTCAGTGTTCTGGATGAATAAATAACTCACAGGGGCATTGAGGCTGGCCATAAAACCAGGTGAAAGAAATGGGCACCTCATTTAAACTGTCGGGATTTCTTGTATTCTGGAGATATCTACTTAGCTCTATCAGGAAATATGCACTTAGATTTAGCCCGGGTTAGCTCCAGGCAAGAGTCTGGCCTTCCATCCCTTATTTCTGTAGCACTTAAAATCAGCTAAGCACAGTCAGATCCTTACTTACTCCAAGTTTAAACAATTCTCTACAAAACTTTGAAGATGACACCACAGTCCTCAATGCTTTACAGACATTGTACAAAGAAGTTTTATAAATATTTATAGCTAAATGTAAGCAAGTCTTGTTACCTATTTTTTGAAAGCAAAATGCTTGCATGTATGATAGCTACATCTTTAAAAATGGAATAGAATTGTGAACAAGCAAGGACATTATAAGTTGAATCCAGCAGCATTAATCATGCCTTTGTTATCCATAACTGATATCTTCTTCTATGAAGCAATAAATTTCTCTCTTGATCTGTTCTCTGATGTTCTGTAATTCATGAAATTAAATGTTATACATTCTGCAAGTTCATTCTGTGATACCACACTTACCACTTTAACACTTGAAGCTGGCCTGGTTTACACTTTTCCGATTCTCTGATTATCAGTCAATATCCTTATAGAAGGATAAGTGAGCTAAAGCAGATAGAAATGGCTTCAAAATATTTCTGCTGATTCGCTTACAATCTGATCACTATTGAAGGTGAAGAAAAAGATCTTAAATTTCTTAGAATTTATTTTTGTATTCTTATATACAAATAAAATCTATAATTTTTTAACTCTTTTTCTGCTAATCATGTATTTTGCTGAAGAAACATAAGGTGATATAACTGATTCATTCTTCTGTTTACAGTTTATGAACTGTTCAGTACATGAGAGTCACTGCAGAGTCATTAGGCAAAGTATTTAAACACCTTCTTAACTTCTGTTAGTTTTAAGCAAAAGCCTATATTCTGTTAAAGCCAATGGAATTAGTCACAAGGTGCAATGTTTCAATGACTACAGGTGAGCTTACTTACACACTTACAGTCATGCATGCATGCACTTATATACTTTGATTAATATTTTTATGAATTCATACATTTATGAATTTACAAAATGTAATTTTATGAACTTGAAATCCGTTCTACTAATGAAACTTAGAATGAACTGATTTTCAAGTAGAAAAGGAAATACATTTTACCCAGGCATCTTGCCCATTTAACTGAACTTTTTTTAAAAAAATTGAAACTTTTTTTTAAAATTACAATGATCGTCTTGCTTCTCCTTTATAGCCATGTTTAAGAAGGAGACACAACAAGACCCTAGAACCCCTGTTCATTTTCTTCTAGTACTGCGGTTCAAAAAGGGACACAGAAGAATAAGGTGATGACCTTTCTTTTAGATACGGTGTAAGGTACAACATTTATTTGTGTACCCTTGATATTATGTGTTAATTTAAAAAATATATTTTATACAATCCATCTGCAATATATTTTATCTAATATTTCTGATTCAAACCACTGTTCTTCCACATATATTTCTTAGAGCTGTTCTTCTCTCAACTATGCTTGTGCATGTTTGCAAGCTATTAACTAGAAACAGAAGGCGAAAAAATCAGGATTTTGGGTAGAGGAGAGGACAAAAAACATAATAATGCTTTTTCTGCACTTATTTTAATTTTTTTTATTATTTTTCCATGGTTCTATTTTCCTTCTTTCTTTTTCCTATATGTTATATGTGTTATGAAATCCACAAAGATTTATATATTCTAATTTACTAAAAAACTCTGACTATATACATTTTAATAAAAAATATTTTATTGGTTAACTCTGATTTTAACTTTGGCTATGTTTAACTACTTGATAGTACCCGTAACATAAGGATGAAGTTTTGATCTTTGGTTCGTACTTTTTTAATGACTGTTATTCTTCAGATTCTTTGCTGCCTTAACCTCATATAAGTGGTGCTGCTTTGATGTTATAAGAAGCTGCTCTCCTCATGTTTATATACTGTGGGTTTTTTTATCTGCTTCTGTTTTTACACACCCTTTCGTCAAACAGCCAAGCAGTCTCCTTGCTTAAAACAAGGTTCATATCTCCTGATGACACTTGTACAACTGAAAAAGATACTACTCAGAAATTAGTGGAAAACTGTGCCAGATAGCTTCATCTTTTTCAAATTCTCCATTAAAAACAATATCCAAATTCACTGTAGAAAAGCATAGTATGTGAAAAAAGATAAATTCAAATAATAATAGCAGACATATAGATGAAAGAGAAAGACTTCCTGTTTGAAAACCAAGTGAAATGCAGGATGGATAGCGTAATGGGAATCAGGTCAGCAATTCCAGGTGGCACTGCCAAGGAGGAGGGCTGCTGAGGGTTTCTGAATCCTGTCTTTTAAAGGAGGGCATTGTCAGAGTTTTCTTTTTCAACTTCCTTCTGAACCTCTAGTGAGGTTCAGCAGATTTATATTTCACTGGAGACTAGGAAGCCTAGTCTGTAGAAAACAATGAAGAGATAGATTGTTTTGAACATATCATGGCTCATAACATGATGTTCCTGGCCAGCTCTATCTATTTCAAATCCCATAGATGGAATGGGTAATAAAATGCACATATAGTAGCACATGATGTTTGTGTCTGTGTATGAGTCAAGGTATCTATACTGCTTGTAGGTTCTGTGAGCTTTGGATGATTTAGACTCCAGATATGAATCTGATTAAAAAAATAATGGGAAAAGGCTGAAGTTATTTAGTGATGATTTAGATGGGTTCATCCTATTTTTTTAGTATCTGAATTTCAACAGCAAGAAATTGGGGATTACTGAAAAGAAAAAGATTACCATCATTTAGAAAGAATCATAGATAATGGGATACAGGAATTTCACAAGGAAACAATGATGAAGAAACAGAAATGCTTCCCTAGAAATGCAGAGGTACAAGCTTTACGGTAGAGGTTAGTAGAGGAGCACCTGGTGAGGTGTTTCTGAATGAGCAGTTGATCTTCAGGCAGCATGACTGAGCACCTCATTTTTCTGTCAGTGGTAATGCTTGGCTGGATCACCCTGTGCCCCCAGTGGACGTCAAGAGTAAAGGTCAGAGTAAAGCAGACATACAATCAGGTTTTCAGAAGTTAGGAAATCAAGAGCTGAATATGTGAAAATCATATTATGATGGTGTCACGTATGGTAGGGTAACAAGACTGCACTGGAAGAAGGGAACGTCAGAAGTTTCTTCAGGTTTTTTTTCAGTACTGTTCTACTCCATTATGTGGGATGGAATAACTTACTTTCATTCACTTGAAGTATTCAAAATCCTTAACAATATAGTCTGCTGTTAAAATTAAATGATTTCATTTCTAATATTTGTTGGAAAAAAAAAGACAGCACAAAGATGACTTACACATTTGAGAAGAGGTAAAAGAATAATGAGTGATATTATTGCGGAAATTCGGTGAGAAGTAGTTATCACTAGCTAATTTAAAAAGCACTACTAGCATTTATTTGTCAATATACAAGTACTGCATATCTTAATCTCATTACATCATAGATTATTTTTATTTCTTAAAAATCAGCGGTTATCTACTGAACATGACAACTTTGATACTTATTTAAAGTTTTTTTGACTGAAGGTTTTTAGTTTAGTTAAATTTCAAAGATTGACAATTTAATCTCCCCAGCTATACTTAGGGACTTTGATCAAGATAAAATCTTTAATGAATTTTAATGAATCAGACGGGAGCTTGAAAGTTTTCTTAGATAAGTCCATTTAAAATGTATTTCTCAGTCTGGCCTTGTTTTGTGGAAGAAAATATATGCATATTTCATTTTAAGCTTATAAATTATGTGAAACCTGTAGGAACAAAATAAATGTTCAAATGCTCTGTTAACTACCAAAAACCTAGGCACATACTTAACAGTAAGTGCTTTACTAGATTGAAACTCTCATAATTTACATGTTTTCTCCAGTTGCGATGAGAGTAGAGTGAAAGAAGAAGAGAAAAATTACCTTTGATCTCACCAAACTGTTTAAATTAGAGGCATGGCTCTCTAAGAACCATTTGTACGAAATCAGGCCAATTCAGCAGAATGAAGCTGCATATTCTTATTACATGTAATGCTAATTTCACTGGGCGTGAAATTATTTTCTACCACTCCAAAAGCATGAAAGAAGCACAGAGCAAGGAATACTTCATAAAAATAAGGTACCACACTGATGGTTTCTGACAATGAGTAATGATTTCATAGAGGGAAAATGTGTGCTCATGACACAAGTTTACTAGAAAATCAAAAATTCTCTTCCCAGTATTTCTTTAGCATCTGAATCTATTCTTTTCCAAATATGTACAAAATATTAATTTCATAAAACATTAAACTATTGATGCAAAGGAAGTTTAATACTAGAAATGTACATTTTTGTGTTTTTCTGTATCTGCTGAATATATGAAATGATTTCTTACCAAATGGACCCTACAATGCAGTGCAGAAATAATAGACTAGCAAATGATATGCCATTGGTACATGTAAATTCTGTGCTAAGGCCTTCCAAAAACTTAAAATATTTTCTATTAACCCACACCTGTTAATATAATCTGAAGAACTGTGTTCCCCCTTGTTACAGAAATATCATAAGTTGTCATCAGAAGCAATTATGCATTAGACATCTCAAAATAAAACTGAAGTTATATAAATATTGTGAAAAGATTCTTCTTTGCATGAGAAGAACATCACCTTTGCTTCTGCTGAAGCTATGACAACCATGCAAGACCATGAAAGTACTTCCTCTGCAGTGAAGCCTGGTAATTTCTAAATAGTGAACTTATTGAAGATGACAAAAATGATATGACCTCTCGAATATCAACCAGAAGATCTTAAGTTCTTTTCCAATCATAATGATTCTATGATTCTATATCACACAAAGGTTTCTGGTGGTATCTATTTGTCCTTACTTAGCTAAGTTTCATGTCATTACAATAAAACAATGTTCATATAAAACCTTTTACAATAATTTTATATGTTGCCTCCAAAAAACAACTAAAATTCCTGATTCATTGACTTAATCTCTGTTTTTTTCTTTTGTAATGTGTAAATATGAATATAAAGTAATATAACATTCATTCTGGTCTATTTCAGAATTCCTATTTTTATCCAAGTTTACGCTAATGAAAATCAGACATTTTCTGAGTAGTTCATTTACCTGACACAGGGAACTTTACAGCTTGGTTAGAATCTGAATTTCTGTTGACATATTTTAGTTTGAAACATGTTTCAAATTTAAACCAAATATTGCTTAAGGGTCTAATATTTTTCTTTAGGAGACACATTTAATACTTGAGTGCCTCTATGACAGTTATGCTTTGCACTTTCTCAAAGCATATAATTGCAATGTAAAATGCCATGCTGTATTTTTGTTTCTCTTTTAGAAATCTGATCTAAAACTGAGGTTTTTTCACTGTTTAGATTTTGAAAACAAGCCCATTTATTTAGGGTGACAGACAGCTTTCTGAACAAAATTCCATTTCTGTAAGTGCAGAGGAATTACCTGGGTTTTTCACTCTGTAAAAACTCTTTTTGTTTCTCCATAAAGGACTAGATTATTTCTGTGTTGTAAAAAGAAGAAAAAATGAGTATTGCTAATTACTCTAATATAAACTGAAAACAGAGTTGCAGAAGCCAGTGCTCTGAGTGAGAAACTAGTAGACGCTTATGAGTAAATGAAGGTGAGAGGAGGCAAAGGCAAGTGCAGTGTGAACAAAAGTAAGACTTTACCTTTGATAGGAAGAATAGTAGTATGCAAAATCAAGATGGGGAAGCAGATGCTTTAATCATCTTAGTCACTGGGGCAAATGGGATTTGGGGCAAGTTAAGCAGCCCTCATCTGATGGTTTCTTTTTGCTCCAGTCCCTTCCACTTGTCCCCTCATTTGCACAAGCACCCAGTGAACTTTCCTAGCAAAGGAAAATTGATATGATAGAAAGGGGGGTTTTTCAGCATCACAAATTCCTTGTTTTTGGTCACCACACCACTGCAAAAATAGCTCTGAAAAAAAATGAAAGAGGTGTTCAAGAATAGAGGATGTATGTGAGCTATGTGCAGTGGTGTTGCATGTGAAGAAGCCTACCTAAGATGACCCCACAGAGGTTTTTTTTTGGAAACTACTTGACATTGACTCACTACAGAACATGGTAGAATCATAACGCTTGTGTTTTCTCCTGAATCTTGATATCATCTAGAGCTTCTATTTGCTTATCTACATTTAATTATAAATTACTTTTTTTATCTAACAACCTGGTTCATTAAAATTTATAAGAATAGTCAGAAAAGACACAAAGGTAGTGAAACCTGTCTTTAGTGGTTTCTCACATTCTTTAGACTGTATTCACAACTGAATCTTAAACTGTAGTCCTTGACAATATACTCCAGAGTTGATTCCAAGTGAAGTGGTTTATTTCATATTCCTAATTACTTTGCGTTTTATAGTTCATGATCTGCTTTTTATAACATAGACATGTCTATTGTTGTTGTCTTTCAAAAATTATTTTGACTTTATTCTCACAAGTATTTGAGAAGAATCCATCTTCATGTAGTTGAAAAATAAATCCGACATTCTAATATCTATTTATTTTCTTGTAATCTTATTGTAATCTCTCATCAGAGCCAAATTCAACTGAAGATCTTGCCAATCTTGACTTCCTCTTATCATTCGTAGTTCTTTACTATCTTCCTTTGAAACATATTGCCACAAATTTTGGATAGATCCCATATGAATTTCTCAACAGTTATTATCAAGGTGGTATTTTATTTTCTGACTTTTGACATTTTTTTCATTCCTTTTTCCATTATTTCTCATTTCTATTTTTTTTGTCTTTAACAATCTCTTTTCTTTCTTCTGTAATTGCATCTCACCATTTGTAATACAAAATATGTGAAATCTATCATGACTGTTAGTTTGAAGACTACACTCTGTACTACTGTACAGTATATCTTAACTTACCTGTGTTAGCTTTTGTTCTTCCTCATGACATATTTAACATTTTTATTTCTCCTGACCTTTCATCTAATTCATCATTCTGGAATACAGTCTGTTTTGGAGCACTTCACTACTCCTAGCTTTTTAGTAGCCTATACACTTATTTATTTTCCATTGTATCTAACTTTCTTTTCTGTAAAACATCTAACAATTTATTGCATATTTCCCTCATTCTCACTCACAGCTGTTTTTCCTGCTGTTGTTTTAGATTTTCTTCACCTGCTATAGTGGCATTTCTATCTGTATTAGTCTTGCATATGTATCTTTAAAAGTGTATTGATCCCCAATGATTCAATTTTTTACTTATTTTACAGGAATAGAAATAATTAGGAGATTTCCTATGTTATTGTCACAGAATCACAGAATCTTAAGGGCTGAATGGGACCTCGAAAGATCATCTAGTCCAAACCCCCTGCCAGAGCAGAACCACCTATAATAGGTCACACAGGAACTCATCCACTTGGGTTTTGAATGTCCCAAGAGAAGGAGACTCAACAACCCCTCTGGGGAGCCCATTCCAGTGCCCCATCACCCTCACAGTGAAGAAATTCTTCCTTATGTTTCTTTGGAACCTCTCATGTTACAGCCCCTTGTCCATTGCCCCTTGTCCTATCATTGGACATCATTGAGTACAGCCTGACTCCATCCTCCTGATACCCACCCTTTACATATTTGTAGACATTAATGAGATCACCTCAGTCTCCTCTCATCCAAGCTGAGGAGCCTCAACTCCCTCATCTTTTCATCATGAGGATGATGCTCTACTCCATCATCTTGGTGACCCTGTGCTGAACTTTCCAGCAGCTCTCTGTCCTTCTTGAACTGAGGGGCCCAGAACTGGACACAATATTTCAGATGCAGTCTTATGAGGGCAGAGTAGAGGGGTAGGAGAACCTCTCTAGACCTGCTGCCCACACCCCTTCTAACAGACCCCAGGATGCCATTGGCCTTCTTGGCCACGAGGGCATATTGCTGGCTCATGCTCATCCTGCTGTCCGCCAAGATCCCCAGGTCCATTTCCCCTACATTACTCTGTAAGAGTTCATTGTCCTTCTTATCCATTTCACATATAATTATTTTCTCAGCTGAACTCTTTTTTTTTTTTTTTCCAAATTTGGTAAAAATTCTCTTTTAGTGATTTATGGATTAAATGTTGCTCTGATTAGTGATAAATGAAAAGAAAGTATATGCAGCAGCTGGATTTCCCTGAAAAGGATAGCAAGTCAGGAGAAAATTGATTTTGTTTTCAGTGTTGAACAAAAAGTAGAACAGAGACTGTAGTCATCCTCACTTGTGATTTTGGAAGCAGTGACATCATGCAGACACTCAGTTGACAGGACCTTTTAACTCAGGTTGGCTAAAGCAGGAATGCTGCTTCTATGCTGTACTAAGTGAATATATTAATGCTATGGAGCCCTATAGTTTATACTTTAATGTGGGAGCATTTTTAAGAAAACATCAGTGAAGACCATCTGGGAATAAAAATACAACTGAAGAGGAGAAACATTCTGACAGAGTGTGATATAAGCTAAATAAGTCATTATAAAATCTGCTGCTTTAACTGCATCTCACAGCCCAATGTATCCGTTTCCACCCCAGCCTCACTGTTCTTCACAGCAACTTCACTGCTCAGCTTTGTCTGGCAAAAGGCCCCGGAGAAAAGCTCTGCAGAGAAACTGTAAAATATTAGCACAAAATGAAAAGAAATAGATCCAGGCTTTCTAATAATTTTCTTTTGAGGTTGAGAACAGCCCTGGTTTTGATTTCTGCATCACTATCTCAAGACAATGGGCTACTCAATAACCATTTCTTCTTCTCTGTGTGGTTCCTCAGCCCATGGCATTTCTTGGCCCAGCTTAAGAAGTCTGGATGATATCAGACGGGCAACCAAACCAGTCTTCTGTACTACAGGGGGAAGAACTGTATGTGCCAGATCTCTTCCCAAGGTGACTCTCAAAAGAAATCAGACAGTTCTAGAATCTCAGAAATAATTCCTGCCTTGAGTAATGGAAAATTTACAGATTAAATGATATATGTCCCAATTCTATAAGTGCTCTTCACAGATTATGAGAACTGCTAATTGATAAGCAGAATTCAGTCTTGGTGTAAGAAAGACTTTCTGAATGTCTCCCATAAGACTAAGCAGCACTGGACAGTTTAATGTTCTTTAGCAGATTCCCAGGTTATTATTAATATGTGAATGAAACAAGCTATGTCAAACTGTTCATTTGAGAACAAGTCTTTTGATCTTATTCAGCATTTATAACTAGAACTTAAAAGTCAAGCTGCTTTAGGCAGCTACAAGAGTATGGTCCACACTCTTTCCATATTATTTCTCATTAGATATTCTTTCTCCCACACTTTATTATTTTCACAAGCATTTAACATTTCAGTTCTTCTAACTGTATTCTCCTGAGTGTATGCTCTCTTCCATTAACACTCTTGCTCTCTTTTCATGCTGGTCTATCAATTTTAAAGGTTATTGTTGTTGTTTTGGATTGCAGTAGAAAGCAGACATTGATAAATGAAGGAGTGAATATGGCAGTGACTGTATATATATTCTGCCCTATTGCCCAGAACTTGCCCATTCTTCTGGTTTTCCAAGGAAATAAATTATTCTTGTTTTACAATAATGTTACTAAAATGATGCTTGATGGTTATTTCATCTGAGGGTTGTTTTAAAGGCTGTCTAGATTTTGGAATGAAAGTTTACTTTTGGCTCCAAAATAAGGTCTGAGTTTTATTAATGCTTAGCTTCTGGTAGTTACACCCAAGACAGTTACTGCATAGCCTACCACATCACAAAATCATACTGTTGTTGTCCCAATGTGGACATAGGAAGCCATTTTCTGGTTGAATAAGAAAATCTCATAAATTTTAATTTTACATTTTCAGGAAGAATTCCCTTTACTTTTAAATTCATAAGGACATGCTTTCATTCGAAAGGATGGGATTTGTCCTATATGTTGCTCACTGGAATGAATTAGGAGTGACAGCCACAAACATACCATGTGTCCATCATACTGCTTAGGCTTTCAAATTTTCTCTGAATTGCGCTTTTTCCAGGTTAGTGAAACTGATACGGATGTTTTTATGGTCATGGTCATTCAATAAGTAATAATAAATCTTGTCCTGAAACTCTACTTTTTGATTTTTGAAAAATCACACAGAATCACAGAATCTTAGGGGTTGGAATGGACCTTGAAAGATCATCTGGCCCTACCCTCCTGCCAGAGCAGGACCATCTAGAGTAGGTCACACAGGAACTCATCCAGGTAGGTTTTGAGTGTCCCAAGAAAAGGAGACTCAAAAACTCCTCTGGGCAGTCCATTCCAGTGCTCTGTCACCCTCACAGTAAAGAAGTTATTCCTTGTGTTTCTTTGGAACCTCTTATATTTCAGCTTATACTCATTGCCCCTTGTCCTATGATTGGACATAATTGAGAACAGCTTGGCTCCATCCTCCTGACATCTGCCCTTTATATATTTGTAAACATTAATGAAATCACCCTTCAGCCTTCTCCAAGCTAAAGACCCTCAGCTCGCTCAGCTTTTCATTATAAGGGAGATGCTCCACTCCATCATCTTGGTGGCCCTGCACTGAACTCTCTCAAATAATACTACTTAGATGCCTTCTTTTTCTTTTTTTTTTTGAGAAATAAAGAATGAAAAATATTTTGTTATATTTATATCACTGTTTGAACATGTATACAATTCTAGGACATACGACAGCTTTAATTTATAGACTTTTTGCCTATGATGCTTCCATCATTATTAGTGTGCCTTCAGATTGCTACTATAATTAGTCACTATGTAATCTAGAGCCTAATAATCATATATAAATTCCCTACTAATTACCCTGTAATCTACTATTTGTTGATTAGAAGAGCGTAGGATGAATATTTCTACTATTATTAATCTCAATTTACATGATAATTATAGAGCTGCTACAGATTTTTCTTGCTTACTCGCTTGGCTATGTTGTACAGCATTTCATTGTGTTAATAAAATACTGCCTTTTTATGTTCATCCATTTTAATTCCTACTCAGCTAGCTTCTCCTTACATACACTTCTAATCTGCATTGTTCTTGGGCTGGTACGCATGCAAGTCACTACAACAGGTCATTGTTTTCTCAGAAAACTACCCAGAGAAGTTTTGAGGCTTCAGGACATAAGTCAATGTTTACGTGAAATAGTTACAAAGCTCATGTCTGGTTTAAATATAGGGTGAAACCCTGCCCACGCTGAAGGAAAAACACAGGGAACTGTTGCTCTGTGGATCAAGAATGTACACATACCTGCTCTGAAGTTCATGAGGATTCAATGCGGTTGGATATTTGGGTGAAGATGAAAGAGGAAAAGAATAAGGTTAATTTAATGGTAAGAATTCACTGTAAACTGCCAAACAGAAGGAGTAGGTGGATGAGGCTATTTTTGTGTAGCTATGTGATGCATTGAAATAGCAGGGTTGTAGTAGATGGTATTAATCAAGGTTTTATCTTTGGAAATGTAATTTTGCTTTTCACACAAGGAAAAACAACTTGTCAGATGGGTAAAATATTTTTGTTTGAATAAATGGTTACTACCAGCAGTTTGAGAAGTAATTCTAACTAGCTAGACAAATATCACTTGAAAATCCAAAGATAGAAGACATATTGATGTAAGTGATTATGACATATCTGGGATTCTAGAAAGAGAATACATGGGTGGAAGAGGAAGAACAAGGCTGACAGAAGTATATTTCAACACAGGAGACAGCAAATTCAAAGTCCTATTAGAGTATTTTCAGAAGATAGAATGAAAGGATAACTATCAGGATAGAAAGCTGTAACTCAAAGAATAGATGAAATTTTGCAATAGCAAAATATCTCAATGCAAAGAAAAGATTGAAAGAATTTAATAAATATGATAAGTTAGAGAAATTATCTGAGGTCAGTAAGATGAAATCCAGTAAAGGAAAATGCATATTAAGACACCTGTGGATCAAAAACTCCAACCCTCCAACAACCACCCCCCCACTATCCCCCAAAATAAAAAAAATAGCCAAACCACCAAACCCAAACACCAAAATGGGGAATCACATCTTAGGCAGAAGAAATACAGAAAAAGGTTTTGGACATATTGCATACAACAATAACATAATAAACTTAAATCAACAGTGTGATGTGGTTAAAAAAATGCAAATTTAATTTCAGGAGGTATTAGCAGCTGTGTTATATATAACACAGAGAGTAATTATTCTGCTTTTTCCAGATCTAGTGAGGTCTCAACTAAAATGATGTGTCTAGTTTCAAGAATTACTCTCTACAAAAAGATGTAGGTGAGTTAGAATGAGTTTCAAGTAGAGCTAAAAATGCTAAAACATTTAAACAATATGATCTCTGAGGACAATTTGAAAGCACTGAGCTAACTTAGTCTAGAAAAAAAAGAATGGATATGTCCTCTGGGATATACAGACTCTTACATAATGGTATTCACTTATCTTCCACATTCACTGGAGGACAAGGACATAACTGGTGAAATTTACAAGAAGAGAAGCTTAACATAAATGGAAAAAGATAATTAAAAACCCACTGATAATTTTAACAAGAACAAGCTGTGAAAACAGTGTTTCTGTAATTAGGATCTTTGAAAGACAAACTAGATGAGCATCTATTAAGAATGGTCTAGCCTGCCTCAGTAGAGGGAGATGGACTCAGTAATTTTTTTGTTCTTATGTCATTTTGGCGTTTGCAGTGTTCTTTTAAATTAATGTCAGTAACATAATCGACTTTGCAGAGAATTTTGCCTCCTGAGTGAGATGGATATGGCTAAGAGTGCAGCTGCAAATTGATATCAAACTCGTATCCTAGAGCTGGACCCTGTAGTGACTAGTAAGCTAGGGATTTGGTTCAAGACATGAAAGCAGAATTCCTGAGCAAGCATTATGCCTCTCAGTTTTTATACTGGATGACTGGATCACAGGATTTAGTGTATGATCCCCAAAACCTAGATAATTAGATAGAAAATACACTAAGTATATAAATTGCTTAGCTCAGCTACATCGTAGTATTTGAAAATTGTTGTAATTATAGGAGTTCAAATTGATGCTAACAATTTAAAATAAAATAATTTCCACTTGAATGCCTTCTTTCAGATTCAAATTACAAATTCTTATTATAATGTTCTCATTCTAACAAGCTTTTATTCTTGTGGGTGATATGTTATCAATCTTATTTCAATCATTAGGAAAAAAATGCAGAATTTAAATAAATAAATAAATAACTCCAAATGAAACTGTACCTTTGGTAATCAGATAATTTTCTGAATTAAAAAAACCTCACCCATCTTCAGTGTTGAAAAGATACTGATTTATGAAAAAATGCTTGTAAATTTTGGATACTAGAGCCTTCTTCAGCTTCCAGTCTTTCAATGTGAAAGTTTAACTTATATCTCCCTATCAAATCAATGTCAATCATGGATTTCAGAGAAGTCACCACTCAAGAACTAGCCCTGTACAATAGAAGCCACCAGCACATAACCAATGTTATAATTAATACAATGATTTAATATCCCATTGAGACCATCATTTGCTTTTGGAGAGGGTCAGAGCTGCTACCCAGGAATTTTCTATCTACAGTTTTTATGGTTCTGAAATTGAATGTCCAATGATGCTATCTGACCACAAGGTATTTTAGAACTTTGCACCTGAAAAATAGATGGCACCGAAACACGTTTCAAATTACCACACTTATTAAAAAGAGGTTAACATGAACCAACAGTAAGCATTGTATTACTAATGGAAAACAAAACTACAAAATATAATGCCACACAAAGAGTTTATTTGCTCTGAATAAACAGAAAAATGATAGTTCCACACAGTAACAAGCTTTATCCAAGTAGTGATATAGTAATATCTTCTTATTGTATAAGATGTTGTGAATGATCACACTAAGATACCGATATAGAGTAGGTTTCGCATTAACTTCTGTTACATTGAAGAACATCCTTCAGGATGTTTATTTTTATGTTAATATATCTGAATCAGTTTAAAAGCAACACCCTCATTAGTACCAGGATGTGAAAAGAATAAGAAGAGATATATCCTTAAATTGCTGTAAAAACTATTTCTTATAGGCAACTGAATCTGTATGTATGGTCGATTGTATAAATCTTTATGTATAAAGATTATATCCCAGGGTAAATAAGACCACTCCCATCACTGTAGTCACTGTGCAGGCACTGTAGATGATGTATGGAACACTTAAAATTAGGCTTGCAGGTTACAAAGGTATTTTGCTTTAAAATCTTGTGGAGTTCATGGAGAGAGGAGCTTCTAAATTAGATCTCTTCTCTGAAACACAAAACCATTTTATGAAAGTGTCTCTAAGTGTTTGCTTCAAATATAGAGTTGGAAAATCCTGGACTGTCCCTGGAAGCAAAGGAGTCTGTGGTAAACAGCTCAGCACAACTGAGATAGGGCAGGGAGGAACCCAAGCTTGGCGTCTGGGATCTTCATCGTCAAATCTGGTTACTGGTAAAGTATTGAGACAGATGGACAAATTATGAGAATGAGACTCTGAAATGAGGAAATTATTATTGTGCAGTCAAGAAGAATGGAAAAAGGGAAAAACAGGTAATCCATGGGTAAAAACCTATTGTGGAACAAATTGGAGAAGATGGAAGACAGTGGGTAAAGACTGCAAAAGGCTCTGTGACCAATCACGTGCTCCTATGCAGAAACTAGGGTTGAAGTGGATACTCCTGAGTGTCATCCACCCTGTTGCAGTTCCAATTCTACTGCCAACCTATACAGACCATCAGATTACATAACAGTCTGTGGTTTATTTTACTTTACTTCATTTTACATTTCAGAAAATACATACAGAGGAGAACACATTAAGGAAATATAAAGTTTCCAAATACTCAAAATTAAAAAATCTGAGTCAGAGGCTTGCCTCTTATGCTATAGTATTGCATTTTTTTGGATGATCAAAGAATCTGCATTGTAATGAAAGCAATTGTCATCAAAGCACCTTAAGTTTAATTTTCATTGCAGCTGGAGGCTTTGAAAACTTAGTTTTCTTTCTGTTAAATAAACACAATTAGTTCTTTGTACTTCAATTATCCATTGAATATAGAAAAAGAATGATAGCATCCATACTAACATACATCATATAGTGGCAGCCTGAATCAAGGTGGCATAGATGACCTTAGTTTAGTTGCTTGACTTTTTATGAGACTGGGTTTTTTTCTGTTGAGTTTATCTAGTTTGTGCTGTTCTTTGCCTCTGTCTTAACTTCGGCACTCTAAAATTGCTTCTGAAAAGTATGAATTATCCTGGGTAAACATGCTTGTGCAATCTAACCATTTTTTGTTTATCCTGAAGAGGATAATTTGCTTTTAAAAGCTGTTTTTTCACTCCAATTTCACTGGAACTTGTTATATAAATTCTCAGCAGCTTTATACCAACTCTTTTCATCTATTTGTAATTGTTTCTTTTTCAGTTTACATTGAACCCAGCTTGATGGTAGATGGTTTTAGACAATTCCATTTTTACATTATATGTTTTTTTTTTTTTCAGTCAGAATTTCAGATTCCTCTTGCAGTGTGTTGTCTTGATGGTATTGTGACATAAGAATATTTTTCTCCAAATATGGAAAGTTTTACTATTTCCTTCTTGATATTTTTTAGCTATTTCCCTTCTCTCTATTTTAAAACAACCTATGGTAAATCTTTTCAAGAAAGCTATAAACACTTTTTTTGATAGAGTCACTTTGCCTTGCTGCCTGATTTGTATTGTTCTTGCCGCTTTGTTGCAGTGGTCATAGAATTTTTACTATTCACCCTTGGGATGTGCGTCTTGATTGTAACTAGACATCAGTGGCAAGATTTTATTCTTAGAAATAGTTAATGAATGCAAAGCAGAATTTTTTATTCAATTGTATTATCCTTTGCATTTTCCTTGATCTGCCTGCCTTCTAACATCATGGGAGTGAGAAGGAATCTGTACATTTAAAGAAAAAACTCCCTCAGAATTCCTGTCCAAAACTTGAAAAAAATTTAGTTAATTAGAGGAAAAAATAGCAGCAATTGAATGAAAATTTTCTTAACATTTAAGAACAGGTAGAAAGTCAGAGTATAGATGAAGAAAAAAGAATGGAAGAAACCTGTTGAAAGGATGAAGGTGGGAGAAAAAGGGGGAAAGGAGTATTTGAAGGACTCTGTCTCAATGTCTAGACTCCTCAGTATTTGCAGCATGTAACTTTATTTTTTTCTGAGCATTTCTTCTGTTCATAAGCGAAGGAAAATCTGTCACGACATATGTCCTTGGAGCTGTTGTCATAGTACAGGCAAATCAGAATAAAATCTAGCAAAAAAGGACTCATCTATGGAACAAAAAGCCACCCTTTCCAAGGCTCATCACCCTCCTTTTTCATCTGGACATCTCTCTGGGAATGCTGCTGACATAAGATTGTAACTGTAAGCCCAGAAACTTACTCCTATTGACTTAGTCCTTCATTTAGTAGTGCCTATATCTAGCTCATAAACTGCTTTATTCATCTTGCACAAGTGGAAGGGTTGCAAAGGATGCGACAGGGCAAATGCTCAAAAATACTCTATGTAATGCAATTTTACTCACTTTACAAAAATAGCTACATGTAAATCTGGTGGACGTTAAAAAGATGAATTATTAAATAGTGTCAGAAGAATTCATTTACTGGTAAATTTGCTGTGTGGGAAATAAGATTATGACTGGAACTACTGTGATAGCAAAATACAACTGAACAGGAGACAGACAAACAGACAGAAGCTGACTTGCTAAATATCACTACTGAAAAACTGCTAGCAAGTTGTCAGTGTGCCAAATGCTGCTTTCAAAGGGTAGGGGAGTTTATTTTACTTTGCTTACTCTCTCCTTTTCCTCTTTTTCCCTTATGCTAACCAAACGGAATGAAAGGATCGTCAAGAAATAAAGCAGCATATGTTTTCAGTAAATAAGACTCCTTATGGCTTTTTTTTTTGTTTTTTCTTTCACAGACATGGTAGCACATTATGGAATAACTTATTCAACTGTTCTTGTGAAAATGTCATTATAAATTTATCAGAAAATAGAAAAGTGCCAGTGGCACATCCCTTGCATGCTGAAGTATTCACTGCATATTAAAAAGCTTGAAAGTTTTCTCAGGAGGTGAGGAAGGATTAGATGATGTTTCTGTGGACCCAGCAATAGCCTCTCCTGAGAACAGAATATATCCATTGATAGCACTGACAATTTAGATAGAATAGATAAACAGTGACTTCTGAAACACATTACATTGGAAATTATGGTAAATGTCATGACATTGAGAAGCTGGGTCACTTCGTGTGCTTGCTTTCTTGTTTCCCACTCTCTTGCATGGCCCTGTTGCATATTTATGTAGTACTACAATAATATTAAATATCATTTGATTAAATTCAGCAACACAAGACATTTGAGAAGCTAAGAGAATACTGAAGGTTGGCAGGTAGAGAAAGACAACTGGGTGCTCAGACACTTAAAATGTTATTCAGTATTGAGGGACCAGTTTGATTTGGAAGAGACATATTTCTTCATTCCCTGGCTTTACTGGCCAGGTAGGGAATTACTTTTGCCATACAGTGAAAAGATGACACCAAACTAGGAGAACTGGCTGATCCACGAGAAGGCTGTGATGCCATTCAGCAGGATCTCGACCAACTTGAGAGTTGGGCAGAGAAGAACCTCATGGGATTCAACAACAAGTGTAGAGTCCTGCATCTGGGAAGGAACAACCTCATGCACCAGTACAGGCTGGGGATTGACTTGCTCTGCAGAGAGAGACCTGGAAGTTCTTCTTGATAATAAAATAAACATGAGCCAGCAATGTGCCCTCGTGGCCAAGAAGGCCAATGACATCCTGGGATGCATCAAGAAGAGTGTGGCCAGCAGATCGATGGAGGTTCTTCTCCTCCTCTACTCTGCCCTGGTGAGGTCTCATCTGGAGTACTGTGTCCAGATCTGGACTCCTCAGCTCAAGAGGGACAGGGAACTTCTGGAGAGAGTCAGCACAGGGCCACCAAGATGATCAGAGGATTGGAGCATCATCCTTATGAGGAAAGACTGCTGGAAATGAGGCTGTTTAGAGAAGAGGAGACTGAGGGGGTATCTCATTAATATTTACAAAGATCTAAAAGGTGGATGTCAGGAGGTTGGGACATTCCTTTTTTCCATGGTATCTACCAACAGGACAAGGGGTAATGGGATGAAGCTGGAACATAAAAAGTTCAATTTAAACATGAGAAAAAGCTATTTCACTGTGAGGGTGAGAGAGCCCTGGCACAGGCTGCCCAGGGAGGGTGTGGAGTCTCCTTCTCTGGAGATTTTCAAAACCTGCCTGGATGTGTTCCTGTGTGACCTGATCTAGGTTGACCTGCTCCTGAAGGGAAGTTGGACTGGATGATCTCTAGAGGTCCCTTGCAGCCCTTACCCTTCTGTGATTCTATGAAAAGATGTGAATGTCTTTAATCTCATACAGCAAACATTTGACAAAAATTGTACTTACATCCAATGTGGGTGATTACCTAGTAGTGATCTAGTAGAATCTGTAGTGAAACAATTGATGTTAAGAGAATTGTTACCAAGCTTTGACAATAACATCCTTCCAGGAAATATGAGGCAATTTACACCATTTTAAGCCATTGTTCTGGACTGTATACTTGAAGTGACATTGCTGCATTGATTACACACATTTTATGTTTTAAAGCACTGTGATTAGAGACATTTGAAATATAAGTTGTGAATCTAGAAGATAACAGTTTGAAAAAGCAAATGACATGATACAGCAGTGTGTCCAGGTCCATAATCATATTATGCACATTCCATGTCATTAAGACCTAGCCAAAGTGGATCAGATATATCTGGTCAATCTTTAGCCTTGGCTTTGTGTGGACAACATTAAAATGAATGTCATTCTGATTGGCCTCTCTGGTCCTAATTACGTTGTGGATCTTGTGGCTAATTATTGTCAAGCCACAGATGACTTTTTAAATAAACTGTATAACGTTCTGAAAAACTTCCTTACATATTGACAGTGCACTGGCAACCAGAAAATAAATCTACAAAATCAGACACTTGGCTCATTGGAGGTCCTGTAACCTCAGTAACTGTTGATCAGGTTCTTTAACTATCTGAGCATGGATTTAAATCTTCAGTATTACAAGCCTGAAGTTTCAGACTTGCTTGCTTTTTCCCCTTGAGTTTGCATTTCACTGGTGTAATTTTGCTCTGAAGAATCAGTACTGTAACTGTGGCCAAATACCAAGTGATTTTTCCATTCCGTTCATTTTCTTGCAACCAGGAGAGCAGGTCAGAATAAAAGCTTATTGTCATCTCCAACTACTCCTAAAGTTATCTGGTTGGTAAAAGGATTTAATGTGTAGACTTATACTGTTAAGTAACAGTAATATTTAGATACAAATTGTGCTAAGTCTCGTATTGAGATCTGTTGCTTGCAAGCAGTGTAGGGACAGCGCTTAGCAAGCTGAAGGCTATTTTAGACTAGCAGCTCCTAAAGTGTTTTGAGCACCTGTAAGCCTGGAGCAAGAGAGAATTAAATGTGATAACTAATACCAAAGAACAGGGCACACTGTGTTTTGATGCATACCTCGTGTCAGTGTCACCCTTTCTGGCACTTTGAAGGAGCACAAAGTGAGCTGCTTCCATTTTTTTTTTTTGCAAGACTGGTTCTTCTGGCCAAGGCAGAGGCAGGCAGAGCCTGGATCCTGACCTTTATTTTCATATCCATTTCTTTGTGAGAAGGCTCTGACTTTTTCAGTATTATCTTTAAACTAACTTCATGAAGGGGAAAACTGCCTTGTATTGTGACCTCCATGTCTTTTATAAAGTTGCTATAACTAACATAAGTCTATGAATTAACACAGGAAAGACTGGCAAACTCAGAGGTACATGTCAGAATTTGGAATGAACATATGTTATTATTAGACATTTTTGTATTCTCTTAACTACAACTATGTTGCCTTTCAAGGCCAATGTTTACATTAAAACACTTATCAGTGCCAACAAAAGCAAGGCTTGCCTCTCTAACAATAGGAACCCTGTTATTACATCTTGATGAGTGCTAGAAGAAAAATGTCTCCCTGCTGCCATTGCTCAATTGAGCAGAAAAGCTCAGTGCAAAAGGAAACATGTGACCAGTCACAGCTTATCTCTTAATGTGACCATATCAGGAAAGTGGGAATGTTTTTGCAGCCTGTCACATAGAAGTACTCCAAGTATCTCTGCATATTGTTAAGGAGCTGTCAGTGCTATAGTAGCCTGGCTTCACTAAACTGCTGCCTGGAGAATGTTAGCAGTAAGGGGTCAATGCAAAATAAAAGAGATGGAAAATGGAAAACAAGATGAAAGAAATGAAAGTAATTAGTCAGCACAAATGATGTAGAGCCCCTTTCCAAAAATAGCAGATTTAACATTTCTTATGAGCAAGAGCAGAAGTATCTCAGTGACATTGGCTTTACAGCAGGAGAAATAAAAATAACAGGCAGTTATGAAAGCTTTTGAAACGAGAACTTGAAAACACATGAAAGACCTTGGAATCACTTAATCTCATTACAAAGAAATAGGAACCTCAACATTAAAGCTAATGCTAATATTCTCGCTAATATTCTCAAGATTAATTAACAACAAAAAAATTAAGATGAACTAGGAAACATACAGCCTCACTAATCTGTTAACCTAATTTGCTTAGAAGAGTGAATAATTTATAACAGCTAGAAGGATAGATGAACTTAATTTATTTTCTCTCTTTTGTTGTCTGATGTGGACTGTAAACCAATTGTCTACTTACCCTTTCTCATTTGGATCACCTCCTTGTTCAATGGGAAATGGTTATAAAAACTCCATAATTTTTGGTTTGTTTCTTGATGGATTGTATCACTGCATTTTTCTTTTATTTAGGAAAAAAAAAATAACAAGGAGGAAGATGGCAGACACAATGCAATGTCTTATTTTTAGGTCATTGATTTATTTTGGGACAGTTCACAACAGACAGTCAAGTCTTTGGATGTGAAACAACCCTTTGAAACTTTTACTGAGGTCTAAATCTGATGAATCCCATCCTTTAACATTACCCACCCTGTTCAGTTATGCCCATACTTCTCACGTTAAATCTTGAGGTGAGATTCAGAGACTTTCTGGGAAGAAAAGAGGCTTACATGGAGCCACTAGATTCCCTGTTTTATGAAGAGATAATTTCTTTAATAATCTTTTTTAGTATAGTCTGAGGTTTGAAAAATCATTGAAGTTCAGACACAAAACAACAAAAACCACTTAGAGCTAACATGCCTTTGGGTGAATCTTTAGCCATAGATTGTTTTGGTACAAAAGCAAATGGCTCAGATGTACTAATTAGGTTGTAGGAACAGTGTTCAACCGATCAGCATTTGTGGATGTGGGTGTAGTACTTTCACAGGACACATGGTTTCAGGTTTTTCTAAAGGTACTCTTAGGTATTTGGACTAATAAATTATTCAAAATAAAGGATGGTAAGCATGTCAGGTTTTAATGCAAGAAATCCAGCTTCTTGCCAATAATAATCTTACTTATTGTATTTAAAAGGCTTACATTTTAAAAAAGGAGAACCTAATACACAGTATGAAAAGACCTACATCAAAAAGGGGGAAAAAATACCCATCCCCAAAACCCACTGTAGAAAGAAGTATTACTACAAGTAGCAGGGCAAAGAATGCAAAGATATCCAATGCATGGAAAACAACTGTAGAAAAGCAGCTCTAGTATTCTCCAGCGATGAAGGACTGGCAGGCAAATGTAAACTTAGACAGGAGTGGAATCTAATATGAGGGGTGTGCTCTAGGTATCATATTGCAGAGAAGCCACAATGTTTTACCGTAGTCTACATTTACTGAGAGTCAGGCAAGGGTCAGCCTCAGGTCATGTAAGGACTCCTACATTCACTAAAGCTCTTCAGACTACAGGCAGCCACTGAACTCCTGAAGATAGCTTCTTCTGGCTAGAAATACGGGAAAAATGCAAGTGCTTACAATTTCAGAGAGATTAAAAAAAAAATGATTAATCAAAATTATCAAGTAATTGCTAATGTCCAAATTAGAGTAAGATAGCCCAGGAAAAGTAACAAGATTTTCCACTAATGTGGCATTTGTGACAGACAAAGAGAAGCAGGCAATTGTAGGCTTTATATGCTTCTGATCAGATTATCCTCATACTGCATCTTATTCTGGATTTGTGGTACCTTCCAACTGCTCTGCCTAAAGCTAAGTTTACAACTTTTGCTGGGTGACTGAGGCAGTTAAGTATCACTGCTGGTATAGGCCCATATGCTCCGAAGGCAAAATTTCATGGCTTTGTGCTCTGCTTCCTACATTTCATAGTTAACCAAGAAAAAAATATAGATGAGAGGTAAATCAGTGCAACAAGTTGATATTTAGTAAGTTGCAATTCACTTGGACAAAATGGAATAATTAGCCTCACTGCTGTGATTCACACCTTATCTTGTTCATCCCGTAGTCTACAGTAAGGTGTTTTGTCTATTAGAGAAAATTAGTTCTGCTAAACTAAAAAATAATTTCATTCTGCTAAAATGACATAGAGCAGAGCTACTGGGATACAATACTTTAAATTTTCATACATAGTTAATAAGCAATTTTCAGCTGCAAATAGTTCAGACTTCACTACAGCCTAATTGCACTTTCAAAAGGAAGTAAATGATGTTTATGTACATCTTTGTCTGTTGCTTCCTTCTAATAGAGCTGCAATGCCCTGCAATGTAGACTGAAAAGAACATAGCCCATTTACAGTAAATAATTGGCTGATCAGAGTGTGTGCACTGTATCTAAATGGATCCGTCTTCTTTTTGTCAGAGATATGTTTGAGGTATAAGGTCCAAACTAAGTGATGAACACTCTTAATACAATGAAGCCTTAAAAAAAGAGATGAACTCAAATTGGTTCTGGAGTTTTTCTCCTGTTTCCATTGCTAGAAATAGTCTTTCAGCATCAGTACATGAAGAGTCACCTTTGAATTCAAGGGATTATCAGTTCAAATCCAATTTTAAGTTTCTAAGCCATTTTCCTGTTGAAAACTATCGTGGCCATGTAATCGCATTAGTTTTTGACTGGCTTCTATTTGGGTAAGGCAGAATGTCATGACTGATGCAGAAACTTGGCACATGCTAGCTCAGGCCAAAGAGCATTTTTAAATGGATTATCCACAGAAGAGCTCTTGATACAGGATCACAGAGGAATCCACAGCTATGTTCACCCATCTCTATGTCTAATGCTTTTTCATGGCTATTCAATGGAGAATTACTGGAAAGCATTTTCTAGAGCTATTCTCCATCTCTTGTGTATGTATTTTGGCTTTAGGTTTTCTCTGTAGATTTACAGTGGATCTGCAATAGCAACAAGTATCCCCTTTTAGATCTAACTTTCACTGTATATCTTAAGGCAGGAATAGGTATGAAATTGTACATCTACAATATGTAAACATTTATGCAAAATATATTTATGTATTCACAAAATAGAGGAAAAGTTAAATTCATGATGCTGTGTACCTTATGTGGCTACCTCACATCAAGGATACAGAACAGATCAATTAATGGTCATCCTGTTAAAATATGAGGGTGACTGTTAATTATATACATGTTTCCATGCATTATTCCTTCCATTTTAGTACCAGCTCTATTAGTATATACTAGCATATTCTAACACACCTCACATCAATCTAACTCTAGCATTCTTTTATAATATCAACAATACCAGGGGAATGGAATCTCTGATTTTTATGGTGATGGCTTATATTTAAGAAATCTCCAAGATTCCTTCTTCCTTTGGTATTCTGCGTTAGTATAATTTCACCTGTGGTCTTTATGTTGGTTGACCTAAATTATATATCTTGATCCTGGCAGTGTCAGATATGTTCACGTCCCAGGACACACCTGTAGATCTGGAATTGTAAATGAGACTGTTCCACTATCTTAAAATTTTCTTTATATGACCAGAGGTTCAAAAATGTGGTATGAAGAGATTTTTTTTTTACTCAAAGGAGCTCTAACAATATACAGCCTGTTACAAAGGATGACCCTCTTTTCTCCAAGCCATGACATGGAGAAGAGCAAAATTACCCAGGATACACACACAAAAAGAGAAAAAAATCAGGCCAGGAGAACATGCAGAGCAGAGCAGCAGGCATACAGAACATAGCAGGCACACAGAAAGCCAGATGCTGTCAAGGTCTTGGAATTACATCTGTGATTCAAGAGAAGAGTGTGAGAAGAGCATTTTTAGTTCCTTTAGCAGTTTTCTTATTGAAAGAGCCTTTATTATGCTAACTCTGTGATCATTGCCCTCTGAAAAATTACCCAAAGAATGTATTTGGATTTACCCGGTGAACTTTGTTCTGTCTTGCCAGCATATTTTGTTTGAACTTCATGCATGAACATGCCCATTTCTCAATTTAACACTCTCAATTTTCTTTGTCTTCTCATGTAATCCTACAGCTGCTTGAGAGAAAAAGCAAAAAGAGCCATTTGGTCTTGACACTTATGAATGTATTGTTCAGTCACAAGGAGAAATAAAATCGTTGTTAGGACACTCAGACTGTGTTTAAGTGATACAAGTCTTTAAGTAGATCTTGCACTAAATACATCAAAACTAGTGTGTGTTTACATGAATAATTTATATTACTCCATGTGTGTATAAAATAAAGCATTTAAATCACCAGTTTCACAAAAATAGAACACATATTTTCCATCCAACATTGCACTGACTTGAAATATTTCCAAATTATATCTTTGCCATCAAAATCAGAAAAGAAAATTGGGTGACAGGATGAGAGAAACTTGACTCATATAGTAATTTGATTTTTCAAGGTTCAGTATGTGGATGTCCTGGAAAACAGAACTGGATTAAGTTTATCTTTTGTAATACTTTCCAAAATATTTTGAAAACATTTATGTTACAATATAATACAAATCCAAATAATTCTGAAATATGTCATAAACACGATTAACTTTGTAGTGAAAACTATTCAAAATATTTTAAGTGAAAACAGTTGTCATCTTGCTGAATCAAGAAAGGGATGATATCACTGTAATGGGTGTTTTTGTGTTAGTGTATGTCATAAGGATTTGTAACAATCTATGATAAAATTGCATATGCTTGTTTTGAAAAATGTTGTTTTAAAAATAAATTCCCTTTCATCATTATCTTCAGACACCTAGAGACTGATAATCTGTAGATAATTTTCTCCTCTGCTCCTCCAAAAGGACCATGCAAAAACAGTATGTTTTTCTCTTTCTCCTGGATCAAGGACATATTTTTTCCCCCCAAATTACATTTTCAAGTAACTATTATTTTTTTTTCTGAAGAAGAATATCTGTTTTCTTTTAATATGCACACAAATAGACAGATGGGTAATTTGATCAAAGATAACTTCTATTCAATCTATGAATCAAAGCCAGACGATTCCAGATTTTTTCACATGAATTATTATTACAGATTACAGCTAGTAAAACTGTAATGACTTCTTTGCCCCAGAGGTATATGGATTTCAAGGTGGCCTTGTGAGATTGAAGGCCAATCGTGCAATGAATGTGATATTATCTAGTGTTAATAAAAAGAGCTGATTATGAGCTTTCACTCATGTGTCAGTAACACTAGGAAAATATCAGTACTGTCTCATGTGGCCAAATTCTCCCACTCTTAACAGCAGAAAGACAGATTTTCCTGTATAATATCTGTTAGTTTCTTCAGTGTATATAACAGAGAGTCAGGCACTATCTATATAAATATATGAAGCAGACTGAAGTGAATATCGATGACAAGTATGACTGTATTTCTTTGCCATGAGGATGTAATTCTTCAATAAGAGATGAATAATAAATAAATGACCATGTATGTTGAGTGACTAAGAATGTGAGGCTGCACCAGGTGCCCAGAGAGGGTCTGGAGTCTCCATGCATGAAGCTGTTCTAACTTGAACTGGACAAAGCTAGAGCAACCTCACCTGTTTTGGAAGTTCACTCCGACTGTGAACATCCAGAGTTCCCTGTCATCCTACGTACATTTATGCTTATATATAAGTATATATGTGTATTTCTTAAATGTTACTCTTGGCAAAGTCAGAAAAATAATGATCAGACTTTTCACATTTCCTCTTTTCAATAATCTGAATCTCCACAGGTGTCAGTTCTGGAGCCAGTCTTGTTCAACATTTTCATCAGCAACTTGGATGAGGGGACAGAGTGTATCCACAGCAAGTTTGCTGGTGACACCAAACTGGGAGGACTGGCTGTCATGTCAAACCATGACAGCCTTTTCTGGTAAGGGGGAAGGGCCTGTAAAGATAGCTTCTGTAAGAAGTTGCTTGAAACTCTCCTCAGCTCTAAGCCAGACCCACTTCTGGGACTGAGCCAATTAGATGCCTCCAGGATCACTTTTTAAGATGAAGCCGGAAGAGGAGGGTTCTTCCTGTTTCTTCCTTCTTCTGTCCCTTCTTCTTTTCTGGCTGACAGTGGTGCAGGGAGTGGGAAGAGTGAGAGAAACAACCATGCAGACTCCAAGGTCAGTGAGTGAAGAGAGGAGGACCTGTGCTGGAGCAGAGACTCACCTGCATTCTACAGAGAGGACTGGTGAAGCTGAGATTTGTTTGCATTTTGCTGAAGACCCCGCATCAGTGGCAGAGACTTATTTTGATAATGACCCGGTATCAGATGCAGTGACTCATTTTGCTAGAAGCCCCAAATCAGAGGCAGAGACTTATTTGGCTAAGAACTCTGAGCCAGGGACAGTGATTCACTTCATTAAAGACCCTAAGCCAGGGGCAGTGACTATGGCCAGAGAAGGCCGTGTCCTCTGGGAGGGACCCAATATTCACAGAAGCTGTAACTGAGGGAGGAACCCACGACAAATAAGCTCATTATATTATGCCCAGAAGAGGCCTTGTCACAAGGGAAGGACCCTGTATCTGCAGAGACTGCAAATCTGGCAAAGAATCCATGCCAGAGGTATTCATTAAGGACTATGTCCTGTGTGAGGGGCCCTGTATCAGCAGAAGCCACAGCTACTGAGAAGAACCCACAGCAGAGAAGTTTGTTAAGGACTGTGTCCCAGGGGAGGGACCCAGTATTGGAGCAGGAGAAGAATACTAGGAGTTGGTCTTCCTCTGAGAAGAGAGAATTAGCAGAGCCCATCTGTGAGAGACTGAGAACATCCTCCATTCCCTGTCCTCCTGAGCCGTTGAGGGGGAAGGAGGTAGAGATATCGGGAGCAGTGAGCTGAGCCTGGGTAGAAAAGAGGGATGGGGGAAGGAGATCTTAAAGTGCTGATTGTAATTTTCTCATCATCCTACTCCCTTTTTGCTATTATTCTGTTCTATTTCTTGTAGTTAGTAGAACAAACTTTCCTCCTTTCTTCTCTAAGTCGAATACTGGAGTCTGTTTTGCCTGGAATTGTAATTGGCAACAAGCCCTCCCAGCCCTTGTCTTAATCCATAACAACCTTACTTATCTTTTTACTCCCATTTCACTGAGGCCTCTGCCATGCTAACACGCGTGGGAGTGTATGGGGAGCACTGAGTGAGAGACTGTCATTGTGCTTCTTTACTAGCTTGGCTAAACCACAACACTGACTGTTTCACTAGAAAGCTGTGCTGCCATTCAGTGGGATCTCGACTGGCTTGAGTGTTGGTCAGAGAAGAACCTCATGAGGTTCAACAAGGACAGGTGCAGAGTGCTGCACCTGGGAAGGAACAACCCCATGCACCAGTACAGGCTGGGGGTCGAACTACTGAAGAGCAGCTCTGCAGAGAGAGACCTGGGAGTCCTGATTGATAATAAGTTAAATATGAGCCAGCAATGTGCCCTCGTGGCCAAGAAGGCCAATGGCATCCTGGGATGCATCAAGAAGAATGTGGCTAGCAGATCGAGGGAGGTTCTGCTCCCTTTCTACTCTGCCCTGGTGAGTCCTCATCTGGAATCCTGTGTCCAGTTCTGGACTCCTCAGCTCAAGAGGGACAGGGAAGTGCTGGAGAGAGTCCAGCACAGAGCCACCAAGATGATCAGGAGACTGGAGCATCCTCCTTATGAGGAAAGACTGCTGGAACTGGGGCTATTTAGTCTGGAGAAGAGAAGACTGCGGGAGGTCTCATTAATATTTACAAATATCTAAATGGTGAATGTCAGGAGGTTGGGGCATCCCTTTTTTCTATTGTATCTAGTGACAGGACAAGGGGCAATGGGATGAATCTGGGACATGAAAAATTCCATTCAAACATAAGAAAAACTATTTCACTGTAAGGGTGACGGAGCAGTGGCACAGGCTTCACTTCAGAGTTGATGTCTCTGATACTGTTCCTGAGCTCCCCGTGCCTTCGGTGGCCTCTCTGAGGGTCTATATTCCTGTGTTAGGGTCTGTTCTCCCAGTGAGGTGTGGCCTCCTTCAGTGGCTGCACCAGCCCTCATGCTGTTGTCCCTCTAATACTGGTGTCCCTCATCCTGGCAGCCTGCCAATGAGTCTCCACCTTTCCTTTCAGAGAGGATCTCCCTCACTTGCCAACCCTATTGCTGTCTAGGAGCAATTTTGGCAATGGGAATTCATTAGGCCATGGCAGATGATGTATGGACATTTACTTCCCTATGTGCATCGGACATTTTCGGAGGCCTGGGGACTAGTTGGCTGGGCTAGTAATCTCATTGGAATGGGGATAAACCTCTTTCCCTTAAGCTTGCTGTGACAAGTTAAACGGTCAAGGAAGGAAAATTATTCTATAATTAATTTCCTTGATTTTCTTAACTAAGTACTGCTAGACAAATTATACCTTTCTGCAGCTTACCACCTGTAGTGATGTAGGTTTGCCCACAAACTGAGTGGGCAAAAACTAATTACGTATCAGCTTCTTCTAGCTATGAATAAAAACTCTGCTTTTTTAAAACTTTTTTTTTTTTTTACATCGAAGGCAGTGAAAAACAACATTATGTTTTAGAAAGCTCAACCTCTTTAATAAAATAAAAGATGAAATTTAAGACTGGGACAATTGGTTCTTTCTGATAGGTTAAAAAGTAGTTGTTTGCCTTATGGTTTGTCATCAGTAGTCTGAACCTCCATAGATAGGTGTTGATCCACGTAGCATTATTTTAGATGTTGCATTAAAAAAGGATGGCCTCAGTCTAATATTTAGGCATGAATGTGTGTGTTGCTTGAAATGAAAGCTAAAATGATATGTATTGTTACGTTCATTAAGGGAGAGTTACATCCAAGTTGAATATTTCTGCTACAGTTATAGAGTGATACTGATTATTTGGTGCCATCATTCTTGTGTTCTCACTTTATCTTTCTCTGAAAGTATTTAAGATAAATGTTTTACACTGTTACTCTTTATTACAAGTACAGGAAAATCTGATACCAGACAATTTTCAATTCTGCAGTCCTAACTGAATTGAAATATTCTGGCCTCCAAAGATAAAGGCAAATATAAAAAAGAAATTACATTATATTCAGAGCTGTTCAGGAGAGTCATCTACTCACAGGTAATGAAAACAAAGCTGACAGTCTAGCTACCTGTCCTTAACATTGTGGTAGCCTTCTGGCAACAGCTAGCAATATCAATTTAATGAGTTTGAATGGCACAAATACAGAGAGAATTTACAATCTTGACCCTTGCCAAGGGACCAAGAAGCAATAATCTATGATTACTGTGTTAAATGAGGTTGTCAGTGTCAAACCACAACTATAACTTTCCATTTTAGTCTGAAGAAATTCTGCAGAGAAAATGACATTGCAGAAATGAAGCATCTTTCCCACTGCCTTGTTTAGGTGTGTGTATATTTTAGTAATTTTGTAGGAAATTAATAATGAATATTCTTACTTTTGAATCTACCTCTACATGACTACTAATTCTTCATTACTTCAGAAATCTCCATTCAATGAAATTTGTATGAAGTAACAGCAAAAATCCATTTGACCAATCAAGGATGTGTTATGATGCATAATGCATGCCACAGCCTGCTCTGTTTTCCAGTCTTCTCTTCTTTGAAGTAGGTTTTGCTCTTTCTCTTGTTGGCAAAACAGCACAGCTCCTCACAGCTGTTACAACATTTTAATGGCCATGTATACTATTGTGGACACATAATCTGTTGCTTATATGCATGATAGGTTTTTTTTAAAATCCTCAATCAGTAGTATCTATTTTACACAAAAGAGCACCTCTAGTACATGTACAAGAGATATGAACCTGCTTAACACTTTGCACAGTGACCCTACTGTTTCTTTTAAACATCAAAAAATTTTGGACTTGGATTTTAATTCATGTTCTAAAAAAATAGTATTCTGTTCTGCTGGCTCTCTGTTCCTTATGTTCATTTTCCACATAATCTAATGTGGAATTGCATTCTTAGTACATGATTATTAATCATCCACAAAATTTTCTCTATTTTATTTATCAGTTCAATATTGTTTTAACAACCACTACAATATACATTTAATATTGAGATAGATATTTTATCAAGTTTTACTGTAAGACACAGTACATGAAGGAATAAAGAAATAGACTTGTTTATTTATAAACAACATTTTCTAAACTAAACACCTAAATGAAACATTGATTCCCTTCCAGCATTCTAAGAAGCTCCCATAGGAATATATGCAGCTGTGAGGCATTTCTGAAGAGAAGACATGCAAATGATTGTTTGGGTTTTCTGTTTGTTTGTTTGCTTGTGTGTTTTGGAGTAAAAAAATCTCATTTCATCCTCTGTGCTGCTTCAATGGAACCCTCTGTTTCTTTGTTTTTAATGGAAACAAAATGATGGCCTTCATATTTCAAAATACTTTTCAACTAATCTACTAAAAACTACTCATTCTAAATCTGTTTAGCCTGTTTATGACTGGAGCTGTATTTCACAGACTGGAAAAGTCTATAAACGTCTTAGAGGAAACAGCTGTCAGAATTACAGTACCTTTATTTCGGCTTATTGAATATTAATTCAAGTACTTTACCTTGTGTATGCTCTAATAATTTGGCATATGAGACAAAAGGTTTCAGCAGAAGAAATATATATCTAAACTATTGCCTGACACAAATGTGTGCAGTGGTGATTTTTTTTTTGTTTGCTCATCCATGAAGCTCACAGATTTGAAATATGCAACTACGTTGCACTTCTGTAGACACAGTGATGCTTACATCTCAATAGGCTGGTTTGTAGAGAAAGCAAATCTACAGTGTTACAGTACTGATGAAGATATATTTTGTTTTCTTGAAATAAAAAAGCCCAAAACTTTGGGTAGCTGTATATATTATGGAATTATATATTTAGCTTAAGGAAAACTTCTTTACTGTAAGTGTGAAGGAGCACTGTAACTAAGCTGCCCAGGGAGAGCGTGGAGTCTTCTTCTCTGGAGGTTTTCAATGCATCACCTAATGCATTCCTGTGTGACCTGATCTAGGCAGACCTGCTTGAGCTGGGGGTTGGACTAGATGATTCTGTGATTCTGTGTTTCTGTGATTTCAATGATCAAGTAACTATTAATACCATTAATTTAAACAGGAAGAGATAATATATTTTCTACTTAAACAAGTAGTTAGCTACAGTTGCTCCATACATGAGGATATACTTCAAGGAAGATATAAACAATTTTTTGTTTTGTTTGTTGCTTTCCTCTTGTACAAATAATTTAATTATTTGCTACAGCAAGAGCTTGAAAAATTAATGAGATGGCCTGATAAATTGTAAAAATAGCATAAACTCTTATATTTGGATAACATATTTGACTATCAGCAATCTTTGAGGAGATTAAGAGATGAGATATTTCCACATTGGAGTACCATATGCATACTCTTGTGGATTATTTTTCACTGTATGACTCTGGGTCCATAAGAATAAAATAACTTTTTCTTTTGGTCATGATAACTGGTTTAAAACTACATTCATACAGACAGGATGCAAGTACACCATTTTGTATTATTGAAACGTGGGAGAACTGTATCCTTTTTTTGCTAACAGCAGTATTCACTCTGCTTCTGTCCAGCAGAAAGTTTGTAGGAATATACCCGTAATTCATAGATTTTTACATGCTCATTTTTCCTTCTTCATCCATGATTCTGCAGAACTAAAGTATGAAGCACATCCATATAACACTTCGTGGCGAAGCTGTAAAACACTAGCTTAAAAGTTAGTATAGCAAAAAATATACTTATTTTTAAAAGAAATCTGGATATAATAGTACATTTTGAGATCATCAGGAACTATATTGACACTGAAGCAACATGGAAAAGTAAAAAAATACAATTCATAACTTTGTAGAACATACATCAAAAATACATCCAAAAGCTCTATAAAGATCAGAATTATCAATATTTTGATACAAAAACCTGGTGATGGACATATTTTCTTCCACAATTTTTTCAGAGATATCAGAGAAAATTTGAGAGAAGTTTTAAGTTTAATAGATGGAAGTATTACCATGCAGAACTGTTTGCTATGTGTTTGACAGAAAACCTTTTTTGTGTACATGAATATCTGTGTAGCCAGTTGTAGCTACCATAAATAGTAAAATTGTTTGCACTGATATTTGAATAGTCTGTTTTTATACCTGAGATTAAAAGAATTAAAGCAAGAAAAGAGCTATGAACTCTTCAATTCACAATGCACAAACCATACTGAGTGGCTAAAAGAAGTAATAGAGATTGAAGGATAGTTGTTTCCACTTAAGCTTTCATAGCTCTAAGAATTAGCAAAATCTAACACCCATCCCTCCCCTGAGCTGGAGGGATAAAGGATATTAAATGTTTGAGAAAAAATATGTGCTTTGTAAATGTGTTGTGTATTTCAGAAGCATCAGAGTTCTTTGGAGAAATTGTTTATTAAAACTTAATTTCCCATTTGTGTTTATAAAATACTTTATATTGATGCCATGTGTGAATTTTCAGAGTACAAGTCTTGGCTTTACGACTGGGGCATTATGTTTAAATAGTCAAAGTCTAGTAAAAATGCTAAATACTCTGAATATATAAACACACGTGTTATAAGTGACTTCTCTTCCCATTGCATCTTATATTGATAGTGGTCAGAAAATAATAGATAATTTTTCTTTATACAGAGTGATATTTATTGTATTCTTTCATATAATTAATAATAACTGATATCATGATTTCTAAGGTTGTATACAAAAATGACAGTACTTAATTGCATTGATACTGCAAAATAAGGACGTTGAGTATTTATGTGCATAAGAGATATTTTTTTATTAACTGTATCTTCTAGAAGATAATTTATGGAACTCAGAATGCATTTAGTGAAAAAAGAAAAAAGAGTAAATGTAGATTGACTAGTAGATTTACTCAATTATACATGATTAATATACTTAAATAATAATATATTTTTTTATTATATATAATAATGGAATGATCTAGAAGAATTATTTATGAAGTAACTACCCATACCTCTTGACTATGTAGTGATCCAGTTACAGCACAAAGGTAAACTATGTTTCCTTTTAGTCAATCCTATGTTCAAGTAACTGGATACTTTTCTAGAGGAAGATGTCATGGATAAAAGACAAGTATCTCACACCTCATCCGAATACATTAACCACTAAGATATCTGAAAGGCTGGACAGTGATTTGCATGGCTAAACACTTCTTCCTTCTGTTTACAAAGCTAGTTTGGGGATGAGATGACTCTGGTTTGAATTACTGATGGCTACAAGCTCTTCAGGAGGGATAGAAAGGGAAGGAAAGGTGATGGAGTGGCCCTATATGTTAGGTACTGTTATGAATGATCAGAACTTAAGTATAGTGACAATGCAGTTAAGAGTGTTTCAATTCAGTTAAGGGGTAAGGCCAATAAGGTTGATCTTGCTGTGGGAGTTTGCTATACACCTTTCAATCAGAGTACAGAAGTAGATGAAACATTCTATAAGCATTTGAGAAAAATCGCATGATCTCTTGCCATTGTTGTTGTTGGAGACTTCAGCTTCCCATGTATCTGCTGGAAATACAACACAGCAGAAAGAGAACAATCCCGGAGGTTCCTGGAAAGTGTGGAGGATAAGTTCCTCACACAGTTGGTAAGTGAACGGGTGCCCTGCTGGACCTCTTGTTTGTGAACAGAGAAGGTCTTGTGGAGGATGTGGTAGTTGGAAGTCATCTGGGGCACAGTGATCATGAAATTATTCTCTATTCATAGAGATGTTAAGGGGCAGGGAAGCAAAATTGACACTTAGGGCTTTCGAAGGGCAGACTTCAGTCTGTTTAGGAGGTTACTTGACAGAATCCCTTGGGGGTCACTTTTGAAGGGTATAGGAGTCCAGGAATGCTGGGTACTTTTTAAGAAGGAAATCTTAAAGGCTCAGGAACAGCCTCCCCACGTGCCAAGACGAGCCAAGGCAAAGATCAGCCTAGCTGAATAGGGAAATTTTGCTTAAGATCGGGGGAAAAAGAGGTTATGGCCTCTGGAAGAAGGGGCAGACCACTCACAGTGAGTACAGGAACGTTGTTAGGTTATGCATAAAGATAATTAGAAGGTCAAAAACTCAGATAGAAGTCAAACTGGCTTTAGAGGTAAAGGGTAATTAGAAATGTTTCTATAAATACCAGGGGGACCAGGGGGAGAAAATTTGGTAATAACAGATGAGGATGAGGCTGAGATTTTTAATGCTGCCTTTGCCTCAGTCTTTAGTAATAGCAGCATTTCCACTGGGGAAAGTCAGCCCCCTAACCAAGAGTCAGGGGAGAGGAGAAAAATATCCCCCCTACAATTCAGGAGGAGATGGTCAGTGACCTGCTGCTCCACAATAATGTGCACAAATTTATGGAACTGGATGAGGTACACCCTAGAGTGCTGGGCGAACTGACAGGGGTGCTCACCAAGCCACTGTCCATCATTGATCAGCAGTCTTGACTGACTGGGGAGGTCCCATCCGATTGGAAGTCAAGCAATATAACACCCATGCATAAGAAGGGACAGAAGGATGATCCAGGAAATTACAGGCCAGGTGATCAGGCCCAGTAATAGAATCATAGAATCATAGAATGGTAGGGGTTGGAAGGGACCTTTAGAGATCATCTAGTCCAACCCCTCTGCAGAAGCAGGTTCATCTAGATCAGGTCACATAGGAACATGTCCAGGCAGGTCTTGAAGACCTCCAAGGAAGGAGACTCTACAACCCCACTGGGCAGCCTGTGCCAGGGCTCCGTCACTCTTACAGTGAAATAGTTTTTTCTTATGTTTACATGGAACTTTTTGTGTTCCAGCTTCATCCCATTACCCCTTGTCCTGTTACTATCTACTATAGAAAAGAGGGATGTCCCAACCTCCTGACACCCACCCTTTAGATATTTATAAATGTTAATAAGATCACCCCTCAATCTCCTCTTCTCCAGACTAAACAGCCCCAGTTCCTGCAGTCTTTCCTCGTATGAAAGATGTTCTATACCCTTGATCATCTTGGTGGCCCTGCACTGGACTCTCTCCAGGAATTCCCTGTCCCTCTTGAGCTGAGGAGCCCAGAACTGGACACAGGACTCCAGATGAGGCCTCACCAGGGCAGAGTAGAGGGGGAAAAGAACCTCCCTCGACCTACTGGCCACATACTTCTTGATGCATCCCAGGATACCATTGGCCTTCTTGGCCACAAGGCCACATTGCTGGCTCATATTTAGTTTATTATCAATCAGGACTCTTAGGTCTCTCTCTGCAGAGCTGCTCTTCAGCAGTTTGACCCCCAGCCTGTACTGGTGCATGGGGTTGTTCCTTCCCAGATGCAGGACTCAGCACTTGTCCTTGTTGAACCTCATGAGATTCCTCTCTGCCCAACTCTCCAGCTGGTTGAGATTGCGCTGAATGGCAACACAGCCTGCTGGGGAATCAGCCAGTCCTTCCAGTTTGGTGTCATCAGTCAACTTGCTGAGCGTACACTCTGTCCCCTCATCCAGGTCGTTGATGAAGATGTTGAACAAGACTGGTCCCAGCACCGATCCCTGTGGAACTCCACTGTTCACAGGCCTCCAACTTGACTCTGTGCCATTGATCACCATCCTCTGGGCTCTGTCATTCAGTGAGCTCTCGATCCACCTCACTGTCCACTCATCCAAGCCACATTGCTTGAGGTTTCTGATGAGAATGTTGTGGGAGATAGTATCAAAAGCCTTTCTGAAGTCAAGGTAGATGACATCCTCTGCTCTCCCCTCATCTAGCCAGACGGTTATGCACTCATAGAAGGATATCAGGTTGATCAAACAGGATTTCCCCTGGGTGAATCCATGTTGATTCCCCCTGATAACCATCTTATCCTTCATATGTTCAGTGACAACATTCAGGATGAGTTGTTCCATCACTTTTCCAGGGATGGATGTGAGGCTGACCGACCTGTATTTTCCTGGGTCATTCTTCCTGCCCTTTTTGAAGACTGATGTGACATTTGCCTTTCTCCAGTCCTCAGACACCTCACTTGTCCTCCATGCTTGTTCAAAAATGATGGAGAGAGGCTTAGCAATCACATCAGCCAGCTCTCTCAAAACTCTAGGATGCATCCCATGAGGACCCATTGACTTATGAGCCTTAAGCTTGGCCAACAAGTCTTTAACCTCTTCCTCTTCCAACCAGGGCAAGTCCTTTGCTGTCCTGGCCATCCTGTTATCCTTGCTGGACTGGGCTTCCTGAGGGTCAGCCTTGACCGTAAAGACTGAAGCAAAGAAGGCATTCAGTACTTCGACCTTCTCTGCATCCTCAGACACCAGGGCACCCTCAGCATTTAGCAGCGGGCTCACATTCCCCCTCGCCATCCTTCTGCTGCTGATGTACTTGAAAAATGCCTTATTACTGTCCTTAACATCCCTGGCTAAATTTAATTCTAGAAGGGCTCTAGCCTTCCTAGTTGCACCTCTGCATGCCCTGGCAATGTTCCTATACTCTTCCCAAGAAGCCAGGCCCTGTTTCCACCTCTCATAGATGGCATGAATTTATGAAGGGCAGGTCCTGTTTAACAAACCTGATTTCCTTCTATGACAGGGTAACCTGCTTGTTAGATGAAGAAAAGGCCGTGAATGTTGTCTACCTTGACTTTAGTAAGGCATTTGACACTGTTTCCCATAGTGTTCTCTTAAGGAAATTGCCTGTTCGTGGCTTGGATAGGCATACACTTTCCTGGGTGAAAAACTAGTTAGATGGTTGGGTCCAATGAGTTGTAGTGAACAGAGTTAAATCCAGTTGGCAGCCAATCACGAGTGGTGTCCCCCAGGACTCAGTGCTGGCACCACTCCCATTTGACATCTTTATTAAATATCTGGATGAGGGATAGAGTAAGTTTGAGTAAGATTTGATAGAGTTTCATAGAGTAAGTTAGCAGATTACATCAACCTGGGTGAAAGTGTTAATCTGCTTGAAGGTAGGGAAGCTTTACAGAGATATCTAGATAGGATGGATGACTGGGCCATGTCCAGTGCCATGAGTTTCAATAAGGCCAAGTGCTAGGTCCTGCACTTGGGCCAAAACACCTCCCAGCAGCGCTACAGGCTTGAGGAGGAGTGGGTGGAAAGCTGCCAGGCAGAGAGGGACCTGGCAGTGTTGATTGACAGCAGCTGAACACGAGCCAGCAGTGTGCTCAGGTGGGCAGGAAGGCCAATGGCATCCTGGCCTGTATCAGGAACAGTGTTGTCAGCAGGAAGAGGGAGGTAATCATCCCCATGTACTCAAATTTGGTGAGGCAGCACTTTGGATACTATGTCCAGTTTTTGGCCCCTCTCTACAACGATACTGAGGTGATGGAGAGGATCCAGAGGCAGGCTACCAAGCTAGTAAAGGATTTGGAGCATGTCTCCTATGAGGAACGGCTGAGAGATCTGGGTCTGTTAATCCTGGAGAAAAGAGGCTCAGGGAAGACCTCATTGCTGTCTATAACTACCTGAAAGGGGGTCAGTCTGTTCTCCCTATTAACAAGAAATAGGACAAGAGGAAGTAGCCTCAAATTTCCCAGGGAAGTTTCAGACTAGATATTAAGAGGAACAAAGGACAAAGGCTGGACTCGATGATCGTAAAGGTCTCTTTCAGTTGAAATGATTCTATGATTCTCTGATTCTATGAATTCTTCACAGGAGACAGGCTTAATGTCTTATCAGAGAGCTTCAGGCAATTTCCTTGGTAGTGTTCCTCATGAGAACTATTTAGTTTTTTCTATCTCTTGTGACGTAACTATGTTTGAAGTCTGAGCTGTATGAGTGGGTACAGACATGTTCAGGCTACTTTTTCCCTTCTCTGGAGTGTGTGGGTACACACAGGGACAGACCTATGTCTAAACCAGTAGTCAGCTTTTCTCCTGGCTAACTAAGGAATCAATTAGAGGGGCTCTCAGGATGGCTTATAATATGAAAAAAAAAAAAAGGTCCTGCATGTTTATTAATATCAGAACTCACCTTGCTAAGCACAGATGTTCATGTTTTCAGTATTACCAGAGTTGTCTGCTGCCTAATGCAACATTTAAATGTTAGCGGAATGCTGAAACAAGTTTGAACTAATCTTGTGATACATGAAGTTGATTTGATACTTTTGGAGGATCTTGTCAATTTGTATAAATATCTGAAAGTACAATATAAAGAGGTGGAATCAAACTCTTTTTAGTGGTGCCCAATGACACTGCAGGGACAATGAGCACAATATGAAACACAGTAGGTTCCTTCTGAACATTAGGAAAAAACCAAAAGATTAGCCCAGAAAGCTTTTCCCTTTAATTTGCTTTGTTTTCAGAGAGTGACTGCTCCTCCATAGCAATGTTTTTCCTATGAGCATAGAGTCCTCAAGGATTTATTGATTCTACTTCCTTTCAAGTGCTGATGGTGACGTATACATGCTCTGGAGATCAAAGTGAAATGCATCTGATGGCACACCAGAGGCAACATCTGATTCTTTCAAATTCCTCTTCCCACGGAATGACCATCTCTTTCTAATTCTGAGAAATGACTTCTTGCATAAGCACTATATAGGTTTGGTCTTTACATGGTGCTGTGCATACCTGTAAAATTCTTAGTGCTCTCAAGTCCTGCTGAAGTCAGTGGGAACAGAGATGTACTTTGCTTCTAAAAGTGACAAAGAATTGGCCAGAAGGAGGACCAAACTGGTGGTCAGAGTCATTATTAAGACTCAGACATGAATAATATCTGTGAACACTAGAGTTACAGCCAAAACATGGCTTCAAACACATGAATATTTTCATGTACATTATTGCCAGTTCTCAGTTATTCAAGGCCATCCTCAGTGAGGCTCTAGCTCAGCAAAATAGTTGAGGCAAGGGCTTAAATTTAGGTGTGTGAATAGTCATTATCAAATCACACTGAAATGTGCCTTATTATTGTCCCTATCTATTTGGATTTATTTTCTTCTCTATTATTAGTTAAATTATCTTTCTTCTCCCCTAAGACTCATAGAACAAACTTTGACATCCCTTGGGATCTTTTCCAGCCTGAGAATTTTAAGGAATATTTATCTGCATTTCTAGCTTTGTCTCTCTTATATTTTACAAAGGAAACCTTACTCACTTGATTCTTAGAGGAAAAAAAATATCAATAAAGTGGCAAGATACAGATTCCTGCTTTCTTTTTTTCCCCTTGTTTTTTTCAAATCAATTATTTTTGTTCAACTTTCTGCTTTTTATCAGAATCTCCTACTTATTTTTGAAATATATACTGCTTTTAAAAAATATATACTGCTCAATTTCAGCTACAAGCTTCTCAATGACACTATGCTATTTAATATTATTTTGATTTTAAAGTGTCTTTGTAAATCAGTAGCAAACCGCATATTGGACCTATTAGTGCACCTTAAGTTTTACACTGAGTCTTTCATTTACCATATTTACAGACTTTTTTTTTTTTTAATGGAGAAACAAATCTTTGCATATTTTCTAGAAGGAATCTGCAGATTGTCAATTAAATTACAGGTTGTAAAGTTTGACTTCAAGCCCTTGGAGTGCTCTGATCCCACACTGAACAGAGCAGGACTTTCCAAAATAGGCTTGCTAACGTCAGAACCTCTTGTTGCTAGGAGGAGTGTAACCTGGTAAAAGCATGTTATTTCAACAAATCCGTTCAAGCTGGCAGACAACCTGGCTAAAGACAATGGAAACAGTTTGAAATGGTACATAACATTGTTACATCAGTCAATTTTCTTGGAGAAAGAAAAATAAAAAAAAGAGCAAGGGTAATTATGAAAATAGCAGGGGGAAAAAACCCCTCCATATCCACTACTTACAGAGACTGCAGAATGTAAATGTGTGCTATCAGTCAGAAAACTAATGGAGGTGAGAATGACCTACCCCAGGCTAATAATGTACAGTACATGAAAGTTCTCAAAAGAATTTTCAATTAAGCTTCTTTTTATCACCACACTAACCAAAGGCTCCATTAATGCATGGAACATTACTTTTAAGATTGAACATTAATTTAGATCATAGGTAGGTATCCCCATTCCAACTAGAATGAATGCTATGCAAAATTGTCCCTGCTTTAGGAATAGCATGCAAGTTCTTAAAGCAATCTATGTCTCACAATATGTACAATTCACAATCAGCTACTGACTACTGAGATGGATCTCTGCACCATTTTTATTTATTTGTCTTCAATTTCTAGCCCATTAAAAATTAAGCACCTTACAGTCTTGCATCCTGACCTTCTTAAAGGTACATGCAAACACATATACAATTGTGAGAAGCTGAGAATAGGTTAAAATATAAAAGCTTAGTGTCAGCTTTCAAAAATCATAAAATGACACTTTTGAATGATTTACAAGCTACACAAATGATAGCTATTGCATGTTTAACTAATGGTAGTGGTATACAACTTGTTAATCCCCACCAGGTCCTGGGAGAAAGCAAAACTGTGGTTCACACAATAAAAACTTCCAGTGAGTTTCAGTGTGAGATATCTACCCTAACAGGTAACCATACCTCTGTATGGTTGCTACATTTATCATGTTTTGTAGAAATCACTTACATGTCAATGGGACTGGTTTGATTTTTCTTTGCAAAATTATCGTGTCTAAAAATATTGAAAGTTCAAAAGCTCAACTGTTTTGGTGGTTTGTATGTTTTATATTTACATTTTATTTTTAATTATTGCGTTTTATTTCCTTTAAATTACTGCAGGATGAAATGTCATATTTTCTAACAATGAATTTTCATAGCCTTTGTGAACAAACATGCATTTATACCAAATTGTTCTATTTTTAATCTCTAAAGAAAGAAGAACATATCTGTGAACATATCAAAAGATACAAAGAATGTTCCTGATTTTGGAAAATAAATCTTGGTTCAAAATCCTACATTTTAGAGTATTTTTATTGGCTTAGGAGAGTTGTGAATCAAGTCACTGGTTAATACCTCCATCTTACGGAGTGCATAAAACTGACACTGACTTCAGGGAAATTCTCTGAGTTCAGGGTAGCTCTTCCTTGCTTATGTATGTGATTGTGGTAATAGCTATGAGGAAAAGTCTTCTAAATGACATAAATAAAAAGGAAACATTAGTCAGACAATGATGGAAGGAAAAATCTGTTTTGTATGACCTTGAACTAATTTCACTGGAGGTCAGTAGACAGACTTGGGATTTCATGGTGGTCTTCCTATTGATTGCAATAGACATTTGAGTAGAACTTTTTGCTCTCCGGGCCACATATGTGTTCCCGCTTACTATATGATTCTGCTGTTTTTAACACTGGGCACCAAACTCTACCTTGTTTTTCTCAGAGTAGTTATTAAGCTAATTAATCAACTCTGTGAGGTCCTGTGGTGATGGACTCCTTGTTAGCCTAATGTACTGTTAATGTTATAGTTTTGCATGAGCAATAGGAAAATAATTGCCCCTTAAATATGAGTTTGCTGCAGCCATGATCATTTCAGATCACTTGCAGTATCTATCTGGATCAGACTCTATATAGATTTCACAAAAAATGTTTCACAGAGTTGTACTTTGAATTCTTATGTACAAGAACTTGAAGGTGAAATGTACACTTACTGAATCACAAGGCAAAGATTTAATGTCCTTCAAAGTAGAAACGTGACTAGTTCTGTTAATTTACCTGAAGGAGGAAAGGCTAAGCAACAGAGTGAGCATTAGTCAGGGCCTCAGGAGACTGCCACTCAGCTCCTTGCTTTTCCAGGTACCTCCTCTGTGGTTTTATATGAATCACATATATTCAGATTCTGAAAAGTATTTCATTATCTGCCGTTAAAATCTCAGTCAAATGCCTAAATCATAGAACTAAAAATAACTATGAAAATAACCAGGGATTTGTGATATCTCAGAATATTCCCTGTTCCACTTCCAAAAACCATGTATATCTCTTTCATTACTTACAAACATTTGCTTGGTATTCCCACCTGTTTGACTTGCTTTTATACATAGCTCAGTAAGGAAATTCCTTGAATTCTCATGGAAAGCTATTTCAGTATTTAATTAAACAATATTTGTGTATCAGAACTGAGATCTTTACATGCCTTGTTTCTTCACTTAGACTTTTTATTTAACTGAGCTGTTGCAAGAATCAAAATTCTTTCATCTGAGAAAGTTTCACTGATCAATGTGCTCCACATTTGAACAGTGTACTTGAATAATCAAAACTAAACACTGCAATTTGGCAGCTTTACAAAGTCTACACAAAACAGCTATCTGAAATGTTCAAACATAGCCAAGCTACACAGGCTTTTGAGTAAATCAAATTCTGTTACCAGAAACAAATCAATTTTTTTTCAAAATAGACTTTAACTAAAAAAAAAAGACTGAATAATTGCTTTTTTAACTACGTTATCTTGTCATAGAAATTGAATGTGAAAACAGTATATGCAAAGAGTACACCTCAAAGGAAAAACTTTCTACCTGTTCATCATAGCACAATGATCACATTCTTTTAAAGTACTGCAGATGCCAATGAACATGAAATTTCAAATGAAGACACAATGTTGTGCTTTCACATTTTTTAAACTTTGTAGTTTGGAACTTGTATTTTCAACAAAAAGTTTACTTTTTTCCAATCCAGCATGAGGTTTAAATGTCAATTATATTTCTATAAAAAATAAACAGTCATCAAAATTGAAATTTGGGATTTTTAGATGAATCACGATGAAGGTTTTGATTGTTTAATAACAACTTTCTGTTTGATTACCAGATCGTGAAAATGTTCTTTTTTTTTTTCCTATTTAGCTTTCCTAATAATAGATGATGTTAATACTTTTTTCCCTGGAAGATATTAGGTTGGATTTGACAGCTGGCATTCAAATAACATTTTAAGCTTAAACAACCTATTGTACAAATTTTGGAAAAGCAATTTTTTTGTCAACACTCTCTTTCCCACAACAGATTTTAAAACTTGACATTCCCAAGTGTAATTTAACAAGAAAGGCTTTTTTGTATTTCTTCTCAGAACTGAACATGTATTCTGGACTCAATTTGTTCAGCTGTGTCTAACTCAGGTAAAACAAAGAACAGTCTTTCAAGTTATAAGACATTGAGTTTTCACTGTAGCTTCAATCCCGGTCACCTCTATAATCACCATCTGTGCTCCTTATTTACATTCACCTGCTTTCTAATTAGCACCTTGCAAAGCTGCACACCTGCAGCAGCTCTGTTCTCACTTCACTACACATTACCCATTAAGTCTCCACAGCACACCCTGTGCAGAAATAATTTTGTCACTACATCATTATACCTCCTTCTCTTCCAGGGAATACAGGGAAAAAACAACTGCTGAAAATGATGTTATTCTTTGAGAACAATAGCTATTCCTTTTCTTTTGCATCTTCACACATTTTCACATAAAGAGACAATCTCGCATGTTGAATGCTAATTTTGCAATTGGCTCTGTTAAGACCGGGGTAAGAGGTCAAAACCAACCTAACAAAAAACCCTCAAACCCAACCAATCAAAGAAAAAACTCCGTTTTTCTCTTTGGATCTCATTAACAAGTATGCCAAACCACAGCCAAATGTTTTGAAATGTTCTCGCTGTTGACACATGTACTTTCACACTAAGTACATTTCATGTAAAGTCATACCAACCCTGTTCTGTTGGGCTGATTGCTCTTGAAGGGGAGTTATTTTATTTTTCTGTGTTGCATCACATTTTGTCTAAATCACATTTACGTACAAACATACATGACAGTCACCAACAAGCCTAACTTCTCATGAATAACTTAATTGTGAAGTGATTCAGCAAACCCTGAATATCATGCAGAAAAAAATCATCAATTCAGAGGAGTTTGATTTTGAACTGTAATACAGAACATTGTCTTCTTATGAATTCCCACACAGTAGAAAAACTGTGTTCCTCTGAGCCTCCGTTGTGTGATTGGTACACCTTGCCATAGCCTCTATTTACCTCTGATTTCCAGATCGCTGTGCAAGTGTATGCACGGGAGTGTATACATCCAAGGGCTGCATAGAGTAATAATTTACCCTAACACTATTTGAATCCCTGTTTTAAGTTTGTGATTGTCAGTGGTACGTTACATATATAATAAAACTTTAAAAAATGTTACAATTGCTTTATTTTTCCTCTCCACCTATTTGGTATATGTTTTATTTGAATCAAAAAAATAAATAATTGAATACTCTTTCATTTTTTTTAATTCCATAGTGCCTGTAAGCCTGTTCCTATGTGATCACTTACGCCTCTTTAAAGCAGGTGGGATAGGATGTTAAACATTACACAAGCAGAACTGTTATGAATCACTCTCATTTTGTGGTCATGTTGCAGAGTCATAAATAACTTTACCAAAGCCAGTAAGCACTGCTTAGACAGTCATATGCTCTCTTAAAGTCAAGAGTATTGCAATCTTCACAAAACATAATATTACAAAATACAGTAATGGAAAATTATGTCTGGGAAGACACTGTGATTCACATTACTAAAACTGATGTACTTAAAAAACTAAGGAGCAAATAACATGTAGAAAGACATTTTCTACCTGAGCCATGTCCTCTGCTTAGTACAGTCTGTCTGTGCCTTCAATGTCAGGTCTGTCAGCCAAGGATTGGTCTAAAAGTTCTGTACTCTTTACTGGTAATTTTAAGAAAAAACTATGCCACTGATCCTTTTAGAAGAAAACTCTCATGATCTGTTGACTTTAATGACAAAAAAGAATTAGGACTAAGAATATAAGCAAGCAATTTAAGAGCAAAGACATTACAAAGAAATTGCAGAGTATTTGAGATCAGTACTTTCAATAAGGGATAGAAATATGCAATACAATTTAACTGTCATATACTTATATGCAAAAAAAAAATATATTTGCAATGTAGAAATTATGTTGCATGTTTGCAGCTCAATAATAACCAAATACTAGCTGTCTTCTAATGACACTCCAATGGATTAACATTAAGAGTTTTCTGCCAATAAAGTACGATTAATGCAAAGCTCAAATTTTTTCCACAACAGAAATATGTCTAAGAATTTAATATTTTAAAAAATATTGAATGAAAATAAACGTGGACTGGTAAATTTAATGAATTAGGAATTTACTGTTAGGAAAACCATTTCTTTGCCACACCTTCAGAAGGGGAAAACCCTGTCCCATTTCCTGTCCTAATCTGTTTCAACTTGCACAGCATATTTAGTTCTAATGATTGCACTATTTAACAGATACATTCCTGCCCAAGAAACCCAGCCAAGGGTTGAGATTGTATCATTATTTAAATTATAAGATAAAAATAGTACCACATGAATATTTTTGGGTAATACTTTTCCCTGCTCCATGGTATTAAGAGCTAGATATCAATCTCTTCAACATTGATGAAGTGAAACAAGCCGCAACTCAAAAAACCTGTTGAGAAAGCACATGTTATATGGTCACATTATCACAGAATGTTGGAAGATGAAAGTGCCATCCTGCGGTCATCTGGTCCAGTCCCTCCACTCAGTCAGGATCATCTAGAATCAGTTGCCCAGGACCATGTCCAGAGAACATTTAAAAGTCTTCATGGATTGAGACTCCACAACATTTCTGGGCAGCCTCTGCCAGTCAGATTTAGTGTTACTTCTGTTTTGATAAAGTTCTTTGAGAATAAAATGAATGGAACAGGTATTTCCAAGGCTTTTAGTGTGCAAGGTACTGCAAAAACCTACAACTCCAGCTGCTGGCAGATTTTTCTGAGGTTTTTTTTTGTCATATGACTAGAGGAAAACATGAAGGTGAAAGAGCCCTAAGAAATTATTGTTTTCTACATACAGAAAAGTTGTAAATAATAGTAATAAATATTCCGACTTTTTCTTGTATGCCCATATATTTAGAGATGATCCAGTTCACTTTTCAAGTCCAACCTTCCATAACATACCCAATGGATCAACAGGATGTACTAATAGCGTGGCACAAATCACAGGCTAGGCTGATACAGAGTCACAATGCTAATATGCACAAACTATGTACACAACTTAGCAAGATATTCTTTAAGTCTTCTGATTCACCTGTGTGTCTGGATGCCAAGAGAAAAAAGTGGATTACAGGTTTCAAACCTAAAGATAAAACAAAACTTCTAATTTAGATGTTAAGTCATTGTTTTCCGTGTCTCTCGACAAAATAAAAATGCAAATAAATTCTTGCATATTGGAAGACTGGACTCATGCCACCAATCTGAATGATAAATCAAAACCACAATTAAATCACAGAAGTTGTTAAAGATAAAAAGATCACTGACAATGAGTAAAATGCCTTCCTTGAGGAATAAAATAGCAAATCAGAATCATCATCAAATTAGAATCAGAATCATAGAATTGTTTCAGCTGGAAGAGACCTTTAAGACCACTGAGTCTAGCCTTTGTCCCAGCCCTATCAACCACTAGAAAATTTCTCCAAGTACAACATCCAACCATCTCTTAAACACCTTGAGAGACAGTGACTTCACCACCTCCTTGGGCAGCCGATTCCAATGCCTGACAACTCTTTCAGTAAAGAAATTCCTCCTAACATCCAGCCTGAACCTCCCCCGGTGCAACTTGAGGCCATTTCCTCTTGTTCTGCTACATGTTACTAGACCTCATCTCCTTTCAGGTAGTTGTAGAGAGCACTGAGCCTTCTTTTCTCCAGAATAAACAGACTCAGATCGCTCAGCCATTCCTCATAGGAGATGTGCTCTAAATCCTTTACTAGCTTTGTAGCCTGCCTCTGGATCCTCTCTAGCACCTCAATGTCCTTCTTGTAGAGAGGGGCCAAAAACTGGACACGGTATTCAAAGTACAGTCTTAACAAAGCTGAATACATGGGGATGATCACCTCCCTCTTGCTGCTGACAACATTGTTCCTGATACAGACCAGGATGCCATTGGCCTTGTTGCCCACCTGGGCACACTGCTGACTCGTGTTCAGCCAGCTGTCGTTCAACACTGCCAGGTCCCTCTCTGCCTGGCAGCTTTACAGCCAGTCCTCCCCAAGCCTGTAGCGCTGCTGGGGGTTGTTGTGGCCCTGAAGAACCACAACAGTTCTGTTGTGTAGGACTCGACACTTGGCCTTATTGAAACTCATGGCATTGGACATGGCCTAGCCATCTAGTCTATCTAGAACCTCCCTACCCTCTAGAAGATTAACACTTTCACTCAACATAGTGTCATTTGCAAACTTACTCAGGGTGCACTCTATCCTCTCATCCAGATCATGAATAAAGATGTTAAACAGGAGTGGCCCCAGTACTGAGCCCTGGGGAACACCACTTGTGATCAGCTGCCAACTATATTTAATTCCATTGTCCACGACTCTTTGTACTCAATAATCTAACCAGTTTTTCACCCAGGAAAGTGTATGCCCATCCAAGCCAGGAACAGGCAATTTCCCTAAGAGAGTGCTGTGGGAAATAGTGTCAAATGCCTTACTAAAGTCAAGGTAGATAACATCCAGAGCCTGTCCCTCATCCAACAAGCAAGTCACCCTGTCATAGAAGGAGATTAGGTTTGTTAAACAGGACCTGCCCTTCATAAACCCATGGTGACCGGGCCTGATCACCTTCTTGTCCTGCATGGACTGCATAACAGTGGGATCTGCTCCACCATCTTCCCAGGCACTGAAGTAAAACTGACATGTCTGTTAATTTCCTGGATCATCCTTCTGTCCCTTCTTATGTATTGGTGTTATATTGCTTGACTTCCAATCAGATGGGACCTCCCCAGTCAGCCAGGACTGCTGATAAATGATGGACAGTGGCTTGGTGAGCACCCCTGTCAGTTCCCTCAGCACTCTAGGATATACCCCGTCTGGCCCCGTAGATTTGTGTACATCATTGTGGAGCAAAAGGTCACTAACCACCTCCTCCTGAATTGTAGGGGGGACACTTTTCTCCTCTCCCCTGTCTCTTGGCTTGGGGGGCTAACTTTCCCCAGTGGAAATGCTGCGATTACTAAGGACTGAGGCAAAGAAGGCATTAAACACCTCAGCCTTATTAGGAACGTATATTTCTTATATACTTACTATTTCTTTCATGATTGATGTTGTTTGTTTATAAAAGCCTATAAATCTCTAAACAAATGAAATATATTTCAGTACATAGAACAAATTTATAGTTTTTGTATGTAGATATATATATTTTGCAATTAATTTTAGACTAGCTCCGTATTATTACTTTGATAGTCTGATATTGCCTGGTAATAAAGAAAAAATAAGATATAATAATTAATTCCAAAGGGGTTAAGCCCTACTAGTAGAATATGCACTACAATAATAATGCAGATCATGTGACACTAAATTTTGAACTTATTTTTCATCAACAGATTGCTGACAAGCACTTCATTTTGCATACTCAAGAACAGGTGTTTCCTTCTCTCTAGAAATTAATTCAAAAGTATTACCAGAAGACTTCTCCTAAGGGAACATAATGATGTGTCCTAGGAAAAGAAAGTAGTAGGTAAAGATGTGCTTTGCAAAATATACAACAGGTACTGAGTTCCTGAGAAATGTGCAATTTGTCCCATTCTGAAGCAAAACTTTCTGTAATTCAACACATACAAAGGACTTTTATCAAACATTCTGTTTCCTAAATGAACTAATTTTCCTTATAATAAATTAATTTCATATATTACTTGGGAAAATGATCTATATTTCTACAAGGAGATTCGTTAAGATTAATAAACTGCTTTATCAAAAGTAGATCTAACAATTGTTGAGCTTGCTTTGCTATTCTTTTATAAATTCTAATACACATATTAATCCTGTATGTGCATATTTCTGAAGCTGGGTTGATCCTGGAACAAGATTACTCTTTAAAATGAAGCCATGAAAGTTTGGCCATTATTGAGAAAAAAACTAGGGAAAAAAATATGGCACTTAGTCTGTTTATAAATTATAATAGTGCTTGAAAAGCTTTATGTATAATGGATTGTTATTATAACTGTACATATCTATATAGCAATAAATGCTGTTGACTTTTCTTCCTTGCACATGAAGAGTGAACTCAGTATGAGATCTGAGTATACAGGGTTGCCGTGGATGTCTTCTGCAACACAGGTTAGAATGTGTGGACATTTGGCCATGTTCAAAACCTAGGAAAGCAAAGTGGTTTGTGACAGGAAGATCTCTTCTGTTTTCCTGTGGACTTCCTTTTGTATGTTCCATATATAGTGAACTTGTGGGATCAGATCCGTCTTCCTACAACTATCCTGACCTGGATACTTTAAATGAGGGAAAGGGTATTATCCTGAGTTCTGAAAGAGATGCAGGATTTGTGTAGGAAGAAACAGTGTAATCTGAATTAAGATGGCATGGGAACTAATCCCTCTTCAGTCTGTGATGAAGTGTGTTGAAGTAGAAGGAGGAGAGGTGTGGGTGAGGAGAGCTGTGGTTGAGGAGGTTGGCCACATTGGAGCTGATGATAAGAATCTGAGGAAAGGATATGAAAGAATTTCCCAGGAATACACAGGTTAGGAAAGAAGTAGACATTGAGTTGAAGACTTGGGACTGATTATTCAAGAAAATTATCAAGATGGGGATTATCAAGTGGCAGTAAGAAAGGAAGATCTATAATGATAAGGAAAAATAGGAATTTGCTAGGTGAAACTGAAACTGAATAAGATGTTCAGGTGGTGAGGTTGCAACTGGAATCCAAGGATTGGAAGAAACATAGGCAGGTGAGTGACTATCCAGCTAATAGAAGTGAGTACCTTGAAATAATTGGACAGAAATTTTCAAGATAAGTACTTGAGGAGGTGAAAATGTCAAGGAAAATGGTCATTAGAGTGGGAGCAAACAGAGATTGGGGAAGTTATGAGCCTGGTGGGACATTCTGTAGTTTATTACTACATTTTTATTTCATTTCTAGTTATTTGTCACTATATTTCTTCAATCTCCTGTCTATGATGTCTTTACATACAATTGCAATTCTATTTTTAGGCTAGGTTCTGGAGTACACAAATCTATACATAGTGTATAGATTACACTATAAATTATTATATTGTAGATATAGCAATATGAAAGATATGGGCTTTTCTTTTGCAAGTCTGCAGGCTATATAGCATGTTTTCAATAAACTTAACTGTAAATGTAAGCAAAATAGTAGGATGTTTTAAAATAACTTAATATCTGTTTTTTGATCCTATATATATAGAAGTCCCAAACCTTCTTCTTGTATTTCAGTATTTCCCACTTTATACATCTCCACAGGACAGTACTGCTTCAAAACATCCTGCAACTTCTGAAACAGGATATTCAATCCTTTGAAAATCTGGTGAGCAACTCCAGCAGAACCTGTCCAAGTCATCAAATTAAAAGACCTTATGAATTGTTTTGAAGTGAAATTGCCAGAAGATTAAATGCAAATCTAACCTTAACTCTCTTTCCTGTATGTTTTACCTGAGAATTCTGCTTTACAATATAATGAATTGCAAATAGCAAAAGCACTTTATTATATTTTACCAAGAAGTTATTAGAAGCAGCTCAAAATGTATGTGATCAACAGACTCCAAGGTGCAAGTGCAACATCAAGGACCATATTAGGAAAACTGAGAAAATCAGTAACTTTCTTGTCAAAGCTGAGTATAAAACTTGACCATTTCTGAGTCCCTGATGTTACAAAAAAATCCCATGAAATATGCTGATAAAATGGTATCTCTGCAGCTAATACTGATCTGGTACTAGTTTAGGTTGTGGTTTCATAGCACCTATCTACTGTGAGTACTCATTGATCCTTCACTGGTAATCCAGAATAGAAACTGTTCAGTTATTTTCTTCTCAGACTACCTTTTAGTTAGTAGCAGGTGGGTCTAGATCTCCACAGAAGCAGAGCCTGTGGCAGACTAGGTATTATAGGATTACATCATGAGGCTGTGGGCTCACATTCTTCTGCTGACTCATGTGAAGATTGGGATAATGAGATCCAATGAAATTTCTGATTTTTAAGGGGGTTAATCCTACAATTTGCAAATATTACCTGTATTAAAACAATATAATTAAGGACATTACATTAAGCTTGAAAGATTAGGAAATATCAGAATTACAGCTGATTTAGTAATGTTCCATTGACCCTACGGGCATTTATGGTATGACTTAGTCTTTAATTATATGGTCGCATACCATTTTTCCACAATAACTCTACCTCATTTAGTTAATAGGTCAGTCCTATTCCAAGAATATTCCAAGCTTGCATAGTTAGAGATGCTGATAGCTCACAGATGGAACCACAGTTTCTCATACCTTAGTTCTCCACATCTAAATTTGGTATAATAATACCTTGTTGTCTCACTGGTGTGTTGTGAAAATAACTTAATTGGTGTTTGTGCATCACTTGGTGACTACAGCCAGCTACAGGAAAGCCCAGGAGGAAAATAATAATTTTGTATCTAGGGAAGACCTTGAGTCACGTGCATTATACAGGGTGTGGGCCATATTTTTGACAATGAATAAAAAATAACATGTGGAAAGAGAACAGATAAGCAGTGGCATCAAATATCACACGTTGACTGCACCTGGTTTTGACAGGTAAGCGGATCCTGGCTCATCTACATGAGAGATATAAGAAAGGAATGAGCAGGAGCTGCACAGTTCAGTCTGTGCTTTGAAAAACACAGACATTTATTGGAGGGGAAAATAAAAACAATATACAGCCAAAGAAGTGGAAACTGTAGTGTAGTCCAAGATTTGCATGGTATGCGTTGCTTTGTCATTCTCTGGATTTTGAGGGCTAGAGCTTGTAACCTAAACACACTTCTCTGAATATATCTGTCTTTCTTTTGTATATACTGAGCTTCTATCTACTCAAAGAAACACCTCAACTCTGCTCTAGTTTCCTCTTTGGCAATCTTTTAAATAAACAGCTGTGAAATACAAGCCTCATTCCACAGAAACCACCAATGATCACAGGCATTCAAGATCTGTATCATAATTCATCCTCACTAACGGAAACCTAGCTGGTCTTGCAGCAGTCATTGGATTTTCTCAGCTGAGTCTTTAGTCAATTATGCAGATGAAATGGTCAATGAAGGAAAACATCAGAAAAAGCTGAAAAGTCCTACAAAATCTGAAGGTGCCTAACCCTAACATCTTTTTGATCATAACTGGCAGAGTGGTTCAGGTGAATCCCATTCTTGGGAATTTCAGGATTGTAGAAGAGAAAACAAATCCTTAAAAATCCAGTTGTTTTTTTTCTGAAAGCCAGAGATAAATCCAAAGGCCATATCAGAAATAATAGCATAAATTCCTCATAATAAATGATGACAAGGTAAGCTGTTAAATTTCACACCACTCTTAGATATCATTTGGAGATGAAATGTAATCCAGCAGTTCAAATGGAATTCTATAGAACATATTACAGTTCTCAATTTAGAATTGTAAAGTATACAAACTACAACTGTAAATTCTCTATTGTAAAGAAGATGGCCAAATCTCATCGATGCTTTAGTGAAGAAAACATACTTGTGCAGCTACTCTATGATTTGACAGTGAGTAGACCAAATAAAAATCACTGCAAATAACAGTAATTCTGTAAAAAAGAGAAAGTTATTGGCTCATAACAAACTTAGAGAGAAAGAAATTTCACTTTGTTTAAAAACATAATCAATTTAATCTCAGTTCTGTGTTTTTTTATAATCCTTATTTAACTACATTAATGATACTTATTTATCAATAATTGTTAGAACCACTTAAGATGACTATCTAAAAGGTAAGAGCTTTATTTCATCTCTTCATTGTGTTTCTGTTCAACTCTATAATGAATTCTATACTTCCATCACATTTTTCTTATTTGTTACAGCTAAAAAGACTATTTGAAAATGAAAGTTTAAGAAGACAAACATTGACACAGATTAAAGGTGCCTTTATATTTATTTATGCAACTATGTCATGCCGTGAACAGCAGTTACAGTGCTATGAGTGGCTGAAGTAGATCCAGATGACTGTGTTTTCTTCATACCCTGTACCAGAGCCTACATTGATCCTACATTACACTCTTCTCAAAGGAGCAAATCCCATATTTCAAAACTCTGTGTCAGGTCCAATGTGTATAGGTCCTAGGATCATTTTTTAAGGGGGAAAAAAAGAAAAACAAAATAAAAATTGAAACATTCTGTAATTATCCTTCCTCTGTTTCATAGGAGAGAGGGAAAGGTCATTGTGAAGCTGCTGTAGCTTTGCCTCTGTGTTTAACAAGCATTTCTGTGTAGGAAACTCATAGGTGTTTCTCTTGTGCTCACTGTGCCTCTGGGGCTTCTCCCACTTTCCATCAAAGGGAAATACCAAAGCTGAGGACAAATTCTCTGCTGTAAGAAGTGTGTCACCACAGATGAGGACAAGAGCCAATCTGGATGAAAAATACATGGAAAGCTCTGGTTGACTCTGGCCACAGCAAAGGCAGTATCAGTGCCAGCAGAGTGTTTCTCCAGAGGCAGTGCTCCCATCAGGAGTCACACCTTGTGGCAACACAGAGGCCAGCATCGATTTCTAGTGTCTCAGCAGAAGCAAAGCCAGCCAAGGAGACATGGCTCATTTGTGTCTCTGCCAGTTAGTCTGTCTGCCTCTGCCTAAAGATGGTGCTGCTTCTAGTCTGAGCCTGCCTTGGGTTACAGACAAGATGAGTAAGGGATTTTTTTGTGTGTGAGCATGTTTTGCTGCTCTCTGCTTAAGGCAATATAGTTTAAACAAAGTCATTTTACTTTTGTTTCCCAACTTCTCACATCTATTTAATTTTTAAACTTCTATTAATAAACTAGAAGGCAGGAGAAAACCAACAGCAACACAAGGTCTAGTGCTATCATTCACATCCTGATGATCTACAGTAACACTTTTATTCTGTTAATTTTGCATATTTTGCTTATTTTTGTGTTTTAGGAAGAAAATTAGGTGTTAAGTAGTGGGGCTAAATTTATAATACTGCACTTTAAGGGAGACGTGTATTTACTAGCTGAGGTGCAAGGGATTTAAACTTTCAGCTATTAGATTTCAGAAGCCCAATTGGGCAAAATATCTTCTCCATTTACTTCCCAAATAGATTAGGCTACATGCAGTAAGCCAAAATACACCTAGAATAATGCCTGCTCATTCACCCATCCAAGTAATCTTTCAGTTTTGGACCCCAAAACTAAAAGGTGGTCCTACTCTGGCAGGAGAGCTGGACTAGATTATCTTTTAAGGTTCCTTCCAGCCCTTAAGATTCTGTGATTCTATACTGGTATAAATTTTGTTTAGTTCAGGGTTATTTTTTTCCCTTATTAAATGGGAAGAATAATGAATAGGAATTAATTCTCTTTGCTTCATCAAGTAGTCAATTAATTTTTTTCTGAATGAAAAACAATTCCTCTACTGGATCTTATGCCCTGTATTTCCACCTGTACTTTTTCCACCTCTATTTTCTCCAACTTTATACTGCAGAGAAGAGGCACATGTACTACAGAGGAAAAGAATCCCAAGATCTCCAGTGTCACCAATGGTGAGGTTAGGTCTCTGTTAGCTGTTACTATGAGGGATTACTTTGCTCCTTTAAAAAGTACCTGTGAGGGCCATAGGCTGACTAGTTGGGAAAGAAAAGTGAGGAGAAAAAGCAGTCTTCAGCCTGTATCTCCACTCCTTCCTTGTGATGACCAAAGTATAAACATCCTTCCAAACATATGTCCTTCCTTTAATCTCCTGCAATTTTCTGCTGCTTCTTCTCTCCTCAGTCTCATCCAAGTTTCCTTTAACCATTCAAAATTTGTAGACTTTTTAAAAATAAAAGAACGGATCCAAGTTTCTTTAACTTTCTAGTTGGTGTTTGTTTCCTTTCTGGTTTATATTTCTGGTCTTAATTTCTCCCACTTCTTTCCTTTTATGAAATATGTTTGTAGGGACTGCCCTACAAGTATATGTGGGCTTAAAGATAATGATACTTTGGACTGGGCTCTATTCATTTTGAATGCACTGAAGTATGCTTGCTACCAAGGATGATGAGAGGAAAAGTCATCTTGTATGCAACTCCAAACACAAATCAGATTCCACTTAAAGGTATATATGTATCTGTGTAAGTTTTAATATGGTCTGCTTTTCTTCCACATCAAGCCCTCCAACCTCAGAACTGCTTCCCATTCTCTTTACATTTCCACTTGGAGACCCTTTACTTACTGCTATGTCTCCCTGCCCACATGTAGTCACTTCCTCCAAACTACCACCAGTGACTTTTCCTTTTTATCCCTATCTGACCCAGTTCTTTGAAGAGTTTCCTCTTCCTCTGGAGCTAATTTCCTCACTCCAGTCTTTGCAATCTCTAAGCTTCTTCTTTTCTTTTCCACTTACCATGTAACAGCCGCCATCCCCTCTTTTAGCCTTTCTGTGCTCTTATTGGTTGCAAGCTGTCACATTTGCATCTCTGATCTTAGAAACAAACCATTACACCTTATCTTGGTAAACCCTTAGAAACACAGAGGTAAACTTTACTGAAAATCATTCTGTCCATATGTTTACTACTGAAAAGGAATGGAGAAAGAGATTTTCCATCTCCTATTCATCTTCTGTTCCATAATGGTTTCCCTTTCCACTTTTCCCTCTTTGTTTTTAGCTTTTTCCTTTTCCCCTTTTCTCCTTTTTTCTCTTTCTTTTCCCCTTTCTCCTTTTCTGTTCTCCTCCCTTTTTTTTTTCTTTCCTGTTTTTCATTATCCCCTTTCTCTTCCCTCTTTTCCCTTCCTTTTGATTTTAAAGGGTTTTTTTTTTTTTTTTTTTTTTTTTTTTTTTAATTAAATCTTATGGCAATTTCCAGCTCAGAGTTTTTATTAGACATTGCAATTTTGTCTTTAGACTCCCAGTAAAATCACTAGAAACTTGACTGGGCCAACATGTATGATGGTAAAGATGAACTGGTAATGAAATGCTCTCACATACTTACCCAAAGCAGGAAGATTGGATTGGCTTTTGACATGTATTTATAGCTGGTTATAAAACAACCTTAGCTTGTTAGTTCTGCTAGGTATATTAAATGTGTTTCTGTATCTTTCCTGACAATTTGTGGGTGTTTCTCGTTCTCAATGGTAAAAAGATTAATAGGAGTGAACATTTGTAATATAATACAATGCTCCTCAACCAATGATAGCATTTTCCTCTCTGTTACCAAAAGAATAGTTTTGAAAAAGTATTTTTACAGGGGATAGGAGTGACATTCCTCAAAAGCATCAGATGCAATAAAAGCTTTATAGAAATATAATGGCAAGAAAGATTAATAAAACAAAAAAAACCCCACATTTTAGCAGTGCTTTGGCAGATTTAGGCAAAATTAAATCACTTATTTTCTTTTTTTTAAACAAAAAACAGATTTATAGTCTCAGAAAACTTTTTTTTAAGACAAAATATCTTAGTGCAACTTGTCCAAAAGAAAAAAAAATATATTAATTGAAAATTATAGTAATATTTTGCAGATATACTCATGTAGTTTCCCCATCTCTATTTCCCATGTATCATTTGGTTAATATTATTCAGACAGTTCTACCAAAAAATGAATGAGAGTACTTGTGACAGTGTTGACATGGTGTTAAGAAACACATTTTTGAAAAGCCTGTGATATTTTACAACTGTAAGTCAAATGTACAATACAAAGGCAAGAGAACAGTCTTGGTTCAAAGAGCAAACTGAAATAAAAATAAATGTTTTCAGTTAGCCCAAATTTTATTTTTCACTGAATTCTTTTAAAATAGTTTATTAAAAATGATTGGAAATAACAAAAATAAGCCCTAGAAACTACAAAGGAAATATTTCAGCTTCTCACAATTCTACTCTACTTTTACTAAAGTAGAACCAAATTTGTGAGTAATCAGTTCCGTCAGTCCAGGTCCAGACTTTCAAAAATAATTATAAATGAACTAAATATGATATTTTAGTCAAAATTATAGAGTTGAAAACAACACTCACATGCACAGATAACTCTGAAGTCCTCCTGGGAACTTCTACTCAGGTAGGCATCAGGGCAATCATGTGGGTGGAAAGCTCATATGACATAACTGGAGAATTATCCTGCTCCCCATGTTCACTAGAAGAGCACAACTGTCACCTACAGCTGCCCCTCAGTTCCCTCTCTCAGCTTACTGAAGTGTAGCTGTTCAAGCAAGGAAGTTATCAGGTTTGCAGTATGGCCTAGCTTGATATTGCACAAAGTGCAATGACAGATGAGTAGAAGAGAGGTTTGGATGCAAAGAAGGAAAGAACAATGACAGGCAGGAAAGAAGAGCATTGTGAACCAGCAGAATGGCCTGACTCTACAGAAGATATCTACTAGGTAGGGGACAAATGCTGTTATTCCCTTCTTGATCCTACAGGACCAAGATTTATGAACTGATTTACAGTGGTTTAAGGTCTTCGCTTCATCTTAGTGGAAATAATCTAAATCCAGTCATGTGATCAGAGAAGATTCAGGCCATACATTTTGATCCCTTGCACTTATGGATGAGCGATCAGTGAATCAGTAAGTTGCTACCTCCAAAACTGTGCTAATGTGCTGAAAGATAAGTTAGTTTTGATGTGTGAGGTTTGAGTGTTTTAAAAGGCCAAGCATCTTTCAGATGGTCACAAAGAGGAAGAGAAAGATCCAGAAAAAGACCTGAGGCCTGATTATAGCCATCATAACATATTTTTCTGGGGACTATTCAGCTGCTGACTGTAGAAAGATTTTTGCTACAACAGCTTCTCATTTTGAGGAACTTGTCATACAGGAATGGGGAAATGATATTACATTGTTGAGTACAGTAGCAAAAACCCTGTTCCTGTGTAGCTATAGTAGAGTGTGCTGAGCTGAAGAATATTGAGCAACAGTCTGTAAAGATAATGGAAAGCAAAGATGAGCCCTATGAGCCCATTAGATTTTTTCTAATTTTTGTGCTGGAACACTTACAAGCCAGCAAACTCCATTTGGAGAGAGCCAAGTTCAAACTTCTATTTTCCTTTTTCAGTTGGCATCGACTCACTTCCTTGGAATAATTTAAGCCACTGACTAACAAATGCATCATCTGGCTGAATATTTAATTTATAGCTCCACCCAAGTTTCACAACTCTGAACATAACCTCTTGTTTTGTAAGGAGAACTCCCACCAACAGGATTACCTGGAGTTTCACAACAAGGATTTTCCATTTGCATAGTTTTCATTATAATCTATTCTGCACAATCAGGAAATAAGTCCTTGTTGTATTAAATCCTTCAATATTTCTGTCCCATCAAATCCTGCTACAGGCTAAGCAAATCAATACATTATTTTTCCTAAAATTGTAAAAAATCCTGGACTTCTTACTTGTTTTTTGCTTCTGAAATCTATGTTACGCAATGAGATATAACCTGTTCCTTAAAGTCGTGTTTATTTCTTGCATGTGTTAATTCCAGGTTTGTCCTGCACCATCAGGGAATTTGTGAAGGAAATTGTGACATTTTTCTTCCTTTTCAAGAACCACTATTTCTGTTCCCAGATGAAAATTAGTTTCTCGAGGGAGTTAATTATCAAAGTAATCTGTAATAGCCCTTTATTCCCTTGTGCTGCACAATTGTTACAGAGAAATATCAGATGATGTTAATGCATTTTTATATATCAATGTATAAATGTTAGTGTAGAAAGTTAACATATTATTTTATTGTTTGATCATCTAAGAGTCCTATTCTAAAGTATATATCACTCTCTTAATTTGGTAGCAATCTACAATAGTGCTTTGTCTGCAATTATCAAAGTAGGAAGAGTGAGAGGAGTTTTGTGTGGGTGTTGTAGTATGAACTGAAAGGAATGACACTATAAAGGACTGGGACTGGGAAAATTCTCTGAACTATACGGTATAATACAAAAAAAATGTGCAATAGTAGGGAAATATTTAAAAATTAGAGTGTCTGAATGTGACCAATCTTTTCATGTTGCTGTTTTGTTACACACTGCTTTTGTTTTGATACCAATATGTAAGTGAAAGAGGCTCCAGGCAATGGCTAATTAAAACTATAGCATCCCTCATGCTGGCAGTTATTTTTATTGTCAGTGACAAGTCATACTTTTAGTGCATTCAGTTTCAAATAAGTCCACTTCTCACTCCTCCCAAACCAGGAATATAGGAACAGGCTCAGAGAAACAAAACAAAAGCTATCTTCTCTGCTACACTTTTTCTCTCAGTAATTCATGCTAAATATTTCACAAGGAAAAAAAACCTAACTGCTTCCAATCCATAAATAGGCTAATCATCTCTGTATTTTTATGCTATAAAGTATTGCTTAGAATCTGATTATTCAGGTCAGAATGATATATGGTGTGGAGTGAGTAAAATGAAAAGGAGTTTGAATCTGCTTTTTGATATCCAGTGTCAACAAATGTGGAAAAATTATTTGTGAGTCAAAAGTGTGTAAGCAAGCAAACTAGTTGTGACATCTTTCTCCCAGTCGATTACAAGAGAAGTACTTGCTGTTCTGGTACCTAGAGAAGGAGTTGGTACTATAATACAGCATTAACATATTAGACTGTAAATTAACCCAAACAAAGGAAGTATTTTTTCTTTCAACAGATAATTAACAGATGGAACTTACTGCCACAGGATTTTGTGGAGTCCAAAAGCTTATGTGGATTAAAAGGAGTCAGAGAATTTTGCTGAGAATATATCCATCACAGCCCTCACGGCTCGGAAATTCCCTCAACAGCTTGCTGCTGAGAAATTGTAGACAAAGTAACTGAAAGAGTTCCCTGTGCTTTCTGTGTTTTAAAGTTTTCAGTGTGTTGGCATCTGCTGCTATTCATTGGGGAAAAAACGATACTTGGCTAGATGGACTTTCGATCTGACACAGTGTGACAGATACATTTTGTGCTCTTGTGATTTAATTTAGGAATTAAATTATTGAATTTAGGATGACTGGTTGTCTTTCTGCCTCTATCAGAAACTTGCTGAATGATTGGTAGAAGACGTTTTCCATCTTTGTGCCTCATTTTCTCTGTCTTCATATGAGGGAAAAGAACATTGACAAGCAATCAGAGATCTTGTTTAAAAAAAAAAAAACCGGCACAACTCTCTCATATGTTCTATTACATTAGTGTAAAATATTTACAGGAAGATACTTAACTTGTTTCTTTTCGGCAAAATTCAGCCTTTTCTCGAAAGCTCCAGTTTGTTTTGAGCTTTAAGATCACCATATATTCACAAATAATGTATTTTATTGGCTACTCTGAATTTCATCTGTAGAAATATGGACTGCAAAGGCATATGGTCATCTTGCTTTTCTGTAATCTGATTGACTTTTGTTCTGTTTCTAATACACTAGTTACTTGTCTGTGGTATAAAAGACGTTAGCTCGATCACGACATGACGTTGCTCCCCGCAGAGCGATCATGTCCTTCCAGCTGAACACCTGGGCTGTCCTTGCAGTGAAGGTTTGCCGGCTTCCAGCGCCGAGGGCTGGTCGGGAAGCGCTGCTTTCTCCGCCTGCATGGCTTTGCAGGAGCACCAGCACCCTCTGCCGGGACCAGGCTCCGGATCTTTGTACGGAGCAACGAAAACCTGGAGCGAAGACTCTTCTTTCCATTCCTCTTCTCTGTTAGCTCGTCTGTATATTACAGAAATGGGAAAGTCTGGGTTCTTTTCCATCGCTTAAATTAGATCTGGAGGAGGAGGGCTCCGAGCAGTAGTGTGTTTCATGGATGGGCTTCTTCTGGGTTAGAAACCTGTTGCAGAGTCAAAGATTTTTCAGCTTTCTATAGGAAGACTTAGAGAAAGATATAAGAAATATGAAAGAAACAAGCAGTCTAAGACTGACTGAGAGTCTTTCCTTTACTAAACATCTTCTGGAGATTAGATGAAAATATTTTTCCACATGAAAAGAATATCAAGCAGGATAGAAATTAATCTGAAATATTACTTGTCTGTATAATATCAAACACTTCGGATTTGCATAGAAGATTAAAAAAAAGGCAGATAGATTCAGTTGAAGCATAAGTAAAACTTTTAAAAATCCTAAAGAAATTATTCAATTACAAACATGTAGTGAATTGAAAAGCCATATTAAGTCCTTGTAAATGTCACATTGTTCAGCAATTAGTGATTACTAAGGAGTGGTTTGCGAAGTTGCTGAAGTTAATATAGTAACATGTGGTGTATCCTAGGATATTAAACCCCAAGTTATATTTCAAGCATGCATTCTGTTCCCTAGATCAAGAAAAAGATAGTTTTTATAATATTCATGGTAAGAGCCCCAAGAGGGGCTTCTAAACTACTGTCACCTCAGAATGTTCTTCTGCTAATGTGCTAGAGTAGTTTGTCTTGCAGGAAAAGTGTGAACCATGACAGTCAGGAAGGAGGAGGGGAAGAGGGGATCAAGATTAAAGATTTAGTAATCAGTTCTCTCAGTCTTGGCAGAAATATGGTGTCCTGCGGCCAGACCTGCATCTGGAATGAGATGAAGATAAACTGGTTGACTGAAGGATCCTAGAAGTGTTTTGGTTAGAAAAGACCTTTAAGATCATTGAGTTCAACCACTAACCTCACACTGTCAAGGCCATCACTAAACCATGTCCCTAAGGAAAGTTGTAAATGGAAAAGAAGTGAGAAATTACTATGTGAAAAGTGATGGATCAATAGTCTAAAATGGCTTTTAAGCAGCCATATGTTGTGACAAAGTACAAGACCGTATAAGTGATGAACTGAGATGTTGCCAAAACCTTTTTTTTTTCAGGAACTGACAGAGACACTGAATCCTTACAGCTTCTCATGGCTTTGGTAGGATTTCAGTCATCAGTATCTGAAAATCACTCAGCAAAGCATGTTTCTTAATTAATCTCAAAGTACCATGAGAAGAGGAAATTAGGTTCTGTAAAACTGAAGATTCTCAAGAAAGTGATACATGCAGCTTTTAAAAATCTGTCTCTGAGAAAGTATGTTCAAATTCAGACTAGACATGAATATTGCTTATTAGCACCGTGGAAAAGACAGAATAAAACCACTGCATGTGAAAATAGTGAGTCTGCCATAAACTGGAGGAATTAGACAACTGTTGGAGAAAGTATGACTGAGTGTTGTAAAAAGCCTTCAGAGGGCAGACTTGATTTGATACTAGAACAATGAGTATTATTGTGTGAAGGTAAGAAAAAAAAAAAAGGATTGATACGCATATCATGAAAAGAATTAGATTAAAATCACAAAAAATATACAAAAAACTCCAGTTTTGTTTATTAAAGCCTATACAGAACAAAAGAATGTCTAAGAAATGATAGAAACATGTAAAGGTTCACAGAATTTAAGAGACGAAAGGAGCAAGATTATCTGAGTAAGAAACAAACAAATAGGTAGCAATAAATGTAAAGATGAGTAAAAGGCTGACTGAAAAAGAGAAAAGCAGACTACCTGAAGATATTTAATTGATTTAATGAAATGATTTGGTAAAAATACTAAAATATTTAGATAAAATGTTCAAATGGAAATTTGAATGGTGCCAAATAGTACATGTGGTATTTAGTCTATTAATTGACTTCAAAGCTTCACTAGTAGTAGCACTCGCTTACAGGTAGAAGAGCACTTATTTGCCAAGAATATGTGTACAACCTACCATCTAATTAGTGAAGACCAGTTTTCATCAGTATCCTGTAAATACTGTTCAACTGAATACCTTCAGAAATTGCAGAACCACCTTTTTGGTGAATTACGGGTACACTACTAGACAACTGGTGCACTTTAGTCTATGCTAAAAATGTGAAAATTCCTGAAATGGTTTATTACAGAAAGCCTTTGCTTCACAGAAGACATGTGGCTCATAGAGATGAGATGAAATTGTAAATTAGTTATTTACACTGATGAGTTCAAGAGTGTTTAACTGAGTGAATGTTCACCAATAAAGAAAGATTCCACTTTCTGACATTAGCCTTCAAAGGCTACCTGTTCCTGTGGACGTCACTTCACAAAAACATGTATAAAGGAAACATCTCAAGGCTTGCAAGCCTGCTTCAAATGTTTTTAGCCTTTGCGTTTTATGAGACCTCTCTTGGAGTACATTTGTGCTTTCAGTTTCTTCTGGGAAGAAATTTCTGATAATTACACTAGTCTGATTTCTAAAAAGACATTTGGGATGACTGGTATCCTGGCTAGCAGAGCTGGATAGGAATATCCAATCTAAAAGCAGTTTCTGAAAAAAATGAATTGAAATACATTGAAAGGAAAATGTATTTCCAATTCTGCATAGCTATTTTATTCTAAACCTGTGAAAAAACTTTCTGTGTGTAATCCACAAAGTATGATACAACACCTAAGGTAGCTGTAGCTAGAATGTTTAATTTACCTTCAAAAGGACCTTCCAAAGCTGAGAAGGAGAATACTTCAACCAGAGATGGAATTTTTCATCTTGGTTATGTCTTTAATAAAAAAGAACACGAATGTCACAGTGTTTCACAGAATAGATGGTTGGTTATTTATGTCCACTAAGCAGAGAATTATTTACCATTATGCAGAGATTGTGTTTGTCTCTTTTAACAAATATGAGCTTCATGGGTTCAGAAATATGAATCATTTTCAGAATCTTTCCACATTGTCTTATTACCACATTGTCCAATAATGTGGTAATAAGAATTTTGCCACTTCTTTCCATGGAATGTTTTTATTTTTCAGCAGACAAGAGCAGAAGAGAACATTCTGACACAGTATATAGCTGCATAGCTCTGCAAACTGACCCTGCTCATGAGAGAGCTGTGATTCATCAGATTTTATGTAAACACTGCAGGTGTTTCAGACATAAACTCCCAAACATCTTGCCACTCTTGAGGCACATCTGCAGTTTAGATACCACAGCATTACTCTCAGTGGGAGTGATGTAACTGGAAGGTAAATGTATTCTGGGAAGAAAAGCTTTATCAAGCTAGCAGCCTAATCCATAAGGTTGGTGATCTCAGCAGCTGGAAGAAAACAGAGATCTCACTTTAAACAGATTTATGTTGATCTTCTTGAGTGCTCTAGGGGCCTTTGGCTGTAATATAAAGTGTCTAAGTACCATCCACAGCCTTCTAGCAGTTGCAATGGTAAGACCAAATGGATTAATCTTAGGAATTTCTCCCCTGACATTTTGCAATTTGAAAGTTTTTGACACTTGAGCTTATTTTATCTATTTCTGCTACTGTGAATCATTATCAAGTATGAAAGTCTAATATTACTGAGACACAAGGCCTCCTGCTGAGAGAAGTATGAGAGACAGGCAATTTTTCTGCCTGGATAGTCATCTAAAACTGTTGTAAGTGACAAAATATTTCACTCATATAGTGAAGAGACATAACTTTCCTCTCTGAATACAGCAGGACTGTTGGCCTACAGAACATGGGAGAGAGCCCAAGGAAACCTTCATACGTTCTGTACAGGATACAAACGTCTAAAGAGTTTGAATCTCTTAGATTTCCCAATGTCAGGGAATTTTCACTGACAGTCAAGAAACATGTAATTTCTCTATCATTGTCTGGGACACTCTTTGAACATCACAATAATTTGTCCATTTAATATTGACAACTATTGTTTTTAAGTAAGGTTTGTTTGCAATCAATTAGTTACTCGTGGAAAAGTGGAGTTTGCTGGGTATGTAGGGGATATTAGTTTGCTGCACAGTCCTTTATGCTGTTTTTTCTAACCAGTGTGCCCACTCCTGCTTGTATTGCGTTACTGCTTACACTTGTATTGAGTGTGATCTTGCTAAATCAATCCTTTTTGTGGTTCATATATATCAGTTCTATTCACTTATCATCCCACCTGTGTCCTAACAGTTCTAGCTTTAGCTTTGCTTATCTTTATACACCAGGAGTCTACGTGGTCTACTACCTGGTGAAATCTATGAATTATTTGGTTTTATTTCCACTACTACTTGTGACTCTGTAGCTACTTCATATAAGATACTTCAAAAAAACTTTACGTTTGTGCTCTGTCATTTATAGACCTGTTTACTGATTAGACCCACACTTGCTCATCTGTGTGTAGCCTCTGATACTTCCTTTTCATCTTTGAATTGGTACAGGAAACTGCCTTCTTTGGGATTCTTTTACCTGTTTCTCAATCACTGCTCTGCTGTTTTGATTTTCAAGGATAACAGCCATTAACACTTCATTCGACTTAGTGATGTGCTACTGCTGGACTCAGGAAGATATTGTATAGTGGCCAAACATTACCAGGTATGCTGGTAATGACTGTTTATGCAGGTAATACTGTTTCCCTGGAAGAGACACAAAAGCAAATTCTCACTGAAAGAAAGATGGCTTATTTATGATACAGTAACATTAACATGTTGTTTAATTATTTTGATTCTTTTGCAGCACTTTCAATTGACCTTTTTAATATATATTTTTTCAGAGTTTGTTTTCTGTTTCCATCTGTCACCTATCTTTCAGAAAACATGTCTCATACACAAATAAACATGGAAGAGTGCTAATTTACTGTTGTCACCCTCCTTAAATCTTTTCCAGCGTTTAGCTGTTATATTAGAGTTTCAGGAGGCTGAGCAGTGAATCTGTTATATCTCAGTATATCATTTGTACCTTTTCAGTTTTTTTACCTTTTTTCTTTCTTTTTTTTTTTTTTTTTTAAATCTGATTTTGCACATGGCTGGACTTTCTTGGCTTGGTTTAGAAAAGCCTTTTTAATTAAAATTCAAAAATGCCTCAGGTGGCATTACTTAACCGGACACAAATGTCTTCCATATAGACCCATGTGTCTGAGCAACTCACCTAAGATTCCTTTAATAGCTATTAAAGCAAATTGCACTTTCAAGGTGCTCATCATTTCATATTACCTCATCTGGGCATAAATTTAAAATAGTACAGATGAATTGCACACTTAAAGTGTATATTTCATAGAATCATAGAATGGTAGGGTTGGAAGGGACCTTCAGAGATCATCTAGTACAACCTCTCTGCAGAAGCACATCAACCTAGATCAGGTCGCATAGGAACATATCCAGGCAGGTCTTGAACACCTCCAAGGAAGGAGCCTCCACAACCCCTCTGGGCAGCCTATGCCACGGCTCCCTCACCCTCACAGGGAAATAGGTTTTTGTTATGTTTAAACTGAACTTTTTGTGTTCCAGCTTCATCCCATTATCCCTTGTCCTGGTGCTAGCTACTATAGAAAAAAGGGATGTCCCAACCTCCTGACACCCACCCTTTAGATATTTGTAAATGTTAATAAGATTATTTCTCTCACATTGACATCTGAGGTTAGGTAGAATAAAATTTGCTCATGGTGTTATACCTTGATTGTATTACAATAACTCCTGTATTTCATTTATGCAAAACTTCATCTTTCACGGACTACTATAGTGGCAAATAGTCTTCTGTGGCACTTGCTTCTTGTCGTTGGATTAACCAGGGAACATTTATTATTTTAATGTCTTCAGAAGCCTGCACTGCCCAACAATTTATTAGATTGTGTGAGGTCTTCCACTGAAAGTGCAAAAGTTTTTTTACATCATGTCAGACTCTATCAGTTGTTCCAAAGATCTATATTTTATACCTAAGTGGCTGCATTCAGCAGTGACTCTTTCTGTAATCAGACATCACAGCCAAAAGTGACCTGATGGCACTGTGCACAAACACAATGTTTCACAGGGTTTTCCTCAGAAGTTTTGTCACATGTTTGATTTGCATTATTGCTGCTCTTAAAGTACTTTTACTAGTTTCTAGTTCAGGAGCTCTCTGAAGTTGCAGTACTGTAGAGTTTATGTGTTGCCTAAGAATTTTTTGTCCCATTCAAAAACCTGTCTTCAGATGTCACTGATCACCATAACACTACAGGTATTAATGTAGTAAATAACGGCAGAAATAGACTGCTCATAAAAGAAAGGGATTTTCTTGGTTTTTGGGTTTTTTTTGTTTGTTTGTTTTTTGGGTTTTTTTTTATAAGACAATTCATCACTCTCATGCCCCTTCCAAGTTTAACCATTCATATTTTTTTCTCACTTTAAATCTCATACAAAATCCTTGATGCAGGTAGAACTTCTGGACTTTCCACTTGGATAGATACAAATCAATTTTGTGTGACAGACTAGCTTTATGCTTTTGACAAAGAGCATCAAGTGATTCTCATCAATATGCTAGTGTGGCCTTCTACTGATGTTACCACATGCATGGCTCTGAGAAACCCTGCCTGCTCTGTTGTGATTGTAAGCAGTCATATAGTAATCTCTATCAACTTATACTATAATGAAAAATGACATTTACATTTTCCTCTCATTTACAGTAAGGGTAAAGAGACATTTCAGAGATGGTAAATATCATGCCTCTTCTATGAACAGAACAACAAAGACAGAAAAGTGAGAGAAACTAAGACCAGTCAAGGAAAGATGCAGTGGTAGAGTGGGAAGTGAATTTGGATTCTTGGCCCAGTGGTCTACCTATTAAATTCTAATGCTTCCAGATTATTTCATTGAAGTTTAGAAGTTCTTAGTGCTCAATCATGGTACAGACAAATGTCCCAGTAATTAAAACTATTGCATTTTATACAAACACCAAAGTAATTCTTAACAGTTCATGGAAGTGTAGAATAGTTTGTTGCATGTCTGTTAAGAGTGCCTTAGCATGAAACTATGCATGCATTTAGCAGGCATAATTACTCTGTTGAAAATAATGGTCTCTCTTTCACTTGTGTTTCCTAACATTTTTTTTTTACCACATATGTTTTTTCCAGTAGCTGTTTAATGTCAATTGTGACAGGCATATTATTGCCCATAAATTTTTCTTAACATTAAACAGACTATGATGTATTTTGCCCAACTATCCTAACCTTACAGCTGGTAACAGGATGTATATTTGATGCATTATTACAAATAGCTTTCTTTTCTATGTCTCTTTAGGAGTAGATACTGACCTTGTCTTTGACAACAAACCAGCACAGCAAGATGAGCTACACATCTGTTGTTCTCTCCTGCCAGAGATGGAATAAAGTTATCTGATAGCCATCCCACCTATTTTCTTTGTGGCTGCCTAGTATACAACTTTTCTCAAGAAGGTTTTTACAGTATTGAGTAGAGCAAATGTTGGTAGCGATTCACATATCTTATGGTTTCCACAATAAGGAGTCAAAAGGCTAACTGACAAGTCTGACTCAGCAGGAGCAATGGCAGTATTCATTTTGGTAGAGGGAAGTAAGAAGGGCAATGCCATAGAATATGGAATGAAATACAGAATAATAGTGAAATAAACAAATAATAACTGAGTCAAAAATTGATCACTGAATGAGCCACCTAAACCAAATTATAGGATGAGCTACTTACACAGAAGGGTAAGTAAGTCTTAGGTACTGATGAATCAATGGACCAAGGCCAGTTGTATGAGGTATAACAAGGCTCATTGCTGGGTCCTGCACTTGGGTCAAACAACCCCATGCAACACTACAGGCTTAGGGGAAAAGTAGCTGGGAAGCTGCCTATTGGAAAAAGATATGAGGTTATTGGTGGACAGCTGAACAGGAGTCAGCAGTGTGCCCAGGGAGGTGAGAGGGCCAACAGTATCATGGCTTGTATCAGAAATAATGTGGCCAGCAGTATCAGGGAAATGGTTGTCCCTCTGTACATTGCACTGGTGAGGTCGCACCTTGAGTGCTGTGTTTAGTTCTGGGCCCCTCACTGCAAGAAAGTCATTGAGGTGCTGGAGTACGTCCAACAACAAAACTCCCACTAGCGAAAGATTGAAAGCACAAATCTCATGAGGAGCACCCGAGGGAACGGAGTGTGTTTAACCTGGAGAAAAGGACACTGAGGAAAGATTTTATCTCTCTATATAACTCCCTGAAAGGAGGTTGTGATGAAGTGGAGGGCAGTGTCATTTCCCAAGTAATGAGTGATAAGGCAAGAGGAAATGGCCTCAAACTGCACCAGGGGAAGTTTAACTTAGATATCAGGAGAAATTTCTTAATTGAAACAATTATCAGCACTGGAACAGGCTGCCCAGAGAAGCAGTGGAGTCATCATCCTTGTAGGTATTTTAAAAGAAATGTAGATGTGGCACTTAAAGACATGGTTTAGTGGTAGATGTGGCAGTGCTAGACTAATAGTTGGACACAGTAATCTTCAAGGTCTTTTCCAACCTAAATGATTCTCTGGTTCTACAAACGTAATGTCTATTAACAAAAAATATGAGAAAGTTTAGAATGACTACTAAAACTTCTGCTTTGGATTTGTGAAAATCTCAGATAAAAAAGATGAAGAGCAGATCAGTTCTATGCAGTAAGTGTATGTCTATGTGTACTTATGGAGGTAGCTAAATAGAGAGACGAAATATTATTTAGACTGCAATATTTTTACACTACTGCTAATTAAGTGAATTTGATGCTACGTTACTGTACTTGAACTCCATCTGAGATTGTCACAGTGGTATATTAGTCTTTCTGTGTGATGCTAGTTTTATGGACTAGAGCATGAAATAGTCTCCAAAAAAATGTTTGTATAAATTGACTTTATATAAGGATACTTTCCTTAATTGCAGGAGAGAGTGAGTTTATTAGTAGGAAAAAAAAAGGTAGAAATTGTCGCCAGAGAATGCCGTATTGACAGGGAGACAGATTTCCTTAGTGTTACATATAAAGTGAAAAAATCTCTCAACTTTGAGAACTTAGCAGAAGCTAAGGCAAGGACAGCTCAAAGCACTGAGTCTATGGGGGAGACACAAGCAACTGATATGCATAAAGCACCTACTTATATAGGCAGAGGGCTGGCTGTTACAGCAACTAGTTTTACCTTTCACTGTGTAAAACTTCCAGAAGTAGCAGTAACAATGATTCTGTGACTCAAAGCGTCTCAAGGTTAACTTTTTAAATTTGTACTTCTTTTGTACATTGTGCTGATGTCTTAATGAAGGAATTAAAGACAATGAGACGTCCCTGCATGACTCACTGGAAATCTGAATCAAAAAATCTATCATATCCTTGTCGAAGTAGTCTGGATTATTGCTTATTAGAGGAGTTTAGGTTCTGAATGCCCCTTCATGGCAGTCAAGTTATGGATCAGAGATTGGTTTTTAAAAATTGTTATTTTTTTTTTTTTTAAATTCAGATGACTAGAGACACCTGAGTGAGCTAATTGTGGCTTAGTGAGATGGCAGTGCTCAGGAACATGCCAATCTAATGAATCTCATAATGAGGAAAGCATTACAAGTTAGGCTTCATCATGAAGTCTTTACAACTTATTGCTTGATATAAGCTGTCCATTGCCTCTAAAATGATATTGCCACCTCTATAAAGAATGCAAAACCGTTTCTGATTTATTCTTCTGCCCCATCTCTATTTTTTTTTTTTCTTAAGGGAATATAGTGATAATTTGAAAGAATTAGGTTTACTGATTGTCAGGGTTTAAGCCCAGCCAGAAACAAAGCACCAGACCACCACTCACTCACTCATCCTTCCTGTGGTTGGATAGGGAAGACAGAGAGGGATCACACACTAATTATGGTCATAGGCAAAACAGACTTGACTACGGGAAAAATCAGAATTGATTTAATCTGACACCAATGAAAAATAGAGTATAATGATGATAAGTACAACTAGATCTTAAAAACACTTTCCCTCCAATCCTCCCTTCTTCTCAGGATCAGCTTTGCTCCTGATTTCTCTACCTCCTCCACCTCAGTGGCACAGGGGGTAGGTCACAAGAAGTTTTGGTTAGTTTTTCATGGATAGTCTCTACCCCTCCTTCCTCCTCAGAGGGGAAGGGCTTCTCACATTCTTCTTGTGCACCAACATAGCTTTCCTCCCACAGCCATTGCTACTTGCTCTGGTGTGGATTCCTCCTCAAGCTGCTGGCACATCTCATCTCCACCTGTTATCTCCATGGGCTGCAGGGGGAGAACCCACTATCTCGCCATGTGACGTGTGCTCTGGCATACCTCCTCCCCACCTTCACTGACCTGGGTATCTGCATGGTTCTTTCCCTCTCATCACACTTCCTCTTCTGCAGATTTTCCCTTCTTACATAGTTATCAGATATGCATAATTGGCTTGGCCTTGGACAGAGGTGGATCTAACTTTGAGCCAAGGAAGCTCTGAGTAACTTCTTACAGGGACCACCATTGCAGCCCTCTCCTGCAACAAAATAATCCCTACCACAGAAACTCAGTACACATTATTTTATCACCACTGGTGATTTTACTGGCAAGAGTGAATGGTATTATTTTCTGTCAGAGTTACATCTCCTAGTTAAACATATCCAGCAGTTATCAGCTCTCTCTGCCAACTACTAATTGTTACAATTAAATAAATGAAACTCTTTCAGAAAAGTGACATTCTGATATCAGTCATGGGATTTGAATAATTCTTTTTACCCCAAATAATCATACAATAAAATAATGATTACTGTATCCTAATGAAGAAGAAAAGATAATTTCCTGATCTTTCACCCCAAGCTCCCCAAGGTGTATCTATAGTTGAGTGCACTACTTCTACTATTCCTGCTCCTGGGAAGACATAGAGAACCATCAAGGAATAGAAGAGATTAAGAAGGAAAAGGAGTCAAAGGGAGTAGGCAGGAGAAATCTTCACATATAGAGTGCATAAGGAAAGATCTGTAATTTCTAATCAAAGAATTGGAAGGGACTGTGTAATTCCCATGTTATGCTGACCTGAGTGCTGACAAGAGTGCTAAAACAGGGGAAAAATGCATGTTGTTCTAGGCTAGTGTACTCGATGGCTACGACTTTTAAAGACAATTTTATTAAAAAATGGCATATTTTTGAAATTCAAATTACTTTTACAATGTTACAGTTAAATTTTTTTAAACTGGGGAACAATAGCCTGAATTCTTAAATTCCTTTTATATATGTGGCTGTGTTTGTTATTATGCTTGCTCATGATTCCATCTTAGGATTATTTTTTTATCTTGCAGACTTTTTATAAAAAATAATTTACTCACTTTTCTGTTTGAACAGGGTCATAATTACAAGGAAACATGCAAATTTGGCATCTGGGTATTAGTTTGTGAAATAATTAGGCAAACAGTCAGAATTTTATAATGTTGAACTACAGTCTTTTCTGAAAAAATATCCAGAATATATATTTAAATTCAAATTAAATGAAAATGTAACTCTATCCACTAGAGGTCACCAAATACTTTAACATTTCTTTATAAAGGAAAGTCTGCTTCAAACCAAAATAGCCCTGAGATTTCCACCCATATCACCCCAAGTTTCTGCAAGATTATTGTTACAAGCATCAGACAGTGGCTGATAATATCTCAAGGCTGAAAACAAGTTGGTCAAAGTAGCTCATTTCTTTGACTGTATCCTGTGATCAAATGACTCAGCTTCCCATGCTGAAAGCTATAGCTTCAGTCTTTCTTTAGTGTGTGATAATGCAAGGAGATTGGATTCGTATAGGAGTTACTTACTTTGTCTGATTGGATTATTTTCAGGAAATATTTTTCCCCAAGGGAGGCACGTAATGCATGTATTTTAAAAATGAGCGTGTCAGCTACACACAGGTGTGCACTGCTGTGTGTTCAACTTTAACTGTAGAGCACAGATGTCACCAGAGACAGAACTCAAGGAACTCCTTCTTGCTCACAGAAAGACTGATAAAACTGATAACAGTTGGAAGTCATAAGGGAATTTATTGATGTAGAACTACAAAAAGCTACCTTCCGTTTCTAAACTAGCAAAACAGGAGCTGTGAATAGACCTGTCAAATAGTATCAGTCCTCTTTCATGGCTGTCTATCTTCTACACGAGAGTAAAAAAAGCAAAAAACAGTAACGAGAAATAAGAATTTAGATGACTAATGTTTGTGGTTTTACTGCCATTCAAACACAAATGTATATGACTGCAATTTTTTTTACACCTCAATATTTTTATTGTGGTGGACTGAGAACTGGCTGAATGACAGAGCCCAGAGGGTAGTGATCAACAGCTCTGAGTCGAGTTGGAGGCCTGTGGCCAGTGGAGTTCCACAGGGGTCAGTTCTAGGGCCAGTCTTGTTCAACATATTAATCGATGACCTGAATGACGGACCAAGATTGCCCTCAGCAAGTTCTCTGATGACACCAAACTGGGAGGACTGGCTGATTCCCTAGAAGGCTGTCCTGTCATTCAGCGGGATCTTGACTGGCTTGAGAGTTGGGCAGAGAGGAACCTCATGAGGTTCAACAAGGACAAGTGCAGAGTCCTGCACCTGGGAAGGAACAACCCCATGCACCAGTACAGGCTGGGGGTCGAACTGCTGAAGAGCAGCTCTGCAGAGAGAGACCTGGGAGTCCTGATTGATAATAAGCTGACCATGAGCCAGCAACGTGCCCTCGTGGCCAAGAAGGCCAATGGCATCCTGGGATGCATCAAGAAGAGTGTGGCCAGCAGGTCAAGGGAGGTTCTGCTCCCCCTCTGTGCTGATGAGGCTTCATCTGGAGCCCTTTGTCCAGCTCTGGGCTCTCCAGTTATAGAGTGATAGAAAATTTCTGAAAAGAGTCCAGTGGAAGGCTATCAAGATGACTAGGGAAGTGGAACATCTCTCTTAGAAGGAAAAACTGTGAGACTTGGAGCTGTTTAGTGTGGAGAAGAAAAAGAAGGCTAAGGGATAACTTTTATCAGTGCCTATAGATACCTAAAGGGAAGATGTTGAGAGGATGGGATGAGTCTTTTATCTATAGTACCCAGTAACAGGACAAGTGGTAATAGGAACAAGCTGGAACACAGATATTTCCTCTTGAACACCAGGAGAAACTCCTTTCTTGTGAGGGTGAGGGACCCCTGGCACAGGCTGCCCAGGGAGGCTGTGAAGTCTGCTTCTCTGGAAATTTGCAAAACCCACCCAGACACGTTCCTGTACAACCTGATCTAGGAGGAACCGCTTCTGCAGGGAGAATGGACTAGATGATTTCTAGAGGTCCCCTCCAGCCCCTCTTGTTCTGTGGTTCTCTCATACTTTCTTCAGGAATCACTTATTACATTTTCTGTATAAAATTTAAAAAACAGTTTGTAAAGTGCTCTAAGAAATTTTCATCATGACTAACTACAGAAAAAAAGTCACATATTCAGAATCTTTCTTGTTTTCTTTTTTCCTTATTGTTAAAATTGTGAGAAGAATGAGAATAATTTTATTAATCAATTACTATAGCACTTGGAAAGCAATGGAAGGCAGGTGACAAAAGTACTCCTCTCTAGCCAAGCAAGGTGTCAAGAGAATTAAATTGTATAAATGCTTTTACCATCCTAGAAGAGAAAAGGAAGCAAGTATCTCCCAAGCAGCAAGTGAATAAGTTCCTTAATGAACTGAATGCTGCCTTTGGATCTCACGTTAATTGAAACATATGGTAAAACTTTGGATATGGGAATGAGACAGCTTTTGAATTCACCGTATTGGATTATTCCAAAATAGGGTGGAATTCTATGCTTTATACCAATTAACATATATAAGAAAGTATATATACAAATTCAAACCTTTTAATTAAATGGAAGAACTTTAATTAATATATCATCTGAAGGACACTTTCTATTTTCTGCATAATCAAAATGGCAACTGTAAAGGGTTTTGTCAAATAGTATCACTTTTTGTAGGGACAGATGGTGACAGCTAGAACTGTAAGGAATGCCTAAATTGCAAAGCACAAGCCTGTATCAGTAATAAAGTCAAAATTCAAAGCTTCATGAGCCTCATCTGATCTGATAAATCCTGGCATGCATAAAGGAAAGCTAACCTTTATGTGCCTGATAAACTGTCTCTCAGGGTTGCCAGGCATTAGTTGTCTGCTGCCTGTAGGTACTATCTTAAGAGAATGCGAACAAATTATACCTCAGGATTGTGCTGTTTACCTGCTTGATTAATAAAGCTGCAAAGAAGATCATTGAGAGACATGTCTACTACCTGTCTCCAAAAGAAAAGCCATTGGGTAGGTGGAAAGAGTGTGCAATTTCAAGTATTTAACAATGAAGAGTTTCAATTTCTTTTGAAGTATAAGGTTTCTTACTCTCATCAACACATCTGAACCATAAAAAAATTATCCGAGTGATTTAGTTAATTAATCTTATTTCTTGTTATATTAAAACAGATTTTTTTTTTCTTTTCCCCAACAGAAGCTTGACAGAAAGCCAAATCTACTCTTCTTACCTCTTGTCCTACTGCTACACATTTCTGAGAATGAATATTTAGGCTACTAGAATATTTAAGCCACAAGACTGTTATTCAAAATAAGAATCAGAGACTACAGCAGGCTTAGTTGAAGTGATATTTAGACTTAAATGTCTTCAGGTCAATTTAATTTTAAAAAGAAGGCTTAAAACATTTATTTTTTTTTTACTACATGTGCCTGAAAAATATTTGTAGCTGATCCTACAAAAGTGTGTGAGCACAAGTTTATATTATTTCTTTTATTAATATTCAATTATTTTATCTATTATTTTCCTACTGCTATCTGTGGATTTATTACATATATTAAAAGTATAAGACTAAATTTAATTTATAATATGTCTCTATTTTAACAGGGATAACTTGAAGTATGTAATCACTCTATTATTTTTGGTAAGGTATTTTATAACATCCTACTAATTTAAAAAAATATTTAAAAAATATTTAGATTTTTAAATGTTTCTAGTGGATCACTTCTTTAAATTGGCTACATTTGAAGGGATAACTAGGGCTGTGAAGCAGTCCTGGATGTCTGTACTCTCATCCCCTGCTCAGAGTAGGGTCTGCTTGAATGAGTTTCTTAGGACTGTCTTAAGTCAGGGTTTGATTCCAGACACAGAGGTGGAGACTCCACAATTTTCTGAGTCAATTGGTTCAGTGTTTGACCACTATTATTACAGTAATAGGGTCTTTCTACTATTTAAAAGGAATTTATCTTCAGTCTGTGCCCACTGTCTTTAAATAAAGGCATGCCTTTATTTAATTTTTTATTATATAAATATACTGAAACATTACAGGTTCTTTGAGTATATAGCTACAGATGATTGTTTTTTCTCCTGATAATCCTGTGAAGGAGTTAGGAAACTACCATATCGTGTGGCCTAATCATATGGACTCATGCACAAGACTGAAAGGTTGCAGTTTGGTTTTGAGTCCTGAACCAAAGCAAAGTATTAAGATTTAGCATTTACTGTATTAGAGGGCTGCATATAAATGTCAAAAAGTAATGAATTGCATGACTACTCATGAAACTGTTTAAGGAATATCAGTAGCACAGAAGCACATATATCCAATATGCTTATTTTTCCCTAAGAAGGAGTTAGAATTTCACTAAAATATCTTTGAATTTAAAATCATAAAAGGATGTATTTATCTGAATATCAAAGTTGAGGTCCCTTGATGTATCACCCCCTACCTGTATATGCAAAGTAAAAATATTATCTAGAATGTTAGAGAACTCAGATCTGGTTTATATATTAGGGAGCTTTTTCTCACTTTTTGTAGACATTTTCTTTCACTGAGAAGAAAACCTTCTGAGAAAAGTATGTAGAAAGAATAAACCTAGCTATGCAAATTGAACAGAGGATTTTAGCATCTGTACAAAAGGAGCTGATTTTTGATGCTCAGTATTCAGCTAAATTTGAATGAAAAGCTACAAAACAGTACAGATTATGAAATTCCTGAACTATTCCAAATTTAAAAAAACTAAGTTCAAGCTACATTTCAAGTGTATGTTTTCTTATTTTAGACAAGATCCACTGATTACTCAGCTTCTTCTATTGCAAACTTACTGTCGAGTTACAAAAAAAATCATTGACGTCAGTGATCTTAATTATCTCAGCAAAAACTAACTTCTGCACTTTTTGGAAAAGGTTCAGTCGTTAAGAGTATTTTTTGTGGTACTAGTCAGCAGTGCTTTAAGTTATCCTAGTTCTAGTCCTTTCTATCATATTAACATACAGTTTTGTATAATATCACACTCCAAAAGACCTGTTAGCTAGATTTGTACAAACGCTTATGCATATTTCAGACAGAAAAAGTCCACACTACAAGTTTCTGTAGAATTTTTTTGCACTTTTAAATTTGAAAATTCTATTTAAAGAACGTTTGATTTATTAAATTATTTTCTGTTGAGACTGAATGTATTCTCTTCTATCGAGTATATAAAAATCAGTTTTCATTTTCTTTATCTGGATATATTCCTAATTTGCACATATAGAGGAGGAAACGCTGACTGACTTTGAGGAAGCAACAAAAATTGAAGCTTTCTTTGTTTATATGTTACATTATATTTAGAAAGTAATTCCCTGATGTGGTGCCAGAACATATGTGATAAAAAGCCTTTAATGCACAGCAAGGGTTAATTATCTAATGACGTATGAGACTCAACTGTCTTTTTTTACTCTCTCGAGGTAAATAGCTGCACACTGTTTTTACCTGACTTTTACTGGGTCTGTTAAACTTAAATGCAAGTTAGGGTTCAGGAAGTTCCTGGAGACATCTGTCTAATATCTGTCTTAACATAGCTGCTGTCCAATTTCTCCAGGTGGAGTAAAACGTTTATACCTGGTACTAGGCACCTTCTCTTGCTTTTTATTAATTTATAGGTAATGGTAGTTACAGATATCTTAGTTCTTCAAACACACCTGAAAGTTCTTGAAATCACCCTAACATCATACTTTTCCTTTATATATCCCAATTCTGACATTGTTAATAGGCATCCAGAAACAATCTTAAACACACCACAAAACTATTGTTTTGTATTGAGTTTTGGTATCAGGGAAGTTATGGGGGTGGCTTCTCTGTGAAGCTGCTGGAAGCTTCCCCTGTGTCTAGCAGAACCAATGCCAGATGGCTCTGAGAGACTCACCACTGGTCAAGGCTAAGCCCATCAACAATGATGTGATAATATGTTTATGAAAAAGTTATTGCTCGAGCAACTCCAGTCAGAGAGAAGAGTGAGAATATTTGAGAGCAACAACTCTGAAGACACCAAGGTCAGTGAGGAGGGATGGGCAAAATGTGCTCCAGGTGCTGGAGCAGACATTCTCCTGCAGCCTGCGGTGCAGCCCATGGTGAGGCAGCCCCTGCCCCTTGCAGCCATGGAGGCCATGTGGAGCAGAGATCCAACTGCAGCCTGGAGTGGATCTCATGCCAGAGCAGGTGGATGCCTGAAAGAGATTGTGACCTTGTGGGAAGCCCATACTGCAGCAGGTTCCTGGCAGGACCTGTGACCCATGAAGAAAGCAAGCCATGCTGGATCAGGTTTGCTGTCAGTACTTGTGACCTCATGGGGAATCCACACTGAAGTACACTGTTCCTGAAGGACTGAATCCATGGAAGGGATCCATGCTGGAGCAGTTAATGAAGAATTGTAGCCCTTGGGAAGATCACATTGTAGAAGTTTGTGGAGGATTATGCCCTATGGGAGATAGCCCACACTGGAGCCGGATAAGAGTTTGAAGAGTCCTGCTCTTGAGGAAGAAGGAGTGGCAGAAATGAAATGTAATTAATTGCCAGCAACCCCTTGCCACTGTTCCCCTATGCTGCTGGGAGAGGAGGATGTAGAGAAAATAGGGAGTGAAATTGAGCACAGAAAGAAGGGAGAGGTGGGGGTAATGTATTTTAAGATTTACAATTTATGTCTCATTATTCTACTCTGACTTACTTAATGGTTATGTTCCCCCAAGTCAAGTCTGTTTTGCCCATAAGTAGTAATTACTGAGTGATCTTCTCATCCTTATCTCAACCCTTTTGCTATATATCCTCTCCTCTGTCCATCTGAGAAAGTCGGTGACAGAGTGGCTTTAGTGGGCACCTTGCATTCTAACAGGATCAACTCACCACATGCTTATACAAAGTTTAATGTTAATGTTGTATATTCTGATTTTTTTTCACTGACACACTGTTTATAAGACACTTACTAATATGCTGATATGTTCCTTTTACAAACAATAGTGTGGATTGCTTGATTATACAGAATCCAATGGTCCTACAACACACTTATGTAATGTAATACAAAGAGAGAAACATGCATCTGTGTGAAGCCTGCAGGGGTTCCTTGAAATCACACTGCTTTTCAGCATGTAGTGGTTTATCTTAGTTGTTTCCTTACAATAGCCTATTTCTGAATGGTTAGTACCCAGAATCTCACCTTCAGAAAACTCAAGGTAGCTTGTCAAAGGGAAACTTATTTAAATGTAGCAGTAATTATTAATTTTCTTACGATGCCAACAAAGCAATGGATGCATGTGGAATTGCATAAACAACTGCAATAAAGACATTTCCATGCTCTCTTCAGCTTCCTGAAGAAAGTAGAGGTGGAGCTTTTTGATCCTTTGACCTTCACAGGAAAACGTGCAGTTCAACTCAAGCAGTTAAAAGTGAACTGTACTGTAGAAAGTGTCATCAGACAATAACATAATCTTTATTTCGGCAGCAGCATTAGCCACAATAGGAGCCAGCTCTCTAAAGCTTCCCTCTGTTCAACTCATCCTGAGTGTTGTCTGAAGTGGGATTTGAAGAATACTATCGTCGGAGAAAAGCAAGTTTAGAGGGATTTTGTTGCTATCAGATTTGAACCAGACCTAATACAGTGTGCTTTTCTGTAGACCAAAAAGCTTCCAACTGACAGCTACGGTGGGTATCCATGGTCAGATATAACAGGGTGTTAATGTATCTATAGAGTAAAAAAGAGATAATACCTTGCTTATGTTTTAGGCACATTTATGTGTGATGAGTATTATCTAGAAGATGCAGAATATGATGTCAACAAGTACTTCAATAGGCTACAAAGAAAGAAAGAGGTGAAAAAAGGAAGTGTTTTCATCCTAACTGTAGGCCCCTCAGAGAGCTCAGGAAGGATACAGCATAAACTTTGGGCTACTGGTTTAAGTTCCGAAACTAAGAGAGTCAGGCTATCATTTTCTCCAGAGGGACAAAGATCCAGAATAATGTCTTTTTCATTCCTTTCCTGTTCATGACCATAATCTGGTAATTTAGTTTCATGTCTCTATTAGCATGTTCAGGTCAGTAGAGTGCTTTTGAGACAAATTTCCTCATCAATCCTGCTTGCCATGCTTTTGCAGAAAGGAGAGGGCTTGGTATTTTAGTGGACACCGCCCCAGAAGCTAGTGTCCAGTAGTGCTCCAACTGCCAGGAGGTATTCAGTCTACAAAAGTGTACAAGAAAAGATCTGAAGTAAAGCCTACAAACAGCAGGTGGTACAGCCAGCTTTGCCTTCCCGATCAGTTCTTGTTATGCTACCATGTTTGCTGTTGCAGAAACAGGTTAAGATAGCTGCTTAAGATAGCTGTCTAATGTTACTCACTGTAAATACTCCTACCAGCATTTGCTCATAGTGGCACAGAAACCTGCTCTATTGTCAGAAACAAAGTTATGTGACTGAGACTCAGTTTAGAGAGGTCTAAAGTCACCTTGAAGTCAGATCTCAGTGAGGACTACTTCATGATTACTGGTTTCCTGAGGGTCTGAGGGGAAATATATTAATAAATTTACATGTAAACAATTTCTCTGAATCACTAGCACACTCTTTACAATTGTCAGGCTTTCTTGAATCTTGGTGGAGCCCATAAAATTACCTACAAATCATTTTTCCTCTACTTTGTACAAAAGCTTAGGAGGAGCAACTGAGGAATCTGAGACTATTTAGACTGGAGGACGCTAAAGGGAGATGTTATCACTTTCTACAACTACCTGAAATAGCGAGGTGGGTGTTGGTCTCTTCTCCTAAGTAACAAGACACAGAACAAGAGGAAATGGCCTCAAGTTGTGCCAAAGGAGGTTTAGATTAGGAAAAACATCTCCACCAAAGGGATTGTCAAGTAATGGAAAAGGCTGTCCAGGGAAGTGGTAGAGGCACCATCCCTGGCAGTGTTTAAAAGATGTGTAGATTTGAAAAGATGTATAGATGTGGCTCTTAGGGACATGGTTTAGTAACACATGTGGTGTTTTGCAAACTAAATGATTCTACAATTCTGTTAATGTGGAGTTGCATGCAAGCCTGTTGTGTTGGTTTGCTTAGGTGGTCTGACACTCATATCAAGTGTCAGTATTAGCATTTATGGGGGATGAAGCTGGTTGTAAATTCAACAGTCAAACATTTTTTTTGCATTGCAGAAAATATCAATTAATAAAAAGATTATGTCAAAGTTAACTGCAACTCAAAAAAAAGTGTCAGTCATGAAAAAAAAGAGAAAAATGAAGAAAAACTTGGTTTGACTTGAACTCCAGCATAGATAACTTTTCTTTACTGTAGGATTATTACTAATAGATTAAGCACCGACTTAAAAAATTAATAGCCTTATCCATTAACTTGCTCAGGCATCTTGGATCTTATTCTGCCTATGTCTTATTCTTACATACTGATGTAAATTTTCACATAATGGTGTAAATATCATCCCAATATGAGAGAAAAGAAAAAAAGATATATCTGTCTACAAGGTAAGTGCAAAGATAGCCATTTTTACTTCACTCTTACAGCTAAGTTTAATATTAGAGTGCCTATTGAAGAGATTGAGGTAGCTCTGTGAAAAAGAATACAAACAAAATCTTCTCAGGAGAGGAAAGCTTCTGGGACTTCAAAGATTCACTCCATAAAATAACAATTTCCTCTCCCCACCTCCCCCTTAAATAGGAATGTAATTCCTCTGTTAAAGCTTTGAGGATGCAAGTGATATTGTTCCTGGGAAGGAACAACCCCATGCATCAGTACTGGCTGGGGAGCAGCTCTGCAGAGAGAGACCTGGGAGTCATGATTGATAATAAGCTACCCATGAGCCAGCAATGTGCCCTCGTGGCCAAGAAGGCCAATGGCATCCTGGGATGCATCAAGAAGAGTGTGGCCAGCAGGTCAAGGGAGGTTCTTCTCCCCCTCTCCTCTGCGCTAGTGAGGCCTCATCTGGAGTCCTGTGTCCAGTTCTGTGCTCCTCAGATCAAGAGGGACAGAGAACTTCTGGAGAGAGTTCAGCACAGTGTTACTAAGATGATTAGAGGACTGGAGCATTTTCCTTACAAGGAAAGGCTGTGGAATGTGGGGCTTAGTCTAGACAAGAGGAGACTGAGGGGGAATCTCATTCATGTTTACAAATATCTAAATGGTGGATGTCAGGAGATTGAGACATCCCTTTTTTCTATTGTATCTAGTGACAGGACAAGGAGTAATAGGAAGAAGCTGGAACACAAGAAGTTCCATTTAAACATAAGAAAAAACTATTTTACTCTGAGGGTGATGGAGCAGTGGCACAGGCTGCCCAGGGAGGTTGTGGAGTCTCTTTCCTTGGAGGTCTTCAAGACCCACCTGGGCACCTTCCTGTGTGACCTGATCTAGGTGGACCTGCTTGAGCAGCTGAGTTGGGCCAAATGGTCTCTAAAAGTCCCTTCCAACCCCTACCATTCTATGATTCCACGATTCTATGAAACTCTGAAATACTGACATGGAGTTGCTGAGGTCAATAGTCTAGCAGAGAGTTTTCTGCAGCCTCTTGCCTGTAGATCCAGCCAGCATCAAAGCTGAGCATGCATTCCTAGCAGTCACACACACACAGAGGATTCATATATATACCTATATTTACATAGAGGTATATACAGGTGGCCATATAGAGGGCATAGAGGTTGCACCAGGAGACTGCCCTTGCCACTGCATGTCACTTACCGATCATACTACCTTTTACTCATACCCTAACAGGTGCAATGTGAAGTGCTGAGAGAACTGCCTTCCTGTGCAATTAAAATGTGTGAGCTGAAGTTGCATTTTGAGCATGCAGCTAAGCAGGTGAGAAACCTGAAGATGTAAACAGGAGCTGAGAAGTATGCTTGTCCTTGCAGGTGAGAGCTGAGACCAAGTTGACACATATATATTGTCTGGGAAGCTTTGTATAACACAGAATATATAAATGAATTTTTTGTATTCCTTTTCACCTCTTAAATACAACTAACAATACCTGGGTTTTTTTGTTTCTTTTTTCTCCATAGGTTTATATTCAAAGGTTTAATATATCTACGAATATCTATATCTTTTCTATGGCTTTGAACTGAGTTCCATATTTAAGCTTTTAGTAAATATAAACTCCCACGCTGGGTTAAATTCCTTACTCAGAGCTTGGAGAGGTGGAAGAGGCAATCCAATTTATTGCTAAGGTTCATCTCAGGTGCAAGTAGTTGCCCACTTGCCTGCAGACCAACAGCACTGGCAATGTTGTAGCTCTGTGGGAGACTGAAAAAAAACTCAGATAAGCCCCTTACTGCAGTCAAAATCCTTCTCATAAAAACATGGCTTGAATTTCCCTCCTCTGCATTAGAGCAGATGTGGCTTCAAATGTAGTGGCCTTCTGTTTTTCTGCTGCTTCAGAGTACACAGGGACCAGCAAGTCTCTCACTAAAGACTTTGTGTTTTTCCAGGGTACTCCAGGAGACAGAGTGAAACCAAATACTGAAAATCTAGTTATGTTCACCATTAGGAGCCTTTCTTTTTAACTTCATGTCCTCTAAACATACAATTTCCCTGTATTGCAAGACATTTTTCTTTTCTGTTTTCACTTTTTAGTTTTCAATTGCACTTACTATAAAATGACTGTCCTGAAACGCATGTTAATATACATATATATTTAAATATTAGTTTTTGGAGATTTTGCATGTTTGAGAGGCAGCTATATTTACAGATGCATGATGGCTAGAAATTTCATTTCAAAGACTTTTGTGTGTTTGTCTGAACACTCACATGTATTTTTGTTCAAGTTGACATTAAAATGTCACATTGATACCACAAGATCTGACAACATTGACATGAATCAAAATGTCAGCATACATTTTGATGGAAGTTGCTTTCACTGGCAATTGAAGAACTTCTGGAGCTCTTGCTTTTATAATAAGCTTTTATTTTGTACAATTAAAACAACTTATTTTATTAAAAGGCACTAGTCATTAGGCTTCTTTTTACCCAGTAGTCAAAATATCCCCAATATTTGGAACTGAGGTTTCTAAAAGTAGCCCCCAAAAATAACTAGTAAGAAATTTTAGCCATAAATCATGAACATCGAATTCCAGTGAAGATAATTTTTTAATATTTTTAAAAGATTAAATTTGATAAACTCTTTTAAAGATTTTTTCTGATATACAGTGCATTTGAAAAATAAATGAAAAAAATATTAAATCTTAATTGAACCAAATTATTGTAAAAATTTGTCCTTTAAGGCCAACAAACTTTAGAGATCTGTACAAAGTTTTTTTTTTTTTTTACAAGAATGCCAATTAATTGCTAAGTACTGTGGTTGTTTTGAGCTTGAACTGTTAGTCTGCTATAACTATTTGCTCATGTTGAGTGGTCCTTGAAACAGCCTTCACACCAAGTGGCTATACATTAGCTGGATTTTGTGACACTCCTGGGGATGAAAAGCCTTCTAACCTTGAAATAGGAGATTGGATGTCATTACATTGAGTGTGCACAAACACAGGTTTTCAAACAGCAGTGTTGGTTGAAAATAACCCCAACCACAATATTTGGGAGCTCTGTATCTGAGGAGGAGGAATCCACCTCTTTCAGATCTAGAGTGTATCTTGTGCAGGATACTGACCTGGATAATGGGAGTGATCCAATGGATCATTCCTTTCCTAATCCTTTGCTTTTTCATATCCACTGTTTTGTCCGTCTTTGTCTCTTTTGCTGTTCTTCCTAAATTCATTTTCCCATACCTGCATGGCATGTCTTGTTTGGCAGTTTGATCACCATTACTCAGTGACCCCCGGTAACTGGTATGTTTGTACCTGAGCTTTGTTTAGGTTTTTATTTCCTTTGATCCAACACTTTTCTATTCACATGCCTCTCAGAAAGAGGTCAGAACAGCACATCTTCTTATCCATGAACCATGAATCTAGTCAACATCTAGTCAGTTTAGATATTTACATACTGAAAGATGGCTCTTACTGGAACAAACAAATAAATAAATTACTGGTAAATTACTCTATGCAATTAAATCACATATAAATCTTTGAGACATTGAAAAGCCCCAAAGGAGTCTGTTCAAGGGAAGCCAGTTTCAGTAATATTTATGATCTTTTAATCACATTGCAATTGTATGGTATTGTTGATAAAGCCTATTCACTGGGTGATTATAAAGTCTCTAGATGTAATTCTTTGCCTGTTGAGTTTTGATATTAATGTATTCACAAAACAGAAGAAAAGACAAGGAAACAACTTTCATGAAATTGTAAGTATAACATAAGGTTTTGGGTTTTTTCCCTTCAAGAAATAGATAGGAAAAAAGAAAGAACTCTAGAGGGAGCTGTTGTACAAAGGAAAAAACCCGTATAGCCGTAGTTAGAACTCTTTCGTTTCTTGTAGGCAAAATAATAATAAATATAATGCAGATGAAAAAGAGAGAGGAATGAGCATGTAGGAAAGAAGCCATGACGGTTATAAAAGGAAATAAGATTATGCTCTGTGCTTTGATGAGTACGGCCCATAATACTGATCTTTGCAATGCCACGGCAGGGCTGCTGTGCCACAGTCAGTCTGCTTAAAAATGTCAGTGTAACAGTCACCCTGCAGCCACCCGAGTCCTGAACCTAATTAATTTTGCATGGTTTGGCAGAGCATCCTCCAGGTTCATTCATTACTTCTAAGAATAAGGCTTGTACTGCTCATGCTGGGGAGAAAGCATGAGTGGGAAAGGCTGAGGAAGACAGTGTCCCTTGGGGAACTCACCTTGGGCTACAGATTCTCAAAAGCAGAATGATGTCACCTGGCAGACATTTATTGACCTTACATTTTCTGTGGCTTCTTCTTTCTGTGTGCTATACTGGCCTGGGCAGTGGGTCTAATTTTAAAGGATGCACGCACTGGAAAGGAAAGGTTGGCTTCCACATTTTAGAAGAATTGAGCTTTATTATAGCTTACTAAACCACCTTGAAACTACTTGTTACTTTCCCTTTCATGCATGTAAAATGCAAAGCTTTATGATTCTTATGCTGCAAGAACTTTTTTTTTTTCTTTCCTCCCTTCATCCACATGAATATTTCAAACCATGAAAATGTAACAATTTGGGGCTGGACTTGATAATTTATGACAATTTTCCAGATTTTTCAGATCCTGTAGATTATTAGTATGAATGGGACTGAGTGAACAATTAAGAACCAAGATGCTTATCAGATCTACAGTTAGATTTCATAGTAGTAAATGAGACAATTTCAACACAAGATTCTGTGAAACTGGGTCTCAATACAGAACAGTAAAGGAAGCCCCTTTTATTCACAGTACAGACTTGCGGTCACTTTTTTTTTTTTTTTTGTTTGAAATTTGGGGTGTTATTTCCTGGAGAACCAAGAGAATACACTTGATAAATTGAGATTATTTCAATCTCATCTTTTTGGTGAATGGTCCAGCTTGCAACTTATTTTTTTTTTTTTTAATTTTTCCTTACATTTTTCAGAATATCAGGCAGTTGTGAACTTGTGAGATTTTTAAAATTATGTGTGTTGACAATATTTTAATATAAACAAAAGTGAGAACTCTGTATTTTCTTAGATTGTGAAACATACTTTTCTATTAAACCCCTCTTTTTGGTGTAAATTTGCTTGTCAGTTATCTCAGAGTCACTCTCTCAGTCCACATTTTCTTCTGTATCATTTTGATACAGATCATTTTGATACAGAAGAATTTATAGAATTGGGATTCCTAATCAGTATTAAAATTCTCACAAACTTCAAGACATATTGAACTCTCAGAAACAGTAATAAGTAAAGACTTACAGAAAATTGTCTTCATTCAGGATTGTAGCTTGAAGACCTACGCACAGATCTTTTAAGGACAGAAAATAAGATGGAGAACAAAGTTTCCATGCCTACATCACAGTGACCAAGTATTTATTTCCATCCATGTGGGTGTGTTCTTTACTATATAGGGTTTAAAAATAAATTTCAGATAAGGGTTGGTCTCAATGAGGTTTTTTTTAAGGAAAATAAAAGCAAAAGTAAAGCATTAAACCAAAATAATTTGGAGGAAGAACATAAAGTTTCCTTCAATCTGTAAATCCCTCTAATTTGAGTTCTCTCACAGCTTTAATCTTCCTGCACATGGTAAGCAGATTATTTAATTTTACATACTCTCTGTATCAGTAGCTATGTTTACCATATTGCTGAATATGTGAAAAACTTATTCAAACAAAATTAAAAAGAGAATGTTTAATTATATATTTTTGATATTAAAAGGAGTAGTCCCTATCAGTGACTCTGATAAAGACATGACATTTTCCAAGCTTTTTGATTTACTGCTGTTTTTATACCTTGCTGGAATCACAGTTTCTATTCAACATAGTGGGTTTAAGATTTTTTTGGGGGGGCAGTATTAAAATATAGTCAAATTTAATTAGAACTTGAATCTTTATATTATGGATAATATTTTTTTTTGAAATATAATGACATTCTATACTACTCACTTTCAGAATATGAGTTTTTCAACTAGTCAGGCAACAAATGGGATAATACAAAACTCTAAAGATAGATAATGTTATTTTTGTGTATTCAACAGCATTAAAGTATAGGGGGATTTCTATCCCCATAATTAACCTTCTGGTAAAATACGTAAGCCTATGTGAAATTAAATTGAAAAATACTGGTAATGAACTGGAATCTCTGCATGTTACTCTGAAGTAAGGACCTCTTCTGGTCATTATCACCTTTGTGCTAAAATATTTAATGCAATGCCTGAGATACAAGTGAGAATGTCATTATGAGTGTGGAATAAATGTCTTTTGTTTAATTGCCTTAATTTCTTGCACCTTGGATGGAAACTGAATTGCCAGATATGGATTGTTCAAATGGCAGTTAGGAAATAAAAGTTAAGTGCAGTCTTGCTGACTTAATTAGCCCTACCCTACCACTTTGGTCAGAGGTGTTAGACAAAAATAAAACAGAATGGAAAACTCCCAGGTCATTGACAGTGATCTGGGGAAGCAGCTCTGTCCTCATCTCTAGCTCACTGAAATTGAGCTCACTACACTCATCACTTCTTGAAACAAATTGTGCTGATGTCTGGAGCTGTAGTCAACAGTGATTCCTTGAGGAAGGAATCCTACCTCAATCTTTTTTTGTTTTATCCCCTTTGGATTACCTTTTTAGAACCGATAATGGATAAGGTACAAACCTCTTGCAAGCAAGTGTGAGCCTGAGGTATTTTTTTGGAAGAAAGAGATTAAATGGTTTGGGAATAGGACAAATTAGAGAGACTGAAGCAACATTTTCCTCTTGTCTTCCTTCACAGCATTCTATCAGATGACAGAAGATGGATTGAATGAAATAGGTTTCTGAAGATGTTGATTTTCAAATGTAAGAAAGATTACATGATGTGTGCATAGAATTGCTTTCAAGGGATCTAATCCTACTTTTCTCACAGGATTGTCGACATGCCCACTTTTAAGCAGTTATATCTGGGATATTGTGACTTATTATTACCTAACAGCTTTGAGCATATGTCAGAAAACTACTTTTTACACAAGCTAAATGCATGACAAACATAGGCTCATTTTATAATTGTCATGTTGCTGAAGTGCAACAGGATAATTTTGTTGGACAGGAATAATCAGCAAGAGACATTATTTACAGGGCTTCATAAAAAAATGATTTTTTTTAGGTAGATGGAGATAACTTCTCTTTACCTTTAGTAGGATTAGAGCTATTAGATATACATTGCTGAATACAAACTATCTGAAATACTCTACAATAATGAAAGAGTGATCAGAAATATGGATATCTCTAAATTCCAAAGTGGTCAATCTGGCTTGCTGCTGAGGCTTGCTTTTCTTTCTTCATTAGAAGGAGAGATAGGTAATGCCTGGCATTTACTTTGACTCTTTAATCTATCTTCTACAGTGATATACCAACATCCTTCCTGAAATAATGCTATATTATTCCGTTATGTATCTCTGTTCAGCTCTCCCATTTGTAAGTCTTGTTCTTGTATATTCCCTCTCTTTCATCTTTTATCAAAGCTTATTTTACATGACTTCTACATACTGCTTCTATGTACTGGTTGAGATCCATATGTGAGGCTGTGGGTAGGATAAAGGCAGGACACATAGCTGTAGTCCTTAATGAAACTTTCCTTGTGTAACCCAGTTAGGAGGAGGTATGGCATGAGACTTCATCTTGACTGAAGTCAGAGATGAAAACTTAACTCCAGTGTCTGAAATCAAGTCAGGATACTGATTATTGGATGTGTATGAGTCCTGAAGTGGGCTGAACAATGAGGTAAGGAAGAGATAATGAAATCAATGTGTGTGCAACTTTCTATTGCTCCTCTGAGGGAAATGAGCTAAGGTCTTGTGAAGGAGAATGAGTAGTATAAGTGAATTAAGATATTTATTAAAAAAATAAACCATATTTAGTAAAAGATATTTATTTTAGGAATAAAAATAGAGCCTTTCTTTAGGGAAGACAGTCAGGTGAAAGCAGAAAGTAAGAGAGATGAGAACAGACTTCTGTGTTACTGGCAAGATGTTCACTCCAACAAGAACAGTTAATGACACCCTGGCTCTGTGGACTATGCTGTCCAGGAATAACACTGTCCAGGTATTCAAGCTTCTCTTACCAAAACAGAAGTTACCTAGAAGTAAGGTGCTGTATCTCGTGTTCTGCATGCCAGCTTGTTTTATGTGAGAACATGGCCGACATTCTTTTCTTTGATGGTCTCTTCTGTTTCTCATTTGGAAATTTTGATCTTGATATTCTTACTGTGACTTTTTGATTCTCCTTAACTCATTTGCTCCAGGTAGGTCTAGGTAGTTCATGATTTTCAGTGGGTGAAGCCCTAAATGTACTAGAATATTGTGAAATTACATGACAGACTGGTGGATTCTTTGAACTAAAATTATGTCAGAATGTGTTTGAAACACAGAGAAAAAAACACTTCTGAAATTCAGACATACTCTAGTAAACTATGGGCTACGTTTGTAGTATTTTTGACTCAGTAATCACTATCACTACTACTGTAATCACTGATATAATGAATATTACTTAATAAGCAAAAGCAGTTAAGTTTTGAACACTCTTTGCTGCAGAGCATCATGGAAATTTAGTGGTAGCTATTCACCATTTGAAGAAATAATAGCAATCAATATCGTGTAATAAAGTAACAGAACAGCAGAAAGAAAATATGATATGCTTCTGGAAATTACAGAAGCAGATGAAATCTGGAACACTGATCAAGACTTTGAAACTTCTACAATATTATTGCCCATGCCTGGAAGCAAGTATGTGAAGTAATGTTATATCTCGGGAAAAAAAAAAAAGTTTAATGATACCAAACTCTTGCTTCCATGATTCACCAGAAAAAAGATATTTGTAAGAGTAAAGTCAGACTTCTTCCAGTTATATATGTATTTCTGCAATATAAAAACCTATACAAAATTTTGTGTCAATACTCAGTTTAGCTCTTTTGCACCTTGGATTATTTTGTTACACATCAGCAAGGATAAACTATGTTATTTGGCCAAAAGATGGTCTAGCAACTTCTGAAAACTACTCCTGTGAGATTCATTTGCCTAAATCAAAATATCTAAATTCTAAACACAGAGACTGAATTGATCACCTTGGTTTTCTCTGCAGTCATGAGGATAAATCTTTGCAGAGAAATGTTTGTAGACAAAAAGACATCATTTTTCTGATGGTGGATATTCATAACTGGAGTGGCCAGTCTAGGTACACTTTGCAAGTGCTGCTAAAGTCTGATTGATCTGCTATGAACATTCTCTGTTAAGATAACAGATTGCACTTCAGAAATTTCTACTGCTTCTCTTTATTGACTACAAGGTAATGGTAACATTATTTTTCAAGGAGATGAATTGTGCCCTAAATACCACCTGTGCTGAATCCAGGTAATGCTGATTTTCTGAAAGACTTTGTATTCCAAGTACAGTGTAATGCTGGAAAAATCCACCAAATATTTGCCTGTGGATATCATGGGGATTGGGAAAAGCATAAATGGGATGGGGAAGAGTAATCAATCCAAGGTTAATGAGCTGCCAGGCACTCAGCCCATGAAATATGCTTGTGAAGCATGCTAGGTTTTGAGGGAAAAGTAATAATGGAAAGTCACAGACCAACTGAGGTCAGATTAAAGAAAAAGAACAAACATTTGATCTCTAGTGAGGAACTTATTAGATTATTTCTACCAATTGATTCACAGCTTGAGGTGAGTGTCTGTTCCTAAAGTATCATTTTGAGATTCCTAGTTCTGACAACAATTACTGTGCTTCTATCCCTACAAAAAGATGACTCTATCATAGCTATCAGTTTATGTCTGGTGAGCTTATAAACCTCCAAAAGCTTCCTTGGCTACGTGATGGTAACTGTCCTTGTGCCATTGTAGAAGGGAGACTTATCTCATTGGTAGGCTGCCCTAGGAGGAGAAAGAAATACTATTCAGCCTCATAAAATTTTAATTATATTAACGTATTTCTTTTCAAGATAAGGAAAGTTATTCCTTTTCATTTAGGAGCTCATGGCTTCAGCTTTTAAGGTGTGCTACATGTAACAGCTTTATTGATACATTTTTGGTATCAGTGTCAGTTTCTCCGCTCCAGAGCTCTAGGGTTTGACTCCAAAATGTAATTTCAAGCAGCACCTCTGTGGCCAAACACTATGTCAGGCCCAGTGCTTCACTGTTGTTAATGTTTGTTTTTAAAAAACCCACCAAGAATGTAAAGCACTTTTAATACCTTCGTTTTCATTGAAATGCCTCTTATAAAACACCACATTCTTCTGGCATAGCTCTTCTTAAATGCTTCAGTTCAATTTCTCAGAAATGTTTTATGTCTATTTTTGTACAACTTTTCTTTCTCAGTCATTATCTATTGCAAAAAATTCCTCGGTTTCCTTAAATTGAAGCTGTAATGCATAACCTTTTCATTGAAATATTTTCTAGTAATCCAAAGCTAGAGAGAGATGATATTGTTTCTAAGCCAAATATTTACCACTAAATTAATTATAAAACACTGTCGTTAAATACATGGGAAAAAAAAGAGGAACAACTGCAAAATAATTAGCAGAAAGTAACTTGATAAAGGAAGTAAACAGGATAAATATATGTTATGGAAAAAAATAAAAATTATCAGACTCACCAAAAGACTGATTATCATTAAACTAATGGCTAACAAATAATTTTCTTATATATTTTAAAAGATTACTCCAGAGTTGGAAGCTGTAGTTTGATAACGACAGTAGTAATGCAGCCTAATGTGAAAATGTCACATTTTTTTATTATCATTTAATTCCCTGGTTATACATGGAGTTATCATTTTGAGTGCCAAGAAGCTCTGTAAAAACACATTAAAGTGGCTACTTACTAAGGTCCTTTGTCTTTAATGCCCAAAATACCTTCCTCATGGAATCAATTGGTGAAAAAACCTAGTTGAGGAAATAAATATTAAGAGATGATTTATGTCAAAACACCCAGCCACAGGGATCCAGTATTTCACTCAGGAGCCTTGGCAAAAGCCAGAGTATGACTAAAAGTCAACTAAAGAGCAAGACAAAACGATATTGAACTCAGGAGTCAGGAAACTACACAGCCTGAGTATGGTTCTCTCGTTTTGACCATGTAAAGCTTTTCTATCTGGTGCAAAGTTTAATATCATAGATTGCCTTATAAAATACTGGGTCTGTGAACCCATTTCAAATTCAACAGGAAGATTCACCCTGAGCAAAGCCTCACAATCTGCTGCTACTTTTGAAAGGAATAAAGTGTCAGTGCTGCAAGGACATCTTTTGCAGCTTATATGGGCTGAGGAAACACAGTTTATATGTGATGCAGAGAATTCAGTAATATTCTAAATTAAATATGTTAGAATATAATAAATGTAAAATAAACAATTATTAGTTCAGTGTCAGTGTGAACTGGGTTTGCATGGCAAAGTTTTGGTAGCAGGCGAGCTACAGGAATAGCTTCTGTGAGAAGCTGCTAGAAGGTCTCCTCTGTCCTACAGAGCCAACTCCAGATGGCTCCAAGATGAACCCACTGCTGGCCAAGGCTGAGCCCATCAGTGGTGGTGGTAGTGCTTCTGAGATCACATTTAGCAAGGGTGAAAAGTTACTGCACAAGAGCAGCAGCAGTTAGAGAGAGGAGAGAGGAGTGAGAATATTTGAGAGCAACAGCTCTGCAGGCACTAAAGTCAGTGATGAAGGATGGGCGGGAGGTATTCCAGGTCCTGGATCAGAGATTCTCCTGCAGCCTGTAGCCCAGCCCATGGTGAGGCAGCCGCTGCCTCTACAGCCATTTAGGTCACAGTGGAGCAGAGATCCACTTGCAGCCTAGGATGACATCATGCAGGGCAGGTAGATATGCCTGAAGGAAGCTCTGATGCTGTGGGAAGCCCATACTGGAGCAGGGTCTTGGTAGTACCTGTAGAGAGAGAAGCCCTTGCTGGGTCATGTTTGCTATCAGGACTTGTGACCCTGTGGTAGACTCTCACTGGAGTAGTTTGTTCCTGAAGGACTGTATGCTGTGGAAGGGATCCACACTGGAGCAGTTCATGAAGAACTGTAGCCTGTGGGAAGGACATATGGGGGAAATTCATGAAATTCTCACTATCTCCTGTGGGAAGGATCATCTTCTGGAGCAGGGGAAGAGTGTGAGGAGTCCTTCTCCTGAGGTTGAAGGAGCAGCAGAGATGACCTGTGATGAACTGACCATAACTACCATTCCCTGTCCTGCTGTGCTGCTCAGGATAAAGAAGAATAATTCTGCTGCTGAAGGTAGAGAAATGGGAGTGAAGATGAGCCTGGAGGAAGGGAGGGATGAGGGGAAGATGTTTTATTTTTTATTTCTCATTATCCTACTCTGATTTGTAAATTAAACCAATTTCCCCAACTTGAGTCTGTTTGTACCTGTGAAGGTAATTGGTGGGTGATTTCCCTGTCTTTGTCTCGACTCATGAGCCTTTTGTAACATATTATCTCCCCTGTCCATCTGAAAAGAAGTGGTGGACCAACAATAGCAGGTACTTGACATCCAGCTATATTCAGCTTACCACACAATGACACTAAAAATCCTCATCTAAATTATGCTTTCTCTCAATCTTTCTCAGTGTTGATGTCTTTGGTCTGGATGGCTGGGTTCCAGAAAGCTATCAGTGTACCCAGTCCCACAGCTGAACAAGTACATTTTTAGAATTGAGAGACTTCCTTCTCTTTGCTGACAGCAGTATGATGTTGATAGCCTTTTCCTCTGCCACTCCTAAAACTAATTGTACCTAGCTTTCAAGGATGCGTTGGTTTAATTATCAGTAAATTTCTACTGGTGATTTGATTACAGTCCTCCTGTCTGTGTTCACATTTTCAAGATCTTTGCTAACATTGCATGTTTGCACTCCTCTATGCCACGTCCTTATTCTAGGATTAGCAGTTTTTTTCTATATTGAGTAACTATATGTTAGCACCATCTATTACTTCCAGAAATATATCAGAATTACTGTAACAATAGATATTACATGTTGCAATTGCTTAAAGCTGAGCAAGGCTAAAAATAACCAGGTGACAGTTAACTTGTCATTAGACAACTGATGTTGCAGACAAAACAAGCAAGTTCTGGGCAAGCCTAAGATAAATTTAGGCTGAGAAAGCCTAAAAAGATCCATTCCTGAGGCCTCCCAGAGCCAGCAAAATGCCTTCAGCCTTTTATTAACAAAAGTAATAATGTATTTACTGGGCTATTTCAAACTATCCTTTTCTGGTCTAGTCTTCCTCAGTTCATAGCAATGATCTCAAATCAAACACTCGGGATCTTACCACTGCTGTAGGGTTTGCAAGTGCCTTTTCTTGCATACTTCATGGGGAAATAAGTCCTAGGAGAATCAAAGTCTTTATTTCCTGGATTTATGTTTTTCATATTGTAAACTCATGTCAATTTTTGAGCACACTATCATGCTCATAAGTATACCTTCAGCATGCTTCTGAATTCTCAATTTTTTTTCCACTATAGTAGCAGTTCAGAACATATAATAGAACAGAAATATATTGCAGCAAAAGTGCAAAAATATCAGCTACTCAACTGTGTTCTACTTTTGAGTAAAAAACTGCTTCAAGGGAATTACATCCTCTTTTTCAAAGCTTCTGTCAGTGGTTGAAAGCAGATTTCCTTTATGTTGATATATATAGGATGAAATATTAGTTGTAGGGTTAGTTGTAAGAGGCTCCAGATTACCCCTTCTGGATCTGTTTTTATGATTCAATTAAAATCCATACAAACAACAAATTCCCTGCCTGGATATAAACCCAGGGCAAGACACAATTGCCCTGACTTAGATGTTACACTCAGGCAAGCAAAATTAGTATAATTAAGTCAGAAGTGAAAACCTAAAATTAAGGATGAGAATCTTCTCACCTGCCTTCCCTAGGAAGTAATGATGACATGGATGAATCTTTGAATGGTCTGTTGGTCTCTGACTGTAGAGGAGTTTAAATGATTTCCTTGATGTACACAACCATATCTGGCCTAATAAGTCCATCTGCAAAGGATGCATAGGTGATGAAATATCTATAACCTAAACATCTAAGTCTGAGAAATGTTAGATGAGGTGAATACTGCCGCCTAGGAATAACCACATAGACTACTGAAGCAAATCTAAATGCAACGATTTAGCACGACACTTTTGACTCGGAATACATTGATATAGACAAGTCTTATGTTTTTCCACATAGGAAGGCAGGGAAAGGATATATGTTACTAATAAAGGATAAACTAGATGTGATGGTTGTCATCCACACTCTTAAGAGAACTTTCTGTGCATAAGTCTTTCATACTGAATACTTCTGTGCCCATAAATCCTATCATGTGCCTTTATTCCTTATTTTGCTATGAGTTTCCTCATGTAATCCAGTTGTGCTGCAGATATTTACAAAGGAATGCACAATCATGAGTAAAATGACACAAAAGCCAGTAATGATCAATAAAATTTGACTGAGAGAAGAAAACTTCACCATAATGAAACTAGTCCTGTAAGTAAAGTAGACATAGATTCTTAGATGCAGAAGTCAACATTTATCTGCAGTACGGTAGAAATATGCTTGTCTTATCAAAGTAAAATTATACTTCAGAGCAGGTGACACTGCAGTTGGAGCTGTTAGGAGAGGCAGGCAGGCAAGCAACATAAAAGTCATAAGAAAGACAATATAATGTATCTTAGATTAGAAGAAAAATGGATCTGAAAGAGCCCAGGTAAAGCGGGAATTATTTCAATTTCAGGGCATAGTTCCTGGAAACTCATCCTATCCAGTTAGTGAAGTTATGTTCTAGCGTCATATTTTGGAGGAATATTCATGTTGTTTCCTAATATATTGAGTGTCTGAGTGGATGTTTGACTGTTTGTCAAGGTTAACACACAACATCCATTTATTCATGTAAGGATTATCAGTTTTTATATTGCTGTATTATGTCGAATATAAGAAAATTGTATTTGGCATTTACTATAGAGGACAGGGAAGACCATCACAGTTGAAGGTTTGCTGTACTTTATTATTCGATAATCAGAAGATAGCCCTGCTATCCAAGTGAGGTAATTTCTCTTACTTATTGTAATGACTCTCTTTTGTGTTTACTTAAAAAAACCTCAAGAATTATTTATCAACAATCAAAAAATACAAGTATTTAAAAGTTTAGTAAAACACACCAGTTTACAGAAAGTTGTAATCTGACCTGTTCCTGACCTCCACTTTTGAATGGTTTGCAAATATTTGTGGATAGTGTAGGTAGTATAGCTAATTCTATCTTTGAGGGAAGGGAATGAACTGGATTTCTCATTCTTTTTGCTTTCTATGTTTTTTTAAAAAAAACTTTTGAGTTAATAATCTAAAACAAACAAATAAAACTGCAAAAATAACATAAAGAGAATATTCTCATAGCTTATTTACACTGTCTCTTCATGCTATTTAGATGGAGCCTGGATTCCTACATGATTACAGTTTGTGATATGGTCTGTAGCGGTTTATTTTGCACTTTACAGTACTAAGGGAGTGAAGCGTTTGAGTGCTCTGTTGCATTACTGTACTGCCTAAGAAAAGGACCATAGCAATTCATGCCTTAGATAATTGTTTTTTTTCCCCAGTACTGCTGTCACAGGACTATGCTGACATTTTGGAACAGTGTTGGATATCTTAAACACTAAGCTTATTTGGCAAGCTAATACACAATTTTGTGTGAGAGTGATTCAGCTGGATTTAAGTAATTGAATGCACCAAAAAGCAAATGTTCCCACTATTGAATACTAGAATTTTACTTTGTAAAAATCAAAATATTTTAGCTTTTTTTATTTTATTTTTTTTTAGATTTCTACAAGCGAGCACATAGGAAAACATTTATTTTGTGTCATGAGTACAACAGAATCATATTTGAAATGATTCTTTCACCATCTTAAAAGTTATTTGTGTTATTAGAAAGCATATTAATCCAAAACCATTACTTGCCTAAACTTATCTACTGTACAAAAAAATTAGCAAGCAGCATGTGCACAGTTTGGTGACCATAAAGCATAAAAATTACTCTACTGGGTCAAATAATTTTTATTTCTAAGAATTGTTCTACTAGTGATAAAGTTGTTTTATTGTCTGTTTACTTTTCAAATCTGTTGTGTTAAGGATATCAGAGGACATGTACTCCTGTAGATTTTTAGTGTGCATTTAAGGATCTGTTGCTCATGGGTTTACTCAAACCTTTTTTGATCATGTTGAATTGCCAACCACTATAGTTACCTTTAGCAATGAGCTCTGAAATTATAGTACATACTCAAGAAACTCTGTTTGCTTCTATTGCCAAAACAATTTTAAACAATAGAAAAGTTATAGCATTTAGCTTGTTTACACATATTTCATGAACAGAATAGAAACCTATATTTATAATAGAATCTTTTATAGGAGAGAATTTTCTATAGGATAGAATTTTCCCATTTTTCATTGTAATGCAAGGTTATTACTCACTAGGTTACCAGAACATGACATATAATTTTCTTGGTATGCCTTGGTAACTTCTCTTTCATTACCAAACCTTTCAGTGATTACAAAAAACTGAAGAATTCCCAGCTTCAACTCTATTGTCTGCAGAATATGTCAGAGAGAGCACCACCGGAGAAATGACAGACACCAATATGGTTAGATCATAACTCAAATTTTACTAACAAGCATCAGACTTTTATAATCAGCAGCAAAGCTAGCATGTTTACATTAATTCTAATTGTTTTTTTCTCTAAAAGCCAGCTGCACTTTTCTGCGATAAGCCTTGAGATTTCACATACTGCTTCAACCTCCTCCTTGCTTGAGCTTGCTATCATGTAGGCATTCTTTCTTCTTTTCTCACAGTTGAGAGTGACTCAAGGACAATCTGCACATTAGTTCTCAAAGCATGGGTTGTTCACTGTTCACACGTGTCCTCTATCAGATAGAAATTCCTCCACAAGAATAGCTAAATGATCTTGTACTTCTAGGAAAATAATTCTTTTAAGCATCAAAATTTATTTTCCTTTCCTTTCCTTTCCTTTCCTTTCCTTTCCTTTCCTTTCCTTTCCTTTCCTTTCCTTTCCTTTCCTTTCCTTTCCTTTCCTTTCCTTTCCTTTCCTTTCCTTTCCTTTCCTTTCCTTTCCTTTCCTTTCCTTTCCTTTCCTTTCCTTTCCTTTCCTTTCCTTTCCTTTCCTTTCCTTTCCTTTCCTTTCCTTTCCTTTCCTTTCCTTTCCTTTCCTTTCCTTTCCTTTCCTTCCCTTCCCTTCCCTTCCCTTCCCTTCCCTTCCCTTCCCTTCCCTTCCCTTCCCTTCCCTTCCCTTCCCTTCCCTTCCCTTCCCTTCCCTTCCCTTCCCTTCCCTTCCCTTCCCTTCCCTTCCCTTCCCTTCCCTTCCCTTCCCTTCCCTTCCCTTCCCTTCCCTTCCCTTCCCTTCCCTTCCCTTCCCTTCCCTTCCCTTCCCTCTTTATTTTATTTCACATTGTTTTCTTTTAGATTTGAGTTTATAGTACCATGCTTTGCAAAGTAGAAAATTTGCCTCAAATATATACTGTACCTAAAACATATGTTCTCTTTAAGTGGGGGAATTTAAGAGACATGATGTTTTGGTTTCAAAACAGATATAAGAAGAAATTAATTAAAACAGATTTTTAGAAGTATAGCAAGGGTTTCCAAATGAAGATATAAATACATTTAGAAAACATAATTTTAAGCTCACTTTAGACAAACCATTTTTTTTCAATTCTCTACTATTTTCATCAGCACTGAATTTATTGAAAAGAGAATGAAAAATGCAGTATGGCAAAATCCGTGTTCAGAAATCACATTACTTTTTTGCAGTGACCTGGGAATAAATAACTGGTTTTAAAGCAACCAGGATGGCTTTAGCACCTTTGTAGGAGCCTCTGAATTTCAAACTATAAACAGGACTCAAAAGATAGCAGAGCAATAGTGCTGAAAAAAGTATTTAGTGAGAAGATCTAGTTCTTTTTCAGTTCACTTTTTTGTGGTGTTATTTCTACCTTTGTGATTTTTTTTGTAAGGTGAAAACATTCACCTTCATAACTCTGGTGACAGATTCAAAACTTATTGACCTTGGAGAAAGTTATTTTTAATGTGCATTGCAGTTAAAATGAAAATACTACATTTCATAACATTTAGGTTTCAAACACCAAGGAACAGTTTTTCACTGGTGTACATCATCCCCTGTTCTTCCTTGTAACATGTCATGAGGCTAAATACTATTCTTAAATTTGTCTTTCATGCTTTATTCTTTCAAAACACATTGGATGTGGGATATCATATTGTATTATCTTTTTTTCTTTCTGAGCAGCAGAAATCGTGTTTTCAGCAGCAGCATTGGAAAATGCAGAAACAGAAAACCTATTTCTTTATATTAAATAATAAAAAATCTGAAGAATGAATGCTGAAAATCTCTAAGTGCCCTTGTCATTAGTTTTCTTCTGTTCACTGTCAACAGGTTGTTACAGAAGCCTCTGCTCATTTCTTCTTCAGCTTTTTTTCTGCAGAAATTTTGTGAAACTTTCTGTTGGGGAAATTTGATGAATACATACTCCAGCTATAAGAGAAAGATGAAATCCAAAACTTTAGCTTTTCTACTCCAAATAAGGAATGCATAATCCTAAACCCAGTGACAACAGATGCAGTGTTTTCCCCATTTCCTAGCCAATCCCACAGTGCTATTCCTCTCCTCTGGAAACTACTTTTGCTTTGCCAGCAAAAGATACGCTATCATGAAATTACAGCTTATATAATTTCTTGGTCTGTTGGCCTGTTATGAGTGCATTTCATTTCCAGCTCGTAAAATTTGATGTTTGCAAATGGCAAGACCATCATTTTTTATCAGAGTATGTCCAGCATAACTGCCATTAATTATAAAGCTCTCCATCATCCTAGGTTACTGTATTGAAATATTATGGCAAGAAATAGCTGCTGGGACTTCTGTCATCAATTTTACATATATTTGCAACTTGTTACTCAAAAAATGATGTAGACTATGCCTCTGGTTATGGCTTGGTAAATGTTATTTTAATAATAGATAATGGCTATTACAGATTCCCTGAATAATTTTAAAATATAGTAATAGAATGCTTGATATAGATGTGAGACAGACACAAAGGAACAAGTGTTTACAGTTCTTCAGCATCTTTGTTCTGACCTGTGTCTGGAAATTTACTTGTTAATTCCTTTGGATTTAAATAAACAAGAAGTTATGTTTCTTAAATAAATGATACTCACATAAACAAATTGTGAAAATTCCTTATTGTTCAAGGGTAACCCCCCACCTTGTTGCACACAAATGTACACACATGCACACGCGCACTATAATGGGAACATAAGCGAAGAACCATAAATACATGGTCCTGACATTTTGCTTAAATATAGGTCAATTATTTGGTTTGGATAATTATAACTGCTCTGAAATCATTGAGCTAGGTCATTACTTAACTGATGAAACTTGTCCTGAATTTAGTGTACCCATCTGAAGGAAAATAATTTTGAATGTCAATGTACAGTAAGCTTCTTATGAAACATAACTGAATAGCTGTCCCCTGATTGTCTCAGTGGCCCTGCACTGGACTCTCTCTAGAAATTCCCTGTCCTTCTTGAGTTGAGAAGCTCAAAACTGTATAGAAACTGGGATGAATTGGCAGGGAGGGATGAATCACTGGCATTGATCAGTGAGTGGTAATTGCATTGGACATCACTTGTTTTTGGTTGTTTTTTGTTTTTTTTTTTTTTTAATTTTGTTGTGGTTTTTTTTCCCTCCCATGGATTTCATTTTTCTCTCTCTCTGTTTCTTTTCATTACAATTTTTATTATGAACTCACAAACTTATTAACTGCTCCAGAGTGGCCTGCAGTCCTTCAGAAACTGCTCAAGTGTGGGCTTCTCACAGAGTCACATCCTTCATGCAGTGCTGCCTTCTCTGGGATGGGGTCCTCCATGAAGCAGATCTTAGCTTCACCATTACCCTCCATGAGTTCGAGGGGGACAGCTGCCACCTCATCATGATATGTACTGCTCCAACGTGCTTCTTGCCCTCCTTCTTCACTGACATTGGCACTTGCACAGTTATTTTCATTTAATTCACTTTCTCTTTCTGCTGCAGATTTTCCTTTCTTGAATAGTGATTGCAGTGACATCTTTTTGTCTTGATCTTTGCTAGAAGTGGAACCAAGTGGATCTTTGAGCAGCTCCTTATAGGGGCCACCACTGCATCCCCTCCATAATACCAAAAATGATGACAAACATACTCAATGCACAAAAAACCAGTGAAATCCCAAAACAAATCCTGCAAAGACAATTACCACCTCATACAAGCAGATCAACCAGTTTTAGAACAATGACTGCTTTGGAGACCAAACTACATTTTTTAATGTCTGTACTGACATTATATGATGTGGAATGTCCTTTTGGTCAATTTGGGTCAACTGACCTAGCTGTGGCTCTCTCTTTCTCTTAAGCACTCATTTGATTTGTCAGAATGAGAACCAGAGGGTCTTTTTACTGCACGAGGACTCAGCAAAAGTTAACACTGATGTGTTATCAACACTTTTAACCACAAATCCAAAACACAGGACTAAATGAGCTACTATGAAGGTAGTTATCTCCATCCCAGCTGTATACCCCTGATTTTGTGTACATCATTTTTTAGTGTGCTATTGTCTGTATCAAGCAATAAAGAGAACTCCTATTTCCAGGATACCTGTAGATCTTATGCCCACAGCTTCTCAGTGAGCATAGAGAACAAGCTCTAGAGAGCTTTATGCTTTAAAAAAGAGGAGATAGTTCACCTTTTCTTTCAAGAAAGAGGTCTCCACACTACTAAATTACAGTAGAGCAGGTGTTTTGAGGATCAAAATATTTATGAAGACTGAACACACAAAAGGAAGTTACTAGCCAACATGTTACTGCAGGCTGGTAGCAATAAATGTGCAATCCTATGGCAATCAGAAAATAAGCTGAAGGAGCTTACAACTTAATGAGAAAATAACAAGCTACCTCATGTTTTCAATGAAAGTAGAAGTTTATAAACATGCAGTTGCCAGACAGGAGCTAATGTATAGGAACACATTGTCCCTTAGTAATTCCTTTTTTTGTGTGTGTGAATACATTCAAGTCTGTATTTACAGTATTAAAAATTAATCTCCACAGTATCACAGAGGGTGGGTAGGAAGGAAGTAAGCTGTGATTAAACGCCAGCTTGTGCAACATGCCTCACTCAGCAATCTCATTTACACCCTTTTCTGGAACCTTGAACAATTATTGTTGAAAAACACTGAGATAGAGCTAATGTTTGTTAGACAACAAACATTTAGCCTTTTGCTTTGACACACATCTCAGTGATGACTGTGAGGGTGTAGTGTGCTTGTTTTTTCATCCCTGAAGCAGATCAATGACTCCCAGGACACACACCAGGCACAGGACATGATCAACCGAGCAAAGCCAGGGGTAGCTCCTGCAAGTTCCTGAGAGTGGTTGCTACCCCACCCTCTTGTCTCCTACTGATTTAGGAGTGGCATGTAGGAGTCACTGCCTCATACAGGCACAAGAAACTACTAGCAACAGGTTTGCTCAGTTTCTTCTTGCTAGGCCTGAATTGTGAAAGCACTACCAACAGACTGAGGCTTGGCTTCCCCCTACTTGCACTGGTTCAGTGTCAGCAAGGTGCATGGCTGGGCAGAGATGTACCTACAGCATAGCACAGTCAAGGTAAATAGTAATGGCCTGAGATCAAACGCAGCTCTGGAGCCAAAGCATCTGAGCTTCAGGGTCCTGACAGCCACCATGATTGTACAGAACAAGAGTGGGGGTCATAGATTTTCTCCGTTAGTCCTAGTTGGGATGACCAGAGCTTTACATGACACAAGACATAACTGCAGAGGGCATTTTCCTTGCACAGGAGTCTCCACTGCTACGTGTTGATGGAGAGAAAGCCACAATTTTGAACCCAAACATTTGAGCTGCTAAAAGCCCTGAAAAGCTAAGCTAGCACAAAATGTTATTTAAGGTAAGGATAATGAAAAAGGATGCTCAGCAGTTGGAACCTGGACATATAGGTCTAATGAGATACCAGTTGAGAATGATATTTTGTGCTTGTAGTTGCTGCCATGTGAGCACATAGGTGATGACTGGAGAGGATAAGGAGGGAGGATAGGATTATGGCACACAACAGTTACCTGCATTTAATACTTTAGTCTACTTTATACTGCATTGGGTTTCCAAAACACCTGACTAAAGAATGCATTTCCTTAAACATAAGTTCTTCTCTCTTTAAATGAACAGCAGACTCAACAGGTAAATTAGAGATTAAAGCACATTTCTGCTTGTGAATAGGATAAAATAGGGGCCACATAATCACCTTCATTAATTAGACTCAAATTCTTTTCTAGGCTTGTTTCAGTCATTATTTGTCACCTTGTATTTGTATGCATGACAGTTCTCTTTGACACAGAGCAGATTCCAGCCCTGAGTATGTTTGAAATAAACAGTGGAAGATTTTCATCCAATAATCTTTAATTCAGTTACCTTCATAGATGTAATTATCAGAAATGAAGAGAAAATTTGTTTAGTCATTCCTTCAGATGTGTCCTGAAAACACTCTGATGTCTCTCCATCTTTCAGTGTATTTGACATTCATTTGTTTTTAAAAACACAACACCAAAGAAAATCTCCAAACCCTCTAGATGCAAGGTAACAAAAAATAATGTTGAGTTAATGTTGCCTCTTTTTGCCATGATACTAAAACATTGCAGAGCAGAAAAGGATAATGTTCAGATAAGTGTACTGGGAAACATGAGCAGAATGTTTGGCAAAATTCTGGCCCAGTTTTTTTTCAGAAAATCATGTTTTAGATATACTTTATGAACTGTAGCTCAGCTTTTCTGATTAAATGACAAGAACTTAACGTATGAATGATTCTTTTCTAATCTGATGGTAACCAGAGAAACAGATTGTTTGTTCAAAAACCTCATGATTATGAATACAGATAAACTATCTGCATTCTTTTATACTGTCTATTAACAGTGCTTCATTTAAGGAAAATTTAATTCAAATTTAAAGGCTTAGTTTTATTTCAAAGATGACATTCAGAATTCAAAAGCTTCATCTCTTCAGACTAGTTGGTAGTATAGATAAAAACCAGAAGTAATAGCTACACACTGAATCTTGCAGAGGCAAAAATATCTCTTCTAGATAAATACAACTATATCAAAAGTATCTATCACAAATCAAGTGGGGGAACTGAACTGAGCAAATATGTTTTGAGAAGCTGCTCTTGGAAAAAGTAATTTATGAAGTGTTGTCGACAGTAAATATGCTTTGAGGTTTGGTGTTAATACATATTTCAGTTATCACTATGGAAACTCAGAGTAACGACTTAGCTAAAGATCTATAAATACTTGAGTAAAAACAGAAACAGATTTCCAAGTGGCAGCTGAAGGCAGAAAAAAATGTATCTGTCTCTGCTTATGGCAGTAATTGCCAGAGTAGAAGTACCAAAAGGTTTCCACAGGCATTTCTGGATTTCAGTTCCTTTTCAAAACAGTAAATTTGCAATAACAATTCAGAACACTTTGGTACATCTTTCAACTAAATGTTTCAATATACACAAAAGTGTCTCGCTCAGCTGGGGAGAGATGCATCCTAAAAGCTAGTAAAGTATTAAAATATGCATTTTCTGCAACATGATAAAATTGATAATTGAGACAAGCAAGTAGATACTGACTAAGGTAATACTTGAAGGAAACTAGATGGTTTTCTGCTTTAGAACTATTGGTCAGATGCATGCATACATACCAGAAAACTTAGTTATTAAGCTGAGTTGTTTACAACCAATGTTTCTTTCTCTCTGCCCAGAATTACTTCAGAACTTTTTATAATTTGGGATATCAAATGATAATATACACAACCAATGATAAAATATTGAGCTTAAAAGCTATAATTTGATGTACACTCTCTGAAAAGTTCTGAAATTCCCTAATTTTTTAAAAATATCTAAAGTACATCAGGAATAAAGTTATAGACTACAAATCATGATAAGCTTTGAACAAAAAAATGGATTTTTTGAATACTTGTCATCCAGTTATGTGTGTTTAAAAAATCATTACATATGTTCTTTGTAATACCCGTAATGATGTATAGTTGTATTAGATGTGTTGTGAAGAATGGGTGGTTTTACAAGTTCTTAAACATCTGTTATCAAGGATATTCAGACAAATGTTCAGTCTGTAAGGAAAAGTAGCATCTTTTATTAAAACAACTCATTTAGGGAAAAGCTATTGGACATGTAGACCTTTTACAAAAGCCCTCTGTGTGTCAACACCTTTATCTGCTCTTTTTCCAGTCGATTCAATAGATTACATGTCCCTTTTAACTTCACTTCTTATGCATATAGGTTTACTGATTTAACATCCCTACTTTTAAAACAATACACAAATGTGTTCTAGTACCATTTAAAAATAGATTATTTTTATTTGTTTTCTGTATTGCTCCTATAATACCCAGAGAGCACAAGCCTCACTTTATTTAATTCTAAGAGCAGCAGCTACTGCACTTCTTCTCATCTGATTAAAGCTGCAGACTAATGTTTTTAGTTCCTAATCACTTCAGTTTCACTGACTTTCTTTTCCTCCAGTTTCCAGAGTTTTCTCGCACACTACCAAGGTTACAGCAGGTGTCTTTATTTCGGTTCTCATTTCTAAGGCTTCCTCATAGCTGGTACTCTGAGGCTAACTTCTCTGCTGATCGTATTATTATATGTATATGGATATTTGTCTATAAAAATTACAAATTGTTATACATTTAATACACAATCAATAAAGCTCTAACTTTAAGTTATGCAAATCTGAAATACAGTGCTGTGTAGTCATAGTGGGTTTTAAAGAATTTTTACAGTTTTAGTTTCTTCCTTGCCATTCTTAACATATCTGACTTGCTCAGGTCAATCTAGAAATAAGTGAATTGAACAATTCATTTATTCAGATCTGGCAGAGCTTGGGGTAGTTTCTATTTTAAGAACATGCTGACCTTAAATTAGAAATCACGTGTCTGGCTTGAATGCTCCTAAGAAATGCTCATATTGCCATTCTGATTTTCTCATAATGTAGCTACCAGCTATTCTAAGATTCAGAAACTAAGAGCAGCTGGGGGTTAAGCTATTCATATAGACAAAATGAAAGATAAAATATATAAATTTAGAAAGAATTTCTTGCCTTTGACAGAGTCTTCCGGGAAGGGCAAATTTAAGAAACAGAAACATGTATATACATATATACACACATGCATCTTCTGAGCATTATTTAGTCAGTCGTTTTGTTATGATATTTCTTCTCAACAACTTCTTCACTGAGTCTGCAAAGAATCAAACTGCTTTGAAAATAAATACCAACTCAGACTGTAGAAAAGAAATAGTTCTGGATCTAAAGCATGTCAGAATGACTAAGTGATAATTTTTTGAATGTAAGTGTTTAAGCCTAAACCTGAAATCCAGCCACCCTGGCAATGTTCAGCAATGATTCTTGACTCATTCTATGATCTTTCTGGTCTTGAATGGTATCATCAGTTCTCTGTCTTCTGTGTGATCGTAAGTGGTTTTACCACTGTAGACAGGAGTGGTCCAGAAAGGATAAACGGTAATACTGGACTAAGAAAGTCCTTGCTGTTCCTTTTTTGTGATCAGAAGATCAGACAGGACTTTTACATTTTCCTTGTAGTCTCCTATAGATAGCCACCTTGTAGTTACACTCCAGAAAGCTTAATGATTTGCCAATGCCCTTTCATTTGGCCCTTTCATTTCTTCCCTTCACATATTTCTCTAAGAAGGGACTCAGCTTGTGACAGAATGCAATTATTACTGGTAACTGATAGAAGGCAGTACTTCCATGCTTTTTTATTTAATTTCTGTGTAATAAAAAATATTTTACAAGTTTTTTTTTCTTCTACTTTTTCCCATTTTACTAATCGTAACTGACAATATCAGAAGCAAATGATATCTACAAGTAAATGCCATATACATTCTGGCTGCTTTTCTGCTTCACTTGCTCTTTAAAGCACTTCTCATCTAGATTAATGCATTCAAAACCTCATTTCAATTATTTTTATTATGCCTGGCTTCAACTTTCTGCCATTAAAAATGTGAGCATACAGTTCATTTAAGGATTCCATATCCCTGTTAGACAGTAATTCATGTCAGCTTCCCCATTTACATTCTACCAATTCATGGGATATAGATGATTTACAGAAGCATTTGGAACTGGAGTTCTGCCTTTGCCACTGAATATAGCTTTATGTAAGGACTATTTTGCACACTAAATCATAACAGTTAGTAATAAGCCATTTCTGTTTTGGCCAGCTGCTCATGATATTGTGTTTACTGATTATCCAAAGGCAACTTTTTTTCTCTTTCCTCTCCATTTCTAAAATATCGATTTAGGTACTAAATTGTTTGCATCTCAGTGCTGGAGATAACTGCTTGGCCAGTCTTGGCATTAGTCCCAAAAATTAGAAGTAAGAGAACCGAGAGTAATACAGAGGTGAAAGTAACATTTTCAGTGTTTATGTAAAATTAAAAGTGTCTTTAGCTTTCTCCATGAGAGTTTGATGAAATGAAACATCTTCTGTATTGGGAAAAGACAAAACCCTTAAAAGCCTGAATTGGAAGCTTTTACTCTAGATTGTGTTAAATATGTATACTATTTTCAAAGAACAGGATTGACATTTAGAGCAAAATGACTTTAGACACAAAAGGGTTTAGAAGTCAGTGCTGATAGTGGTTTCAACTTGTGACCATTTGTGACTGAATGAAGTGGAGCCGTCAGAACAAATGCAGGGCTAGAAGGCACTATCCAATGACAATCATTCAATATCATTGTATTCTTGCTAAATTATTTACAACATATTATCTCAGGGAAGGAAGAGACTCTTTATGACTAGGCATGAGCATGTACATTGGTAAGCCATACTTAGAGCTCAGAAGATATCTTTGCCTGAGGATGTCTGTTATCATTTTTCTTTCACTGTTCCAAATATTCAGTCTTCTTTTCCTGAAGACTGAATCTTTCAAGGATGCATTCTATTACCTCTAATGGGCTTCCCTGAACCGAAGTATGGCAATGCTTGCTAGCAAGCAAATCAACTGGGAAGACACCATTTATAAGAACTGCAGCATAATAAATCAAAACCAACCTGTACTTACTGCCACTCTCTAAATATCTTATTCTCATCTATGTGAACCTACAGCTATCTGGAGACTAATATCTTGAAGTGACAGAGACAAAGCAACAGTAAAATGCAAACATGGTAAAATGAAACTTTTTGAATAGGTCAGGATGTGTCTGTTTATCAGTGCAATCTTCTGGAGTGTCATGTTTTGAAGAGATCAGCTCCCCATGATTCATAGCAATGTTCTCAAAAAGTTCTTGAAAGACTGGGCTTTCAATATAAAAGTTGTAATTGTATGTACTTTGACACCATTAAAGGTGAGATAATAACATGAGGTGTTCATGGCAGGATTGTCTAACACTACGGAAACTGAGTTGAGACAATATGCCTGGCCACTAGAACGCTTGTCATATAAAGGCTTGACATTTGGTCATGAAATGATACTAAAAAAATCAACCTTAATACACTCAAGATCAGAAGACACATCTGTCACTGCTGGAAAATTTGTTAGTGGTTTTCTCAGTCTATGGGGTATACCCCTTGTTGAGGAAGAGAAGACTCCAGCCTATCAGACTTAGACACATTGAATCATTTTGTTGTGTTAATCATATTTCAGCCACAGTATAATGATGAAGTTACAATTGTTTGTATGTACATATTTCTGTCTCTAGTCATCTTTCAGTCTTTTGTTTTAGACATAGATATCTTGTCAGTTCATCTGTTGTGAGATGGATCCTACAAAGGACATAAAAGACTCCACCAAATACTTCTTAAAGTCAATTTAAACTTGTGACAATAACTGTCACATCACACCAAAGACAAACTGGTACCAGCAGTTACAGACTACTTTGCTTAGTACTGCAAAGCTTGAACTGAAGTTTTGAGCTTCATGGTTTTGGAGTCCTTTAGTTTTCTCACTTTGTGCAACAGATTTGGGAACAATTTATTTTCACACTTGCAATCTCAATGTGTCTCAGGCCCAGAATAAAACTGAATTCTTTACTTGCCTTACAGCTTCACAGTGAGTTCTCCATAATTTTTTGATACAAACCTTTCCCCTAGAAATATCATCTTGGGCAGAAAACAGTCAGATAGTATTACAGAGCTTTTTAGGGATTTTTTCAAAATAAGGTGGTTTTCTATCAGATAATAGATCATAACATGGGACAAGGCAGACCTATATAATTTCTCATCATAACAGTGATACCAAGTACCATGTTGATCTTGGTACACCTTTAAGTGTTTTAGAGAACAGTATCTGCACTCCAAAGGCTTGGCTTACCTATGACAACTAATACCTTACTACCGGGAAGTTTTCTTGTAATTATTGACCTCATTGAGGTTTCTTGTGGAACATTTTCACGTTGGATGGATTTTCTGTGTAAACATTAAATTTATGCTTTCTGTTACACATGTTTCTTAGTGGAAAATTAATCATGTATATGTCTACTGTGTTTCATACACGGTTCATACACTGACTCTGTTTTGGACTCAATGTTAGTATTATTCTCTCATGAAGTTTTATTAGGAAAAATGCCTGTTCTTTCCAATATGAAATAGATCTGATAAGTAAAAACATATCTTTTCACTCATCACTTGCACTGAAAGAAAATTTGTGTCTAAGGCCAAACAAGGGAGTATTAGGAACGTCAGACTTTACTAAGAAGAGGAGCAGTGAGTGAGGCCACAGAGCTGAAGAGATAAAGAGTCAGATGATCCTTGTATATGAAACTGTCAGGGAACATAAAAAGTAGATGATCTGCTAGGATGAGAAAGGATCATGCTAAATCATTTATTCAAGCTTCTGCTCTTCTACTGTCTGCAAAAAAGCTACTAAGTAATTAAAGAAATATTCCCATTCTCTCTTCATAAGAATTCTTTGAAAAGATTCCAGTAACAGGAACTAACATAATACTAAAAAAAAAATTGTTCACAAACAGTATAAATGCTTCACATCCCAAGCACATGATTCCAGTTCAGAGTTTTATTTTCTTTTCTGTTCAGGAGGATTTTCACAGAATCACAGAGTTATAGAATGATAGGTGTTGGAAGGGACTTTTAGAGATCATCTAGTCCAACACCCCGCAGAAGCAGGTCCACCTAGATCAGGTCACACAGGAACATGTCCAGGCAGGTTTTGAAGACCTCCAGGTAAGGAGACTCCACACCCTTCCTGGGCAGCCTGTTCATTTTGCTAGTTAAATCATATGGATGAAAACTGAAGTGAGAGTGAAATTAGATCCAAAATTAATGTATTTTGACTGCTGAAGATTAACTGTTCATACAAAGTGATCTCAAAAGCATCTCATACAAGTTCTACTTGAAATTAGTTTTCAGACTGAAATGAATTCTGACTATTCACTATTGCTTCAGCTTGCATTATAGCAACTAAGTGATAATGACGTTTATATTAAGGTCATCTAATGCTTCTCATTAAAGTCTCTAATATTTTATATATCAGTGGTTTGTATTTTTGGAAAAGCTTGCCACTCATGATAAAATATTCTGCCTTTTATCCCTGACTCAAGCTGTTCTTTCTCCTCTCTGCCACTCAAAAGAAGTTTTAGTCTCTTTTGAGTGTGAAGTACAGTACAGAATACATGGGCAGAGTCAAGATCTTTAAATTTTTTTTAAAAATCTTATTAGGGTTATGACTTTGGAAGTAGATGATGGATTATGGCAAAAGCAATCACTGCCCTGTGAGAATATGAAATAAGTTTTCATTTTCTTTTGCAGTTTAGTTTGCTCCAAATTCAAAACAATAAGTTAATGGAAGAGCCTCCTGAATGAAGGAAATATTTAAAGCTAACATAGTGATGAAAACTTTCTTCCAATGTGAGAAGAGGTTGTTTCATATTACCAAAGGTGTACTATGAACTGATGTGGAATCTGCATCTTATTGAAGATCTGCCTATTTATTATTCTCTTTCTTATTATATACATTAGATAACTGGAATTAGTTCTAAATAATTGAGATTTGCATAATAACTTTTATATTAAAATTATTTAGAAATTTAAACATTTATTTCATGTCACCTGACATACAAAAACAGTATAGAAAAATCCCAAAGATTGCTTAAACAATTGCAAAATTGTTTAAAGCAGCTGGAATAGTAGCATGGAAATAAACATCTATTTATTTTTCAAATTAGTATGAAGTCATTCTGCTGAGCAATTATAGCTATATATGCAATATTACAAGAGCAATATTCCTATTCTTTCTAATAACATTTTCTGAAATGCCACTGAAACTGGTATAATTTTCTTTCCAATTTGTTTAGAAAATGTTGTTTACTTAATTGTATTGTGCAAGGTAAGAGAAAAATTTTGGAAGTAGTCTGAGAGAAAAAGATACTATTATATCTTTCCGCGATATTATTGATTTTTGTATATGTCCCCATGTAATAAAGTAAGCTTATTTCTCTTGGTGATCCATTTCTTCATCGACTTTGTATGGTGGTCCATCATATTCCATTGATCTTTACATGTCACGCAGCTACAGACTGAAAATAACAGCTTCATCAGATATACGCAAATACTCCTTAGTCATTCTGCAGAGGACACATTTAAATACTATTGACTGATCTCTGCTACACAAAGGCTATCTGTGCTGGCAAGGGAAACTACTCATGGGAAGGCTGGACACTAGACAATACAGTGCTTAGTAGCTTGCTGTAATTTCTGCATTAAAGATGTACGTGAAACAGGAAAAATACATAGATCATACCTTTTGGTCTGAGGGAAGTAAAAGCATATATTGACAAAGTTACTTGGTAAATACAGGGTAAGAACAGGATGATGATAAAGGTAACAGATTGTAATGCTCATCCATGCTCTACCATGACTATCTTTCAAGAATCACGATCTCTGCCTTTGTGTGTCTGCTCTTTATTTCACAGAATTGCTTAAGGATTTAGTAATGCATTACAAAGTAGTATTGCTGGGACAGTGAGGTGTTGCAGATACAGAAAGCAGGCTATTTTGATTCCCTCTGCTCTATCAAAGTAATAATGAGAGCACTGAAAAGCAGACTAGCTCCATGAATTAGTAAAATGTGGAAAGATACATACATTCCTAGAACACTCAAATGTGGTGGCTCTGCCCCTAGCTCTGCAAAGCATGTTCAGCAAATATGTACATGGATTGACTTTTTGAGGTAGTTTACATGTTAAAACAGACAATATTTGTCAGAATCCCTTTCTGTCAGGTTAAAAAGTAGCAAAAGCATTCCTATTTATCTTGTGTGTATCACATTCTGTAGAAGTAGCCTGTATTAATGAAATGATAGAGTAAGATATTACCATTTATCCCCTTGAAAAAAAACCCACACTTTTTAAGATGCAGAATAAGAAGAGTTTACTTACATCAAGAAGTTAAACAATTATTTATGCTTTAGATGTGACTATCAGCTGTCTCAAATGATGAAAGTTTTGTTAATACAAGTAAAACTAAAACTGTCCACTACATACAGACCCAACGACTTCTTAAAAATGTGTGTGCATATTTGTCTTTAACAGTTTCTTATCTCCCTCAGCTTCTTTAAGGCTGTGCATCACACTAGAGACATACAAGCTTCACAGAAATTCTGATTACAAAGGACACTATTATTCCAAACTTCCAAAGTCCAAGTGAATAACTCTAAGTTAAATCAATGCTAAATAGAAAACATACTGAGGAGGAAACCAACATAAAACTTGCTAATTAGTTCTCAAATCCTATGCTTCTGTTTCAACCACATTAGTTTCCTTTCCAGGCTCATTATTTCAACAAATAAAAGCTGTATTTCCTTACTGTATCCACATTTAATATTTTAATGAATCAAACAGTAAATTTTAAAAACATTTGATAATTATATGTGTACATTTTCCTTTAATAATGTCTGCTGGTAAAATGCAAGTATGCACTAGGAAATATAACTTCACAGTCCAGAACAAATTTGAATGCAGTAGACTGCTATAGATATTAAATATTAATACAATACATGATTTTTTGTTCAGTAAGAAGAGGGGTTTGTGAATCTGGTAAGCAAAGAAACAACAGTTAATTTAATCCTTTTTGTCTTTCAATCAGAAAATTGAGACATATGTCTTAGGATGAATGTCATGGTTTGGCCCAGCTAGCACAGCAGCACCACGACAGACTCTTGCTTGGTGCCCCCATTCACCCCCACCCTTGTTAGGATGGTGGAGGCCCAGCGAAATGGGAGTAAAAAGATAAGCAAAGTTGTTGTGGATTAAAACAAGGGCAGGGAGGGCTTGCTGCCAATTACGGTTCTGGGCGAAACAGACTCCAGTACTTGACTTAGAGAGGAAAGCAGGAAAGTTTATTCTACAAGAAACAGAACGGAATAAAAGCAAAAAGGGAGTAGGATGATGAGAAAATTACAACCAGTACTTTAAGATCTCCCTCCCCATCCCTCCTTTCTTCCCAGACCCAGCTCACTGCTCCCGATATCTCTACCTCTTCCCCCCTCAATGTCTCAGGGGGCCAGGGAGTGGGGAATGTGATCAGTCTCTCACAGATGGACTTCTGCTGCTTCTGAGGATGACTCCTGGCATTCTTCCCCTGCTCCAACACAGGGTTCCTCTCCTGGGACACTGTCCTTAATGAAATTCTCTGGTATGGATTACTCCCAGCAGTTGTGGCTTCTGCTGATAATGTAAGCCATTTGGAAAGTATAACTGGAAGACAAGGTATCATATTTTGATTGAAATGTCCCTTCATTTCAAGACGTAAAAAAGATAATACAATAATAAGAATTATCAAATTCAGTCTCCAGTCCTCCTTTCTCTCCCTGATCAACATACTATTTAAAATCAGATGATCTGAGAAACTCTACTGCATGGCAATGTTGCTTCCCACCTAAAATTCTTTAACATTAATTTGTCACTTCTACTGTCTCTCCAAAACAGGTCAAATTTACAAAAATAAGAGGATAGGTTGGAAAGTCATGTTGTCCAACCCCTCTGATAAAGCAGAGCCACCTAGAGGCAGTTGTCCAGATGGCTTTTGAGTATCTCCAAGGAGGAAAACACTTCCACCTCTCTGGGCAACCTGCACCAGTGCTCAGCAAACCTCATAGTAAAATAGTATTTCCTGATCTTCAAAGGGAACGTCTTATGTTTTAACCCTCCCTTCACATGTTTATATAAATTAATGACATCTCCCCTCAATTTTCTCTTCCCCAGGCTGAAATGTCCCAGCTCTCTCAGCCTTTCATCATAGGAGAGTTGTACCAGTCCCTTTATAATATTCTTGACCTTTTACTGGGCTATGTCCAGGATAGCTTTGTCTCACTTGTACTGGGGAACCCATCATGGGACAGATTATTTATTGTGGCCTCAACAGTGCTGAGAAGAGCATCTCTCTCAGCCTATTCACAGCACTTTATCTAATTCCGTCCAGGACTATTAGACTTTGCAGAAAGGATACATTGCTGGTTCATGTTTAACTTGATGTGCTCCAGGATATTTTTTTTACCAAGCTACTTTCCAGCTGGGTGACCTTCACTGTACATTGATGCATGGGATTCTTCCTCTCCTGATGTAGGACTTGTCGCTTCCCCTTGAGGGAAACTTAATGAGGTTCCTGTTAGACCCTTTTGTCAGTCAGTCAAGGTCTCTCTGAATGACAGCACAAAGCCTCTGGCATGTCAGCCACTCCTCCCAATTTGGTGTCATCAACCTTGCTGCATGTACACTCTGACCTGGGGTGCACTCTTATCTATTGTCTTCCAAATAGACTTTGTGTCACTGATCAGCACCCTCAGGGCTTGGTCAGTAGGTTTTCAATCCAGCTCAGAATATAGCCCTGAAATGTGATAATCGAGGCAATTTGTTGCACTCATAAGACTAGAGGTACATTTATAACCCTAAAAAGGATTTTATTTCTTGATGGTTTTCCAAGGTTATCCATAGAATAAGTTATAATTTCTGAGAATTCAAAATTAGTATACATATCCAAGCACTTACTAAAGTATTTACATAGATATTTTTCTGAATAGAGATCTGAAACTGGATATTCAAGTTTTAATATGTTAATTTTACTTATCTACAACTCCTCATTAGAAAGAATGGATAACAAAATTATCTATTTGAAATTACCTAATCCATATCTAACTGTACTTCAAAAAGTCATCTTGTATATGTTTATTGTTTCTGTGATACTAATCTATTTTCATAGCTGTGTATGGTTTTAAACTAAAGTGGATTCTCCTATTAAAACATTTTACTTCAAATGTTGAGCCATATAATTTTCTAACTTCAATTTTCAACATCCAGATTGAGAATGACATGACATTCAAGAGGTCTTCTGACATATCTGAAGGATCCTGTAAACTTTGAACAGAGATCACAGAGAAAAGCAAAGCATTACATTGGGCACAGTATTTGAGTCAGTGTTGCTGCCTACGGGTCAGAGAATAGTATCTTTTTCTTTACTAGCAGGTGTCTTGCAATTTTGATTTAAGACAATAAACAATTGCCTGTCTACAGATTTGTAAGTATTATTCTTCAAACTTGTTCATCATAATTCCTCTTGTCCTCATGATCTCTCTCCCTTCTCTAGCTTGTTTTTAGTCCCCTTCCAATTCCAAATTCCACTTCTGCTTCCCCATATTCTTCTCTTTCCGTCTGTAGTTCATCTACCTCACTCCTCTCCCATACTACACTGTCCCAAATCTTCACATTAAGTCTTCATGAAAATCTGTGGTTTAATTTTTCCTTCTATCTCTCTTGCCTTGACGTTTATGATTTAAGAATAAGCTTTCTGACTCCTGGATATGAGACAATAGGGGAAGACAGCTTCTGCTTTGACAGATTTGCCAACCATTTAATGTGTTTTGTTAGCAGGACATGTAGAAAAATATCATAGTAAAAAAAGTGCACATTACGGTTTCTGTTTTTCACAAAATATTATTAAAAATCTATATAGTCAATGAGTCAGTGAAAGAGTTAAAGTCTGGCTTGACAGAGGCATCCATTGAAGAAAAGTAAGAGATATGAATAGAACAGCTACTTTTATGATAAACAAGTGTTTTTTCCTTAAGAATAATAAAAGAATTGAGTGATATGATCTGTTGCTGTATCACATTTCCCTCAAATCTAGACAGTGTTCTCATGCGGCTGTCCCTCACACCAAATGCCTTTGTCACAGCAATGAAATAGAAAGAAAGTTGAATGCTGGAGAATGACCTGTCTAAGCAACCTTTATAACCTTAGACATTTTCAAATACAAACAACAAATGCAGTGGAGACTGCATTTAGAGCTATCTATTCACTCCAAAAATCTTATTCAGTCAATAGCTAAAGACAGATAGTAATTTCATTATATATATCAGCTGTTACATATAAAATAAAGATTATAACTACAAATTGTGTCTGTAAAACGTACACAAAATCCACTTTAAAAATAATTGATCTATTCAAATTTTGGTGAAAATATATCTGACATAAGTCATCTCTCTACCATATTCAAAAGCCCAAAGCAAACAGCAGAAAACAGCTTATGAAAGGTCATCACCAGTATGTTGTTATACTGAATATGGACAAAAAATTGCATTGCTCTTGAATGCATTTCCCCAACATGTGAAATATTTAATTTACAGTATTCCTGTGATTTTACCTGAAATATGGAAATCCAGTATAAATAATCCTAATCTGAATTACGTAATTTTTTTTAAGGGCAATGTTCAATTTAAAACAAAGTCTATATAATATTATCTATATGAGGTGCCCTTGGTTACTTTAACAACATTGGCAGGCCACGCTATTCCTGGTATAAAATATTGTATTCTCATTAAAAGTAAGTGGAATTTTAAATATACATTAATGATGAGGCCCGTAAAATTGCAAATATCCTCAGTACAAGTAAGATTTCTCTGAATTTGATCCTTTTTGTCCAAAGGACAACTTATAACCATCTTTACAATCTGAACTGAGAACAATTCTATGAGACAGTGTTGAAATTAAGACTATCATAAATAATCAGCACAATAAACAGTATGATACAAGTTCTGTGATAAAAATCAAAGAATATATAGAATTTAGTAATTTTTGTTTCCATCTTGTTTCAAAATTACATTATGCTGCCATTTTTGTCAAGTGTTTACTGAGAAATCTATTTAGTTCTAATTTTTCATCTCACATAACTTTTTAGATCAGTAAGACTATTATCTTTTCTTTTTCTGTTACATGATATATGTTCCTTAGCCTGTAAATGCCTTTTTTTGTTCAGCATGTAATTCTTCTTCCCATTTCATTTCTTTTATTAGTTATTTTCATTCCCATATCTATCTATAGCACCCTCTCAGCATGTCAGGTAATTTCTCTTTTGTGTTCTTAATAATAGTCTAAAATGCCAATATGGGAAACCAAGGACTATGATGTTTAGTATCAATCTTGACTGTCTTAGTAATAAGCATTGCTGCCAAGGGGTGGTTTCAGGATGAGAAAGTTCAAGTGCCAAGATATAATGGCTTAGGATATAAATGACCCCTGAGTTTAACAAGAATTTTATCAGATTGTAACAGTCTTTTCCACGCTTGGTTTCTCTTGTAATCCAAGTACCCTGAAGGTACCACATTTTGTTTTGCGCTAACAAAAAGATGATAAAAACAAAGCAGAGAAAAAGAAAATGGAGAACAAAGCAAACTTTGACTGATCTATTATTTTGAGAGACCTCTGTTTCGTTTTTTCAGATAATCTCCATTCATTTTTCTCAACTGCTTTGAAAACAGGAAATTTAGGATTTGCACACTTTTGCTCCCACTTAGGACAGACAGAGTGTTTTAGTTTGGTGTGCTACCAGCAACACACTAACCAGAGAAGTCTGGAGCTGGACAGCTGAAGAGTAAATGGATTCATGTTTGCAAGGATACAATGTACTACTGTAACTGTAAAAGATGATAAAAATTAACTTTGTAGGAGGTAAATAGCTTCAAATATTATTGTGCTTCTAATGGGAAGACTGCACAAAGATTTAATCATTTCAATAGCATTTATCCTTAATGAACTGTTGATATGTAGGATAAATTTGTTCCATGAATAACCCTTGTGCAATATCACTATGACTACTGGGATTGTAGTACTTAGTAGTACTTTTGACATGAACTAGTACATAGCTGGTTAAAATAACAAAATGGATGCTTTTGATCAGAATGTTCAGAACCTGATCTGGAAATAACTGAATCTAAATCGAGTAACTTAAATCAAAATGATCAAATCAGTAGAAGTTTTGAGGTAGGCTGAAAGACATTTACAGATAGGTTTTTTGTAAATCAAGACAACATTTTATACTTACTTACATTAACAAAGAATCTTCTTCTCAAAGGAATGTATTAATCACATCATATGCATAATATTCACAATGTATAACATTGAAATAGACTTGTGTATGGTCTTAATAATTTTGTTTCCCTGGACATTTTGAGAGACAGTAGAGGTCCAGATTACTAAGAGTGTATCTGAATACATTAAAAGATTATAATTACAGCAGTGAATGAGAAGGCTTTTTGAGAATAATAAGCAAGATTTTCTACCACAGATTTTGATTATCACATGTAGCTCCCTTGTCATGAGGGAATTAAAGAGAACGCAACACTGTGTTAGTTACTACCTATGAAGGTTTGGGGAATCTACACAAGAGCCTGTACAGTCCAATATGTTAATGAATGACTTGCAAGAAAGAGTGAATAGAATGATCACATATCTTTCAAAGGATAAAATTCAGGATAGTCAAGTCTAAAGTGGATTGAAGATTTTCAAAAGAATCTCATGATACTGAGTGGCAAAATGAGCAGATAAAATTAATTGTCAAGAAGTGTACTTGGATAAATGTATTCCAAGCAGATCTGTACAATGATATGTTCTCAGTTCTTATGTTGCAGTCAGATCTCTGATTACATCAGCTCAATGTTGGATAGCAGTCAAAATGGCAAATAGATCAGAGAAGTTATTAAAAAATGTATTAGATAGAAAAAATCACGCTGCTCCTATGTAAATGCATAGTACACTATTTCCTTTAACACTGTATGCAGTTTTTCAGAAGATAGACCAAAACATGAAAAGTGGTAACAGAGGAAAGTATGCTCTCAGAATCACACCTACTGTGGGAATACTAGAGTCCTTTTGTGCATGGAAAACAGAAGGAAGGTTAAAATATCACAGACGTGATTAGTAAGGTTCACATAAGATTGACTTGGTGGTGCACTGCACAGTTCTGCATAGTCAACACAATCAGAAAACAGGGTTTTTTTGTATAATCAGAAGTGAGTTTTCTTGCTATAGGCTTCCTTGGGGGTTAAAACAGCTTCAAAAGGAAATTAGACGAATTAGCAGATATGTAGTCATTAAGCAAGTAGTTTGAAAGAAACATGTGCACCATTTGCTTGTTTTTGTTTTAATCTGTGTGTCTTAGAGATGAGAGAGATAATCTCTTTCAAATTCCATGCAATGATAATAAAACAATGGAAGAATAGTCTTTGGGAAATCAACTCCAACAGTGTCATAGAACTTTAGGACTCCAAGTGTAAGGATGCAAACTCAATGAGAACATGCAAGCTCTTGAAGGCAGAGAATCAACACCTAAAGAATATGTCTACTAACAAGAAATCTCATTCTAATCTAGAGACCTATGATCCCAACCCATACTGATCCCATTGGACTTAGTAACACGGGAATTCAATAACAGTATAAAATGACATCTTGAATCTGCAAAAACTAAACTAGCACGACAAAACCAAAGAAGTTTACACGCAGTCTGTTATGTCAACTTAAAAAAGTTTAGTTATTCTAAAAATAAAGCTACACTATCAAATTGTTAATTTTATGCTAAGCAGACATTATATAGCATTACTCAGCTCTACTTCTGTTCCAAAAAAAAAAACAAACCAAAACTCCAGCTAACAAAAATATCCACCATACTGATATTAGAATAAAAAGATTTAATATGCCTTCTGTTTTCCTCAAACACATACTTTGTTGTATCTTTTAAACCAATTTACTCAGTTTCTAAATGGTAAGTATTGATCCATATACTGTTACAGACCACGACCTCAGTTGTGTTTCAGCTCACTGGCTTATGGTGAGCAAATCAAGTAATTGAATGCAATCTCAGTGGCAGAACAGCATGAAGAATGTTATAAATGCTAACCCCTTCTCTTCACTCTCACTGTATTGGTCAAAAAAATATAGAAAAGTTCATCAGTTTCTGCAATGAATTCCTGAAGGAGCATGAGGGTTACTGAACTCTGTCTTTAGCCACTTGGTAAATTCTACAGTACTCTCCATGAGAGTTCGTCTCCTCTGTCTTACTTGTTGAAGCATGCAACCTGCCTTACTCTGCAGGGGTTTATGAAGTTATTGAGCCATGCCTGTGTAGTGTAACATTTTGAAGATGTAAAGTCCAGCATTAAAAGAAAAGAAAAAAAAAGGCAAATAAAAAATCCCAACATTCAGAAAGCCTGAGTGAATTCACTTCCTTTTACATGGCATGTGTGGGGTGCAGGAACATACACACTGTAAGTCCATGTAGTCAGTGTGAGAAGAAAAACACGAAGCTAGTTTTTCCTAAAGGAACAACAAAAGTTAGCTATGATTTCTTTCTATCTGCTATGGACAATGTTCTCTCGTACATTCCTGTAATATTAACTAAGTTTTACTGTGATATTCCAAAATAGAGTGATGACGAGCTATGTGCATTTTATTTTAAAGCTGACACTAAATGAAGCACTCATATATAGTTAACTTTTTCTACCAAATTTTTGCTGAGGATGAAGAATTAAAAGGGTAAAATAAAAGTCAGAAATCTTTAGGTATGACTTATTCTTCTGATAGAATTTTATTTGTTATTATTTCCAGCTTATAACAACTCACAAACAATATCTTTGGTGGGTGAGTGCAGGGAGACAGAGAGAAAGAAGGATCTTACTCAGCTCCACAGAGAACAATCCACATGTATCCATGAAGGAATATAATCTTCTCTGTTTCCCTGCTGCTCCTCTATTTTATTCTCTATTTTCAGACTCCTAATAGTCTAAAATCACTTCACAACTTCCAAACACACACTCTCATAACATTGCCACCAGATCTTTCTACATATGAGCTGTTCCTGCACAGACTTAAAGCAGGATGAGGAGCTAATATTTACATATGGTGGAAAGTTACATCTAATCAGGTAATCATTGTAATCAAGTAATCATAACCCAGTAGACTCCTCTGATCAAGTGCTCTGTCCTGTACCTTTACCACATACAGACTGTGAGAGGGTAGACCTGTGAAGAGTATGCATATCTTTGATATTCATGGAAGGCTATATTTTTCTATTTTCTCTTCCTGTGATTGTGTGGATTTCCTTTAAAAACATCCAGGTAGACTGAGCTAGTAATTAGTCTGAGAGACAAAGGCTAATTGCCCAATTATCCTAAGGAAGACAGCTGGGAAAGTTAGTGTCTGGAGCCAACTGAAATAAGTTTGTGTTTAAGAACAGATTCTAGACTCACATGGTGGATAAACGCTCTTCCCTTTAGAGAAGTTATTTCAAGTTACAATACAGTCTCTCTCTCTCAACTAAAAACCCAAAGAACTCTAGCATGACAAAGGTAAAAACCTCACAAAACTAAAATCATTGTGTTTTGTAAAGGGCAGTTATTCATCTGTGGTGGGTTGACCTTGGCTAGATGTCAAGTGCCCACCAAAACCACTCTGTCACCCTGCTCCTCGACTAGACAATGGAGAGAAAACATAACTAAAGGCTTGTGAGTCAATATAAGGACAGGGACATCACTCAGCAATTACTGTTGTGGACAAACTGGATTCAACTTGGGAAAATTAATACAATTTATAAGCAATCAATTCAGAATATGGCAAGGAGAAATAAAACCTAGATCTTAAAAAAAGTTCCTTCCCCCCTCTTCTTCCTGGATTCAACTTTACTCCCAATTTCTCTACCTTCTCCCCTTCAGCAACACAGGATGCAGTATGGAGGTTGCAGTATGGAGGTTGCAGTCTGCCGCTCCTTCCACTTCAGGAGGAGTGCTCCTCACAATCTTACTCTGCTCCAGAATGGGATGCCTCCACTGGGAGACAGTTTTCCACAAACTTCTGCAGTGTGAGTCCTACCCATGGGATGCAACTGTTCATGAACTCTTTTAGTGCCTTTCAGGAACAGACTGCTCCAGTGCAGGCTTCCCACAGGGTCACAGCCTCCTTTAGGCATCCACCTGCTCCAGCATGGGATCCTCCCTGGGCTGCAGGCAGATCTCTTCTCTACTGTGGGCCTTCATAGCTGCAGGGACAGTGCCTGCCTCACCATGGGCTGCACCACGGGCTGCAAGAGAATCTCTGTTCCAGTGCCTGGAGCACCTCCTCCCCCTCCTTCCTTACTGACCTTCTTGCCTGCAAAATTATCGCTCTAATATATTCTTACTCTCTAGCCGTTGCTTCTCTTGTGTAGTGACTTCTCCCCCTTGTTAAACGTGTTATCTCAAAGATACTACCATCAGCTCATGGGGTTGGTCTTAGTCAGAGGTGAGTCTATCTTGGAGCTGATTGACACTGATTTTGTTAGACATGGGGGAAGCTTCTAGCAGCATCTCACAGAAGCCACCCCTGTAGTTCCCCTGATACTAGAACCTTCACATGCAAACCCCATACATCATACTACATGGAAGTTATTAAACTATTCGCTTAGCTATCAGAAGTGCACTTTTAAGAAATTCAAAGTACATCTACATCAATGTTTTAGAATCAAGAATATGCTTTTCAAATGAATGTCCTGATTGTTCCCCCTTTCAACAATTTGTGGAGCACTCTCAGAGCATGCAGACTGGATGTGTTTAAGAATTAAAAAAAAAAAAAGAAAGATGAGCTACAGAATTGCACTTAATGCCCTCCAACAAATAATAGTAATTCAACCTATAATATCAGATAGACTGTGAAATAATAAACTTATAAATGCACATACTATAAACATCAGGTCCCTGACACCAATTGCTTTACTGTACAAAGCTACTTGTATATGCAAAAGTAAATAGCATTGCTATCTGCTAATCTATTCATAACATCAGAATCTCTGAATTAGTTTCCTGTTCTTAATTAACCTCTTCAGTAATCTATTATTTCTAAATAGTGTATACTACATAGAGACATAAACCTTAGTAGGAAAAAATACACTTTTTTGGATATTCTCATTGTTTTATTCTTAAAAATAAACTTTTACATTTTAGAAAGTTTTTTCTTTTTCATCATCAAATTTTCTAATGCTGTTAATTATGTTTCATTAATATGGTGTTTATGAATATGAATTGTATCTGTCTAGTATAGCAGATGTATCAAGCTTATTTTAGATCACAGAAGATTTTCAATGTCTGTCACTTTTCAGCAAGAAGACTGTATATATTTTATGTAGTAAGAAAGCAAGAGATGCACAAGAGAAAAACGAGATGGTAGGAAGATGCTTCAGTAGTTGAACTCTAAGATATTATCTTTTAGTGGTACATTTAAAAACAGAAACTATATTCACTAGCTTACTATACATTTTTTTTTTAATCGGGTTTGCAAGAACACGCTACTAAATTTTATTAGATAGTTACATTTTACACTGCCAGCAGGACATCTTTGTGAAATATTACCACTAAAAAGTGTTTCTCCAAGAAGCAGTAATTGAATAAAATGCATCACTAGTTTTGATTGCATTGATAGCTTGTAGGAAGAAACGTCCCTTTAGGGAGATGTACTTTGTGATCATAAGAAATAGGAAAGACTATTTTGCAGTGCATTAAAACCATAGAAGCCATTAGGTTTGTATAATAAAAATCTTGTAAACACTGATAGTTTTATGGTTAGTCTTTTCAAAAGCTGTTTTGTGTAAGAAATTGTGGATGCTTGAAGACATAACACTTTTCAAAAGGAATGTATTAGCTATTTATTAACTCAACCTATATTTTCACTTCTCTAACTTAGATAACCATCAATACTATTCTAATTTCAATCAACTGTAATAAGAAGTTGTTTTCAATTTTGTTTAATAAGAAACAGTTTCAAAGGCTCCTGGCATGATTTGACGTGACAGCCCTTTCTGGTAAGGGGGAAGGGGCTGTAAAGATGGCTCTTGTAAGTAGTTGCTCAAAACTCTCCAGCTCTGAGCCAGACCCATTTCTAGGGCTGAACCAATTAGACGCCTCCACAATAACTTTTTAAGAAGCCGGAGGAGGATGCTTCTTCCTGTTTCTTCCTTCTTCTGTCCCTTCTCCTTTTGTGGCTGGTGGTAGTGCAAGGAGTTGAGAGAGAGAGAAGCAACCATGCATACTCCAAGGTCAGTGAGGGAAGAGAAGAGGAGGTATGCTGGAGCAGAGACTCCCCTGCATCCTGTGGAGAGGACTGGTGAAGCAGTGATTTGTTTGCATTTCATTAAAGACCCCTAATAAGGAGCAGTGACTCACTTAATTAGACCCTATATTAGGGGCAGAGACTCACCTCATTAAAGACCCTGCATCAGGGGCAGTGATTCTCTTCATTAAAGATTCTGTCCAGGGATAGTCACTATGGCTGGAGGAGGCCACGTCCCTTGGGAGAGACTCCATATTCACAGAAGTTACAACTGTGGGGAAGAACCCATGACAAAGAAGCTCATTAAAATTATGCCCAGAAGAGGCTGTGTCCCAAGGGAGGGACCTTGTATCTGCAGAAACTGCAACTGCCGTGCCAGAGATGTTTATTAAGGACTGCGTCCCATGTGAGGGAACCTGTATTCGCAGAAGCCACAGCTGTTGTGAAATACTTATGCCAGAGAAGTTCGTTAAGGACTGTGTCCCATGGGAGGGGCCCTGTATTGGAGCAGGGGAAGAATGCAAGGACTCGTCCTCCTCTGAGCAATGACAAGTGGTAGAGACCATCTGTGAGAGACTGACCATATCCCTCATTCCCTACTCCCGGATCCATTGAGAGGGGAGGAGGTAGAGATATCGGGAGCAGTGATCTGGGCCCGGGAAGAAAGGAGGGATGGGGGAGGGAGATCTTAAAGCGCTGATTGCAATTTCTCATCATCCTACTCCCTTTTTGCTTTTTGTTCTGTTCTGTTTCTTGTAGGTAGTAGAATAAACTTTCTTTACTTTCCTCTCTAAGTCAAGTAGTGGAGTCTGTTTTGCCCAGAACCATAACTGGCAGCGAGCTCTTCCTGCCCTTGTCTCAATCCACAATATCTTGGTTATCATTTTTACTCCCATTTCGCTGGGGCCTCCATTATCCTAACAAGGGTAGAGGTGGATGGGGAGCAATGAGCAAGATACTGTAGTGGTGCTTCATTGCCAGCTGGGAAAAATCCCGACAGCTCCACTGACTTTAGGGCATTTATTTTCTAGTGAGGATGCAGAAACAAAGAACTCTTGTGAGGGGAGAATGCGAAAAAAACTTTAAACAATCAGGAAAATTTCAGTATTACCTCAAGGTAGCAAATACATATGATTGCTCAAGGCAGTGAGACAAATTAAATGCAGAAAATAATTTTTGTCATTACTGTCATTACTGTCTTACTGTCCATCTGCAGTATTTTCTTTAAGTGTATGGCTTCAAGTTGAAGACCATCATTCAGTTTAACTGAAGATAGTTACCTGATTTAGTTAGAAGGTCAAACAGCTCACAAACAGCTCACAGACCTCTTTTGTATGATATCTATGACTTCAAGGGTTTAAATGGTGTCAGAGGGATGGGAAAATTGTATTATAAAGCAGAAAAAAATACAAAAAATTGAATAGAAATAAATGCATTTAGCTCAATGCATTTAGTTAATGCAGACAAGGGTAAAACTCCACAGTGGAACTGCAAGGATATGGTTGTAGGATGTTTCTAACAATGAATGACATTTTTTTTCTATTTTATTCTTTAATTTTTTTTCCCTTCTGCCTACAGAATGATATTTAAAACTAAAGTTGTTAAAGAAAAATAAAAATCCTTATTCTTCAACAGTAAGAATGGATCATGTGGGACTGAAGTTTCTCTGTAGAGAGGAACTGTGATTTGAGTCTATGTTAACTCCCAGCAGCTAATGAGAATATTTGAGTTCTGTGGTCGCAAACATATTTTCTAACCCCAGGATAAACATTAATTTAGTTTAATTTTTTTAATCATTGCACCTAGACATTCCTTGGTCATTATGCCTTGACTAAGTACAGGTGAACAACCTCATCTCAAGAGAAATTCAGATTAAAATGTGGAAGACGCTTAATGAAAAGCATTTGTAAAACTTCTTTCTAAGCTCTAGGAGTTAATCCCTCTGGTGTTTACTGAAGTTCTGAAGATGATGATAGCCAAGTCCTGATGCACCAGATTTTCTGTCATTTTCTTTTTTGATCATCTTTTTTGAACCATAAAACCAAAGAAGGTTTCTTTCTCTGCTCTTTAAGAACGCCCATAGAAACAAAAAAACCCAAACCCTCAAGAATTGAATGAACCTCCTATATCAATAGTTCAAAGAAAGGATAGGAAAAAAGGGATGTGTATAAAAATATTTAATTTTTTTTTCCAATAGTCTTTAGAATCATAGTAAAGAAACAAAAAGACTTCAGTGAGGAGGGAAGTAAATTGTCTTTTGACTAAGAAGCCTGTATTTATAAACTTGGCATTGAAGGACCATATAGAAAATTGCTGTTGAGGAAGAAGCTGTCTGGCAATTGAATCTTTCCTCCTAGGTAATGAGAAAACATCTACTACTTAGTATCTCAGCTATCAGTATAGACAACTAATGCCTTTAGCCTAATTAATGTTTCTGAATGCCCCAAGAGGGAGATACTGACTTGAAGTTTCAAACTCAAACCAGAGGAACATACAGAATCTCCTTCTGGAGATGAGATTCAAAACTGCCAGCTTGTTCTCATCAACTGTACAGGTAATACAATAATCTAGAAGAAAGCCCATATCCTTCACTGAAGACTAAGACTTCAGGCGTAAGTTGGCTGTTCAACAAACATAAACTTGAATCCACTTGAAAATTTATCAGCAATAGATGTTCTTATGGCTTAGATTTTACTGTTGTAGGTATTTTAAATAGGTGAGATGATTAATTTTAAAATCATGGTTTTATTACAGCTCTTTTCTCTTTTTTTTGTCCCTTTTGGTCACCACTTTAAGTTTCTAATTTACTATCATTGAAGATTAAACGTTGATTTTCACCATGTTCTCATTTTAAACCTTAAATTCTAATACTGCTAAAAGGAGACTTCATGAAGCAAGCCCCCAATAAAACATTCACTCTATTTGTTGGTGTTTCAAGCATTAAATTAATATTCTTGAAGTTCATTCATTAAGTCTCTAACCTGTAATTAGGATTCGAGCCCTGCTGCTGATTAGACAGGAAAAAGAAATCAGCCCACAGAGAAAAAAAACCCTTTTCATTTGAATCCGATCAGGGAGAGCAAACACACTCCAAAAAGGGTTTCTGTGGTATATAGATATAATTATGATGAAGAAAAGGGGAAAAAGAACTTTGAATGTTAATGAATGTGAAATAGGGTGTTTTAGCTTGGAGAACTCCCTGCAGCAGTATTACTTTTCTTAATATCAATCCTTTTGACCAAATCTTGGTAATAGACAACAAAAATCTTTTCCCAGAATTTATTTAGTGTGCTTCATTATATTCTATAATGTTTGCATTAATTTATGACAACTGATAGATCCATGCAAATTAAGGGCAGAATGGTATTTGCTACCATCATGCAAGCAAGCAACAAGGCCATGGCAGTCATATTAGAAACAAAACCAAATCAAAACAACAAAATAACTCTTTAAAGTATTACAGGGATGAAGAGCACTGGTGGAATGACAACCATTAACACCTTTGGACATAAAGATCATCCAAATATTTGCAAAATGTAACATGGAAAAATAAAAGTTTATGTTTGCTGCAGGAAAAAATGAACATTCATGGAGAACAGGTGAGGTGCCTGAGGACTGGAGAAAGGACAATGTCACTCCAGTGAGGGTAAGAAGGATGACTCAGGAAATACAGGCTGGTCAGGCTCATCTCCATCCCTGGAAAACTGATGGAACAACTCATCCTGAATGTTGGTAATGAACATATGAAGGAAAAGATGGTTAGCAGGGGGAGTCAACATGGATTCACCAAGGGGAAATCCCGTTTGACCAACCTGATAGCCTCCTATGAGGGCATAACTGCCTGGCTAGATGAGGGGAGAGCAGCAGATGTAATCTGCCTTGACTTCAGCAAGGCTTTTGACACTGTCTCCTATAACATCCTCATTGGAAAGCTCAGTCATTGTGGCTTGGATGAGTGGACAGTGAGGTGGATCGAGAGCTGGCTGAATAACAGAACCCAGAGGGTGATGATCAATTGCATGGAATCGAGTTGGAGGCCTGTGGCCAGTGGTGTTTGATAAGGGATCGGTTCTGAGGCCAGTCTTGTTCAATATCTTCATCAACGACCTGGATGAGGGGACAAAGTGTATCCTCAGAAGATTAACTGATGACACCAAGCTGGGAGGACTGTCTGATTCCCCAGCAGGCTGTGCTGCCATTCAGCGGGATCTCAACCAATTTGAGAGTTGGACAGAGAGGAACTTCATGAAGTTCAACAAGGACAAGTGCAAAGCCCTGCATCTGAGGTGGAACAACCCCATGCATCAGTACAGGATGGGGATTCATCTCCTAGAGAGCAGCTCTGCAGAGAGGGATCTGGGAACACTGGTTGGTAATTAAACATGAGCCAACAATGTGCCCTCTTGGCCGAGAAGGCCAACGACATCCTGGGATGCATCAAGAAGAGTGTGGCCAGCAGGTCGAGGGAGGTTCTACTCCACCTCTCCTCTGCCCTGGTGAGGCCTCATCTGGAGTCCTGTGTTCAGTTTTGAGCTCCCCAGCTCAAGAGGGACAAGGAACTTCTGGAGAGATTCCAGTGTAGGCCACCAAGACGATCAGGGAACTGAAGCATCTTCCTTATGAGGAGAGGATAAGGGAACTGATGCTGTTTATTTTAGAGAAGAGGTTACTGAGGGGCGATCTCATTCATGTTTACAAATATCTAAGGAGTGGGTGTCAGGAGGCTGGGACATCCCTTTTTTCGATGGTATCTAGCAACAGGACAAGGGATGAAGCTAGAATACAAAACATTCCATTTAAAAATAAGAAAAACCTATTTCCTTGTGAGGGTGAGGGCGCCCTGGCACAGACTGCCCAGGGAGCATGTGGAATGTCCTTCTCTGGAGGTCTTCAAAACCCACTTGGACATGTTCCTGTGTGACCTGATCTAGGTGGACCTGCTTGAGTAGGGGGTTTGGACTATATGAATAGAGTGAACTAGTTAACATTCTTAGTTAACATTCCTGAAGTTCCATGAGTTGTACTGATATCTTATAGCTGTTCAAGTGTTCAAGTGTGTATGTTTATAAATAAGATCACTTAAATACTATGTACTTCTAGTGATTGAATTTTATGCTTCTGAATATCTTGGTTAGAATATAATAGTGAAAATTGTTCAGCTAATGTTGTCTTATGAATTACTTTTTGTCAATGAAGAGCAAGGCTGTGTTAATTTTAACAGAAGGTGATGTGCAAAACTAAATCTATGATAGTGACCAATCCAAATAAATAAGTCTTGCTTAACAGATGTTAAAATAAAATTAAATGTATTCAAATATAATAAAAAAAAACTTTTTTCAAGAACTTCCCATACATATTCTGGAATTATTTTGTTGTGTTTATTTAGCTCAGTTTTCAGAAGTAGCTAAGGTTAAGAAGTAGATCTGTACAATCTATAGACAACACTAACATATTTCTAGTTCTCGATCAGTGTCTGTATTAGGAACCTCTGAACCAGAAAATAAGCTTTTACCACTACTAATAAAGGCCACAAACCTTTTGCTGACCTCACTGTCAGGGATCTTATAAGTTTTCTAAGCTTGCTGTAGCCTGAACTGGTCTTATCTTAGTCTAACAGTCTTCTAATAGAAGTTGAATAACTATTGCCCAAGTTTTAGCTCAAGTAGATTAGCAAAAATGAAAACCTGTCCCTGCTGAAGTTGCTAGGAATTTTACAATTGGTGTGAAGTGTTATGACTGTCCAAGCCAATATGTATTGAAATCCACAACATAGGTAACAAAAAATTTAACACAAAAATTAGATAATAGTCTGTGCTGCCTTAGTCATAGTCTCATGATATAGTTATATGGTATGACCCTTGCTCCTTCCAAGATGAGATTCACGTAAACATCAAAATGAATTCTGAAAGTCAAAGGATGTATAGTTAATCCAACAAAGCAGAGATTTTTTTTTTAAATCTGCATGCGAAGACAATGTATCATGGGAAGAAAAAAAAAGTAGCAATAAAACTGACTGGAAGAGTTGAATTCACAGTGTGAGAATGGGAACTAAAAAGAAAGGAGATGGGTAGACAGTACAGGACAACAAATAAAAATTTGGTTGATTGGAAAGTAATAAGAGAATTTTTTCATCTAGTAGAGAGAAGATGTTATGACAAATTAACTGTCTAAGAGTGAGATACCAACTGTTTTTGAAGAGGTTAAAGCTTCAGTAATGCTGTTGTTTAATATAAAATAAACTGAAGTTTTGTTATGATACAAAAATTGAAGACCCTTGCCTATCTGTGGGAGAAAATATGCTTAGAAAAGTGAAGTACCTATGAAGCTAAAGTTTAGAGTTTGGGGAATCAAATGCCCAAAACCCCATAATGTGGATGAAATCAAAGTAACTTGAGCAATTTTTCAGCATCTGCATTTACAAATGAGTTTGAAGTCTGTGTAACAGCAACTTTTGCTTAGGCTAGACATATTATAAAAATCTAAGGAGATTAGAAATTAGAGAATTTAAAGATAATCTAGACATGTACTAAAAAAATAAAGTGAAATTAATGGAATATAGTAAGGTGAAAATTTGGTACAAATTATACAGTAATGTTCCCCTGGCACTATAAACAAAACGGAGACATGGTCTATTTATTAATATCAACATGGAGCTCTCTGACCATAAAAGAGTAGGGTTTCTTTTTTTCTGTCCTAGTTTTTCAATTTTTTTGTCTATGTTTAGAAGTGAAATTGTTCTTAACATTTGTCTAAGAAAGCTTAGGTAATTTGGGTTTCTATTGCTGTCAACATTCAAGGAATTTCAGAAACAAATGAAAAAAGAAAAAGCTCTGTTTGTAACTCACTTCTCTTGAGGAAAGAAACATAGATAATTCAGTGATTATCAATTAGTAAAGATCCTTGAATATTTTTTCCTAAAAATATTGGTTTTGTAAAAAACTTCTTCATAGTTTCACAATTGGGACTGACACCTTACAGAACCACAGTATTTAGCTTATAAGCACATATTACGTTCTGGAAGCTACCATGGTAAAACCCTGAAGGGGTTTCACTCTTTGGAGAGCACATAGAGTCCTTTAAGAGGTAAAGACACTTTTAAACTAGAAAATTAAAAAAACCAAAACCTCTAAAAAGAATTAATAATATGGAGTGATCAAAAGATGAGTTCCAGATTTTATCAAATTTGTCTAAATTATGAGAAGTAGAAGGACATGTCATGAAAATTTAAAATCATAGAGAGGTATAAATAGCAAAGAGAAATTGTTTAAAATGAAAAAGAAGAGTAAGCATGAGAAATGTAAAGCAATTACAAAAGGAGGAGTCGATGTATAATTTCAGAAATCACTTCTGCCCTGGGATCTGTTAAACACGTTGCTGGATGATGAAGCAAAGGACATATAGCTTGTGATATTTATGAGACCAGAAAAAATTCCTAGGGAATATTATTTAGGATGAGTGGTGCAAATTGGATAGAAAGTTACAGAATTAGAGATTGAAAATAATAAATTTCTGTGATTAATTGCTCAATTACATTCCCAGCTGAATTCTACTGAAAGCTGTATCAAAGCCAAATATGTACTGTTACTATAAAAAGAGAATTCTGAGATTTAAAAAAAAAAAAATATTTTTTATTAATACATTTAGACAAACCAGAACACTGATATATTTTAGAGTAACATATCACATTCTGTGGGAAAGAGTGGGCACTTAATAGACAGGACAAAGTTTATATGTCCAGGAATTAGTGAGTCCAAGACTACTCTTAAATCAACGGTGGTCCCTGCATTCTTGAAGGTTATCACAAGTTACAATCCTTTTGTCACAGGTTTTACCTCAATTACTGAACTACAATGGGTCTGAGGAGCTCTACATTTTACTGTAGGTATCCATATGCACTAAAATTATCATTATTACTTATTTGCATTCATGATAAATTTGTACTGAAGTAGTCAAGGTACATTTTTTTGAAAAAATGATTGCTTTCCTGTGGATGGAATTGTTACAGGAAGAATATTTTAGAGAAGGAACCCTGAACTGTTAGACCTAGTATGGATGCCTGTGCAGAGATCCAGCTGAGAAGGATGTTGTTGAAATAAAGACCATTGTCCAGAATAATCAAGAACAGAAAAAATAAATTCAACAGTGGCCAAACTTGAAAGGGAAAGAATGAAAACTTGGAGTCATTTATGGATGAAAGCTTTCAATATTGTTTCTTTTATCAAAGTCTACAGCAGCCTCCTGTAAATAGGCTTTGATACCTTTTAGCATTTCTTTAACCTTTCCAACAAACTCTGTTTCTAGTGTCTTACCCCTTTATTTCAGTAAAGCATTCAATTCTTTACCTGAAATCTTTGATAAAAAGTAGAAGGTTTTGTTTGTTTTGAAAATGATATTTTTGTCCCCAAGCATGCATTTGATCAGGCTGAGACTGTCAGTGCAAATTTAGCATTTCAGTAAGGCCACATGTTGTAGTTTTTTAGAGAAGATATTTAGCATTTGTATTCATAGCTTTAATGGTAAGAACAGGAAATAATAATAATTAGTAGTAATATTAATTTGCTTCCAGACAAAGGTATGATTGTAGCTGTGTTTAACTGAATTATATACTAAGTCTTGACATGGGCTTTACCAAGGCTCTTGGACCTTGGACTCTTGGCAGACAAGCTAGAAACCAATAAAATGTTTAGCAAATGTTGAATGACAGAGTTCAAAAGAGAGTTAAAGGAAGGATTTATGATTCTGTGATTCTATGATTTACAGTCCCAAAATCTCTCTGAGCATTATAAAGTGTCTCCTCTCCTTTTTGGTTCACTCTTTAAGCAGTAGGGCTGCACAGGTTCTTCGCAATCATGGATACACACCTGAAGCTGTAATTCTGGCAGCTGCTAACTAAAGAGTTTTAAAAGTTCATACTGGGAACCCTTAGAAGTGCAGCACATATAGGACTGTGGCGTCTCTAAGGATTTATTACACAAAGTGACAATAGTATGAAGGGACCTATGGAGAATTTTAAGTCTTTCAGGTGTTTTCAGAATTTGAGCATCCTGATACTACTGAAAGTCATATGTAGTAGAATTAAAACTTACCCAGGTAACACCAATACTATGATAGTTTATTCTAAGTAGCTAAAACTGTCTATACTATGTTCTTCATAAAAAGCTGTTCAGAGCATTCAAATAGCCTTCATATCTCATTAGGGTGTTCTCTTTATTGCCTTATAGTCCTTTAAATTATGTCATACATGAGTTTTCATTTAGTGAACTTGATCAGCTTGTTTTTGAGAGTCAGAAAATTGAGATATTTTCAAACAGCATTTTAAGTGCATAAACTTGAATGTTGCAACCTCTTCTTTCTCCTCAGCTGCTTCATATGCAAAACATGCAGGACTGTCAAAAAGAATAGTTGCAATGCTAGCACACTGATAAAATAATGATAATTTATAGTGCCTATAGTGTGTTGCTGTAGAAAAGCACCAAAGAAAGGAACCCAAGAAGACAAGGAAAAAAAGGGAAATTGCTTTTCTTCCTTTGATCTTCTTTTCACTTCTAATTCTTGGGTAAATTTAGCTGTGATTTTGGCCTGTGGAAGCCTATGTTTCAAACCATAGATTTTATTTTTAGGCTTGCTATTTATTTATTTATCATGTTTTCTTGCTCACTTTCAGTCACACATTTGTAGATTAGAGATTAAAATAAAAAAGAGAAATAAATCTTAGGGATTAAAATAAAAAAGAGAAACAAATGAAGTCTTTTGAGTGCAGAAGAAATGTGTAATATACTCTATTATAACACCAAAGCATTGGAAAGCCATTGTATGAAGGCATTTTAAAGAAGATATGTTGGATTTCAAAGAATATGTAGATTTTTCAGAAAAAAAACCTGGATGACTTTATGTGGAGAAAGCCAACTGATCACTAATTTTAGAAGAAAAACTATTAAGCAGATGAGAAACATGGATTATTTGCTATTATTTAAAATTTTCACTCTTGAATTTCATCCTTTTTGTCTCAACAGAGTAAAAATACATTTATATCTTTATTTTCCCTTAATGAGTCATAGGGATGATTTGATTGATCATTTCTTTGTTGAACAAAGTGTAGTGCATCTGTAATAGGAAAAGCACTGTGCCGCAGTGCATAAATTTATTCCATTAAGAATTCCCATGTTGAAATATAGAACACTCAGAATTTAACAATGGTCCACTATGTTATAGTTTCACTTTTTCTTGTTACTGTAATACAAGTATATTTATACAATCTCATACTGTTTCTTTACTGTTCTGTACTTTGTACATGCAGAGAAAGAGGGAAGTATCTTTTCCCTTCATCTTACACTACATATGCTGCCAGCAATTGGCATGTTTTATTTGTGTATTTTTTGGAGTTCAGAAATCAGCTTCTTTGGGATATATCACAAGGTATTTTCACAATCTCAGCCTCTACCAGACTTCACTTTCTAGTACCCTGAGATTTAAAAACATTAGAGCAAGGAAGTGGTAGAGTCCAACAAACTTTGCCACCTGTGTATGTTTTCATTACTCCTCTAATTTTAATCTCCAAATACTGGGGAGATATCTGCCTATTTAAAAAGTAATTCTTTTTATTATAGATAGAACAAAAGCAGAGATATTTGTCTTGGAGTTGGCGTAGGAACATGGAACAAAGCAACTCTATCAAATCAATTTGCTTTCAGTTCAAGATAACCAATTAGATGGTTAGTTTAGAAGAACACATAGAACTCCATCCCTTTACCTTTAAAATGAAATATATAGCAAACCTGGGACCTAGAGATATCAAAGTTTCTAATCAACAAAATTAACGAAGTGGCTGAGGCTGAAAGCCACCTCAGGAGATCATCTAGGCCAAAACCCTCTGTAAACTAAGGTCAGCTAGAGCTGATTGCTCATAACTATCAAGTTTGGTTTTGAATATCTTCAAGGAGGGAGACTCTACAATTTCTTTGGGATATTCGTTTCAGTGTTTGACCACTCTCACTATAAAAAAATGTAATAATAAAAATTCTTATTTTCAGATAGCTTTTCTATTGTTTCAATGTGGGTCCATTCCTTCTTATTCTTTCAGCAAAGAGAGACAGTGTCAAAAGCCTTGCTAACGTCAAGATAAAAAATATCCACTGTTCTTCCCTCATCCACTCTCCTTTTTACCATTTCAGGTGTTGTGCAGCTTGCTAGCTTCCTCCCAGAATTCCTTTCCTTGTAAACACAGAGCGCATGCCTCCTGTGAGTGAGATGTCTGTCTGCTCATCATAGCCTCAGTAAGAGAGAACCAGAGCACACCCACAGTCCTGGGCTTGCATCCTCCCGTGGGGGCTCACTCTGAGTGGATGCATCTGAAGGGTCCGGGGCTGTTTCTTCACAACTAGTGCTGTGGACTTACAATGGTATGTGATGACTGTATTCCAGCCTGTGGCCAGTGCCCTCAGAGGAGCTTCTGGCCCCCTCTGTGCTGTTGGCTGCCCTCATTAGCTGCATCCCTATTGTGACAGAGCCATATCACTGCCAGTATCCTGAGATAGTGCGATAGCAGGACACTTAATTTTTGCCCTTCTCAGAGATCCTAGTTGTTAGATCACACTTCTGCTGCAGAGGAGATTCTGTTCTGTTTCTTGCAGCACATGGGAGGAAAACTTCCCACTTCTAATTCTGAAGACAAGATAAACATTGAATACAAAAACCTTTCATATCCACAAGAGCTGTATCCCCTAAACAGAAGCTCCAGCATGTGGTAATGATTCAGAAGTTAACTAAAACCCTCAGAAGCCAAGTTTTATGTAAAACTGAAATTAAAATAGACAATTTTCTTGATTCCCCAAAGAAACCTGAGATTGAAACAATACAGACAAAGCATAAGCATAATAAACCATTTTCCTTTACCATGCCACTGGATAGATATTACAATATTCATCCAAAGATTCTTCTTACAAACTTCTCTTTTTTATTAGTATTATTTCTAGGATTTCTCTTGACTGTGCCTTAGGCTGATGAAACTCAAATGTATAGCAGCTTAGATCTTTATTGCATAGTATTAATAAAGATAATTTAAATCAAAACTATGAAAATAGCTATGTATCTCAGGATTTCCCCAAAAGTCTGAAGTTCACAACTGAGTAGACAGGTTTATAAGCTATTTTGAGGTCCCTACCAACCCCTAAGGTTCTGTGATTCTGTGATTGCATTGTTATCCTCATTTATATATGGTCACACATATACCTGACTGATGTTGTATGACTATGGGTAAAGATAGAAGTAGTACATATCAACTGTAGAACTTTTTTTAGGAGTTTTGATTTTTTTTTTCTGTAAACTTTAGTCCACTTTTTTTACAAAAAGAGATGATTAAACAGAGGCAAGGAAAAACCTCTTGCCAAAACTCAACAGCAATAGTGGTCTAGAGACCACTTTATTACTACGTCTTCCTAAGAAATAACTGTTGCTTGAATTAAATGAGTGTTTGCTAATTACATACCCTTCATTAAATAACTGTTGCTTAAATTAAACGAGTGTTTGCTAATTACATATCCTTAATTTCTGTAACATCTAATTTAAGATGTTAAGGTCTGGTTTGCAGAAATGCTAAATACTTAGAACTACTTTGAAGGTAAGTGACGTTTAAGGTTTGATCATATAAGATCTTCACAAAATCTTCACAGAATCTTAAGGGTTGGAAGGGACTTCAAAAGATCATCTAGTCCACCCCCCCCCCCCCCCCGCCACAGCAGGCCCACCTGGAGTAGGTCACACAAGAACTTGTCCAGGTGGATTTTGAATGTCTCCAGAGAAGGAGACTCAACAACCTATCTGGGCAGCCTGTACCAGTGCTCTGTCACCCTCACAGTGAAGAAATTCTTCCTTGAGGCCAATGAGCATTTAAGTATTTAATTTTAGATATTTGTAAATACTTCTGACTTTTGGTTTTGCTTTTGATTGTTTGTTTTTCCTTTATTTGTAAATACTTTTGATTTTTGTCTTTGTTTAGGTGTTTATTTCTTTGTGTGTTTTTCCCTTTATAAGATGAAATAACCTTTTTTCCTTTGTAATTTAGTAGGTACATTGCAAAGCCAATGCCTAAGAAAACTTTCAGTAAGGTAGGAAGTAGTACTAAAAAACTTATGAGTATATTAATTGCTTCTTTATCAAAGATGAACTGAATTAGTATAAAATCTTTAGGAGCCATAGTTCATGCTGCCACAAAAATCAAACAGTAACTTAGTATATGAACATTATTTAGTGAGGACAATGGATGGGACAATAAATCTGTGGGGGAAAAATTATGTAATGCTGTAATTAAAAGCATACTTAAAAACAAATGAACTCAAAACATGTAAATTTTTACAATTCCAAAGTTTTGAATGTATATTTGCATCTTTATAGGTGTCTTTTATTTTATTTTTTCCCATATTTAGTAGAAAATTTTACAAATATTCCATGCCATATGACGTATTGGTGATATAAAGGTTTTAAAAATGATGTATCAATTTCTGATACTATGTAATTCGTTAAAAAAAAAATATTAAATAAACACCTTAAGTGCTCTGAATAGATTGTATATGTGTAATTAAACATGAAGATATAACCTATTTAGCTCTGAATTCTTATCTCTATAATATAAAGAATTAAAAAAAAACCTGTAAAAAAAATTAAAAAATGAGAAAATATTTAAAATTTTGCCATCTTGGCCACATTTGCAATGGAAATTACAATTTGTTTTTACTTCATCTTCAGTGTTCTTTTAATTAGCCCTGAAAAGATTCTTAAAGATTTTTTTCTTCTTTCTTTCGCCATGTCCCCGACAACATGTTTCAGCCTTAAAACAATGAGGAATTCTGTTTTTTTCCTGAAACTCTGCTGTAGTATTTCAACTCTGGAGCACTTCACTTTGAGCAAGCATGTTACATAGTGACATTAAGCAGTCATCAACAAAACCAAAGGCAGAAGAATAATGTCAAATAGGTTGATTTTTTTTTCTTTTACTGAGTTGTCATTTTTCATCTGTCTTCTTTTCTTTCTTATGACACTAGTACCTGCCTAGATAGAACTGACATTTCTAAGTAAGAAAGAAAAACAAATGCACCCTTTTTTTTTTCTTTTGAGGAGAAAAAATGAGATTATTTTTTCACAAAGTAAGAAGATATATGTGAAAGTCCTCTCCTCTGACTTTTCAGTAAGACCGTTTGTACAAGTTTTTTTGCAGAACTCAAAAATGTCATTTGTCTCAGGAGTACAGGAGCTACTTGCTGTACCTTTCTAGACTGTGCGTTTTTCGTTCAGCTGTTCTGTTGCAAGTACTAGGCAGCTGGTTCCATTTGCAAAGCAAAACTTTACCTGTCACCGTGTCTCATGTTTTAACCCCAGCCAGTAACTATGCACCACATAGAAGCTCGCTCATATCACCATCTGCAGTAGAATGAGAAGAATTAATGAAAAAACCCATAAAACTCATGGGTTGTGGTAGGAAGAGTTCAATTATGAAAATTAAATAAAAAATAATACTAATAACAATAATAATAATAACATTAATACTAATGAAAAGAAATTTAACAGAGAAATAAAATTAAAAAAAAATTGAAAACCAAAATAAAAATAAAACCCCCAAGTGATGTCAAATATAACTGTTTACAACCTGCTGACAGATGCCCGAACTGTGATCCACTACTACCCCTAGACAACTCACCTCAGTTTATAAACTGAACATGGTGTTCTATGATATGTAATAGCCCTCTGGTTAATTCAGGTCAGCTGTCCTGGCTATGCTTCCTCCTAGTATCTTGTACAACTTTAGCTGACTCACTGGCACTGCAGGGTAAGAAGCAGAAAAGGCCTTGATGCTGTGCAAGCACTGCTCAGCAATCAGTATTCTTTTCAGTGTAAATCCAAAATATATCTCTGTACCAGTCACTAGGAAGAAAATTAACTGTGTCCCTGCTGAAATCAGGACACTATACCACACTCCTGTATTATGAATCTAAGTTTTATTTCAAATCAGAATGAAGATGCTGCCACACTATATTCTTTTGAAAAACAAATACAAGACTATGGAGTTTATATAAACTATACAATGCTATGTTTTAGACACTGTGGATGATGTGAAATAAAAATCTTCAAGGAAGACATATGACCACATATACTTAAGTAGAATGTCAACTCCAAAATGTTTGGTGTATCAAGCTATTAGAAATTGCCTTTTAACATAGACAAATTTCTATCTTAGAACTTTGTGTATGTGCAAATGTAAAAAGAATATTATATCTCTTAACTCTCTCTGCATCATATATTGTGACATTTCTATTCAATTGCTTGAATTTATAATTGGAACTGCTTCTGTAGGGGAGTTGAACTAGATGATCTCTAAAAGCCCCTTCCAACCCCTATCATTCTATGATTCTATAATTCTATGTATCTGAAGTAAGGATACATGTTAAGGTCAGCTGGGCTTTGTGTTTATGATCATAGATTAGAATGCAAAAATCTACTTCTTAACTGAAGTGAAGGATATTTCCTATTTTGTTTTGAATGGAAGGAAAGTAAGGATGCACAGAGAAAAATTCCCTTTAGGAGTTTTAACTTTTGGTACTTATTAATTTGATGATTTTACTGTCACATCACCAAGATACTCAAATATAGCTCTAAGTGCCATGCTCTTGGCTTGTGATAAGTAGGATAGGTAGAATTAACTAAAGTGGAAGATGATCTTTTTAATAGGATGACTGTTCTGTTTACATTGAAATGGGAATGATGAACACCACACAATTAAAAATAATACAAATCAGTGATTTTGACAAGATAGTATGTTTCAGTAGCTGGTTGTTGGTAGCTTCAGTTGTCCGTAGCTTCAGACTGATGGAAAAGGCAACCCTGTAGGTCAGCAGCCTCTGGAATATGAGTATAGTGGTTACTGCTTTCTTCTTTATTCCTCTAGCCTGAACCTGAGTTCACTTTTACATTTCTGAACATGCCTTTATACCTGTCTGTTCCTTCATTGGTCTATAATTCCAGGCTATATCAGAATTTACTCTATGCAATGCTTTATTGTATGTTACATACCATTTATTTGTTCTTTATTACCCTGAGAACAGTTTCAATTCACTTCTGTATTTTCTTTTTTTTTTTTTTTTAATAGCAGAAAACCAAAAATACTCTAAACAAGACTGTCTTGATCATCAGTAAACCATAGAATTATAGAATAGTTTGAGTTGAAAGTGACCTTAAAGACTATTTAGTTCCAGATCCCCTGACGTGGACAGGGATATCTTCCTCTCTACCATGTTCCTCAAAATCTCATTCAACCTGGCCTTGAACTTTTCCAGGGATGGGGTTCCAGGGATGGGGTATCCACAGATTTTTTAGGCAACCTTGTTCTTGCATATGTGTGTGTGTGTGTGTGTCTCCTTTCAGTGATTTTCCAGGTATGCAGGAAACTGTTTATGCCAGCTAATCTTAGCCCCTTTCAGGGAAAGTATCTACATAAGAAAATATCTTTCAGTACTCAATAGCAACAGCAGTCAAGAATAAAGAAGCTGTGGTCCTTCTCTGGACAGTTGACAGTGAATTTTTGTTAAGACTCTTTTTAATTCTCAAATTACTAATGCAATGTTGCAGCTTCTTGGTCCTTGAACTTTAAATTGTTCATTTTACCAGAGCCCTTTTGTTCAGCCAACAATAAGAAACTGTGTGAACAGATAAAGTATGAGGGCTATTGGAGATGTTTTCATTCAGATATAGCAGGAGTGTACTGGACAGCTGTTGTTATTTGTCAGATTGTGCATAGTTTTCCGGACCTTAATCTTACAGCAAGTACCTCATCCTCAAAGGGTTTTGTGCTCTGAAAATATAGACTGGGTGAAACCAAATGGAATACTATAGCAGCATTGTTTCAAGATGAGCTTTCAGTAAATTCTTAGATGTTTCCTTAAGAGCTATTTGGAATTGCTGTCTTGAATCTTGATTTGAGTGAGCTAACATGCTCACAGTTCACCAGATGGATGGTTCAAAGAGAAGATGCTGCATTTTCCTATAAGCAACACAGTTTAAGTTTTGTGAATATGCTAGTTACTTTCCTTAGTCCACCTGAATTTGAAACTGAAGCTTGGTATCCTCTCAGTTAAATATATAAATAATTTCATAATTTAGATAAGGATAAATATTTACCCAAAATCTGACTATATAATTTTTTTCTCAAATCTGTTTCAGTCTTGTTTTTTTCTTCATTCTATGTAGAAATTCTCATAAACTGTCACTTCTAATAACTCAATTTCTATTCAGGATGAGTAGCACTAGTCTTAAAATTAGAAGACTGAATGCTACTTTCATAATTATTTCTCTAAAATCCTCATTTCAATGCCTTCAAGTATTATATTAAGTAAAACTGCTCTCTCTATCTTTTTAATAAGGAAATTTCATTTTACATTTGAGACAAGGTTTATATTTGCAAACCCAGCATTACTAATAAAATTCTTTTGAGTGAGTTACATCTCTCTGTAACAGTACAGAGAATTTTATCTCATCCCAGAGAGTAGTTTAGGATTTTTTTTCATAGTTCTTTTTTTTTTTTGTTTTGTTTATTGTCAGATGGTGAGGCTAAGAAGAAACAATAATTTCAGATGAGAATAACTGGAATGGCTGATGTTTTCAGAGACAGTATTGTGATGAGTTCCCCTAAAACAGATGCAGAGGAAGGTCAGTCCTTTTAAAGCTCTCCTTCCTAATATTAAAATCCATTGCTCCATTTTTTCTAATGTCTTCACTGCATAACAGCAACAAGGATGACATGAGTCTAGCCAGGTGATTACAAAACTATAAGAATGTCGAAGAATACAAAATTTTATTATTGTGGCCTTCAAGAAAATGTATGCTCAAGTTTGTCCACCTATAAAAAATATTTATCTCAGAGGACTGAGGAAAGGAAGCATATTACTTAAAATCAAAATGCTATTATATGAAGTGCTGCCAACAATTGTGAAGATGATAAGTTTCACAAACAATGAGTAAATATAAAAATGAAAATTCCTACACAAGGAAGGAGAAAATAAGTAATATTCTCATCACTGCCCTCTGCTCCAGGACAGACATCCATCGTAGAATAGTGTGTGAAGAATAATTTTCAGTATTCTCTGAATCAGTCAGTTCTGAGTGGAGCTGCAGAATCTTATTTCCAGTCTCAAGAGTGAGATAACGTGCAGAACTTAATACAGGAAAAAAAACTCATAAATAAATACTACCTTTTCTTGTTTTTGTTTTTGTTCTACAGGTAATCCCATCTATCACTCTGGGGGTTTCAAACTCTTACTTAAATGAAATAAAATAGTTTTGGGTTTTGTGGGGGTTTAGGGGGTTTTTTTGGCTTTTTAAAAATGAAAATTATTCTAATTTAGTGGAGTCTGAGTTCTTCACTCTCAATAACAGCGATATGTTTAGTTTACTCCCAATTCTTTTGGAGATTACATGGTACTGTTGTGATTTGATCACAGACAGCAACTAAGTGCCATGCAACCACTTGCTCACTCCTCTGCTCCCTGTGATGGGATGGGGATAAGAATTGAAAAAAAAGAGTAAAACCGGTGGGTTGAGATAAGAATATTTTTGTAATGGAAATAAAATATTAATAAAATAACAATAATTATAATATTAATAACAGCAATAATTATAAAAATAAGAAGAACAATAATGATAATAATAATTATGAAAAGGAAGCTAATTAAAAAAAAAGAGAGAGGAATAAAATACAAAAAAGACAAGTGATGCACAATGTAATTGCTCACCACCCACTTCCCAGAATGTCCCCAAACAGGAATCAGCCCCTCCCATCCAGCTTCCTCCAGTTTATACGCTGTGCATAGTGTCTCATGGTATAGAATAACCTTTTGGCTATTTGAGGTCAGCTGTCTTGGCCATGCTCACTCCCAGCTTTTTCCATGCCTCCCCACTGACAGACCACATGAAATTGAAAAGTCCTTTATTTAAGCATTACTTGGCAACAGCTAAAACATTGGTATGCTATCAACATTATTATCATACTAAATCTAAAACACAGCTCTGTACCAACTACTAAGAGGAAAACTCTCTTCCAGCTTAAACAAGTTTAAGACACCCCAGCAACATTAAACACTTCTTTGTTAAGCTACAAGAGTTCATCATTAGACCTACATTCTCATGATTAGCATCCCTGCATCCATATCTAGGAATAAAAGCAGCTCACATTCCTTTTTTATTTTATGAATATTATTTGATTAATGTCTATACTAAGGTATTATACTTAAGTAACAAATAGAAAGCAAAATTTGATGTTATTTTTTGGTTCCTCATATGTGTCAAAAGTAACTAATTTCCTCTTCTTCCATTCACCAGCAATCAAAGACACCTAAGGCTAAGTTACTGGAATGAGATACAGTCTTGTAAAAAAGACATTTGACAGTTTATGTTTTGGCTAAAGGCAAAAGAAAGACCTGTCTGCAAAATCATACCAATAATAACAAGAGAATCTGGAAATATTCCTAGAATTAGGAATGATGATTGGTATATCCTTGTATACTTTGAAGATTTAAGACACATAATTCTTAAATTTAATGTAGGAAATATAGATAGTTGTTGCAAGTACAGAATCCTAAGCAGAACTAAATCACATTTTGACAAGAACTTGGGAAATTTTTCTCATTATAATCTTTACATTTTACAAAAAAGCCTTCCAAATGTTTCAGGGAAGAAAGATAACAGTCTAATAACTGTTGGAAAGGACACAACTTCTTAAAGTTTGTGTAGAGCTAGTATTCTAATTTGAAGAAAAGCAATGATCATATCAACAACAGAGTACTTGCATGACCAGGTATTATGTCATTCCAGCATCTTCAATATACAGACAATATAGATCATCATAAAAACTTCAAGAAAACAGATGTACTACTCTGGTATAGAAATAGACTTTGTACAAAAATCATCCTTGAGTACATCTTAAGTTCTTAGGACTTGTAAGAATTGAATTGTTTACCCTACCATGTGTTTGTCAATCTCATTTCGTCCTCTTTACTGCTCTGTAATCGATCTTACTTTTTTTGTGTATTCAGCCTAACTCAAAGCATTTTTGTTTTGTTTTGTGACATCAGATTCTTGACTATCCTGCTTCTTCTTCCTTTGTTCCAATCCTAATTTAAGTACTGCAGATTGAATGTTGAATAATCCTCCTTATTCAACAGTGCAATCTGAGATCTAATTGCATATTTTAAGTTCTCCAACTTTCCTTTTCCCATGTTCCACCATCTCCAATTCTTAGCTGTTAGCTACTCTCAAGATCTCTATCTGGAATTTGTGTTTTGTTTTTCCACTAAGACAACATCAGGAAAGCTGTGTGCTAATTGCAGTGTACTCTTGTACACAGGCTGTGATATATCAAGAACTCTCATGGATCTTCACAGTGCAGAAATTTCAAACTGAATGCTGCTTCAAGGTTGCTGTCATACAAGCAACTAAGACTGTGAACTTTTTTTGATTAAGTCGATGCCATGTACTGCAATGATAAAGGGTCACAATGAAGACACAGTGCAAAAGCAGTTTTGCTAGCCTAGTTTATGTCAGGGCATATATAGTTTTTCTGAAATAATTACTTATGCTGATTAGGCTTTAAACATCTTCATCCTTTGGTTGACAGGTTTTCATCTGTGAAACTTGCTAGTGGGAAATTGATTTAATTCAGCAAATGACAACATGTAACTGGTAAAGAAGAGAGGAAAAACATTGAGTTTCTGTATTGATCTGGAAAATGCCAATGGGAATAAAACTGAATCTCTATAAAGTACTTGTTTTGTTCTTTGAAAATCACTTTGCTTGCATTTTAAGCAGCTCAAGCAATATTGGATGAAGGTTATAGCATATAATGCGATTACCACCTATTTTCTTGAATCTGTTTGTTTGTTCTGATGATTTTCTGTAGCTTTCTAAATAGTTTCTAAATCGTAATGCCAAGATAGGCTGTAGGCTGCTTTCTGTCTACAGACCAGTAACATCATTAGTTGCAAGATCATTTTATAGGTCATGTGCAAGGCCTTTTTCAAAAGACAGATGTTAGCTTTCTACAAGCTTTGCCAATATCTAGAATCATGATGTTTAAAATGGGGATACCAAGAAAATTTTGCTTGCAGCTCATTTTTCATTAGATTTTGAGAAGCCTATCACACAAATGCTATTTTGAGCTGATATAATGTTGAGTTTGATCTTATAAAGACTCCAAATCTAATTTGTTTCTAAAGTTTTTAGGATTCTACTACATCATCTGTCTTTATATCTAGTTTTTCTCTCTGTGGAGAGTATTGCTGTTAAACCGTTTAGCGGTAGTAATTTGCTGTAATGTTAAGAAGCCACAATGTGGAGAGGAGATGGTCTCTGTGCTGCTTATACTTGTGAAAGGTAATATGTTAAAACACTTGTAGGTGTTTTGCAAAAGCAGAGTTGTAGGTCTTTTTCTTGTTATTAAGTGGATAGGAGGTAACTGAATTTTTTTACTGCAATAAGAACAGATTGTACAAATCAGGTTGTTTTTGAAAAAGATGAATTCAGTTTACACTAGTCGCTAGTGTTGTGCAAATATTGTTGGATGATCAAAATCTGTCTTATAGCATGTTGAGGAACTGCTATCCACTCTTCCTCTTTTGATATGTAGGGAATGGACCATGCCGGTGATATTTTCTGCTCTCAGCAGATTATTTGTTCAACTAGTGAACGGTAAGCTGGGAGTGCTTTTGATGATCTGAGTGACTTCATAGAATCTCTTTTTGCAGTTCTGTAAGCCAAATTAAATCACTGAAGTTTTCTTATTCTTTATATGTAGCACTTTGTTAATCTTTCATTCCCATCCCAGTAGTGTTTTGAGGACTGATTGAAGATTCTGCAGCAACTTGAGCACGCCCTCCTGAATAAAGCTCATGAGAAAAGGAATAACTTCCTTGATCCACTTTCAAGTCTTGTGTTTCCATGGTGGTATTTGCTGATAATATAACTAAGATAGTCTCTGATGTTTTCTTAGGTGTGGGGAAGCAGGGGTACATCTGGGAATGCTGTCTTTGCTGATTGTTTCTCAGCAAAAGAGATATTCATTAATATGATTCAATAGAGATTTAAGTTTAACCAAAGTAAAAGTAAAAAATTAATTAAACATTACAGCTATGTTCCCTATACTGCATTTTAGGAATTTTAAGCTGTGGACAAAAGCTTGATGAGTGAATTAACAAACAGAATATGTTATTGTGCTGGCTCTCTATTTTTGTACAGTGCTTAAGCTTTAATAAGCTTACTATCTTAACACATCTTTTTTCTTGTGTTGTTTTCTTTCACCCACTGATGTCTATTTCAGAGTAACTAGATGTGGGATAATGAACTCAAGTAGAGTTTTACGGTCTTTGCTTCTCACTTCATGTTTGTCTGTGAAAATTCTTCACTACCTGGATATCTGCAGAAGGTTTTGCAACATGACAAAGTTCCCACTTTTTATGAGGAACAGGTGTGGAAACCCTCTGGTTGTAGGTAAAGAAATACTAACTCAACCTTGTAGTTTCCTAGTAAGGCATTCATACTTTATGTTCTGTACTAATCAACAGTAAAGAAGAATACATACACAAACTGAGGAGAAATCCCTGGAAGTGTTTTTATTGTATTTTTTTTTTCTATGATAACCCTAAACATGCATCTGCCACAAAAATTAGTTGGAATATTTAAAAAAAACCCCAAACAAACATGAAGTTGATAAAATGCCCATTTGTGAATTACTTCTGCTTTATTGTCACTGTTTAACAATGCAGAGACAGCTATAATGATATCAGATAATACACTCCAAGGCTTGAGTAGATTTGATATTAAGTCATGACTAGTGTATAATATATCTGAAAATATATTAAATTCTACAGCTAGTTTTTAAAAAGCCACATTTAACAAAATCTAATTGAAACTTGTAAATTAAGAACTCTTTAAACAATGGATCAGCTTCTTTTAAGTCTACAAGTCATATTAGTCACAGATGGCGAGAGCGACAAGCAACATATTTCTTCAATTAATGTAGCCACTCACAAAATATTAATAATCATAACATAAAAGCAGAAATGTTTTACAGAAAGATTCTGGCATGCTAGTGTTATGAGGTGATCTGCAGTAAACCAATGTCCTATAATTATGCATGCTTTTTTTTTTTTTTTCTGTTCAGTCATACCTGACGTAAATTTCCTCCCAAATATGAGGTGGCCAATCAAGGTCTAGAGTTACTAGTTTTAATGCTGAAAAATCTACCAGCAAACTATAAGGATTTTTTAGACTTCTTAATTTAAAATTCAATATTTATTTATAAATTAAATACAGGTTTTATGACTTCAGAGAAAATTATCATCAAGAAAAAATAATACTACCATTTACTCATGAACACTCACTGTTCATTTAAGATCTATTGCTTTTATTATTACATGGAAGTACGTGCAACAGTTAAAGTATAAATTTGTTTACTCACTGTGGCTTTAAATGTTAGGCACTATATGTTTTGACGCTTAGTTTCCTATGGAGAGTTTGAAAGACATGGTCTTGCAATAGAGAAATCTGTTGGACCGTAAATGTTAACAAATCTGAACTTGTATTTCAGCTTCAGTGGTGTTACGACTGTCAACTTATAAGTTGAAAATGATAAGAATGTTTTCTTTTCCTCCAATCATCCTTTTTTTCTGTGACATTGAAAACAGCCTTACTTCCCATGACACTAAGTAAGCTAACGTTTCTGGTTATATCTTGTGTAGAGGAGAAATCCTATCTATCAGTGTATAGGAAAGAATCAGAATTTACTATTTACTATTACTCCTAAAAAAAAGATTTAAAAAAAAAAATGTACAATTTTCCAGACAGGAGGATGACGGAAGATTATTACTGAATACATTACAAGAAGGAAGCTTGTGTACAATGCCTACATGATCCTTCTGGATCTTATATGAACAGTTCTTTTAAAAATTTTTATTTATCCTGCTGTGTTTTTTAAGCATCATCTCTCTCAAAGAGAGGTAACTGTAGTTCTATTTATAGCTGGGAGTCAATAGGGAAAGATTAAAAAAGATGGAAAAAATATTAATTATAAAGCAAATAAATAAAGTCCAGAAACTTGCCAGTATTCCATAATCTTTTATAAAAAATAAAGTACATTTTCCTATATTTACGTATATTTCATTGAGAAGTAGAAATCAGTAAATATCCACCAAATGAATGATTCACCACCTAGTCTTATGTGGCCAAACAAAATTCTGTAATATTATTTATCTTAATAATATTCCACTGTACCTGTAAATTTATAACTTCATATTAAAGAAATATTGTTAAGTTTTCTACAGTACTAAGTCAGGAAAATGTGCTGCTCTATATTTTGCCCTTCGTTCTCCATTTTCGTAAGGAAATATTTTTCTGTTTGTGGTACAGAGTACTTAATCTTGAGATTTCATCAAAACCACTATAACGTATTGGCTTCTTTTAGGTGGTTAAATACTGACTCAGTTGAATTCAGATGTAAACCTCTCATTGACTCTAGTATTATTAGTATCTCAGGATTTTGAAATTCCCTAGGCCAGTTTTTCCAGTCTAAACACAGACTGAACAAAAGAAAGACAGGAGTACTTGTTCACCAATGTAGACATGTGAGAGTTATGTTAGACTCCCATTATTTAATCACACCATTTAAAAAAATATTTTCATGGAATATAGGTGCTATGGAGACATGTAAGGGATAAAAGTGTAGGGCTCTTTCCCTAGTGGATCACAGCAAGAGCATGAGCTGGGGTAATGGAGGTGGAGATTCAAATTCAACTTCTGATTAAGGCACTCTTCCACATTCCCATGGAACGTTTTAACTTTGAGACTGTCCTGCTGTCTATGCTGTCAGAGAAAACTGCAAAGATTTCAAAACAGGACCATCCAGTCACTGGAGTTGCATCAAAGCTAATTACACTGAACAGCTTAATTAAGTATATTGTACTTTTTTCAGAGCTACTGGGAAATCTCTAAGGTGGCTTGGTACAAGAAAGCATGAACATAATCTAAATCTTTCTTTAAAGAGCTTTAATTTTGTGGGGGATACATCATTAGTAGCAGTAATAGATCCCTCTTCTGTTCTTGCTTGTGGCTGAGAAAACAAAATACAGTACTCTGCTTATACTTTCTATTTTTTCTGCCCACTGAGTATTTAACTTCTTCCAAATGGACCTTTGCACAGTCCAAAATGTCTTATAGTAAAATATCCTTCTGGATCCCATGGACTGAGGCTGCTTCAGGAAAGGAGGGTTCAAATCTGATTTGCCACATTTCAATAGAGAACTCTTACTCAAAATCAAACAGGTCTGCAAGCATCACTTTTCCTTATTCTGTGACTTGCAAAGGAAAGAGTTGACCTAATTGACCTTCTTCATGAGTTCATGCCTCAATATTTTGATATCCCAGAGCCTTTTAAGATGTGTCTAGATGTTGCTATAAGACACTATAATTAATGGAAGAAGCAGTACAGCTCTATTGATGTGTCTACTTCTCTCCAAGCTATTTTTAAAACACCATTTTTCAAAGACAAAAATTTGAAATATAATGTTATTCCTGGTTATACTGAAGTATCAAAGAATTTTTTATACAAAACAACAGAACAAAATTGGAAATATTGACTTTCCTGTCTTTGAGCACCTCACTTTACAGGTAGTACAAATTCAGAAAATAGTCTCATTGTCCAGGTTTTCCTTAGAAGCACTTAAATGCCCTCAAAAACCATTAATGTTCTCTGTTTAGGATTAGATAAAACCAAATATTGAATGGAGCCCAGATAAGAAGTAAAATTGAAATATGACATTTAATCAGAAATTGACCATATACCTTCTGTTCTTTAGTAGTTCAAGAGGGTAGACCAAACATTGTATTGAAGGTAATGACAAAAACCTCACCAACAAGCATGAGACAAACATCTTTCAGTCTGTCCTAAAGGAAAATGTCATGTCTGTTTTGAATCTACCATTGGATTAATTTAGGGTAATGGAAGGCTTAGCAAGTCATAGCAAAAGACTCTTTGTCAGGAATAATTTCTATTTATTTGTGATTATATCTTTAAACCGCATCATAGTTGCATAGTAAAACTGTTGAGGAAAGTATGATGTCTTATAGTACTAATCAGTGCAGAGTCTGAGTGATTGTCATCTCCTGATAAAAAAGTGCTATATTGAAAATTATTTATTTTCAGAAGTTTTATTTTGTACTCTAATGGGTACATGAGGGGACAAGATACATGAGGAAGAAAGCACATATTAAATCTAGCAATGCAATTTTCATCAAGCTGGTTTTTTTTTTTAAATTTTATTGTGATGAAAGATTTAAATATCATCTTCATACAGAAGGCACAGAGTATTTTTACAGCTTGAACATTTTACTTATGTTTCCCCTCTCTGCCTGCAGTTCATGGAACTTACATAAATGGAGTAATTGTGAAGTGTAATGAAGGCTCTGTTTTTTAGAGCCTTCTATTTTTTGACTTGTGAACAGTGTTTCTAGTTTTTACAAGTATTTAGTTTTCAATAACAGAAGTTGATAGGAAATGGCTTCAAATTTCACCAGGGGAGGTTTAGAATGGAGATTAGGAAGAACATTTTCACTGAGAGGGTTGTTAAACGCTGGAATGGGCTGCCTAAGAGGGTGGTGGAGTCATTCCTAGAGTTATTTAAAAGATATGTAGATGAGGTGCTGAGGGACATGGTTTAGTAGTAGGCTTGGCAGTGTTAGATTAGTGGTTGAACTTAATGATCTTAAAGGTTTTTTCCAATAAAAATGATTCTATGATTCTATGCATTCTGCTGCCATACCCAAGAAGAAATAAGAAAATTGTTTCACATAGGGAGACAGAGATCACTCAGCAAGTGTCTGTCATAAATCTTCAGTCCATTATGCACTATGTTTTTCTTGTTTAATTACTGAAATATCTTGAAATGATAGGTTGTTGTCCACTATAGTTGTCTCCAGTAAGCTCATTATTGTGGTTTGACTGGTTGCAGCGCTGGTCGATACAGAGCTTTCTGGCTCTGGTATAGAACGAGAGCAGCGTTGATAGCCCAAACCATACTCCTGACTTTGAGGTGTTGTTTCTAGATCAGAAACACTGGTTGGGAGATTGTTTTGAATTGCTTTATTATAATGGTGTATTTCATAAGGAATTAATTATATGTGAGGAGGGTAATGATAATATGTGACAATCGTGGCTGCTGCTATGCTACATTACTTGTTTACAGTAACGAACATGAATTGTGTTTGTGCCGGTTATTCTGTGAAGCATGAAACATTGGCTTTGCCAATGGGAATAGTCTGTATTTTTTTAAACAAAACTCAGCAGTTTTGAGTGTCTTGAAGTTTCAGAGTTTTCTCCAGAGAAGAGAGCAAAAATGAAAGATTTTTTCATTGATAGGTATAGGAAATCTCTGCTGAGCCAGTGTGCATTGAGGCAGTAGATAAGACACAGATGTTTACAGAATGTGAATTAACCTAAAGAAGACAAATGGCCCTATGAACTGGACACCTGGCTCAGATTTAAGAGAGCTGGATTCAGTTCTGCCATGGATTTTCTTAAGAATATTGTTTAATCTCTTTACTTTAACACCTCATCTGTTAAACAAGATAGAACAATCCTTTACCCTGTTGCAGCTAATAGCTATTTAGGACTGAGATTGACCCTTGCTGATTTTTTCCTACACCACTAAGAACAATAAGGCCCTGGTCTTGGTGGGGCCCATCAGGTTCTGCTACAATGAGATTGAGTGATAATTTTAAGCTATGCAAAGTATAGTGATAACTAAGTGATCTCTCCTTTTTTTTGTTTTTTCTTTCTTTATAAAATGAATTAGTATACTGCACTTTGAAAAGGGAAGTCTGTTACTGGAAGTAATTCATTAGAGGCGATAAAGGGGAAAAGACTAGCACAGAAGATGGAGATAGAGTATGCACTCTTTTAGGCTATTTGAGAATTTAAATTTATAGTAAGAGAATTTAAATTTTTTTTAATGGTACGGTAAGGATACTTAAAATTTGGACTTGATTAAGGCTCTGGACTTGGGATCTATGCCCAAAGCAGTTAAACTGGACAGAATAGAATTGAGTATTGCACACTGTTATCCCTGCTGGATAGATCACGGGCCTGCTGGCAGACTCAACTGAGAAACAGTTAAAAAACAATCAAAAACTCCAACATTCAAGAGAAGGGAAACTGCCTTACAGAGAAAAGTTTTGACGCAGAATTTATCAAGATAAGAAGCAGACTTGGAAGAACCTCAGGGCATAAATTGCTTCTTTTTATTTTTTCCTTTTTTTTTTTTAGGATGATTTCTAAGGATTATGTATAAACTGCTATAATAAAACATTATGATTCAACTTCAGAGGGCTGTCGTGAAATTAGGAAGTGAACACAAAATAAGGAAATTTGATTAAAAGAAAATTTTCTTAAAATTTTTGTGGATTACACTCCACAAAGTCTCATTTTTGTTTTTCAACTAATGAAAATATTGAGGAGAAAAAAAACCTGCAAGGTCACTCCTGTATATAATGGAAATCAGTACTGAACCACTGGAACAGTGGGAACCAGTTTTACAAGAGCTGATGATGCAATCTGAAGTGAAAAGAGCTTCTGCATTTCTGCTTTTTCTATACTCAGGGCAAATACAGGCAATGTAGACTAATGGATGTGATAACCATCAATAAAACCAAAACAGCAAACTGCTTTGTCACAGTCTTTAAGTCATAGAATAATTTTAATAAGGTTTTGTCTTGGTAACTGTTCATCTTTCAGATAGAGCACTGAAACCGTAGGTACTTTTTAAAGAAAATGTTATAATACAAATGAAGACAGATGGATTCACTTTGCTACCTTTTACTATGCCTTGTGTAATACTAGCTTGTAGGATTTTGCTTTTTTTTTTTTTGAGAGAGAAGATTCAAGACTTTTTAAAGTTTAATACTTAATTTTTTCCTACTGTTTATGCTTCAGTGTAATTACCCATATATTGAACAGAAGCAATACAGGAACAGCATTTGTTTAACATGAAAGGAGAAGACATGCTTTTTTCAGACATTTCCATGAAAAAAGAAAGATTTCTTTAGTTATTAATTAAGAAACAGGAGCCTAGGGCAGAAGGTTTGGGGTTGATTTGTTTTAAAATTTTAATAAGCTTTTACTATTTTTATTTTAAATGTCACTGCAATGTAAGAACAACTCCATCTGTCAATCTGGAATCAAAAAGTAAAAGAGAGAAGTTTACAAAGAGTCTTTAAAACCTATGGAGTATAAGACATAGATAACATGAATCTATAGTTGGAGCGGTCTAACATCAGTTTTGTTGAAATGCCAGGCCCCTGCCCACACATACTTTGCTAGCTAAACTGTATGCATTATTTCCTTAAAAAGTTTTGAAGTGCAGGCTAAGCCTGAATTGCTAAATTCTTACTAATGCACAATAAATCCTGCTATTATCCCTTTTGTAATTCTAGTGCAAAATATTGCTAGTACCTATGAGATTTAAAGACCTCTCTAAAATCCTCTGTGGTTTAAGTTTCAGTTACTCTGTGTGTCCACGTTCAGGGTGAGAAAGCCTGAACAGATTTTTAAGTGACAGACCTAGCAAATACAGGTCAGTAATGCTACCTTCCCATGGGGCTAAATACAACCCCAGGAAAACCCGTCTCTAAAGAGAATTTGGTCTCTCATTTCAAGATACAGACAGTAATCAAGAGCATATACTCCTAACACTGCCTGAGTCTCTAGTTCCTGGAGGTAGAAATTGCCTGAGTTCTTAAACATGGATTTAGCTGCTCTGTTGAGGAGATAATGTTAGTCTTCCAGCTGAGTTCTCTTGCTATATGACTTTAAACAGATAGCTACCCAGTTCTGCTCCAATCCCTAAAGAAGTCTACAACACAGATCATTGTACTGATCCACACAAACAACTGCATCAGACAGTGGGTGGTAGAAAGCAGCATAACAAGGTGACTTATAAACATCCAAGTGTCATTTTTCCTCAGCAGATCCTTCTTATTCTAAAAGAATTTGACTCCCGTATACCAGGAGAAAGATTTCAGCATCAGGATTAGGGTATATCATAGAAATGTAAATTCATAATCCTCTTGTTGAAGTTACACTACCATACATTAATAAGTCCCAAATAAGGAGGGCTAGCCAAAGAGATGCAGATGAAAAATACAAGCAGGCATGAGATAGGAGTTGAGTTCTTCCTTTTTCCAGGACAAAAGTAACTTATCCTTTCCTGCATGCTACCTTTCCCCATCACCCCTACTTCCCAGCTGCAATTTTGCTTAAATTCAACAAGAGAGATGAAACCTTCTCTGTTTTTTTCCTGCATGTGTTACAGCCTTTTACTAAGGGCATGTACCTCCTGTGTGAGGAAAGCCCAAGATATATTTCTCCCCTAATACTTTTTCCAGTATAACAGCAGATTAAATAAAGGAAGAGATCCTATTTGGAGGTAATGACCATGCTTAATGACAAAGCTAGCCATTGTTGCTTTATATATGTCCAGAGTAACTTTTTAAATTTTCAGGAAAGTCAACTAGGAAAAAGAAAAGCAATAGGGCATTCATTTAATCTCTCTGTAGTATCAGGAACAGAGCATCATCTGTGAACATCAAAATTAGTGGAAGCATATTAGCTTAAAAATAATCTAAGAACATGGTCCTTTATTACAAGTATTAACTTTCTGTTTTTTACAGTTATATTTCAGAAAAGCTGGAAACATGGGGTTAAAATTCTGTCAAAAACCTATCACTTTCCTGCTCATACTATCCTTTCTTGCAGAAGCAGCCTGATTTACTGTACAAATGTCATTAGTTCCACAGGGAGCTCCAGACCTTTGAATGTCGCAGAACAGTCTATTATTTAGTACTGCTATAAGATAATCTTTTCAACTGCTGTTTTCTAGTGAGAATTCTCAAAGACGATCCTATAAAGAACAGATGCCAGTTTTCAGTCACTCAGGAATTTTGTCAGTTAAGTGACTTTTACCATTATCCAATGGGACTTTGATTTTTGGATACAGATATCAAGCTAACAATACATGCTGTCACTGACAGGCTTCATAAAGATTTATTCTTTCCATATTTTACAATACAAAAAACACTCAATACCTTCATCTGTCTATCATTTCTGTGAAGAGTGTTACCAAGAACTGTTTTAAATACATTTTTTTAACACAGACCTGTAAGCAATTAAATATGTAAGCTGAAACAGAAGGATTGCAAAGTACAGTCACATTTCCTTTTTTCCTTAAATAATGTCATCTATATGTGAGACTTTAAGGTTTAGTTTTTCTGCAGCAAATGTTCTCTTTGCAGGATATGAGTTATATTAACTTGCTGAGCTGAAGTTGTCTTTTTCTGACAATAAACCCTGGACATACACTTATATGTGCTGTTTTACTCAGAGAAGTTACAAAGGCATGGTTTATAAGGCTCTCTCAGGTGTAACTTATTTTGATGTAAGAAAGAGAAGTGAGAAGCAGAGTGGAACATGACAGCTCACAGATGTATGGGTATTTTTCCTGATATTGGGCTGGACCCAGAATATCATATCTCCAAGAACAATCTATAATAAATCAGACTTTTGTTTTAAAACTACTGACTAGGTGAGAGCTTATAGTGGGTCAACACGCATATTGAACCCTACTGTCATCTCTCTAGCTGCCACAGTTCAGTGTTACCACTACTCATAACCCACTATGTCAGTGTCCAGTATTCTCAGTTGAGTAAAAGAGGCAGCAGGGAAACGAAGAGCAGAAATAGACTGTGCACTGTATCCTCATCACTTCTCATATCAACATGACTTTTCATAGCAATATGGATATTTATGGGACTTTGACATTAAATTATGCCATGTGTCTAACCTTCTGTATTGAGGGCCATGAAACCATGTTTTCTCTAGTGAAGATATTTTGCCATGTAGGAAGTTGCAATGCCTAGTTAAGAGACTGTGATCCTGCAGAGAAAGATCATCTACAGAAAATTATAATTTCAAGTAGCAAAGCCAGGTTATCATCCATGCTATTGGTTTCATTATTCTTTTTCTCTGTGCGATCTTGCTCTTATAAACAGAAAAGCATCTCTATTCAAAGTCTTTATGGTATTTGAGAAAAATAGAAGTCAATGTTTAATGCACTACATTTATAAAAAAATGTTAGCAGTACATTCTCTTTTAAATCTAAGTATTGAAAAGTCCAGCTTCTATTTTGAAAACAGAAGAAAAACATTATTCTCATGGTTTAATGATCTCATAATGAAAGTTAAAAAATAAAGCACACTGATCTATTTTTATTATTTTCTGAAGGAATTTAAGGGAATTATGGAAATTGTTCCAGTCAAATGAAGTAACTATTGATTTTGTTTGATTGTTTAACTGTGACAAAATAATTTGTCCAGATTAATTTCTGTAATATGCATCTAGAAAAAAAATTAGTTTTATGGTTTACTTTTATTTCTTGAGAGACACTCTGTTGGATTGGAAAATAGTTTTTCGGATGCTGAATACATCCAAAGAACCCATTGACCTTAAAATTTGTCAACACTAGAAAGTTCATTTTAAATAAAGATATTTTTATATTAAGATTGCTTTCTTCACTTGAGCTATCAGGAGACCTAATGTTGTATGAATCTCTGCTTCTTCACTTTGAAAATAACTTGGTTTCTACTGCTTTACATAATGGCAATCAAAAAGCAATGACATCTCAAATGCAAAAAATTGATCACAACGCGCCACAATTTTGATCTAATTTAGTGCTACATTTGTACTACTTATATCCAAAATATACTTGCTAGAGTCAGCAGTTTCCACAAGTGGACACACAACATATAAAGTTTGAATAAGTCTCTTGATATCTAAGTGTTCACTGGGCATTTGGGAAAGGAAGTGAATTATACCATGAGATTATATTCTCTAGTAGGTCTACAGTGTCCTGGAAAAGAATATCATAGAATCATAGAATCATAGAATGGTAAGGGTTGGAAAGGACCTTTAGAGATCATATACTCCAACCTCCCTGCAGAAGTAGGTCCACATAGATCAAGTCACACAGGAAAAAAACCCCAAAAAACAGGAAGAGGAAATTCTCTCCTATACACTAAACAAATAGTTCTTATTGTATGATAGAATAACAGAGAAGTTGAAATATGCAATTCAACTTCTGTCTTTTTAGATTTACTAACAAGTATATTTTGCCATTTTATTCCCTTTTAATTTTACAGTTACTGAAGACCATATTTGCTTCTGCACTACTTTGTATGTTCCTTTGTCCTTCATCTTTTGTTATGCCATTCTAACCGCTTTTTTGTTCCAAATAGTTTGTAGTTTAGTATTTTTAGAGGCTACACTTTGATTTTCTTAGAGTCACCAAGTCATAATGAGTTCTCATATTGTACAAAATGTGTTCCTAAATTATTCTGCCTCAGATTACTTTCACAGATGTCTGCGTAAGTAATTGTCTCATATAGAGAGAGCCTTAGTCAACCAGTCAGACTGGTTCTATTTCAGTTTTACCACTAAGTTCATCAAACCATCTATATGTTTTGAAATTCTGAGATACATAAAAATTGCTACATGTTGCAAAGGCTAAATCTATATTACAAAGGAAACTAAATTTTATAAGAACAAAAGAAAACAAGACAAATTAAAATAGTTCCTAAATCTTTTGAAATAAAAAGCAAATGTGTTGTATCCAAAAAGTTCCTAATTTTGTCATATTTTATTTTTTGAGTGAGGTAGGGGGATTTTTCTCATGAACTATTCTGTTTAAATTGCAATAAATTTTCTGTAATTTACCACTGTACCTGGAGCCAAGAGGAAGTAAGTGATATTTCCACAGATAGTAATAGAGAAATATTCTCCAAAGAAGGAATAGCAAAGTCATTTGAATAAATCAAAACTCTTTTATGTAATACACTCAAGACAGAGGCTCCGTACATCAATGTTCCTATCTTGAGTTTTTGGACGTATATATTGTCCAAAAAATAATTACATTCCACCTTAAAAGTTTTCATTCCCAAAAGAAAATTTTAAATTAATATTTGGTAATGATTTTTAAGATAATTGTTTTTCAGATTTTTTTTGCCTATAAAAAAGTCCAATGAATCCAGCTAGTCTTCAGAAAATATCTAGGGTGAATGATTTTGGTTAAAAGACATGAAAAACATATTGGAAAAAAAAAGATACTCAAAGTTCAGGAAAACAATATTTTCTAGAGTCAGTTAGGGTGAGAATCCTTTCTGAATCTCTAATTGTCTCAGTTGTATATTCTTCCTAGTTTTCTATTTGTTTCTTGCTGAAGAGAAATTCTTCTGTTTTGTTTCTAGAATCTTGTTACTTGAATATAATTTACAGCCATTTTTGTGGCAAAATAAGAAATGACATAAGTCTATTTGTGTTTCCATCCAGTCTTAATTCAATCTCTTAGTGATGAATTTTGGAAGGTAAAAATATAAGAAAATATTGATGTTATTACCACTGAGACAAACTCTTGGCTTGCCATTTACAGATATTACATTGTGTATTAGTCCATGCAAATACACAGCCAGTGACATATTTTGTCTTGTCAGACAAAATCACAATATTCTGGTTTATTGTTCCAAGAGAACCTGGAAAAGGTAAAATTTGACCAAAAAAGGACTGATAGCAATATTAACTGTCTCAGCTCTGCATCTCCTATGTCACTACCCATGTTGACACTTTATGAAACTGCCCATGAGGGTTCCATTCAGCTATCTCATGACCTCCGAAATGTGACTTCACCCAAATTTCAAGTGAAAAAATAAAAAACTCCATCCAATTTACAAATAAAACACATGGTTTAAATAGTGAAGACCTTGTTACATTCCTTTTCCCCCCTTCCAATAATGATTTGATTAAATTCTGGAATATTTTTATTAATTGTCTTACAGGCTATATTTGTTTCTTCTTTCCTGTACTTGTACAACTAGGTAAATCTCTTCTACTCTAATTCAAAGGTAGTTTAAGTATATTTACTCTAAACTACATTCTGAAGTGAAAACATTTACCTTCTACTCCACCCACCAGTAACTTTATCCTTATCTGCATTAGTACCTATTTCCAGAATTAAGCATGTGATGTTTCATTTATAGCTCTCACACCCTTGAGATATAAACAAGAGAAAGTATAATTGGCAGTGAGGGCTATGAAGTACCTTTATAATTTAGGAATATGAGTCCAATTGAGCTTCAGGGCCATTTTTATTTCTTTAGTCACAGAAGCATTTATAAATCAAAGTAATTTCTGTGTTTGTAAGCTTATAAACAAAATTAGACGAAACGCTTCCTCCAGTAGCAAGGAATTCAGTTTGATGAACCAGGAGGACTCTTTCAGTCCTATATTCATAGAATATAGAAATATAAATGGAGAACAGAACATGATTGCATTAAGGCTCTTCATATCTTATCTTGAAATATAGTCACTCATCTTCTCTAGAATCTCTTCCAGATCTACTCTCCATATGAAAATACACACTACTCTGGAATCTGTTAGTAATGTGAAAAAAACAAACCAAAACCAAACCACCCTGTAAGTCAGTGAGGAGTTTTTCAGGAAGACCTCTAGATGCAAACTATAGACAACAAAATTAAGATCTAAGTGCACATCTCCAATAGTCCTGGCTGGATGGCCAGTCAGTGATTCGCCTAACTAGTAACCTAAGCAGGCATTGGCATCTTATGCTGTGCCACACTGTGCTGCACATAGAGAATGACCTTCAGATATGTGTTGTGCCACAAGCATCATTTAGCCACAGGATGAACTTAGCTGGTTAATGATAACAGGAGTCTACAGGCAGCTCCCACTTGCTACTGGTGATCGTGCCACCTTTGCTGTTTTGCCTTTGTCTAACAGTGCAGCAACAAGTTTTTATGTGAACAGTAGAAAAGGCTGTGTTTAACAGTATATTTTATATTTTTACCATTTCTCACTTTCATTTCGTCTTGTTCTCCCAAAGATTAAAAAAAAAATTAGAGTACTGTGATCTGTATCTGTAGTCCTTGAATTGGAGCAGAAATATCCATGACTATAATACTTCCTAATTTTATATTTAGAGAATAATCCCTGACTTTATTTTTTCAGTAAAGATGATCCAATAGTTTCCATTCTGTATGTCATGGCTTTGGTACACAGCAGCGCTTCCTGAAAAATAATCCCGTGTCTCCCCATTACTCAATCTTTCAACAGCCTTTTGTCCTTAAAGTAAATACAAAGGTACTCTAGTTCTTCAGCACCTCTATTTCTAGTTAATCATGGATAATCTTAAGGAATTAAAATTTATTCCTTCTTCCCATTACAGGAAGAAACTTTTATATGTTAACTGACTCATCATTTTCATGAGATTGGAAATCAGGAAAAGTGTCTTCACTAAAAGGATTGTCAAGTGTACTCTTAGAGTACCATCTACCCAACATGCAAACATCAAGAAAAACGTCCTCTTGTAGAAGCCATGTGCATAGAATCATGGAATTATTTTATGCTGGAAAAGACACCCAAATTTATGGAGTCTAACTGTTAACCCAACATTTTCACTAACCACCATATGTATACATCTTTTAAATACCTACAGCGATGATGACTCAAAAGCTACCATGGGCAGCATGTTCCAACACTTGACAACCCTTTTGGTGAAGAAATTTTTCCTAATATCTAATCTAAACCTTCCCTGGAGTAGCATGAAGTCATTTCTTCTTGTCCTATCACTTTGCTACTTGTGAAAAATACATAACAGTTCCTCTAGTTTTCTATTGTGATCAAAACCAGTTATCTTTTAACCTACAACTTACAAGTGCTCTTTTTCCCTGTTTGGCACTGTGATCCATTTTTTGTGGTGATAACTCAAAGTCATTTAGACATCAACAGTCATCCTGGCACAGTCAATAAATGGTATAAATGGACGCCTTGCAAACTTTAAGCAGAAAAGTAAATCAAGTTATCAATAAAATGATGTCAGAATAAAAATTATGATATTCCAGCACACAAAATATTGATTTAAGACTGGGGTGTTTCAAGATGGCTATGGCAGAAATTGAAAGGTCAAGGGGAAGGCAATTAAAATGGTTAGAAATATCTCACTTTCAAATAGATGCCATCCACAAGACTGTGATGTTTGTAATACTCTCAGGCTAACTTGGGGCTAGAGATCACATGAACTAATCTGTAAAAAAACAGAAGAGTGACTGGCAACAAAAGCAATCTTCAGTCAGGAGCAGATCTGGTTTCATCCCTCTCATATAAGACCTCTGAGTCCAGAGTTTCACAGCCTCAAAGCAGCTGGAGGCTGCATCAAAAAAAAAAAAAAAAGTGTGTTTCAGACAACTACAGTTAGAAATTTTCCATTCTAATCAAATAGGGCTATTATTTTTATGAACAAAGAACACTAAGAAATCACAGAGATTAAATGATACAAGTAACAATTTATTCTGTCCAAACAAGCAGTGTTACATGTGGGAAATATTCATAAATCAGTATTGATTACACTTATGCTTCTGACTAATTAGTTCTACACACTTTCAGTTAAAATGTCATGAGTGTAACAGATACAAGTGCCCTGCAGGAATTCAGGAATAACCTTTACTTTATTATGTTTCCTGTCCAATGATAATTTCTTTCTTTGGAGAAGTGAGCTCTACTGCCTCAGGTGACAAAACAATGCACCCATACTCCCTTTCATAGGACACAGACCATTATTCAAATGGAAGTATTTGAATGGAGAAAAAAAATCCCAATGTTATTAAACACTAAAATATTACTGAGCTGCCCAGGTGTGAAAAGAAGAGAAACAGGAAAAAATGAAAAGCAGGAAACCTTTAGTGAGCTGTGCCTGGCCCAGTATATCCTTGATGGGCTTCTTTGATTAGGAAAGGAGGTTGATATAAGATATCTAGCTGAATCAAACATTTCTGTCTTTTGGTTGCAAGATAAGGATTTAGTGTCTTTACTGGCCATCTATTATTTGCTAGTTCTCTTGATTAACTCTGACTGTTCTAGACTAGTCTTTCTAGGTATCATTTCAACTTAAGTATTTGATTTTCATTAAAAAATTATATACCTGTTGATTCATTTCAGGCATGAATTCTAGAATCCCTTGAGGGTTTGTTTGATCATGTTTGTTTTGCTCTGTTTTACATAGAGATAAGGAACCTTTCACTATGATGAAAATAAAAAAAATGTATCATTATTACCAAAAAGGAAAAATTATAGGTGAGAAGAGGGTAAATTGCCATGGCTTAGGACAGGGAAAGAAAAAGGATAGGGAATAAACAGGAAGATTCATTAAATGATAGGGAATAAAAAGTGTCTGTTGGTAGCTAGCAAAAGTAACGTGAACAGATAGGGAGGATACAAAGTGTATAGTTTGAAACTCAGTTGCAGCAGTGTTCACCATTTAAGGAAGAGAATATTCTAAACTTAAAATACCTATGAGCATTGTGAACAAATTAGCACGAAAAATGTAAAAAAAAGAAAACTTTTAACTTTAAGATGGGGGCACAGTTCTCTCTGTTCAGTACTATTTTCAATGAATTCTAATAATATCTTGGATGACAACTTGTAGAGGGACAAACACAGGCATCTTTGTTTTCACAATTCAACAAGTGTTCCAGTGACATCAAGCTTTATGGTGCAGGTAACATGCTGCCTTCCAGCGGGACCTTGACAGGCTTGAGAGGCAGGCCTATGCAAACCTCATGAAGTTCAACAGAGCCAAGTGCGAGGACCAGCATGTTGGTCATGAAGTAGAAGCTGCCTGTTACCATAGAGTGGCTGATAAAAAGTTGAAGAGGGGTTGGAGGTTGAAGTTAGCAAGAACAAATGGGAAAGTATAATAGAATTTTGACAGAAATTTACTTCAATATGTAAAGCACTTTATCAAAGGGTATAATAAAGCCCTTCCTCCATCCTCCCCTTCTTGAAATTGTTAAATTGAGAAAGTGTATCCAAATACATCATTTATTTCAGCTGCAGTCCTTATGCCATGTGCTGGAATCACTAGATGAATTTATGTCTCGTGACAGAATCAGTCACACAGATGTGTGTTCAATAGCTCTTCATATAGTCAATGCACTAAAAATGTTGGTGTGTTTGTTGCAGCTGTGAAATAATAGTTCAATTTAATGAGAGATGCTTAAAGCAATTGTTTAAAAATATTTGATCCAAATGATTTCAGTTTTCACAAAGACTGAAGTCTAAGGAATTTCAACAACAGTCACTGAGAGTGCATTTTGCCGGTATCTTGTGAAAAACATTCTTCAGACAACAAGTAATTCAAAAGAGTTATATTGTTCCATAATTGTAAACTGTGGAAGCTGCAAGGTGGTCTCTGTAGTTGTTTCAGTGGTTAACAGTTAGTGGTTAGCACTCACGGGAGAGGATGTACTTTTCTTTTTACTGAATGTTTATTTAGATTAAAACATTATGTACCTGTTACTTAAAATATTATTTAAGGTGATGTTTCTTTCCTCATCTTCCTCTTCATCTGATTGTATTTGTTTTAAAGATGCAATGTCTCTACTCCTAATCTCTGTAGAAAAAAAACCCTATATTTGTATAGGAAAAATAAATAATTAATTTCTTAATTCTAGATTGGTGAAAAGGATTTGGTATGTCAAAAGTCACATTGTCACCTCCTATAGCACATTCCTGGTCAGATTGGTTAAAAGGATTTGGTATGAAAAGTCATATTGTCACCTCCCATAGCACATTCCTGGTCAATGTTTCATTATCTGGATCACTGAAGGAACCAAGTTTCTCCATTAAACAAAGATATTTACTATTAAATTCCTATTTATTTTCCCAAGTCAACTTCTTTTCAGCAGAATACCCAAACAGAAGCTCTTTGCTTAATAATTTTATGGATATAGAGTGAAACAACCAGTTTAAAGTTATTTTTAGGTTACTTTCAGTGGTTAGCATTGAAAGTTTTTAATTTCTTTTTTAAAAAAAGAATCATTGTTTTTCTACCCTCTTATGTATTTCATTATGTTATTCTGACATTATAGGAGAAAAATTCAATATTTCATTTTACATACTTTTGAGAAGAGATGGGTTGACTTTTTGCAGGAAATGAACAGTACCAACAATATAAAGTTGGGGTTTTTTTGCTTTGAAGGTTAGTCCAGTTTTACAATTTTCAATAATATTTCCCTTATGGAAAAGAAATCCTTAATCTCTTTAGAAGATTTAATCTTTTTCATTCATGATCATTGAATCCTCTTTGACATTAAAAAATTATAGATTGACACCAACCCATAGTTTCAGAACAATTACATTTCATATCTTAAGAGAGATGATCTGTCTGGAATCATGCCATAATGGGAATGATATGCACCATCAAGAAAATAACATATTTATTTATTTCCCCAATAAAACCATCTATTTCAAAATCTTTTTTGATTTTCTCTGCATATAAGTATTAATATATGAGAATAACAGTTAACACTATTGACTAGCAATTTTTTAGTTTTTGCTTTCTCGAGGATCCATATACCATTACAGTACAGTATTGATCTCTGCATAAAGCAAAGTCAGGCAAATTGATTTCACAAACCACAAAATCTATCATGATGTTAATACATTACTAATTGAAGAAGTGGTTAAATAAATTAACTTAACAGTAAACGTGAGAGTTCCGTACACTTAAAACATAAAAGTCTGGCAAAGGAAACAGCATTATACATATATGAACTCAGTGTAAAGAAATCAGTGCCCCTATTAATGTCAAAAATGCTCTCCCTCAAAGTGAGTGGTAACATACAAGGGGTACTGTGCCGGCATGGCCAGTAGGTGTGCCATGCAACACACCACCTCTACTGTCCATAACAGATGGAGTCCAAGGTCATGGACTACTAGGTGAACCCAGTGGACAGCTATTTTGCAAGACACTCCATAGAGTATAGGAACTATATTTCTGTATTATATCAAAGGATGGGAATGGGGACGGTGAGTAAAGAAAATTTATTGGATAATGTGGTACTTGAGTATGACTTAAATAGTATGGAATAAAAGATGAAGAATATGCTTGTTTTGACTGTGGTAGAGGTAATTTTCTTCATAGTAGCTAGTATGGGCCTATATTTAGGATTTGTGCCAGAAACAGTATTGAAAATACGGGGATGTTTAATGTACTGCTAAACAGTGCTTATACAGAGTTTACTTCTCATCCTGCCCTGCCAGTGAGTAGTCTGAGGGTACACAAGGAGTTGGGAGCAGACACACATGGGACAGCTGACTCCAACTAACCAAAAGGATATTGATGTCATGCTCAACAGTCAAAAGAGGAAGGAGGAAGAAGGAATGGAAAGACACTCAGAGTGAATGTGTTTTGTCTTCTCAAATAGTCACTATATGTGATGGAGCCCTAATTTCCTGGAGATGGATGAACACTTGCCTGTTAACAGGAAGTGCTGAATAAATTCCATGATTTATTTTGCTTACATGTGTAGCTTTCACTTTACTTATTAATCTGTTTTTATCTCAACCCATGAGTTTTCTCGCTTTATTCTTCTGTTTCTCTCCCCCTTCTCACTGAGGGGAAGTGAGCAAGCATCTGGGTGCTGTATGGTTGCTAGCTGGAAACTTAGGTGACAGGGCTTATAAAATCCTACTAGCTTCTCAGATTAGATGTAGAGGTGCAACATTTCTTTCCTCTCTTGCTGTGTAACTCATCTTTGCCAGCACTTCTTAAGACCTCTCTTGCATTTGTCTTGTTTGGTCATATTAATATCAAAGTAGAAATTGCCCTCCCTCCACTCCAGTTTATCACATTAAATGAATACCATGGGAATCAACATTAATGTTTGCTACAGAACAATGGTTTTAAGGATTTTTTTCCTCCTTTTTCCAATCCAATATATTCCATTGGAAAGTTGTTCTGAAGGTCCCAACACTTTGTCTTCTGCCACATGCCAATATGTGAACTTGGTAATTATTGAAAAAGTGTGAGAAACTGTGTTCTTATAGTTGCTTTGCCATAAAAATGGTTAAACTAATATGTAGAGCATGTGATAGAGGAGGAGTATCTTGTATGTCATTCCTAGTGTCCTTGTCTGCATGCTATTCTATCACTTGGTAAAAAAAAAAAAAAGAAAAGAAAGTTTGACTTTTTTAAGAACCTGTAACCTTCATTGCTGTCTTGAGTAGCAGTGAAGAAGCTGACAGATTACTGGTTCCTATTTGTAGTCAGCAAAACTCCTTTTATGTCTCATTCTCTGCCAGAAAAGAAAAGAAAGCTACTCCGTCAAGAAGATATAGTACTCCATTCAAGAAAGCAGAAAAGGGTTTTGGAGACAAAGGGAGCTGATTGCAGGAGTTCGTTACTCCCAAGGAAGTGAATATAGGCAGAAGTAAGAGAGCTCAGAATAGTCAGGGCATATGAAGGAGATTCACAAAAAAACACTACTATATTGATGGAAAAACCTCTGCAATTTGTGACAATTTCTTTTACTGCAAAGTGGATCTATTTTGGACTTCTAAATACTGTATGGTTTTTTTTTTTAAATCAAGTTGTCAGATTTTTAATTTTCTTTCTCTCCCCCCTCTTTTTACTACTAATGATAAAATAAAAACTAGTAGCATCACTTTTATATCTTCCTATCTTTTTCCATTTGTTTTTCCTTTTATAACTTTTCAAATATCTTCCTTAACTTCCAAAGCATTAATTATTTTCAAAACTGCAGCTATTCACTAGGTGCTTTGTCACAGAAATGCAATAAGCAACTTCAGTCCTAGATTAATAAACCCCCTGTTTCTATTCAGGACAGAAATCTGTAAGGAGCAGTCTTCACATTCTGATCTTTGGAAGATATAGGAAGGTTCTCTCTCAATTTGGGATGTGATATTAAAGTTGTTTGTAGAGTTAAAGAAACACAAGTGAAATCAGGATTATTTATACCCTTGTGTGTGTATCACCACTTGTATTACGAAAAGTTTCTTCACCAATTGGAACAGGCTGCTGAGGGAAGTGATTGCGTCATCATCCCGGAAAAATTAAAAGATATGTAGATGTGGCACTCAGGGAAATGGTTTAGTGTTTATTTTGGCTGTGCTGAGTTAATGATTAAACTCAAAGATCTTAGAAGTCGTATGTGACCAAAATGATTCTATGATTTTATGATTCTATTCCCGGTCTCCTTGTGTGCACTGCTTGCTTTACTGAGATCTCTGTTGAAGTGACCTTGCCAATTAAAAGGCATAAAATGTTTGCATCACAGTAGCTTTGCCTCTTGAACTCTTGCTCTACCTAATGATCTCAGTCTCCTTCAGAATTTGTTGTAACCAAGTAACCCAAATCTTTTTATTTACAATTTTCTTCTTCGTTTCTTTCCTCTCTCTTCTATAGGTCTCAAACATTTTTTATGTATCTTGAAGACTAAATACCTTCTTGAATATAACATATATGTTATTACTATGACTGAATTTCATTAAACGAAAAATGAGTTTTCATTAAATATGTAATTTCTCAAGAAAATACCCCAAGTATGAAACATTTGTAGATTAATACTGTCATCAATGTAACTTGTGCTATAATTTGTCTTCTTCATTGTAATATTAGGGAAACAATTGGGGAAGTTGTGAAATAATCACAAGAGTCTTCAGAAACTGCATCATAAGCATCAGTAAGAAATTACATAATTGAAGCCAGTGAAGGTCTAGAGCACAGATCTTATGAGGAGTGGCAGAGAGAACTGGGATTGTTTAGACTGCAGAAAAAAAGACTGAGGGGAGATCTTATCATTCTCTAAAACTACCTGAAAAGGAAACTGTAGCAAGGTGGCTCTTGGTCTATTCTCTGTAGTAAACAGGAAATAGCCTTAAGTTGCACTAGTGAACATTTAGATTAAATATTAGGAAAAATTTCTTCACCAATAGGATTGTCAAACATTGCAAGTAGCTGCCCAGGGAAGTAGTTGACTCACCTTCCCTCTAGATATTCAGAAAATGTGTCAAAGTGGTTCTAAAGGACATGTTTTAGTGGACATGGTAGTGTTAGGGTAATAACCAAAACAATTCTATGACTCTATAGTTGTTCATTCCATGAATCAAACAATGCATTGACAACCTCCCAATGTCCCTTCCAGTTCTGTGTTATCCATGTCTTGTTTAAGGGGAAGAGTGGAGCCAGGTGAGGGGAGGGAAGCTACAGGGGTGGGTCCTGTGAGAATCTGCTATGAGGTTCCCCATGTCTGGTAAAACCAATGCCAGTTGCCTCCAAAATGAACCCACTGCAGAGCACATCAACAATGTTATAGAATCATAGAATAGTTATGGTTAGAAAAGACCTGTAAGATCATCAAGTCCAACCAGTAACTTAACACTGCCAAGCCTACCACTAGTGTCCCTTAGCACCTCAACTATGTGTCTTTAAATACCTCTAGGGATGGTGACTCCACCACCTCCCTGGGCAGCCTGCACAAGCATTTAACAACCCTTTTAGTGACAAAATTCTTCCTAATCTCCAATCTAAACCTCCCCTGGACAAACTTGAGACCTTTTCCTCTTCAATCCTATCACTTTGTACTTGGGAGAAGGGACTGACTCCCACCTCACTACAACCTCTTTTCAGGTAGTTGTAGAGAGTGATAAAATTCCCCCTCAGCCTCCTTTTCTCCAGGCTAAACAGCCACAGTTCCCTCAGCTACTCCTCCTAAAGTCTTGTTCTTCAGACCCTTCACCAAAATATTAGATTTCATCAGCTCTTCACTGTCTTTTGATTCAGTTTCTTCTATTTTGGTCCAAAATTTAAATTAAAATTATTCACTAAGGATTACTTTAATCAGCTATTTACTAAACTGTTACCTTTCAACAGTTAATTTGTTTAGTTTTGTTTAATGATTGAGCTGTATTTAGATCTCTTTAATGTTTTTTTTAATCATTACAATTTTACTATGAAGTACAGTTCAGATCAGAACTACTGGCACTATATTATACTTTGGTACTGAAGATAGTTCTTCCAATTTTTTATAAGCATGTCTGCAGGATGAGTTTCTGAATCTATGACTAGTTTTAAGATGTTAGTCAACAATCCCACTTCACTATTCTGTAAAACAAAGACAGTCAGTAACAAGACAAGTATCTAGAGGATGTTCTAAGACAATTTTGAAGGAGCTGGAGTAAATGGTAAAAGAACAAATTAAAGGAAGTTAAGCCTCAAATATCTGTCAGGCTAAGAGACAGTAACTCATGATATAACGCAAGGGAATTTTCTGCAAAAAATATAGAAGCATATTTTCCTCTGGAAATTGTACATAATTTACTCAGTTTCCAATATTTTACAGCTACTACAGGACTTTTAAAGTCTACTTGACATACCATGGGGCAGAGTAATTTGATGGCAGATGGGGTATCACAGTTTTGGAGGACATATTCTTTGACAGATTGGTACAACTCCCAAAACTGAATAATGCTACTTATCTTTAGCCATATTAAATTATACTCTTAGTGATGAATTAGTCATCACATAAGACAATCAAAATTGCAATTTCTCACTTCAATTGCACCAATACAAATGTCAGGGGTGCTTAGCTAGCCATGAGGAGTAAGAGTTTATTAATTATATCAATTTGATACAAACAAGGCAGTATCAATATTGCCTGTGAATGAACTGAATTGCATCCAAGGAATATCTGACTCTTTTGGCATGAGTTTCTGTTTCCAGTAGAAAAAAAAAACAGAAAAGCTCCTAGTAACATTGTAAACTAATTGCTTAGTTTTCTAATTATCAATATTAGCTAATTGCTTTGGCTTATAGCCAGAAGTAGTTGGGTTTTTTCATTCTTCACAGTGTTGTGAATTGAGTTGTACTCTTTCAAAACCACATAGTGTATCAAAATCCCATGAGAAGAGCAGTGCAGCAGTTTTCTTTATCTTGTTCAGCTTAACTTCAGAAACAAATATATTTTATCTGTGTACTTATAACAGTAAGCTTATATCTATGAAATGGTGTCAAAGCTGTGCACATGATAATATTTTTGTTATTTTCAGTTGAAGCCTATATCACTGATTACTTGTCTCTGCTGTTTGTATTGACTATTTACATTTTCTAGGCTACCTAAGGCACCAAACAGAAACATTTTTATCAATTGTTTTCATAACTCCAGAGAGCTGCATAGCTGGATGAATTTCAAACACATGTCAGTTTTAAAATGAGATCTTCATGAAACTTTGAAAGAATGAGGATTTTCATATCTTAGAGTAGTTGCATGCATAATTGAAAAGATGTATACATCTCTTCTTGTTTTCTTGTAAACTAAAGTATCTAAGTATCCTAAAGAAGATAAAACATTCTATTAATCTTCTGTAGTAAATCTAGTGTAATGTAATATTAAATTTAATGCAAAGAGTTTCAGAAAAGTTACCGATAGTATTTAATTTTAAAATTATTCTGTATTATTTTGAAATTTTGGAGAACATCTCAAGACTGATCTTTTCCTTAATGTAAGATGATTACATTTTACACATCTGTGTAAAATTTTACCTATTTTTTTTTTTAAGAAGAATAACTTTTTTTTTGTTGCAATATTTGTTCACACTTGGTATAGTCACTATTTTTAATATTGTTGGAAAAATATAAACAGAATATTAGGAAAAGTAGATTAGCGGGTAGTTTATTGTCATGAAGCACTCCTGATTCTGATGATATATTCTTGGAAACTCTAATCTGAAAAAATTCCTCAATGACAGAAGTTTATAAAGATGGCTTCATGTGATATAAACATGCCACTCTTGTTGATGTCCTTATTTTGATTTGATATGGTGCTGCCTACTTAGAATCTTTGTTGTTTAATATATATATTTTTTTTCTCATTAAAGCAACAACAAAAAATATAGACATATATTTGCAGTTCAATGCTTTCTTTGCTATAGCTAAACTGGATCTGTTTTGAAGTTTTCTATCACATCTTCAGTGAAGGTCTGAAATGGACAGATGTAGATTTATTTCTTTCCAAATCTTCCTCTGAGCATTTAAGGTAGAATTAATGTAACGTAATATTAGATATTCAATATAAAGCTATCTACTTCCAAGTGAATAAAAATTAACTTTATAGTCAATGACATAATGAAATTGTCTTAGGCAATGTTTCCTCTGGTCTCCTTTAAGCATCTTCAATAAGGTAAGACAATACATACAACACCATGGTAAGACAATACATACAACACCATACGGGTGTTTATTTCTCTTCATCGACTCAAGAGAGACCACCAGTTCATTTATTGGACATATTCTTTCTCTAACATTTCTTTTTTGTCTTTCTAAGCCAATGAATTCCTGTCTAAACAGAATGACAAACACCTGAAACTGAGTTTCACAAGTTTTCTTTATTATATTTAAATTCTGTAAAGATGATCCAAATTCTATGAATGATCCAGTTTCTCACACTTGACTATTATTACTTCTTTCAATATTTTCTTCAAAAATAATACAATTCCAATTTTTTGGGGGGTCCTAGAAGCAAAGATTGTATTTTGGACTTAAATGGATTACTAGTAAAACGGATTGCTTGAAATCTAGGAAAAAATGATCTAAATGTGAAATAATGTGAACTTCCTCCATATAAACGCCAACCAGTTGATGTAGCAATATTTTATTCAGAGTGAAAAAAGTTGTAAAAAAAGGAAGTACAAAATACTTTACTTACCATTCTCTGCAGTAGTAAGGTAACTGGTGGCAAAGTGCCTGCTTGCTTTCCTTCCAGCAGTACCCTCCCTTAGCCATGGACTGTAAGATTTTTCAAGGCAGCAAAGCCTGACAGTGCTGCTGAGACAGCAGATGCTTCCTCTTGGCTGCCTCTCCTCTGCTTACTCTCCCATGACCTGAACCTCATCCTGGATTGCATCTGCCTTCACTATCTGTTTGGCATTTGCTGCATTCACACTAGCACCTGTATCTAACTACTGAAATGTTCTTCACCAGCTTTCTTGTGCTTTTCCTTAAGTTACAATAAATGCATTATTCATGACTAAAATAGTTTCTTGGAAAGAGGAGAGGCCTAGCAGGCTGGATTGTCTCGTAGCTCAAAGGAAACTAAATGCCAGTCCTTTGGAGCTCACTGAGATCTCTAAAAAACCATATCTGATCCATTCAATTTCTGCTTCAGACTCTTACTTCTCTATTCCTCAGAAACTATTGTTTTATGTTAGGAAAGCCTCAGATAAAAATACCTACCCAGACTCTCACATAGTAAGACAATTACTGGGTTTTTTTTTTGTTATACTTTACGATATGTTTTACTTTTTAGTATAATTGACTCAAAATGTAATGAAAGGAACATATGTAAGCCAGTATTTCAGCCTTACTCTCCTGGTTTTGAGAGGGGTAAAGTTATTTTTCTTCTTAGTAGCGGATACAGTGCTATGTTTTATGTTTAGTATGAGAATAATGTTGGTAACACAGTACTGTTTTAGTTGTTGTTAATTAGTACTTATCCTAGGGACTTTTCAGTTTCCCGTGCTCTGACAAGGAGGCGCACAAGAAGCTAGGAGGGAGCATAGCCAGGACAGCTGACCTGAACTAGCCAAAGTTTCATACTATAGGATGTCATATCCAGTATATAAACTCAGGGGAGTTGGTGTGGAGGAGAGGATCACTGCTCGGGCATGGTGAGCAGTTGCATTGGGCATCATTTGTTTTTCCTGTGTTTCTTTCACTTTTTTGTTATAGTATTTTTCACTTCAATTATTATTATGACAATATATTTTTAATGACTGTAATTGTTATATTATATTGTAGTTATTATCTGTTCTTAACCCACAAGTTTTACTTTTTTACCAGTTCTCCTCCATACCTCACTGAGGAGAGGAAGGAGTGAACAATCAGCTCTGTGGTGCTTATTAGCTGACTAGAGTTGAACCATGACACCTACTGGACTCTCAGCTTATTTATCTTTCTCTCCAATGAATATCACCACAGCTGAGTTTCTTGGACGTAATGAAGAGAAGAGGCATATGGGCTTTCATTATAGGACCTACATTTTCTCACTACTTTACTCAAGGTTAAAACAAAAATTCATTGAAAAATCTGAAGGTAGATGATAGCTATTTCAACTAAAAGTTATGGATCAATAAATTTTATTTATTTTCTTATTTTTTCTGCCCTTCTGCTCATGCATGATAGCAGGAAATATAACCTCAGGCATCACAGATTAATATTTTCAATGATCTTTGAAAAACAGCTATTATATTGACTAGGACTCAGTGCATTTCTAAAGCTACCAATGTGCAAACAGCTATTAACCTTCTAAAATGACATTCCACACACAATGACATTTCTCTTTGAATCAGATTATATCTTAGAGGTCAAAGTTAGAATCTAAGAAAAACGTAATTTAAACCGGATCCATTACAGATCAAATTTAAAACAAACAGAACCAAAATAAACACATGATTCAGTAGTTTATAGGTTGTATTATTTGCCTGCTCTTTTATATATGGCTTGACCGTTGGAGAAGGGGTCAAAATAATAGTAACTATGGATTATATTAAATCTATATTTAGAATATATTTGGCTATATTTTGCAGAACAGAGACGTAAATGATGTATGTCTCCTATGATCAGTCTTGTCCTTAGTGACATATGTATGACATAACTAAGAAACTTTATAGAAACCTCCAATGTTATATTTTCATAGTGGTTGACATCTCTTTCCCAGAAGTTGAGATCTGCCTGAAGATGAAACTTTGAATGTATGTATACTGAAAATAATTTTGAGTTACATTTTCTTTCCAAATGTAGCACTCTGGAATTGTACAGTAATGAGCATGGAAATATAAACATGTAGTATCAGTTAGAGGTGTTTTTTTATGTTTTATCCTGTATTAACAACCGTGAAATGTAGCCTTTAAGACCTCCAAATGCAGTGAGTAAAAACTTATATTCCACAGGATCTTACCTTCATTTGAAATCAACAAATCTATTTTGACTGCACTCTTTTTTTCTTCAGGCTAATGCTATTTTTCTTCAACAGCAGAGCAGTCACTGCTACATTGAATGAATATGATTGTAGGAAAAGCAGTCACATTTGGATTGTAAAATAACTGGATTGGACTTGATTTGGATATTGAATTATCTGAAAATCCCTCTGGATAACAAAAGAATAGTTGATCTTCTCATAGCAAAAGAAGACATCATTTCTTTGCATCTCTGGGATCCTGTGCTAAGAGGAGAGTCACTGACCATTTGTGGAAGAAAAAATATTCAGTGTTCAAGGACAGTTGCTTTTACCAGACAGGAGCTGGCAGAATGACTCACAAATTACAGTCATGATGATGCCTGCTGTCAACATATTTGACACTGCAGAGGACTTGACAGTGATTCTTTGAGAAAGATATGTCACCCAAATGAATTTTTCTGAAGGAAAGACACTTATATACATTTATATCTATGCATTTATGCCTGTAGATGTATTTCTAAAAAATATTATTCCTTCCTGGAAAGCAGAGATGAATAAGACTAAAAAAAGAAAGGGAATAATTTTCCCCATCTCCCAGATATTTTGCATAGCCCTTGAAAGCATCCTCAGTTAGGTTCCAGAGGCTGTGTAGAAACCTGAGAAATACCAAATTTTTGTTGAAGTGTTGCTTCTTCATTAGAACTAATTACAACCAAGCTGTCATCTTTCAGAAAAGTCTTGCTATGCTGGTTTTCTAAAACATTTTCTATTATCTTTGTAAAATGACTATGTGTCAAATACTTCTCCCAGAAACACAATGAGAAAAATCTAGATTCTGAGAAGTTAGAATAAGACTCATTTCGTATCAACTTTCAACTCAGATATAGAAATACAAGGAGACATATTCCACTTTAACTCTGCCTCCAGGAGCTTAACATATTTTCCTCTTCAAAAGACAGTAGCTGAACTAAAATAGCTTGTTCTACTATGAAAAATTCTGGAGACCTACACTGTGTTTTTCCTAAATAGAATTAAAATTAATGTAAATATTATTTTTTTACTTCATATTAACTTCTGACCTTAGCAGTGATTGAGAACAAATATTGTTCCCCTTTCATCCTCTTTCCCCAAAAGAAAGAGCTATGCAAGATACCAGAGTTGTTGAAGGAGTACACTAAAGGGTTTATTTCAGCTTGTAGTTCTAAAGTAGAAGAATTTTTACACATCTTTCTGGGAAAATAGGTAAGATGAAAAACACACGAAAAACATTTATGTTATTACAGCAAAACCCACAGTGAACCACAATGTGCATAATCACAATTAACATAAATAAATAACTGTGTAAGAAAAGGAAAAACAACAATCAGACATTGACAATCTGGTTGAGAACAGCCTTTTGCATTGATTTACAGAAAAGGTGATTTTTTATCTAAGTATCTTACAAGATTTAATAAATATAGCATGATTCTGTTTCTTCCCTTGTTTTTCCCTCTACTTCCTCCTTTATTTTATTGTTGGATATTCTACATTTCCTAGTTATTCCAAAGGAATACAGTGCTCATCTGAAATATAAACATTTATGCTAACTTGCTGGCTACTGATTTGAGTATTGGTTTAATCTTATAATTAGTGCTTCTTTTTTTCTAAAGGGCTTGTTTAATATGCTAGCTTGGAAACAGGTAAACCTGATTAAAAACAACAGCAGGTGGAAAACACTGACTATTTCTGATATTTTAATGAATTGGCACAGTGAAAAGCTGCATTATATAGATTCGTATGTTTTTCCTCTCCCTCAGATTGTAAACATATTTACAGTGTTTAAAATTCTGCCCATGTCTTTCTTTGACAGACATTGGTGTCTATCAAAGCCATTCCAAAAGGCACATGTGAGTAAAAGCACAGTAAAGAAACCAAAACACTTTTTGACGTATAACAGGAGGACACAAACTGAATCTTTTTTTACTTGACTCAACATTTATATTGCAATCAAACTGATATTAAAAAAATGATGCTACTGAAAAATGTTTCAGAACAACTGAAGAAAGGGTACTTGTGTTGTTCTTTTTTTTCTCAAGCTACTTTTTAATAGAAGATATATGGTATGTGGGGTAGTTTATAACATGCTTTAGCTTTTGTTTTTAAATGTTACTTTGCCCATAGAAGATGTCAAATATTTGGTGTATTAAATATGTGGATGTAGTGGGTCTGGGATGATCATATTACAGTAATTGTGTCTATGAAAATGATGGAATGAATGAACCATTCACAGTTGACTCATAGCTTAACTCAACTCATGCCAGTGACATGTCTACATTAATCTAGTATTTGTACTGTTTCTCTTATGCACATAATTTCCCATTTGGATGAGAATGACATGAATGTCCTAGTTTTCCTGAAATCTGTTACTTCAAAACATTTCAGTATTATGATGAGTGCTATCTATTTTTCTATATCTTTCCTACTGGGAAGGAGTGTGCCTAAAATCTATTGCATTCTGTAGATGATGCTTCGCATTATGAGAGACTGAGACTATGAGAAGGACAAACATTCATAACTGTGAACTTAAATTCCTCTTTGTCAGAGAAGGACTACAGTTGACATCAAAGTATTACCAGATAAAATATCATAGAAGACATATCAGGTTGAGAGCACTGTTAATCAGTTTGCTAGCCTGTACAATTCTCTTATCTCTCAAAATATTTAATTCCTCCTAAGCACTGTCAATTTGATATAGTATCAAGTATTCTGGTATTGCTGAGAAAGTAAAATCTGACAAGGGTTTTCTAAGAAAATAATGTTGTAGTGGTGAGCTAACCCAATGGAATTCTCATTAAAAAAGCAAGTAAGTAATCTGTATTGGTGGAGGACAAATATGTAATTATTGGAAAGGCAAGCTGTGTGTCTCACTGTCCTTGTCATAGTCCAGGAAAGAAGAGAGGCTGATATAGTGACAGATAAGAACAGCTTTCAGGTAAATGTAATCCAATCTTTTTTTTTTTTTTTTTTGGTTCTACTAAGCCAAATAAAAAATAAACATGACATTTGTAAGTAGTGTCTTTTGGAGAACTGTTCAGAATAACATTCCAGGAAGCAATGTCTACAAGAAAAGAATATTTCTTTTCAAGTGAACTCTAAAGTAGCTATGTTATTTTTTAGTGTCACTGCATTCCCCTGGAGTTCTGACAAGTTAAGGATGCATATTCCATTCTTTTTTAGGCTCTTCTTCCTGGGCCTAATTTATTCCTTGCTTATTCCTTGAGTGACTGTGAACAAATCCTGCAGTGATAACTAGGGCCTTAGGATTTGGTCAGTCTACCTCAACTGTTTCCCAAACAATCCTCTAACAGAAACCTTAAGACTTATCTCATGGTAGGTTCATGGAACCACCCTAGAAGCCTTTCCCTGGGAATAGGCAGAGATGAAAATGCCTGCCTAGATGAGTTAGCAGACACACAATGTATTTTTTATTCATTAATACAGTACTAGTTTAAAAAAATTAAGTAAATTAAATAACACAAACATATTCTGAAACAGTCATTATTTTTTTTTGTGCTGTCTTCAAATGATACATTTAAATAAAACAAATTTGTAGTGAAAGAAATCTTTTTATTGGGAAAGATAAAGAGCTAACTTTGGCCTCTTCAGAGACTTGCTTGGAGGAATCTCATGGGCTAGAATTCTAGAAAGCAGGGCTGCCTGGGAAAGCTGGTCAGTCTTCAAGTACCACTTCTTCCAAGCCCAAGATCAGTGAATTCCCACAGCTAAAAAAATCAGGAAAGGGAGGTAAGACAGCTTCATGGATGAACAGGAAGCTTCTGAAACAATTAAAATGGAAAAAGGAAGTCTATGGATGCGGAAAAAGAGACTGGTTGCTTTGGAAGAGCATAGTAATGTTGTCAGAGTATGCAAAGATGAAACAAAGGACTTTAGCCTTTTGGAATTGAATCTGTTAAAAGATACAAAAGACAACAAGAAGGGCTTCTTCAAGTACATCCACAGCAAAAGGAGTACTAGGGAGAATGTGAACCCACTACAGAATGAAGTGGATGCCCTGGTGAGGGAGGATACAGAGAAGATAGACCTGCTGAATGACTTCTTTGCTTCAGTCTTTACTGCTAAGGCCAGCCCTCAGGAAGCCTAGTCCTTGGAGGATAGAGAGAATGTCTGCAGGAAAGGGAATCTTCTCTTGGTTCAGAAAGATTGGGTTAGAGATCTACTAGGCAGGCTGAACAACACAGATCCATAGGTAATGACGATATGCACCTGTGAGTGCTGAGGGAACTGGCTGATGTGATTGCTAAGCCACTCTCCATCATTTTTGAACAATTATGGAGGATTGATGAGGTGCCTGAGGACTGAAGGAAGATCAATGTCCCTCCAGTCTTCAAAAAAGCCAAGAAGGAGGATCTGGGAAACTACAGGCCGGTCAGTCTCACCTCCATCCTGGAAAGGTGATGAAACAGCTCATCTTGGATGATCTCTGAACACATGATGGAAAAGATGATTAACAGAGGGAGTCAACGTGGATTCATCAGGGGGAAGTCCTGCTTGATCAATCTAATAACCTTCCGTGATGGCACTACTGGCTGGCTAGATGAGAGGAGAGCATGGGTATTACTTACCTTGACTTCTGTAAGGCCTTTGACACTGTCTGCCATAACATCCTCATCAGAAAGCTCAAGCAGTATGGGCTGGATGAGTGGATCGTGAGGTGGATTGAGAACTGACTGAATAACAAAGCCCAGAGGGTGGTGATCAATGGCACTGAGTTGAGTTGATGGCCTGTGGTCAGTGGAGTTCCACAGGAATCAGTTCTGGGGCCAGTTTTGTTCAACATCTTCATCAGTGACATAGATAAAGGGCCAGAGTGTACCCTCAGCAAGTGTGCTGATGATATCAAAGTGGGAGGACTGGCTGATTCCCCAGCAGGCTGTGCTCTCATTCAACGGGATCTTGACTGGTTTGAGAGTTGGACAGAGAGGAACCTCATGAGGTTCAACAAGGACAAGTGCAGACTCCTGCATCTGGGGAGGAACAACCCCATGCACCAGTATAGGCTGGGGATTGACCTGTTGGAGAGCAGGTCTATGGAGAGGGATCTGGGAGTCCTGGTTGACAATGAACAGCAATGTGCCCTCGCGGTCAAGAAGACCCCAATGTTGTCCTGGGACATGTTTAAAAAAGTTTGTCCAGCAGGTTGAAGGAGATTCTCCTCACTCTCTACTCTGCCCTAGTAAGGCTTCATCTGGAGTATTACATCTAGTTTTGGGTTCTCAGTTCAAGATAGGCAGGGAACTTCTGGAGTTCCCAGCACAGGGCCACCAAGATGATCAGGGGACTGGAACATCACACTTACAAGGAAAGCTTGCAAGATCGAGGGCTCTTTAGCCTGAAAAGACTGGAGAAGGATTTTATCAATGCTTAGAGATTCCTAAAGGGCAGGTGTTGAGAGAATGGGGCAAGTCTTTTTTGGTAGCACCCAGTGATAGGACAAGAGGTAATAGGCACAAGCTGGAACACAGGAAATTCTACTTGAACATGAGGAGAAACTTCTTTGCTGTGAGGGTGAGGGAGCCTTGACACAGGCAGCCCAGAGAGGTTGTGGAATCTCCTTATCTGCAGGTCTTCAAAACCTGCCTGGATGTGTTCCTGTACAACCTGAACTAGGTGAACCTGCTTGGACCCTGCAGGAGAGTTGGATTGGATGATCTCTAATTTTTTAAAAATTTAGTTCAGCTCAGTTTAGCTTGAGGGGTTTTTTTTGTTGTTGTTGTTGTTGAATGTTGGGGTTTTTTTGTTGGTTTGGTTTTGTTTTGTTTTGTTTAAATTTCTCTTTCTCTACATTTCATCAGAATATTTCTTGACCTCAATGACCTGTTGGCAAGAGTATCAAACCTGCTAAACCACCATAAACTTTCATAATGAAAGAACAAATTTGGTCAGGTATTTTCTGGCAAACTGGTTTTACCAATGTAATATTAAAAAGTTTTCACCCAAGAAACTCCTACCAAATAGAAAAAGAACATCTTCTCCATCACTCACCCTTTTTCCACCTCTGTTGAAGTCTTTGCTATTGCTTCATTGCTATCTGGTTCTGGTCTGAGTGGCTCACATCCTGTAACTTCACATCAGTCAATACCATTTTCAAACTAGGAACTTTTGCTAGTTCCATTTTCAATAAATAAATCAGATGTCTGTTAACAGCCTGAAAATCCATGGTCTAGCAGTAACGATTCACCTACATGTGCATTAGAGACACTGGAAGAAGTCTTATGCAAAAACTATAACAAATTACTTCAGTGAACCATAGTTACCCAACTAAAATGAAAAAGTTAGACTCTGAAATATAATCAATCCCAGAATAATGAATGTGTGGGAATGTAATTTGTTTTCAAGTCAAATATAGAAGAATTATTTCTTTATATGAATGTTCAGTCCAATCTTCATAGCTTATTCCAACCTTGGTTTCCTGAGATGAGACTTCCTTCAGAGCTTCCAAATCAGATAGAAATGATTTGCAATTTATTTAGAAGGTAACAAGTACCACTGACTTGGTTTAGATTTGAACCGGAGCAGAGAAACTGAAAATACATACAAAGATGTTCTATTTCCCAAAACAAAATTACCCACACTTATATGTCTATTACATTTATTTATTTATCTATTTGTTCTTGGAACTACAGTATCAGGTTATTTATATTTCAGGGATTTGTGAAGTAAACTGTACTTCATAATAACCTCATCTCAGAAAATATTAAGATGAGAGCTTTTTGCAGTAGAATAATATATTGCGTGCTGACTAATATTAGCTGTAAAATAAATCCCACTGAATGAAATCTGGTAGATTCTGAATGATACTATTTTTCTAAACAGTTTGAAAGGTGGTTTCATCAAGTCTATTAACTCCAAACCCTATGTTTTAGCATGTAATCATCTCTCAGATAGAAAAGCAAAAGCAAAGCCAATCAACCTATTTTTTCTGGGAGTCCACTTAGTATCTACGTATTTCAGGTCAATAGTTTCCCTTACTGGAAAAATGTAACAGAAAAGAAAATTGGCAAGCATCTAACTCTTTTGACTGAGCAACTCAGTGAGTAGACTGTTAGACATGCTTCTTTGATACAGGCTTTATCCTACAATTGGTTCTGCATGAACAGGTTCCACTTCTGTGTAGTACTCTATTGGAATTTCTGTTGCTTTCTAGGGTTCTAGAGATAATGGTCTCAGCCAAGGTCCATGAATCTGCTATCAGAATTGTAATTGCAGGATTGGAGCTTTTATTGCTTTTTATTTTACCCTTTATGTCTACACATACGTGAACCCTGCTCAAAACAGTTATAAGCCAGGAAGCTTATCTGCTGTGCTTTAACAGTACAGCACAGGCATTACTACAAGAGGCAAGCTGTAAAATTGGTTGCAATATCTTGGAAAACAAGGTGCTAAGACACAGTAAAACTTGTGATTCCATGTCCATACCATTACTCATGTGTGAGATCTGCAAACTTCTTGACACATTTTCCCATTAACTGTTTTTTTTTTTTTTTCTGGAAAAAAAAAAAAGTTTAAAACTACAAGGATGCAAATTCCAGAAATCTTTGAAGTAGTAATACATACCATGTAACGACAGTGCAGTGAAAGCTCATTTTGAGTTTTAATGCTAAGTAGCTCACTAACAGATGTCCATCAAAGGATGTCTTTGAAAAGCTGATTTTGTTAAATATGTTAGATAATATTCACTATCTAAATATTATTTTACAGATTATTTTCTCATAATTAATTTTCACAAAGAAGATTCCATATCTGTTGCTTCACAGTAGAAAGAAGTAGATATGGATTTACAAAAGACAGAAAAATAATTGCCATGCCTGTAATGATTTACAGGTTTAGTAGTAGTAGTTGAGTTCAGGAACTCAAAACTTTTCACCTGCTTTTCTGCTTCTTTTTGTCCTTACTTTGAAAAGATTCAGGCTGTATTAAAGACATGTCTTTCATCAGAGTTTCATCTTGCTTTCTGCATTACATCTCAATGCAGATTACATCCAAAGAAGAGTTGCAATAATTTAGAGGAGAAAAAAAAAAAGAAAATGGTGTCACATTTTTTAATGACTTTTAGAGTTACATGCCAGAGCAGCTCTTTCACATTTGCAGTTTTTGCCCTCAGCCAATGACTCCAGCAACGCATTTTAGCAGCCACCAAATAGTGGAAACCAGGAATGTGAGAATTGCAACCTTTTCTACAGTATGTGTGTTATGCCAAAATGATACAAGGAGTAAATAAATTACTGTTGCAGCTCTCCATCATCAGAGATTTCTCCTTGACTGAAATAATACTACAGGGTCTGTTAAAATGGCTTTATGCCTTTAATATACTGAAGAATTAAGACCAATATGAACCTGGAGATTTGGATCAGTAAAACCTTTCCAGATGGAGAAGATTCTATGATTTATCAGCTTCTCTCAGGCAATAAATTTAAAAAAACCCCACAACACATCAAAATAAAACCAAACCAAACCAAACTCAAAGTACAAGAAACATAAGTAAGGCAAAAGAATAGTAAAAGAGAAAAAAATCTACCCCAAAATTAGGTTGTGTATTGATTTTTCATTTAAATCTTCATTTCATATTTTCATTTTGAGTATTTGATTTAAAGCTTTAGTTCAGTACAAGAGGTCATTAGGGAGAAGGGCTTTTCTCAGAGATGCTTAGAATAGTTTGATCATCATTCAAATACTGATGAACTAAGCATGTTTGCATGTCCACAAAGAGAATATTTGGGCATTCCCTTTGCTCTTAACCCTTTGAATATAGAAATCAGTGCAGCAAGTATAGCAAAGAAGATACCATTTTCCTTTGCTAGAAGTAGCTAATTTAGATAAAATGCATCTTTGATTGTTTTGAATAGATGAAAATTTCAATTTCTAGTTTCAAATTTGATTTTTTTTTTTTTTAATTTCTTTCATGGGATGAGCCTAAACTCCTCTGAGGAGTTCAATTCTGAAATCTACTCACATCCAGTTACTAAAATTAAATGTAGCTGGAGTCAGTCCTGTATGAATCATATAAGTTACAACATATATGCATATATTTGTGTGTGTCTGTAAAATTTCTGTAAAAAATTTGTGTATGTCTGTTAATTGTCTGTATTTCTATTTTTCTATTTTTCTTTTTTTCTATTTTCTATTATTTATATTTTTCTATTTTTCTTTTTTTTTTCCTGTTTTCTTTTTGCACTTATGAATAAACACATATCAAAGATTATATGTTTTGACTGATGCTTTTTACAAGTGTTGAATTCAACTCATCTAACAGACTGTATCAAGAAGAGTGTAGCCACCAGGTCAAGTGAGGTTCTTCTCCCCTTTTATTCTGCCCTGGTGAGATCTCATCTGGAGTTCTGGGCTCCCCAGCTCAAGAGGGACAGAGAACTTCTAGACAGAGTCAAGTGCGGGGCCACTGAAATGATCAAGGGACTGAAACATCTTTCATACAAGGAAAGGCTGTGGGAACTGGGGCTGTTTAGTCTAGAAAAGAGGAGACTGAAGGGAGATCTTATTAATATTTACAAATATCTAAAGAGTGGGTGTCAGGAGGTTGGGGCATCCCTTTTTTCTATAGTAGCTAGCAACAGGACAAGGGGTAATGGGATGAAGCTGGAACACAAAAAGTTCCACTTAAATATAAGAAAAAACTATTTCACTGTAAGGATGACGGAGACTTGGAACAGGCTCCCCACAGGGGTTGGGGAGTCTCATCCTTGGAGGTCTTCAAGACCCACCTGGACATGTTCCTATGAGACCTGGTCTAGGTGAACCTGCTTCTGCAGGGAGATTGGACTAGATGATCTGTAAAGGTCCCTTCCAACCCCTACCATTCTATGATTCTATATTATTCTTCAAAGAAGGAAATTCCACACCTTGTATTCCTTTTTATTTTTTAATAAAGAGTTTAAAACTTCTTGGACTTAAATTATATTTAGAATAATTTTAATGGATTTAAGCAGTGCTGTGATTTGTATCAGTAAGAACTAATACCATAAATCTAAATTACATTTTAGGGAAAGTACATTAGTCACCAAAACAGTAGAAAGAAACTAAGCCCCTCTCATACTACCAGTTGTGAGTGAGTCTCCATATGGGCAAGTTGTTGCTCATCTTTCCTAGTGCTTCACTAAAGCTTTGTTTTATAACAGGCTGTCAGACTCCATCACTGTTTTGACCATACTGCACTGAATGCAACCTGTGTAGCTATTACTAAGCTGGCTTTAATTCAGGCACCAGTAACACTGGAGTAACAATCATCACAGTAAAGACTGATCCTTCAAATATACCAAAAGCTTCCAAACAAAACACTGCACAATCTCAGGACCTTAGGCAAGTATGTAGTGGTTGCTGCAGTTCCCACTCTGACTGCTAGATTTAACATAGGTAGCAGTTCAGTGAGCACGGCTGTCTGTTCTGAATCACTTACATTTGTTTATATTCTTGGAATAAATAAACAGTAAGCCTCTTGGAACTAAAAAAAAAAAATCTGACTGAGAACATACATACACACGTAAGACTTTATCTTTCCATGATGTACTTACATTTTAAGTAGAGGTACAAGCTATGAGAGGGCAAACTTCAAACCTAAAACCTCCATATTCACTTTGTAGGGACTGTTCTTTTACCTTGCATTTATTGGTAACCAGGTAGCAATGCATGTATAACTTCATGACTTTTTCAATCCTGTTTAGACCACTGCTACAGTTACTGCTGTGGGTTGATTGTTATGGAAAGATAACTTAGACACATCTGTGATACATTGGCACTAAAAGCAGGCTAAGTGCATACATCTGTAGTCACTTTAAAATCACTGAAAGTAGAATAGGTAGTTTAACATTATCTTAGATATGTTGACACAATGCTTCAAACAGGATGGTGTAGTCATGTCTTTTCTACATAGTTCATTACCACAAGCACTCTTATTGACCTGATGAAAATGAGCTGAAAGCCTCAGGAAGAAGGAGCTGAATATTTCCAAATGAAATATGACCTTGTTACAAAGTTATGGATCAAAAACATTAAGTTTAAAGGGCTTTTTAATATTTCTTTCTGTAGAAAGCACATACAGAAACCGTAGAAAAATCAGAAATTAGATATATGACTTAAGTTATTAAAAAGCAACAGCCACAGAATAGAAAATTATACTGCGAATTTTACCAATGCATTAAAACAACCTAGAGAAAACAAGACTATAGCTATTTGTATTGCTCTCCTAAACTGGTAACAAATACAGATTGATGCATTCTATTTCTTGTGATAAAAACAACTGTAGTGAATGCAATGACCAAGCATTAGAGGCAGCATTTGTCAGATTTGTATTCTAAAGACCAGTCATCTTTGCATCTGACAGGGAGATTCTGCAGCTTTGGGAGAGAAATGAGAATGTAGTCTGTAGGAGGAGCTGCAGCATGGAAGGGAAAGTTAGTCCCCAGTGGAAGTAAAATACACTTGCAGGCATTGATAACTATTCCCCAGAAAGCACAGTGGCAACTGTGGTGGTGGTAGGTAAGGGAGAACTGAGCTGTAAAGAGTCTGACGGGCATTTTGTTTTCAGATTAATTTTTTTTTCGAGAGAGAGAAAGGATTTTTTTTTTTTAAAGTGAATTTAGCAATGTTTATTTTCCTCAAAATTGACTGCTGCCAGAGGGAAAGAAAGGAGTAGAAGGGAAAGGACAGAAAACTGGGAGTATTACTGGCATCACCTATTTCAGTATGGTGGTGACGTATCAATGGAGAAACACAATCCTTTCACTTCAAAAATCAAATTCCAGTGTGATTATAAACCTGCAACATGCAATTAATAACTATGCCAGATGGAGCTTCATCTCCTGGGGATTTGCTTTAGAAATGAAGAAATTATTGATAAATATGGACTTCGTCTTTTTAAATTTAAGATCTTGGGAAATACTGACATCCAGTTTTGATGTTCAGCCAGGAGAAACACTTATCTTGAGGGATAAAGGTGATAGGAATGCTAATTTGAGCAGAGACATCAAGAGCTATTTGCATGTTAATCAAGTCAGCATCAGCAAAGCCTAAAAAGGCAGTGCACATCAGATGAAGTTTTCACATAAACAAGAACAAGTTTCTTCCTCATGAATGTCTGAATACAAAAAAAATCTTTAAAAAGTATAATCTTGGGCTCTGATGTTGACCAACAAGAGAGAGTTGAGCTGGTGTCTAAAAGATGGATCCTATCTTTAGATACAATTGTGTTTCTGACAGCAGAAATATTATCCAAAAAAAACCATCATAAAGTAAAACAGAGAAATTACTAAGTTTTTCTGAACAGTACAGTATAACAATGGATATTTTATGTTAAAGGACACTAGCAACAGAAACAGAGAAAAAAAACCCGAAAGTCATTGAATGACCAATAGGGTTGGATTGTTTAATAGTTTCATATAGTTCCAAGAGTCATAAGTCTACTGCTGATTTCCAGTCAAAGGACCTGGGAGGAGCTGTGGAGCAGAGGAGCTTTAGATTGGATATCAGGAAAAATTTCCTCATGAAGACTTGTCAAACACTGCAACAGGCTGCTCAGAGAAGTGATTGAGTGACCATTCCTGGAGATACATAAAAGATGAGCAGATATAGTGCTTAGTGACATGGCTTATTGGTGGGATTGACACTGTTAGGTTTAGTTGTAGTTGATGATCTTAAAGGTCTTTTCCAATCTGTATGATTCTATGATTTTATGAACAATGTATCTCAAAGAAATCCAAAGCTGCTGAAGCTCTACACAAGACTGTAGTACAGGAGCAAATAGTTCATCCATGGTTTATTTTGTTTCTGAAATTTGTGTGGTAACCTAGAAACTTTGAAAAAATGGGAAGATAAAATTTACTTGGTGTGACAGGTATAGCGGATAGATAGCAATTTCTGTCATACAAAAAACTATCTGTAGTGGTGGTCTGCACATACTCTGTGTCTTCCTATTTGAAATGTAAGATTCACACTATTAGAATTTTCTAAGACTTTTGAATTTTATAGTTATTTAATAGTTTCTCTTTCTCTCTCTGCATATGCATATGCTTATGTATCCAGGTCTGTCTATATCTGTACTTTTATAGAAATATCTGGAAGGACAGTTTGTTCAAGACAGAAATAGTATCTAAAACAAGACTTATAATTACATTTTTAATACATATTTAAAATAATATTATTTTACTGCAAAAGACCTTGGAAGTTATGATAGTTCAGACGTTTTTAAAGATACTATCAATACTATGGAACTTCTATGTGACTTCACTGGTCTGAAAAACTTAGGTAGATAGTATCTCTCTTCCTTTTACTTATTTTTTTCTGTAAATATAAAGAGATACTGGGCAAAATAATAATCTGTGCTAGTTGGTTTGTGAGTTGATCATTAAATATTTACAGGTACATTAAATCTTCAGTACTTTGTAGGTGAAAATAAATTATCAAGGTATAGAAGTTAATAAGTAATTATTGTGTAGTTCAAAAGATTTTTTATTAGTTATTGATAGCTATTGATGAGAGCATGAAAGGTATATGCAATGCATAAAAATATTCTTACTCTATCTCACCATGCTAAAGTTTAGACCTTTATAAAATACATAGATGCAACTTGGCTAAAGCATGATCAAATGAAAATATTTCCATATATTAGGAAGAGTGATAGCCTATAAGATAGTATTCAGAAACATTAAATATGTATTTTAAGACAAATACAGTTAATAAAAAAGAGGTTTATTGACTGTGATTAATAATTCATGCTCTTATATATTTCTTAATTTCCTTTTAATTTAATATTTCTCCCTGTATGTAAGTAAAAAATGGATTCTGTATCTTTCTGAAATATTCCAAAATATCTGAGAGAATTGATGATCCACATGTCTGCAGGGAAGAGTAATAATGGTCTATTCTGGGATGCTGAGAAAAGTTGATAAATACACCTTAGAAGTTACAAATCTGAATGCTGCAAATTTTCAGATTGAAGATATTTCCAGTAAAAAAAGCCTATAAAATAATTTTTCCCTTGCAAGGCAAAATATTTTCAGTAAGAAGAAAAGTCTACAAACTAATTTTTCCCTTACAAGAAAAAAGGAGTTGAGAAACCACTGGGATTTTGAACCAGACAGACATGAACAGAGATGCCAAGTATGTTGCCAAATCTGGGTCATATGCCAAATTTTATTTCTTTAGGTTTTCGCCAGCAAGTAGACTATGTCTCTTTTTAAGCATTTCTTAATTCTCAGTGCTTCATTTAAAATTGCTTGTCAATATCTGTCATAGCATGCCTTGGGTCTTGAGTATGAGAAAATGAGATAGGACAATTTTTGTATGTTCCCAGACTGCATGCAGGCACTGTTGTCAAAAGGCAAATCTGTGTATAAAAAATAATCGGTTTGTTTGTTTGTTTGCTTATTTCGATCTGTTTTAAATCTATTGAAATGTCACAAGAAACTGGAAAGACCAAGTAGAAGACTAAGAAGGATGAAACTCACATGAAACACTTGTGGAAACAGAAGGATTGGTGTTTAGTGAAGTAGATGCCAGATGATATTCGGGCTGTGTTTTGTATTCCCACCCAAGATGTTTCCCAATTGACTATAGAAATACACAGTTTACATTAACTATATTTTAACAGAACTGGACAAATGGCAGTAAACCTAACTTTCTGAACCTTTTGAAGGTTTGCAAGTGGGTAACTTCCCTCCAGTGATCAGATGCTTCAAACTGTTGTGTCTTTCCAAGAGTGGTGAATTCACTGAACTCTTAATGGCATGAAGACAAATCATTTGTGTAGGTGTCACATGCTCAGTCCCTATACTAGAGGAAGGAAATTAAAAGGACTTATATTCAAAGATACAGAAAAAAGAGAAAAAGGGCTTACTCATACCTTTAAATTTTCCACTTGTAATAAGATACACAGACCAGGTCTATAGAATAGCCATGTGTACTGCATGTGAAGTAGGCTAGAACAGAGAAACTGGAAGAGACAAAAGGTTCAAGGGCATGAGATGAATTTCCTCTTTTCTTATTCCAGTTTCTAATTTCTGATCCTAGTTTTCTAACTCTCATTTATTCATAGTTTCATGATTTGTCTTTTATCTCTGCATTTCATGAAAACTTCTAAGAGTTAATTAATATTTTTGGCATTTTAAAGACTTGAAAAATGTGAAATATTTTAACTAGTATTTCTGAGCATATAGTACTGCTAACTCCAGTTATGCTCTTCAGATCAGGCATTCACAGACTTAAGTCTTGTATCTTTTTTACAAAGTAATATGAACTGTATTCTTATAATGCTTAGGGTACATACATTTGCTGATATCAGAGCAATAGTATCAAATTCACAGGTTAAAAGGAATAAAATGCTGATAGAGAAAGCAGCAGTAATGAATAAATGAGAAACTACATTTTATGAAAGATCACTTGTATAAAATAATTTTCTTCATGTTTCTGAATTCCTAGACTTTGAAATTTGGTGCTTATAAATAACCTTGGAACCATTTTTTTGAGAATGGACAGTTCATCCAAAACTATTAAGGAATTAAATATGTCAGCAATCTTATTAATATTTTCTCATGTGCAATATTGCAAGGCTGGAGCCTAAATATGTTGCAGAACCACTGTACAAGTTCCCCAGAAACATAGCATCATGGTTTGACATGACAGCCATTTCTGGTAAAGGGGAAGGGACTGTAAAGATGGCTCTGTAAGAAGCTACTCAAAACTCTCCCCAGCTTTGAGCCAGACTCAATTTGGGGTTGAACCAATTAGACACTTCCACGATCACTTTTTAAGAAGCTGGAAGAGGAGGCTTCTTCCTGTTTCTTCTTTTCATCTGTCCCTTCTTTTCTGGCTGGTGGTGGTGCAAAGAGTGGGAAGAGAGAGAGAAGCAACCATGTAGACTCCAAGGTCAGAGAGGAAGAGAGGAGGAGATGTGCTGGAGCAGAGACTCCCCTGCATCCTATGGAGAGGACTGGTGAAATAGTGATTTGTTTGCATTTCATTAAAGGCCCTACATCACAGGCTGTGACTTGTTTTGCTAAAAACTCTGCATCAGGGGCAACAATTCTCTTTAATAAAGACTCTGTGCCAGAGGCAGTGACTATGACTGGAGGAGACCATGTCCTGTGTGAGGGACTCTATATTCACAGAAGTTATAACTGTAGGGAAGAACCCACACCAAAGAAGTTAATTAAAATTATGCCCAGAAGAGGCTTTGTCCTGAGGGAAGGACCCTGTATCTGCAGAAGCTGCAACAATGGGAAAGAATCCACACCAGAGATGCTCATTAAGGACTGTGTCCCATGTGAGGGACCCTGTATAGGCAGAAGTCAGAGCTGCTGGGAAGAACCCACATCAGAGAAGTTTGTTAAGGACTGTGTCCCAGGGGAGGGACCCCTATATAAGAGCAGGGGAAGAATATGAGGAGTCATCCTCATCTGAAAAGAGAGAAACGGCAGAGGCCATTTGTGAGAGACTGACCTCATCCCCCATTCCCTGCCCCCCGAGCCGTTGAGAGGAGAGTAGGTAGAAACACCAGAAGCAGTGAGCTGGGCCTGGGAAGAAAGGAAGGATGGAGGTGGGAGATCTTGTAGTGCTGGTAGTATTTTTCTCATCACCCTACTCTGGTTTTGCTTTTTATCTGTTCTGTTTCTTGCAGGTATTAGAATAAACTTTCCTTACTTTCCTCTGTAAATCAAGTAGTCGAGTCTGTTTTGCCCAGAACCATAATTGGCAGTGAGCTCTCCCTGCCCTTGTCTCAATCCACAACAACCTTGCTTATCTTTGTTCCTCCCATTTCACTGAGGCCTCTGCCATCATAATGAGAGTGAGAGTGAATGGGGGTCACTGAGTGAGATACTGTTGTGATGCATCATTGTTGACTGGACAAAACCACAACATGTAGCTATACCAAACAAGGTTACAAGAGTAAAAATCTGCATAGTAGTAAGTCAGTTGGCGGGTGCTTATATAAAATTTAAGATTTCAGAACATGTAAAGAAATTCTGAATGAAAATTCATATGGTTGGATTTTATAACAGAAAAGATGTGAAATCTTTAGAAATGGAAGTGGAAAATTAGTGAGCATTTTATTGGATAGTTATTGTACTATTGTAATGGTTTAATCAAGAGCTTGTGAGGTGAGATAAGTACTGGGAAGTCACTTAGCAATTACTTTCACAGACAAAACAGATTCAACTTGGGGAGAAATTTATTAATGAACTATCAAAACCAGAAGTAAAAAAAGAATCTTAAACCACTTCCTTCCACTTCTCCCTACTTCCTTCTGCCTCCTCCGGCCTCCCCCCACCAGTGGCACACTGGGATGGGGAATGAGGATTGTGATCATCATAGATGGTCTTTGCCGCTACTTCCCCTTGAAGGGAGGACTTCCCACACTCTCCTGGTACAATGTGGTGCCCTTGCCATGGGAGACAGTCTCCAATGCGGGTTTTTCCCACAGGCTATAGTTATTCACAAACTTCCCCAAAGTGTATCTCATCCACAGGGAAAATAGTCCTTCAAAAGCAATTTACACCAACACAGGTCACTCGCAAGGTCACAAGTCCTGCCAGCAAGCTTGTTCCAGCATGGACTCCTCTCTTCATGTGTTCCCAAGTCCTGCTAGGTACATACTCCAGCGTGGGCTTCCCAAATGCTCAAAACCTCCCTTGAGCACCCACCTGCTCATATGTGGGATTGTGTCTGGGCTGCAATTGGATGTCTGCTTCACTGTGGCCTCCATGGATGTGGGTGCAGGGCCTGCCTCACCATGTGTTTTACCATAGGCTGTAGGGGAATCTCTGCTCTGGCACCTGGAACATCTCCTCCTGCTCCTTCCTCACTGACTTCAGTATCTGAGGACACGTTCTCACATATCCTCGCTCTCTCCTTCTGCTGTAGTTTTTTGGATCTGTGAAATAATTTCTTGCCCTTCTCAAATATATTAATCTCAGAAACATGACCATCATCATGAATTGACTTGGCCTTGTTCAGTGGTGAGTCCACTGCTTCTCCAGTGGCTGGCATTGCTTCTATCAGATACAGAAGAAGCTTCCAACAGCTTTTCACAGAAGTCGCTGCTTGGGCATTCCTGCTACCAAATCCTGGCCACACAAGCCCACTGCTGTATGACAGCTTGTTAAGAATTAAGAAGTAAAATACTTCAAACAAATCTAAATAGTTCAATTGGTTCTGTTAGAGCCTTGCTGATTCCCGGTGAGGCTCTTCAGGTGGGTCAACAGTCATCAGAGTCAGCCTTCAGGAGTTCAGAAAGGAGAAGTTAAGTTTCTCTTCTTTTTAGTATGATAATATGTGGCTGAGAAAGAAGAGACCAAAGGCTGATTACTTCATTTATTTATTAGTTTTACATGTTGGTGCTAGTCGTGCCTCTCAAATGTGAACTGCTATAGGAAAGAACATGATTTTGGACCTTCATCTGTGAGAGGCAGAGTTTCACTGCATTTAGTTATGTGCTACCCCAACATAGGCTCCACTTTTGAAGAACCAACCACTTGCCAATAAGACACAGTCCATTTAGCTTAGCCTTTCACCATTTTTTAAATCCTTTTGAGTATTACAAGCATTAAAGTAGTTCTCATACCGCTAACAAAGGTTAAGGCAATCATCTCTTTCTTTTTGCAGATAAGGACTTGAAAACTGCCTTTGCAGTCTCACTCTTCTGTGCCATACAGGAAGATTTCTGCAGCCTGTGTTTTCTCTTCATTTAAACAGTATTTATCAAATGGAAACACATGTATACATTAGGTAAGTAAACATTTACTGCACTTTGAAGAAGAGCTTGCATCCCTTTTTTTTTTGATGCTGGTATTCCTTAACAGAAGTATTTTAAAAATATACATAGGAATTGAAGCGTGATAAAGGAACATAATCATTTCAGTTCCTATTGAACCATAAAACAAATGAATTCTTAATCATACTGTTTTATGCTTTCTAGTAGTCCTTACTGAGAAAAGGATGGAACAGTCTGCATTTCAGCAGTGCTGTGTTACACATAATTATTCGATTTATATACTGACATTGTAAAATCCCTTGGAATAGCTTCTAAAAAAAAAAAAAAGGAAAATCTAAGTAAATCTTCAAAGAAAAGTGAATTCAATTTCAACTGACCTTGACATATTTAACTTAAACTTTGCAAACCACCCATGTTTGACAGAAATTGGTTTTTTTAATGTGTGTATGACTGTTCAAGACCTTTTCCCACAATTTTTGATAACACTTGTTATACTTTTTTTTCTTCTCTGACTTTCTCTCCAGCGTATTGTTCTTTTCTTTTGTCCCAACCTGAACCATGGGTTATTTTTAGAGCTTCATTGCAAGCACTAAGTGCCAAGCTCCACTTAAGGAGTAAAACAAGTTGAGCAAAGATAATATACAGAGATAATAGCAGAGATAAATAATTTCACCTTATTATATTATATTTAAGGTAGTCATATGAGTAATTTGATCCTCAGATCCCATTTTTTTTCAACTAAGCCTCATTGATCTCCTTCCCCCCATCCCTCTCTTCCTCGGCTCAGCTCCCTGCTTCCAATATCTTTACCTCCTCCTCCCTCAGCAGCACAAGAGGGTAAGGAATGGGGATTGTGGTCAGTCCCTGACCTATGGTCTCTGATGCTCTTTCCTCCTGATAAGGAGGAGGACTCCTGACATATGTCCTCTACTTCAACACAGGGCCTCTCACATGGGATACAGTCTTTAACAAACCTCTCTGGTGAGAGTCCTTCCCAAGGACTGCAGCTTCTCACAAACTCCTCTGGTGTGTGTCTCCTCTGCAACAGCACAATCCCAGGCAAATTCTGCTCCAATGTCACCTCCTCACAAAGTCAAGGCCCCTACAGACACAGTCATCCCCTCTGCCATGGGGTCCTCTATGAACTGTTAGCAGATCTCAGGTCCACTGTCATGGGTGTCAGGGGGACAGTTTCCATCTCACCATGGGATACAAGGGAGTTCTATACCCCAGCACACCTGCACCTCTCTTCCCTCACTGACCTTGGGGTCTGCACGATTACTTTCTTATCCAACTTCTTCAACCATCTCCCAGCTTCTCTTCCAGCTTCTTCTTAAAAAAGTGATTATGGAAGGTTCCTAATTGACCCAGAGGTGGATCTGACTTAGTTCTGGGAAAAGTTTTGAGCAACTTCTTACGTGAGACAACATGACAGCCCCTTCCCTGTTACCAGAAATGTCTCCACAGAAACCCAACACTTAGGCTGAGGAAAGTAGTAACAACGTGTCCAGCTTCAGAAACTGTTTCTTGGAGACATTAGACCAGACTTATATAGCTTAAATTTCATTGTATCCAGAGTATCTCATTGAATTTTATCATATATTATGACAATAATAGATCTATAGTTAATGTCACCGGAACAGACTGCCCAGAGGGGTTGTGGAGTCTCCTTCCTTGGAGGTCTTCAAGACCTGCCTGAACATGTTCCTATGTGACCTAATCTAGGTGACCCTGCTTCTTTAGGAGAGTTCGACTAGATGATCTCTAAAGGTCCCTTCCAATCCCTAGCATTCCATGATTCTAAGATTCTGTGATTCTATGATTCTATGATTATGAGATAATTTGGGTTCACATTACAGTTTCTTAAATCTAAAGGACAGCAACATTAAAAGAAAATATGCAATGAGTACAATAATACTACTACTTTAAAATAACTTGAAATGGTTTTCATTTGTAAACAAATTCAGTCTTAGCTGTATGTTGTCATAGCCGTATGAACACCAGCTGATATTAGGATTAGACTGTACTAAATACCATACATACACTGTCACAAATAAAGATTAGAAAATAAAGAGAAATTGGATTAAAAAAATAATGCATATTGATGTACACATAGCAGAAAATAGAAAGTAAAATTACTATTATATTTTAAAAGACTTCAAATAGGCCCTATCAATTCAGAAATGGAGTGAATACTGTTAATGATAACTTAGAAAAGATTTTCCTTCATTATGCAGCTGTGTTCCAAGAAGAAGCCTAGATTTATATTACAGAAAGAATAACATGAAAACATGCAATAGGCCAAGCAGTAATGGTTCTGAACTAAAAGAGAGTAGATTTAGACTAGATATAATGAAGAATTTTTTTTACAATGAGAGAGATGAAACACTGGAACAGCTTGCCCGGAAGGACAGCAGATACCTCATGCCTAGATATATTCAGCGTCAAGTTGGATGAGGCTCTGAGCAACTTGGTCTAATTAAAGACATCCCTGCTTATTACAGGATGTTTGGATTAGATGACCTTTAAAGGTTCCTTCCAACCCAAATTATTCTATGATTCTATGAACTAATGTATGAATATTTTGTATAGAACAAAAGGGATGTTTCACTCCAAATGTTTTTTACCCATAATATAATAGCCTCATCTCAGAAGCAAGGTGCTTAGAGAAAATACAAAGGTCTAGAAAACCAAACAACTTGCATATAGAGACACTGAAAATCCTATCATAATTTATCTTAAAAATGAGATAATAGGAATAATATTAAAGCAAATAAAATAGTGAATAATCTGCCTAAGAGTTTCTGTTGTACAAAAGTAAAGGAGTAATTAAATTTAACTGAGAGTATTTAACTTCAAATGAAATGAATTACAGAATTTTATTCATATTGTTGTGTTTCAGTTGCAGAATATCTCTCTACCAATCCTTAAGGAGATTCAGAGAGGATGTTTCACCTGAAACCAAAACTATCAATTCCTTTTAGAGTTAATAATATTGGAAGGGTTATCAAAGCTCCTGCTTTGTTGCTTGAAGGCTGTTCATGGAAAATAGAGATGTAGATGGGATATAAGTGTTGGATTATGCTACACTGGCATAGTCATGGCCTTTAATTGTTTATTCAAATCTAGTGATGATAGGTTACAAGATCTCTGCATCTCCTATCTTGTTCAGCTTGCTGTTTCCTAGGTTTCTCCATGACTCTTTGAGTCTACCTTGCTTGGTGATCAAAAAGAAAGAGAGAGAAGATGTGTATACAGAATTTTACCTAAGCAATATTTATTTTATAAACTCAATTTATTCTTCTTTTTGGGGACGACATTTATATCTAATAAGAAGTGTACACGAGGTCTGCAATTCAGTAACAAAACAAGTTTCTCATCTATCAAATCGATGAAAAAATCTATGTCTACATGACTGGTAGCCATATACATAAACTCAAGTGTCATTCTGCAATATGTTTTAAATTGTATCATTGCCTGTCTTGCTGAAGTCATATTAGATGTTGTTTATTTTCTTGGTACCTCTCCAATCTCTGTAGTACATAAAGAACTTTATATGGAAAAGAAATAGTTTATTAAAATAATAGTTTTAGTGTGAAGTAGTGACTTCTAACAGGAAGGGTAGACTGAATCATCTGACTACCTAGATGACCATCTATATCCAAGGTCCTGTGGTGGAATTTGCGGTTGACTCGTTCAACTGCACTATGAATATTGGCTGCAGGACCTCATGTCTTTTGGAAAGCACTGACCTCAACAGAATTGGGATTTCACCTTAGATTTTATGTTTGTCAACACTTACATCTCAAATTATTAGAAATTCTGCAGTCGAGAAATTATTAATATCACAGGAAAAAAAATCCCAAACATTTTAAGATTTAATTTAAAAAAAAAAAATTAAATGAAATGTGATACCTTTTTGGTATATGCACATAAGACTAGTAAGAATGCTTAGAGAAATCTTTTAAAATTAAGTAGGAAATAAATACAGCTACTTAGAAGATTTTTATTCTCATTATGAACTTTATTTAATGCAGAAAAATATATTTGAAAAAAAACCCCCACAGATGTAAAATTCATGTTTGTTTCAAATTTCAACAGCAAAAGATTCTAAAGGTGTACCTGGTACATTTTTATTTTGTATTATCAGTGACTGATTGACCAAAAATACAAAAAAGTAAACTATGATCTGAGTTTAACTTTCTTGTTCGTACCACTAAATTCTTTATTTACCTTCTGTCCTGAGATTATTTTGGTGATACTTTTTTCCTGGTAAATAGATCATTAATGCCTGATATTTCAAATGGAATGAATGTTTCGCTCTTTATTACAGAACAATCTCTTCTTGCTCTATCTGGAAGTGGTAGGCAAAAGCAGATGTGCTTGTGTTTGTCATATAGATGACACTCCTATAGATGATATTTCTCACAAAGATCAACACAGACAAAAGTATGTTGCTAATTTATTTGTTGGACTTTTTTTTGTTTGGTTGATTTTTTTTTTACCCAAATTGCAATACCCTCAATCTAAGCTTTAGTGATGAGAAAATCACATTCCGTATTCTTGGACAGTGCAACTGACAGTAAAATTAATCAGATATACACAGATGCCACTAACTTTGTAATGAAACTCTAGCAAAAAGCACATAAAACCTGCAATGAGAAAAAAATATAGTGAACTATGTAGTTTGTTTCAATTCACTGTGTACAAACTGTATCACACAGAATCATAGAATCTCAAGGGCTGGAAGGGACTTTAAAAGATCTTCTAGTCTCTAGCCCCTGCCAGAGCAGGACCACCTAGAGCAGGTCACACAGGAACTCATCCAGGTCAGTTTTGAATGTCTCCAGAGAAGGAGACTCAACAACACATCTTGGGCACCCTGTCAATCAGAATTAATCGATGAAATATTTCTGGATTTGGTTCCTTTGTTGAACATAACATTTTCTTATATTCACTCAGAAAGTCTTAACATTTTAAAAGTATTGTAGTATTTTCTAATTTGTTTTTGGTTTTTTTTTCCTGTTTGCTTTTTTGGTTTTAAGGGGTTTTCTCATCAAAACAGAAGTAAGGTATACTCTGCCATTATAAGTGTAATCTCAAAAAGGAAAATGATAATGTAATTTCTTAATAAAAGAATCAGTTTAATGCCTGCCCACATACATCTCAATCTATTCAAAATTTACAGGAAATTTGTTAATCCTGAAGACAGTTTCTTTCCCTAAGATGTTGATTATTTGTATTTGTGCTGCATTAAAAAGGATGAAATTGTTAACAAGTAGATTTTACTTATTGTCTTCAACATCATATGTGTCCTGAAGCACCTTTTAGATCCCTCAGCTGTCACATATTCTATTTTATTTATATAGTCTCAAAGCTTCAGTATGGATAATCAATTATAAATGGATACATACTAGACAATAGATTTACCATCAGGATCAAGTTTTACTATCTATTTCTACTTTAGAAATATAGTCTAGAATTCTGTAGATAGCCTTTTCTACAGTATATGGTGTTTAATAAATGAAACATAAGGTTTTTATTAAGGCAGACACATAGAGAATTAGCAAAAGCTTCAAGGGGTGATGGAAAGAAGCCGGAACACAAAAAGTTCCATTTAAAGTGAGGGAAAAACTATTTTACTGTGAGGGTGATGGAGCACTGGCACAAGCTGCCCAGGGAGGTTGGGGAGTCTCATTTTCAAGACCTATCTGTATTCGTTTCTGTGTGACCTGATCTAGGTGGACCTCCTTTAGGAGAAGGATTGGACTAGAACTCTAAATGTCTCTTCCAACCCCTACCATTCTATGATTCTATGATTACTTCAACAAATGAAAGGACCTTTACTAAAACAATTTAAATATATTTTTGTGGTGGTTTGACCCTGACTGGATGCCAGGTGTCCACCATGTCGCTCTATCACTGCCCTCCTCAGCAAGCCGGGGAGGTGAGAAAAAATGATGAAAGCCTCATGGGTTGAGATAAAAACAGTTTAAGAAAGAAATAACAAAGCCATGTATGTGAGAAGTAAAGCAAAGTAAATAAAGATATTACTCTCAACTTCTCATCAGCAGCAATGTCCGTCCACTTCCTGAGAAGCAAGGCTTTGGTACACGTAACGGTTGCTTTGGAAGCCCAAAATGAATGGCACCTCCCCTTTCCTGCTCCTCTCCCCTAGTATATATTGCTGAGCTGATGTCATATGGTATGGACTATCTCTTTGGTCAGCCTGGGTCAGCTGTCCTGCCCATCGCCCCTCCCAGGATCCTGCCCACCTACAACCTACTAGTGAAAGTAGGGGAAGAAATGCTGGAGAGACAGCCTTGATGCTGTTTGACCAGTAGCCAAAACACTGATGTGCTATCAGTACACGTCTTTAGCTACCAACAGGAGGTACAGCACTACAAGGGCTATGTGGAAAATCACCACCACCAGATACAATACAATTTTTAAAGACTTTTGTCTTGGTACCTTTTAAATGAGACACTAAAGACCTGTCAAACTTGCTAGAAGCTGATATTATTTGTGTTTAGTAACATCTTTTTCACTGATTGCAGTGGAAGAAGCAAAGTGATGACTGGTGATGAAACTAACACTTTAGACACATAAGCGCAAACATCAAGCATTCCTGCCCTAATTAAACTACATACTATATACAAAAAAAACCACCAAACCCACAAAACAAACCAACACTTGTTATAAGCAAATGAAAAGTAGTCTTTATAAGAAAAGACTATAAATCTTATGGATTAATAAACATCACCAGAAATACATTAGAGTAAACAAAGAAGTTAGTATCCTAATGGAGAACTAATAACAAAAAAAACCCCAATTTCTTCTAAAATAAACTTTTAAAATAATAATTTTCTAGTAACAAGTGGCATTAGTTCTTGGAAGGAAAGTTAACAGGAAAACTAAAAATATTTTATTTGAATCAAAACAGTGGTTACAATATGTTGTCTGGAGTCAATAAAGACAGAAATATGGCTGAAAACCAACATTTATTTCAGTTTTTACCAAGGATATTCATGAAATAGAACACAGACTGGAAGGGACTCAAAGAGATCCTCTACCTAATCTGAAGCAAGATCAGTAGCTACACCTGAGTCATTGCTGACATGCAATTGTGCACCTGTTTATTGAAAACAAAACAAGACAAAACAAGCAACCAGAAAAGTCTCTATGATGACAGAGATTTCACTACATTTTAATGAAAACTCTTTAAGTAATTAACAATTCCTACAAGACTGCATTTTTTTTATGTAATTTTAGCCAATTACTTCATCCTCTGTCTAGAGCAGACTGGGAGAATAATTTAATTTTGAATCTGCATAATATATGAAATATTCATAGTTGTTACGTATTTTACATCTATCAAGGCTTTTATCACATATCCTTCTAGTTTTTTGCCTGTTAACTTATCTTCCCAATTATTTTTTCTTTTATTAAAGTTCACTTCATTATCTCCTTGAAATTCTCAGTAAAATACTCTTTGAAATGATCTTTCTTGGTGAGAATACTCAAAATTAAACCCAGTAGTGCTGCTGTAGATGCTTCCAGCTTTATCTAGACTTGCAAAAACACTGTTGCAATTCTTGTTCTGGGTTTCAAAGGTACTGAACATGTTGTTTACATGTCTGTCAACATGTCTTTTCCCCCACATCTGTTTTGAGGACACTGTACCTTTCTTAATATCCAAGCCACATGAGTTTAGCACATCTTTTAACTCTGTAAGTAATAGTTTTGATTCTTTTATTCCCTAATTATTTGGCATTAGGTTTGTCATGGTTTAGCAAGGAACTGTTTTTGCTTGGTAATAGGGGGAGCCAGTTTCAGTGAAGACTCGGATAAGGAGTTTTTGTACTCTCCCCTGGCTCCTGGGTTCAGACCCACCTCCGGCCCAGCTGGACGAATCCGGTGCCTCTGTGATCAGTATTTAGGGACAAGAATTTGTCTTGGCAGGAGGTGTAAGAGTGATACAAGATGGAGGTGACCATGTGGATCCCACAGTCAGAGAAGGAGAAAGGAAGGAGAAGCACCAGACCAAAGACCCCTCTGCAAGCTGTGATGAGAATGCAGTCTGTACCATTGTAACCCATGCAGAGCAATGGCAGGACTGAGAACCACCAGCAGCTCCATGTGAGTGCATCTGTACGGGTGAGAGACTGTAAGGAGGCAGCCATAGTGCAGGCTGTGCTGGAGAACCTGCGTGCCACAGAGCAGACCCACATGAGAGGCAGAAAGGAGCTGCAGCTTTTGGGATAAATGCATATTGGAGCAGCCCGTGCAGGTCTGCCATGTGTGTGAGGTACCCTATGGACATGCAGGGAGGACTGGTGGGGAGCCTGTCTGCCCTGAGGAGAGACGAACAGGAATCAGGACAGCTATCAAGAATAGACTGACTGAAACCCCCATTCACTGCCCCCTGGGCTGTTCAGGGAGGGAGGAGGTAAAAATATCAGGATCAGGACTCTGAGGGGAGGAGTGTGGAGAAGATGGTCTTAAAAGGCTGGTTGGATTCTTCATCATTGTAACACTCTGTGTTGTTTATTTTTGGTTGTGTTTTGGGATTTTACAGTTATGCTTTAGTTGGTGTTGCATTAAATTATTTTCTGCTTTCTTCCCCAAGCCAAATAGCCTGGTCTGTTTTGTCCTGGCCCTTAAGTGACAATTAAGCTCTCCCTGCCCTTTGGCAATCCTCAGGTCTTTGGTACTTGAGACTAATAGTTGTCTTTTGTTCTCTGATGGGCCTAAACCAGGACAGTGTTACAATTCTACACAGAAGCACAGGATGAATGGAGATTGAAAATGATGCCATTACCACAGCTGAGGGAAAACCTGCAATAAAAAATGCTAAAAATGGTTCAAACCCTTGTTTCTGGCTAAAATTCATAGAATTTAAAAAAAAAAAAAAAAAAAAAAGAGTCTGAAGTAGCAATCCTCTATCAAGAACTGACTGTGTAAAGGATGGAATCTTACCAGGCTACAGTTGCATGGATGCTCCAGAAAGAAAAAAGAACAGCTTAGGCAAGAGAGCTCCATAAATTTGATGTCAAGTATATGTAGTTAAACAAACAAGTTTTGATGGATTATTTTAGACCTAAAGATGAACTGAAAATGGGAAAGTAGAATGCCTAATTATAGTTGCTTATAGTAGCAACACCATTGAGACTGAAAATGCCCTGCTTGCTACAACTTTATTAATAGGGGGAAGCAGTGGGACCACATATAAGTTTTCAGAAACACATAGTTTTTATTAAAAAATTAAAAAGCATGGGTAATTTTATAAATATTATTCAAATTTTCAAAATCATCCTTTCATATGAGGAAAATGTAATCTTCTTACGAAAGTAGAGTTGTAAAAAAGCACTATTACCCCGATTGTTTCCCTGAGATATTTGTTAGATGTACATGTAAGCATCTCTTCTGCATTGAGTTAATACTGAGTTGATTTATGTACCTTCTTCATCTTCCTTCCCCCATGTTCTTAAGAGCAACACTGCTTTATTTTTTTTGTTCTCTTGATTTACTATAAATTCCTACTTGTAAATATACAACCACTACAGTGAGGACTCAGTGTGTGACATTTTTTAAATTCACTATCTTAGTATATTAAGTACGCTATAATTTGTTTTAATTTTTAACCCTAGAGAATGTTTCAAACTGAAAAATTAATAAAATTTATTCGTAAAAGAAAAAAATTGGCAAACTGAGAGTATTCCACAAAGGATATTAGGAAAAAATACACTGTGAATTTTTAATACTTGTCAGAATGTGCATCAAGAGTGTTAGTAGTTAAGACAATAAGTCCTAATGGAGAAGACCTTAAGCTAAGGTAAAGTTTGACAACTCTATCACAGTCAGGAGCTGTAACTCCACAAAACGAGTATATTATCCATTATGAAATGTATCTGACTTGTCTACAAAAGAAAAAAATAGAACAAAAGAGGGCAGAGTTGGTTATAATTTTTACTAGCTCTCTGCTCTTATACTTTTTTCTTGGACGTGTAATGTATGATTATGTCATATAAGAGTATCTGAGTAAGCTTGGGAATTCAGCCAACTATATTATTGTCTTGTGAAATCTGCTTTGAATAAAATTTCTTGTTTCCACTTCAATAACTTCTTGAAAGCCATGCACTCTGATTCTTTTATAGAGAAAACTGATTAAACAGAATAGAAGCAGGTCAGTTATTTTAAATATTTTCTCAGCATCACGAGTGATGTAATTTGATGATACTTTCTTCACAGGGTACAATTTGCTTCAGCTTCTAAACATAGTTGATGCAATGAACTCACCAGCAAGTAATTCAGATTTGTTAAAAAACAAAATGAAGGACAATTTAATTAAAATTGATTTTGGAGAAGATAGTTTTCTTAATTTGCAGACGACACCAAACTGGGGTATCAATCAATACGCTGGAGGGCAGGGCATCTCCAGAGGATGGAGAAATGTACCTGCAGGACCTCATGAAATTCAACACAGGAAAATGGTGAGTTCTGACTCAAGCAGAGAACAGCTACTGTAACAGTATGGTCTGCGGATGAGTGAGACTGTGACATAATTACTGAAGTGGCCTGGAAATTTAGACTTACATTAGAACTTACATTAAAAACTTACATTACAAATCAACATCGTTCAGCAACTAAGGAAAGGTACAAAATCAAGAAGGCTTAAAGGGTGGATACAGCTGCTGCTGACATGAGGAATCCACAACAGCTATTACCTGCAAGTACCATGGAGCGTGGAGCAGAGTGGAGACTGTGGTCAGAGTCTGTGATGATACATGGGAATGAAATGGTCCTCTAGAACTGATAAGTAGTACTTTTGGTACCCTGAGCCAATGATCTGTCAAATCTTGACAAAATGCCGTCCTTTGTGAAAAGTTTCCTCATTTTAGTGTCATTTTAATACCAAACACACCTCCATCCCAAAGGCTACTCACCTCCAAGGTGCGATCACTCCTCCTTGAGTCTATGTCCTGAATTGTTTGTAAGCTCTACCTTCAAATGTGGAATGAGAGTCTCTTACACTAATCATAATAAAGGCATTTATGACTAAAGTCACTCAAACTCCACTTTGAAGATAAAAAAAAAGGTATAAAAATTGTTAAAGAAAGAGGGATATTTCAGGGAGACATCATCATGAACAAGTCAAGGAAAACTAACTTTCTTTAAGTATCCAGTCATCACAGTTTCTCACTGAATGTGACTAGATCTTAGAGTGTGGCCATTCTTGAACATGACTGGACTGAAGGTGCAGTCCACTGTCAGTGGATCCAGGATTGTGATAGTTCACAGGAAGTGAATGTACCTGGACTGATTGTAGCAAGTTGGACCTCACTCAGAATTTAAACCTAGCCTCACCTAACCTCCCACATTGGTGAAGACAGAATACAAGAGGTTTTATTTTCTGCCAAACCACTCTATCCCTTTTTAATGCAACAGAGACAAAGAGTGTTCTGAAGGAAAAGTCCTAGGGTGGTGGTGGGCAATGAGTTAAACGTATGCCAATGGTGTGCTCTGGCAGCAACACTGCCCAACATCTCCCAGGCTGTATGGAAAGAAGCCCAGCTCCTAGATCAAGGGAACAGATTATCTCTCTCTATGTAGCACATACTGCATTCAATTTTGGGCCCAAAACAGAGGAAAAACAAGGATAAATTGAATTACCTTATCAGAGGGCCCCCAAGGCAGGTACAGCTGTAGCACTTGTCCTTCCAGCTTGATTAACTTCTAGTTGTATAAGAAAACTAAGGGGGAAAAAAAATAACAACTTGTGGAGAGCTTTGAAGTACAAATACATTGAAGAAAGTAACACCAAATAATTATTTTGCTGTTTTAGCCTTCCTTAGACATCTGACAGAGCTCTTATACTAGATTATGAATGTTTAAGGCAGTGGTAAATACAAAAGCTAAGACACTTTTCAATGCCTTCTTATAATGCAAAAAAAAAATCCCAAATAATTACTATAAAATAAAATCACATTTAGGACTTTAGTATTTCATTTAAAATAATAATATACCTCTTCAGTTTATCTCTTAATTTCTAATAATTTGGTTGTCACAAGACAATCTGTTGCAAGGTTTTTATTTCTGTAGGATTTCACTTTGTTGTTTCACCTTTTCTGTGAATTAAGGTAAATACTAATTTAGTTTGCAGTTCTTGTGACACAAATACCATGCAAGATCTGCCTACAAAACCTGACATGTCCTTTTAACCCTTCTTTTGTGCTTTCTCCTACTGACTGATCTGAAATGATTGTTCTTCTTTCCAGCTATGAAGTTTTATTTTGCAGATTTTAAACTTCAGTGTAAAATTCATATTTGTCACTTCTGGGTAAGGAAGTAATAAATCTCATAAATATAGTCCTTGAGAGCTTCAATCTAGTTTCCATTGTTTCTTAAAGGTGACCTTTTTGGAATAGAAAATGTTTATTACAGGCCTATTTTTATCACCTCATTTAGTCTGAGAAGAATCATCTTGAGATTTCTCCAGCCAAGATTATATTTCACAGACAGATCTTTCATAACGCCTCCACTACCTAATGGAAAAATATTAAAATAAAATTTCCTTTTCTTATTTTAAAGTATAATGAAAAGAAATTTAAAAAAGAAAAAAAACCCAAAACCCAGCAACTGTCTTGACTCAAAGTATCTGGCCAAGGTACTATGTATGTTGATGTCTGATTTTTTATTTCGTTTGAGGTTTCCCTCTAAGCAATTTAAAGTAACTCTTTCACGTAACCAAAATATCTTGCATATTAGTTTAAGAAAAAGTGTCAAAGAACCTAATAAATTTAGTGCCTCAGTTTTTGAGGATTAAATTCAACTTCTGATTCAGCATTGATTCCATTATTGTAAAGCAGACTCCAATATTTAGACAGCTAAATTGTAATCTATATCCCAGTGAGTACCTTGACAAAGGTGAAAAGCAGTTACTTTATCGTAACACTGTTGAAGATGCTTTGAAGTACCCTACCTGGTTTTAATCTATTTCAGAATCTCTTAGGAGTTGGGATTTGTAGCTTACATTATTTAGTATCTGATATAGCTATAAAGATGTAGATAATTCTGCTTTGTAAAGATACATCTTGAAAGATCTCAGTTGACTTAGCCTAGCAAACATGAACTGAAAAAAGACTCAATTGTCATGTTTGATTATATCTTAACAACAATAAAAAATCCTAGTCAGCTAAGAACATAGGTATTATTGATACAAGAATCAATGACATGAGCTGGCCAGGAATATATTTAAATTGGAAATTGAAATGATGTCTGAGCAGAATTCTTGAATTCTAAACATTCGTCCTGTGTTGTTATGTAGGTGGTGGAGAGGGACGAAGATAAAACCACTTATGGATAAAATCTCTTAATTTTTGAAAACCTAAATATTGAATTCAATTAGATGGTAGCTCCAGTTGGTAATCTAGAAAGTCCTTCCTTTTTTAAAAGAAAAATTCCACGGTGGCTTAGTAGTTTTATCTGATCTATTTAGATTAACAATGACGGGGATGGGGGAAGTGTTGTGAGGTTTTTGTTCTCTAAATTTGTGCTTAATAAAGTATTCTAAATTTGAAGTATTGTTTGTATAAATTCAATTTGTCTTTGCTTACTACAAACAAAAAAGAAGCTGTAGAATCATTGGAGTCAGGTAACTAAGTAACTTTATTAAACTAATGAGTTGTCCAGACTAATCTTATTTTAAAAAATCATACTTTTTCCCTGTAAGGTAGTTTCACAAAACATCATTCCACAGTAATGAATCCTTTTCTTCACAGGCGGTTGCAATGATATGCAGCATTTGAAACAGGAAATCGGGGTTCATAAGACAGTAGTAACGTTGAGGAAATTGTATGTATCTTTAATTAAAAAACTTTTTTAATCTGGAACTACAGAACCTAAACTAACCTATTAAGCTCAGTTATCAGGATGCTGTCTGGAGGTAAAAACTTGTACAGACAAAGCAGAGTTCTTAACACTCACGGTAACTTCACGGTAATCATGTCTTAATAATGTAGTTTATTTTATTTTAGTCTATATGAAGACCTAACTATTTCCAGAGAAAATGATAGATTTTTTTGGGGAATAACCCTGCCCTGAATAAAAAACTATATACTGTGTGTGAAAGATGAAATTCTTAAGGTTAAGACATCAAGATTCTTGAATGTTCAGCAGCAACTTTAACTTTCAAAGCCAGCACTCTTTCAGTTTCAGAAAGTCCCAATCTGGCAAAATCCACATTTCTGAGAGAAATAAGACATATCATTGACAGAATGCCCTAATTCATGATCTTCCCAAAGAAAAAAATTATTGTTGTTATTGTTGTTGTTGTTGTTCTTACTATTTGAATACTGCGTTCAATTGTTAACTTTTCTCTAGTTAGGAAAATCTCCTTCTGTAACTATTGCATGAATTAGTCTTTATAGCATGTAATTGTATTAACTTTTTTGGTTTAAATAGATATATATATAATATATAATTTATGGTGTAGACTGCATAGTCATGGTTAAGTAAGCATTACTAAAGGACCCCAGCTTAAGGAGGAGAAGGACAGCCGCTATCTCAAGGATCTTTGCTCCTCAGAATTTTAAAGCTGTTTTTGAAGACTAAAGGATGACTCTGCACTGCCAAGATAAAAAAACATACTAGTCTCTCCAACAGCTCTGAAATTCACCCATTATCTGGTATCATAGATAAGTAACTGAAACCTTGGAGACATCTTGATTTAGAAAGAATCAGATAGAAGATGATGCCATAGAATTATAGTTGTTTTTCAAAACAATAGTATGTGTGTTAAGTAGTGATTGGTCAAGTCACGTTGTACATGAATGTCCGAAATGTATAAGAACCATATGCAAAACTACATTTAGTGTCCTCCAATTTGAATGAGATACCTTATGTGCAGAAAGAATGAGTTACTCTTGTAACTCTCTAGTTTGTATCGTAGCTGCTGACTTCAGTCAGCAGGGGCCAGCTGTGAAATTTTTTGTGAAATGTAGTTCTTGCGACTTTGAAGCAGTCTTCTCCAGGCAGTTTATGAATTGTATGCTTGTTGGTAAAGAGAGGAAATGAAGGAATAATCGAGGCACAAGGGATCAAAACCACAAGACATATTAAACTTACATGAGTGATCATACCATTAGACTCACTTCTGGTCTTCTCAGGTCCTATTCTGCACATAGTTTCTCTGGTTTCACTGGAGAGGGCAGGGCAGAAAAGAAAACATGAGGACAAAAAATCTGACCACACAAAGCCATAGAAGTCCAAACTAAAATTAACTTCTGTTGAACATAAATTATGATGTTATTTCAAAAGTAATGATAAAAAGTTGTGGGGTTTTTTTTAAATTGATATCACAATTTTTAATAACTTTGAAGAAACAATGGATTGTACAAACTCAGAAAACACAGGGACAAAGTTGTCTGCAGCTGAAAAGTAAGAGCTTTTAATGCAAAAACAAGACTGAGGCCAGGAAGACAGTAGGCACAAGAAAAAACGTGAATAGCAACTGCGAAAGATTGCCATGAGGAATGAAAATGTACAATGATGAGTCTTTCTAATGCAAGCTGTTTAGGAGAAATTAGCACAGTATTTTGGTCTTTAAATTATAAATCAGATTTCTTTATCCTACCCTTAAGAAAAACATGTATAACCAGACACATATCTCCTGTACTTCTGAGAACCTGGCAGTATTTTCAATATTTGTTGCACTATATAATTTTGTCCTGGTTTGGGCTAGGATAGAGTTAACTTTGATGAGGAAGTAGGAAGGGGCACAACATGGGCAGCTGACCTGGCCTGGCCAACAGGTATTCGACACCATACTGACATCATGCCCAGTACCTAGAGGCAGGGAGCTAGTCGGGGATGGGGCTTCGGGAGCACAGGCGGGGCTGCCGGTCAGAAGGGGTGGTGCCGGGTCCCGGGTGGTGAGCAGCCGCGGCACGCGCCGTTCCTTTTGTATATTCCTCTCATTTACTGTTAAAACTGTTCGTTTTTCCCCCTGAACCTGTTTCTTCTTATTGTCGTTCTATTAAACCGCTCTTATTTCAACCTATGCGGGTTTTTTCCCCTTTTTCTCTGGTTCCCCTACCCACTCCACCGGGAGGGGAGGAGTGAGCGAGCACCCTCGTGGCTCTTTGTTCCCAGCTGGCCAAAACCACGACAAATTTTTAGAACATCAAATCACTTTCAAAAAACTTTCTATTTTATTTATCTCTTTGAATGACCTAGATTAAAAATTGTCATATCATTGTATACAAATTATATCTGAAATTTGTAAAAATTTACCTGAAGAAAAAAGTGCCTACCTTAAATCTAAATGGAATCACACCAAAGTCAATCAACCAAAACAAAACAAAACAAAACAAAAAAGACAAAACCTTTCAGGTTCTTATAAAACTGTTTCAGTGTATCAAGAACACCTTGCCAAAACGAAATTTCAATACATAAGCAGGATATTCAGTTTTCATACCTCAATATATAATTAATTATCCTGTGATAATTGTGTAAACAACAGTAGTGGATAACACTGCTTTCTGTACTTTCTGCAAGACAAACACAACATTTTTCATGAAAAATAAAATATACATACTGGTCAAGAAAATGCATTAAGTTTAACCTACAGATTTAATTGAAAAACCCAAAAGCAATTTTTAACATTGATCATAAATGGATCTAAATGGCTGGTTTATAGAACGTGAAATGACTCATTAAAATGAGAAAGGTGAAACCATAACATAACAAGTGTTTTGACTTATCATCCTTTTGTTTCTTTCACTTTCAGCACTACTGAGTATGATTATTTTACCTGGTTTGCCCCTGGCACTTAAAGCAAAACTAGAATCCAAACAGCCTCATCTTCCAATTTCTGGCACTGACAACATGTGTTTACTTGAGATCAGATCTTCAACGATGCCAATAATATTACATTTATTTTATACTCAGTGTTTGTCTTTTTTCCCGTTTCTTCATCCGAGAGGTTATTTTCTTCATTCTGCATCTTTAATTTTACAGCCAGTCATTCTCATGTCTGTAAATGTTCTTTCTCTCTAGCACTTTTGAATTATTAATGTGATGATATTGTGTGATTTATTTCTTTTTTACTGCTTGTATTGCACCCCTTGGAACATCTCACCTTATCTCTATGGTTGTGACATCCTACTGTGTTTGCAACAATTTACTATTTAAAATATATTGTCTGTTGCCTGGACTGCATCTGAAAACTTTCCCTACTTTAGAACAAGTTGTAAGATAAACTTTTTGGTAACAATAAAATGGCTTATTTTTCTTTTAATTACAATATATACTTTTATCTCTGAACAGATTTGTTTAATTAAAATAAAGAACAATCTGACTCCAAGCAAATGGAAAACTCATTTATATTTTAGTGTTATTTTCTGTTTCTTTAAAGAGAATGAGGGAAGAAAGAAAGAAGCAGGGAAATTAACAGGGGGAATTGAGACAAATAACTGACTGTTATAAAATACAATGAAGACAATTTTAGTTGCTAACAACAAATCATTTGTGTATCAGCCCACTAGGTCTGTTTCTGCAGCATTCACTACTGAAAACCAAAACCAAAAGAAAATCAACCAACCAGCAAAAAAGTGTCAAAAGTTTTATTTTATTGAACTTGACTTAAAAAAATAACAGCACCTACTGGACCTGAGAATATGATCTTAAAATACATTTTAAAAAAAGGAGTGTAAACCAGGTGTATAATGTCTTTGACAGGATCAGGAGGCATTCACAGTGAGAGCAGATAGAAGGGATCGAGTTCAAAGGATAAGCTGCTAAGAGAGTCTGAGAAGAACTGAGGTGTCCTGTGAGAGTGACGGTGGCTCCATAGGTTGCAAATGAAAACAGGATGCTGCCGGCCAAGCTGTGGACAGGCAGCTCCCCTCAGAGGAGAGCTGGAAAAGAGTGTGGTAACCAGACTTCTCTCAAGGCATGTAGTAATTTGCGGTTCAGGAAATGAATGCAATTTCTCCAAACAAGTTGATTGAACAGCTCCAATTGAAACTACTCTGCCCAGGTAACCTTTCTTTAAGCAGCATATTCTTTATGGTAATGACACAGAGAGAAATTCTACTGCTTTAGTGAAGTTCTTCATTCCGCATGAGAAGACATGGACTGTTTGATGCTCCTTAACAGTGTATAACTGAACTCCAAAATACAAAGATAATACTGAGAAAAAAAACTAAACTACTTCATTAACTTAATAGGTATTTGTCCCTTGGCTGCAAATAATGCAGCTATCTAGTAAAACTTCTGAATGTCCTTGAAGAACAGTGCATTGCAAGGCACTTTTTCACTGACTGTGGCATTTTCTATTTCAAAGACAATAGGTCACAGATGTACAGACACTAGTATCTTCTGAGGGACATGATTAAGGACATATAGATTTGCTATGAGAAATTGCAGACACATAGTTTACCAGATTGTAAGGCCTCTAGCATAATAAAAATATCTTACACTTCCCTAATCAAATATTGCTTAAACTAGGACCTCTCTTACATATTTTTTTTCAAATGGATAACATCCTTCTTTTGAAGGAAAAAATATCTAGTAAAACTACCACAATATTTTGTATTTAGTTCCAGTGGCTAATTAGTGATAATAAAGAATTGCCTATAGATGTTAAATCTTGTCAATATTCTCCTGTCTGCATATTTAGTACATCATACTATATGTTTAACTACTGAAATAAATAACTTCCATTGTTCAAATTTTGTTTATTGTACATGTACTTCTAGATAAGGACCAGGTTATCCCTTACCTCTCCCCTGGTTCATATTGCCTGTAAAATAGTTTTTTCTTATGTATAAATGGAACTTTTTGTGTTTCAGCTTCACCCCATTATCCCTTCTCCTGTTCTTAGGTGCAATAGATAAAAAAGGAATGTCTCAACCTCCTGAAATCCACCACTTGTAAATATTAATGAGATTCCCCCTCAGTCTTCTCTTCTCTAGACTAAACAGTCACAGTTCCTGCAGCCTTTCCACATACAGAAGATGTTCCTTATGGAGGGCTCTATCACGTATAATAGTGACTTGGGAAGACAAATGCCATCACTTTGAATAATTCCTCTTCCTCCTTATTTTCCTAACTTTTTTTTATGAACATGATGTCATACGATGTGGGATATTCCTTTGGTGAATTGAGGTTGGCTGTTGCCTCTCCCAACTCCTTGTGCACCCCCAGTCCACTTGTTGGTAGAGTGATGTGAGAAGATGAAAATGCCTTGACTATGTGTAAAATAAGCCCTACTTAGTCGTAACTAATATATTTCTGTGTTATCAACCCTGATTTTGGTCACAAATCCAAAACACAACACCATGTGATCTACTATCAAGAAAATTACCTCTGTCCTAGCCAAAATCACTGTTTATAAGGAATTACAGAATCACATGATGACTGACCCTGGGAGTGGTATCAGTAAGTCTCTTGTTTAGTGCTGTGCTCAAAACAGGGGCAGCTCTTGGAATCAAACCAAGCTGCTCAGGACTTGGTCCAGTGCAGGTGTGGTAGTTTGATCCTGGCTGGATGCCAGGTGCCTACCACACCACTCTATCACCCATCTCCTCAGCAAGCAAGGAAGGGGAGAAAATAAGATGGGAGTCTCTTGGGTTGAGATAAAAGCAGTTTAATAAAGAAGCAGCAAAGCCGTGCATGTGAGAAGCAAAGCAAAAGCAAATAAAGCTGCTACTCTCTACTTCCCATCAGCAGCGATGTCCAGCCATCTCCTGAGAAACAGGGCTTCGGTATGTGTAGCAGTTGCTTTTGGAAGGTTGAAAAATGAATTTTTCCCCCCCCACCTTGTGCTCCTTTCCCTCAGTTTATATTACTGAGCTGACATCAAATGGTATGGAATATCTCCTTGGTCAGCTTGGGTCAGCTGTTCTGGCCGTGGACTCTCCCAAGATTGTACCTACCCACAGCTATTGGTGAAGGTGGGGGAATGAATGTTGGAGGGACAGCCCTGATGCTGCGTGAGCAGTAGTGATAATATTGATACCAACAGTAAGTACAGCACTGCATGAGCTGCTGTGGAAAATCATTACCATCCCAGACCCACTACAGCGGGCTTGAAATCCTTTAAGGACAGAGATGCCTCTTGGGGCAACCTGCAATACTGACTCAATTTTGCCTTATACTCAGCCTGAAACTCCTTTGCTGGAATATATTGTACCTGTTGACTCTAACCCTCTCAGAAGACCCTCCTAGAAGCTGAACTCTGTCTCCTTGATGGCCCCTTGTTGGTGTTTGAGATTTGTTAGATACTCCAAAGCTGCCTCTTCTCCAGGCTCACCCAGGTGCTATTCAGAGGGCAGGTCTGCCAGCTCCCTCTGCCTTGGGAACCTCCCATCGAGATCCAGTTTCACTGTGTTGAGAGGCAGAAAACTTCAGGCATTTGCTGAATGAGGATTGCTGCACATTTTTTTAAGTAGTCTGAGATATTGTGGATCATCTTCTCTGCCAAAGCACCTTGCTGGCTCAAGTTCACGCTGTCATATGCTAGGACCTCCATTCTCCTTTCAGCACATCAATGCCCCAGCTTGTCAGTCATGTATATATGTCAAGTATAGTTATAATTTATGAGTACACAAATTGCTTACTGAGAGATAAAAGGATGCTAAAGAACAACTGTTTTGGACTGCTTCCCAGGGTGACATTGCATCTTGCCAGCTTTCATCTTCTTTCTGATATAGTTATTTTTAGCTTGGAAACTGCCCTTGTGAGAATTAAACTGTAGAACATTTAATAGAGAGCTCTAACTCATAATTTGTTCAGTTATATTCAAATGAAATATAGAAAACCTATTGTATAATAGGTTTGATATCAAAATCAAAATCAAAATCAAAGTAGATTTCACTAAACAAAGACTAGTGAGGTAATCATAACCATGTTTTGATTGAAGCCCAGACCCTTATATAATTGTCTTTCCTAGACATCTTTTTCTTCCTGACTTGAAGGTTCCTTTGAGTGCATTTGAAAATTGAGAGTTGTGGGTGCAGATGTTTCAATACACATAGTTTCTATTTATAATTTTTTTTTTTTTTAGTTATTTAATGGTTACTTTTGGATTACAAAGTTTAGACAGCTTCCTCTTGGATTGTACCTCAGCTATTCACATGTTATTTTTCTTGTTACATTGTTCACTGAGATTTGAGTTTATTTTCTTATACTACGTAAAAAGTTTTTACCTACATATCATATCTGAAATAGACTTCCAAATTTGCAGTGGAAAAAAAATTGTGCTTTTCATATGTTGACTTTTTTTTTTGTATGATTGAACATAGATTTCCATATACCCTCTTCTAAATTCCTCTCTTGCATCATCCCAGACTATGCCATTCAGGTTTTATGACTTTATGATTTGTGAAAATCTTTCAGTGGAAGCATGTTTCACTTTGTTGATTGTAATGTCAATGCCAATAACTACAACTAAGGCATTAAGTGACTGAGATACAAGAAAATATATTTGTCATGTACTTGAAGTACAGCAGTAGGGCGCAAAGTCTTTGGAAAGCACAGGACTTGTAAAGCAATGAGTGCAAGTCAGCTGCATTATTTTGAATCACAAACTGTATCACCAGTTCTTGTAGGCTCATAGTAACCAGAAACATGTGGCTCAGCTCTAAGAAAAGGAACATACATTTTAATCTTACTCCCAAAAATATTGCATTTTCACCAAATGAATCAGTGGATATAATTTTTTCTTTTTAACATGTTTTATCTAACATGTGAAAATTACAAATGTTATGTCACTCTGCAGAGTACAACGTGTTGCCTGAGGCTACCTCACTGAAACATTCTCTCCATTCCAGAAATTTACAGATGCAAAAAGTTCACCCACAGGGAAGTCATTTGATTTGCAATCTCCAGTAAAGCATGGTGAGACTGAAATAATGGTTATGTGGGATGCTTCCCACCCGCAGTTACTCATCAAATGTTGGTAGTAGAGAAAAGTGAACAGTGAAAGACAGTGTATTCTGCTGCAAACACTGCTATTTTTGAGGCACTCATTGTATTTCCAGTTACTTTAACATCCACTATCAATCTCTACCTTAATATGTTCCTTACATGATGCTTGTACCAATCAAACAGCTTGTTAAGGTGCTGTTGGCAACCTAGGCACTTTTGCAAGATGACACTAGCACCTAGCTGATAAACAAAGATCCATCACAGATGTAGTTTTATCATCCTTCCTTTTCCTCACTCCTTTAATCTTAAAGACATTCTTTCATCATAGAATAATTTCTCTGATTACAGTACTCAGAGGATAAGTCATAGAATCATAGAATCATAGAATCATGGAATGGTAGGGGTTGGAAGGGACCTTTAGAGATCTAGGCCAACCCCCTTGCAGAAGCAGGTTCACCTAGACCAGGTCACATAGGAACGAGTCCAGGCATGTCTTGAAGAGCTCCAAGGAAGGAGACTCCACAACCCCTCTGGGCAGCCTGTGCCAGGGCTCCCTCATCCTCACAGTGAAATAGTTTCTTCTTATGTTTAAGTGGAACTTTTTGTGTTCCAGCTTCATCCCATTACCCCTTGTCCTGTTGCTAGCTACTATAGAAAAAAGGGATGTCCCAACCTCCTGACACTCACTCTTTAGATATTTATAAATGTTAATAAAATCTCTCCTCAATTTTCTCTTCTCCAGACTAAACAGCCCCAGTTCCCACAGCCTTTCCTCGTATGAAAGATGTTCTATACCCTTGATCATCTTGGTGGCCCTGCGCTGGACTCTCTCCAGAAGTTCCCTATCCCTCGAGCTGATGAGCCCAGAACTGGACACAGGACTCCAGATGAGGCCTCTCCAGAGCAGAGCAGAGGGGGAGAACAACCTCCCTCGACCTGCTGGCCACACTCTTCTTGATGCATCCCAGAATGTCATTGGCTTTCTTGGCCATGAGGGCACATTACTGGCTCATATTTAGTTTATTATCAGTCAGGACTCCCAGGTCTCTCTCTGTAGAGCTACTCTCCTGCAGGTAACTACCCAGCCTGGACTGGTGCATGGGATTGCTCCTTCCCAGGTACAGGACTATGCACTTGTTCTTGTTGAACCTCATGAGGTTCCTCTCTGCCCAACTCTCAAGCTGGTCAAGATCCTGCTGAGTGGCAGCACAGCCTTCTGGGGAATCAGCCAGTCCTCCCAGTTTGGTGTCATCAGTGAACTTGCTGAGAGTACACTGTCCCCTCATCCAGGTCGTTGATAAAGATGTTGAACAAGACTGATGCCTGTGGATCCACTGGCCATAGGCCTCCAACTCAACTCTGTGTCGTTGATCACCACCCTCTGTGCTCTGTCATTCAGCCAGCTCTCGATCCACCTCACTGTCCACTCATCCAAGCCACACTGGCTGAGCTTTCTGACGATATTATGGGAGACAGTGAAGATGTTATGGAAGACAGTGATCTCTTAGAGAACAATACCATTGATCTCTTATCAATATCAGTATCAATTATCTCTTAGAGAACAATACCAATCAATATCTCCTCAAGTGCAGCTTTGAATATTCTATCCCACTGTCACTTTATGTCCCTGCTCCTGAGATGCTACAATAGCTCCAAAACCAGAAAGTATAAAACTCTGACACAAAAGAAATGTATCTGACTTAGATAATCCAGCATGTATTGATTGTTCATGCAGGATGCTCACAGGTAACCAATGAAAACAGAATTATGAAAGGAGGAAACGTACATAAAACACATATCAGGGCAGGTGGTGGGATGCCAGTAGGAAGCATGCAGTGTCAGTGTTGCTGTGTATGACCTCTGCAGTTTGTAAAGAACAAGGGTACTCAGAATTATTATGGGGTGTTTAGAGTAATGTAGGAAGGCAAGAAAGAGAAAGATCAAGTTTGTTTGGTGAGTAACAAGTGTGGGAAAGCAAAGTGAAAAGGGATAAAAGGGATGGTGGGGTGTGAGCAGGGACAGGTAAGTCCATGTGCCTAGTCACACCTGTACCAGGCAGCACAGACTCTCCTCTCTCCTTATTAAACTCTTAACTGAGCAATGGCTCCCTGTTCCATGTAGTCAGATGTGGAAGGGATGGGTACCTACCATACCACATGGACATGACTGTGAGTTGGGAGCCGGCACCAAGAGACACCTGGGATGTTCAGCATGTGAGTGTATGTGTGGCAATGCACTTGTGTGTGTGTGTGTGTGTGTAAGGGGAGCTGTGCAAGCAGATGAAGTGGGACTGCAGCTGGTGAAGCTTGTGTGTACAAGTGACAGTTCCAAGGCCAGTGTATTGGGTAGGCTGTCGTAAGTTCAGCTACTGGAGAGATCCATATTGTATATATGTATATAGAGGTATTTATTTTCCACTAACAAACCTTCATCTTGATCAGTTAGTGATGTGGGAACAGGAAAAGACCTCTAGTGTGTTCACGTCCCTATGACCATGCTTCCCTCTGTTGCTCTGTGTGGCTGGCCATGCACCCATGAATACATGATGAATAAGGTGTGAACATGTGCCTTCTGATTCTCAGTGGATAGGAAGTTAACAAATGTGACACATATCTACAAGAAGAGCAGGAAAGAAGATCCTGGGAACTGCAGGCCTGTCACCTGACTTTGGTGCCATGGAAGGTTATGGAACAGATCATCCTAAGCGCCATTATAAGGCACATACATGATAATAACCAAGGGTTCAGACCCATTTAACATGGATTTATGAAAGGCAGATCCTGCTTGATCAATCAACCCAATCTCCTTCTGTGACAAGATGACCCACTTAGTGGATGAGGAGAAGGCTGTGGATGTGGTCCACCTGGACTTTAGCAAAGCCTTTGCTTCACCTCACTAAAACTCTCCATCAGGAGATACATTCATTATCTTTGGATGTTGACAAAATGTTGTCAAGAATTAACTCACAATAGCATTGATCAGTGTGGAATGTGTCTTCTATGTGGGAGGAACACTAATGATCATCATCATTTGCATTCCTGACTGATCCAAACTAGACCATGGAGCATAACACTCACAAAGCTATGAAGCTTTTGCTATGAAAGAAAAGATAGACAAGAGTGAACTACTTTCACACACAGATGTGTCTGTAAACTAATGTTTTATAATGTCTGCAGTTATTGCATTCAAGAAAAGACATACTGAATTTGACAGCCACATAATTTCACCCACACATCTGTAAGCACTCGAAGCATGCATTACTCAACTTTCTCATGCTCTGCTCACCATCAAATTGATTTTCATGACCTGCATTTGAATATTTTCATGGCATTTAAGTGCTTCCTTTGTTTACAGACTGTGCTTGGAAATTCAGTTAATTCACACAATTCTTATCAATAAAGGATGCTAACGAGTACACTTCTGATTAGTGACTTCTATAAATTCATTCCTTTGTTTCAGTCTATATATGAGCTTACTAAACTGAAGAAACATTCCATGGTGAGAGAGTTAAAAGATCATGGTACTGTATTCAACTTAAAACAGATGACAGATCTGCTGGTGAAACAAGGGCTTGCAAAAACTTTAAACAAAATTGAAATCCATAGAAGATGTACTGTTAGAAACTCTTATGAAGGAACCATGTGAAAATGAAACAACTTAAAGACTGGGAAAAATACAAAATAGTTTAAAAGGCATAGTAAAGATGCTCAGATAAAATACAAAAAACATTTGTGTTACTGCTATTTGAAGTAAGGAGGTAAGATTTCTATATAGGTAATATCAACTCAGTTTAGAAAGGAAAGGCAGTATTATGCTGGTGACACCTTCACTGGAGGGCATCTAGGAAAAGACTTTTCAAAAGGTTTTTATCTTGGGCTTCTGGTTAAAAAAAGAATATATGTGAAGGTGTGTCTGAATTTTCTCCAAGCAAGCTACCAAGTTTAAAGAAAAAGTCCCCTCAGGTTCTGACATATATGAAGAATATATTTATTCACAAATTTATTTTGTGGATTCATTGGTAGAAAATCTTAACAGAAATTAACTTTAACTTGTAATTGTAGGTTCCCTACATCAGTGTTCTGAAATAAGATAGAGACATTTCCTTTCCAGCACACTGCTGAGCAAGCCACAGCTGCAGTTGTGGTGGAAAAGGCTTTTTTCTTTCTAGATAGTCTAAGGCTAAGATTGAATCTGACAGATGTTCTGAGAATATTCAAAGATGTTAAGAGTTCAACAACAAAAAAATACATTTCTTGTGAAATCAGCCATCAGGCATAGTAGAACAAATGAAACAGATTATTCAAACAATTCTGCGGAAGCTACCATATGACAAAGGAATAATTGGAATTTGATAATTCCCTTAGTTCCAACAGTTCTTCAAACCTCCCTAACTACTAACAGAAACTCCCTTTGAGGTAATGATAGGCTGAAGTATACACATGCCAGAACATTTGATGTGGAATACTAGTGCTCTCAGATATGGGGGTAAATCATTATGCAAACATTACATATGCTTCTGAATCAGGTACATTTGTAAGTGACTAGTAAATTACAGAAATGAAAAGCTAAAATAAAGACTTGTTTTAACAAATTTCAGAGAGAGAATACCAGGAAGTGTGGAGATCTGTGAATGTAATTAGCCTATGCAAATCCTGAACATAGACTGTGTCACAAATGCAATGGGCTGTTACCAAACTACAGGCAAGGTCAACTCTTTTGCAAATTAAAGTTACTGGAGAGAAGAAAGCAATAGAGAAATTTTACCATTCAAGTCAGATAAATTGTGCAAGCAAGGAAATTTTTCAGAGGTGTGCAGATCCATCTCTGGTGTATTCATGCAAAGATGGAACTGGCAAGAAAGGTTAATTTTTGTCTCCTCCTTCTCAGTGATTTTTAGAGAGACGATTTTGTCTCCATGGCAATTCTGGTAAAAATGGGGAAAAAATATTTAGAATTTATGCAATGAGTACCATAAGAAGTTTTTATTTAATAATGATACTATTTTGAGAGTGCACTCTATAGTTAAATTTTTGGTATTAAAGGCTTAAGTCCCATTGTAAAGGTGATTTTAAATAAGTAAGCAGTGTGGATCCCCAGATATGAGCTATGAACTCATATGAGATGGGAAGATGGACAAATCTTTAATCCAAAGAAACTGTAGAATTCCAGAGAAATTACTTTTAAATAACTCTAATGAAAATACTAGTCTTTGAAGCCTAGAAATTATTTAGAGCGATGTAGCTTTATGAAAAAATTGCAAAAGTAGCATAACCTTAGGACTAACTGTCCTCAATATCCAATATTGGAAAGATATGTAGGTGTCTTTGCCACTGCATCTGGGAAACTCATTGTGAATTCAGTGCCAGAAGAGAGTTCATCTGTAAGCAATTTCTAACAAACTATGTAACTGCTAACAAAACTTGAATAGCTATACCATAAGTGGATTTACTTAATTTATCTCCATATTCTTGGACAGGCTGGGATTAGCCCTTACACAAATTTACAGGTTCCTGAGGTACTACCTACATTACTAAGGTAATTTACAGATACCTAAGCCACTCTCATCTTGTTCTGTGATCAACTCTCCCTGTAATTTCTTCTGCTGTTTCTTGTCTACAGCCTGATCCTTCATTCCTCTTCTGTATAGTCTCTTTAATTTGAATCATAAGCACAATGGAATTTTTTTCATACCAAGAATACAAATCGGAGGTCCAAGAACTGAATATGTATGTGAGACTGGGACACCTTAATTGTGTTCCTTTAGAATCAGTTTGAAATGTTATGGTATCCTCTTCAAAGAGGCACTTGAACCTGTAAATATAATTTTCTCAACGACTAAAGTGGTGTCTACTGCAACAGCCCAATTTGTATTTGAAGTGGCACTGGTTCCTGTGGTCTACGAGAAGACATGGGCAGAAGAAAACCAAAGAACTTTTTCCATCATCTCTTGCAATGTACCCCACAAAACATAAGTGCATTCCTTAAATAGGAAGAATACTACACAATAGAAACAAACAATATTTGCTGATTTCTACTTTTTTAATAGTTTTTAAACTGGTCTGTCTCATGTCCCTTCCAGTTTTCAATTTTTTTCTTCCAAACCTAACAAAGAGAAAAGGCCAGTTTAAAATGGAAAAATTCTGGCTTAAGTGGAATGAGCTTTGGTGACCGGCACCCTAAACATTCAATGTGTTAATGCAAAATTCAGTATTCTAAGCTTAATGAGCGTTACAGAATATCTTTTTTTAAGAGGTTCTCAAGGTGGCACTGAGTTCTTGCATACTGCATATCTTTCCGTCAGGTGATCTGATTACTCTTACAGAATGAAATTACAGAAAATATGAAGTACAATAGCTCACAGTTTAGCATTTTCAAAACACTTTTAAAAAAAAAAATTAAAACCCCTTTTTTAAAAAACACTTTTTAAAAACTTTTTTTTTTGAAAACTGCTTTTTTAAAATAAGAAATGACTTTGACAACTTGGCCTGTAAATGTTTAGAGATGGATTTAGCAACAAATAAGCTGAGAAAATTAAAAAATTCAAATTTGTTAAGTGAGAAAACTACAGAGATTTGTCTCCATGAAATGTACTCTCCAATCTTTTAAGTATTTTCCCATCTCTTTGGATTATCCCTGGGTGGTCATGATTCTTGTAGAAGTGTTGAAATGAGACAAGTGTTTAAACTTTCTGTTCATGAGGACACCAACACAAAGTCATCAGTAACTTAAATTTTTCTTCGGTAGTTGTTCTTGTGCTTACCTGTGCAATTATTCATCATGTAGCCCAAAGTTCTGTTCAGTCACTGCTCCCCAGATGATCTCCAAGCTCTAAGTACAATCTATTCTTTCATTGAAGATGTATGACTTTTTTTTTTTTTTTTTTGCCTGTATTACAGCAAATGCTATTTACTTGTAACCCACTTACCAAGTGACCTGTGTCCTTTCTTGGCAAGAATGTTTGACCTGCTACACTCATTTGAAACCTAGCTTCTGAAAAATGAGTTGCATTTAATCATTATGCCAACAAGCAGTAGGAAAATGATGACATATCTTATTTCCTAGGATCCTGTGTAGCTGGATATAAGTTCAATCAAAGTCAGTGAGCCTTGAATAAAAAGGATGACAAATTTTTCTTTTAAGTGAACTCTGCTTCATATTTACTTGGCTTTTTAGTCTTTGTGAACTCCTGAGCCTCAAGAATAATGTTGTAAATCTGTGTGCCCTTAGTATCATTACCACTGGAGAGCTATAGGAATATTCCTCACATACTTGTCTTACTTTTCCCACAATTAGAAGAAATGATTGTCAGTCAGCTGCTGATGAAAGCTGATGGAAGAAAGAAAAAATAAAATTAAAATGTTTACATTCAAGAGATAACTGTACATTTTTCAGAAGAGAGAGAAACCTTTGACTGCCGAATATTTTGTTTATTTAGTTAAGCTAGAATTATTATGAGGTTATGTTTGATGGGATATAAATACAGAAGCTATCTGTCTCAAGTCTGTGTATTTTAGCACTCCCTGCACTGCACCTCTTCTGCCTTGTGGTATCTACTTAGATTAAGTAGGTACTCACTATTCCTTTTTTCTTTCTTCTTGTCAGAGAACTCCTTGAAAACTGCAGAAGCAGGTTCATCTAGATCAGGTTGCATAGGAACATGTCCAGGCAGGTCTTGAAGACCTCCAAGGAAGGAGACCCCACAACCCCTCTGGGCAGCCTGTGCCAGGGCTCCCTCATCCTCACAGTGAAATAGTTTCTTCTTATGTTTAAGTGGAACTTTTTGTGTTCCAGCTTCATCCCATTACCCCTTGTCCTGTTGCTAGCTACAATAGAAAAAAGGGATGTCCCAGCCTCCTGACACCTACCCTTTAGATATTTATAAATGTTAATAAGATCCCCCCTCAGTCTTCTCCAAACTAAATAGCCGCAGCCTTTCCTCATATGAAAGACGTTCCAGTCTCCTGATCATGTTGGTGGCCCTGCACTGGACTCTCTCCAGAAGTTCCCTGTCCCTCTTGAGGTGAGGAGCCCAGAACTGGACACAGGATTCCAGATGAGGCCTCACCAGGGCAGAGTAGAGGGGGAGCAAAACCTCTCTTGACCTGCTGGCCACACTCGTCTTGATGCATCCCAGGATGCCATTGGCCTTCTTGGCCACGATGGCACATTGCTATCCAACACCATTCAGAAAACAGAAGAATCTTTTGGTTTCTCAGGAAACACTGCAGCCTGACACCATTTGAGTTAAAACTCATTTCATATGCTATGAACACAATGGAAAATTTAGACTTGGTCACAGTTCAGATGGCAGTATAGCAAGGAGAGTTCTTAATCAATGTGAAGAGCTGTAGTGGCTAGGCTGACCAAAATTTTGTTTGTATGTCCTTATTTAAAGTTCATTGACTTCCTTAAGTCTATTGACTTATGGGCCCTTTAAAAGGAGTTTAAGTGCCTCTTTTTGAGAGATTACTACAAGATCTTGAGATTCTTCATGGTAAGCTGTGCAATTTTTCCTGGAACAAAGCATTGTTCTATTTAATATACATTTCATCGAATCATCTAAAATATAGAAGTATTATTTTAAACCAAAGGTATAATTCATATTAATTCATTAATACAACAACTAAATTTTAATTTATGCATGAGCATTTTAAAAGAACTTGGCCAATTTTAATGCTTGTCCATTTCAGATAAATTTTTTTTTTTGAATTCCATATCTTCACTTGGGAATTTTTTAATGACTGTCGTGTTAACATATGAGAGCTTGTTTCAAGATGAACTGATTCTATATCTGTTTAACTACTATATTGAAGACTGTATAGAAGTGGTTCAGAGAGCTCAGTTTGTAAGCGTAAGTTTGTATACATAGGACTGTATAAAAATTGTGTATAAGCATTCTGCACAAATGGATTTGTATATTGCCAAGAAAAAGATAAATATTGTTGAGCTAATAAGATCCGTTGTAACAGCTCCCATTGGCTTTCTGACCTTAGAGCTGAGTTAAGAGACCCTAGCTGTTTTCACACCTTGTCATCTGTATTTGTTATGTCAACAAAACAGACATATCTAATCAAATAACTCCTACACCACCAACAGGATGTGAGACATTCTTTTTGTGGTTCCATGTGGTAGACTAAAAGCCAAATTCACCAGGAAAAACATTTGAAACATGCACAAAAAAGGGCCACAATCTATATAGACATATAATTACTGTAGAAAATGTTTTTTGTACTATTTTAATAACCATATGAAAACATGTTTTCAAAATGTTTATTTCCTCTGGTTTCTCCTTTTTATTTTGTATCTTTGCAATTTCAGCAGGAAATGAAGAGCTAAACTAAATGACAGGATAGGTAGCATTCCTAAGTCCACATACACATTATAACCCTAACATTACAGTACTGAGTCTTGGCCCATATGATAATAGCTTGACAATTTGAATGCATTTTCACATAGCTCAAGGGAGTCCTCTGAGCATTAATGAATTTTCTCAACTGCAGCTTCTGCAAAGCCTAGGTTTAGCAGTTTTGGTTCCTAGCCTTCTGATAGTTAAAGATCCATATTTCTATGTTTGAGAGCATCAATGGTCTTACACAAGTAAAAGTTTATAAGATGAAAAGGAAAAGCTGAAGATAAAACCCCATGAAATACAGAAAGGTACAAATAAAATGAGTTTTTGTGAAGAATTTAGCTCAACTGTGAGCCCATTTGTTGTGTAGTGATTTTATCCTCTTAATAGAGGTCAAAAAGATTTCTGTTAGGAAAAACTTTTTTTTAATTCTATTATGATTCTTATTTGCGACCATGGTCAATTCTTTGGGCCTTACTGACACAATTTGCTCATAAGTACAGTGGAGATAAAGCATCTATCTGTCATAAATATCCTAAGCATTCATTAATTTATTGCACAATGCACAAAGATATGAAATGATGCTTAGATGCTAAATATTACCCACATCAAGTTTAATCTCCATTTGATTGAATGAGTGAACATCTAAGTATGAAACCTGAAATTACACTGCTCTTTCCTTCCTCATTTAAGTCAAAAGGTATAGTGAAGATGCTCTCCTCTTGGGCAGCAGAAGAGAAATTTGATGCTTGATGTTCTTAGTCCTTTCACTCTCTTCTTAAGACGTGTCAGGGTAACAGATAGTCTATGTGTCTGCTTTCCTTGACTTCTACATGGCTGATGCATGACAGGCCAAACGATGAAATCATGAGTTCAGGTTAACCCGTCCTGCTTTGAAATCAAGGATTTTCGTATCAGCAGGAGTTTCATTTAAATATAAATAATGTAATAAATTAATATAACAAGAATTGATCTAAGATCTTAGAGTAAGGGAAGCTGATATTCATTTAGAAAATCTTTAAGTGAGTTGATTTTACCCAATTACATAGATTTTTTTCATTCCCGTTTTCACCCCTACATACTCATAAGTATCAAGATGTGCATGTCCAAGTGGTCTGGCCTGGCCAGGATGTACATTAAGTGGTTTGTCTTTTATTCCTCTTGATTGACAAGAACAAATTATTTTCTTCTTTTTTTTTTTTTTACAGAAGGTTATATGCTTTCTAAAAGTCAATGAGTGTTATGAAGTGGTCCTTCAGTATCTTACTTGCACTAGCTTCCTTAAACCTTAGGTAAGTTTGTCTTCAGTGTGTTTATTGGTTGAGGTTTTTGTTTGATTTTGGTTTTTTTAAATATAAATTTGGAATATAGAGATATATATGGCTATATCTTGTTTTCCTAGTAGGCTGACAGGAAAATATAGCACATGATATGCTACAACATTGCTTTCATCTTCCTCCTATTTAGAGTGTATGATTTTCTACCTATGTATTGTTTGTGTTGTGGTCTATTACAAAAAAAAGACCTTCTGATCTTGATGAAAAAAATCCGTTTTTCTTAATTTTATTGCTTCTGATAGCATTGCTTAGAACAACACGATGTTAGAGTGGCTGCTGCCTGTGGAAGTCTAAGTAGATCTATAGCAAGACTTCAGCACTATTACATCTGTTTCTGTCAGTCTATGTAGATTGGATATCAACGGGAATTATATTTACATTTTTTTTTCCCAGTTGAATTAGTTATAGTATCATATTAGTAATTATGATTTATAATAATTGTTGGATTCTATTATTTATAACAATTTAATAAATTAAAGATATTCTAAGAAATATTGATTATGCCCTGTGTTTTCTCTATCTTGATCCTCTAAGAAAATGGAATTGACAACAGCAGCCATTTGTAGGCAGTTAAAAATGACTGTTTCTCGAACTACTAAATGGTGCATATTATCAAACTCTCCAGTTGACTTTTGAATGATAGTAGTCCTGAAGTCTGATTGTAATCTGTGCTACAGAGCAGCTAGTGGCTATTGGGAGAAGAAAGGTCTGGGAAGAAAGGTCTGGTTGCAGCAGCTCATTCTTTTGCTATTTTTAAAAAAATTGGATTTGTGCTCTTTTTTCACAAAATCTCTGTATCTATCAAACTTTGAGTGTCAAGCAAGTCTGGACCTGCTCCATACAAGTGCACTTGTATGTTTGGAAAGTTCTTGGAATATGTTGCAGACAATATTGGAGATAAACTGATAGAAAACATAAACTATAACGAATTAAGTGATGAGAATATTATTAATGATAGTCAACATGACTTACTGTAATACAAGTCTTGTCAAGAAAATCTGATTTCACTGTCAGCCTTGATAAGATTATGGATTTGAGAAATAGAGCTGAAATTACATAAAGTATTTGACGTAATACCATATGATGTTCTAATGAAAGCACAGAATCACTCGAAGTACATCATGAGTTGCTTAATGGACAGGTGAGTTATTACTGAATCTTTTATATGTTGTTCCATAGAAATACATATTGGGCATGGCTATGATTTGGAAATGAGTATAAATCACTCTAACAAAGGAAGGAAGTGGCACAAACTATACCTGTGAAATAATTGAAAAATGACAGCTATCTGAACTTGAAAAAATGTCTCGGAGTCAAGTAGTAGCAAAAATTAGTAATTGTACTAGTAAATGTGTAAACATTAGAGTGGAATAGTAAATACAACTGTGGGATATTACTTTAGATACATGTGATTAGTATTGTCATTTCATAAGATTGAGCTACAAACTTTTAAGGGGAAAATAAGGTAATCTTTTAGTTGGATATGTGAGACATTTGACAAAAGCCCCTCTAACAATAGTGACTCCAAAATATAGCATTCAATTTTGCTGTCTTTAAAATGGTGTTGAATAACTAGTCCAAGAAAAGCCACACATACTGCTTCTATATTAATGTTTAGTTTGCATTAGGAAAGTAGTTTTAAAGTAAATCTCTTAATTCCATCCCCTCAGTGTTCTTTGATTAACACCACAGGGCTCTCTCAGGGTCCATGGACAGAGATCTGTGTGGATGTATGGGAAAACCCAGAAGTTGATGGGCACACATTCAATCCAGAGCTTCCTCAGAGTAAAACACCCCTAAATATTTGTAGAGCAGATAATGAACCCTTAAGTAATAGATTATCTACAAATCTAATCCTATGGTCAGTCATAATGTTAAAGCAAACACAGATAAAAAATACTCAAGGACTTCTTTCTACTTCATAACACCTAATTTTTGTCATCCAAAACACACCTCCCTCCCAAATTATTTATTCCACTAAATTTCAAAGCTTTTATTTTCATATCAAAACAAAAACATTCATTGCCGTATGGCAAGAATATAGGTGGTTGAGTTCAGTTGGCAGACTGATATGTGGAGTGGTATTTGGAATGTGAAATGTACTATCTATAGAAACACCTTTTTTTTTTTGAAGATAAGCTCTATAGTTGTTCTGTAGCTAGTTACAAACTCTTTGAGTTATTATTGGTAAAACTAGTAAACTGGTTTATATACAATTAAAAAATTTCTGGATGAATATTTTTCTCACAACAAAATAAGGATGTTATTGTGGTAATTGTTTTTGTGGAGATAAACCAGTATTTAAGTATAAGGAGATTCAAGGTTACATTTTTTATTCAGTATTGCTACTCAGCAATATGACTTTTTAACCATCAAAGTTATTTTAAACTTCCACATATACTTATAGAAATCTCTTTGAAAATATATATTTATAAATATGTAAATCAGAGCGTGGAGGGATTTCTTTTTTTGTTTTTTTCTAGTCTCTTGACATTACAAGTTCTATAAAAATGTATTGTTTAAAAGGAGTTCAGTAGGCTTGCTTAAGTTTGTCTAGAATCTCTCATCACACTTAGAGGATGGTAAAACGGGGAAAAAAAATCCCATCTTTTTGAAAGCTATTTAATATTCCAGACAGCAAGTGGTGCTGCTGCACACAGAATGAAAATGGTTAAAAAAACAAAGATGAAGAAAATCCGTATTGAGAAATTATTACCCTCTGTCTCATATAGACTGTGTGTCTGAGATGGTTATAATGATGTATATTCAGAATACCACTGGAATAGCAGCATGTAAACTTCTTGTGTATCAAGAACTTAGAGTTATTAAGGAAATCGGACTGGAAAATCAAAAAGAAATTATCTCTTTTTGTGGCTTAGTTACTTAAAAATTTTAAATGATCCAACCGATCTCTTAATTTTTAGTATTCCTTTTATTAATTCATGATTTATGCAAAAGCTTAATCAGCAACTGTGGGATCTTCATTAAAATCACCATCTTACGGTTTTGTTTGGTAAAAAACATGCCTCAATGGTGAAAAAATACAATTAGAATAATGTCTTTTAAGACTTAACTACATGTTAGTAGTAATAGTTGAAACTATTACTTGTACTTGCCTATTTGTAATACTTTCTTTGTTCTGGTACCAGCCTAAATGATTCATTAAGATCTGAAACAGCTTTGTCTTCTCTTTTATTGTATGCTACTTTCTTACAGTCATAGAACATTATATGAAGGAAAAAAATATGTGTACATATGTATTGAGTTACCCAAGGGAACTGCTTCAGTGGCATCAAAATATTTTCATACATAGCTATATATCATTAATCATATACAATATTTTTGTGTCTTTCTGTTCCACATAGAAAAGTGTAACTGAATGAACCTGTAAGAGCACAATGACTATTAATCATTTCTGTAAAGCCTGATAATTAGCCTCTAGATCTGTCCCTCTGCACTATTTTTTTCCACAGCAAAACAGTCTCTTATATGGAAATTGAACATTATTCTTGTGTCGTGTAGAACAGGTGTAGAAGCACCTATCCTTATTGAATACATTTTACACTACAGCTTTTGGGACATTCTCCTGAGGATTTACTCACATATTCTGACTTATTGTCCACATTACAGGACTCTCCTGCTCTATTGTTCTTCCAGAGACTGAAAAAGAAATGTAGCCACTACTGTTTAGCAGTTACTGTTTTCACTCCACTCTTCCTTTAGGATAGTTTTCATGACTGTATGGTAGTCTAACAGGGCAAGAGGTCAAAATGAATCCTTCAGGCTAAGTCCTTTATCTGTTACTTATTCATCCAAAAATAACACAGGTCCCTGTCTTTTCTTGGATGTAACTCTTTTTGGTTACAGTAAGAGGTACTAGTTAAAAGAGATAAATACATACAAGAAAGACAAAGCAAAAAAGTAAAAAAGAAAGGAAACACTATATAGAATTGCTGTGTTATAGATAGATTGGACTTACTATTAACACTCTTTCACTTCTTGGTGATTTTTTTATATTACATTTTCAAAGAAGGATGAAATAATCCATTTTGTCAAGATTTACGGGTTTCAACAGAAAATATCTTCCAGGCATGTTTAGGTATGGTGGTTGAATGAGCAGATAATCAAATGGAAGAAATGTCTCACAACCAAAATATAAACAGAAATGGCCAAAGTTGACTGCTGAATCTTTTCTTGAATAAATTACAGTCAAAATTAATTTTTTACTGAGAAGGCATTCCCTAATCAGTTTTCACTATACTAGCTTGTGCCTCATTTTATTTGCTGAATTCTGCTTGTCTTCCTTTCAAAATTAGACTATGAACACTCCTCCCTAGAAGAAAATAATTACATTGGTAATAAATAGTGGGAACATCATCTGTTCAGTATTTACTCTTCCTGAATTGTTGTCATAATATGATTTTTTTTTTCCAAGTACTTTTTTGGGAGTAAGAAAAAAAATTAGTGGTTAGTCTTGATAATCTTAAAGGTTTTTTCCAACCCTAACAACTCTATGATTCTATGAATTATTATAGGTATTATAGGTATTATAATGTTAGTGTTCATCTCCCTCTCTAACATATTGCTAAGTTGTTGCAAGATACAACAACTCAAAGAACTCTGTCCAGAGGCAGAAAGTTCTTAATTCAAAGTTATTTTGACTATTGATGGCTAAGGTAAACCCTATCTAAAATTTACCAGAGAAAGCTCCAAGGAATAACAGTAGCTGAGGGTAGTTTTGGCTAATATTTATGTATTGGAATCTTCTGCTTTTCTTTCATCCCACTCCCAAAATGACAGAAGGAACAAATTCCTCTAGAACGAAATAGCAGGAAATTATGCTTGACTCCTTCACTTGCTTCCTTCAGATGGATAAATCTTTTCCCTGTTGTTAAGGGAGAAATAACACACAATGGTCAGCATAAAACTAGAAACTAGTTTCAATCTCAAAGGGGAACTCCTTCAAACTTATATTTTAAGGACTAGGAACCATTAATGCAGTAAGTGAGAAGAAACATAATAAAAACACCTGAGCATCACAGTGAAAGCCTTCAGGTGAACATTGTGTTTCACATGACTGCCCACTGGATGTTTCCATAACTCAGACTGTGGCATCCCTAAGAATCAAAACCAGTTTATCTTTTCCATCTTTGAAAGGAATATATATAGAGCAGCTTGCCCAGGATTAGGTCAAAGAATCTCATTAGCTTCCTCTCTCTTTATCTCTGTTATCTCTCTTACTCAAAGATATATTAATACCTGTCTGTTTTTGCTATTCCTATGACTAGCTTAAGGATCAGGCTGAGTAGATTTATCTAACTTTTCCTAAATTGTGTTTGGAAGAGACAGAGTATTGAATAATGGCATAATTGTCATTGTAAGATCAACAAACAGTCAAAGTGATAGATTGCAGTAGTTTACAGGATAAGAAGAAAGCTAATATGCAATTTAAATCAAGTTCCTGAAGCTCATGTCTCAAAGGAAAAAAAAGACTGAGAGAACTAATAATACCTTAATTTGGGAGTAAAATTTGTTTATTAAAGGGAAATGAAAATGGGGTAAAAATGAGAGAGACTAGCAGAAATGGAGACAGATATACACATGAAAAAGGCTAAAACAGTATAGCTAATTGTTTTAGCTTATTGAAAGATTATTATACATAACCGTACTATGTATCTGTTGTGAAGACATCTGTTCTTACACTATTAATGCTTCTCAAATCTCTTCAGTCTTATCTTCGTAAGAATATAGAAATTATAAGCAGAACGATGCTGTCTCCTCAAAAAGTATTGAGTTGTGAGTGAATAACATGCTCTGATATAAGGTAGCCACAAATTACATTCCTTACTGTGGTTTGTTTTTGTAATCACATATAACTTGACCACAGATGCACTATTCACTTGTCATGGTTTAGCAAGGAGCAGCTTTTGCTTGGTAACAGGTGGAGGGGGTTGCAGTGAAGACCCAGTAAAAAGTTCTCGGACTCTCCCTGACACTCGGGTTCAGACCCATCTCCGGCCCGGCTGGGCCAATCTGACACCTCTGCCATCACTGTTTAGGGATGGGAATTTGAAGTACTTGGCAGGAAGTGATACAAGATAGAGGTGACCACGTGGACCCCATAGAGAAGGAGGAAGAAAGGAGGAGCACCAGAGACTCCTCTGCAAGCTGTGATGAGAATGCAGGCTGTACCCCTGCAACCCATGCAGGGCCATGGCAGGACTAAGAGCCACCAGCAGCTCCATGTGAGTACACCCGGACAGGCAAGAGACTGTGTGAGGAGGTGGCCATGACACAGGCCGTGCTGGAGAGCCTGCGAGCCACAGAGCAGACCCACGTGAGAGGCAGAGAGGAGCTGCAGCTTTTGGGATAAATGCACGTCAGAGCAGCCTGTGCAGGGCTGCTGTGTGTGAGGCACCCCACAGACTTGCAGGGAGGACTGGTGTGGAGCCTGCCTGCCCTGAGGAGAGACAAAGGGCAGAAGCTATCAGGAATAGACTGATTGAAACCCCCATTCCCTGCCCCCCTGAGCCATTCATGGAGGGGAGGAGGTAAAAACACCGGGATCGGGACTCTGAGCTTAGGAAGAGGGGATGAGTGGGGAGAAGCTGTTCTTAAAGGGCTGGTCAGATTCTTCATCGTTGTACCACTCTGTGTTGTCTATTTTTGGTTATGTTTTGGTGTTTTATGGTTATGCTTTAGTTGGTATTGCATTAAATTATTTTCTGTTTTCTTCCCCAAGATGAGTAGCCTGGTCTGTTTTGTCCTGGACCTTAAATGGCAATTAAGCTCTCCCTGCCCTTTGGCAATCCTCAGGTCTTTGGTACTTGAGGCTAATCGTGGTGGTCTGTTCCCTGATGGGCCTAAACCACAACATCACTATAGATAAATTTAAAAAAATCTGAAGATGAAAGAGGGCATTTGCACTGTAAAAACTATGGTATTTCACTCAAATGTTTAGGAGTCATGTTAATTTTTTTCTGGTATAGCTAGTGTGGACCATAAGATTTGCTCTGGAGATCTGAAGAAGTAGAATTAATCTTTTAATAATGTATTCTGATGTAAAGGTAGTTCCAATATTTATCATTTACAGCATCATTCCAAAATTCAAATAGAGTCATTCTAATGACAGACGAAAATAATAGTATTTATTATTGTTGCTTATTTTTATTTGCTTGTTTGTTTTTTAGGCTTTTGCTCCCAAATTAATCTTTGAGAAGATGCTGAGGACTCTGAGGGCTAGTCTGACAGTTGAAGAATAGGCTTCGTTAGTATATAGTGAAGTGTTATAGACCTGTTTTAACCAATATTATTTCTGCCTGACGCTGTTTTGAGTTCTGCCTCATCTCCCTGGCAGTCTTTACATGTCACAGAGGTTTACATAGCTACAGGTATTTCTCATATAATATTTTTGTATTGCAGTAGGACTTTGATGTTTCAGTTAGCACATGACTCAGGATGGTAGGTACTATATAATCATATAGTGCAACAAATTTTAACATCAGCATCAAGAGAGGTCTGCTTTGAGAGAAAAATTCATTATTTCAGAACTCTCTCTCATAAATTATTTTAAATTGCTTTATATAATTAAGCCACTTCAATAGTGCACAGCTTTCTAAAATAACAATAAATTACAATGAAAGGAGTTCTTATAAGGTCACCTGTTCAAAGAACTTTTCTAAGAATTTTTGAAAAATAATATAGATGCACAAGTTTGTGTAACAAATTACAACTCTGTCTTGTTTTATATATCTGTACAAAGCAATTACTTGGTGTAAAAGGTCGTCAGCAAAAGAAATCTTTATTTGTGATTTTTATCATGTTTGCTTTTGACTTTTGTGTGTAAATATGAGTTGAGAAGGAAAACTGTATTTCACCTCTCTAAGGTTCAATCTGATTTACAAAACTTAAGGTAGACTTATCTTCCCTTTATAATTGCAATTTACCTTGAACAACAGTCATATAAATACAGAAAATGCGTGAGGTCTTAATTCCTGATACCACATTTCCTGAGACGTGCTTCTAATAAGGCTCTTTAGTTCTATGCATGGGTATACGTGGTGGTTTAGCCCAATGTCCACCCAGTCATAAAATCACTCTCACTCCTAAACTGGACAGAAGAGAGAGATAAATGTAACAAACGGCTTGTGAGTTGAGATATGGACGGAGAGATCATTTGGTAATTAGTGTCATGAGTAAAACAGACTCAGGGAGAAAAAGGTTTGATTTATTAAAGAAACAATAAGAGCAGGGAGATGAGAAATAAAAACCATCTAAAAACACTTTCCCTCACCCCTCCTCTTCCTGGGACTCCCTTTCCTCGTCCCACAGGGTCATGGGGGATGGGGGTTGAGGGTTGCGGTCCATTATAGATGGACTTTGCCACTGCCTATTCGGGGGCAGGCCTCATCACACTTCTCACTGCTACACTGTGGGGTCCCTCCCACTGGAGACAGTCCCTCATGAACTTGGCCAGCGTGAGTCCTTCCCATGGGCTGCAGCTCCTCATGAACCGCTCCAGCATGAGGCCTCCCATGGGGGCAGCTCCTCACACCCTCCCCCAGTGTGAGTCATCCACTGGGAGAACAGTCCTTCAGGTACCAACTGCTCCAGCCTGGGTGTCTCATGGGATCACAAGTCCTGACAGCAAACCTGCTCTGGCGTGGGCACCTCTCTCCCCATGAAGTCCCAGGTCCTGGCAGGAACTTGCTCTAGGATGAACTTCTTATGGAGTCACAGCCTCCTTCAAGCAACCAACCGCTCCGGCATGGTGTCCTCCTTGAGCTGCGAGTGGGTCTCTGCTTCCTCCATGGACTGCAGGAGACAACCTGCTTCACCATGGTCATCACCACATATTCCAGGGGAGCTTTTTCAGTGCCTAACCACTGTCCTCTCCCTCCTCCACTGACCTTGGTGTCTGCAGAGATGCTTTCACATTCTCTCTCCCTGTTGCTGCTGCAGTTTTGCAACTGCCCAACAACTTCTCCTTCTCAAATATGTTATTCACAGAAGTGTTACCTCCATCACTAATTGGCCAGGCGTGGGTCAGGTGCAGGGTCCAGGTTAGAATTGACTGGCCCTAACCCTATGAGCTACACATGAGGTTTCTGGCAACTCTTTTTGTTTAAAGAAGCCACCCCTATAGTCCCCTAAAAAACTACTAAAAAACCTGGGCCAGACAAAACCACTACAGTATATATGCATATGCAGGACAATATTTGTGCACAAGCTGGCAGATCTTTATAAAAGATAAACTTTCTTTGAATTCTCACAGTGAGCACTTATTTATTCATTGTGTTTCCCTGAACTACAAAAATTTTATAAGTAATCAAGTGGTGGTTCTGGATTCAGCTTTTCCATTAGGCAGAGCTTGCAGCATTTAAGTAGTGGACCGATGCAGAGTGCTCAGTGCAGAAGGACAGCATGACTTGCCCTTTGCCAGTCACAGTTAATTCTAAGCAGATCCAACACTGGTGTAAACAATCCAAAGCTCCAGTGCATCATGGCATGGCTCAACCCATGATGTAGCCCCAGAATCACATGGCACTTGACTAGTACCACACTGCTGCATTAACTTGCAGAACTTTTCTCCTGGACTACACAATCTTCTCAGTGAGACAGGGAAATTTTGCCATTTGTAAAATTATATGTCCATGATTAAAATGTTTTGGAATCCGAGTCTATTCAGTGTCTGATATACCAAGTTAATCTTCAATTACAGCCGTTTCAGAATTAACAAAAACATCAAGAGTAGGTTCATTGTTTAATATCAGTTTTAAGCTTTTCATGAAATGATTTAAGATTTCAATAAAAAATAAGGCTATGCAGTTAAATTTGAGTTCATGGTGGACTTAGGAAATTATTACAAATGTTATTCAGGTCTGTATATTAGAATGCTTCTTGAAATATAATGTCACTGTAAAGACATACATACAAATAAATACTTTTCTTTAGAATCACTTCTGTGTTCTGATTATATCTCTTCTGATTTTGATACTGTTGTCATGTAAATTTTAGAAACTCACCCTAAAACAATGTGGCATTTACAAGTCTGTCTATGTCCATTTAATTGATCAGAGGATGCTCAGTACTCTGAGGCTAAAGCTGCAGTGCAACTGGAAGGAATCAAGCCTTTAGTAACTCAGAACCTCAGAATTAATAATTTTTTTGTGCCAGTATCCTTACCTGTTTAACCTCATGCATCTGAATGATCCGTGGTTGATTCTGTTCATGTCTCTCAACTTAAAATTTGACACCTAGATGTCTATTTTGGAAAAGTAAGTATCTAGAGATTAAAGGTCCTTACACACCTCGATAGCAAAGATCATGATGTTGCTGAGCATCCCTAGTAGCACAATCTAGCACTCAGTTTCTTCTAGAAGCCTTAAATTTCTGGAGATCCGAGCATCATACCTTTCTTCAGGATATCCCCACAATTCTTACCCTTAATATAATAACATTTTGCATGTCCAAATATTTTAATTTAATTTTATATAAATATTTTCTACTCTATAACTTTATGATACTTGTCCCAAACTTGATATAACTCCCTGGGTACTAGTAGAATTAATTTTAAAAATACCAATGAAAAAACAAGTATGCCTTGTTTATATATTCACACACGTATGAATATACATAGGTTCATATATATACTTTTTAATCAATATATCTCCTACTTCTAGTCATATTGGTTTATATATACATTTTTCATACATACACGTGTAAGAGACATGGAGTTTTCAGATGTACCAAACTACATACAAGTGATTCCTGCCCTTCTGGGTAGCAGCTGGAAACTGGCAAGGTAGTGTAGGGCAACAGAAACAGCATGAAATACAGCTAAGGCAACTGAATTGAAAAATATATCTGCACTGACAAGAATATGAGCTTAAGAAAATAGTTCACGTACACATGCTTTTGTGTTTTCATTTTAAGAAAGAGATTAGGATTTCTAATCTAGATTTGAGAGTCTATCAAAACCACAGGTGGAAACTAGGAGTGATGGCATGAGCTTACTTTGATTTACACTAATTTTCCTATAGCATTAAAGTTATTCAAAATTGATCAGGACATTTCAGCAACACCATTGCTTGGACCCAGGGGTTGCATTACAACCAGAAGTAATAGAATCTTTCTAATTGGAATGCTTAGTGCTCATGCACTCAAGGCTATGATTAACCACTACATTACCATAAAAGTCTCAACTCTCAACCCTCATTTTATTTGGAGTATTGAGTAGAATATCCGTTTTATGTAACCTTGAAGGACAAGCAGAAAAAAAACCCACTATAGACACACAGAACAGCTTGTATTTATGTATGCCAGTAACAAGAAGCATACATCATTTAAACAGTTGACTCACTGAAACCGATTTCAAAGTGTATTCAGGGAAGTTTAATTTCAAGTTTTACTTCAACCAAAATTTCTGTATTAATCCTGTAGCAATGTATCTCAAAGGAACTATCCCAATCTCTTTTGATTTTTCTTATGTCATGCATAGCCCTATATGAATACTATTCAGATATTAAATACAGAATTATTAATCATCTAATAGACTTCTACTGTGATGTCACTGTGGAATTTTACAGTTTAATAACAGTCTCCTAAAGTTGCTTTCCAATGAGTACAGAGATAGAATTAATGGAGAAAAAAGACCCAAAAATATTAGCATCAGAGCTGCTCATTAATTTTTAATGTCCAGTTTCTGGTTTTCAGCTAATTTTTTGGCATTTTCTCAAAGTACAACCCCACTAGATGACAGTTGCAGTTACTAAGCATTCGGCATGTCTATTAATTTGATACCTAGTTCCCAGTGGTACGCAGAACATGAAAAATATATAGTTAACATACATCTGAGGAAATGTTCATTTGCATGATTTGTCTGACATCACAGAGGAAAACTTGAACTGAATTCACCAAAGTGTTGTTCGTCTGCATTATCTGAGTAAAAATCCTTTTCACTTCTACGCTGTCCTAGTTCATTCATTGCACAAAATCCAACTTCTGCAGTGAATGAGTCAAAGATCCTAATTTACTTCACTCTTCTGCTTCATTTTTTGTAGCAACTGCTTTGTGCCCTAAAAGACGAGCAATCTGTGTAAAAATACCATGTCACAAGGTAATTAAAGGCTGTATCTGAATGTGTATACAAAGTGTGCTAAATGAGATTGTGTCCCTTTGTTACCATTATGGATGGATTCAAACTACAGTCTGTGCTTTCCTCTTCACTGCTCAGATACCATCAACTGTCTGAAAAAGAAAATTATAGCCTATATGTAAGATTTTTATCGAAATTAAAATAAGTTGCAATATTTCATGGTAAATTAGAACATCAGGGTCCACAATTACCACCTGGAATACTAGGAATTCTCCAAGAATACAAAATATTTTTAGTGTCCACAAATTGACTCCCTTAAATATAAATCTACTACTTTCTAGTTTACATTTGGGAAGATATTTTGTCTCATTAACTGGGAAAATGACTATTCACTTATTGTTCTGATATTGTCTTCTATGTTCTCTGTCTTTGAGTGACAGTCTTTGTTCCTGCCTTGATTCTTTGATAGTTTTGCAGAGTGCGTTAATCTGGGTTCTGAGGTGCAAGCTTCCTACGGTGCTGTGTATGTTTAGGAACACACTTGGGATTAGTGAATTAATGCTATTTTATGACTCATAAATATGAATTATATTTCTAGAACTGTTGTGTTTTTTTAAACTAGAACAGGAGAGTTCAGACTTGTCTTCTAAGGTTGTTGTGGATATCCTAAGAAAAAGTACGATGGGTAATTGAGGTGTGTTTTTTAAATATAGCTGGATTATATATTTTTGTGTGTAGCATTATTCAAATGCACATGCTAGAGAAAAGAATTAGCTCCTTTTCTAAAGTGCACCGTCTCAAATTAGAGATTAAATACTTAATAACTGCAATGCTTGTCCTGGAGATATATGTATATGTATGTATTTATTTGAAGTACAAATGCATTGACTTAAATAAATATGTAAGCACAATAAAGAATATATCTGACTTTCAAATCCATCCAGAATGGTCAATACAATTCTTCCTACTAAATAAAAACATTTTTTTCCTACAACTGACTATAAATATATGTAGTTTCAACGGAAGAAGATAGTAGAAAATTTCTAGATCTTAGTGCCCAAGAGTTTTTGTAATAGTCAGAATTCTTGAGAGTGAAATATATGTAAGAAATATCAGAGTATTTGATGTAAGAACAATTTCAGATATTTGTTCATCTTTTCTCTTTTTATTACAGTTATCTTCCTTTTTTTGAGATGGTTCCTTCCAGTCTCACAGATGTGTACTCCACAAGGCCAGTCTCTCAGCTCCTTATTAATCTTAGCTATAGGAAAATAGTATTTGACTTCTGCATTTTCCTGGAGCTTACATGGTGTACTTCACTGGTCTACGCGTCAAAAGAAAGGACCTTACTCTTTGGTAATCTAAAAGTACAGAGATTTCTTGCTTGACTATTTTTTTGTGTTTCCATTGAAATGTTCTCACTTGTAGGTCCATGGATGTCTTTTGATCTTCACATTCCAAATAACTTAAGGGGCACTGAGACAGTAAACATGTGGTTAATTCTTCTTTACCCAAATGAATAGTGAGATATTTTTGTAGACAGTACACTGTGCTTAAGGGGCAGCTCCTGCTTTTATGGTTTGTTTTTTTTTTTTTTTTTTTCCTAGGAAAATAAGTTATAGTCAAGGGAAAAAATCCACAGCTTGTTAATATCTTCCACTGCAGTTCTGCCCTGAAGTTATCCACTGGAGACCAACAAAATCTTGTATATTGCTCTATTAACTCATTTTATAGGAAGATCCACTGTGGCACTAAGGAAAGATTTATGCTTCAAAAAAAAGGAGGATCTTGAAAAAACCATAGTTTAGCAAGACACAGACAGTGAACATTGCACTACTCTTTTCTCTAGTACAAACAATGAATTTCCAAACATACGGGCAATTTGTGGTTACATTGGTCGTAGGAAGCAAAGTTATTATTTAAATTATTAAATCAACTTTCGAAAAAGTAACAGGTAGAAAAACAGGTGAGTCAGTATTTAGTCAGTACATGAAGTATCAGTATGCATTACTGAGTATTTAATATTCCTTCATGGAACTACAATGTGGAAAGGCAAGTTTATTTTCTGTTATTAATTTAGAGTGTCAAATTTGAATTTGTGGACTTTTCCATTTTAATATTTTTGATAAATTTCATATTTAACAAAGGCCTATGTTTTTAAAACCACTCCTAGGAAGGTCAGAAATAAAGAATAATTTTGTACAGGTGTTATGTTTTAGAATTTTATTTAATAAGGCTTTTGTCACTGCACTCCAAAGGTAGTACACTCTATAATAGTCACTACATACTGTTGAATAGGCACGCTTTGAAGAAGAGTGGTGGTGTTTTCCTGAGCTATAACAATAGCAAACTGAGAGCAGAAGTGATTTAAAGATAATAGCTCTTTAATGCATCAGAGTCATTGCTAATCATTACCTCACTGTTGTTCCTTTAAGGGGAGTTATATCTTTTTTTTGCAAAAGTAGAAGAGAAAGAAGAGATCTTTTTCTTTGTTTTACTAGCTTTCTCTCTTGGTGTCTCTGCCTCGCTCTCATTGTCAGCCTCACTGTCTTTCCTTCCCCTCCTTTTGTGTAATAATTCTTTGAGTTTGTAAGACTGTTCATAATGCAATGGGTATTGTTGAAATCAAGAAGCAAGTTTGCAATTTTAAGAAATACAGTGCATTAGGGGACTTTTTTTAAGGTCAACGGACTAAAAATAGCATCAATGCATTCAAATCTTTTTGGCAAGGAGTTATATCACTTCAGTGAATTAATAAACAATTAAATTAAGCTGTTTAGCATCTGAGATTAATTAATTTTAAAGATATGCTTAGAATTGCTTTGGAGGAAGAAAAGAAACTAGAAAGCATACAGAGAAACTAGAAAATTTGTAAGTTTTGAGCAATACGAATTTCAAGTTAAGTAGATGGTTACTACTCAAGAGATGATACCAATGGGAGAAAGCATTGAGAGCCAAAGGAAAAAGATGATCAAGAAGAAGATGAAGCCACGAGAACATGAACAGTAAAAAATGATCTGAACTTCAATAGTGTGGCAGATGATAACCTAAAACTTCAAATAAAAGAGTAGTGGTTTATTATGGCATTTTATAATTTCATTTTTAAGTCTGTAATCCAATAGGCACCTGAAATCTCCATCTTGGATAATAGAAAGATAGAGATGTCCTGAAAGCAAGGACAGTACATACATCAGTTACATAACAGTATGTGATTCTGAGAATGAGCTTAATAATACTCAACAGTGTTGACATTATTTTCCCCCTCTAAAAGCATACGTTGAAAAATTAAACATTTCCATATTACCTGAAAGAAAAGGCATCGTTGACTGTTTCATCCATGAAGGGTTATGGCATAGCTTTCACCTGATGGAAAAATAAAATTTTCATATTTCATCAATCTTTCACACTTTAGAAGGAAACATACTGTAGCAGCCAATCTTCACAAGTGAAGTACACCACCTAACATGTCTGACAGTGGAATTTAAAGACTGTGTAGCAGTCAGTCTTCATGAAAACACCAGTTCACCAAAAGAGAGCAATCTTATTCACATCTTAGTAACTCTCTTTGTTTTCCTAGGAATCTTCTCTTTGCTGTGAATCATCTCTTTTCAGATGCAATAATCTGAGAAAACTTAAAACTGCAAGCAATATAAGCTCTTGGGATGGAAACCAATAATTATACAAGATTTGAAGGCAGCCTTTAAATAAGGATATTTTGTACTGCATACAGCACTCTATTTGTAGACAAAAAATCTGTGCAAAAGTTAAGCAGTGGATGTTTGGATCAAATAATCAATATCTGGGATCAAAATCTGCCAAAGATAGTCATAAGATGCTTCCTTCAGCATAAATTGACATATAACGAGAAATCTATGCTACTTGTCCATTTTTTTCCTCAATAGGAGGTCAGTTGAGGATGTCTGGGGAGGAAAGAAGTGCACAAATGTATTAAAGAGTAATAAATTTATGGATTTCATTTTCTGATGTGTATACATATTTAAATTGATATTATTTATATAGTTTCATTGAAGAGTGTTACAGTCTCCATATACAAACCTAAGGAAATCTACAAACATGCAATATTGAAAATTGTGCCAAGCATTAACAGTATAGGATTTTTTCTTTTCCTCCTGTTTTATCATTTTAAAGGATTTCACACTTCCTACTTATTTTGTAGTTTACTGGCTTGCTATAAGAAATCCCTGAATTTTAAGCATAAGAAGTCATATTCCACTCTGTGGCAATGAACATACAATATTTCTAAAAAACAGGCTTTAACTGTATTCTACAATTTTTAATGACTATATTACCTGACTGTTGGCACTTGTTGTAATATTATTGACTACTTATTATTTTGCAGTTGTTAACAGTATTAACATTTTTTCTCTGATCTTTATGTATAGATCCATGCCTTTCAATCTGGCAGCATTGCACCTTATACTTAATTTTCTTTTTTACTATTCACATTTTCTTTTCATATGAGGGATTTACTTTCATTAGGTATATTAAATAATAATACATTTTGAAAGGTATTCCCTGGTGTGAACAGGATACCAATTTTTCATTCCTCTACAGAGCAATTTCTGTAAATCTAGATTGGTAACTGCTTTTATTCTTATCCTGCTTCTTTTTTATCCCTTTTGTATTACATTTTCAGATTAAAAGAAAGGTAATTTAAGGAGCAAACTGCTTTTTCCAAAATTACAAAAATTTGATTTGTACTTTTAAAATTTATTTATTTATACCCTTTGAAACTTTTTTGGAACTCTTTGCTTAAGGCTCGGTTGTAAGAGTCCTGTATTTTTAATCCCTGTTTTATGTGAGATTTAGCAAAGTTATTCTACTCACCTTAAGACAAGAAACAGGGAGACAAAATATGTGAGAAAATATATATTTATATAGAGAGCATATATTTATCCAGAAAGGTTATGTTTTCAGAGATAAATTTGTGAGCAGGATCAGATCCTCTTTAGAAACAACTGTTATGCAGATTTCAAAGCACTAACTTGGGATATATAAATGCAGATGTATCACCACTAGCTCAGGTGTTACATTATTCAAGTCGGACTCCTGAGGTTCACAGTGGACTTTGATTGAAAGCAGACCACATCTGCATTCATGTTTGCTTAGGATGCAGCCAGAATAGCCTTATGTCAGCCTACAAAATGAGCTAGATGTGCTACTGTAAGAGGATACTTTCAATACTCTACAAAGTAGCGCATTTTCTAAGGCGAATTTGTCTGCCATATATTTCCTGTTAACGGTAGGATACTGTAAACAGTTGATATAAATACTTCAATGGAATGAATTTATATTAATGATGTGAGATAGAGCCTTGAGTCTCAACAGATTTACTTATTCTCCTTCTGCATATGCAATGATTTCAGCAGCTACAATACCAAGAGTAACTTAAGGATCCAGCGGCAGAAAATGAACACTTCTATTCTTTGCATTTGACTAAGTCAGATGGAGGTGAAAACAGAGATCAGTTCAGTTGAATTAGCTGGAAATGGAAAATGGATTACTAGATGCCATGATTCAATAAATCTTAGTCATGACAGTTATTTAGTCAGTATGGCTATGAAGTTACATAGAAACAAGTTATTAGCACCTGAATATTATGTTGTGAGAAGCTTTCTGACTCAAGATACCTATTAGAATGTTGATTTACTCTCTGGAAATAAGTTGGTGATAATTTTTCTTGTCTTTTTTTTTTTTTTTTTCCTGAGTTTGAGAGATTTGCCAAGTTTCTAAATATGTGACTCCTGTACTGTACCTCTTATGAAGAGGGAAGGATGTCAGACTATCTTGGCAGTGGTAAAATACCTTGTAGTGGCTCTAGATGATTTGAGAAAAGTGGCTAAGAAATCAATTAATTCTATATTGCCTTTAAAAAAGACTTTGAGAAACAAAAGATCATTTCTACCTTAAATATCCTTCAAATATATGTCAAAAAAGAGATAGTATATAACTTCTGACATTAGAAGACTCTGTATATTATCCTTCTTAACTAGACCAAAATTACTCTGTTGACTCCTCAGATTTTCCTTATGAAAAGATCTGCGAAACTGTCATAGTTGAACAACTGGAAATATGTCTTAATGTGCAGTAAGATATTTTAATAGCTTTTTACATTTTCTCCATTTTCAAAGCTATTTCTTAGTTTATAGGATCTATTTGCAAAATTATGTTTCACTGAAATGAACTGGGTATTGTTCTCTCAAAAGTTAAAAAAGGCTATCCAGCAAAGCACTAGGTGAAAAAATGAAGACGGAGTTCAAAGTCTATTGAGTGAAATAGGAAGCATTAAATCATAAGGGTCAAGTCATAAAAGAGAAAAGAGTGGGAATATCTTGTAGTTCTTTAGCAAAAATCAAACTCTGAAGCAGCTCAATGTTCTTGTATTCAGGTGAAATCCAAGTGTTTGAGTGAAATCAATATCTGTAACAGTATTCATTGAATCATAGGATCACTTAAGCTGGAAAATACCTTTACTATCATTTATCTATAATATATAATATAGATAATTATTACTATATTTATCTGAATGTCATAACCATGGGATCACAAATTGGATGGAAATTGGTTTCTAATATTATTCATTTCCAGCAAAGATTTTGAAAAAGGATATTCATTAACTAAGTAGATCCAATGTGAATTTCAAAATAACTTGTGTCATCATTGTATCATGGAACCCTTAGATTTGTTTTGTATTTTCAAATAGAATATTTATCAATATTATCATTTTTCATTGACCAGTTTTTCTTTAATATCTCCATTCATAGTTGCTACGAAGTTTTGTCTATTTTTTATTTCTTTCCTAAGTTAGACTCTTTTTTGACAAGCAGAGTTTCAATCATTGCTGTTCCCCAGCTTTTGTTCTCACTTTCTGTTTAGGGATAAAAGAAAAAAAGGATTAAAGAAAACTTTTTTCCTGTGTGAAATGCACATAGAAAATGCACAACCTTATTGAGAACTGTTCTAGATAATTATGGGTTTTCGGTAACTTTACAAGCAATAGAAATGTAAGGAATTACTTTGTGACAAATAAAAACATAAAGGTTTATTAAAGTTCTGATCTACTTTTATCTTTTATTCTTACCCAGAATTTTAATTCTTCTCACCTATGAAGAACTTTTTAGCTTAGTTTTTAAACCAGACTAGACCTCAGTCTTTAAAATAGACTTTATATTAGTTTTTGCAAATATCTTTTATAGATCTTGCCTTCTTCACTTCCACTCTTTAGAGTTATTCCAAAATTTTTTTTATTTTTTTTTCCCAAAAGTGAAGCAAAACCAAGTTGTGTTGTATACACCTTCTATGCCCCATTTCTCTCTGCAGCTTTGGGAAGCTGTAGGGGATCTACATGTTAGGTGCAAGAAATCATAGCACTCTATAGCTAAATACTTTCACTGATTATATTAGTGTATTTGAACAAGAGAAATCCAATACTATCTTCCATTATACTATATGGATTCTTCTCAGCCTCCTTTGTATTTTTATTTTTTTAATTTTCTCTCTTTCTGAGCATATATATAGAATAGCATCAATTCGGTTGTCTTGACATGTGTAGGCTTTTATGTCTCTCTTTTAAATCCCAGCATGTTCATAGTCTTGTAAAGGATATCACACAGGAAAATTGACTGTGAAGATCATAGCAACATTTCAGTGATACTTTGAAGAGTATCTAGTCATACAACCAGATAAAAAATAATGCATGTTCAAAGAAGAAAACATTCCTGAGACTTTAACCTAAAGAAATATTAAAAAAAAAAAAAAGGGATGTATCTGCACAGTAACTCAAATTTCTCAGTTGTCATCCTTTATATTTAGGCAATCTGAGCATGATACTCTCGGTGGAGTCAAAGATGTTGTCCTTCAGAGAGGGCTATTGTTTTGAGTCTGTTTTACAGATAACAGAGATGAAATAGTTTTCTTGCTAGTCAGAAAAAACTCAATGCTCATGTTTCTCAACTTCAGAAGGCCAAGTTGTAAGAAATAGAGTTAGATCAGGCCAAAAGCCATCTTTTCAGTATTAACAGACTTTAAATGAATGAGTTGTAGTTTTAGGTATTCTAGTCCCTCTAGATTTTTAATTTGGAGCAGTTGCTGCTTGCTTTAATGAATGGACTTTAGAACTTTCAAAACTACTTTTTATCAGAATTTCAGTGAACAAATATATGTCACACATATTCCAAATAATTCCCTAAAGTTAGGCATGAATCTTAAAGATCTAAGGCCAAATAGGAGAGGATGGATTGATTTGTCCAGGATTTTTCTTCCATTGTTGAAACTTCTATCATTCTCAAGAATTTATCTTGTCTTGCTTTTTGGTAACTGTTGTTTTGGTATGGGCCAATTATGCACTGAGGATTTTCCATAGTTTCAAATTTTTTCATGAAGAAATAAGTTACTGTTATTAGCAAAAGCAGAAAGGAATTTCATAGATGAAAATGTATTTCTCCAATGTAATGCTTATCTCTATCAAGTATTAAAAAGTGACTGCAAGCAATGACAATTCTTATCCCAATGTTTTTTGCAATGAAATAACTGAAAAATCCAAATATAGAAGTCAATTAACTTTAAGTGTGACATGAATATATTGCCTGATCTTGTCTCAGACAGTTAGATTATATATTCTAGTCACAGAAGAGAGTTCTCAGAAGGCACTTAGCCGCAGTATAGGGCCATGATGAATTCTCTTCTGCAATGATTGACTGAAAATCTATGCCTCTTGAATTAAAGCATATAACTGATGGATTGATTTCCCCAGAAACATGGAAAGCCTTAAAAATATCAATCTGTTTTCTAAATTCTGACCTACACAGCAGTAAATAGCACAGGGTACCTTGTGTGTAAGATTTTCATTTTGGTTGAGAGGGGAGGTATGTAGACTCTGGTGTAGCTATGAATATATCCATTTATGATTATATACAAGTTAAGCCTTTTATCAATAGTAAGGTCTCTATTTTTTAATCGTTGTCTGTAATAGGAGATGGGAAGGTCTGAGTTCAACCTTTTATTGTACTTAAATAGGCATTTAGTAAGACTTTGAATTCTCCACTACTAGGGGTTAGCAACAATATTGTACATAGACTGTTCCAAATTTTCATCATATCTTTGAAATAGGACAAAGTAGAGTTATAGATTTTTCTCAAGACATATTGTACCTTTAGAGTTTGCTTTCTAATTGATCAGAAGTGCATGATATGATCAAAAGTAAAAGGTTAATGTCAAATTTCTGAGAAATAATCTGACATGAACTACTAAGACTATTGCATAAGCACTGTATTTTTCTGATATTTCTCTAACATTTATGCGCTTTTCCAAATCCATTGACATTGTAACAATGTTAATCACAATAAGCACCCCTTAGAATTTCTGAAAGAACCAAAACTAGAGTGTATTCATCTATGCGGGAACTGGGGCTGTTTAGTATGGAGAAGAGGAGATTGAGGGGTGATCTTACTAACGTTTATAGATATCTAAAGGATGGGTGTCAGGAGGATGGGACATCCCTTTTTTTTATAGTAGATAGTAACACGAAAAGGGGTAATGGAATGAAGCTGGAACACAAAAAATTACACTTAAATATAAAAAAAAATTATTTCACTGTGAGGGTGATGGAACAGGCTGCCCAGAGGGGTTGTGGAGTCTCCTTCCTTGGAGACTCCTTCCTTCAAGACTCATCTGGACATGTTCCTATGTGACCTGACCTAGATGACCCTGCTTCTGCAGGGGGGTTGGACTAGATGATCTCTAAAGGTCCCTTCCAACCCTAGCATTCTATAATTCTATCTTACTATATAATTACTTCAATACTGTTTAAATATGTGTACAGTTGACAGATATATTCAATTAGTTATTTTATTAAACAAATATTACAATTATTTTTATTAATTTCTCTCACCTAATATGTCAATATTTAAAAATAATATTCTCACTTTTGAATTTGAGAAGTCAAAATTTAAAAAGCCCATTAAGATTTTTGCTTATTTAGGGCACATATTCACCACTGACTTCTTCTTTCTTGAAGTTTGGCTAGATTTGTTCTTGATTGTTGGCTAGATATAATCAATCAGGCAGACTCCAAAGCTGCCAAAAGAGTCCAACAGGTATGACAATACCCATAAGGAAATGGTCCAGTCTAAACAAATTTAATTACAAGGAAAACTTCTCGGTTTAGTAAATCTTATTACATATTACCTAGTTGTCCACTCATGGCTCATCTGTGCTCTTATCCAAAAATGTTATTCCCTTAGATCTGTTGGTAAGAATTGTATGTAACATTGTACAGACAAATTAAACCAAAATCATAAAAATCACCACAGTAAATTTAATTAGGTCTTTTTGAGCCTTAATGATTATATCCGATTTTCTTCATAATTTTGTTTTATGATGTGCAGGAATAAGACCAACACAAACTTGGAAAAAAACATCCTGTAACTTGTACTTTAACTTTTGGGAATTTAGCAGACATTCACACTTGACTCGTTTTTCATCACATTAGAAAAAAAAAACCAGTCAAATTGCCTTTCAAGTATATTCTGTCTATCCCCAATTATGAAGAAAGAGAATCATGAAGAAAGAGACTATTGTACACACACACTTTAATGAACAGTTTATTATGTTAAATGTTTCTATTTTAATTCTAAATGTTACTGTTTCAGTTACCAGTTTCAGTCAATGAAATATTGTCCATCAAAGAAATATATTTTTAACACTGAATTGACTGCAGTTTTTCATATATGGAATTCTGGTTTTTTTATTGTACAAAAAAAGAGAGAAGAAATAAAGAAACACTGGAAGAAATTAAGAGTAATATAATAATTAATTTATATAAATAATTCAGAGTAGCATATCTTGTAGTCAACAAAACAAGATGGAATAAAAAAAATACAATCAAATGAAAATAAATCTTAAAGTCTTTCTTGATTAGTTTCTGTTAGGCACTGTTGCACTAGTCAGTCTTGAGAAAGAATTTAGTTAGACAGTGCTTTTATGAACTCATACAGTGCTGAAGGGGGCCCTCCAACGGTGTCAGTGTAGCAGAAAGATTAAACAGTACTGAGTTATGGGATTTCATTGTAGGGCTTTTTTTAGAGAAAATAAAAATAAAGGCAAGACTGAACTAAATGAAAGTAGATCAGCTGAAAACTGTGTTTCCAGCTTTAAATTTCAAAAATAACTTGAGGTCATCCAAATTTGAGTTTCATGCTGTATGAAATATTCGTGTATACAAGCGTATTCTCCTCCATTTAATTTTATATTTCTGATATTCAAGCACCTATACAGACCTAAGGAAAATAATCCTTATAACCAAACAAAAATAGTAAGGTTTTACAATAAGGATTGATTTTAGATCCACATGCATGTTGCATTGTCACATTTGCAGATGAACAAAAATGAATGTGTTTCATATCAAGTAGCAATCATTTAAAACCCACACAGACACCACAAAAACTGAGCACTGTCAATGTCAGACATTAATTGCTGGATGATTGCATCAACAGCATATGGAATGGAAAGGAAAGAAAAGAAAAGAAAGAAGAGAAGAGAAGAGAAGAGAAGAGAAGAGAAGAGAAGAGAAGAGAAGAGAAGAGAAGAGAAGAGAAGAGAAGAGAAGAGAAGAGAAGAGAAAAAAGAAAAGAAGAAAGGAAAGGGAAAGGGGAAGGGGAAGGGAAGGGAAGGGAAGGGAAGGGAAGGGAAGGGAAGGGAAGGGAAGGGAAGGGAAGGGAAGGGAAGGGAAGGGAAGGGAAGGGAAGGGAAGGGAAGGGAAGGGAAGGGAAGGGAAGGGAAGGGAAGGGAAGGGAAGGGAAGGGAAGGGAAGGGAAGGGAAGGGGAGGGGAGGGGAGGGGAGGGGAGGGGAGGGGAGGGGAGGGGAGGGGAGGGGAGGGGAGGGGAGGGGAGGGGAGGGGAGGGGAGGGGAGGGGAGGGGAGGGAAGGGAAGGGAAGGGAAGGGAAGGGAAGGGAAGGGAAGGGAAGGGAAGGGAAGGGAAGGGAAGGGAAGGGAAGGGAAGGGAAGGGAAGGGAAGGGAAGGGAAGGGAAGGGAAGGGAAGGGAAGGGAAGGGAAGGGAAGGGAAGGGAAGGGAAGGGAAGGGAAGGGAAGGGAAGGGAAGGGAAGGGAAGGGAAGGGAAGGGAAGGGAAGGGAAGGGAAGGGAAGGGAAGAAAAAAGAAAAGAAAAGAAAAGAAAAGAAAAGAAAAGAAAAGAAAAGAAAAGAAAAGAAAAGAAAAGAAAAGAAAAGAAAAGAAAAGAAAAGAAAAGAAAAGAAAAGAAAAGAAAAGAAAAGAAAAGAAAAGAAAAGAAAAGAAAAGAAAAGAGACAAGACATTTTGCTCAGTGTAGATTCTGGTTTACTGAAGTAATTGAGATTAATATAATTAATAAATATCTCTTGCTGTGGCATTTGGGTTTTCTAATGCTGTGTTATTTTTGTGAATTTGGAACAATCTAATGCGTATTTCATTGGGTTATGAATTACACTTTCTTTTCAAATGAAATTGTGAAAGAAAGGATTTGATTTGCTAACTTGAAAAATGAGATGTCACGTACAATTTGTATTGACCAAGATATGGGTAGATATTGAAATTATAAATATTCTAATATTGATGTGTAGAGACTATAAAATAGAAATCAACATTGTTTTTTCAGGAAGTTCTAAAAAACTAGTCAAAAAAAAATGCAATCATAAACAAATTAGGAAAAATAAGCAAAGTAGTCACCATTAGGAAGTGGATGGTACAGAAAATAAATTGTTCTTAAGATTCTCATTACAAGCTGAGACTTGTTTCCTTGACCCTTTACTCCTTCACAGCTCAAAGCAACACCTTAAGTACCAACAGTTGTGAATATTTCTTGGGGACAAAGAGTTCATCAAACACTCACCTTTGTCATCCCATACTGTACTTGGCTTTGGTAAGGCCACATCTTGAATACTGTGTCCAGTTTTGGGCCCCTCTCTACAAGAAGGACCTTGAGGTGTTGGAGAAGATACTGAGGTGGGTCACCAAGATGGTAAAGGATTTGGAGCACGTCTCATATGAGAAACAGCTGAAGGATCTGGGTCTGTTTAGCCTGGAGAAAAGAAGGCTCAGGAGAGACCTTATCCCTGTCTACAACTACCTGAAAAGAAGCTGTAGCAACACGGGGGTCAGTCTGTTGTCTCTAGTGACAAGCAAAGAACAAGAGGAAATGGCCTCAAGTTGTGCCAGGGGAGGTTCAAGCTGGATATGAGGAATAATTTCTTTACTGAAAGAGTTGTCAGGCACTGGAACAGCCTGCCCAGCGAGGTGGTGAAGTCACCATCCCTGGAGGTGTTTAAGAGATGGTTGGCTGTTGTACTTAGGGAAATGATCTAGTGGTTGATAGAGCTAGGATAAAGACTGGACTCGAGTATCTTAAAGGTCTCTTTGAGCTGAAATGATTATACGATTCTATAATTCTATGATCCAGAAGTCATCCTGGAAAAGTCATGGTTAATAAAATAATGCTTAAGTAGGTCCCTGGACCAGATGTCTTCTAGAGGTCTATTCAAACCTCAGTCTCTCTGTCCTGTGGCTACTTTTACTAGTGTTTAATTTTATTTTTTACTTTATCTTCAAGTTTATTTTCATTATTTACTATTACTATTCAAGGCTAGATAGAGATGACTTGAATACATGGTTTTTAAAGAAGAATGCATTTATCTTACGATTCCACCCACTGCTCCATCACCATTTTGTTCCTCCCTCCAAAAGATGAAGAATCTCCAAGGAACAGTAAAGATTAATTGACAAGAAGAAACTCTCTTTTGGACCCTATGATTATTTTCCATACCTAAACTGACAAAAAACTGAATAACAAGAGGTAAGGATCAGAGAATTTATTGCATTGTCACAAAGTTCTGTATTCCGTTTCTTAAATATACAGTACAAGACAAATAATTTAAAAATATATTTCTTATTTCTTTTTTTTAAGTGATTGTCATGCTTTTGCCCAGTCAGCAAAGAAGCACCACAACAGTCTTTTGCTCGGTGCCCTCATTCACCCCCACTCTCATTAGGATGACAGAGACCACAGTGAAGTGGGAGTTGAAAGATAAACAAAGTTGTTGTGGATTAAGACAAGGGCAGGGAGGGCTTGCTGCCAATTACAGTTCCAGGCAAAACAGACTTTAGTACTCAACTTAGAGAGGAAAGTAAGGAAAGTTTATTCTACTACCTACAAGAAACACAACAGAACAAAAAGCAAAAAGATGAGAAAATTACAACCAGCACTTTAAGATCTCCCTCCTCCATCCCTCTTTTCTTCTCAGGTCCAGCTCACTGCTCCCGATATCTCTACCTCTTTCCCCTTCAATGGCTCAGAGAGGCCAGGGAATGGGGGATGTGATCAGTCTCTCACAGATGGTCTCTGCAACTTCTCTCTTCTCAGAGGAGGACATCTCACATTCTTTCCCTGTCCCATGGGGCATGGCTTTTTCTGGGCATAATTTTAATGAACTTCTTTGGCATGAGTTCTTCCCAACAGTTATAGCTTCTGTGAATATAGGATCATTCATATGAGACATGGCCTCCTCTGGCCATAGTCACCATCCCTGGCATAGGGTCTTTAATGATAAGAATCACTGCCCCTGATGTGAAGTCTTTAATGAAGTGAGACATTGTCCCTGATGCAGGGTCATTAACAAAGTGCAAACAAATCTCAGCTTCACCAGTCCTCTCTGCAGGATGCAGAGGAGTCTCTGCTACAGCAGACTTCCTCCTCTCTTCCCTCACTGACCTGGGAGTCCTCATGGTTGTTTCTTTCACTCTTCCCACTCCCTGCACCACCAACAACTGGAAAAGAAAACGGGACAGAAGATGGAAGAAATAGGAAGAATCCCCCTCTTCCAGCTTTTTAAAAAGTGATCATGGAGGTATCTAATTGGCTCAGCCCCAGAAGTGGGTCTGTCTCAGAGCTGGGGAGAGTTTTGGGCAGCTTCTTACAGGAGCCATCTTTACAGCTCCTTCCCCCTTACCAGAAACGACTTCATGTCAAACCATGACAGTGGTACAAAAAACCAAATCTGGCTTTACTCTTTTAGTCTCTCATGTATCTATTCATTGCCTTTAAGATGACACTCACAATGATCTTGGAAGTAATGCTTGCTCAAGAAAGTATGGATTTTTGGGATATAAATCCACACTTATAAAATATTTAAATAAGATGTACATTGTTAATTTACAGCAAGTTTTATTTTTCATATAATTCCAACAGTAACTACAAACGTAATAAATATTAAAAAATTTCATACAAACTAGCAAGTGCATCTGCAAAAATACAAAAGATGGAAGTACAACCACATCATTTTATGAAAAATCAACTATGATTCTAGGCATCAATCAATGCCTTATTGAAGTGCATTAAAATGCATTGAATAGTAACTTCTAATTCTCCATTATAAAGCATCCTTTTTTAAAATCTTAAAACATTTTAGGAAGGCTTTTAGCCCACCAGTCATTTACCAAAAAGACAATATGCTAGAACATTGAGTCATCTTTCTGAATGGAAGACTGGAGATGGATTTTCAAAAGTGAAATCAGTACATGTAGTTATAAGTCTATAGAAAAGCAGAAGACATGCATTTTTCATGGTTTTTAGTTTTTACTTTATTTTCAGGATCAGATTGGAGAAAGCTGAGACATATTAATGGGAAATTCATATTCACATAAGGAAGCACCATGAGATATGATTGACTCTCATGAGAACATTCATTCATGAAAGATCTATTTTTAAGCAAGGAAAAGAGAAAAGAAAAAAAATGAAGCGTCATTCCAGTTCACAGTATCATCCCTGGTTTTCCCTTGAATTCTTTATCAGAGAGTGCTATATTCATGTGAGACTGGTTCAGTCCTGCATCCCAGGTTTAAAGAAACATTTTTTCAAATCTATCCACACATATTGACATGATTATTCTCACATAAATTTATACTTTTCTTGTATTTCTCAGCACTGGGACAATTTGGTTACATTGCCTGAACTGTTCTGGAGTTCACCATCATTTGTCTTTGGAATAGAAGTTGCCAAGGGTTGTTGCTTTATTCCAGAATTTTTACAAGTGGAAGAAGAGGATATTTTTTCTCCACTTTTCCCATTCTTTGCTCTAATGGAATGCTTCTATATGTGATTGGTTAGCAAATTGCCTCTTTCAATTTGGAAAACAATTATAACACACAGTAGATTCGAGAATACTGTATGAGATGGTTCAAGTCTATTCTACTGTCACTTGATACATCACAAGGGCTGCAGTAAGAATTACAGACTAAACAGAGAGGTTCCAGAATAAATGGTGGTGAGACAAGAGTCTTTGGAGTCAAAAATTGATAAACAGCAAGAAACGCAATCTGATGAGAAGGGGAAAAAATACTGAAGATATTTACTCAAATACTGACAGAAAAAAATACCTGCCAACCTCAGAGCTCTAAGTTTGGGAACTGGGCCTGTGAATCAGAAGCATCCTCAAGAAGTGCAGCTGACATCTTTAAAGTACGGTACTTAGAAACAGGTGGCATCATGAGATATCATTAATAAGTGACAAAACAACCATAATGACAATTTAACATCTGAAAAAGTGAAAAATAGTCTGGAAAAGGAGGAAACACTCCAAGAGAGTAATAACTGGAAACTTATCACTGGCTGTTCTAATGGCAAGAATGGGAAAACAGTCTAGAAAAGCAAAAATTGGTCTGAAAGAACAGAATACATCATCTTCTATTGAAAGCCCCGGGTGAACTTAACAATATCTATTGGCTTCCTGAAGTGGTGATGTCCTATGCTCTCTTGTATATCTATGATATAAAAAGACTATTTTTGTCTTTTTATGGAGCCTCACTCTCTCTGAGAACTTCTCATGCTTTATATGCTTTTCTTTCTCAAACAGGTTGAATTCTCTGCACAAACATTCTATGAGAACTTGAATCCTTGCAGAAAACTCATGATTGACTCCAAAGTCCATGATGTGGATCATTTCTGTATTGAGACTGTCTTTTACACTACTGGTCCCCTCTGAGCTCAAACTTCTGGTGTTGGTTCAGTTTGTTCTCCCACTCTGAGATGGCTGAGTCTCCTCTCTGGGATTTCTTTGTCCTGCTCCTTGAGATGATTTAGTTCCTTCTGAAATCTGCCTAATTTGCTTGACAGTAGACATCTGTATAAGAAATTTATCATAAGTATATCCTATCTTATATTGTTGATAAGCTTACTTCACTAATGATAAGCTTGTAGTAGCTGTAATAGTATATACATACTTGGATGTTGATGTTACATTGATTGTTGCTATACAGTTGGTTGCTTCTCTTATTGATTGCTGATAGTAATTTATAATAACTTGGTAAATATAGATTCACTTTATTAAACATATTGATCCTAGACAGTGGTTGTTTATGTGGTAATATATTTGACAGTGATGATTCATGTGCTGCTCATGGAAATCTGTAAAAAAGTAGACAAATTTAGAGAACAAAACTTTCTGTACTCTTGTGCGTTGCAAAATCTGACAAATCCACAGTCACAATCTTGAAATACTCATAGACTATGTAGCCCTTTAGGTTGTGACGATAATATGACACAAAGAACAAAGCAGTTGGCTTTCTGAGACTACAGTTTTGACCTCTATCAATTTTTCTGTTTAGTATCTTCAAGTTTTTACTCACAGTTTTGAAGACTACAATCTCTTTTTCTCTCCATTAAAATTTAAGTTGATAAATTCAACATTTATTTTTAGACCTGATGGCCAAGGCTCTAGGCTTATGATATACTCAAACCCCAACTGTCAATCTCTCATGCTGGCACACGTCTTTTGTATAGGAATGGATTTTATCATGTGTTAATGAGATTTGTAATATTGATCCCCCTTTCCAAAACTTATTCCCCATACTTACTCAGTATAGGAAGGTGAGGATAAAAGAAAAGAGCAAGATATGGCTTTAAACATACCTTGGATAAAATCTACCTACCCTCTATGTATCTTAAAAGCATGTGTAATGTTTTACATATGTTAAAGTAACACAAGTAAAATAACAAAAAGACCAAACTAAAAATCTCCAAAACATATGTTAAAAATGAAAAGCTTATGATGCACAAATAGTATCTGAATAACAAGGAATGAAAACTGAGAGTATTACAGTTCTGTTAGGAAAACAATCTCATTTAAATTAGTGCATAAAGAACTATCAAATCCGTTTTAAATGTCTATTAGCATTGGTACTCAAAGTAAAACTTGACATTGACCGTTCTTTCTCATCTCAACAGAGATGCAGTGAAAACCTAGACAGCAGTTCTTAATAATGGATCTAGCAAACCAAGCAAAGAAAACAATTTCAGAACTGTAGCCTGTTGTTGATTTGTTGTTTTAACTTCTCAAACCAGTGAATGCAAATGTCAATGTTTTCTCATTACACACTTTAAAGAAAAATCTCAATCAATTTCTTAGTGAACAGTTGCCTGCACAAACACTGCATTTCAAAGTATTCTTCTTCAGACTTAACAAATTAGTCTTTATTAATTGCCTTGCAATTAGTTTTCCAAAGCTTTTGAGTAAGATGTTAAGTCACTGATTATTTTGTCATTAAAATTTAGTGTAATGCAACGGCTATCATGTTTATGTTGTGTATTCTAGTACATCGGATTAATATAGCATTTTAATCTACAGTCAACTTAAAAGGAGAAGTCAGTACTAAAGATGCTATCCTTACATCATATTTAATATTTTGGAAATATAGAGATACTACACATTCCATAGATTTCACAAATGTGAAGTTGAATTATTATTAACTCCCTGACTGAAATAAATAGTTGTTGCTCGTCTGTGCTTCTATGTTATTATTACGGGGAATTTGCAAAATAATGTCTTTAACAGAGAAAATTAAGTATGAGTTTTCATCTTAAAAAAGAAAAGCTAATAAGACAGAGTAGTTTTCTTTGTTACAAAATACAATCGTAACTATCAGGTACTGTTACACAGTGCCTGAGGTGGCTTAGTACCTTAACCTCAGTAATACTAAAGGGATGCTATTTGCAGCTCTGTAACATTTCATCTATGTTGCTGTAGAAGTGCTTTACTGGAGCCTTTTTGGTTTCATTTTTCATTTTTTTTCCCCCACTGCTCTCATGCTTTTGGTTTCACAGTCTTGCACATGACAATCTTGATAGTACAGTGGGTTCTCATGGGAAGTGACTACCACTGGCATGACAATCACTGCTTTTTTCATGTCTATTTTTCCTTCTTATTTTTCAGATTTTAGGTATTTGGTGGTTTTAATTTTCTCTAATATAGAGAAAATCAAACAGTTCACAATAAAATAGACAAGACTATGCTTGTAAAACATCTTCTAATAATATATGGGCACAGAAACACAACAATCAATATGTAATATCCTCACCTGATTGGTAGATGCCAATCTGTTTGTCAAATATTATGAACAGGAACAAATAATATATATTTAGAGAGAGTCATGACAAAAAGTATATAGCCCTAAGTGCTAAAGGCAAAGAAATAATCATCACCATTGCCATGTTCCTTCCTGTTCACCATCACTTACACCAGAGAGAACCCTCCTCAGAAGATGATCTTTGCCTGGAACCCTCTTGCTGCTCTTCTAGACCAGTCACTGGTCAGAGTGTGCATTTTCACATCCCCTTGCTATTATCCATTTTTTCACCCTCTTTCCTCTCTCTCTTTCATCTTTTGTTCTTCACCAAAAGTAACTTTCACTATTAGTTATAGTATGCTATGAGCTGAGAATGTGCGTCTGAATTTAGTAAAATCATTCATCCTGAATCAACAACAGAAATATATTCTGTGTAAAGTCTTAATAGTCCTTGCTGGGTTTTTGCTTCTCAGAATCTCTTTGACTTTGTACTACCATTCTCTTGTCTTCTCTTTGGGAATATTTTATGTCCCTTTGTCAGTACATCTCTGAAAATTCAGCCTGCAAATTAAGAAGAAACTTTATGAACAGAGTAAATTGAGGAAAAAAAAATACAAGAAACATCATAACCCATTAGTAACTGTTGAAAAGTCTGAAAAAAATCTTATATTGACTTAAAGCATATGACCTGTGGGTACTAAAATCTTGTATTTTTCTTATGGCGTGCTGAATTTGAAATCGGTGGACTGCTCAAGGAGAGAAAATAACACTACCAGATCAGACTCCAAATGACTTCTATTTTAGACTTTCATTATCATCCTGACTTTGAGAAAACCTCTTGGTGACCATTTCTTTGAACAATAATAAATTTAGTGTTGAATTAAAGGCTATGATAATAGAATATTTTTCCCACAAGACACATCAGAATTATAAGTTTCCCTTTGATAGTACTTTAATGCATCTAAATCAGTGATATTTTAGTTTTATCCAAAAATAGTTTGTTGATAAAACATATATTATTATGGTTTGTTCTGAGTCAAATCTTTTCCATTTTTCTCACTTTTTAAGGTTGTTATTAGGCCTGGTCAAAACCCAAGATCATTGTCCAAGGCTAAAAAGGGTAAAAAAAGAGATGATACAACTCAGTTTTGGTTGTAAACACAATCACATGAAAACAATGTGAATATAACATTCATGTTATGAAATAGAGGATTGTTTGCAGCGATGTGGGGTGCACCAAAGAGAAGGATAATGAGAAGACTGGGGTCAATGGCTGCATTAACTCTGAGTAATGACTGCAGATGCTACATTCCTAATGAAGGAAGGTGAAGTTTGCTTTCAGATGCCTTGTCGTGACTTCTTCCCTGTGGAAAACAAGGTGCAAAGGTTTGAGAGGTTGTTGTCGTTATAGCCTGGACATTTAAAAAGTGCCTACTTGCTCATTAGTTGAGGTCCTAGCTTTTTGAGCATCCTTAGAAGTTATCTAATTAAAGATTATTCATGACTTGGAAGAAATGGAACATTGCAAGGTCAAATCCTATCAGTCTTTGTAGGCAGACTTCCTAATTCCTACGTTTTAATGTAAGAAAGGACTAAATAGGATTATGAATTTAAATACAGAAGAGTTTTACAGTGCCACAGTGTCAATCTGTACATGATATGAACTACCACAGAGAGCACCTGTTGTGTAAGTGGCACAATTAAACAAGGGAATGAGTGTAAATTATCCTCCCACATCAAGAAAGGAGTGCTGAGGTTAATAAGATGGAAAAATGTATGAAAACTATCCAAATTAAAGCCATTCTATAATTAGAAATGTTCCCACTTCATTATTCATTATAAAAGAACTAATGGGGAAGGAATGCAGAGTTTTCTAGATGAAAAAATATTTTTATTCATTTCTGTATTAATTTAAATTATATGACTTATCATTTCCTTCATAATGTGCTACTTACAGCAGTCATGACATTACTACAGTGCTAGGGCCCTGAGGGCACCACTAGTACTGTGGATCCTTACCAAGCCCCCTGGGACTTGCCCTGTTGTGCCTACAGCCCAGGAGCCAAATTCAGCCTCCATCCTATCCACAGTCCAATGTTTGAGTATGAAACACTTAGTGACTGAATAGTACCCCAAATTTAGCTGTTCTAGCTTGCACCCCTTCTTTCTTCAGCACATGAAGTAGTTCAATGCTGCTACTGTTGAACCTAAAATAAAATTCTTTAGCACATCTCTTTAGCTTAATGAACTCGCTGACTACTTTTGTATCAGACTTTTTTTTAATTAGGTTGTTCTCAGCTGTATTATAGAATTACCATTATAATGGTGTTCTGCATTGACTTTTACTTTAGCATTTGCTCTTTCTTCTTTCGCTCTCTAGCATGTGCCACTTACACATTTCTTTCACCCCATTTTTGTCATGGACAATCACATACAGTTGTGTGTCAAACAAGGGAAGGGGAAAGGCAGTTAGAATGCTGGTAGCAAAATTCTCAGTCTAAATTGTCTCAACAGAGTCATGGGGATTTCTGAAGTACTACTCAGCAAATCGAAAGAGATGTTCTGCATTTTCCCCCTTAAGAGGAGCAACATGAACTGCTTGACTGCTTAGTGTGTATTGCCTGCATAACAGCTCAGAGTCCAGGTCAGCTTTCTTTCAGAAATGTTCATGTTGATTTGCAGGTAGGGATTCTCTAATTTTGATCTTGCAGTCTGCTACCACTGCAGAAGCAGCTCTGACTTTAATGAACATCTGTTAAGACTATTTGTCTGGCAAGCTTTGAGAAGGTAGGAGATTCCTCCTCCCGTGTTTGCTGGGCCACATATGTCAGTTCCTAGTTCTTCTTAATGCAATTCAATACACAGTCTCTTCAATAGAAAGGTTGAGCATGTATTACTGAAAGGCAGCTTCCTCTGCATGTAATATATACACATATATATGACTAGCCACATAAATGCACTGACAGAGCACTTACACAAGCACAGGTACCATCAGTGGCCTCATCCTGCTGCCCTCTCTGGCGGAGAGGGATGGAGGTCCATTAGTGAGTCTCTGCTAGTGCACCTCCACTCTACTCAATATATGTGTATATATATCTATACATATGAAACCAAAAGTACATATGTATGTGTGTATCTGTCTGTGTGTGTGTGTGTTTGTATATATCTGTACAATTCAGGTCCTTCCAGCAGCTAGTTTTAGGTATCTGATATCCCCAGTGGCTATATCTGGATCCCAGTCTCCCTAATGACTGGCACCTGAGGGACATATGAACCCCTAGTTCATTTGCTGATACACAGTGTTGCACCCTGTCACACTTGCACACATGAAAACACATGCACCAACACCCATCGCTGGCTGGGACTCCCTTGATTCCCAATAGCAACACCCATCCTCATGATCTTACCCTTAGAAACACACCTGGAGCCTGTGTCACCTCAGCTACTCACCAGCTCATCTAGCTTGTTCTTCACTGCTGCACTCACAGTCACTTGTACATCCACACTTGCTCCAGGTACTGTGTCACAGGCATGTATGGCCCTGATCCTGATCTCACTTGTTGTCTAGCACTGGGTTTCACTCTCTCAAGTCATTGCCACCATGGACTCACAGACTCTCTGGACACATGGTCTAACTCCAGTTGATGGCACTCAGACCTCCATAAAAACATATGAACACAGAGTAAAGAATCTCTTACTTGAAAAATACCTGGAGACAAAGCTTAAGGAGAAGACAGGAAAGATTATGGTGAAGAGGTGTGGGACACGGCAGATTATACAGACCAGGTCCTGCTTACATGTAAGAGGACCTTTCTATTTGTTTATCCCTTCCTTTTCACACCATTATTCCTCCTTCAAATATCATAGATTCCTCCCTTTTCCCACTTTTGATTACTCTCAGATGCCTCCTATAACACCTTGTGCAATCTCAATATTCCTTTCCTCTGCGTCCCATGTTTCCCTCCACATCTATAGGCAATAACCAGTCAAAAAAAAAAGATGATTCAGAGGGTTGCTTCCATCATCTTGGATGGTTTTACACCTGAAAAATGGATCTGATGGCCCTGGAGGAATCCTTGACAAAGTGTCTCTTGGGAGTCTATAGTTTGAGTTCCTTTGCCTTTTGTCCTGCGTCTGTACTTCTCTGTGCCTGTGGAGATGAGCCCTTGATGGTCTCATGGTCCTCCTGTGATAAGATCAGCCAGGACAGTTTATTAATTCAGTTACGCTGATTGTCACTGTTACTTTTCTATTCTATTTGTCTGTGTGGAGGAGAATCTTATCACTTAAGCTAACAGTATCCCTCACTAAGGCTGCAACATTTCACTATCAGATCTTGTTTCTTACATCTGATTTTATGACATAGATTGTTTATGTTATAGACTTATTTTAAATGTACAAGTCCCTGTGTTGTTCTTGTGGACTATATCTTTAAAGAATGTCTCATCCTCTGTGATTTCAAATCACTTTGTGTCACCTCAGAATCAGAAAGACATTCAGCATGAATACCATATGGAATAGTTTTAATTGAGGAACTAATGGGAAATGGATCATTAATGAAATCTTCAGGGTTTTTAAGACTATTTAATAATAGTAGCCAGGAAGCATCTTGGGAAAAATATATTCTGGAGGATAAGTCCTATCTTCATCTCATTTTATTGCTTGAGTTTTATATATTGCAGAAAAAACCACAAACACTAATGAATAGCTATACTATTTTCCAACACACTGGAGAGCTTAGAGACTCCATCTTTACCTTTGTGGAGGTTTCATTCTGAGTGAAGAATCACTGAATCAACGTAGAGTATTGCATTTTTTATGCTGTCAATAAAGAAAGATTGATAACTTGCTGGGACTTTCTGATCTGTTTCCTGGAGATACCTAATTTTCCTTACTAACTGTGTAGACAGTATTATTCCTTACAAAAAGAATTTTGACTTGGTCAAGCAGGGTAGACTCTGCTGTCTAAGAACTGTAATTCATCAGTTAGGCACCCTAAATAGAGCATCTGACACGAGTTCAAAACAAATAATAGGTCTCAATCTGAGTTTGCTGATCCACACACACACACACACACACACACACAAAAATTCTATTAGACTACTTAGTATTTTAGAGTTGAAATTCTACTGTCATCAAACTGCAGACATTTTCCAAAGTTGTCTAGTGAGGAAGCAGTGTTGTTTCCAAAGCTGCATAAATTTCAAATTTAGTCTTTAATGTATCAGAAAAAAAAAAAGTCCGGTTCATCTGTCAAAGTTTTCTATCGATTTGAATGAATGTGGAAGAATATAGTTAATAAAATAAGAATTTTTGGGAAGTTATTTGAAAAAAAAAAACCAAAACAACAGTGCTGTGTCTATAGTGGGTGAAATATACCTCAGGTTAATGACATTTATTTTCAAGAATTATGTAACTGAAAGTGAATGTTACGTTACGTCACAAGTTTGAAAACTATACCTATGTGGTTGCTGTCATGACCATAAATACTAATTAAATGACAGCTACTTCTGTCAAATCCCACAACTGTCTCAGTATCACTTGGGAAAAGTATCATGGCAAAAATGAATATATATATAAGACAATGTGTAAATGTATATATGATATCCCTCCATTTTCTTCTCCAGTGTTCCAGACACTTAATAGATTTTTGGTATCCACTCCAGAGAAACCTTTATTTAATCATCCACATTAGCTAGAGTAATTACAATTTTCAGTACCTGACACTCCCAGACCTCCAAATAGAATTACCTTGAAGTGTTATTTGTACTGAGATCTTAGTATTCAGAAGGTGGTGCATAATTTCTGCCAGCTGCTGAGATTTGATAGCTGTAATGTCTTTTATCTGACTTCCATTTTCTTTCAATAAAGCAATTGAAGGACTATCTTCTTTGAGATGCATAAATCTATCAAAAAGGATAATATCTGAGAGACGAAGCACTAGCACCAATAAAAATCAGAAACTGTGTGATCAAAAAACTGCCAGACATTAGTCTGCCATGTACATTACATGTTGCAGAAATGTATCTCAGGGTTAAGGATTATATCTGTTCGTAAGCCTCAGACAATTCATTGCAATGTTCTTTAAGTTATTGATTCTAACTCTGAGGTAACAGGTTGACTGACTGGGTAGATGAGGAGAGAGCAGTGAATGTCATCTACCTTGACTTCAGCAAGGCTTTTGACACTGTCTCCCATAACATGCTTATCAGAGCACTCAGGCAGTGTGGGTTGGATGAGTTGACAGCGAGGTGGATTAAGAAAGGGCTGAATGACAGAGCTCAGAGGGTGGTGATCAATAACTCTGAGTCGAGTTTGAGGTCTGTGGATGGTGAGGTTCCACAGGGATTTTTTCCGGGGCTAGTCTTTTTCAACATCATCAACAACATGAATGAAGGGACAGAGTGTACTCTCAGCAATGTCACTGATGACACCAAACTGGGAGGACTGGCTTCTGAAGAGACCAGTGGAAATCTAACAAGATGATTTGTGGACAGGAACATACAAGCTGTCCAGGGAGGTTGTGGGATCTGCTTCTCTGGTGGTTTTCAAAACCTCCCTGGATATGTTCCTGTGCAACTTGATTGAAGTGAACCTACTTAGGAAGGGATTGGACTGGATGATCTTTAGAGATTCTCTCCAGACCCCACCATTCTGTGACTCTGTAACATGGACGTCTTCAATATTAATGTATATAGGAGATAGATAGGTATCTCTGTTTGAAATGTTGGTTCAAAAGCAATAATTCAATCATTATATAGAATCATAGAATCATAGAATGGTTGGAAGGGATCATAGGGGTTGAAAGGGATCTTTAGAGATCATCTAATCCAACCCCTTGCAGAAGCAGATTCACCTAGATCAGGTCGCAAAGGAACATGTCCAGGCGGGTCTTGAAGGCCTCCAAGGAAGGAGACTCCACAACCCCTCTGGGCAGCCTGTTCCACTGCTCCATCACCCCTATATATTTTTCACTAATGAAGACCTCACTGTTCAGTTGTTTCTAGATTGGAATATTATGATATTTAAACTGATGAGTCTTTCATGTTGTGGATATTTCCAGATGGAGTGTCGTAATAAAAATTCTAAAAGTTGCCATGTCTTAGAGGAATACTTAGAGAGTTCAGGTCGTTCACCACACTTAAATGGTTATTGTGAGACTGCAGGTAGGACAATAGTTGCAAAGACCTCTCAAAAATCTCCGCTGCACTTACTGGGATAAATTATATTGCTTACTTTACAGACTTCCTGTATAGTGACTGAGATTTCCACTGTTAACATTGGCTTTCCCCTATTCATTGTATACATTTTATTGTTTGGTCCACTTTTTATGAAGTAATTAAACATTCCTCCATGGCTTTCTTGGAGGTATCTAAAGGTTAGACATAATATAACATTTAATGGCTAATCAAAGTGTTGCAAACTACTTATGTGATATTGTAGATCACATAAGAGCTTCTTTTCAGGTGTTCAGAAGAGACTTCAGTGATAATTTATTTTCTTTTGTAGTTAACATCCAAACTCTTCTACATTTCCATGATATATTACACAAGGATTGCAATAGGGGATGACAGACTGGGAAAGAAATCTGATCTTCTGTCAAGAAGGAATACAGCTTTTCAAACCAGAGATTAGGTTTGGCCTTAGGCCATCCTTCTAGAATAATGAAATGAGTCAGGGGCATTGATGAGAATGACATTGGTAACTTGCCAGTATCCGTCTGATAAATGTTTACATAGATTTGTAAATGTTTTAAACTAGAAATATATGAGCAATTGCTTTCAATTTTTGCAATGTTTTCAGAATTAAGTTTTAATAATTCAAATTACACAGTGAAGATGTGTCATGGTTGAGTAGAAAACGAATATGAAATAATTATGGAAAAGGCACATGAGTTTGTAGAACACAGAAGTGATATTTATTTACCTGTCTAACCAGCTTTATAGATGTCTGGTATCACTTATTCTGAATTTTGTATGGTCACAGCTCCAGTATGTTAAATTTTTAGCATTGAAAATTTCTGAAAATCAACATCAAATCACTATGAATGAATAAGAGTTCTTAATAAAAATCTGGAGAGCTGTAATTAAATAAATATTAATATACATTTCTTAGGTTTTAAAAATTAAATTAATCTATTTAACAGCTCTAAATTATTGTGAGACATTGCATGAAATTTATATCTTAGAGAAAGACATTTAAACATCAACATTTTTTTTCTCTCTGTTTATATTCCTGCAAGCATTTACCTGAATACATGAAGCTGAATACATAAAGCAGATGCCAAATACATCAGATACTATAAAGTTTAAGATTCCAGTCTAAACTTCATGCACACCTGAATTAATTGTATTTTGGATTTGAATGTTTACTTTATGATGATTTCTATTAAAACATAATATCCATGAGGAATTTTCATGTCTAAATTTTAAACAGCTTACCATCTTGGCCTTTGTCTTTTAATGTTCAAATGATTTCTTCAAGTCAACTCACTGGCCACAATTTAAGACAATGTAGGGGTATTGTACTGGATGTTTAAAGTAGTATAGTTGCCCACTTTTTCAAATATTTAAACACTTTTCTTTGAGAAAGTTCTGTAAAATTTCTAAAAAAAAAAAAAATAGATTTGTTCTGATGCTGTGGTACAGTATAATCAAACATATTTTCTTTTTGATAAAAATTACACTCCATCTACAGTTTGCATGTTTTAATTTGCCTTCCACATGCAAACTATTCATGACAATTAAATGTTCTCTTTGGTGAAAGTTTTTGTCATTCCTGAAGTCATAAGTTCCATTTTAATGAACAGTGACCTTTGTAGCTTCTTGAGTACACTGTACAAGAGATAGAGGGAAATTATCATTTTTCAGCACCATAGCTATTGAATTATTCTGGTTCTTCCCATAGGGAATTCATTAATTCTTTGTATATAATTGTAACAGTTACTTCCTTATGCAACAAGATCAAAGCTTTTCATGTCATAGGGTCTCCAGTTTATATTAACCTCCAATTACTTTTCTGTAAGATTGTTTTGTTTATTGGCCAAAAAGAATATACAGAAAAAAAAAAAAAGAAGAGAAAAAACCCCAGAAGAAGTAATCCCAATCTGTCTTTAACAAAACACTAAAATACATTGAGCTTGGGTTTTTTTAAGCAAAAGCAATAATCATTTCATTTGAGAAAATATGTGTCTGACTGAGGTTAAATATTCATATTTAGAAATTATAGGATCAGGCTTATAATAAATTGTATAGCATATAGCCATCCATTAACCTAAATCATTTAAACTATTTTCAATAGCTTTGACAGAAAACATAGGAAATATAGCATATCTTTAGCTGTGTCTGTTTTTATAATAAAATCTACACACGAATGAAGACTAAATATACAGTGGAAATTAACATCTTATTCTAAAGAAAAATAAATCTAGCTTAGTTAATGAGGGCATTTTGCAAAAAAAAAGAGACTCAAAATTAGTGATCACTCATCTAGGCGAAACAAACTGAAAATGAATAAAGACTGTAAAATGCTTTTTTTTTCTTTAATAGCTGATATGTTTGTTTTGGGAGAGAAACATAGTTTAGTTTAATCTATTTTTGGCACAATTTTATTTTGGAAGTTGCCTAATAATATCAACCATTTGTTCTGTTATCTTTCTATAATCTTTTACAGATAAAAAATATCAGACTATGAAATTTCCAAATAAGATATTTATTAGTACTCTATTATTCAATAAAAATGCTTTTAAAACTTAAATCTGTTTTCTTTTAATTTAACTAGATGAGGAAATATACTCATTCTAGAGTTCCCTTAGATTCCTATATTATCAAGATGTCATTCGTTTAAAATTTTAAGTAGCTTAAGTAATTTGAAAGACATTTGGCAAAGACTTATATTCAGCTGAAAAAAATCAAAGGAACAGTCTCCATATTTTACTCTGGTATTGACATCATCAACCTGAGTCCATTGATTTCAATGAGTTATTCAGAATTCATTTGATGTAATTCAAATCATAGCTGATGAATTATCACTATTTCCTTAACATCAGATTAATAATTCAGTTTGTATGTTTTATACATTTTCAAGTATGGGATTTTGATGTATTTTCTGGTGTTGAGCATGACAGTCTACAAATAATCTTTCTGATGTAAATGTCGCCATTTAAACAATAAGTAATACTTAAACCTAGTAAAATGATTGGCCACTCCAAAACTAAACTACAACTAATCAGAGCAAAAAAAACCCAACTTCCTGCAAATTGTATAACCTACCAGAGGAAGGAGAAGGTAAAGAAGGCACTTATTTTCATGGACAGGTTGAGTCAAACTATTTTCTCCTGTTTAATCATGAGACTCAATGACATCTGAAGTCTTTAACTGTTTTAGGTTACCCTAGTCCCAGAATTTCAGCAGTGTTCAGTTTTTTCAGGCTTTCACTGTAACAAAAAATGGAGTATTCCTGGAGACCAGCCTTGTCTTTCTGTGGTCTGAATTATCCTCTGGAAGTGCATCTCTTCCTTTATGAAGGGCCTCATGGGTACTCACCTCCAGGGTAGCTAATTTTCTGCTTAAAGGGCTACAGTTGAGAATTAATCTGAGTAGGTTTTGGGTTTTTGTTTGGTTTTTTTTTTTTTCAAAATTATATTTACTTATTTACTTTACTGGGAAGTAATAAACAGATTATTACAAATGATCTACTTCTGCAATTAGTAGAGAAATTATTTCCTACCATATTACATGAACAATGTATAAATCTGAATGTAGATTACTGTATAAAATACAACTGGAGTAATTTAAGCAATGCAGTTCCATGAACATCCACCTATTTTACTTAATTATATTCATATTCACATCTCATGACTAGCTGTTATTCATGCCTGTCTATCATGTTCACAAATATTTTTAAACACATGTTAATTATATGCCAGAAATTTTAAAAATGTTGGGGTTTTGTGAAAGAATTATGGTGCTATCTGATCTTTTCAGTTTAAAGGACATGGTATATTCTCCTGTATCTCATGTTCAGACATTCCTGGTATACATTATTAGTCTGTACATATAAGAAAACAAAGCATAAGTAAACAGTGGTCCAAAGTAAATTAAAATTAAGATAAATAATTTCTAGTTCATCATAGGAAATACGATCTTGGAAGCCACTCAACGTTGCAAACAGACTGTTAATGTGTTCAGAGTTAGCAAAGTATAGGTGTACAGGTCATGTCAAACTACATTAAGTTGTTTGCTATGAGCTAAATGAAGGATAATAAAAGCTTTAGAACTGTTAATGCTGGAGCAGCTTTTCATGAAATTTCTTTCTTACTTTCTGTTTGGCAGAATAACATCCTGGCTCATTACCTTCTTCTTCATCACCTTTGCCTTGTGATGTGCAAGCGAGCTATTTAATAAAAGTAATAAAAACTAGAAATAATAGACATTAGATCAGAGTGTAGATTTTTTTTTTTTTGAGAAATTTACAAAATAATTCTACAGTAAGTTTTTCATTGGCAAATCTGAGAAACAAAGAAAAAAGTATTTGTGACTTTCTTCTATAATTATCACAGACTAGTTGGTTCTAGATGACCCCCATACTACTGGAAGTTTGTTTAAATGTGTGGAAAGTGGTATGGTCAGACTGTATCTCTGGATCCTGATTTCAGAAACGTACTTTAATTGCATCTGTCACACAGCCTTTTAAACAAATGTTGATGTGTCAAATCAAATGTTGAAACAGTGGGTTTTAATTATCCTTCTTATTCTTTTTCTTTTCAGATTCAGCTTCATGAGATTGTACTTTTTAGGGGAGAGGGCTTCTGTGTGTGTCACAGCTGGGTACTACCCACAGAAGGTCTCCATTAAGAAGATGTACAGACTAATGTACATATTGTACATAATGTACACCTGCTCAATACTCTCAGTCTTCTTGCTATCAATAGTGCTGTTAATTTCAGCTACTGATTAAGGGATGCAGTAGGTAAAACATTGGCAGTAAAGGACTGTGTTAAGTTAAATGTTCATCGCACTGCCCAATTCCCTGCAAACATTATGTATTTTCTCAATAAAATATTCCTATTCACTACCATGTACAAGCCAGTGTTTATTGCATAATGGTGTTCAATATAAGTGAGAGTAAGACCTTAATAAAATAGTCAGCATATGCTTTACCCTGAGTTTTATTGTTCTCAGTCATTTTAAGGGAAATTTCTTAAGTACTATTACTCCTTCCACTGACTGATATTTTGGTGATTGTAGATACACAAGGTTTTCCATGGCTTAGGAATGTTCAAACAGAAGTAGATTCATGGGTATTTCTGAACCTTTGATTTAAGCAGTCTTGCATTAATTTAAGTTCATTGATGAAATCTGAACTTATGTTCATGATTATCCTAAGAATATGCTGTCTCTTTTGTTCAATTCTTCACTAGAGATAGGTAGCTATACTCCACATGACACACACTCTAAATTCTGCTAGAAGAAGCAAATTTCATTCTTCTCTTTTTATTTGATAGAATCGTAGAATCATAGAATGGTAGGGATTGGAAGAGACTTCTAGAGATCATCTAGTCCAACCCCCCTGCAGAAGCAGGGTCACCTAGATCAGGTTGCAAAGGAACACATCCAGATGGGTCTTGAAGACTTCCAAGAAAGGAGACTCCACAACCCCTCTGGGCAGCCTGTTCCACTGCTGTGTCACTCTCACAGTGAAATAGTTTTTTCTTATATTTAAGTGGAACTTTTTGTGTTCCAGCTTCATCTCATTGCCCCTTGTCCTGTTGCTAGCTACTATAGAAAAAAGGGATGTCCCAACCTCCTGACACCCACCCTTTAGATATCTGTAAATGTTAATAAGGTCTCCCCTCAGTCTCCTCTTCTCCAGACTAAACAGCCCCAGTTCTAGTAGCTTTTCCTCATATGAAAGATGTTCCATTCCCCTGATCATCTTGGTGGCCCTGTGCTAGACTCTGTCCAGTTGTTCTCTGTCCCTCTTTAATTTTTAGTATATTTTTAAGGTGTCTATTCCTGTAGATAGTTCAACCAATCATTTTGAATATTGGTGTAGTCAAAGCCTTTTCAGTCATGTGAATATTTTAAGGACTTTAAACTCTATTGTTCCTTTGACTATCTGTGTAACTGAATTTTAAAACTATCCTAATGTTATAGGTTAATAAGGCTATCACAGTCCATTCTGAAATAGTAGAGTTCCTTTCAGGAAAAGTCCATGTACTAGTGTTACACAAAGGATATCATAACTCATATGATACACCACAAGAACACTGAAAGATTTCATAAACTACCTCTGTTACATCACTTAGCCAGTGATTTTCTACTGAAACCTTCTAGCATTTTCTGTCCTGGGAGGAGAGATGTGCAGAGTATTTTTCAGAGCCCGATAGCAGTAATTAAATTGTTTTAACAGCAAGATAGAAACAGGGGAAAACATGAATATGGTGAATAAATCTTCCATCCCTCCAGATGCAAAGAACCCCACTTTTTTACAGAATTGGATAGAACTCAAGTGGAAAGCTGTGGCATGTTTTGCAGAACTCATCCATGAGGATGTTCATCTTCCTTACACAGTGGCTCCTCATATCTAGTGTAATAATGAAAACTATGCATCTTGTCCTGACAGGTAGGAATGTCACCTCTTTCTTATTGCCCACCAAAGGAATACTAGATGTATATATGTAAAAACTATATGTAGGAACAATATGTATCCATGGTATTCCAGAACAATCTTTAACATCACTGCATGTATAGGATTATACTGTAGTCACTTGTGCTAGCACATGGGTTTCTCAAGCTCTAAATACAAAAGTCAGGATGCCTAACATGGCTTGCATTATATCTCTAACTTCTAAACCCTCTTCCTCAAGGGTCTCAGTATACAGCATCAGTAAATATAAACACTTTTCCCAGCATAAATTAAATATCCTTATTGAAAAGTAACATTGAAATGGTATCTCACATAGAGTCTTTAGAAGTTTTGTTAAAAATCTAGAACTGCACCTTAAAGGGATGTATTAATCCTTTGGATTTCTTAATTTACCCTGATTGCTGAATTATGTTATATGGAAGCTGAAGCTTGCAGTTCATGAAATAAGGTATTGTCACTGGTGATTGATAATTGTCATGTCAAAGGAAAAACAAAGCAAGCTGCTTGTGTTTGTTGTCATCTTCATAAAAATCCAGAAAGTCATAGAAGAGGTTTTCTTAGTTCTGACAGATTGTGACCTTTCCCATTAATTGTGAGCATACAGGCACAGTTGGATTTTTATTGGCAGGCAAAAGCCTGAAAAACTTTCTGGCTTAACAGAAGAGCTATGAAATAAATAGTGTTGACATCATCTGCTCCTGCTCTGACTACACATGAAATCTATCTCAGTCAAGTAGAAAAAAAAATATTTAATAAGCTAGTAGCAAGCAGTCACTCAAAACTGACAAAAGGTTAAAGAGATTAGTAAAAGGAAAGGAAAACAAAAAGGATTTTTTCAGGTATCTCAGCAGCAAAAGGAAGGTAAGGGAGAATGTGGATCCACTGCTGAACAGAAGGTGCCCTGGTGACAAAAGATGCAGAGAAGCCTGAACTACTGAATGCTTTCTATGCTTTGGTCTTTACAATCAAGGCCAGTCCTCAGGAAACTTACTCCAGCAAGGATACTAGGATGGTTTGGACAACAGAGGAGTTGCCTTTGATGGATGAGGAAGAGGTTAAAGACCTGTTGGGCAAGCTTAACGCTCTGTTGTGGTTTTGCCCAGTCAGCAATGAAGCACCATGACAGTCTCTTGTTCAGTGTCCCCCATTCACCTCCACCCTTGTTAGGATGGTGGGGGCCCCAGCAAAATGGGAGTGAAAGGATAAGCAAGGTTGTTGTGTATTAAGACAGCGGCAGGGAGTGCTCACTGCCAGTTACGGTTCTGGGCAAAACAGACTCCACTACTCAACTTAGAGAAGAAAGTAGGAAAGTTTATTCTATGACCTACAAGAAACAGAACAGAACAAAAAGCAAAAAGAGATCAGGATGATGACAAAATTACAACCAGCACTTTAAGATCTCCCTCCCCATCCCTCCTTTCTTCCCAGGCCCAATTCACTGCCCCTGATATTTCTACCTCCTTCTCCCTCAACGGCCCCGGAGGGAGGGAATGGGGGATGTGATCAGTTTCTCACAAATGATCTCCACTGCTTCTTTCTTCTCAGAGGAGGAGGAGGACTCTTTATATTCTTCCCCTGCTCTGATACAGGATCCCTCTCCTGGGACACAGTCCTTAATGAACTTATCTGGTGTGAGTTGTTCCCAGTAGCTGCAACTTCTGCTGATATAGAGTCCCTTACATGGGATACGGCCTCCTCTGGGCATAGTTGCTGCCCCTGATGCAGGGTCTTTTACAAAGTGCAAACAAATCTCAGTTTCACCATTCCTCTCCACAGACTGCAGGGGAGTCTCTGCTCCAGCACACTTCATCCTCTCTTCCCTCACAAACCTTGGGGTCCACGTCGTTGCTTCTCTCTCTCTTCCCATTTCTTGCAGCACCAACAGCTGGAAAAGAAAAAAGGACAGAACAAGAAGGAACAGGTAGAAGTCTCCTTTTCCAGTTTCTTCTTTTTCTTAAAAAGTGATCATGGAGGTGCCTAATTGGCTCAGCTCCAGCAGTGGATCTGACTCAGAGCTGGGGAGAGTTTCAAGCAACTTCTTACAGGAACCATCTTTACAGCCACTTCCCCATTACCAGAAATGGCTCCATGTCAAACCATGACACACTCATAAGTCAATGGGACTTGAGGGGGTGCATCCACGAGTGTTGAGGGAGCTGGCTGATGTGGTTGCTAAGCCTCTCTCCATCATTTTTGAACATTCATGGAGGACAGGTGAGGTGCCTGAGGACTGGAGAAAGGTCAATGTCATGCCAGTCTTCAAAAAGGACAAGAACGATGACTCGGGAAACTACAGGCCGGTCAGCATCACCTCCATCCCTGGAAAGGTGATGGAACAACTCATTCTCAATGTTGTTAAAAAACATGTGAAAGAAAAGATGTTTATCGGAGGAGTTAACATGGATTCACCAAAGGGAAATCCTGTTTGACCAACATGATAGCCTTCTATGAATGCAGAACCGGCTGGCTAGATGAGGGGAGAGCAGCGGATGTCATTTACCTTGACTTCAGCAAGGCTTTTGACACTATCTCCCATAACATCCTCACCAGAAAGCTCAGGCCCTGTGTCTTGGATGAGTGGATGGTGAGGTGGATTGAGAACTGGCTGAATGACAGAGCCCAGAGGGTGGTGATCAATGGCACAGAATCGAGTTGGAGGCCTGTGGCCAGTGGAGTTCCACAGGGATCAGTTTGGGGGCCAGTCTTGTTCACCATCTTCATCAACGACCTGGATGAGGGGACAGAGTGTACGCTCAGCAAGTTGGCTGATGACACCAAACTGGGAGGACTGACGGATTCTCCAGAAGGCTGTGCTGCCATTCAGTGGGTGTTGGGCAGAGAGGAACCTCATGAGGTTTAACAAGAACAAGCGCAGAGTCCTGCACCTGGGAAGGAACAATCCCATGGACCAGTACAGGCTGGGGAGTGACCTGCAGGAGAGCAGCTCTGCAGAGAGAGACCTGGGAGTCCTGGCTGACAATAAACTGAACATGAGCCAGCAATGTGCCCTCGTGGCGAGAAAAGGCCAATGGCATCCTAGAAGACATCAAGAAGAGTGTGGCCAGCAGGTTGAGGGAGGTTCTGCTCCCCCTCTCCTCTGCCCTGGTGAGATCTCACCTAGAGTACTGTGTCCAGTTCTGGGCTCCTTAGCTTAAGAGAGACAGGGAACTTCTGGAGACTCCAGCGCAAGGCCACCAAAATGATCAGGGAACGAAAGCGTCTTCCTTATGAGGAAAGGCTGCTGGAACTGGGGCTGTTTAGTCTAGAGAAGAGGAGACTGAGGGGTGATCTCATTAATATTTACAAATATCTGAATGGTGGAGATTGGGATATCCCTTTTTTCTTTTTTTTTTCTCCCGTGACAGGACAAGGAACAATGAAAAGAAGTTGAAACACAAAAAAGTTCTGTTTAAACCTAAGGAAAAACTATTTTACTTTGAGGATGACAGAGTACTGGAACAAGCTGCCCAGGGAAGGTAGAGTATCCTTCTCTGGAGGTCTTCATAACTCACCCGGATGCTTTCCTGTGTGACCCGATATAGGTGGACCTACTTTGGCAGGGGATTTGGACTAGATGATCTCTAAAGTTTGCTTCCAGCCCCTACCATTCTGTGATTCTATCATTCTATGAAAGAAAGGATCTTGGAAAATGTATTTAAATACATCTATCATACATACTGTTTATGGTTGATGAATGTTTTCCAGGAAGCAATAAAAGTATAATCTCAATGGACACACTGAGAATGTGAGAATTTTATAACATTTTTTCTTATGAAATCAAGAATATGAGAATTGTGATGCATACACATTTTTATTAATGTGGAAAATGACATCATGAAACTAAGCCCTAATCATTTTAATCAACCACTTCCCAGTAGTTTTGGCTAATGCAGGAGGTCCTAGTTAACTGGAAGTTGGCAGATATGATCTACATGCAGGACTGGAAGGAGGATCTTTGGAACTACAGTCCTATCAGCCTGATCTCTGTGCCAGTGAAGGGTAGGTGGCCTATCACCTTTAGTGCCATCATGCAGTACATCCAGGACAATCAAGCCATCAGGCCCAGGCAGAATGATTGTATGAAAGACAGGTCCTGCTTGACTGACCTTATCTCCTTATATGACATGATAACTCATTTAGTGGATAAGAAGAAGGCTGCTTGGACTTTAGTAAAGCCTTTGATACGATTTCCCTCAACATTCTTCTAGAGAAACTGACTGCTCATGGCTTGGAGAAATATCCTCTTCACTGAGTAAAGAACTGGTTGAATGTCTGAGCCCAAAGATTGATGGTGAATGGAGTTTGAGTCCAGGTGGCAGCCAGTCTATAGTGGTATTCCCCAGGGCTTGGTACTGAGTCCCGTTCTACTTAGTACATTTATCATGACTGGATGAGGGAACTGAGTGCACCTTCAGTAAGTTTGCAGATGACATCAAGTTGAGTGCGAATGTTCATCTGCTTGAGGACAGGAAGGCTCTTCAAAGGGACCTGGAGAAGCTGGAGCAATGGGCCGATGGCAATTGTTTGAGGTTGAAGAATGCCAAGTGCTGAGTCCTGCACTTGGGCCACAACAACCACAGGAAATGCTACAGGCCTGGGGATGAGTTTCTGGAAAGATGCGTGGAGGAACAGAACCTGAGACTGTTGATCGACAGCTGGCAAAACATGAGCACGTTCATGGGAAAGAGAAAAGAGACTAGTCCCTTTTTATCAGCACTCATTAGACCATATTTGAAGCATCACACCCAGCTTTGGACTCTCCAAAATCATTATTCAATGACTTAAAAATGACAATCTTCAATGTCCTTTGATGAATCTACACATGTTTTGTACTAAGTAGGATTCAATGGCACTGTGAACCTTTGTCTAGGTATGTGATGCAAGCCTTAGATCTTCACTGGTTGTAATAGGAGCTTAGATAGTTATCACATAAACACTATGCTTAGATATCTTAATCTGGAGTTGAGTTCCATTCTACATGCCTTTTGAGTAGATGACATCAGACTGGGAATTTTAAAGGCCAAAGAATCTAAAGACGAAGACAGATAAAATCCATGTTCACATTGTGGAAGCAGTTACACATGGGTTGGGAGTGTATGTTTGTGTGAAAATTCCTCATGGGAAGCCTACACAAAGAATTGAGAACATTTAAATATTAGTCCACTTGATCTTGCTGTATTGAGGAGTAAAAGTTAAATGAATTTGCTATCTCGACAGTGTCACCCAGAGAAAAACTGAAATTTAATCTGATTTTTTTAGTTTAAGAGCTTTGTGAAAATTTAAAAGAGAAGGTGGTTGGCAGAATATAACTGATACTAAGTGATAATTAAGTAAAAAGATCAATGTTGTTTGAGAAAGATAGCCTGGAGAGGTACAGTAAATGAGTAAGCTAGCATTAACAGTCCTCTGGAAAAATAGATGTGATTTGTCTTGTGAGAAAATATTGCAAAATATGTTAATGCAACTGCTTATTTGTGGGAGTAATTATAAAGGGCTCCCAATGAGCACATTGGCATAGTGTTAAAATGGACAAATAACAATTACAAGTATCCTTTCCAATGGTGCTAGGTATATACAAAGCAGATAGTAATATGCAGAGAATAGGTAGGAAGATAATTATTATTCACAAGAACATGCAATATCACTGTAATTGCATATTACATGTTGCTGAAAGATAATTAGTCCAGTGATAAATTTTAATATGAATTAGTTATAGTGGAAGAACTGCCTCAAAAGGAGAGAATAAGGACTGAGTGCTCTCTGACCAAATTCCATTAATCTTCTGAGGATCAGTGCATATGGATATTTGTCTTTCAAAATCTCCTCTAAGAAACTCATCTTAAATATGTCTTGAGTGTTTAAGTAAAAGCAAAAGAGGAACATAGTTATAATCATGACAGCTAGAATACAGAAAAATTATTAACATCCACAAGTATAAAGAACTATTAGAGAATAAATTTAAGGAAATATATGATTAATCTGAAAAACAAGTGGTATTTATGGGTAGTGTTTTGCTGGTATGTGAAAAAGAAGACAGATTTTTAATCTTGCACCCTATTTAACATGAAAAATATTATTCCAGTAGGAAAAAAAAAAAAGAAATTAATTCTGCTACAGCAATAAAATATCTTAAATATTGTAATAAGTCTTTCCTTTTTTACTTCTAACCTTAATATTCTTATGACTCAATACTATTTTAGGAATAATATTTCAGTTGTATTTATATTATAGTTGTTCAGATAGAAAAGTGAATTAAAGATCCCTAATTTATACTAACTATATAAATAAGGTAGTATCAGATTACATCTACAGTTACAATATTGCTAACTAAAAGATGTCCATGTTGAAATATTTTTAATTCAAAAGTTAAAAAATGTATTTTATTACTAATACTTTTATGGACTATATTTCTTACATTTTTGAGGTTTAAAGGAACGGTTTTTGTCACACATTCTGATTAAGGCTATAGAATAACTGAACTTCTAAGTATTGATGCATTTTTAAGCACCATAGTCTGTAGTTATGAATATGTAAAGGACTGGATGTTTTAAGCATCACTGTAGTCAGGTTTTTAGTCTAAGAGTAGAGAAATTCAGACTCTAGATAAATTTTTAGTCAAATATCTCACTTTTCTCTTTTCACTCTTATTTAAGGAATACAGGACATAACTTGTCTTTCTATTCTTTTAAGTACATAGTGTGTGTCAATACAGGTATTCTTTCTTTTGTTGTAGTAATACCTTCTAGGGATGTAACACCCAACAGACTTCAGTGATTTGAGAACCTTTTGCTGGCTCAATGGACTGAGAATACATGTGAAAGTATACCACCGTTGCTGGTGGTAAACGTAGTAACTGTAACTAGTAATTTATTAACACAAAAATAGGGTCTTTGGTCATATTTATATCCAGAATATATGAGCCTATACTTTTTCAGTAGAGTTGTAATTAAAAATGTATTTGGCTAAAGATTTTCTATATCTTTCTTGTTTGCAGTAAAAAAAAATCTATTTGGATGGTTTTTATTGCCATTCTATTGCATTATAGTGTATTGGCAAGATATGGGTATCACTCACTTTGTAGAAATCTTAAAATGAATGTAATTTTCTTTGGTTTTATTTTCCTTTGAAATAAATCTATTTTATCAACTACATTAGATGCAAACACCTCTGGTGACCCAATGTTGTTACAAATAAAACTAGTCAGGCAACTAAGTCATGTCAGTTACTTTCTATCATTAGCAGAGGGTATAAGGCATTACAGGTACCTCAAGTAACTTCTTGCTTAGCCATATCATTGCTAAGAGCAGCATGTAAACTCAACAAGTACTTTTCAGCCAAATTGAATAACATGTAAAGGAGTTTGGGAAGACTCCACACTGCACATCCCATGGATCAAAGATCCAGTTTTGAGAGGATGTCAAGGGAAGACTATGTCTCAGAAATGTAAGCAGTTCCTTCTAAATATTTTTAATCCACAGAGTAAAACGTCCAGAGGAAACCACAGTCTCCATCTGATTTAATTGTATACTATAGGCCGTTATGCATACTTTCTCTCTTCCTAGAGAAACAGAGTAGTTCTTACAAACATGAAAAGTCCAAACTTTGTAAAATGATGCAATGCAGAGTTCAAAATTGACTCTAGTTTTGAATTACTAAGATCCATCAATCAGAATTCATTTATCTTATCTTGTAAATTTTCAATATAAAGTAAACTTTGTGAAGATTTATGTCCATGTCAAATCATAAGAAAAGACAAAGAATTAAATACCTTATGATCTTGAAAAACACTGCATGTTAATGGCATTCCAAGACAAAAAGCCAATTTTGCTTTCTCTTTTTCCTAAGGAAATAATATTTCCATGCTTTGGAAAGGAGAGTTTTTTAACATTGGAGAGAAAACTTTGGTGCTGCTGTCAACTCTGATGAAGGAGAGTAAAGGATTTCACCTTCAAAGCCAAGAGGGAGATGAATAGGTAGTGATAGCAAGGATAAATGAGAAGCCAATGCAGTCATACAAACACTTGTCCTAAGAGGCTTGACAGAAGCTATTAGGATTCACCCCACAGTTCTCATTTTCACACTAGCAGGGTGAGTGAGCACCAAAGGCTCATGTAACAAGCCTCCAGCCATGAGCTTCACCCAGCAGCACAGTGTGTGTTATGGATTACCACTGTGATGAATCTGATATGAATTCCCATAAAATATATCCTGAAAAAAAAAAAAAAAAACCCTACTTAGGGGGGAGAGAGATCTGGTCCCTATATTAATTCCATATGTTCCCAGCCTGCTGTCAAGGATATCCCACAGCAATAAATAATTGATAAATTAGATCATTTAGTATTGCCTCTCTCAGTTTTACATCACAATCCTCTATGAACATTGCAAGAAAATGCATGGTGATATGCATTTTGGAAACCAGCTTTCAGCAGTCAGTTATGCTAAAACAATAGAAAAGTTCACCATTTGTCCTTTATAAATTTGCTAGTTGATCACCTTAGCCTTTTCATGGTGATGAAGGTCCAAAGTAGAAACTCTCTTGTTTGCCATGCCAAGAAAGAAATCTAAAAACATGACGCCAAACTCCTCACAATGAAGTTAGAGAAAAGATCTTAACCTCAATGACATCCTACCTGGCTATTTAAAATTATTTTTCTTTCTTATTATCAGATTTAATTCTTAAAAAAAAAAAAAAGACCCATAACAAAACAAATAAACAAACAAAAAACCCTACAAAGAAAGTTTAGGCTTTGATTTTGTTTTCTCTAGCACAATAAATGTACTTCTCATGCAGTAGTTAATGTGAGGTTTATTTCATCGACAATTTGGCACACCATGGCTTTTCATGTATGTAGGATAGTTTTGGAACCTGATTAATAATTAAACATTGGCCTTTAAGTCCCTTTTGATGCTAATGAAATGGCAGTTTACTGAAGAGGCAGTGTCAGGGTCAGTTGTAATGCAGAAATTACGTGCAAGAAGTCATACACTAGTAAGAGTTTCCCTCCAAGTGCCTCAACTCACTTGTGTCTTGTCTTCCTGACATTTCAGAGGTCATTTATTTGTGATTGGACCCTTAAGACTTTCCATTTGTATTTATCCAAAACCTGAGACTGAGTCCTAAGCAGTCTTATTTATTACAGAAGGACATTTGAACAAGATATTACTGGGACTGGATTAAAAGAAATAGAACTGAGACTTATCACTAAATCAGTTACACCTAAAAAAAAAAAATACTGGAACCACAGGCACTGCTGAACAGCTTGAACAGCCTCTTCTGGAATTTGATACCTACTGTTACTCTACATATATCTTTCTTGAAGATTTTTAGGTATGTTTAAGCAAATACATCTTAAAATTAGTCAGCTTCAAGGGTATCCTCCATATTTGTGTTTTTATTTACAAATTTGTGAGGTATTTATTTACTTATCAAAAAGTTGAGGTTTTTTGAGCTACAGTAGTTACTAACATTTCGACAGAGCATATGACTTCTTTTGACAAAAAATTATATGCTTCTAAAAAATAATTTTCAAATATTACAAAATTCCAAGACACCTTTTCTTTTTAAGGAAAACTCCTTATTTTAAGTGTAGAGTTTTTGACTAGCAAATAGAATGAAGGTCTCTATCTCTTTTGCCAGACATACAAATTCCTCTTGCCAGTGAGGTAAAGCCTCACTAAAATTAACTAGCTACCCCAGTTGATAGTAAAAGTCTTGTTAATGAAAATATACGGATGTCTTCTCACATCTGAGTTCAAGATAACACATATAAATATGCACTGTCAAGTCAAATAGAAAAGTAGTGCACTGAAACTGTGAAGGTGAAGCACAGACTGTTTTTTCTTTTTTGTCCTGCCTTTTTTTATTAATTACGTTTCAGGGGTTTTTTTGTTTGTTTGTTTGGTTGGTTTTTTTAGCATTTGGAATTTACACAACTGGATTTCACTTTAATTCTTCTTGTTTTCAGAATTTAAAAATGCTTTCCCATACTATTCTGCTGCCAGATGCTTAAAATAAGTAACATGAATGACAATTGGAAACAATTAATACAGAGAATAAATGTAAGTGGCATAAATGTTTTCTCTTATAAAGTTTACAGAATTGTAAAAAAAAAAAATCTCCAGTGAAATCAATGAAGTTGTATTACTCTAAAGGCAAATTAAATGCAACACCTTTCCCCTCAGATACCAGAGCTTTGATAAAAATTAACAGTTTCATCTTAGTATTTCTTTTTCAATATATTTAAGATATCAATGTTTATTTTTGTGTCATCTGGATTATCCTACTGGCCATGAACAATAGAATACACACTTCTGCTTTTGTCAAATATAATTAATTGCAGAACCAATCAGATACAATTGTTTTTTTAAAGCAAACTATCAGCTCTTTCATTATTTTCACCAACAGTTTCTTGAAAATCAGACAGGATAAGAAGGCTATGAGAGTCAGTTGCCTATAACTGCTGCAGTTCTATATTTATGTGTAAAAACAATTATACAATGCAATTACATTTAATAATTTAATCAATGAGTGATGAAGACTGCTATTTAAATGTTCAATATATTTCCAGTATTCTTGGAAATAGACTTTGGCTTAAAACTCAGAGACACTGTTTTAGTGTTGGAAAATGAAAGAGAGAAAATAATTTTATTTCTTGTCAAAAAGAGGTCAAGTTTTAGATATTGTGTTTTCCACTATGGTCTGTGCTAGACACAGAACAAAATGAAGCTCATCTTGGACTTCAGCTGTTAATTCTCAGGATTATCACTAAGGTATAAACCAAGAAGCTCACACTCTTCCTATGTACTATTCCAGATTTAAAAGACCGTGCCACATCTAGATTTGATACATATCTTTACATAACTCATTCACAGCAATAGCTACAGCTTGACTGGCTTTTGGATTACTTAACAATTCTTATAGTTTTATAAAAATTTAAGTTTTCCACTGTACATGCAATGTGCCACTGTCTATGCTAGATGAAAATATCCATCTATGCTCTAGAGTTGCTACTCAGTAGAGTGGAGAGAAAATAAGCTCTTCTTTATTTATACTTTTTCACACAGCTCTCTTAAAGAAAGATGCCTGAGAGCACTTGCAGTCTAGAGTATCAGAAGGGCAGTGAACATTAACTGCTGCCCTCAGGAATATGTTGTAAGAATAGTTTGCTCTCATTGAGCTTTTAGCTTCAATGTTGCCTACAATGCCTTACTGTTGTCAGTAGTCCTTTATAGTTAGATATTTAAGTGCACTTCCATCTCATTTTTCACGTCAGGTATTTTCCTTTGAGTTATAAGTATTTATTACTCGTATTTCCTGTAACACCTCAAGAGTTAGAGAGAAAAAAATCTATTAAATAGAACACTGAAGTAACTCCATGGTTTCCTGGGCTTTTCTTTCTAATGAAGATGCTTTAGTGAAGTTGGAATATTAGACTTCCGCACAACACAGAAGATGACAGATGCAGTCTTCTAGTTGTTTAGTATTTGAAGTAAAATTAAGGCAAAAAACTGTTTTCTTTTCTGTAAGAACATCCTACTTTTACTCACTTACACATTCTCCCACTTTCATGCACATAACACAGAGTACAGCAAAAAGGAAAATATTTTTTTTTCTTACCTACAGAGGGACTATAAAAAATTTTGGATAAGGGAGTTGTCACAGAAATGTACATTCATCAGAGGAATGGATAAGATTCTTATACTCCCTGTAAGATGGCTGGACGCCTGGGGACCTAGGCAAACTACTGATACAAAAGCACATAAATGCTATTAAATAAATGATAGAAATGAGAGCAGGAGACTGTAGGTCTGTTTGAGGTTTCAGAACCTGTTGTGGTTTAACCTCAGCCAAGAACTAAGCACCACACAACTGTTTGCTCAGTGCCCTCACCTCTTCTAAAATAGGTAGAAGGATGGGAAAAAGAACATATAATCCATCCATAGCTTCCATGTTGTGAAGTTCAACGGATGTAGACTGTTGTGTGGAAAGCTGACTGTATCATCAGACTGAAAAGGTAGAAGTCAATAGTAAAAACTCCAACCAGCCACTTGTATGGTGATTTAAACCCAGTCAGCACCACGTGGCCTCTCACTCACTCCTCCCATTCCCAGTGAGATGCAGAGGATAAAATATATCAAAGACTTATAAGTCAAGAGAAGGACAGTAGAGGGATCACTCACCAATTATTGTCACAATCAAAACAGAGTTGACTTGGGGAAAACTAAAATAAATTTAATCTCTTACCAATCAGAGTAGGATAATGAGAAACAAAACCAAACACCTTCTTCCTTCTCTTCTTTCCAAGGTCGGCTTTACTCCCAATTTCTCTATGTCACCTCTGTCAGCTGCACAAGGGAGTTGCGGTCAGTTCGTCTTGTATTATCTCTGCTTTTCCTTCCTCCTCAGAGGAGAACTCTCGCTCTTTCCCTGCTCCAATACAGGATCCCTCCCATTGTATACAGTCCTCCATGAACCTCTGCAGTAAGTCCCTTCCATGAGCAGCAACTCTTCACAAACTGCTCTATTATGGGTCTCTTCTATGGCGTGCAGCCCTTCAGGAGCAGACTGCTCCATCTCAGGCTTCTCATGGAGTCCTAGGCTTCTTCAAGCATCTCTACTGGCTCCAGTGTGGAGTCTTCCATAGGCTGCCAGCTGATCTCTGCTTCACCATTACCCTCCATGGGTATTAGGGGGACAACTGTCATCTCATCATGGGATGCAGGGAGGTATCTGCTCTAGTACACTACCTCATCTGCTTCATTGACCTTGATGTCTGCACGGATGTTTTCCTTTTATTCCGCTCTTTTTTCCAGTGCAAGTTTTCCCTTGTTAAACATGTTATCATAGAGGTAGTACCATCATCACTGATTGGCTTGGTCCTAGCATTCGCCACAGGCTTTCTGTCTTGGAACTGGGGAAATTTCTAGTAGCTTTTCACAGGCACCAAGCCAAGAAACAATCCTCCACTACAAAAAATCCACCTACACAAATCCAAGAAAAAGTTCCTCAAATGACAATAAAGGACTGATGCTTGTTTAAGAGTGTCATCAGTGATCAGGGTCATGGACCAGAATGCACCCTCTGTAAGCTACAGAAAAAACTATGGGGATACAATAAGCACAGAGATTCTTTGCCATACAGAGATACTTTGATGGGCTGCATAAATGGGCCTACAAAAGCCTCACAAAACTCAGCAGAGGCAAATTCAAAGTTCTGCAGATGAGACATCAGAAACCATGATTTGTTGTGGAAAAGGATCTGGGATGTTGAAAATGAGCCAACAGTGATAAGGGCTAACTGAATATCAGTATATATGTTGGGTTCTAAGGGTGAAGCTAGAATATTGAGTAAAATTATTATCTCCTCTTCTCAGCACTAATAACTTTGCACTGGGAACACTGGCCTCTTCTTGTTTTGAATCCATAGTACAAAAGATATTTTGACAGAATTGAATTTTCAAAACTGAACTGAACAAGGTCCTGATTGAACTTTGAAGCTAAGTCCTTTTTTAAGCAGGATCTTGGACTAGATTCTTCAGACATTTCTGTGTTTTTCTTTGACTGTAAGATCAAGGTCAAATTGTCTTAACTATATGTTTTCTTCCCTCATTTAATAGGGGAGATAATACTCATGACAAGCTAATAAGCTCATTGCAATTTAGATCTCTTCAAATAAGAGATCTGGGTGTTTGGTTGAGGGCTGTAAAATGTCTGACAGCTTTGGTGTAACACTTCAGAAGGGAGGGAAACTTTGCATTTAATTTTGTAGATATACAGCTCAGCAACAAGTCATTGGGTTCAATTGACCAGGAAGACTGTAATTTTTGTCAGAGCATTAGTGACTAATAAGATGGAAGTTTGTACGTATTTTCTGTACTAGAAAAACATACTCAGTTGCTTATATGCAGCTATTTTGAGATATTTATTAGCAACAGAAAAGGTGTAGATGCAATTTAGAACTGTACAATACAGGTTTTTATAGTTAAAGCTTCAATATTTAAGTCAGATTCTGAATCTTTTTTTGAGTGTAAAGGTCAGTGAGTATTTTTGTAAGATTATTTAAATACATTAATGAATATATTTAATTTACTGTAAAACAGTTTCACAGAGCTGGTGCTAACATTAGAAACTTATGAAGAATCAGCAAGAATTAAGTTTTTTTTTTTAATTTCTGTCTTTTTGCTATCGGCTACTTTTATTTTCCTTCCTTTATGCTGTAGATATTTAAACAGAAGTAAAAAAGTGCCAACAGATACAATCTGAAGTCAAATGACTTTTCTTTCAATTGATTGATTCATTATCATCCACTTAACACAGCAAATTGTGATAGGTAGTTTCAGAACTTTTTCATACCGTAGTATACAGAAAATGCATGATGAATGAGATTTAAAGTCATGAAATAAAAAATTGCTAAAATCAAAATAAGCAGAAGAAAGAATCTAAACCCAGAAAGGAAACAGCATCTCAGTTTCATCATCCTGCAGCAATAATCAATTTGATAGATGAGGAGTGTTTCAACGATAATGCAGTGACAGTTTCTCAGTGGCAACTTTAAAGGACAATTTAGAATTACGAATGACTTTATGATTATAAAATGCAGCAATAATCTTCATGACATGATCACTCAGGAAAGAATATGGCAAAAAATCAAACAATAAGTTGCATGGTTTTATGAGTCTTTAACTATAGAAAATTAACTTACATTTCTTAACATTGTAATGACAATGCTATGAAGTAGCAGGCACCCTGAGTCAAAAAAAGCTACAGAATTACAGAATTAATACATGTAAAGACATTATGTCCCTTTAAAAATAATAATAAAAAAATATATGTTCATCTGTGTCATCTATTGTAATCATTCAGAAACACACAAGGTATTTTCTTTCCCAAGGAAACAAGTGGGAAATGTGCTCATTTTTCTCTGTGATTTTCCAATGGGTCTTTTTATTACATATGCAGAAGATTGTAAGAATAGCTTTTAGTAATGTAATTGCACATTTGAAGATGCAAAACACTTTAAGTACAAGATAAATATCTAGTAGACGTGAGAGACTGTGCTGTAAATTCTTAGAGCCTGTAAATCACAAACTGATAATGCTGAATATTTGTAAGGTTGATTAATTTCCTCTGTTGAATAGGAAGGAATAATGGAAGAATCCAAGAAGGAACAAAGTAAAATGAACATTATACATACTTAGCAATAATTACAATATTGAGTTCAATTTACCTCTAAAATTATTAGTAGACTAGTAAGTCATATCTAGACTGTCTTGTTATAATATCTTTGAGAAACTGTTCATTTACTCTCCATGATATCTTGGTTCCACAGAACACACATGATATACTGAAGCTACCACAGTTAAAATATCAGAGGAAAAAAAGTAGCTTCGAGCACTCTGTATGATCTAATACCTGAGAGTTTCCTACTCAGATCAAATCTACCAGTGTATAGATGTGTTGAGAAAACAGTATGGTAGAAAACCAAACTTCTCCATCTTTCACCCATGACATGACTCTTGATATGCTGTGTGGCTTAGGTTAAATACTTAACCTGATACACTCATAATCTTCATAAGGACAAAAGGGACACACTTAAATGTAAACCCAAGATTTTATTATTAGTACAACTGAAATCACAGAAGTCTAGTCAAAGAATGTTTATTAGTCCAGATTTAATAGTTAATAAGTAAATAAATAATATAAAGAGTAACTAAAAAAATAAAGAAATAAAATAACAACCTTAAGAAGAAAATACTATCAAAGAAAATTAAAAGAGATCAATAATAATGCAGTTGAGATTGTTGCACACACATTCATAGTATCCATCTCCTTTTTCTGCTGGTGTGTTCACATTCCTGATGCCCCTTTCAATCCTGAGGCTGACAGTGACAGACTTCCCTGGCCAAGTATAGGGATGAGTGAAATAGATGGTGAGTTTTCTAGGTTCTTCAGTGGGTTTTGCTTTCTTCTCATCTTTCTCATTTTTGGGAGGGATTCACTAGGGTCTAATTGTAAAGTACTTTTAAATTTTCTGTTTTCTTCATAGATTTGCAATTCCATGCTACATCTAAATTTACCAGATATATGTTTTACATGTGTTAAATATGTTATTTTTCTGTTGTTGGGTTTTTTTGGGTATTTTTGACTCCTAGAACCATTTTTGTGCAGCTCCCAGTCTACACTTCTATTACTGAGTTTGGTGAGTCTTCAGTATCATCCTATGTTTTTTTCCTTCCCTTCTATGATTCTATGATTCTTATTGCTGTACTTCTCTACACCATAGTCATGTAGTGACTTCTGAAGATCTCTGCTGTCAAAGAGGCTTGTATTTCTGTGCACTGAATCGTTATGTTGCAGTCATAAATATCTAATCTACACAGTATAGGTACTTGACTGATGTTCATGAAAAAACTACAGTTAAAAGATGGGGAGAAAAAAGGTAAAAAGTGACAAAAAAAATAGCCCTTACAACAACCTGGTCTTTAGGAAAAAACAATGAGCTAACCGAACAAAGACTAACAGAAAACGAAGTTTCAAGCAGATCAAGAACAGTTTAGACTGAACAATTTCAGTCCTGAGATCTTGCAGACTCAGTCATGTCCTGGTATTAGTAATGGCCATATATCACTCGGCTATAGAGGCAAAAACTTCAGCAAGACATTACGTCTTAACTACTGTCCTGCTCTCTTCTGCAGGCTGTATCACCTGCTTGTCCTGATCATTTTATTTCTTCTCAGAGTTCAGTTCCCAGGAAGAATTACAGCATGTAGCTGTCAGTTCTTTTTTGCTACAAATTTTTTTCTTGGAGTGTGTCCATTCTGCTTTCAAGTGAACTGGTCAGGACATGCAGAAGGTATTGTTACTTCAATATTGTTCAGATTTCGTGTTAGAAAGTCTTCTCTGTGTTAAAGTCACCACTGACTGCCTTTCATTACTCAGTACTGCTTCCTTATTTTTTTTTTTTTTCCTGTAGCTTTATTTATTTATTTATCTCTTTTTATAATTTGACATCCTGTCTCCTGATACCTGCCCCTTTGACCAATATTGGCTTCAGATTGATGACAGTCCAGTCTTGATCAGTATTAGCAGTATAGACATATTGTCAACACCCTCTCCACTTACCAACATTGCTGAATTGTCAGGGTGCTGCACGTGTTACTGATGTACGATATGAGCCTCTCAAATCACACTGTAGGAGCTAAGGGTTGCTGTGATTCTTAATCCACATTCAAACAGCATTTGTGTAACTGACTGTTGCTGACGGAGTACTCTGACATCAAGTGTCCCTGGCTATCCAATGGAGCTGTGGCATTGCTTTTCATGCTATGTTTGATTTCAGTGATTGCTTGACTCTCTGTATGAGTGCATTGCTGCTCATCTTTCCTACTGCCACAGTGAAGATTGCTTTTAACTTCTTGTCAGACACCATTACTGCTTGGACCTCATAATTACATCTGAATTAATATTAGTTCTTTGATTTCAGTTATACCAACAGTAATGTCTTTAAGATTTGCCTATAAATGTAGCAGACTATGCAACTCATGTCTCCTTTAAGGTCTGAATGGGTTTTATCACAGAATTATTACTTGAAAGTTGATAATGACATCATCATGGGAGTTATCATATCCTAATATTACTTCTCTGCTGAAATATAAGGATGCATTTGAATTGGTACATTCCATATTGATAGATAGACACCAGAAGGTGGGGTAGAATTTGAAAGACTTAAAAAGAGATCCTTCTCTGGAGTGTTTCCTCATCACCTCCAATATTACATCAGACTTGTGAAAAATTGGTTCTATCAGCTTTACCCTTGATGGGAAAAGGAAACTTTGGTTCCAAAGCATCGTTTTGGGTACCAAATATTAAGAGACAGGTTGTTATAGACTGGACTTCCTAATAATCAAGTTCCTTTACCTTAAATTTGACTGTTTGTGGGTATATCTACCGTGAAAACCTAAGGGAGTGCTCTTTTCTGGCCAAATTATTCCTAACTTTGTAGGTTGGTTTCCTCATCTAATAAAAAAATGTGAAAATGAAACCTTAGTGATAGTGTTGAGTGTGAACAGAAAATGTAGTAGTGGCATACTTGGGCTAATGTGATACACAAATCTTAAAAAAACTACAGAATCACAGAACCACAGAATCATGGAATCTTAAGGGTTAGAAAGGGTTGAAAGATCATCTAGTCAAATACCCCTGCCAGAGCAGGACCGCCTAGAGTAAGTCACACAGGAGCTCATACTAGTGGATTTGAATGTCTCCAGAGAAGGAGATTCAGCAACCCATCTGGGCAGCTCATTCCAGTCCTCCTCACAGTGAAGAAATTCTTCCTTATGTTTCTTTGAAACCTCTGATATTCCATCTTGCACCCATTGCTCCTTGTCCTATCATTGGCGATCATTGAGAACAATCTGACTCCATCTTCCTGATACCTTTACATATTTGTAAACGTTAATGAGATCACCTCTCAGTCTCTTCTTCTCCAAGCTGCCCCAGCTCCCTCAGCCTTTCATCGTAAGGGAGATGCTTCACTCTATCATCTTGGTGGCCCTGTGCTGAACTCTCTCCAACAGCTCCCTGTCCTTCTTTAGCTGAGGGGCCCAGGACTGGACACAATATTCCAGATGTGGTGTCATGAAGGCAGGGGAGAGAGGGAGGAGAACCTCTCTCAACCTACTGCCCATGGCCTTTCTAATAAACCCCAGGATGCCATTGGCCTTTTTGGCCATGTGGGCACATGACTGACTCATGCTCATCCTGTTGCCCACCAGGACTCCCAGGTCCCTTTCCCATACACTCCTCTCTAAGATTTCATTTCCCAACCTGTACTGGCACATGAAGTTCTTTCCCAGACGCAAGACCCTATACTTACCCTTGTTGAATTTAGTGATGTTTCTCCCTGCTCAACTCTCCAGCCTTTCCGGGTCTCGTTGGATGGCAGCACAGTCTTCTGATGTGTCAGCCATTCACCCCAGTTTAGTATCATCAGCAAACTTGCTGACAGTGCCCTCTATTCCTTCATCAAGATCATTAATGAATACATTGAACACTACTGGTCCCAGCACTGACCCCTGAGGGACTCCACTAGATATAGGCCTCCAACTAGACCCTACCCCATTGATCACCACTCTCTGCCTTCTTCCCTTCAACCAGTTCACAATCCACCTCACTGTCTGATCATCCAGCTCACACTTTCTCTGTTTTGCTGTCAGGATGTTGTGAGAGATGGTGTAAAATGCTTTACTGAAATCAAGATCCCTTACCACCATCTATCTACATTTTCATAACAGGATAATGGTCAAACATGACTTCCCTTTGGTAAAACTATGTTGACTGTTCCTGATGACCCTCTTGTCCTTTATACCTGGAGACATTACCTTTCCAGTGATGGAGTTGAGGCTGATGGGTCTGTAGTTACCCAGCTCCTCCTTCTTGCCATTTTTGAAGACTGGAGTGACATTTGCTTTCCTCCAGTCCTCGTGCACCTCCATGACTTACTAAAGATGATTCAGTATGGTCTAGCAATGACTTCCATCAGCTCCCTCAGCACCCATGGATGCATCCCAGTAACTTTCTATCAGACCTTATTAATCTTACACCATGATGTGTTAGCTGATATTCTTTAATCTGTTTTGAAAGTTGATTATGTGATGAGACTTTTCTTTTACTGTAACAAATTCTAATGTAACACAATGGTAACATGATATGATGTAAAATTACCAATAATAAACTTTAAAGCCCCTTTTCATAACTGAAGGCAATTTTGGTACAACTGTACTTTTCCAAGATCATACTTGTCTGTTTCTCAGTGGCAAGAAACTAAAATACTCTCAGTGAGACAGAATTGTTTTTTCCCCTTCTGACTACTTTGGAAACTTATCTCACGTCTTCAATTTTTTTTTTTTTTTGAAGATTTTTTGTTTGAGGAACAGTATGAGGAAAAACAATATTAATCAAATACAACCATTTTGTAAAGGATATATAACAATTCTTGGTAAAATAAATACAATTTAGACATAAGTTTTAAAAAAATTAGAGATAATTTATCTTGCATAGACTATATTTATTAATGGCATTTTTCATGGTAAATGAAGCCTGAATTTATAATTGAACAGTTCTTTAACATTTGATTTTGTTAAACTGCTAAATTCCAGAACCAAAGTTTTTTTAGATGAGGAACAAACATGGAAATAATACCAGAAAGGCATAATGCTTTACAGTAGATTTTTTTCAAGAATTGTATAATTTCTTAACATTAATCTTGTTGTTATTATTATTACTCAACTTCAAAAAGTTGAGAGTTACCATGGAATGGAATTGCCTAATGTGTTCCAATACACTTATATTAGTTAAAAAGAAGAATTGTACAGTAAGCTTGAGTAAAGCTTTTTTTTTAGCTTTGAGCATTTGATCTTGTGCCTTTATTAGAGTTTCTGTAAGTATGACCATTTTTTGTGTATGTAATCCATAATTAGTGACAAATCATACAATCAATACTCTATCAATGTGAAAACTTTTATGGGATGTATATATGTCCCAGTAATCCTGCATAAGGATTCATTTTATATCCTTTATTTTTTCTTACAGAAATAATTATCAACTTTTATAGTACTCATAATATTAGATTTGTATAGGTTTTTCTTAGAGAACTGTCAGCCAGATATACTGGTTTATCAGCACCTTACTCATGGGATTTAAGATTGCATTTGAATCTCCAAACCCCATCTTTAATTTTTCTCAAATTAAAACTAATTTCATGACTGTGATCACTTTTTTGATTCACAAGCATCATAGGCTGATAAGTTGGAGTGGCAAGTTTGGTTATTACCTAAATTAAGTAATTATCAAACACCATCCACTTGCAAGCAGCCAGATAAGGCTAAAAAGATGATATTTAAATTTCAACTAAGAAAGGAAAGAAGGAAAAACTGATATTACAGGCAAAAACAGGTGGAAGAAAGATTACAGTTAAACAGGTTAAATAATCTATGAGATGCATTTGTATGCCTTGCTGTTGTTTAAATATTTGCATTATTTTTACTCTTTATTTGTGTCTGTGAGATTATGCACAGTAACATTTAACTGAAGCAAACATACATCCATAAATAGAAAATTTAACTAAAACAAATTAACTAACAATGACTAGAGAAACAAGGAGAGGGTTCAGAATTTTTTTGATTGGGAAAGACCTTTCAGCTCAAGTCCAACTACTAACCTGGCACTGCTAAGTCCACCACTAAACCATATACCTTAGCTGCTCATCCATATTTTAAACATTTCCTGGGATAGTGACTCCACCTCTTCCCTGGCCAGACTGTTCCAGTGTCTAACAACCATCTCAGTGAAAATTTTTTTCCTAGACTCCAACCTCAATCTCCCCTAGAGCAACTTGAGACTCTTTCCTCTTTTCATATCACTTGTTATTCAAGAGAAGAAACTGACCTCCACCCCACTACACCTCCTTTCAGGTAGTTGTAGAGGGTGATAAAATCTCCCCTCAATCTCCCTTTTCCAGTTTAAACAGCTCCATCTTCCTCAGTCTCTCATAAGACTTGTTCTCCAGATCTTTCAACAGCTTTGTGGTCCACATCTGGACATGCTCCAGCACCTCAATGTCTGTCTTGTAGTGAAGGGCCATAAACTGAATACAGTATTTGAGGTGTGACCTCACCAGAACAGGGGCATAATCACTTACCTGATCCTGTTGGTCACACTACTTTTGATACAAGCCAGGACGCTATCAGTCACCTTGCTGGCCATCTGGGCACACTGCTATCCTATATGCAGCTGACTGTCAGTTAACACTCTCGGATCCTTTTGCTCCATGTAGCTTTCAAGCCACTCTTCCTCCAACCTATAGCATTGCATGAGCTCGTTGTGACTCAAATGTGGGACCCCACACTCAGACTTGTTGAATCTCATACAATTGGCTTTGGCTGGTTGATCCAGCCTTGGCCAATGATCTAGGCTGTCCAGATTCCTCTGTAGAGCCTTCCTACCCTCAGGCAGATCAGTACTCTCACCCGACTTGGTGTCATCTGCAAACTTTCTGAGGATGCATTTGATTGCACAATCCTGATAATTTATAAAAATGTTAAACAGAACAGAACCCAAAACCGAGCTCTGGGAAACACCACTGGTGACTGGCCATCAACTGAATTTAACTCCATCCATCACCACTTTCGAGGCCTAGTCATCCAGCCAATTTTCCACCCAACAAAGAGTGTGTCTGTCCAAGCCATGAACAGCCAGTTTCTCCAGAAAGATGTTATCTGAAACATAGAAAATGATGTCAAAGACTTTGCTAATTTTCAGGTAGGTCATACCCCCAGCCTTTCTCTCATCCACTAAGCAATGAGAGAACTTCTCCCAGGGAAGTCAAGGCAAGGAAAGGCAAAGCAAGGAAAAAGGAGTAAAATAGAGCAGAGAAAGAAGAAACAAGAGAAAGAGAAGAAAAGTAGTTTCCACTTCACAAAACTTGAAAAGTGCTTTAAAGTTGCTTTTGGCTATTAGTACCTAAAATAACAGCTAGACATCCAGTCTCTCAGACACAGTCACAGACACAAAGTCCTTCTGTAATTCTAACCCATAAGTGGTTTTCAAAATCCCACTAGGCACTTACCTTCATCTTTAGCTGCCTGCATACTTTTAACACAGCACTCTAAGCCTCCTTTAATTGCTCCTCTGAGTTTCCTACCTCACAACCATGCTGACTGAATAAATGTATGGAGGATTTGAAGCAGTCTGATACTTGGTAATGAGGGAAGAAGGAGCATAGAAATATCACAAATGGATAGACTAAAGAAAGCATTCTTAACTGCTTAAATGAAGCTTCCTGCTTTAGACCACCAGCAGCTTTAATCTCTCAGTGCTGTCAGAAAGACCAATAGTCTTTTTGATCTTCTAGTGTATTCCTGAGTGCAGTTGCTACCTAATTAATACTGATGAAGGATAGTTTAATTTGGAACAGAAAGTTTTATGTGAATGATATAGCCCAAAGGAATTAGCTGTCCAGGATTTATCTCTTAAAAGGTTTATCTTATTTAGCTTCTAAGTATTTCCTGAAGGGTTTAATAATACTCTGTTACTATCTAAAATACGCTAAAATACATTTTCCCACTAAAATATAGTTTTTATATGAATTATAGCAGAAAAAAAAAAGAAAAAGAAAATAGACTTTCAACAGGCCAGCTTTAATAATGCTGACACATGCTGTAGAACTAGAACACAAAGCCAACAGGTCACAAAAGGCTTAAAAAGTATCATCTAGTTCAAGTAAAATTTGAAATATCTTAAAAGCCAGTCACAAGAGCAAGAAAAATTTAGGATCTACAGAATTCATCCATCCTAATTTTAGATGTCTAAATCTCTTAGCTAATTACTCTAGACTTTCTTTGCTATCTATAGTAAGAAATAGCATTCTTAAGTAATATTTTATCAAAACTATTTTGCCAGTTTATACAAGAATAATACAAACAGTGTTTTGGAAGTTCTCCCTCATCATGACCTATTAGGAAGTCTAATTGAAGTGTCAAAACTAGGAGAAATTAAACCATCTGCTCTTCCCAGACTTGAGCTCCCACACTTGATCCCCACCATAATCTTGAACTTGTGGTAAACATCCTAGGTTGTGTGCAGAGTGTCTCTTTAGCTGAGTCTGAAAACCAAAATTGGTACAGAAATGCCTCTGTCTCCATAAAGAGAAGTGGAGTAGACAGTGTGAGTTTCCAGGAAACCATTTTCATCCACTCTGAAATCTCCTGAAGAAAGGCATGGTACTGAGATGGTGAGCATACTGCTGTCTTTCCCAGAACAAATCATAACAAAACATATATGTATTTCATATATCAGTGAGTCATTCAAGTAAAACTTCAAGGAGTATCCTTCTGAGAGAAAATTATTTAGAAAACATTTAACTACTCTATTCTCTGTATTATTTAAATTTACCATATTACCTTGCAGGAATTGGTTGTGATTCTATCTGCTGTTGATGTCACTCATACTATTCCCATTCTCTTTCCTTCTCTCTCTCTCTCTCTGTCACACTCTTTAGTAAAAGCCCACCCCTGCCAAAATACTAAACATAAAAAATTGTTCTTAAAGTCAAGAATAATATCTGAAAAACTTGTGGACTTGACCTGTGGCATAACCTGAAAGATTACTTAATATAGAAATTTGGAAATACATTTATGATTCATTTTCCAGACCAGAAGAAACAATGTAAATATGTAAATGTTATAAACGTAATACCTCTTTCATAGTGGTCAACTTTATCTAACAAAGCTGCAATTTAGTAACTTGCAGGCCAGTTTTTGAAAAAGAATGAGGAAATCCATAGTCAAAAGGTCAAAAAGAACTTGGAAACAGAGTATGTAATTTGTCATGAAGATCAAGCAGGTGATACATCTGCAGCTGGTTAGGAACTTTTCTATTTTTTTTTTTCTAATATTCAGTCAAAAAGAGAGAAGTCCTTAAACTTCACTATTTCTGTAAGAGTTTATTACTTTATAGTAATATGCTTTCATTAAAGCTATGTATTTCCAAGAGGTCAAATATGTGATGAGTCTGAGAATGTACTTCTACTTAGTCTTATGTAACCTTCAAGTATCCATGCACTATGATAACATTTAAATTATTTTTCTATGTCTTTTTTTCTTTAAAAATCTTTGGAAGATCTTTGTTTCTTCACAGCTTGATAAAAGATTTTTTTTTTCTGAGGATGTTTCATCTGAGGATGTTTCACTTGCTGAAACAGTCTTCAATCACATGCAAGTACAACTATTTTTTTTTCTACTCCTAACATTTGTTTGATACCTGTATTCATCTATTTAATGACTAGTGGGGCTGCTGTAGATCTCATGATCACAGACTACTAGAGCTTTCTAGCGTGAGTTTACGCACAGTGGTTTTCAAGAATTATACTTTATTGTGTGACAGTGATAGAAAACTTGCATGAAAGTAATTAGAAAACAAGATATTAATTGTGAGTAAATGAAATCTGAACACTATTTAATTAATGATTAACTTCCTTTATTCTTTATCTTCATGTTCGGCTGTTTCGAGGATCCTTAAACCAAAAAATTAAGAAAAAAAGGATTTTGGATACAAATCACACTATAAATTCAGAACTGCTACATTTAGTAAACCAGTTAAATAGAAAAATATTTTCTTTTTTCTTTCTCTTTTCAATCTGATGGAATTCTGTTCATTTGAGGACTATAATAGAATCCTCAAAAAATCTCATAGTAAAGGCTTCAGGCCTCATTTTCTAAAAAAAGTGACAATATTCATAGCTCTTATTCTGTTATCTGTTGTAGCCTCCATAGCAATAAATTAACAGAAGGTAGGAATGTTCTCTAAATCAGAATTTAGAAAAAAAACATTTAAATGAATATGATTTCCCATCTTCCTTAGCACTTAAGCTGATGGTTTCTGGAGATGTCTTTAATGAGCAGGTAAAGAGGAACCATGTCTCCTCAATCCTGATTCACTACCACCATCTTAAAGAACCTCATCTCCCACAATACAACAGAAGACATAAAAATACGCCAGAAAATATTGACAATTTAAAAAAAAAAAATCCTACCTTTTTTTCCTGATTACTAGATGAAATATTGTCATGATTTTCTAAAATATCTCAATTCCAAAAGTCCAAAATATCTCAATTGAATCTCTTGTGCAGAAAAATATAATAAAATATAATTTTACACTGTCAGAATAGCGTAGAAAGTCATACCACATTTATTTAGACAAGGTGTTTGAAATATTTTCTATCAACTCAGTGTGACACTGACTTCTATTTAAATATCTCCTAAACAATAAAACATTTCAATATTTTTTCCAAACTTCTTTGTATCAAAGAATTTTTTATTTACTACATTGTTTATGCTAGCAGAAATCAGATTGCTGCTTTGTCATATCCTTTGGCTTTGATATTCTTTGCCATTATTTTAAACATGCATTTGTCTTATCTGATAGTGAAGTGACTCTGCAACTGGTACTCCTAGTGTTTCACAGGATTCCTTAGTTAAAAGTTTTTAAGAATTAAATCATTAGCAAGAAAAAATTGTTCTGTCCTAACTAATTTTTATAGTGCATGTGCCGTATTAATAAAAATAATAATATAAAAATATTAAAACTAAAAGATTCCTTACCTTTTAAAAGGTAAGGGACTTTTGCTGTAGGTAATAACAAGAAACAAGAACCTCAGCTATTCTGATTTATTCATTTTGTCCACTGCAGGTAGAGACGTCTCTGCAGAAATATCAGCAAAGTTGACATTGTCTTCTGACCAGAGAAAGACATGCTGTCTATCACAAATTTTTTTCTAGACTTGCATTTTATGTCTTTGCAGATTTTACAATATTGTTGAAATGTATTTTTCTCACTTTTTTGTCTTAAATTTATGTACCGCTGACTTCAGATTTCCCTTTGTCTAAAACAGAAGAATAATGTCTCACCTCATCATCTAAGAATCAGCTTTAAGTGAAGAATTATTAGAGAATTATATATACACTGATAATTATGTCTTACATTAGACCTTGGAGAGTATACACCATCACACATCCACACCACCATTCACCATGTTAAAAAAAAAATGAAACCAAAACTTCTGAAAACTGTTAGTAGATGCCCTATAGCATCTGGTGGCTTTTGTTTAGATTGTTGTCAAGGTATGGATGTAAAAGGGAAGTTGTTCTTGAAGAAGAAACTCCTTTCAAGTAAGCATTCTTAACGTGAACTTAACCTTGAGTATGACAGGTCAAGTGATCCCTAAGATTCATTATTTTCTGTTTAGCTGAATGAACTATTCCATTCAAATGAAATTATCTCCTTTATATTACAACACAGTTAAGTGAGATCTGTATCCTTATGAAGAATTAGGATCATCAGAAATAGCACGGGAATGGTTTTGAGTGTAAAAAGCCACTACAGAAACATTTTAGTTGAATGTAATGTTGACGAATGTCTTGTGAGGAATGAAGGGCTCTTTGTTATAGTAGTTTGAATTTATGTCAAGGTTTACCTACTTAACAAGAGCTTTGAAATTATAGTCATTGTTTATGTATCTTTATCAACTGAAGTGAGTTCTGTCAAGTACCTTATTTACATTTTCCAATTTTATATCATACCATCTGATAAAGATGTGAAATTTAATGCAGTTCAGAGGCAATATCCTTGGTGTTTGACAACTTGTGTTCAGTGAAATGCAGAGAAAGATAGGAGGAATTGTAGATGGTGGTTAGCTTGACTTAGACAGCAATTCAGAATACTTGCACTAGATATCACATAATAAAAACAAATGTTACCATGTCCAGTTTTTCAAGCTATTAGCTTAATATGTTTCATACATTAAGATATGACAAAGTCGTGCAAGCACAAGAACTCTCAATTTCACTGTAGTCAGAGATACAACCTGCTATTTCAGAAGATACTTAGCTAAATAGTAATGTGCAAAGCAAAGTTTTATGACATATCCATTAAAGTATAGGATACCAGAAGCAGTATCAGAAAGTACTGGTATATCTGGCTTGAACAAGAAAGGAGAGAACATACAGATTTCCCCAGACTGGTAAGAATATCAAAAAGGTGTGTATTTGGGTCCACCAGATACTGTTGCTCAGAAGGTAGGCTTTGTAGCCTGGCTGCAGCCCTGTGTTACTGTCACTTACATTGTTATTAGAACACAAGATAGTGCTTCCATTAGCTGCATCCTTCTTTGACATTACACAGCTTTGACTCTTTGATCAGTGTAAGTTCAAGGATCCCTGTTCTGCATTTCTCTAAACAGATAAGCTTATATACACAGCACTTTTAAAGCATGGGTTGAAACTGGACTTGCTAAACACAGCACACACAAGGCAGTTGCTCTCTGAAGGTCTTTATAGCCTAAAAGGCAAAGCTTTTTTCCTCAGTCCTGCAGCACAGCGCAGATGTGGTCCAACATATCTCCCTAGGCTGGAAGTAGCAATATCTTGTGTACTATCTTCTGCCTTCATTCTTATGTTTGCGTTATGGTGGATCTTAACATGAGTACTTGATAAAGGGTTTGAGGATACTCTTAAACCTTTTAAGAAGTGAGAATAAATGGTATGTACTTTTTTTTTTTTTTAAATATTTACTATATGACATGGACACTAGGAACATGAAAAATTTTACTGGTGAGACACCAATGTAACAGTTGAGCAATGATGACTACCATCAACCACCAAAGAAAATTGTATACAAGAATTTTCATTGTTAATAATAATTAGATCATCATAAAGCATATCTCTCCCTAAGGATTTACAATCTAGATTGTGAGTCAGTCAGTCCTCCATCCTATAGAATATTGTTTCTACCCAAGAAATAGTAAATCATCAAAAAACCCTCCGACCAACCAAGCAACAAACTCCCAAACAAACCAAAAACACTCTCCAAAGCTTTCCTTACATGTGTTGTCCAAATCGAATACTATAAATATTTTTCAAATGTCATGTAAGGTTTTACCAGAGTAATCTATAATGTCAGCATAAAGCAATTTTTAATCACAGTTGAAAAACACATCATATTTGTTTTTAAAAAAATATAGGACAAAGATCTCTGACCTCATTCATTTATAATTTCTTGAAATATATTTTTTTATTTCTTTTAAGTAGAAAGAAACAAAGCAAAGAGCTCATCTAACAGCCTCATGTACTAAATGTTTTCATCCAATGCAAAATGGGGCCCTGTAAAAAAAAAAAAACATTGTTCAAAATGGGGAGTCGTGCTTCTTGAATGAACTTAATTAGATTGCATTGCAGTGTCTTATCAGTCAGTTTTCTAGCCAATTACATTAATGAAGCTTGAGTTGCCAGTTCACTTGCCTCCTCAGACAAAAGTAAAAAAAATAATTTCTAGTAGATGTTGATCAACAGATTACTTATTTTAGTAGAAGGACTGGCTAGATCATAAATATGAGTAGTAGAATTCTCTATTATAAGGATGATATTTCGGTTACATTTGGCCTTTGAAATTGTGTTCCCTCTTTTTTGTATAATTTAGAAAAGTCATGATGAGTATAGGTAATGAAATGGAGAAAAGAGGTATATTTTTTCTATCACAGCAGTACAATTTACTTGTATTTAAGTAACATAGGTTTCATGACAGTATTTTTATTAACGTTATTCTACTTATTCTTGTTATTACAATCTGTATTTACATTTCCGAAATGTAAATGAAAGAGTTCTACTCTTCAGACTAACTCTGTTAGATATTTTCCTAATAAAACTAGAATTTATTCTAACTGCTACGGGGAGCTTTAAGACTAGTTATAAATCCAGAAGAACAGAAAGAGATGGTAAACAATGCATTATATGTAACAGTTTGATGGATAATATTTTCTGTAGGATTTCAATTTAATTGTTTTCAAATATAAATATGATGGACTACATGACTGAAGTAATGAAGGTGTTGGATAAGGAATCTGCCAAGAAGGTGAAAGGAGAGGAGTCTGGGCTGACTGAGGGGAAAGTTAATCTCTAAGTGATGAATGAAAGATGATAGAGTAGGGGTAGGCTGTGAAACTGAAAACACATAAGTAATGTTTTATCTGAAAGACAGAGAGAGCTGAAACAATGAAAATGATAATCCAAGATGATGATCTGCAAAGTAATATTGTGAAAATGGGAATGAAAGGGATGAAGCTGTATTCATCAGAATGAGAATAGTAAAATCATACTAAGATATAGCAAAATGTTTCAAATTCTACTGAAGTTTCTGAGGATCTGATCTCTTAACCAAGCCTTAAATGACCAGATTTGAATGTCATTTTAAGCTTCAGGGAGTACTCACACTGTCTATCTTGTGACATTTTTACTATTTTTTAAAGAATTTTTCTAAATTTTCAAGGAACAGTTTAGAATAGTAAGCAGCAGTTCATGTGTTTCTTTCACAATTTGAATCTTCTGCCACAGATTATTCAGAAGTTTTACATTTCGAGTCCTGTAACAGAACCCTGGAAATGGGCTTCTTTCTATTCCTTGTTTAGGGACCTAAAGTTTCTGGCTTGAGGAAGATATGTAGGAATAGCTGGGATTATTGGATTCCATACATGTGGTCACTGATATGCATTAAAAACATAAGATTCAAGAAAACAATTTCAGAAGTTAAAAAGCAAGGAAGATTTTTTAAAAAACAATGCAGATGCCTTCAAAGCAGCAGAACATAGATCAATGAACTCACTAACTGAAAACTGCTCCTTCTAAGATAGTAGTACCTCAAAGAGGCACAGAGCGATGGAAGAGCTTATGCTATGCTTTAGTTTGGTATAAATAATTCAGAAAGTCTAGATGGGTAAATTTAGACTTGAAATGTTTGTTTTTTTCTGGAAAAATTATTTGGTCCCTATCTGTATACATATGCTTCATGATACTGTGGAAATGCAACTTGAAAAAGAACAAAAAGTCCTAAATTGTATTTTTTTGTGTTTTGGCCAGAAAGTGATACTTCTCTGTACATACAGTGGTCTTCCTGCCAGAGTACATACACAGTTTTGGCGTTGGTACATGAGTCACACAAATTGCTGAGCTACTGATGGCTTCACAAAGCAGTGTTGTATTAATGGTGATAAAATATTGTCTGTTAGTTAACATTGTATTTCCACTAGAGAACATAAAATGCTGTCATGAGGCTATAGAAGGTTCTACCATTACACTGATGCTCTCTAACATCTTATTATCAGAATAAAATTGTAATATGCATTAAATGTATCAATAGTTTACAGTGTGTTTATATTTAGACTTTCATCAACTGCCTGATTTAAATCTAGTGCATGTTGAATACAACATTTGAATTTTCAATACTAAAGAAAAAGAAAATAATAATATAAATTAAACAAAATGCATATTAAGCATTTAAAGAAGAAATCTTCAAGTTAAGATATATGCCTACTAGACTGACAAGTCATTCACTTTATGTCCAATAAAGCAATTTTCTGTAGGAAATCAGCTCTAATGACATTTTAACATTTATTATTATTCTTAGGCTCACATATAGTAGGCTTAAAGTTCCAGAATTTTGTTTTTATTCTAAATATAATACTAGATTCATTCAGAAATATTGCCAAGTTTGAAATAAAATAGCAATGATTTTTACTGATAACAAACAGATAAAGAAAAACTCTCTTTAAACAGATCACGATTTAAATATGTAATTCCAAGCAATATATTAAAAAAAAAAAGGTTTAAAAAATTAAAACTTTTTGAGAATTTCCCAGAGTGAACAGCTATGTTATCCCTGGAGCCTGTCCTTTTTAGCTAATACCAACAAGAAATACAATTTCATGGGATTATTGCCACACTGGAAGCTATGATTTATTTAGTACTCAAAAACATGTTGAGTACTTCACAAACACATTTATTTTCTTTTTAAAAAGAGATAGTAGTCTGTACTTGAGTATGGTGTACTACCTAAGAGAAGAAATCAACAAAACAATTCTCTGGGATATCCAGAGATACAAGAATACAAACATGGAACTAAAACTGCAAAATCAAAGTTAAATATAGGTTAAATACAATAATACAATCAGATCATAGAATCATAGAATCATAGAATCATAGAATCATAGAATCATAGAAGTTTGTTTGTGTTTGGGATCTCAATGAGTCTGACAAATACATCAATAAATGGAGATAGATATGTGGTTATCCTCAGAAGGCATTAAAGAGGAATCTGGGTTCAGATAGTTTTCAGTCTGTATGTTCCTTAAGCAAACGTAAACATCTAATTAAATACTCATTTAAAGGTATTCCAGATGAAAAACTGCATAATGCTAATATTTTCTATCAGAAAACCTGGAAGAATACATAAAAAACATAAACTTATAAGTGCTCAGGGAATCTTTGGTATTTTTTAAATTTTGCCCTTTTCATATCTTATTGGGAGTGTGGCTCCAATTTAGGTCTTTTTTTTGTTTTTATCAATGAGTATAAACACTTTGAATTAGGCAGATTGGAAGTAGTTTAAAAGTATGAAGAAAATAGCTCACAGTAATTAGATTTGTTCCTTTCAGAGGAAAAGAAATCCCACATAAAATTAAGTTCTATCCTTTCCATCTAATTCCAAGTTTCTGAAATGAAAAATGTTCTGAAATAGCAATGAGCTCTGGCAGACCTGATTACATAGTTACTGTGGACAAAACTGTCATGCAGTGTTATGTGAACTGCTAGATTTTTCACTATGGCCGTAGAAGGCCTTCTGCTTTCATAACTAAATCTTTTGTGAATCAAAAACTAGTTCTTTTGTCTATCCTTGGAAAATATGGTTAAACTATTGGAGAGAGTGGAAAAGAAGGGAGAGTGAATGAGGATGTAGACAGGAGATGTAGACCATGGATATTAGTTTAGCACCAAGGCTCCACTGTCTTAAATTTCAAATGCTTGTCTCAGTCAGTCTGAAAGAGGAAAGCCTCCTCCTCCCTCTCAGTTTGCTAACAATATATCTTCCCAACACTGTCATAGTAAGAGGAAATCTTGTCCTGCCTAAAGGTTCAAAATCCTTTCAGGAAGAGTTGATTTCAGCTACCTTTGGTTAAACAGTTCTTTCTCTCACTGGTAGAAAGCCTTCATATTTTGTAAAACTACTCTTTTCTGGCATGACAAACCAACTTTTTTTCAATGGGATGTACGCATACATTGTTATGATTAACTGGCATATTTAACATTGAAAAAGACTCAGTGTAGCATAGGAGTTGTTCCTATAAATTGTTCCAGAAACATTTTCACAAAAATACATATTTCCAAGACTATACCTATACTGATGTCTTTATCATCTTTTGGGATGAATATTACCACATGAATATTATTTCACAAGATCAACCCACAGCAAAAGAAGGACAACTCACTTCTACACAAAGGGCACTTTTAAAATAAGAATTGTTCTACATGTTTTAAAGTATTCACAAAGTATTCTTATTTGTATTGCAAGCAAGGTATTGGAGAAAAAGAATTGTTTAATTTTTATCAGCTCCCTATGACTATTATTCCCATTGGAAATGTAGGAATGACATATATTGGATAATTCCTACTCAGTGAGAACACAAATAGTTGTGTGTATATTTCAGACTGTCTTTGAAATCTTGATCTGTCACAAGAATCTTGCAAGATTCATTTGAAAAGCTCCACTGTAAATGATCTAATTTACTTCTGTCACCCTTTTACTCAGTGGTCCAGATCTTCAGTTGATATAATCTAGCAATAGCTCTGTTTAAGTCAGTGGAGTTCTGCCAATTTCATGCTGGTGAGGATAAATCCTATTAAGTGCTACTCTGTGCCTTGAATTGTTCTCATTGATTTCAGCAACTCTGCATACTGAATATGGGTCAGACTGGAGCATTTTATTCCCATGTCAAACAGCTATTGTTTTTTACACAGACAATCTCGTACTGACATTAGATAACTCTCATCTACAGCTGATTTCCCTAGTGTGAGATGGAACACGAGCATGGCCCAAACTATTACTTAAATATGTAATAGCTAAAACAAAAATCAAATGTAACTAAATTTTTCACTTATGATTGAGACAAGAATCTACCTAAGACTGTTAAGACTTGATGTATAAACTAAGATTCAACCACAATGAAAAAGTACATCATAATCTTTCTTTATAAACAGTACAGTAAGATACTGAAATAAATACAATCCTTCCGAATGTTAATAAATTTTAAAAAGGAAACTGAGTAAAAAGACAGAAGGTAGAAAATAAAGTGAAAGATTTATCTACTAAAAAAAAATAAATATGATCTCTTTAAAAAATCCTCGCAAAGGATGAATGCAATAACTTAAGTTTGCTAGAGGTATATTTAACCTATTTTGGGTTTGATAAAGTTAATAAATGAGCAACTGAGTAGGTTAATGATTTACAAATGGTTGACAGAAAATTGTCCTAAATTACAGACTTGTCAAGAATGTTTTATGGGTATGAGTTTGTGGTAGTATAATGGATTGCCTTGTTTATGCTTATGTTTCTGCATTAGGGCTCTGATTTAGTAGGGTTTTAATTAAATTTGTTTTAATAAGAAATATTTATCACTATCATTGTAAGAAAGACCTTAGTATCTACATCAGAAGTGATTTGTGCATCTTATAATACCTACCTTTCAATCAAGCATGTAGACAATTGCCTCTTTGCAGGAAAGGGAGATAAAATTTTACTTGTACACTGTACTAGTGTAAATTTTTAATGCAATACAAAAGACTGAGTGCATTGTCTAGTATTAATAATTTATAAAGAATCCTTTTGGCCATCCACAAATTGGCTGCAGATAGCAACACAGAAATGATCTCTCATACATCTGTGTGGATAAACATTTATAATTTTAGCTTCTTAGGAGATCTCTTTCTGTCATACATCTGTGTGGATAAACATTTATAATTTTAGCTTCTTAGGAGATCTCTTTCTGTAGTTAATAGACTTTTTGCTAGGTATTACATATGACTGTCCTTTGATAAATAAGGAATTGTTCTGTTCTGATTTAAACTAGCATGGACCTACTTGTCTGAGTTCAGTTAAAGCAGAAAGCAGTTTACTGAAGCATGAAGAGGCACGAGAAGCATCCCCAGAGACAGGGGATATTTCAGTCTACTTGAACTAGAAAGTAAACCGTTCAATCTTGTGGAAGAGAATGGTTCAGAAATTGCTACCAGCCTCTTCAGTCTTCCCATGATTGCTGTCAGCTTGTGTTAAGGTGTATGACTGAGCAAAAGACAGCACCTCTTCCCCACACCACATTACTCGAATTTGGAAGTCCTTACTCTCTCCTATGAATGTTAATGACATACCCAAAAGGCACCATTGAGGCTGCAGTTTGAAGTATCCTTGTCATCCACTCTATCTGGTGACATCAACTTGGTTAATAGTTTAATACTGTTCTGGCACCACACTCATGCCCACAGATCTTGGAATATCTTATGGGACTTTCAGTGCTCCTCTATACACAATGAGTTGGAAAAGTCTTTTTTTTTTTTTATGCTGTGCCCACTTATGTCAGGGCTTTGGTTAAAACTGGAAACCAGACAAATTGAGTCTTTTATAAGAAGTATTTCTTAAAAACAAACTGATGCCGTCATAGTTTTCTCAAGTGTTCTTGCCTTGTACTTAATCATAGATCTTTTCTGGTTTCCATTCTCCTCTGTTAGGCTTGTTGAGCTTTTCTTTTGCTGTTAGAAGCCATCTTTAAAAAGCAAGTGAATCACAAATAGTCTCTATTATGTCCAGTTTTCACTTTCATGTGTTTCAGTACTATGTGTTATACATATATTAACATATATTTTTGTCTTTTCCAGCGGTAGCTTTGCTAATTCTAACGACAAAGTTGTGTTATGAAGTTAAAAGATTGCAGAAAGAATTCAAGTATTCTGAAATGAAGCTGCAAATGTGACAAGAGGTGGGAGAAATAGTAAAAGTAGGTTGGAACAGCAACAATATTTCTTTCCTTGTGCCAAGAGCCATACAAGCCTTGCTATATTGCTAGCCCAGATATCTTGGCTTCAGCTGCCTGGATCTGCTCAAGTCTGACACAAATGATGTTTTTTCCTGCAGTCACTGAAGAATACGCAAGAAGTAGTGATCAGATATAAAAGACTTTGATTTAGGGAAAAAAAAATGTTCACCGAAAGAGTTATCAAGCATTGGAACAGGCTTCCCAAAAAAGCAGTTGAATCATCATTCCTGGAGGTATTTAAAAGATGTATAAATGTGTGCTTAAGGACATGGTTTAGGATGGACTTTGTAGTGTTAGGCAAATGGTTGGATTCGATAGTCTTAAAGGTCTTCTCCAACTTAAATGATTCTGTGATTTTAACGTTCTATAATGTCCAAAGGTTTTCCTTGGGGGGCAACATGAAAGACTGGAGAATGAGAAGGAGACAAGTCATCTGAAATATCCTTGTAGTCTCTACATGTCATATAACATACTTGACACATACAAGAGTAATATGGTGAAAATTCATTGATTCTTTAGTAATTTCTCCTTCCCAGGAAAGAAATGAAATACAGAAAATACCGGTGAATGTTTCTTTGTCTGTCTGACTGACAGCTTTGTAGGCTGTGAGGCTGTTCATGGATTTTGTAAAGCAGAGCTGTTCCTCTCCTCTTCTGTTAGTCCAAACCCACTCATCTAGTCCCAGAACATCTGGAGGATACTTATGGATGTCACTACCACAGCTATCAACTTGTTCACTCAAGGGGAGCCATGCTTAGAAAGTTTTCTTATGTGACCTCTTACATAAAATCTATAGAGTCTGAAAATAAGAGTACTCTCTTGTGGCACTCTTGGAGGCCATCTGACTAAAGACAGAAAAATAGAAATGATTACTGTTTTGGAATTGGATCTTTTATTATTTAATGGAAGGAGAAAATGTGCAGAGAACTGTTTGTCCCTTTTTCAGGATGGAAGAGGATTGACAGAATCCTCTATCATACAGATATATATATACATACATATAGAATGTATGTATCTCTATGATACAGATACATATATCATACATATAGAATCATACTATCCTATTTAGCCTTTTATTTTAATTCTGTTTCACAGTTTTATGTCTCCACTATTTATCCAGATGAAGAAGAATTAGGGAGAAAGACAAACATTTATGGCAAACTGCTTATTCTTTCAAAGATGTTATTGAGGTCCATGTTAACTCACGTCAGCTTCAAGGCAGAAAACTCAATTATTTGCTTTTCCTTAGATAACTGGCTACCTGCACAAGTACAAGCCTTTTTCAGATCACTGAGCAATTTTGCTTCTCCTGGACTGGTAGCAAATCAAGACCTTACAATGATACTGTCTCAGCAGCTCTAGTTTTCTTTAGAAAATTTCTACTCAGTATCATACAAGCTGAAAAACTTTCTTTTTTTTTTTTTTTTTGTAACAGTGAGTAGACTGCCAATGGCCTGGACAAGAATGTCTCTCTGGTCTATGCTGCATAGTGCCTAAGAAAATAGGATGCTCACCCAGGACAGTGGTTTTGAATCTATAGTACTCAGATGCTGCAATTAAGAGGTCCACAGAAGATGATCACAACAGGAAGTACTCTTTATAAATTAATATAATCTCAGAGAAAATAATTTTTGTGTTTTGCAAAGTAGATTCATCTAGAAAGTCATATAACATAAATTTACTATCTGATCGTCAGTTAAGTTGGTCAGATTTTAGTCTTTTAGTACTTCTCTAGATGGTAAGAAAAATAGAGGAAAATTACTAATGTACTAAAGAGGAATATATAGTATTCATTGTGACAATAGCACTGCAATATAATGAATTGAAATGCCTAATATATAAACTTTCCTCATATAACATTATAAGGATGTCTTTACAGATTCATTCTAGCATCAATATCTTAGGTAAATTTCACTGTTTACGGTAGCCCTTCAGGGCTATTTAGTGAGTCACTGCTACAGAAATATAACTTTTGAATTTTTTTTGTTTTCTTCCTTAAATAAACACTCAAACACTTTATTGAACTACCATAGAAAAGTTACTATAATAGCTTTTGATAAATAGAGTTTGTGCAGGTCTGTAATTGGTTAAAATATTTCTGTAGTTAAATATAAAGACTTCTTAGTTTTAAATTGAGCTAAATTATATATGGACACTAAAGCATTAAATTTACAATATATCCATACTTACAACATTCAGCATAAATGAAGACATGCAATAAGGGCTTTCCTATTGTCAAAATGAATCCTTAAACGACGTTGAAATAATTCCTTGAAATAGATTTTTTTTTCCTTCTTTGTGAATAATAATTTATTTTTTATATATTGACCATGGTACAGAAACTATCCCTCTACATTTTTATATTCCAGACTTTTGACTTTAGAATCAATGCTCTGGATATGCTAAATAACCGCTAATTTAGGGTATTTAATTTGCATTTATAGGAATTTTCTCACTTTTTACTTGTCTTATCTTCCTTACTGAGACAAGTTAAAAGATTTCCAGGAATATTTTTGTTTGTAAAAACCTCAATTTTTCCACTTAGAAAAGATGCTCTTTAGCCTGTTTTACAGTTCCTGGAATATCACAGAATCATCATAGAATCATAGAACGGTAGGGTTGGAAGGGATCTTTAGAGATCATCTAGTCCAACCACCCCTGCAGAAGCAGGTTCACCAAGATCAGGTCTCATAGGAACAAGTCCAGGCGGGTCTTGAAGACCTCCAAGGAAGGAGACTCCACAACCTCTCTGGGCAATCTGTTCTACTGCTCTGTCACCCTCATAGTGAAATAGTTTTTTCTTATATTTAAGTGGAACTTTTTGTGTCCCATTACCCCTTGTCCTGTTGCTAGTTACTATAGAAAAAAAGGGATGTCCCAATCTCCTGATACCCGCCCTTTAGATATTAATAAATATTAATAAGACTTCCTTTCAGTCTCCTCTTCTCCAGACTAAACAGCCCCAGTTCCCGCAGTCTTTCCTCGTATGAAAGATGTTTCCGTCTCCTGATCATCTTGGTGGCCCTGCACTGGACTCTTTTCAGCACTTCCCTGTCCCTCTTGAGCTGAGGAGCCCAGAACTAGACACAGTACTCCAGATGAGATCTCACCATGGCAGAGTAGATGGGGAGAAGAACGTCCCTTGACCTGCTGGTCACACTCTTCTTGAGGTATCCCAGGCTGCCATTGGTCTTCTTGGCCACGAGGGTACATTGCTGGCTCATGTTTAGCTTATTATCAATCAGGACTCTCAGGTCTCACTCTGCAGAACTGCTCTTCAGCAATTTGACCCCCAGCCCGTACTGATGCATGGGGTTGTTCCTTCCCAGAAGGAACATGGACTGTTTATAATTGTAGATTATTTTGATATGCAAAATATCTCAGATGATGAGGTAACACCACTAGTGAAAACATACACAGATAGCAAGGGGAATTAAATACAAAATTCTCATCCAGTTTCCCTAATCTACCCTAATCAATAAACAGGAGAATGTTTCCCATTCTTCTTCTCTTCCAGAGAAAACCCTATACTAAGAAGATTTCTTTGCCTGGAGATAAAAATGAAAAAAGATTGTAAAGGATTCATTTTTAAGGAGAAAAGACAAAAATATTTTAAAAATATGACTTAGCATTTCTTATTCTTTTTCCCACTGCCCTTGAAACTATGCATGGGCTATTTTCTACCTGAAAGAAAATAAACTGTGCACAGTTTAATTCTGAATTATCTGAATTCTGTTAATATAATTCTGTTAATATAATTCTAAATTCTGTTAATATAATTCTGAATTATGTGTGGGTATCTCACACTATCCCATGTAGATTAGTTAAATTTAATCCTAGCTTCTATGGTAGAAAAAGTCCCTTATTTCCTCATCTTTTTGTGAAATGAATCCTGAAATGATGATTAATGAACAACAGAAGTGTTTGTAGTAATCAAGATACTTCAAAGTGGTTTATGATATTATAATGTCTGGGTTTTTTGTTTGATTTTTTTTTTTTGTTACACACAAGTTAATATAGTGTGGATCTCAAGAGATGCTTTGTTATAATTTTGATATTCATAATTTTCCTTTAGTAATGCTGTTGTATTGTCTTCATCTTAAACAGCATGACTGTGTATAAACTCACTTGTGAATACAGAACCCAGGTTTTATCCTGTGCTGCACATTCCTTGCCTGTGATTAGTGACTGTGTTTTTACTTCGCTAACATGTTCTTAATACTGGAGTGAATGACTCTTGCTAACAGTATTTCAAAATAATTTGAAAAACTGTTAGCCCAAAACCAGTGTGTTTTTTTGGTTTTTTTTAGAAACTGAGAAACACTGATACTTGCAAGGCGTTTCAGTCAAGAACCATTAAGGATGAAGTAATATAAGTCAAAGGCATTCAGTACATTTCAAGTACATCTAGGAACAGATGAGAAGAAAGTGAAGAATATAGACACTAATTAAAGATTAATGTAAATGAGAAATGTGTTGACAGGCTTTTTTGTGGAAGAAAAGAAATGTTGGCATGAAGGAAAGGGAGATTGTCTAAGGTAGAAGGCTACATTACAAAACTTCAACTGATAACAGTTTCCAGTACTTAACATCATTCACAGCATCACCCCCATCTGCTTCAAAATGAGCAGATGCTTCTCTGTAGAAAAGTAATTATCCTCAAGCTCATGCTATGTTTGTGGGGAGCCGACTGTTCAATTCACATGAGCCCAAGGTTTTGTATTTTGCACAGCTTAATTTAATCACATCCTGTGTTCACATTCAGTGCTAAATAAAGGTTGTAGAAAAGTCCTTTCTTTCCTCTATGAGAGTCTGATCATTTTTACTAGCACCAGGGAGAAGAAATGAACATAAGCACAGTTCTGACACTAAGAAATCTATCTCTGTCTCTAATCCACGTAATCTCTTTTATATCTCTGTACTTTTATCATCATGGTATCCAAAGAATATAGCAAAAAATAACAAAAGATTCTTCAACCATATAAATAACAAAGAGAAAAAGGATGGAGAATAGAACACAGATAAAAGATAAAGGTGGCTTCCAAAATGAATTAACGCTTTGCCTCATTTCCTGATAAAGGTGATGATACAGAACATGGGAGAAAGGCAAGAAGGCTCATGAGAACAGGGGTAAGGAAACAGAAATAACAACAGAGGTGGTAACGAAGCTTACATTGCTTAGTACACTCATGGTGGGGAGCCCTGATAAGCTCTGCGCCAGAACTAACAAATGGATGTTCAGGCCTGATAGTTATTTTTAACGAATCTATCAACTGCAGAGTGATACTTTACAACTAAAAGTAGTGACTGCAGCATTTCTTTTGAATAAAGAGGAAGAAGAAGGAGAGGGAAGGGAAAAATTGAGACAAAACACAGTAGCATGACCTGAAGGCTATAGAAATGTGAAATGGAAGGCTGGAATTAAAGACAGTGAAAAGACATTTATATAAATTTAAAAGAAGTTTAAATAGAATATAGACATACATAGATTACACTGAAATAAACTGATGCCTTCTCTTGATAAAGTGAATGATTTTCTAGAAAAGGGAAATATTATAAATATAATCTGCCTGGAGTTCACTACAATATTTCATCAAAGTATTTGGTATGGTGCTATTACAGAAACTTGTTTGTGATACAAGAAAGGGAATTAGCACAAAAATAGTAATCTACCTTAGGAATTGGTTTAAGGCAAAGCAGTAATAAGTAACATTGAAAAGATAGGTTGCTCAAGGTTCATTATATTTTCTTATTTCTTATTATATTTTCAAAATATGACCATGACTTGAAAAGTACATGTTAATAAAATGCACTGATAAAGTCAAAGAGGATTATTAACTCATTAAGATCAGAAAAAACTGGGTGACCTTGAGGGCTGGAAGTCTAAAATTTGGAGAAAATGTAGCCATTAGGAGTACAAGCTGACACATCTGTAGAACCATAAAGTCATAATGGTTTGAAAAGACCTTTAAAAATAGCAAGTCCAACCACTAACCTCACACTGCCAAGCCCATCACTAAACTAAGCCATATCCCTCAGCAACTCATATCTGCATCTTTTGAATATCTCTAGGGATGGTGACTCCACCATCTCTCTGAGAAGCTCACTGAAGGGCTTAATAACCCCCTCAGTGAAAAAAATTTTCCTAATGTCCAACCTAAATCTCCCCTGATTCAACTTGAACCCATTTGCTGTAATAAAATTTCTTGTTATAGCCTGAAATTTCATCTACTGAAAATGTCTGAGGAAGAGAAAGCTAAACTTGACAAGTCTGTCACAAACAACTCCACAGGAGACACCAATGTAATGCAGCTAGAAAAAAAAATCAGTTTTGATCCTAAACCAATGGACTTCTGGAAGAGACTGAAAAATCTTAGCCTGTGTTCAAGGCACTGATTTTGTCACGTCTGGACTGTACATAATGAAGAAAACAAACACCAACAACAATAAAAACACAAAGTGAAGAAAAGCTCTATTAGGATAAGTAAGGGATGGTATGTCAATGTAGTTGCATACTAGGTCTATGTACAACCAGAACAAAGAAAGTATTCACCAGTTTCAGTAAGAAAATATATTCTTGCATTTATTTTTACTTCTGTGCATGAGAAGTAGCCTGAGACTGAGTTATATGCACTGTCTCAGTGCTCATGAAGCCAGCACTCAATTGCAAAGATCTACAAAAACAGATGTGCTTTAAAATTTCTGCCAATAAAAGAGGAAACCCTTCTGCCTACTAACCTGCTCTTAATTTTCAGAAATAGAGCCAAGGGAAAAACACCTGACAAGTGCAAGAAGGAAGAAGTAGTAGTCGTTTAACCATATCAGGAAAGTAGGGAGGAAGATATTTTGATGCTATTTACAACAAATGTTACTGCTTATAGACTTTAGTGCTTATGGTCTTTACTGAAGAAGTATCTTTTGGTCAATGCTTCCATCCAACTTTACAAGACAGAATAAAATAAAATGTTCAGTGGGTTTAGAAAAAGATTAGGAATAGAAATAAAGCATATGAGTGCAGTTAAAAAAAAAAAAAAGGCTTTATTGATGTTCTGGGAAACATCAAACTATTTACACGGGGTTTTTTTCTTGCATTTTAACTAGTTGTGCTTGTTCCATATCATAATATTTCCTGGTGATATCTGAATGTGTTTTAATTCAGAACTGACATTTCTCCGTTGTAACGAGTTATGAAATATTTATAGGATTATACCTGTGTGTTTTGGATGTGATACAGGGATTTAAGAAAAGATTGGCAGACGGATGCCCTATGTTGTCCAGTGAAAGGTCAATGTCAAGTGAAATGCATCTCATTTATGCCATCTGTTTCTCTACAACATCTAGAAAAAAATAAGAATTACATTTTCACCTGTTAAAGAAATTGAAGTGTTGCAACAACATTATTTGCCAGTGTAATTTCCTCAGAAGGTTATATTGCTCAAGAAATATTTTTTTGTTATTTAAATCTGGTTTCTCTGCATCAACTTCTTGCTTTCCACAGAGTAAGCTTTGTCATCACAGCCTGAGGAAAACAAGAATTCATTTACTTTTATACACTGTCATACAACCTCATTTGGACTTCAAAATCTTTCCAAAAAATAACTTTCAGTTTTTCTATTCAATCCACCACTTCAACTACTGAATTACAGTCTTTATATTTGAAAAGATATTGACATGACAGAATTTTCCTTGGTTTGTAGAAAGAAAACATGAAACAACAGTTATGTGAAATGTGCATTGTCATGTTGCTCTTGTTAGCTTTTTTTATAACTGCTTGTTTCCATAAAATAACAATAATTAAAAAACTCAGATCGAACCAAAACACAATCATCATCTCTCTGACCAATGTGCTTCTTATACATGTCTAGAGTGAAGCTGGGACTTACTTCTAGCCACTAAGTGGACTTCATCACTGTCATGGGTTTGTGTGAAGACATTTCTGCTAATGGAGAGAGACTGTAAAGATGGCTCTGGTAAGAAGTTGCTTGAAACTCTCCAGCTCTGAGTCAGATCCATTTCTGTGGCTGAGCCAGTTAGGTCCTTCCACAATCACTTTTTTAAGAAGTCGGAAAAGGAAGGTTCTTCCTGTTCTTGTTGTTCTGTGCTTCCTTTGCTGGCTGCTGGTGGTGGAAGGAGTTGGAAGAGGGAAAGAAATGACCATATGGACTCCAAGGTCATCGAGGGAAGAGAGGAGGAGGTGTGCTGGAGCAGACACTCCCCTGCATCCTGTGGAGAGAACTGGTGAAGTAGAGATTTTTTTGGCAGTTTGTAGAGGATCCCATGCTGAGGCAGTGACTGTGCCTAGAGGAGGCTGTGAATTAGTGGTAGGGTGATGTTGCAGCAGAAGGTGCCTGGAATGCTGCTGGCAGCAGAGTTGTCACATGCTGGAGGAGTTTTTGAGCAGAAGCCATAGCTGTTGGGAACAACCTATGCCAAAAAAAGTTAACTAAGGATTGTGCCCATGGGAGGGATCCTGTATTAGAGCAGGGGAAGAATGTGAGGAGTCCTCCTCCTCCTCACAAAGAAGTAGCAGAAACCATCTGTGAGACACTGACCACACTTCCCATTCCCTAGTGCACTGCACCATTGATGGAGGAGGAGGTAGAGATATCAGGATCAGGGAGCTGAGCTCAGGAAAAAGGAGGGATGAGAGAGGGAGATCTTAAAGTACTGGTTGTATTTTTTTCTCATCATCCTGCTCGGTGTTTTTTCTTTCTGTTCTGTTTCTTGTTTTCTTATTTTCCAAAGTCAAGTAGTGGAGTCTGTTTGGCCTAGAACCATAATTGGCAGTGAACCTTCCCTGCCCTTGTCTCAATCCATAACATCCTTGGTTTTCTTTTTTCCTCCCATTTTGCTTAGACTTCTCCCATCCTAATGAGGGTGAGGATGAATGGGGGGGCACCAAGAGAAAGACTGTCATGGCTCTTCATTGTTATCTGGGCAAAACCATCACATTAATTTTTCTTTTTTTTTTTTTTTTCTCTGTGGCATTGATGATTTTTTTTTTGGGAAAAGAAAAATGAACTACTACTGTTTTATTCATCCATACTAGAAAAAGGGAAAGAAAAATTTGATGCTGCATGGTAAATCTCTTTCCAGTAAAAGATAAATTCGTATAGTGGAAGCAGATACTTCATTCTTTTAACAGTGTGTTGAGACCAGTGTACTTCTAATTGTGACAAAGAAATATGCTTTTTTTTTTTTTTCACTCATAAGCCAGTAAAAAGGAAGGAAAAAGATACTTTTATTTCAAAACATCCTGATTTACCTCTTTGTACAGTAAGATATGTATCCAAGAGGAAAGAATACTTTTTGGATTCTGTGAGGGTCAAACAGTAATTTTACTCTCTGGACCTGCAGAATATGATGCTGAGTTGAACAGTAGGGATATTACCAAGACGGATTACAAAGAGAGCGAGCTATTTTTTATGAATTCTGTAATTGCAACCCTTTGGATAAACTTGATAGTATATGAGGTAAGAAGCTACAACCTAGTAAGAAGAAAAGGGCGAGCAAAAGGCAGAAAATATCTGAAAACTTGTACAGGTTGCAGTTTTGAATATTACTCAAGAGACATCTTTTTAGCTTAGAAAATAAGCTTTTTTATATTCAATCCTTTCAACTTCCAAAACAAAAGTGGAAGATGATGTCTTCACAACCCATTTCTAGCTAAAGTTATTCTCAGTACAGCTAGATTGTGTTAGGAATAACCTGAGATTTAAAATCTTAGACAAGGAAGTGTTTGTATAAATTAAGAGTTTATACAAGGATATAGTTTTAAACTTCCATTCACCACATACACCTTTGCAATCAATTTTGTTAATTGTTTCATTTAATAAGAAAAAAAGAGAAACATACACAAAACACAAGCCCACAAAAAATACCATAATGTCTCTTCTACTTACAAGTAATCCGATAAATACTTTCATGTGGTTTTGGTGAGTTTTTCTTTAAATCCTGTTACGTGCTCTATTATCTGGTGGTCTGAAGAAAGATATTGTATTTACTGCACACCACTGGAGTTTCTTAAGTCCTCTGACTGGTTTCCATCCTCATTAAACTACTCAGTGTGTGCTCTCAGTTTGACAACAAGGTTACAACTTTGAAGTAAAGTGGAGCTCACACTAGGCACAAATTGCTGTAGTTTCAAAGAAAAAAAAGTCCAAGAAAATACTGTCACAGTTGTTCAAAATCATGATATTGAATAACATTTGTTTAAATTCTTCTTTCTTCTTGATTGGAAAGTCTTTGTGCTCTTTCAGAATACACTGTTTTGGGACACAGGCTTATTGTTCCATTTTTGGCATGGCAACAACTTGTTAAGAAGCAGTTATGCAATGTGCAGTACTTAATAAATAATGTAAGGGAAAAACAGTTGATAAAGGATTAAAAGGGGTTGAATTCCAGCACTGGAGATTCTGTTACTTATTTCCAATGCTTAAACCACAACAGTATCGTTGGACTTATAAGAAAGATTATATAGGGATAACTACCTGAGACGTGCAAATGAGCCTAACCATATAGTTATCAATACATCTTCAGTTTAAAACTATATCCTGAAAGCATTTGGAGTGCTGTACACCAGGAAAATTTTTGTCACAGTGGGATATAAGAGTTCTGAGAGAGTGATTTTTACACTTGGAAAAGGAAATTCTTGCATTTGTTGTATTACTTGCATTTGTTGTGTTCCTGTCTACTGCAAGAAGGATCTACTCTGGCTGGAAAAAAAAGAAATGTGCACTTTAAATCTTTGTAAATAGAGAGATTTGGGACATTTACAAAATAGAAGTGCTTTGGCACTTTTGAAAGACCAGGTGTTACTTTAATAGAACTCTTTAACAGAGTGCTCATAACATCAAAACATGTTTTCACCATGTTAGAGCTATAGCTTTGCTGCTCTATTCCTCCAACATAGAATCACAAAATGACAGAATGGTAGGAGTTGGAAGGGGTCTCTAGAGATCATGTAGTCCAACCCCCCTGCTAAAGCTGTTCAAACTCGATCAGGCCTCACATGAATGTGTCCAGACAGGTTTTAAAAACTTCCGGGGAAGCAGACTCCACACCCTCCCTGGGCAGCCTGTGCCAGGGCTCCCTCACCTGTACAGTAAAAAAGTTTTTCCTTAAGTGGAACTTCTTGTATTCTAGTTTATGTACATTACCTCTTGTTCTGTCACTTGAGACAACAGCAAAAAGTGTCACTCAATGGTAATTTTATATAATGTAAATGAGATTGAAAGGAATGTCAAAACGTTGTCAAACAGGATAAAGAAAGGAGGTCAGAAGCAAAAAGAGAATAGCAAGGAAGTAGAATGATTAGTGGGAAAAAAAAAAAAAGAGAAAGAAAATTGAAAAGCATCTACTTTTTTTTGTGGCTTGTTTTCTGAACAAAGGGATTCATTTGACATTAAGTGCAAGATTTGTATTCTAAGGAACTGGTTGTCATAGAGAAAAATCAAAAAGTAAGTAGAAACAATATATACTTTTTGAAAAGCTCCTGTGAAAATCTTTCCTTGCATGTGTAGTCCAAAACTTTAATTATATTCACATTCATCAACTGATGGCCATAGGCATGAGCTTCTATCAAGTTGATATTCACTGATTATTTCTGTCATATCCTTGAAGTTTAAACTTGGAATCTACCTGCTGTTTGTATCCCCTCAAGATTCAAATTCTGACAGATTAAAAAAAAACTTGTAAAACTGTAAATCTACTAACTACTGTCATCTCCTAACAGAGCTTTTTGGCCTTTGATAATTTTGTTTTCCTACATGTGTCCTGGCTAGCTTGTAAGAGATGTCCCTTAATTCAGTTTAGCTCTTCACTTTTTCTTGTGCTTGGTGAGACTTGTAGCATTGTCTGGCAGGTGGAAAACATGGAAAAAGCAATCTTGGACTGCCTTGTAGTTAAGACATTCTCTTGGAAAGTAGAAGTTTTAGGTTCTAACTCCTTCCCTTAGTGGAAGATGAGGAACTTTTTAGCATGCACAGGGGCTGGGTATTTCTCTCCTGCCTCTAAATCACAGCTTGTTAAATGCTTCTCACCTCAGACTGGGCAGTATCTGTATTTTGTGAGGTGCCATTCAGACATCTAAGAAACTTTTCAGACTGCCTGGGCTTAGACTTCTGATTATCAGATAATTGAATGGCAGATAGTATAAAGTAAGGCCTTAAATTTCACCTCACATTGATCTAGGCAGTCTCATTATATTTCTTAGATATCATAGGCACTTCATGTGACAATCTGGCAAAAGGAATGTAAAATACTATATCTATAAAATGAAAGAGAATTCTTTCAGGAAAAAAAAAAAAAAACAAAAAACCTCAAACAAAAACCAAACAGAAACTGGAAAATAATTTTAGGCACTGAATGTATATTTCAGAAAAAAATGCAGATTGGAGAAAGAGTAATATGACTTTTTTCATATTTAACCTTTAATTATTCAAATGTCATATTCTGATCTTTCAAATATGTAATACCTAAAAGACATTTTCTTCCAGTGAGGACATTGAGCATCTCCCAGAAACCATCTTATACCAAACAAGGTTGGTTATCAAAGTGTTTTTAACTGTCAGTATTTAAATTCCTCTATTCTCAGAAGGAAAGCCTATGTTTAGAAACAAGGAATAATTTGATTTACCGTTTCAATGACTGAATTAGAAAAAACCTACAATTATTTAACTTGCACAATATTGAATCTGAGAAGACAAGAATTACTGAATATCTTATATAGTCATACTCATACACCACATACTCTTCCCCTATTTTCCCTTCTGCATAAATGTCCTGAGCCATGAAAGTGAATTCCCTTACAATTTAAATATGAAATTGTATTACAGGAAATAGAAGCCTGTTTATCAGTACTAGTTTAGAACAAAATAGATCTTTTCCTACCTTTCAAATATCAAATGCAGTACTGTCTGAAATATAGATTAGCCCTTCTCTGACCTGATCTTTTATGCTTTCTTTCTAGAAGCTCATTTCAGTTAGAGAAAATCAACTATTTTCTCTTGAGAAGATTACCTACATCCAACAATATGAATTCTATACTGATGACCAAAATGTCCCTGCAGTTACAGCGTCACAACTTTTACTTTTATAATTAATGAATCAAATTAAGTAATTTGCTTTTGAAACACCCACTATATGCACCTTGTGCTGGTACACTCCAAAGGTTATCTTATACTTTGAACTTCCTAAGAGAATTTCAATACTTATTCATGGACTTTTAACTATATTGCCTCTAAAATAAAAATTTAAAATCACATTTAGTTTTAGATAATAGTGACTAAAACCAAAGAAATACTGTCTTGAACTTCAACAGTTCAAAGAAAGAAAGTGTTGATAAAGTTATTTCCTTTAACACAAGCAATATTTCCAAAATCTCCCTAGCTATAACTTGATTGTTCTTCCACAACGAAAACATTTACTGTGGACAATGGAACATACAGAAGTTATGGAAGAGTATTGCATTTGGTGACCAAATAGGTGACACATAGGTATACATTTGCATATGAATCATAGAAAATAGCCCTTATCATAACTTTACACCTCAGGCTCTAATTTGACTATTTGTCACTCTAATCTTCAAAAAGGGCAAGAAGGATAATCTGAAAAACTACAGGCTGGTCAGTCTATCCTCCAACCCCGGAAAGGTGATGGAACAACTCATCCTGAATGTTATCACAAAACATATGAAGGAAAAGGTGGCTATCAGGGAGAGTCAAAATAGATTCACCAAGGGGGAGTCCTGTTTGACCAACCTGATAGCCTTCTATGAGGGCATAACTGGCTGGCTAGAAGAGGGAAGAGCAGCAGATGTCATCTATTTTGACTTCAGCAAGGCTTTTGACACTGTCTCCCATAACATCCTCATCGGAAAGCTCAGGCAGTGTGGCTTGGATGAGTGGACAGTGAGGTGGATCAAGAGCTGGCTGAATGACAGAGCCCAGAGGGTGGTGATCAAGGGCAGAGAATCAACTTGGGCCAATATATCAAAGGAATTTTTTTGAAACCTCACCTCAGGTTTGATTTTGAAGTCAGAGTTTTGTCATTCACATACCACAGCTTAGAGTTTTCTTTGAGGATGCATGCTACCTCTAATGAATTTTTTAAATCCTGTAGAATATAACAGTTGGTCACACAGGCAGGTTTTGAAAACCTCCAGAGAAGGAGACTCCACAATCTCCCTGGGCACCCTGTGCAGGGTTCCCTCACCCTCACAGGAAAGAAGTTTTTCTTTACATTTAAATGGAATTTTTAGAGAAGATTTTTAGAAGATTTTTAGAGGTCCCTTCCAACTCCTACCATTCTGTGATTCTGTGATTCTATGATAGCAAAATCAAATACTAATCCTTCAGAACTAAAAATCAAAGTGAGGGTGTGAGGAAATCTTAAAGAACAACAGAACTTCTTTTTCTTTGCTGTACAGAGAAGTTTTAGGAAGTGTAAACATGGGATAAATGATTTTTTAGAAGTAGACCTCAGAGAAAAGGCAGGCATAACTGAATCATGAGCTATGCCCCACAAAACATCTTATTTCATGGCCAACTCATTTCACAATTAGATCTCTTGCTCTAAAGTATCTTTAGGGGTGTTGAAAGCCTAAATCAGTATGAAAATTAGAAGGTGATTTCCTAACCAAGTAGAAGTCAAAAAGCCCAGTTCTTTTGTAATACTACTTTACGCATATAAGTAGTCTCCTTTACTTTTAATATATTTTGTTACTAGAATGTTTTTTACAGGAAATTTCAGTAAATAAAGACAAATTCCTGAGCATATGGGCCTGAGGAAGCTGTTCCATACTTAAAGGAAGTATTCTTTAGAAAAAGAAAAAATCAAGATAGAAATAAATGAACACTGATCTTACTTTCACTGTGGAACATGTGTGCATGTTATGGTTACCCAGAGATGATGTGTTCTATCAAAAAGTCTAGATAACAAGGGCAAAATGTTTTGGCAATTTTTCAAGAATGAGTAAATGCAAATTAAAATACTTGGAAAATCTTCTCAGGAAGAGAATGTTTTATTGTTATGAACCTCACTGAATATTTTTTAAATAAAAAACTATTATGAACTGAGAATATTATTTTCTCCTTAGCTTTAAATAATTTGCACTATATAGCTACCCCAGGAGGACATTGGAATAATTTGACAGAACAGGAGAACTTTCTTGTCTAAAATGTAGAATAAAGGTAATTATTGAAAAACTTTTACTAAACATACTGGGCACATAAACTCAGCAATTTTATCTGTCTTTCACAAGGAAATGAGATTTTACAATGTTATCTGCTACTATGTGTAAATAACTTTTAAACTTACTAGAAAATCTAAACTGTATATGTCAAAGGAAAAGATATGTAAGGGATAGAAAATTTCTGTTACTGGCTGTGTAGAAGAAGGAAATTGAAATTAATGCCATTACAGAGAAAAAACCTGTAATATGAGCTCAAGGAAAATCTGTTTTATTCAACTGTAGGTTAATCAATAAGCATGTAGCTGTTGATACAGAGCAGCAGCTGCAAATCAGTACCCTGTACAGGTTCATTGTTTTCCCAGAAGACATGGGATCAAGGTGGGGATACCATTAAGGGCTGAAAATCATGGGACTTGAGAGGGAATGAGAGGTTCAATAATAACTAATGAGCCCGAAGAAGAGAGTCAGCATTATTATACTAGAAAATATATAGAGAAAGGTTGCCATTCCACAGGAAACTAGACTTCATTAATTCCACTATACACAGAAACTTGTTTTTAAGATACATGTTAAAGATTCCTAAGGATTCACACTTTTAAGGAAAATATATATTTTTCTGCTTTTCTGAAATGGAATAGGGTAATGTCTTACGAAGTATTGTAATTTTCATTGTGCAGATTCAGCAGAAATGTGGTTTTCCAAATAAGCAGAAATTACAGAAATTATTCTTGTTTTCTGAAAGAAATCAGTTACAAACGGCAGTCAAAATTTTTTACTAAAGCCTATTTCTTGTCAAGCTCTTATAAAACATAAGTTCAGAAAATGAAAACTCCATTACTGCCTATTAATTTAATGAAAAATATAAATGCTTTAAGTGTATATTACTCTGAGGTTTTTTGTGAGACTTTGTTTCTAATTCTTCAAAGTAGATTTTACTGATCTGTAATATTCCTAGTGCGTTTAATGAGAGTAATATATCTGCATACATAACAGTTAATCAGTCTGTTAATGTTTCCAGCTATCTCCTGCATGGTAAATTAGTTGTTATTTTCACAAGGTAAGGGAGCAATGATTTCATCAGGTACTGGAACTAAAAGTATGTAATTAGCTTGGCAAGTGTGGCACAGAGATTAAGTAGACATGGTTCATTAATTAAAAGTAAAATTAAACACCAGCTGCATACTAGAGTGATACAGTACTGATGTTTGGGACATTAGGGTTTCCCTCTATGGTCATTGCAGAATTTCTCTGGAAGTGGTGCAGGTTAGCTGTTTACAAGTTGAGTGAAACTGATTTTTGTGAAATGCAGGATGCTTCATATAAGCCCCAAAGAGTTACACGGAGAATATACTGTTGCAGAAGAATTAATTCATTATTTTCTTCAAAGCCTCACTCTAATTATTAATTGAAGGGATTTGTCAAGCAGGTGAAGTAAGTTTTGAGCTTGGCTGGTTTACTATTCATCCATTAGGAGTTGTGATCTTAATACATGCAGTCATAGATGGTAGTAAAAGGACTGTTTGTTTATAGCATCCCGCTTCACTGAGTGGAAGAGACTTCCAAGTAGTGCCTGGTAATTCAAAGTTAAGTTAATTGGACAGTATTTTTCATTTTCTTATGTAGGTGAAGTAGAGTCAGGAGTTGCAGACACAATTGCATGTGAGAGTAGCTTCAGATCATTGAGAGTAACAAAGCACAGCTCAGCGGCCTAATCAATATAGCCACACACTGAATTCTTTTGAGGCATGAATCGTATCTAAACTCACAACAAGCTAACATCTCGTTCTGAATCCTGAAACTGAATTCCACAAGCAAATAGAACTAGTATGTCAATTCTTGCTAAATCAAAGGTAGCCATCAAATTAAGATGCATTTTATCTTCTCCATAAACTGTAAAAAAATTATAAAAGTATCTGTATGATTAACTTCATGTTTATGTATAAGAGGCTATCCCTCCCTATTGCATGGTGTATCATATTCTATAATACAGTGTTAACATCTCCCTGTGAGAAAACTCAGAGAACATTACAAATAGTAACTTTAGAAATCTTACACATTCAACCAAAATCTCTGTATATAGCTGTTTTGAGGATGTTGTAGTTAGCTATTGTACTCTTGAACACTGAGAGTTGAGGTGCGGATTTTGTTTGATGCTAAAAAGTTTTCTAAGTTCCTCAGTATTATATATACTTCACCAACTGATTTGATTTATGGGCTAGTATTTCCTTTTTCATGAGGTAGATGGTTTAGATTTTGGTGTTCTAAGCTAGCATTATCCTTAATGTAAAGAAAATGTAATTTCCCTCCAAATTTATAGTCTTCTTCATATGTCAAATTTACCAGTCATTACTGAAGTGACATCTACAGAAATTCACAAATAACATTGCAGACTGTGTGCTGAAGGCTTATTTTCTCTAAATAAGAATTCACCGTCATAGATCATTTGCCCTCTGTAATCTTCCTCTGAATAAGAAAGACTTCTTATTCTCTTGTTCACATTTTAAATTTCAATGGAAAAATCAAATATGACTTAGTTTAATGTAGATAACAAGGTGAAACTTTAGTTTACTACTATTAGCAGAGTAATTCTGCACTTTGCATGTGTTTCAGTTACGTTTCAGTTATAAGCAAGAGGTATAGATATATATTTTTTTCAAGAGATTATGTAGAGTTCTGAGTTAACAATCTGTGGGGTTGAGAAAATGTAAAAGACAATGATGGAAATGTATTTGTATTCTTATAGAGTAATAAATGATCTATCATCATTAATAACCATAGGAAAGGGCGGGCAACTCAACCAGAATAAGTAAGAAAAGAGCATGGCAGCCTGTCATTGCCTAATGATGCTGAGACATTAAAGATATTCAATCATAGTATTTTACCAGTACACCTGGATTCTCTTTATTAAAAAGACATTTATCTAATGATGCATAGTAAGGTATTTCCAGTAATTGAAGATGATTTTCCTGATAGAAAGTGGATCACAAAGGAACAGATCAGAGAAAAAATAATGCTGTATTACTGTGCTGCAAGGCCCAGACTATGTGTGCTGCTCTTGTACATTTTTGTGTGCGCACTCAACTTGGTGCATATGAGTAGCCCAGTTGTCTGTTACATATGACTATTCCTGTACATAAAATTAATAGTAAGATTAAATTGACAAATGAATTTTGGCTGTGTGTGATCAATTCATATAGATTTGAAAACCTAGGGAGATGTATTTCGCAGGCACAATTCACTGATAGTTTGTTGTCTTGAGTGAAAACACTTTCATGTGCTCAAGAGGGATTCTGTTCCAGACAGAAATAAATTCAAATAAATTAGGAATGGTTCATGGATTTTCCATAAGTAAAGAAAGTGGAAAATTAATCTCATGAATGATTCACTGCAAATTACTCACCCACCTCAGTAACACTCAAGGAAATTGGTAGTCAAAATAATTGATTATAATTCTGTGAATTTTATCTTGCTTATTCAACATGAGAGAAATATATACTCTTAGAGTGCTGTTGTTCAGAATCTCTTTATTACGATGCAGCAAGAAAATCTAATGTTGCATGCTCCCAACAGAATAATAGAAAAACTTGACAAGTAGTAATAATGTGACTTTTTAGATGCTTGCACATGCACCATGCTGAAAGAAGTGAGGAAATTAAACTTCACAACAAAAAGTTGAAAAAAACAACTTTGGAATTCCTGTATAGGAAACTTTTTTTTCCCCCTTGATGGAAAAGAATAATTCTATAATTACTATCATTTTCCTTTAATCGCATTTTTATTTCTTATTTAGCAGGAAATAGAGTACAATTGTGTTTAAAATTGAGATAGTGGCTGCACAGGAGAAAACATTGCAAATCCCATCTGGCATGGCTTTTGTATATGTATGAGTGAATGAAATAGAAGAATTCTTCTAAATGCTAGATAAAATAACTTATACATTTAAGGTCAAAAGATGGTGATACTGCATCATCCTCTTGTCCCACTAGGATATCTGTGATGGGTTTGTGTGGAGTTGCTTTTTGCTTGGGAAGGGGTTGTTGTGCTAGTCTCAGAAAGCAGTTTTTGAATATTCTCCTGGCTCTGAGTTGGACTTACCTCCAGCCTGGCAAGGCCAATCTGGTGCCTCTGCCATCACTATTTGAGAACAGAAATTTCTAGTGTGTACGAGGAAGTAGATGAGCAGGGCAAGTTGGAGGCCACTGTGTAGACTTTGCAGTAAGAGAAGAAAGATAGGAGGAAGAGTACCAGACCAGAGACCCCCTTGCAGCTCATGGTAAGAGTTCAATGGCAGGACTAATAATTGCCAACATCTCCAAGAGGACCCCATGCCAGAGGGAATGAGAATTGGAGATTCTGTGTCAGACGAGGTGAGAGTTTTGGATCCCATCTTGGAGGAAATGGAGTGGAGCCACAACCTTCAGGATGAATGCACATTGGGTCAATCTGTGTAGGGCTGCCAGGCATGTGAAGGACCCCACACTGAAGAAGGGGGGAACTGGTAAGGAATCCTTCTCCTTAGAAGTGAGATAAGAGGCAGGAGCCATCAAGAAAGGACTGACTGAAACCACAATTCCCTTCCTCCCCTTTCACTCTTTAGAGGGGGAGGAGGCAAAGATACTAGGATCAGATGCCTGACCCTAGGAAGAACTGAGGAGTAGGGACAAGGGGATCTTAATAGGGTTGGTTGCACTTTTCATCATTCACTCTATTCTGTAATGTTTTCGGTTGGATAGTTCTGTTTGCTATTTTTTTGGTTTTGGTTGGAGGCAGATTAAATTATGTTAAGTTTTTTTTCCCCAAGTTGAGTAGTCTTGTCTGTTTTGCCTGGGAGCATAAGTGGCAAAAAGGCATTTGGTACTTATGGCCAATTGTGGTCCTTTGTTCCTGTATGGATCTAAACATCTTAGTGCATAGACCTAATGTCTCTGAGTTTATTGAGTCATTTTATCAACAAGAGACAGGCAATCCCTAGTCACAAAACACATTTATTAACAGGAAAGGCTAATGAGGAAAAAGAAGAAAAAAAATAACACTTTTAGTTTTATTTATATAAATGCATTTACCTTTCCCAAAAGAGAAATATTTCACAATAAACAATGACTTAGAGCATGCTAATATCATCTTAATTTGTAAGTGTGTTTTATTAATAGTTTTTGAAAAACTAGCAAACAGTCTGAAGAGTTTAGACAAGAATAAGATAAACATAAATCTTTAATGCTTATCGGACATTTTTGATAGACAAGATAAGATCATAAGCCTATATATTATCATGTATTGCTTCACTAACAAAGCTGTTTTTCACAAGCTTTTTTTTTTTTCTTTAGGACAATATTCTTGCATGAGTTGTCTGCAGTTCTCTGCCAAATTTTATTAATTTATTAATTATTGAAGGAAGGTTAAGTTGTTGCCTTTAATCCTACTAAGACCTTAGTAATAATGCATTGTGTTGAAAAAAAATTTTCTTGGTGAAGTAAATATTAGATGTGACAATATGTAGAGGACTTATGTATTAACCAAGTGGATTGCTAACAGGAACCCATGCTACTGGCAACTGACCCTACTGTGATACTGAAAATGTTTGTAAGAGAGAAATACCTTATTTTATCCTAAATACCCTGCAGGGTTAGCTCACCTTACAAGTGGTATCTTATTATGACTGCTATACTAAGTATAGTTTCATAAAACATCAGTCTTCTAATCCAAAACTTCTGAAACTGTACTTATTAGCATAATCTAGTAGATAATATTTGCTGTAAAAATCTTCATACATGTTATACTTTCAGTTCATGGATATGGACACAGTAGAGTATTAATTGCTTAATAGTAATGTACACTAAATTCAAAGTACAGTGTAATTTACAGTTACAGAGTATACATATATTATTTCTTCAAACTGACTATTAAATTTTGACAGAAAGAATACTTTCAAACTGAAGAAAAGTTTAAAATACATTTGAAGAAGAAAACTTTTTCGGTTGTTCTTCTGGTATATTTGCTTTTAAGATTTACTAGATACTGAATTTGAAGTAATAATATCACATCTGAAGTGGGTCTTTATGTCCTGCTATAATCCTATGAACAGTCGTAATGATTTCATATTTAGTATTATGAAGACTCTTAATAATTGAGACGTTACATTTGTAACCCCAGAAAATCTGTATCAATAGAGTTAATATATAAGCCAAATTCATTATTGTGTGTGAAAGTAGGCTAATTAAAAATCTAGCTGTAAGGAAAAGAATTCTCTTATTAAAGTAGAAAATTAAATGAGAAATTCAATCAATTAATAAGGAATACAGAATAACTTTGATTCTCTTCTAATGTTTCTATTTCTACTATTAATAATGGGTGAAATGGTTTACTGAATGAGTTATCAGTGATGAGTTAATGAGGTTATTTGTAGATTGGTTTAATTCTGTGCATACTGCATTGATTTTGAAAATCTTTGTTGGGGAATATAATTACCTATTGTGTATGCAAGCAAGTCCTCATTTATCTACTAACTGTGAGTTTTGCAACTCAAAAAATGCATTTGACTTACTGAAACACCAACAAGATTTCTCAAGTGTCTGAAATACAAGGAGAAGCTGAGAGAATTGGGACTCGTCAACCCTCAGAACAGATAATAAAAGCAAGACCATATTGCTGTCTACAATGACCTGGTGAAGTGGAAATGGAGGCAGACTCTTTGTGGAGGTACACGTGAAAGACAAGAGGTAGTGGACATATTTTGAAGCAGGAAATTCTAAATGGATAGTAAGGACCAAATGAACAAAGAAGATAATAAAATATTAGAACCAGTTGCCTTGAAGGGCTATGAAATTGCATCATATAAACCATATAAACAATCTGATGTAAAATGAATGGACTTCGAGAGGGGACTTGGACCATGTGATATCTAAAATCCTGTGTAGCCTAGAGTGTTTCATGACTCTTTTTTATAATTCCATGAAAGAATAATAAATAAAAAAGTTTAATAGTATTTTTCTTGTCTTTATACTCCAGAAGAGGAGATAACAAAGAGAAAGAAAATTCTTAATTCATGTGTACACAAATATCTGACAGAGTTTTTTCTGTTGTTCATCTGTTCTATTTCTTCTGCTGAAAGCTCAATGAGGTTGGAACAGCTTTCCCTAAATTTTTCTCCAGTACTTATAATCCTTTATGTGCCTCAGCACTAGATACATCATGATTTTACTTAAGTAAAGGTCTTAGAACTATCAAGGATAGTCTTTTCATTTACCTACTGTGCTTTGACTCCAAGATGCCCTTTAGCATGGTATTTAAAATCTGCCACTATTTCCTGTTTTAGTGCAATTCATCCTCTGTTTCTATCCAATCTGTTGTATTTTGCTCTCATTTTGTTCTGTGTTTCAACCTAATCCCTTTTCCATCTGAGCTAAGGGCTCTTCTCAATTTTATCACTAGTTGATTTTAAAGTAGCCTGCAGTGACATTATTTCATGTTCTTGTAGTCACTTTGTCTTAGTTTCTTACAGCTTAGTTATGTTTTATTTTCCTTTTTTATAGTTAGCATGATCTCATCCATTTCTCACTGGTAAAGAGATTTGGTGAGTATAATCCCAGCCAAGTTGCAGAATCATCACATTTGATGCTTTCCTCCCCGTTTTTATAGAGATATTTTAATACCCTGACAGAGGGGGAACATATAAGTTTCTTAATTTACTAATGGGCTTTTGAAGCAGACTGGAAAGTTCTACAGCTTTATGAACTTACCTTAGTACAGAGTTTTATCTGTTGTGCTTTGTAAGTAATTATTGTTTTTATCATAGAGAAAAGTGTTGTTGACGCCATATTGTGCTCAACACAAAATAGAGACTTGGTGCATTTTTTTTTGCAGTTGAACATCTGCCCGCTACATTTGTCAGAGCATTCCTAGTGTTCCCCATAGCAGACAGCTTTATTTGCGGAACCACTCCCAGCATTGTTTTTTTACAAAAAGTGAAAAAGGTAGTCTTATGTAATTGAGTAAAGAACAAAAAATAAAACATCAAGAGAAAAAAGCAACGATGAATTGTGGAATCAACAATGTATAATAATGAATCATGTTATCTTGGTAATAAGATATCCCTATTTTAACAATAAAAATATCACAATGTTGTGTCTTCCTGAGATAACTTCAATTAGATGAATTATCAGCTGTGTTTAAGGCAACTTTCTGAAGTTTATATTAATAAAAGTATAATGATTTTGAGGTTTGTTTGCATACAGTTTTAGGCAGTTTATTAAAGGATAAGAGGAGAGCTGTTGAAAAATAGTACTCTGATATTTACATATATTTATTTGTCCTCTTTTATTTAGTAACATTTCTTGGAATTTTAAAATATAAACTAAGCAACTATCTTGGGTTTGGCTAGACAGAGTTAATTTTCTGGGTGCTGAGTGTTATGTTTGGTGTGAGTATAATGTTGGTAACACACTGACATTTTAGTTGTTCTAAGTAGCAACTAGGACAACTGACTTGAGCTAGCTAAAGGGCTATTCTATGCTATAGAGCACCGTGCCCAGTATATAAGTTGAGGGCAGTTGGTGGGAAGGGGAGAATTGCTGCTCAGTCATCGGTCAGTGGACAGTGAGCAATTCCATTAGGCATCACTTGTTTTACTTAGGTTTTATTTATCTTTTTGTTGTTGTTGTTACATTCATTTTCATTGCAATTATTATAATATTATTATTGTATTATTTTGTTTCATTTTAGCTAGTAAATTTTTCTTATGTCAGCCAACAAGTTTTACTTTTTATTCTTGATTCTCCTCAGTTTACTGGGAGGAGGAGTGAGCAAGTGGCTGCATTTTGCTCAGTTACTGTCTAGGGTCAAACCATGTCAAAAACATACAGAATACTATAGCAATTTTTTTTTCAGGAGCACAAAGGGGCCTCATGCAGCACAGCATCATGGAATTTGCTGTTCAGATTGAGAACCAGGGCTATTACAGGAAGGAAACATGAAGCATACATGTTTCATTTGTCGTAAGTGATTTACATCTGAGAAAAGAAATTGTCACAGGATGAAATGAACAGTCATACGGTACAGATTTAGGAGCATTTGCATCATGGCTTCATTAAAATATTCTTGACAAGTCTGTTTAGCTGAATTTTTTGCTGTTGAGTAATCTGATACATAAATACTAATAGAAGTTTTTTAGAATTAAGCTAATCATAAGTGAGAACAAAGCAGTGTTTCTTTTCCCACAAGAACAAACTGGTAATGTTGGAGATTGTGACAATGATGAAATCACTTTCAGCAAAGATACATAGAAATGTTTCTAATACACTGTCAAGAATTCCCCTGTTCCTTCAAACCAAATGCTTGTTCACCTGAGCTGTTAGCTCTGTAGAGATGTTCCACTACACAGATTTACCTTGTCTGGGTATTTGATGAAGGGGGCTGATGGGTCTCAGCATAGGTTACTGTGTTCAGTGATTTGCATGTCCAAAGCTCTCATCTGAACACGGAAATCAAGCCCATTTTTCACTGTCATTCTTTCCACTCTGTGCTCTAACCCTCTGAAAGCATCTTCCCCTGGTGCTACTCATACCAGCTACTCACGTTGTAATTATCCAAGCAGCAAAAAGCCTAGTGATTTATTGGCTTTATTCTAGCTGGGATAAAATGTAAATCTGGGTAATAGCTGTCATTTTCAGGTTCAGAGCTGGGAATGTGAGATAGAGATTGATTTTTAACTGTCCATTTCCTTAGCTCAGAACATTATGCAGTGTTTTTTGTTCTGAATATCTGTCACTGCAGACACAACAACATCTGACCACACCAGAGTATCTAAGCCCTTTTAAAATTGTTTTTTTCTGGCACCTACCAAAAATTCTCCATCAAAACCAATTTTCATTTGGGACTGAATGTTCTCCATCCTGGATAATATTTATCAGTTTGTGTCTTCTTTCCTTTTTTTTCCTCTTCTTCTCCTCTACATACACACACACATAAACTACTTGGGCCCCACAACCCCCTTACCTCACTTCCAAATACACTGGGAGTTTCCATAGGCCACCAGTATTGTTCCATGAAGTTATTACCCACAAAATCTAGAACGCTGAGGAATATTAACACAGCTGATGAGGTCTGGTCTTTATATCATGTATTTGGTTTGCATTTGTGCTGGTTTTCTCTTGTTAGCCTTACCAGTTCACGGTGGAAGCCCTTTTTTTGTTTTGTTTTACAGCATATTAAACAGACTTTATAGTACCATAGTGGTTTATTCTGTATTTGAACTACCAAAATTGAATACAGAGAATTATAGTGTGACATGATTTCATTGCAATAGTGTATTAATCAAATTCAATTTCAAATAAATAGTAGGCAACATGGAAGAAAGCAGCTGTTAGTGCACTGTGTTATGTAACTGATCCTTTGTATATGAGCTAATGAACTCTTTCAGTTTTCTTTCTGAAACAAAATTCACCAGGATATAGTAATAAGACCTCTTCACAAATACACATCTATAAGCAGTAAAACAAATACTTCCAAAATGGCATAGAAAATATACAATGCTCTAAGAATTACTGTCATCTTCATAGTTTTAAACAAGTTCAAGTGGATCACTTTGAACAAAAGTGGATAATGAGTTTAACTCCTTCAAAAGTAATTCACTGATTATAGACAGCTGTATCTCAGACTATTTTATTATGTTAAAACATTTAGATTCATGGAACTAGTGAGAAAATGACTGCAATAGTTTACAGTCTAGAAATAATCTATGCTAATATTTACCTGTAAATATTAAAAATCTGTGATTTATTGAAAAAACTACACAACTGAAGCTATACTTGTCTTCATTCAATTCAAAGAGAACAAAACCAATACAATACAGATGAAAACTGAAAGAAGTTACAGAACTAGCCTGTATCAGAAAACAAACACGCACTTGTGTGAATTGTTAATGGAGAAAGTAGATTTTGAAAATTATCATCAGCAAATGTGAATGTAAAAAATCTTCTTGTAGATAATAGAAAATGTCTTTATTCTTTTCTAAGTATTTTAAATTAGATGTTACCTTTAAATAATAATGTGATATCAGGTCATGTTTTATATAAAGAGCAAATCACTGAATCTGAGCAGAATAAGTAAGGAAAAGTCCCATAAATAGTAGTAAGTCAGAATATCTAACTTATTTAGTAGAATTTGTCTGTAACTGACAAGAAGAATTATTTTTTTTTTGTAATGAATTCTTCCTGGTCTCCACTGAGATATGCTACAAACACATAAACAGTAAAAATCTATTTAATCCTTACCACTTTAAACCTACCGATCCTATTCCTACCTATCTCTTTTTTTGCACTATGCAGTGAAAACAACTGCTCCTGACAAGAAGTCCATGCAGTCAATTGTGTTCTAGTTGTTACCAGTTCTTTGATGAAAGTATACATGTTTAAAATTTGAATAATATGTCTTTAGGCTTCAAAAATAGGAATATATTTTACATAGAACCACATTGACTTTCTTTTTAAAGTAATAATCCATTTAGCTTATCTTTAGTATTGTTTTATTCCACAGTTACTACTAGAAGGACTTGAATTTCTAGTTACTAGAGGATTTGCTGCTGTTTTCATTTGATATGGTGATTATAGAGCACGATGAAGTGAAGATCAGATTATCAGAATTTCCCATTTCATAATATGTGACTTGATATGTCACAGTAACCTTTTGTCATTCATAGACACATTGAGTACCTCCTAGATGCATCTGAATTTAGTAGTTTTGTGTGTTAAGTTAAATGGTGCTAGAGCCAACTGCAGTTACATATATCGTTATTGGTAGCCAATTATTTCCTGAGGACTAAGGATGTTCTGCCTGCTGACAAATCGTATTGCTCTCTGTTTACCACATGCAGAAAATTTGAGCAAAACAAGTTTTCCCTGGCTAGTATGTTTAGTTTGGGTTATTTGTTTGTAGAAGCTCATTATGTGGAATGTAAAGAAAAATAATATCCTGTTAGGGTAGAGAGAGATGATTGTTCAGGCTTTTGTAATACAACAACAAACCCAATGAGTTGTTGAGTACTGGCTACACTCTTCTAAATCAAAGTTTTACCTTCCCAGGTTGATAATGAGTCTACTTACCTTAGAGATAATCTTCAAAATTATTAAAAGAAAGGAGGAGGTATAATACTCTTAATATCATTGTAGAAGTAGAGAATGCCATGTATGATTTCTGGGGTGACATTAAAGAATTTTTACACGTAACTGTCTGGACCATTAGACATAAAATTAAATAGATTTTGAAAGCTGGCATCATCAACATTTCTCTAGAGCTCCAAATGACTGCATCTGTGGGCAGATATGCTTTTGTCATTGAGTAGATTTATTGCTTTCATACATATTTTTAGCTCTCTAGATCTTAAAAAAAGCCTTACAAATGTAGCTTGAGCATTTAAATTGCAAATGTGGATAAACAGATGGGATCGAAAGGCTGTGGATAATGTTTTCTTAACATAGCTTTTGTGAGAATGTACAGGTTTTCGGTGTCTTCAATTCATTTGGTAGGTGCATCACTTGATTTCAATCATTTTTATCAAATCTCAGGTATAATCTGTCATACTTTTAAGTGCTCCTAGTCACAGACAAAAAGTTACATCAGTTTCATTTTCTTAAGAAGAACATCTCCCTGCACATTTACAGGTTGCAGCGTTAAAGACAGAAATAACACATGAAAATATTTTCTTGCTTGTTTGGTATTGACATGTGGTCGGTGCTTTTCTCTTCCCTCTCCTCATTTTTATCAAGTTCTTTATTTTAGAATCTTAGAAATTTGAAAACACTATTTATGCCAATCAGTTCTACGTTGTTACCATGTTCCAGACTTTAACCTAGTGGATGAACACAAGGTATATTAGCTAGTCACCTCAAAAGGATCCAACATTTTCCATACATTCCAGTGAAGACATGATTTTATTTTGTGAAATTAGAAATCAGCTTCCCTCCTCATCTTTTAACTCGCTTCAGAAAAAAATTGGCCATGTTGTCTGAACATCTGGGAACTTGGAATTCTTTCATATGAGGATGTTAAAGTCTTCTCTATTTAAAGTTGTGTTCGTCGAAGCATTTAGTTGGAAATTAAGTCCTTATCTTAAGCATGTATTGAATTAAAGTTAATATTGAAATGTGCAGATCTGAGCTTAAAATATATATTGGAAAGAAGACTAAGCACTTGGAGAAAGTATCTGGAAATTAGGGAAGAACAGAGATGCTTTCTTGTGAGTCGTTTGTATAAACTAATTGTTCATTATCAGTTGTATGAGAAATGTTTGGTATTATAGTGTTTACAAATTCTAATTCTTCTAAATATCATCTAAAATGAATGTGTTTGGAGTGTTCTGGGGTCAACTTGGAATTTATTTGTGGGGATATTTTTTCTACATTTTAATTTTATTTATTTTCTGACTGAATTAGAACTGCAGCATCATATGGGTTGGATAGGACTTCTGGAGGTCATCTGATCCAAACTCCTGCCCAAAGCAAAGCCTATTTGGATTGATTTTTTTCAATTCTTTCTGAAGGAAATAATTTCTTTGCTACTTCTCAGCAAAGTCTTGTTAATTTCTTGAAACTGAAGATTGAATTTGCTTTAATTTGGATAGAGTAATTTTTTTTTCTTGTAGTCTTATGGTGCAGAATGGAAATTGTATCTCCTATCTCCTATCTTTTCAAGTACTTCAGCAGCAGAAGGATGGTGAGGGGGAATGTGGGCCTGCTGCTAAACACTGAGGGCTCCCTGGTTACTGAGGATGCAGAGAAGGCCAAAGTACTGAATGCTTTCTTTGCTTCAGTCTTTACAGCCAAGACTGATGCTTGGGAAGCCCAGTCCAGCAAGGATAACAGGATGACCAGGACAGCAGAGGATTTGCTGGAAGAGGTTAAAGACTTGTTGGCCGATCTTAAGGCTCATAAGTCAATGGGTCCTGATGGGATGCATGGTAGAGTGCTGCAGGAGCTGGCTTATGTGATTGCTAAGCCTTTCTCCATCATTTTTAAGCAATCATAGAGGCCAGGTGAAGTGCCTAAGGACTGGAGAAAGGTCAATGTCACACCAGTTTTCAAAAAGGGCAAGAAGGATGACCCAGGAAAATACAGGCCAGTCAGCCACATCTCCATCCCTGTAAAAGTGATGGAATAATTCATCCTCAATGTGCAGGTGGATGGAGAGCTGGCTGAATGACAGAGCCCAGAGGGTGGTGATCAATGGCACAGAGTCATGTTGGAGGCCTGTGGCCAGTGGAGTTCCACAGGGATCAGTTCTGGGGTCAGTCTTGTTCAACCTCTTCATCAATGACCTGGATGAGGGGACAGAGTGTACGCTCAGTAAGTTTGCTGATGACATCAAACTGGGAGGACTGGCTGATTCCCCAGAAGGCTGTGCTGCCATTCAATGGGATCTTGACTGGCTTGAGAGTTGGGCAGAGAGGAACCTCATGAGGTTCAACAAGGACAAGTGCAGAGTCCCACATCTGGGAAGGAGCAATCCCATGCACCAGTACAGGCTGGGGGTCAAACTGCTGAAGAGCAGCTCTGCAGAGAGAGATCTGGGAGTCCTGATTGATAATAAACTAAATATGAGTCAGCAATGTGCCCTCATGGCCAAGAAGGCCAATGGCATTCTGGGACACATCAAGAAGAGTGTGGCCAGCAGGTCAAGGGCGTTTCTTCTCCCCTTCTACTCTGCCATGGTGAGGTCTCATCTGGAGTACTGTGTCTAGTTCTGGGCTCCTCAGCTCAAGAGGGAGCTGAGGGAAGTGTTGGAGAGAGTCCAGTGCAGGGACATGAAGATCATCAAGGGTATAGAACATCTTTCATACGAGGAAAGGCTGTGGGAACTGGGGCTGTTTAGTCTGGAGAAGAGGAGACTGAGGGGAGATCTTATTAAGATTTATAAATCTAAAGGGTGGGTGTCAGGAGGTTGGGACATCCCTCTTTTCTATAGTAGCTAGCAACAGGACAAGGGGTAATGGGATGAAGCTGGAACACAAAAAGTTCCACTTAAATATAAGAAAAAAAATATTTCACTGTGATGGTGGAGTAGTGGAACAGGCTGCCCAGAGAAGTTGTGGAGTCTCCTTCCTTGGAGGTCTTCAAAACCCACCTGGACATGTTCCTATGCGACCTGATCTAGGTGAACCTGCTTCTAGGGTAGCTGGACTAGATGATCTCTAAAGGTCCCTTCCAACCCCTACCATTCTATGATTCTATGATTCTATCAAAATCTTAGGAAGAATTTCTGTAAAAGTTACCTATTCTTTTTGCAAAGTACTTAGCTATAAAACTATTTCTAAAATAAACTGATAAATAAAAGCACATATTTTGTGGTTTGGCCCAACTAGCACAGCAGCACCAGGACAGTCTCTTGCTCGGTGCCCCCATTCACCCCCACTCTTGTTAGGATGGCGGAGGCCCCAGTGAAATGGAAGTAAAAAGATAAGCAAGGTTGTTGTGGATTAAGACAAGGGCAGGGAGGGCTCGCTGCCAGTTATGGTTCTGGGCAAAACAGACTTCAGTACTCAACTTAGAGAGGAAAGTAGGAAAGTTTATTCTACAAGAAACAGAATGGAATTAAAGCAAAAAGGGAGTAGGATGATGAGAAAATTACAACCAGCACTACAAGATCTCCCTCCCCCATTCCTCCTTTCTTCCCGGGCCCAGCTCACTGCTCCCCATATCTCTACCTCCTCCCCACACAACGGCTCAGGGGGGCAGAGAGTGGGGGATGTGGTCAGGCTCTGTCATTCCTCTCTGCTCAGACGAAGATGACTCCTGGCATTCTTCCCCTGCTCCAACACAGGGTTCCTCCCCCGGAACATGGTCCTTAACAAACTTCTCTGGTGTGGGTTGTTCCCAGCAGCTGCAGCTTCTGCCAATAAAGGTTCCCTCACCTGGGACACAGTCCTTGGTCAATATCTCAGGCGTGGATTCTTCACCGTGGTTGCAGTTTCTGCAGTTAAAGGATCCCTCTCTCAGCACAAGGCCTCTTCTGGGCATAAGTTTAATGAGCTGCTTTGTGGTGGGTTCCTCCACACAGTTGCAGCTGAGAATATTGGGTCCCTTCCTCAGGACAGGGTCTGCTCCGGCCATAGTGATAAAGGGTCCCTCCTTCGGGACATGGCCTTTACCGGCCGTAGTTTTAAAGAAGAAAATCACTGCCCCTGGCTTGGGGTCTGCAGTGAAGTGAATCGCTGCCCCTGGTCTGGGATCAGATTTAGCAAAATGAGTCTCTGCCCCTGATGCAGGGTCTTTAAAGGAATGAAAATAAATCTCAGCCTCACCAGTTCTCTCCATAGAATGCAGGGGAGTCTCTGCTACAGCACACCTCCTCCTCTCTTTCATCACTGACCTTGGAGTCCGCATGGTTGTTTCTCTCACTGTTCCTACTCCTTGCACCACCACCAGTCATAAGAAATAGAAGGGGCAGAAGAAGGAAAGAAGATGGAGGAAAGAAACCTCCCCTTCCAGCTTCTTCTTAAAAAGTGATCGTGGAGGTCTCTAATTGGCTCAGCCCCAGAAGTGGATCTGGCTCAGAGCTGGGGAGAGTTGCGAGCAACTTCTTACAGGAGTTATCTTTACAGCCCCTTCCCCCTTACCAGAAAAGGCTATCATGTCAAACCATGACAACATATTTCTTTGAAAATAATATGTCTTAGTTTAGCAAGTGATTAACAAATGAACTGTTCTAAGACATTACTATCTCACGGTAGGATTCGATCCTATAATAACAACGCTCTTTTTACATGAGTTTTCATCAGATAGAGAAGTCAAAGATAATTAAGAATAATTACACAAATAATAAACAATGTGATAACACTGAACTTAATCTTTTCAGGTGACATAAGGCTCTTTCTACTGTGTGCAATAATACTGAACTTATTCTTTCCAGGTGACATAGGGCTCCTTGTACTTTTTATATTTGTAGAAGAATCTCTGAGATATAACAACATTTTAAAATATCTTCACATGCAATTTCACAGATTTTTTTTCCAGATTTTTTTTCTTGCTGAACTGGGCTTCCTAAGGGCCAGTTTTGGCTGTAAAGACCAAAACAAAGAAGGCATTCAGTGGAAGAAATGTCATAATATTTTTTTTTTTTTATTTCCTACAAATTGGAATGCCATTAGGTAGTGAACTGAGAATATTTTTTAAGTATTAGCCCAAATTTGAATATTCTTCATTTATTACCATGGAACATTTACATTAACACAGACTTTCAAAGCTAATAGACTTTATTAAGTTCCAATGATTATTTGGGTCTGATGTAAGAGAACCGTCACAGCTTACCAAAGTTGTTTACCACAAGTTTCAACAGCACGATAAGAGTAATTTTTGTTTCCTTGGTGAAAGTGCAAGCAATGATATGATAGAAGTTATGGAAATGAGGATTAAATCAATCTATCAATCTCTTTGCCATTTCAGATGAATAGACACAAAGGATTTTGTTGAAGTTAGTGGTAAATCTCAGAGTGAACTTTATAACATTAGACTGCATATGAAGAAAAAACCTGAAAGAAAGAAAGAAAAGTAGGAATCTAGATTATCCCATTATGATCTGTGTAAACGTATATTTTAATCTGAAGAGTCAACTTAGATAGAAGAAGTAGCAAAAACTAATATACCATATTTATTTTTCTGACTCCTGTTTACTCTTAGTAGAAGCTTGACTTGTAAAATTGCTTTGACTTTATGAAATGTTTACTGTATTAATATTTCTTTTTATGAGTATTTAGAATGAGCCAAAGTCTTACAAACCAAGAGTTGCACAGTAAATTACCTTGTGCTGAAAAATTTCCATTGGATGGAAATCAATTTCATATATAGCGAGAAAGAAAAAAGTAACATCTGCTTATAACAGGAAGTTTCTCTGACTCATTTATAAAAAATTTCAATCTGTCTGATCTGGGAACTTGAACAAGAATTTCTAAAAAAGTGACAATTACTTATGGAAGTTTTTATCAAAAAAACTCGTAATTTCGTAAAATAAACACTGAAAAAGATCTACTAACATGTAAGTAATTTCAAGTACAAGATAATCAATTTACGACTGCATATATTTTTAATATCTTAATGTTGCACCAATGTTCATAACAAGTGAAGCATAGAGAATCAAAATGTTTTATTCATGAATAGGCATAAATTTCATCCCCTCCCCTGAGATTTTTCACTAATTTCATATAAGTTTACCATAAGAAAAATCAATTACAATTTCCAAATCTAAAAGCCTAATTGACAGTGTTAAATATTCACTGTAGATATCTGGCAAAACTGGATTGAATTGTGAAATGTACATATGAAATGGGGTTTAAAATGAGAGAAGTGACCATTAGGGCCTTTCATGACTGTTTTAAATATAATCTTTCAATAAAACATGAAGATACATATTTTAACATTCTGTTAAGCTTTCACTTTGGATAATGAAATTCTATTTTATCCTAAAATTTATCATATTGTTCTTTACATCCATTTCAATCCCACTGTATTCTTAATTATAGCAAATTAGCATTATGATTTTGTTCTTGGTGTTTTGTTGTTGATTTGGAGGGTTTTTTAATATGAAAGTAATAGTCAGCAATACATAGAAAGGTCTTCTACTCTTCTGTACCTTTTGTTATTTCAACTTTCTTCCGTTTAGTCTTATAACATTCTAAAGCATTCTATATTGTATGCGGGATACTATTACTGAGTTCAAAGAGTAGTCTATAAATTTTGTTATGATTTCATAGAAAACAAATATGGGTTTCAGTAAACTTATTTTCTCACTCTATTTTTAACACAACAACTTACATACTTTAAACATTTTTAAAATAATGATGTATTTGCTTATGATAGAAAATTTATGAAAGAGAAGAAAAGAAATACATATATGAGATAAAAAATCCATAAGTCAAATGATTTTATTCATAATAGTGATTACAGGTGATGAAAATGGTGCTTATGAATCCCTAACAACACCACATGATGCAGGACAGCTTCTATATTTCTGGGAAATCTTGTGGATGGATGCATATATATGCTATAAAGGGCACACACTACTGAAGTACACAGCCATAACAGGAGCACTTTGTTCATGTATTCTGGATAAACTGAACTGACAATTTACTCAGAATTAATTCAATGAAAGTTCAATAGATTCCAAATGATCCTGCTTTCATTCAGAAAGAAAATGTTGTCTCTCAAATATCCCTCTCACATTTCATAAGCTTTTTTCTCCTCGTGAATATATATAATATATAATATATAATATGTAATATGTAATATGTAATATATATTATATAATACATAATACATAATATACAATATATAATATACATAACATATAATAATATAATATATTATATATAATGTGTAATATGTTACATATTATATATCCAATATATAATATAATATAATATATTATATATTATATATATTTCTTACCTAATAATTTAGGTCTTGATCTTTCTGACTGAAAACTAGAAGTTTATACCATGTGCCAAGAGTACTCTTAGCCTGCTGCTTCTGTACTCTGTTTTCATTTTCATTACTGAAATTAATGAAACTCAAAAGTTGGAGCATTTATAGAAAAGTTGTGTATCCTTTTCTTTTTACTTCTATGAATTTTACAAAGCAAAGGCATATAAAACCTCTCCTGAATATTTCTGTGGGCTATATGGGTAATTACAGACTAGATTGCAGAATAGTATAAAGATTGACAGAAAATCCTTAGAAGTAATCTGAATTTGCCTTTCTTAATGTTAATGTGCATTAGCAATCTGACTCTTTTTTTTTTTTTTTAATGTGGAAGTTTCTAGGATGACTGCAGGCTCTTCTTAGACTCAGGGGTTCACAGTAATCTCCAAAGGAGAAACCCTTTCTTCTTTCCTGATTCATTTTCATGACTTAGACTGTTGTGTTACTGTCAAATTAAATGCCTGTTCAGCAGTCGAGAGAACTAATACATAAAACAATTGTCTTTTTAACTTCTCCTTAACCTTAGTATCTGTAACTTATGGCTATTTCTTATGAAGAAAGTATACATGCTTGTATTTATGTACCTTAGGTAATATATATTGTCCATACATTAACCATTTCATTTTATATAAAAAGGATTTTTTCAAATTGCCATTTTCCCATTTTTGCTCTTGTTCCAATATGTCTTGTAGGCTTGATAGTACACTATTTGCTGTGAAGGGTGCAAAGTAATCTTAGCACTCTCCTCTGTGGTATAGGACTTAATGCTGGCCTTTAATAAATTGTAGCATTTTGAGCTGTGTTGAATATTGGGCTTTTTCTAGTTTTCTTCAAAGGAAATGAACACAATACAGGAAATACAACATAAATAAATATCCATTGTTGCTCTGTGCATGAATGAGACCATAACAATATCCACATCTCTATCCATAGTGTTAGTGAGTTCAGACTTAAGACTGACCTACTTAGTCACCTTGTCAACCTCCAAGGCCTGCATGGATAGTCATTTGTGTATTTTCATCACTGAGGAAAAAGCATTATGAATTGGCTATTCAACTCTTAATAATCCCAAGCTTTCACTGGAAGCTTCACATGCAATACTTGTATGAGTTAAGGACACTAACGTCCTGTGGGTAAAAATAAGATCTCAGGGAGAACTGCACAGTAAGAAAAGAGATTGAAGGAAACTGTATGCGATCAATAGCTTACTGTCACAATTATTACCAGTATACAGCTGATGCGTACACTACCCTAGTGAATTAAGGAGACCTTGATCTTAGATCTCCACATACATGATTTTTGTCAGAAACTCAAAGGGAAATTGCAAATTCTAAATTAATTACCTTAGTAAATAATCCTTTGAACAAAAAAGTCTTTGTTAAAAAAGTAGAGAATATTTTTAATATGTTTAACAGATTTGTGTCTAACAGATTTAATATGAGCCTTTTGAATGCTATATCACAACAAGAAGTGGTAAAATAAAATAGTGTTTTTCATCATTTTTTCATAATATAAGATTAACTTTTGTAGCACCATAGCATCTAGAGATCAAGGTCTCAATGTACACATTTTATAAAAACAAAGCCAATAATAAGAATCTCTATTGTAAGTGATTTGCAATAGAAACAGAAGATCATATTAACATGACAGGCAATTGTCTGAGCAGAGAAACTGTTAGGGGTTATGCAGATTTTGCATAAAAGGAAAAAGCAAAAAAAGGATTTATACAGAGAAAATAACTAGTCTAGAAAGAATCTGTGGGATGATATTCTGGTATTCCCAGTGAGAGATGCAGCACAAGGTGACAAAGGTGAGTACAACAAGGTGATAGAAAGAACTGTATCAGAGGATAATTCTAAATGCTCAAGGCCAAAGAGATCTTGGGTAGCTTGGGAGTAATCCATGATGTACTTGAAATTAAAGTGGTTTTCTTTATTCAGTGGAGAAGTGGAAGCTAGCAGTCTGTCAAGAAGGGTGACATGTCAAAGTGACAAGGTACAGAAAATCTCTGCAGTTTCATTTGAAATGGACAAAAGCTGTGTGAGACTGCAGTTGTCACAACCAGAAAGAAAAGGATGGTTCAGTAATTGACAAGTTGAGGAAGTCAGGATGAGAATCTTAGGATGTGATTGGATAGAAGAGGCTGATCCTTGAGGAATCACAAACACAGAAGTGAGAACCTAAAAGCAATGGTTCAGAGCAGTAACAATAATGTGGTTAGAAAAAATGGCATCCAAAATCCCAGAAGGTAGATAAAGGGAAATTAGAAATAAAGAAGTCAGTTTTCTGTAATTCACTCTGAATATTGGTAAATGGTCATAAGAAGATTTCTGAAGTACAATGTAAATTTTTGTCCTATCTTTGTAGTACACCATTACTGGGGTCAAACTGCACAATAAAGTATTTAAATATTAGTGAAATAATATTGAAGAAAAATTATCACAGTATAATATTTGATAAAACAAAATAAAATTGCTAATGCTTTCATGAAAATATCAAAACACTAAAAATAATCCAAGACACAAGTATTCTTTTCCACTGAAATCCTTTCAGTTCCTAGAATTTAGCTCCAAGGCTAAAGAAACTTATCAGAAGTCATCCCAGAGGTGGCTAAAAATACAGTGGCATCCTTGGAGTAGTCTAATTTAGTTGTGGGTGATTACAGAGCAATAATGGTAATTCCTACTTTCTGCTGTCTTTACTTGAATTCTCAGGATGAAGGCAACATCTGACAGTTTTCTCCCAGAGTGGTAGTGTGTAGGGAAAGTTTACTGTTCAAAGTAATTTTAATTTATAATTATAAAATATATTGCTTGATCTACAAAGAAAGCAAGAAAAACAATTTTAATCATTAACATAACCTCAAAACCACACCAGAATTTCTATGGAAACTTTGGCTATATTGAAATATCTAGATTTTTGCATTTTTTAGAGGAGTTGAAGAAGCACAGAACCACAGAACAGTTGATGTTGGAAGGCATTCTCTAACACATTAGACACAGTTTTGTACCATCAGCTGCCTTGCTGAGGAAACACTCTCCCCCATTCTCCAGATCACTAATGAAAACATTAAACAGAATTAGAACCAATATTGACCCATGGGGCACACATCTAGTTACTGGTCTCCAATGAGACATCATTACATTGATTGCCATCCTCTGAGCTTGACTATTCAGTTAGTTTCTACTACACCTCACTGTCTTATCCATCCTGTACATCTATACTTTGTCTATGAGTATCTTATGGGAGTGGCAAGGATTTATTGAAGTCCAGGTAGGCACTATCCACTGCTGCCTGAAACTGAAACTATGGGCTGCCTGAAATTACTTTTCCTGGTCCATAAAACAGTGGGATCTTATGTCTGCTTTGCTTTTTATATTAATGACTGGAAATATTTTTGGTACTATATAGTCTGTTTACTCAGAAATTGATGCCCATTCTCCTCTTTCACTGTTGACCTTATTTTGTATTGGTGTTTCCTCAGCAGAATTTGTTTCTCTTAACCTCCCACATTTCTCTTAACTGTGGCTTCTGTTGAAAATTTCTGCTACAAATCCCTTGACTACAATATCTAATGGAAGGTAAAATATGAAAAAAATATAACTTAAGCATAAAGACATAAACATATAAAATTTAATAAAATGAAATGTATGAAAAAATATATTAAATATGTATGTATAGATATCTACATAAACATTTAAATGTGTACATAAATGTATAAAATATCAGTAAGCAGCATATTTTGAAGCTCGTTCAGTAATAGTGTCTTGATAATTGGGTTTTCACCTGTTTTCAACACTGAGTTGATAAAAGAATCAGTAACACTCTCTGGGTTCTCCCTGTATTTCATTATCTTCCTCAAAACCTTCCATGTTCTTTGTTAGATACTGCATACTTCTCACTTCCCATACTTCTCACTTCATGTCTGAATCCATGAGCAATTACTGATTACAAACTCAATTCTATCTCCTGTTAGGCTAACCGTGATTTATGTGACATTCAATTTAAGTTTCTTTAAAATTATGTCCTTGAGAAGACATGTGTTGAACAATGATCACACATTTGACAGAAAGAAATACTGGAAACATCAGTATATGTAAGAAAACATATCCAAAAATTGATACAGTTCTTCACTAACATTTTTTGGATACTACTGTAAAATATATTTTTTGACTATCAGTCTCTCCAGTGTGGTCCAGACAGGCCCAGGGAAATACATCCCTTTGTAAGTACCATAGATTTATAAGGGTCCTTAGCTCTTTGAATTCCATCTTTCTAACTTGGTGACACTACTACATCACATCAGACCAAAATCAGATACAAAGCATCATGAGAGGTAAAATGAGAAACAACTTTAACTAAGCTTCCACACTTTGTTGATATCCCACTAACAGTCTTGGGGCTTGTGAAGTAAAACCTATTGGTTAAACATCAAAGGAAAAGATCATTAATAAGCTGCTGATCACTACTAATCATGTATAAATATTCTCAATGTGTAGTTAATTTCTCTAAAAAAGTCTGTCATCTGCATAGATGTCAGTGAACATAAGGAAGACAAATGCACTGTTAAACATTCTTTTTGCAGATTATGATTAATACCTATTTAACCTTCTGTTATTCATTGAATTATTTCAGACTCGTTCTTAGAATGTCAACTCTATGTCCACATCTTTTCCCATGTGTGTTGGTTTATTATCCCCTAAAAGTTAGCGGAAGTATAACTTGGGATTTGAAAATATATGAACATTAATAAAATAATTGTCCTTTTGAGATAAAGAATGTCTATTTTGCACTGAATCAATATTCCATGTATTTCTAGACTGTCTTATATTCATGAAAGAATAATAAGTTCACCGACTAATATCACAAAATATAACTTAATCCAATGGTTTCTCCCAATTGTCCACATTGGCCTACATTATCACTTCACAAGCATAGCCTCTATATACTTAGGCTACATTTATAGTTTCTCAGATTACCTAATGAGTAAATATCTTCTCACTAATAAACATACAGGTTTGTGCTTGTAGGATAGTATCAACATAAATCATAATTTAGTACTCTTTAAACCTGAGATCTTTGATATATTCAGGGAACTTATTTAGTAGTTAGTGCATCTAATGATGGATATTCTTCTGCTACTGAATATGACTCACACTGTTTTAAGTTCTAGGAGAGAAGTACATGAGGTGAGATAAATAAAACAAGTTATTGAGAAAGTCAATATTGAGGAAACTTGGAAATTACTCTAGAAATAAAACTTTGATTCCAGAAGTTTTCGTGCATGATTTTAAAGGTACCGACACTCTTAGGTAAGTTCACAGCCTTGAATCGACTCTTTATGAAGACTTCATTAGTGAAATTAGGCAATTAGCTGTGAAGTCAGACAAGGTAATATTTCTTATAGTAACCAAAACTTATTCATCATTGAGGTTTTAGAAAAAATAATTTCTTGGCTTTGGTGCTAAAGGTAATTCTAATTATAGGATATTTTAATATTATTCTTGAAATGCATTTAAATTTATCCCATTGTCAATATCTGTATATTCAGTCAATTGTCCTATTATCATAGGAAACAATGCTGATAGGCTACTTTTCAGAGTTGGGAATCATGCTTGAACATTTGAAACAATGTTTTTCATCTGGAAAGTCCATAAAGAAAGTCATTTCAGTATCTAAATAACTCAGCTATTAGACAAATTTTATCTCCTTCTTTCTTTTTGCTTCTGTTTTTAGAAAGTCAGTCTTCATAGGATTCCTCTGAAGAATGAGAGAGAGTTCATTTTTAAAACAAAACCTCCAATGTCTGAATTTTCCTTTTTATTACAAAAGTACTTTTCCCTCTTTGGAAGTATGTCATGTATAATGACACTAATTTTTTAGTAACCATTCAAAAGTATAAAAATTACTTTTGATCGTTGTTTAGCTGAGGACTTCCCTCATTAGTGCTATACAGAAGCTGAGAGATTCTCAGTGATGAAAAATGCATTGCAAAATATTCTATACTGACTGCAATCTTCTACTGTTTATGTTTCTCCTTAAAATATACTAAAAATTTATGTGACTCAAATCAAAGACCTTCAGTCGTTTAGCAAAACCCTTCCCTGAGCCTCATCTCTGTGATTTGTAGTAAGAATCTTGGATGGAGGGTAGATGGTGGGAAAGAGAGAAAAAAAAGTAACAGTAATCCTTGGTGGTACAAATAGTTTCCCAACAAGTCATTAGTTTAAATAAGATTGCATAAATTTATCTGATTTATTCAACTAACTCACATTCATACAGTTACAGACATGTAACAATACAAATTGAAATGTCGTAGTTTAGTCATCTCCAGCTGTAATAAATGTGAACTGCAGTCATGTTTTCAGTATGGGCAAGAAAGGATGAGTGTACATTATGTAGTGCATCTTCAGGTAGTTTTAGAAATGTATTGCTCTCCCTCACTCCTTACTCATAGCAGAGGTATGCGCTTATATGCTTTGAGACAGACTAGAAAATTGAATTCAAACTATTCTTCATTTTTATGAACTTCTAGCAATATTAGTCAATAAAAATTAACTGTTTATTCAAGCAACCTATTGGGAACTTGTGGGGGATGTTAATTTCCAGAAAAAAGAAGTTGGGTTTTTTTATGTTTCTGGTTTTGTGTGTTTTTTTCCTTTCTTTTTTTCTGTGACTTATTCTCAGACATATAAAATACCATGGCTCTCATTGTTGGGTTTTTTTTTAAAGTCCACCTACTGAAACACTCATTCCTACATTGTATAAGCTTGTTGTAGAAGTTCTACTCTTGTGTCCAGAAGATAGGGTGCATTGCATTCATTATGTCCATGCTTCTCTTTTAAAAAGTATTGTTATAATAAACCTCATGGAAAATAGACACAAATGTACAGTAGAAAATGTTTCTGAAAAGTGTAGATCCAAACCAAGTAAAATCATAGCTCACATATTAAACCTATAATAACCAATTTTCCAAAAGTAGAAAATAACATCTTATTTCTCTAGAAAAGTTATTTTTTCTCTGTAGTACTCCAACCTGTCTCTCTCATATAAAACAGTTCTGCCTCTGGTCTTACATTTCCTGAAGGCAACTCATTCCCTTGACGTGTCTTTTTAACAGATGATTACAATCAGTGTTCCATGTAACTCAGTACCTATTTTCAAAGAAAAAAGCTTAATCTAATAACTTCTTATTAAATTCTTAGTTCTTATAGGAGTGCTTTTGAAGGATATTCAAGGTAAATAATTTCATTTTGGAACTCAACTGCTGGTTATCCTCATATTTCTTAATGAAAATTTATTTTAGTGTAGCTGTAGATTCACTATTACATTTTGATTTTTTCTGAGCAGGAGAATTTGTGTGTGGGTACTAAATTTTCAGCAGAGGCAGTATAATCAGAAAAGAATCTTTCATAAATCAAAAGATTAACTCTTTTCTGCCTGAATATTACCTTTTACAAGAAAAAAAATATTTACAGGTGCTACAATTTAGTACTTCAGTGAACTGTGAAAAGGATATTTTCATAAAATATACACTTATGAAGATTTCTTGAAAATCTTCATTTTAGGAAAAAAAACCACTTCAACTTGCTAAAATTTCTTATTAGATATACCAAGTCTCCTTATAAAAAGGGACATAATTTCAAGGTTCCTGAGAGAAAATATCTGTCTAGGTCTTAGTAACTGTACTTACAGGAAAAACTCATGCTCATATCAAAGCATTTATAACCACAATAAGTAGACAGAGAATGAGAGAATGAAATAATTATCATAAGAAAGAATTTTTCGTAACTGAAATACTTAAAAACTTGATGAAGTCTGAGGGATAGTGAGATAGCTGATTTCAGATCTTTCAGGAAATCCTAAAGTTTTGCAAACTGTTTTTGTCATTTTTTTATCAATAATATTTATATGTAGATTTCTTTCTTGCTTTACTTTCATTCTCAAATGTTCACTCTGAAATAAGTGGATTGGCAGGACCAACTAACTCTGAAAGTCATTGATAGGGCAGGATCTTGACAGCCATCCTCCTAAGAAATGGACCAAGCAGCTCCAATAGATTTCTGCTGCAAAACGCCATCTCCCATCCATGGCTCCTAGTGAGCCTGTGCAGAACCCATGACGTATCAGCCTCATCTTGTGTCTAGGGTTTCTTCCACCCTGCTCTGGAGGACTGATGTTGTCTCACCTTGCTTCTTCCATATAACATCTACAGAAGCTTCCTGTAACTGTGGACTTCCAGACATCGGTATGCCCCTAGCACAGTTCTGCAACTGCTGGCTTTGAAACCGGCAAGATCTCCAGAGACCTTGAGGAATCACATCAATCACTGTCAGAATCCCGAAATTTTTTTATTTGAAGTTTGTTCAAAGAAGTATGTTTCCATAAAGATTTTGGTTTTATTTTAGTTTTAGTTTCATTTTTTAGTTTTTATTTCTATTTTTATTTCTGTTTATCTTTTATTTCTATTTTTATTAAAACCTCATATATCTATGCTAGAACAATTAGAAAATCAGAAAACAAAATCACACAAAATAAACACCGCAAATAAAATACTTGCTGCAAGTCTAATCCTCCATATCTGAATGACCTCTACCAGAGACAAGACTTCGATGTGAAGTTCTGAGATGCAGGCTAGTGCTTTCTATATAAAGATATTGCTTCATTTTGGTGGACATTAAATAGACATAAAATTCCCAAGAGGAAAGTCATTTCGTTACCGACATTTACTTTATACTGCATGTGCCCATTCCTCCAGAACCTACTCTTTCAAGCCTTTGGCTTTGCGCAAATATCTTTTTCCCCACTTTGGCTTGAAGAAAAAATGCAATCAGCACAAAATTCTGATTTCACAGCAAATGCTCTTCCAATTAGGATTTGTAGGTCAGACACATTATATTTCTGTATTTTATCAGATCATTGGCCATTCAGGTGAACTTGTACTGGCTGTGTGAGGGAAAGATTCTATTTGGATCTGCAGAGAGGTCCTTCTCAGAACTGTGCACATTCTCTCTGCACTCCTGAGGCTGCTGTTTCTAAGCTCTGAATTGCCAAGTATGAAGCATACTATGGATTACCAGAACTGATATCCCCTGATAAATCCACCCTCCAGAAAAAGAAATTGAAATCATTTCAGACACATAAAATTTGACAAAGAACTGTGACATAACAAAATGTTATTGCTCTTGTGATTATTTTTCTAAATTTTTTACAGACAGGAAAGCTCCAGAAGTAGTTGTCTTAAACTAATGCTTTTTTTTACAAAATATTTTTAGTGTTCAATTACTTATCTTTGTTAGCGTATTTAACATCCTTTTATTTAAATAATTTAATGACCTTTAATCATGAAGGAAATATATAGACTGATTGACTAGTATACAATACTTGCAAACAAGCTGTCATTTCCAGTGTAAAATACAATAAAAAAGAAAAACAAAATCAATTCCATCTACTTTTAAATCATAGTTTTAAAAATTTGAGTTTCATATATTCAAAAAAGAGAAGAAGAATTTCTCACATACCTCATGAAGAGGTAGACAAACATTATAAAACACAGACTGAGTAACTGATCCAGCTATATCTTTTCAGGAAAAAAAGAGTATGCTTTTAGAGTTAAATTCTCCTTTAACTATACCGAGGCTTATAGGTTATATTGGCTCTATTTTCATTTTGGTAGCTATTAAGACAGTCAATACTTGCTGTGCAGTCACAGATGCAGACATCACAGAGAAGAAACTTTCCAAGAATTTCTGCACTTTTTTTGTCAGTTAAATCAGTGCACTGGGGTCTTGTGCTACCATGATGCCACTCAAATATCTGGCTTTACGTACACCAGTATAAGGAGTTAAACTCCAGTATGGCCTTCACTGTCTCTTATAATCAATATCTCTCAGCTACTGGACTGACAGGAGTATGTAATTTTTTCTTTATTTAGAAAAAAGTATGAAATGACATGTTTTCCTTTAAATCATGATAGTTTTCTGTTGTCTTCAGATGTCTGAACCAGTGGGGAAAAAAATCACACAAATATACACAATGACATACTGGGAGGACTGAGATTTGTATTTGCATGGATTTTTTTCTGATATATGATCTAACTTGAACTGTCATGTCCTTCTGTGCTGTCTTACTTGGGGTGTGGTTGATTGATATTGGATCTCGTGCTTAATCGAGAAACAAAGTTACATCAGGTAAGCAGAAAATAAAGAAAAATGTTAAAGATTTTTTAAATTTTCTTTCAGATTTCATATTCTTGCCTACACCATGTTTTCTTTCCTCATTTAGCTCTTTGAAGGGCTCATCATTCATTAATTTCTGTTATGATCCTTCTTATAAATAAATAAGATATATAGCCACATTATTATTTTCTTCCTAAATAAAATTATCTATTATTTATTGCCCATTTTAGTATTTTTTTGTTGTGTGGGGGTTTTTTTCGTGTGATTTTAGGGTTTGGTTCATTGGTTGGTTTGTTTTTTCTTGGAAAAAAATGGTACCATTTTGTTAGATTAAGTGTTAAATATATACTCCTTCTCAAGCCAAACACCTGTGATCAAGGAGATTCCTGACTTACTAAATAAGAATTTGTCATTAGTTCTCAACAGTATGCTCCATGTGCTAATAAAACATGCTTTCTGACACATTTGTCTAACTGAATCTGAGTTACAGCTCCAACACGCAGACATAGAGAGAATTCTGTTTCAGAAGTGCTGCGTAACAGCTGAAGATTCAATTTGTTTTCTCAGAAGATAATAAAAAGTGTGCTGATATCAGTTGCAGAGGTAGAAATTTCCAGAAATTCATTATTGGCATTAACTACCTCAAACCTTTAATTTACAAAGCTTCACTGTGAAGAGAGAAAAACATATTGTATTGCCATGGTCATATGAAGAAAATACATAAACTTAACAAGGGAAGGTAATATGGTTAAATATATAGCATGAGTGTTTAAAATGCTATTCAGGGAAGATAATGTTTTTTAAAAACAAATTTTCTGTATTTTCATGAATTTCAATAACTAGAAGAACATACATGATTTTCACTTGCTACTTAGCATTTTTTAAAAAATCTAAAGAACCCTCTTCTCGGTTTTTTATATAACATAGGCTTCCAGATATGACCACATGTAAATAAATCAGTCAATTTTCACAAAAGCCACAGCTGTCCAGACATTTTTTGTAGCTCTTTGTTATGTCACACCCACTTTTCACCATTATCTTAAACTAATGGAGGCAAAGATACACAATTACTGAGCTAGTTGTGAGCAGCAATGATGTTGAATTCTACTGTAGGTCAGAGTTAATTTACTGCTGCTGGAGCAAGAAAACAGCAAAGTAACGAGGCCTTGAATCTGAGTTTTAATTGCCTCCTGAGGCTAGGCATGCTATGGTTGTGTACATCTTCATCCATCAGCTTATCAGAAGACACAAAAAACCAGTAAAAACGTCTCCTTCAAGAGGATTGGTCCTACACTGTATAACTAGGGAGCAGTTATAAATAAAATCACTTGACAGTTAAATACTTTTGCTGGCAATACTTTTCAGCCTTTAAAAATCCATAAAACTCTAATAACAGAGAGTTTCTGCTTATCTGCTCTTAAAATGTTTGCTCAGAAAGACCTTTTAGAATATCATTCTACTTTATTTCTCTGTTATCTCTTTGGTGTCTTTAACTTTCTTAGCCTTTGTTTTATTTATTTTATTTCCTTCCTTTTATTTTCTTCGCAAATACATTACTTATTTGCTATTGAGTTGCCTTTAGATTTTGTACCTCAGTTTGTAGTTTATACATCTCATCTTGTTATTTTCTTCTCTTTTTTTTATATAGTCTTTGTTTGATTAGGTTTTTGGTTGGAGATTTTTTCTTTTCATTTTTTTTTCTTTAGGATTGACATTTCTAACAGACAATATCAGTGTGGCTCTTTGTCGTGAAAAAGAGAGAAGCAGCATACTCTAAGGTTAATGTATACTGTGGAATGTTATTACTTAAAAGGCTGAGACATTTCATGCAACCATGGATCTTATATTTCTATGTTTCATATCTCTAATCCAGTGCTTTTATGAAGTGTTCCCCATCTCTTTCCATTTTAAAAATTCCCTGGAAATTCTAATGCATTTCCAGAAAGAAGATATTCATACTTAGTTCCTTTCTTTAGTTCTCCATGTCAAGAGATCTGGTTAGGAACATTTAATATTTATCTTTGATTGATGCAACACAACTCTTATGTTTCTCTTTCATCAGATATATTGTATATCCTTTCTTTAAATCAACTTAGTACTTTTTATGGAGAAATTTGCAGGAATTTCTACTTTCTAACCCATTCTGGATTCTTCATTTCTGTTGTCAAATGTACATTTGAGTGCACTTTTCCTTGAAGTTGTTGTGTGATATTGCCCTTAGCTGTCTTTGTTCATTCTATTCCTACACATGGAAAACACTTTTGTTTGGCTACATTGCCTCCTTTAGCTCTGCAAAGGTGTTTTCCAGTCTGCTTCCCGATCTAAAAAATTTTCTGTGTTTGTTTTCCATCTAGGAATTACAGGATTTGTGGCATTCATACACCATAAATATTATTAAATCTATGCATTATAGGAATATCCAGGGGTGATCTTATTAATTTTTTACAAATACATAAAGGATGGGTGTCAGGAGGATGGAGCCAGGCTGTTCTCGATAACATTCAATGATAGGACAATGGGCAACATGTACAAACTGGAACATAAGGGATTCCAAAAAAATACAAGAAAGAATTTCTTCACTGAGAGAGTGACGGGGCACTGGAACAGGCTGCCCAGATGAGTTGTTGTGTCTCTTTCTCTGCGAACATTCAAAACCCACCTGGATGAGTTCCTATGTGACCTACTCTAGATGGTCCTGCTCTGGCAATGGGATTGGACTAGGTGATTTTTTGAGGTTCCTTCCAGCCCTTAAGATTCTGTGATTCTGTGTAATTTAGCATAAAGACAGAACATATATGGATGAATGAGTACATTTTTAAGGAACACAGCTTACTACTGAATTAATAAATCTCAGGATAAATTAGTTTTCTGATAATATAAGGTTTTCAAGTGTCATATATCATACATAATATTAAAAAAAGAGCTTTTTATTTATTTATTTATGTACATTCTGGAGTGCTATGTAACTTCAATATACTGTTGAGATGATCTGGGTAATCACGCTTTAGGACATGGCTGTGCCGGTTTTGGCAGCTATGAATGAGAAAGGAGAGGAAAAGGGAAAGGAAACTTCTCTTACTGAGGTCAGGCTCTGACCACTGATTTGTCTCAAAAAAGATGTCATGCCATGTTACTGTCATACCAGGTGAGGCTTCCATGAATACATCACTATCTTGATTATTTTACTTACCCATCAAATTTATTTCATCTGCAGAAATCCTTCCTACCTATTATATATCACCATGAATGCTTGACTGCTGTAACTTCTTACCATATCACAAACAAGATGGCACTCGTTTTTTTCTATGACTTTTTCCTGATTACTGCCACACAAAAAGCCTAGTACCCATTTACTACTTAGACTGCATGCCACTCTGGCAACTGGGAAAGAATGAAGTCAGTGGCCATCTTCTCCATATCAGAGAAATCTACAGCTATTGCCTAAGCATCTGCCAAATGGAAGAGAAACACGCACCTGTATATCTGAAGAGGAGACTTCTCAGATACTTTGTGCAAACGTTTTTGTGCTTCAACTAAAAGAGATGAACATTTAGAATCGCAGAGAAATCCATTAGTGCTTAACAAGCTCACCTAATCAATAGTAGCTTCTGTGTACTATGGAGATGTTTTATTTAAGGTTTTACTTCTGCTCAGATTGTGAGATGACAAACAAAATTTCCCCTGACAGTGACAAAATCCTAAAAAACCTTTATCATCTGTTTCATCCACAGAAATGCCACAGTCTTGATTATAGTTCACTTTCAATATTACTTAGTAGTGGAAACCCACAAGGGCATTAATGAAAATTTTATACCACCTCAAATAGTTATCTCTGTTACAATAACTCAGGCAGTAAAGTTAGAATTTATCTATTCTAACTTTAGCAATCAAAAGGCCACAATCAAAAAGCTTACAATGTGGTCCTATTTCCATACTTTCTACTGATGTCAGGAGAAAAACAAAGGCATATCTAGAAGAAATTTTATCTCATCCTAAGATATTTGACATGAACCAGGCTCTAGAGGTGTATTTTCCTTTAGAGGAGTCTAGCCCTAGACTAAACATTTGAGATAATATTAATATAGCTAAAGTTAGGCAAAATAGATCTCACATGTAATAAAAAATGACATTCATTATAATTAATTATTTCCTCAATTAATCTATACATATTAAAAAAGAAATTCAATTTTATGTGTTGATATAACACAGTAATGAACTATACATTTACTAACTGTTCAGTGGATATAACCTCTGCCTCACTAAGTATCATAAATTAACAAGTTCAGTATAATTCATTAGTTTAATATTAAAAACTTTAAACAAAGGAAAGTGTGTCTGTTATTTGAATAATGTTTATGGATTTTAGGATAATACAAAATAGAAATTTTTGGAATATTTTACATTACTTCACATTAGATGATGTTTTAATAGCACCTGGATTAAACAAAAGGGGCACATCCTCCACTTAGAAAGAAGGCATAAGAAAAAACCATAGGAGGCTGACCACATACTTTGCTCCTGTACATAGATTAGTTAAATTAGGAAAACAAGGGACTTGGGAATCAAAAAAGAAGAGCTGGTGCTGAAAAAAAAAAAAATCCTGATAAGAATTATCAGTGATCTCATTAAAATGAGTATCCAGAAAGATGGTGAATACCATGACTTCTGGAAAGAGCGTGAAAGTGGAGAAACATCCTGGAGATGAGGGAGAAGAATGGAGAAAAGATGCCAGTAGGTGATCAGAGACCTTGGCCAGTAATGTCGAAGATTAGTAGCTACAATCAGCTGCACACCATTAATAACTTTCTCCCGATTCTCCCTGGACTGGCAGTCATCTGCCTGCTGAAAAAGGAATTTAAGATCTAGAAAACATAAAGCTATCAATAGATGAGTGAATTAAAGGAGAATGACTGAGTGTGTAAGGATCAAGTAGGTAAAAAACCTAAATTTTGCATTCTTAAGCAACACTATCCAGATCCAATATGTGTTGCCATTCACTCTGGCTCACCAATGACAGCAGGCAAGAGCCACTCTCCTTACATCTAGCCCTTTTAATTCTATCTAAGAGTTCTGTAGAGATAAGAAGGCAAATAATGCGGTTTCCCCACAGAATACAAATTAATTTATTAACTGAAGAAGGCTTATGGATATTTAATACTTTAGCACATATAAAACATAATTACCATCAAATGTCCGAAGTGTAATTTATAGAAATAGTTTTGGTTCATTTTAACATCCATGCCAGGCACACAAGACAAATTTAGAAAATGTTCCCTGGGTGGCAGTTTGCAGATGATTGTCATTGAACCCTCAACATGTGATTGTTTTAAATGGGAAAAAAATCTAACATTCAAGATTTAAAGAGAAATAGAAAACATCAAGGTACCTAATAACTTGTTTGCCTGTCTTTCCTGCTAGATGTGGCCTTTACAAGTACCAAACACCTGAGATTACCATGATGTCTGGAGCAAGAAAAACATTCATAGAATCATAGAATGGTAGGGTTGGAAAGGACCTTTAGAGATCATCTAGTCCAATACCCCTGCAGAAGCAGGTCAATCTAGATCAAGTCGCATAGGAACATGTCCAGGCGGGTCTTGAAGACCTCCAAGGAAGAAGACTCCACAACTATTCTGGGAAACCTGTTCCAGTGCATTCATGGAGAAGAGTCCTGTTAGAGAAATCATAAACATACCTTTACAAACATCCAAGGGACAAGAAATTGACTTTGATTTTTAGAAAGGGAAAAATACACCTGAGAAACTTGATAGGCTTCAACAAGGAGATAACTAATTCAAAGGATTAAAAGAGAGAAGTGGATGTTGTTTATCTTAAGTTTAGCAAGGCTTTTGATATTGTCTGACATAATTTGATCAAAGTCTAGTGAAATACAGAATGAACTGCTGGGCTTAAAGGATTACAGCAGTGAAAAGCCTATCTAGAGGCCAGAAGTTGTTGGTAGTAGGGCCAATACTGTTTAATATTTTCATAAGTCATCTGGATGATTGGCCCAATCACATTCTCTGAAAACTTTCTGATGATATACAGCTAGGAGGAGTAATAACTGATACACCAGTGGTTTGTGCAGCTATTCAAAAGATCCTCAGCAGAATGGAGAAATGCACAAACAGGAATCTCATGAAGTTTTACAATAGGAAGAGCCAAGTCCTGACCTTGGAGAAGAGCAATCCCATAAACCTATACATACTGTAAGTTGACTGACAGGAAAGGACATCTGCAGAAAAGGCCCTGGGGGTTCTAGTGGACAGGGTGAACATATGTCCTTGAGGCAAAGACAACCAACAGTATCGTGGGATGCGTTATGCTGAGAATTGACAGGAGGCCAAGGAAGCTGATAGTTCCTCTTTGCTCAGCCCTGATGAGACTGATCAGTCCAGATCTGGGCTTCTCATTGTCAGAGACATAGATATACTGGAGAGAGACCTGCCATGAGCCACAAAGGTAACTAAGGGAACATCTTTCATATGAGAAGAGATAGAAATTCAAGATTGTTCAACTTTGAGAAAGCTCAGTGGATATCTTATCAATGTGTATAAATACTTGAGAAGGAGTAAAGAAGACTAAGACAGTGATGTTCAGTGGCAAGACAAGAGGTAGTAAGCACAACTGAAATACATAAATTTCTATTTAAATATACAAAAAAATATCTTTGTTACTCTGAGATTTCTGAAATCAGGTCAAGTTTTCTGTGGAGCCTATATTTTTGGAGATAATAAAACTCAACTGGGCGTGACACTGAGTAAATTGCTGAAACTGATGCTGATTTGAGTAGGATGGTTAGACTAGGTTTTTAGACTGCTTTCCAGCCTCAACCACTCTGTATTTCTGTGGAAGAGTAACATATGAGACACAACAGGATCAGATTTTTATTCATTCTGTGCTTTTTATCATAAAACATTGTAATATGAAATACAAACCAGTATTTCTTCCTGCATGAATTTTTTGTTGCAATAGAATAAGTAAAGAATATAATTCTTTTAACTGAATAACATAAATGGTTTGAAAACTTAAAGAGAAGATACAATTATCTTCTTTGTACAGTTTTTGAATAGGGCTTTTAACTCAGATAGAAGTCTGAAGTTCACCTTCTGTTTCATCTGACAGAATCTTTCCACAGGGATATAGTGTAAATGCTCTGATTCATCAAGTCTGGTTCCCTCTCCTGGCCTGTTCTATGCAGTCTTTAACAGTCACTTTCCATTTCCTAGTGTTTCAATCCTGTACACATTTAATTTTTGTAAAAAAAAAACCCCTCACTTCTACCACTAGGGGATCTGTGTTAACTCCTATTGACTTTGATGATAATTTTAAACATTTCAACTGTTCTTTCTGAGCAATACATATTTCCCTTCTTTCTACCATGACCATGGCTAAAGCTAACTGATTAAAAAAAAAAAAAAAGAAAGGAAAAAATGGGAAAAAAGTCCTTTATTTTTCTGCTTTACCTCAGAGATAACTTTGACACTAATAATATTTCAGGTAGAGTCCCTTATCTTTAAACATTTATTTCTTAATTTTCACAAATATATCAGTAAGACTAGAGAGAAATGTTATTGTGTGTTCTTATGATCATAAATGTAAAATTCTTTTACTCAGTATATTTAAGACCTGACATATGTCATCCAATTTGTGTATTAATTTTCAATAAAAATAATAACTAATATAACTTTGTAGAGTTATCAAAAAGGTCTCATATTTTCCTTGTGTGATGTCTAAACAGTAAGAAATCACATTAAATGACTAAACTTTTTTCTGATATATGACTGTATATGTGTGCCTATACTAAAATATTGCAGAGAGAAACTTTTCTGACAAATAATGAAGCTTCTATAGTTTCACATACCTGATGATAGTATGGTAATTTGTACTGGGCAAAAGCCTTCAATCGGCTTTTGTAGAAGTTCTGCTTTTAATGATTTTGCCAGACACTCGGGTAATTAATCACTGACATTTATGTGAGATAATCTTCAAAAGGTTCCACATGGTACCTGTAGGTATGTTTTATACAAAAAGTGAAAAATCTTCTTGAATATGAGGGTACAATTAAAAATTTTTAGCTTTTTGTACTTAACACTTTGTCAAAGTGAAGATAGTTGTCTTATTATATCTTCAAAGTTTAGATTAAAACCCATCATTGTAGTCCTGTTCAACCTTGTCCTAAAAATACAGTGTGAATCAATCAGGAGACTTTCAGCTAGAAAACTTTAAACATAATTTGTATATCATTTAATATATCATTGGATGCAACTGATGCAATGTTTAATTCTGAAGTTACTTATTTTAGGGTACATATTGATTCATTTAACTCTTTCAGCCCATTGCTGAATAATTTATTAAAAGGATAAGAGGACGAGAAAAGAAAAATAAAAGTAGCAGACAATCTTAATTAAGTGGTCTATTACAAAGAATTGCTATGAATACTGAGTATATCTTTCAACTGACAATTCTGTGAATAGTGATGAGCCTTATCAACAAAGACTAACATTGTATTCAGTGCAAGACCAGCAACAGCAAATGGGACTAAGAGGTTCTTAACACTCAGATGTCCCTGAGCAGTATCTCAAATCTGTTGATCTCTCAGTCATACTCTTAACCAGATTAATGACAACAGCTGTATTTCTTCTCTATTTTTCCTTTCTTTTGTTTCATTTGCAGACATATGCTGAGAAGTGGTCACCTTCCTTTTCCTTCTCATATATGTAATTAATATTATAGTTCACTGCATATATCTGTGTGGAAGGAAAGACCTTACAAGAACTTTGAAGCAAAGAATCTGAAAAAAAAAATGCTATGGCCTTTATTCATTCCACTTGAATTAGGCACAAGATTCAGTTAGAAGTCTGTTAGCCAAAGCTCAGTTTGTTGCAGTGGCAAGAGACAAGTAGTTTTAGGGAACAATTCAGATCCTGGTGGGCTGAATAGCTCTTTAGAAATGCCTGTCTCTCATCAAATGTTAAATGTTAAAAAGCTTTGTATTTTGTTCATTTTTCACTAAATTGCATGGATAAGAAATGGAAAAAATGTCTGAACTCTGATATTAAACACTGTGAACTGTAAAGGCTAAATCCAACCAGCTAGAGACAGATCAGGATAAAGCTAAATCTGCAATAGGTAGTTCTCCTCTTTTTCCTTCTGTAAATGAATAACCTTTTTTTTTTTCTCTTTTTTCTTTTTTCTTTCTTTTTTTTCTTTTTTCTTTCTTTTTTTTTTTTTCAAATGTTAAAAAACCAGCTTAAGTTTAGCTGCAAAAGATGGTTTGAACTACTGTTTCCTTCCCAAGACAGAAGAATTAAAGGTTTCTTTTGTTCTTCCTGGATCAACTTTCTAGCATCAAATCACCAGAGTCTCACTTCTGGTGACAGTAGATTCATTATCTGAAATCAGTCACAGGTTTCTGTCTTTCTACAGGCCACTGATCTTGAACTTATTATTCCATGTGTGAAAATTCAGAAGACCAGATTTTATCTCACTTTGAAAGACTTAAGATGCTTAATTTGCAGTATTTTAATTGGCCATGCATGACTAGAGCTAGCTGATTAAAATGTTTCTTCAGGGCTTTCTTGAACATTTGTATTAAATACATTTTGCTACTGTACTTCAAAATGTTTAACTAATTTATGTAATGTAAATTTGAGATGCTCAGTAATATGCAAACTAATTGGAAAGTACATATGCAGTGATGGGAAAAATATTTCTTTTGCCCGTCTTATATATGGCAGCACATTAACAGAAAGAAGGAGGAAAGATAAAATAGAAAAGAATTATATTCTTTTTACTGAGAAGAAGAGAATTAGTTGAATGCAGGGGAAAAAATTAAAAATATTCTGGAGGCATCCTGTTCATCCAAGAGGAAAGAAAGCAAGAGCTAAAAAGGGAGGTAATGTATGATCAGAGATTCTTCAGACAGCTTTTACTATTCACTAACTCCCTATAAATTTCATTCTGATTTTTAGCAATGAATAGTCAACATATTCTGAGCTAATGTCCTTCCCTTGACTTGTCAGTTAGTCAATACTTTCTTGATTTTAAATGCTTTCTAAACTGGTACATGTAGTAATGTAAATGAAAGTAAATTGAGATGAGATGTCATTCACATTCATTTTCCAGCTTCTGCTTTGCCTTGATAAAAGAGGAAAAAAAAATTAAAAGGGACAAAATCAAGGACAAGTGATTTTTAAATGCAGTGTTTTGAGGATGAAGTATGAACACTTTAAATTAAGATAAAACTATGTATAGAACCAAAGAAATGGGTTAGATCTTTAACCTTGTACATATAATATATAGTACATTTTTCCTAATCATTTTGTCAAAAATATCTGTTCCATATTATCAACATTATTGTAACTTCTCATAAATATTGTGATCTGAAGTTCACATCAAGAGGCACAAAATAAAATTAGAATTTTTTTCTCTTGTTCTTTCTGAGTGGTGGATGGTCTGTCCTTTCACTTTGGGACACTTAAATCCAAAAAGGAAATAGTTTTTGTTATGTTACTTCTGGAAATCGGAAGACAGAAAACACAAAAAACAATTAGTTAATAATAGGAACTAAGGAGCCAAAGAAACTACAGGAAAAAAAAAAAGTACAACTTCATAATCCTTTCTCCTAGGAACAGAGATGTGTAATTTATGATGGCAGAGGCTGATTGGTGACAGATTTATCAGAGTAAGCTTTGTTGATTGCTTGTTTTTTTCAGACTTGTAACCCAAAATAGCTAATCCAGGTGACAGTTTCAAAAACACTTGTGCTCAGATAGTGTATCTGAGACTGTGGCAGATATTAGAATATTCAATAAGCTGGGAGAGAAGTCCAGGAGAGTTGATGGACTTTCAAGGATCAAATATTACAGGCTGAAGAATTGTCCACCCACAAAAGTCGAACAGAAGCAGCAAGAGGCTTGCATGGGTGACCAAGGAGCTCACAGATAAATCAAAACATAGAAAGGAAACGTACAGGAGATGCAAGCAGGGATCAATCACACAAAAGTAATATAGAAAAACAGTTTGAATACACAGGGATGGGGTTAAGGAAGCCAAAGACCATCTGGACAAGAATTTACTGAAGGATGTGAAGATCAACAAGACGGTCTTCTACAGACACAGGAACAGCAAACAAAAAACAAGGGAAGATGAGGGTCAGTTGCTGAATGGGGAAGGAGATCTGGTGGCAAATGACATGGAGAAGACTGAAGTACTCAATGTCTTTTTTTATTTCAGTCTTTCCATGGCAAGACCAGCCTTTAGGTATTAAGTATATTAAGATGTCATGCTTGCCACACAGTCACAAGCTATGTCAACAGAAATTTGTGTATAAATGTAGCGTGTATGTTTGTCAAATATCACATCAATGGAGATATTTAATACATGTTTATGTGATCGGTGTCTGTACACATTCTTTCCTAAAGGCACTCTTTAATTCACACAGAATCAATCAGAGGAAATTCATGAAAAGTCAGATATTGTGAAGCAGACTCAAGGAATATCAGAATACTTCTAAAATGTAAATGTCCTGGATACTCAAACCAGAGATTAGGATATATATGTTACTAAGACGTCCTCTCTTTTCGTTTTGTCTTTCACATTTTCACAGAAGCAGAGGAAGATGCAGAAAGAAAAGGCTACTTTTTTTTTTTCCACACAGATACATGTTGCAGATTCATCATGTCTAGCCATCAAGCTGATGTGCTTAAGTTACAACTGTCAATGTCCATTTTCCTTCAATATATAGTGAATTCTAGAGCTCTGCTTCACATCCTGACACTGCTTATTTATTTCCTTCATTTCTACAACCACTTTTTAAAATTATAACTCTCATAAAGTTGCCTGAAGTCAGAAAGTGTGTAACCAGGCTTAGCTATCTGTAACTCAAGAGTAGTCTAAAACTTGACAGTTTAATGGTTTTCATTTTTTTTTTATTTTAGTTATATTCTTATTTTCATTATAAACACATGAATATTGCAACTGCTTCCAACTAACAAGGTTCCCTTTGGACAGTTGACTGGAAGAAATTCTCACTGTCTGATAAATTAGTATATTAGGAAAGTGAGCAAATCTTTCACAGCAATGTTGACATCCAGTTGGCTGCCAGAAAATTACCTGAAGCAATGTAGAGAGGTTCTAGTAGATGAACTTTTGCACTGGATTAATGACCTGTGAGTGTTTGTAGATCCTCAGATGCTGTTGCCTGAATGATGATAACTTTTGTAAAAATCACCTCAGTTGACTTACACCTACAGTCTTAAAAGTCTGCAACAGTGTCCATCCTCCTTTCAGACTAATTTGTGGTCTAAAATGATCAAGCTCCTTTAAAGCTTCTTTATAGGAATGTAAATGACATCTGACCATTCAGGCTATGTCAGTGCCTTCAATTGCCAATATTCAATGTAAAGTTAAGAGTAGATATCAGGTCATTGTCAGCATATGTTGCAAGAAAATAGGATTTTTTGCACTGAGAAGGAAATATAAATAATTGGTGATATCATGAAATACTAATGTGGCCACAAATATACATTTTAATTAACTATAAGAATTGCAAGACAAAGTCGTCGATCAGTTCTATATTATTGTTTGATTAACTAGACTCCAGCTCACAGATGAGATCACTACCTGACATATTTCTAAATGCTTGGGGTCATCTTATGATCTTCATCCCCCTGAATAAAATACATGCTCCTACATCAGCTGAAAAAATTGCTGGTGGGGAGAAATAGGAAATTAGTCAGAGTCTATCAAGTACATGATATTACACATAAGCTTCAATGAAACATGATGTTGATAATTAATTTAATTACATATTCTTTCCAAAAGTTGTTTCAGTCTTGTCTTCATCTTAAATCATTCTTGCCTTCTGACAATATCAGATATTGCAGCACTTTTCAAGAACCAACAGTCGCGCACCGAAATTACTTCGTATTTCTGACACTTCTGTCTATATCAGGCATGCTACATGGTAGGAACACACCTCTAAAATAAATGGATGCATGTAAACTTTCCTCTGGCTGCTTTATGCCCTCACTAGTATAAAAAATACTTTAAATTTTATGTGAATTTACTGGTTTGATTAAGAAATCTGAAAATGGGAAAGATTGACTTATTTGTAATACAAAATAACTGTGTTAAAATGCTTGGATAAAAGATCAAATCACATCTTGGAATATGCTTACTATTGTTAAGTCTATTTTTTGGTTTTGAGATCCCCTCCTTTGTGAAACATAAATCATTGTTTGACTTGAGTGAAATTTTTCATTGTGACCAACTGATCCATTAGTCATTTCTTAGCTACACAATCATATAGTTCATAGATTTTTCATTAAATGGGTCCACAACAGTCCTATGCAGAGAAATATATACTACCACAGCCACAGTAAGATTGAATATCTGTCTATGATTCCTCCATAAATACTAATTTGAAGTAAAAATCTGGAATAGTTCAATTTTAAGGTAAAATAATGTATTAAAAAAACAATATATATTTGAAAAGAGGAATAAAAAAATTCCTTATTTGTGTCATATCAGATGTTCATGTCTATTTTTAAATTTCTGTCAAAATTTTCCAAAGAGGAAGGTAGAAGTTTTGAAAGCACGTGAAATAAGCAGTAAGCATAAGCAGGGACATTAGAAGCATTTATTGTTCTCAAATCTCATGAAAACTAATGTTTGCATGAATTTAACTGAAATTATTATATGTTTGGGGTTTTTTTTTTCATTTTTGCTTTAGATTTTTATATAACTAAAAATACTAAACTGTGGGAAAATCTACTACTGATTTGTTTTGTGGAAAACTACGCTTTTATTGTAAAAATGATACATTATCTTACAAAAATTATGAACTTTCATGTTAAGCAAAGGATATGTAGTGGATGACTTCACTTTTCTTTTACATAAATTATCTTTTGCTTGCAGGAGAGGCAGATAGCATAAACAATATTTAAAAAAATAAGTAAGATATTGATGCTTATAAACAAAAATTTGTTTTTCCTGCACAATTTTTAAAAATGTAAAAGGATTTTAATTCTTACAATAAAACAAATGTAGGTAATTTAAATGGGCAGATCTATGATCCTTAAAAACTGTAAAGTTTCAAAACAGTGAAATATTTTTATGAATATAGATGGGTAAAATACATTTATGATACCTTAGTATTTAAAGCCTCAATCATCACCAATATTTCTCATGCATGTATATTAAAGTAAAAAGAGAAAATGCCAGTTTTATTTCCTCAAGAACTTATGATCTAACGTACAAGACAAATTTTGGATAGAAAAGGATTGAATTCTATTCTATTTCTTTTTCAGGATCAAGCTCTTCATTACTGTTAGATTCAAAACCATTGTTGAAGTATTCAGAGTCTAATCTTACTTCTTCCCTTGGTGGACTAGAGATGATGGAAAGAGCTATGTACTTCTATGTTTAAAATACCAACGTGAAGAGCGTTGTTCTTTCATTTTTGATGAAATCTGTTTTTAGAAGAAATATGTTCCAACTACAGTGCCATTTCTCAGAACTGCCAACTGTCTAAATGTATGACTGAGACTTTTTGTAATAGTTTTATCTCGTGATTCCCTGTTGCAGGGATTTATTGACTAACATAAATTCTGTTATGTAATTACCCTGCTACTAAAAGACATTACATCAGTCTCTGCCTCTCTTGTTGGAGCTGTTCCATTTTAAATAAATAAATATTCACTGGGCCAGAACAAATGAGTGATTGCCTCTATATACCAGTGATTAAGGCACTTGCTTGAGAAATATGATTTAAATTGAAACTATGGCTCCAATTAGTATTTCTACAAAGTGGAACAGCTCCAACCTGTCATTTAACTTTCAGCAGCTTAGATAGGCTGCATGTCACTTACATGTACTTGAATCCCAGTTCTAATGCTACTTGACACTATGTGTTTCATAACCCAAGGACTATTGGACATATCGGGAAGGAAGGAGGAGTCTTTTTTACCATGTTAACTGAAGCAATTTGTGTTTCAGCAATTTCCAAAATGTAGAGAAACAAAATTTAAAATAATAATAATTATTTTTTTAAACTGTATTTCATCTCTCTCCAAAAAAACTATACCTTGCTAAAAAAATGTAGTTAATACCAATTTGGAGAAATATTGGCTATTTAAATAATTCACTGGTAATATAAAATATATAACAATATATCTATTTACACAAAATTACATATATATTTGTATATTCTGAAGTCTTTGAAAGGTGCTTTTTTTCACCATCACCATTTTTTTTTCATCCCTCTTTTTTTAGGAGAGGGATGTATTAGCAGAGATACCTGTGACAGAAATAGTCTGCCTTAAAAATGACTTAAAACATATATAAAATAAAGCAAAACTGGAATATGTTATCTAGCTCAGAGACTGGTCAATAGAAAGAAATAAGAGTATCTGATATTCAATTTATATGGTTTATTTTAGGTCTGAATATTAAGATAAATCACAATCTGAAAGTGTATATTTGTATGCTTTTGTTATAAACCAGTTCTTGATGGCCAGCTTAGGGCATACTTGTGCTGTAAACTGCAGTTAAAACGAACCAAACTCCCTCTTCCCCTGGCAAAAATGACTGCACAGAAAACTTTGTTTTCCATTACTTTCATTTTGTTTTCCTAGTTTCATAGTGTTGGTTTAACATGTCTATGTGATTTCACCTACTGACTAGATATACAAAGTTTTATATACAGTGCACTAAGTGTGGTTTGGTCAGTCTTATTCAACATCTTCATTAATGATCTGGACATATAAACATATAAGATCCATAACCTGTGGTTCAGTTGCATGTTAATGCAAGATGCCTTTTTTCCCAAGGATTTCAGTGAGTATTTGCTTTCTGCAATTCAGTGTGCTGTATAAATACATCAGTTTCCTTGAGCTAGCCTTGGTATCTGTAGCACAGTGACAGCATTAAGGTGTATCTGACAAAAGGAGAAGGAAGTTTAGACACCTGATTTACCTTCTTGCTGAAACTGAAGCATTTGTTGTGTCAATAAAAGGAGTACAAGGTAGAAGGGAAGCTGAAGTAGAGCACCGAATGTGCAAAAGATAGTAAATTTCTGAGATAGTCGACAAGACTTGATAGGTCACACATAGAGAGAATTGATTATAAGATGTCAAAGAATGTAAGTCACTGTAGTTTTCTTTCAAATATATATGCATTTAGATCAATATATAATTATGTATTTGTACTTTAATTGTGTATAAATTTATGGATTCTTTATATATCAAAGCTGAAGCATTATTTGGATCAGACATTCTATTTGAATTTTGTGCTTTTCCCAAGGTATTATTGCCCTGAAATTCAGAAGGTGACTTCTAATAGGGAACATTTTAAATTAGTGATTTTTTAATGCATCCTAGGCAGTAACTGGTACAATTTTACTGAGAGAGAAAAAAGAAAATTTGGTCATTTATATTAAAATATGATACTTTCTCTGTTTCTAAAATTAAAGAAATAAATCTTTTATACTCCCTTGCAATTAAATACAAGCTAGTTCAGTCTGCTACTGTAAGTTCTTATCACAGGAGATATTGTCCTTCTCATTAGTTCAATATTTAAGAGAAAGCCACTGGAACCAAGTGACTTTAGTTAATATGGTTACTCTCAGGATTTTTAGAGCCATCAGCAATTTAGCCTATGAGCCAATTACTTATTATATTGAATCAGTAACTGGCTGAGAAATGTTGAGGAAACAGTTGTTACTGCACTGGGATAATCCTTTAAACTCAGAATTGAAGTGACTGCCATCTTGAATTAGACTGATACAAAGACTTTTAAAAGTAACGCCTATAGGCTTCTAAAAGCCTATAGTATTCCTATAGACTCAAGATAAAAAAATATATCTTTTTCATTTTAAAATAGTGAAATTAGACACATTGCTTTTGAAACTTGGCTAGGGAAATATGGACTTAATTGGTGATAAAAACATTTAATAGATACATTTAAATTAAATGAACATATTTTCTGTAATAGGTTTTGAGTAAGTTGGACGGGTTTCTCTGTTTGGGTGGATAGGGTTTTTTGTCTTTTGGTTGATTGATTGTTTTTATACACTTTAAAAAGTTAAAGAGGAGACTAACAACCAAGGATTATGTTTTTTACTGGTGATGTTTATGTCTGTGTGGTCTACAGGAAAAAATTAAAAAAAGAATAGGAAACTGACAATGTACTTCAGCATCCCTTTTTCAGCTTACACTAATCCTTCTTCCCTGAAACCACTGTGAAGACTCTAAGCTACTGATTTTTTGTAAGTAAGAAAAACAAAGCGAAACAAAACCTTTCCAGTAAAAAAATGTTTGATATTTTTTCAGCACGGAACAGCTTTTCTTGTTCAGCAGAACAAGTATGCTTGCTTGAGGACTGCAGCTGACAATATTGTCTGGATCAGTGACAGATATCTGATCTTGTCAATTCACTACTGGAAACAGGTGCATTACACTGCTGGATTTCTAATGTGCTACTGGGCTCTGTAATCCCTAAAAGCTTCAGAAATAGCAACTTGTATCTGTCATAAAGCTAGAACTACCTGTCTCTCAAACCAGAATCTACCTCTCTAAATGACAGTAGTACAACTCTTTCTCTATGAGGTTGTCCACGATACCGCCATCTGGCCTGTTTGCTAAATACTGCTTAAGAAAAAGACTATAAACTATCATATTATCAACAGTGAATTGACCTATTTCAGTTTGTCATGGTTTGACATGATAGCCTTTTCTGGTAAGAGGGAAGGGACTGTAAAGATGGCTTCTATAAGAAGTTGCTCGCAACTCTCCCCAGCTCTGAGCCAGACCCACTTCTGGGGCTGAGTCAATTAGACATCTCCACGATCACTTTTTTGAGAATAAGCTGGAAGGGGAGGTTTCTTCCTCCATCTTCTTTCTTTCTTCTGCCCCTTCTTCCTTCTTCTGGCTGGTGGTGGTGCAAGGAGTAGGAACAGTGAGAGAAAAAAACATGCGGACTCCAAGGTCAGTGATGAAAGGGAGGAGGTGTGCTGTAGCAGAGACTCCCCTGCATTCTATGGAGAGAACTGGTGAAGCTGAGATTTATTTTCATTCCTTTAAAGACCCCACATCAACGGTAGAGACTCATTTTGATAATGAGCCCACATCAGGGGCAGAGACTTATTTTGCTAAAGCTGACCCCGGACCAGGGGCAGCGATTCACTTCATTAAAGGTCCCGAGCCAGGGACAGTGATTTTGGCCGGAGGAGGCCGTGTCCCGAAGAAGGGACCCAATATCCACAGCTGCAACTGTGGGGAGGAACCCACAACAAAGCAGCTCATTAAACTTATGCCCAGAAGAGGCCTTGTCCCGAGAGAGGGACCCTGCAACTGCAGAAACTGCAACCGCGGTGAAGAATCCACGACAGAGATATTCACCAAGGACTACGTCCCTTGTGAGGGAACCTGTATTGGCAGAAGCCGCAGCTGCTGGGAACAACCCACACCAGAGAAGTTTGTTAAGGACTGTGTTCTGGGGAAGGAACCCCATGTTGGAGCAGGGGAAGAATGCCAGGAGTCGTCCTCATCTGAGAAGACAGAAGCGGCACAACCCATGTGTGAGAGACTGACCACATTCCCCACTCCCTGCCCCCCTGAGACATTGAGGGGGGAGGAGGTAGAGATGTCGGGAGCAGTGAGCTGGGCCCGGGAAGAAAGGACAATTTGGCAATTTTATAAATGGAATAGTCTAGTAAGTGAAAAAAAAAAGATATGTGACCAAAAAAAATTCCTGACAGTATTTAGACATATATAGGAAGCATATACAGTAAGGAAGGAATCAAAAATTCAGAAGAGATAGTTCAAGTGTGCTTTTGTGTGAAGTTCTGACTATCCACATCCAAAAATACTTAAAAGTACCTCTGAAAGAAATAATAAAGAGAAATTATAACAATGAAAGATCAAGACAAGTGTTCTAAAATGAAACTGCAAGTACTTTTTTTTTTCCTCTCTAAGATATAGGAGGGGAATAAGTGCAAGAGAGAAAAATGAATCCCATAGGGCAAAGAACAGTATAAACACATCAGCAAATATCTACGCACTGTCAAAAAAAAAATCCTTCATCTGCTACTTCATCTTCATCTGGACATACGTGATTTTTGCATGAGACGAATTCCAAAAGAGTTTAAGGATGAATAGTGAAAATAGGTCCAAGTGTGACAATACCACTAAATTTTTAGCACAAAACAACAATATTCTTTGGTCCGATAATGGGATAGACCCCTTACTGAAGATCATAGGTTCAAATTAACCACAAAAATTCTGTTTATAGGATGATTTTGTGCAAAATCTCACAAGATCAGTGAGAAAGCTCAAAGACACATTTTGAATAAAATTTATCTGTATGTTGTTGGTCAAAATCTACAAGAAGATATGACATCTAAGGCAAAATTAATGTGAGATTTAGGAACTGTTCTCAAATTTTCAGTTTCCTAAAGACCTGCTCATCATTTGCTATATCTCAGGGACAGGAGAAGGGATCTGAAATGTAATAGTTTCTTTTAGACACAAATGACAGAAACTCATTTCTTCATTAGAATGACACACACTTTACAGTGTATTATCAGAAGCTTGGACTTCAAACAACTCTTCTTGTACTAGGGTTTCGAATTTCTGTGATGGGAATGCTAATGAACAGTGGACAGTCTTGTCCCTGCCTACTACCAGCCATCTGTGAGGGAAAGAGCACTGCTCAGTTTCTTTAAGAAATTATGCACATGGGTGTCTTCTCACTTTTCAAATGAGGATTGAGAAAAAGCCAGATTAACAGAACAAAGAACAAGAGCTGCAGGACGTATTGATGCCTTTATTCTACTTCTTATTTAAAAAAGGAAATCCAACCTGTAGTTTTCATTAGATTCTATTTCAAATCCCAGATCATTATCAGGTATTGATATGTTGAGGAATATTAAATAAAAAAAATCTTGTATATATGTGCCCTTTGATTTCTAACGTATTCAGGGTTAGGAGACAAAAATACCCGATTCCGTGTGGTGGTTTGACCCTGACTGTGTGTCATGTATCTACCAATGCTGTTTGATTACTCCTACTCTTCAGCTGGACAGGGAAAGGAAAACATAACAAAAAACTTGCAGACCTAGATAATGACAGGGAGATCCCTCACCAATTACCATCACAGGCAAAACAAACTCAACTTTTATTAAAAATCAATATTATGTAGGGAAATAAGAAATAAAAAATGAATCTTAAAAACACCTCCTTCCACTCCTCCCTTCTTCTTGAGTTTCTGCTTCCTATCCCCCAATGGATCAGGGAGAATGGGGATTTTCAGGGAGAGGACTCCTCACATGTGGGATGTAGGGGAGTTACAGGATGGGGTGTCTCTCACAGGAGACGGTCCTCCATGGTCCTGCCAGGAACTTGCTCCAGCACCAGCTTCCATAGGGTCATACCCTCCCTTGGGCTTCTGCCTGCTCTGGCTTGGGGTCCTCCATTGGCTGTGAGTGGATCTCTTCTCCCCCATGGTCCTCCATGGACTACAGGGAAACAGCCTTCCTCACCATGGTCTTCACCACGTCAAAGACAAATTTTCCTTCCAGTGCCTAGGCACCTCCTGTCCCTTCCTATTCACTGACCTTGGTGTCTGAGGAGATGTTACTCACACACTCTCAGTTCTGCTACTTCTGTTGTCATTTTAGCACCTGTGCAGCAACCTCCCAAATACGTTAATCGCAGAGGCTCCATCACTAATTGGCTTGACCTCAGCCAGCAGTGGTTCCATCTTGGAGCTGACTGGCACTGGCCCTATCAGCTACATGTGAAGCTTTTAGCAGCTTTTCACAGAAAGCACCCCTGTAGCCTCACTACTACCAAAAACTGATGACACAAACCCACTACATTCCAAAATCCATTTCTCCTTTTTAAACCAACATGAATTCATTTTCAACAAAGAAATTTGTTTAATGTTTTTTGCATAACTACAAATTTCAAAGGATCTCTAGTTTGAGTTAGATTTCTTCAATGACCCTGTGAAATAGTTCCAATTTCTTACTGGCATTTTATGATGAAGCCCAATTTACAGATTTACATTTTAGTTCTTATAGGTAGAATGTGTACAGGTGGTAGCAATACCTCCAGAGAACAAAAGATAGTCTCTGTTTTATTTTTATTGTTGACTTTTATAAATTTGTTACTAAAACTTATAATCCTATATCTATGCTCATTAAAAGCTATCCTCAGAATATTATAAAATCCATAGCATTTATATCATGTCTTGAAATTGCTGTCCATATTTACTACATTTTTAGGTAATCACTGAAGCAGTACAAACTTTTGGACCATATCGGTAGCGTGTTAATGTTTAATGATGATACCTTTCCTTGTCTTTTTTTTTCTATTTTATTTAAATAAATTTGAGGAGATTAAGTCAGAAAGCACATATTGAAAAAAAATGATATAAAGTAGGAAATAATAACCGTTTTTTGCAGCCAATGATTTACTTTTCGCCTTAAATTCAAGGGCAGATGAGCAGACAGATAGGCCACTTAAGAATGTATATATGCATGTGTGTGCATTTATATGTTATCATGTTCAAACCTCAAGGTGTTTTTTTTTTTTTTCGCAGAGTTCTACTGTCAGTTTTCTCAGCAACGTTTGCTGGCTTTAAACAATCCCATTTATTACTCTGAAGAAAAATACATCTCTAAGTAGTGCTGCAGAAAAGAGATCCTGATATATATTTCAGCATGTGTTTTTAAATCCTCTGACTGAGACTCACAATCCTTTTACCAGCTTAGAACACTGATAGTAATTCTATTACTACTGCAATAGCCATCCCTCTCTAATTCTCTAGACACAATTACTGTGCACCATGCAAGATGAATACAAATTAACAGAAGAAAAAACATTGTAGAAAAGAGAAAAACTGTGTGGGCGGCAATGTTACTGAAGGGGATGCTCCTGCAGGGGATGCTCTTGCACTCTCCAGTTTAGCTGAATGAGCTTCCAGAAACAGTTAAAAAAGAGCAGAAGATGAAAAGAATAGAAAGGAAAAAAAAAAAAAAAAGGGAAAAAAAGAAACCCAAAATGTAAAGCAATGATCTGTATATGATTTTTCTTCTTCTGTACTTGGTAATTCACACAAATACAATTAAATTTTTAATTAACACTGCTATCTAGGATTTTTTTTCATTACACACAGCTATTCACTACTATAAAGAAATTAGTCAGTACTTAGATAAGAATAAAATCCATTATGTTTAACCTTTTGGTCAGTAAATATTTCTGTTTACATTTATGCTAAATTATAGGGGATGAAATTTGAGTATAAAGTGTTTTTTTTTTTTCTTGAATAAAATTTGTGATGTCTGCGTGATGTCCTTAGTCAAAAGCTTAGACATGATAACAATGGGAATACAAGAAAATAAGGTGAAAATAGAAGTAACAGTTTGGTTTAGCTTTCATATTTTTAATATAAAACTAAGAAAAACTGAAGACTACCACTGTAGTTACTACTGCCTTGCTGGAGGCATGTGTCATGGTGACAGCTAGTTTTAGTTTTCATTTAAGATATTTAAAGGTGAACAGTGCTACCTAATATTTCAATTTTTTGTTAAAAATAACATAGGAGTTGGATAAAATGTTGATTTTAAAGTATTCTTATTTTACCTTACTCTTCATACAGTGTTCCAATTTTCTTCTCTTTTGTAATGTGTAAATCCTTACATTTCACCACACTTTAAGAGCATCTGCTCAGCTCAATGCAATGCAGATCTGTCTTTTGGTACAGAGAAACTTTACTGTTATAAATAGAGAAGTAAAAGAGTTATTGTTTTCAGTAATAGCTATAGTATTAAAAGTAACAGACTCAGGACAGGAACTAGACTGCTCAACTTAAGACACTAAATTGGACTTTTAATCTCTCTTGAAGCAAATACTCATGCTAGGACGGTAAAATCTTGTTATGCAGGCTCTCAAAGAGTTATTCTGTCACACCTCAATCAATGTTTTAGTCATCCACTTCAGGTGGGTCATTTTTTAAGTGCTTTTTTTTTTTTTTTTACATGCAGGTTGTATGACCACATTAAATACTGTCTTGCCCTTATGGCCATAATTAGCAAGCAAGCAACACATTTATCGCGTTATAAGAACACAAGACCTATCTAGTGTTCTGTCAGGTTTATGCTACAGACCAACATCCCTTCACTGTCTTCTCATCTTACATTCTAATTTCATTATTTATCAACAATTTCTCTTAAACTTACAATTAATAGAGATCTTTTGACTGACCACATTAAACTTAGCAGTTTCTGAAAACTTTTTGGACAGCTGACAGATCACAAAATGAAATCGCATCATCCTCACTACAAGACATCTTTTTAAAGGGAATAATGACTTTTAATGACGTGACAAAGTTAATAGAACTAGATTTTTTTAAGTATAAAAATTGTTTCAAAAAGTAATTCCTTTTTGATAGATGAGTTTCTTAAGGTTTTAAGAGACAATTCTACAGATTTACAGAAGAAGACACTACATGAATTGAAGTCTGCTGGTAAACTCTGTGTTTTCAGTTTACATGTATTCTCACCGCCAAAGATGGGCCTATTTGGGTCACTTTTAAACAACTGTAGATACGCATTTTTTCAGATTTAATTTGTTTCTTGACTTTATAGCCAATGAAATAAATGACCCTTTTAAGTTACAGTTAATTTTATCTTAGATGTTTAAACCTGAACCTTTGAACTGTGTAACCTATTTCTCTCTAATTAGTTAAGAGGGAGTCTAGATGAGATCAGAAGTAGATGTTCATGTGGTCTATAATGACTTAAAACATGTTATACTAACTAATATCTCTGCCTTCTCTTACTCAACAAGGATTTGCCTTCTACTTCCCAAGACCATTTAATTTAAAGTCAGATAGTTTGATGTGAGATGCTGTGAAGGAGTTTAAAAGCAGTTGCCTCCTTTATCATATGCTTTCTCTATGGATTTGAAGTCATGTTTCTAATATCAACATAGATTTCAAGTTTGCGACTTGATTACAGTCGTGGAACAGCTGGGAATCAGGATTATTCTTGTGTTCATGCCTAGTATATTTAGTCATCATTTCCCTAGTTGGTCTAGAAAATTCTTTGAGACAACAAAGTGACTTGAGTGAAGTAAGTAATTGAGGTCCTAACCATCTTCAGAGAGAAGTATTTGAGTTACTGTAACATGAGTTCTCACGGTGGGAATTTCAGTCAGTCCTGGAGATATCCTCTATGCAATCCCTGCTCTGGATAAGACTCATTGATACACATTCTTTATATGCTTAATAGTCTTGGGAGAAGAATCTTATGTCCCAGGAACTTTTGGAGATTGTTTCTGCTGCAGAATGGACTAAACTGTGCATAAATTAAATACATGTATAAACTGTTAGAAATGGACAGACAGGATAGTCTGTAACAGTATTTCAGATATGCTAATTAGACTATGGAATTGCTGGGATGTGGTTTGCATATAGTTTAATCTAGTCGACAGAAACAAATCTTGTGTAAAACAGAGTAGTCACAGTTGATATGAGCCGACTACTTATAAGAATTCACCAGCACAGCAGATCAGAGAGTCTCATCTAACTTAGTCAGAGACTCCTTTATGTCAATACTTGTAATGGAGTGTGCCAGCACCAATCAGTGAATGATCATCCCGTTTCAGAGATTTGATTCACCACGAGCGTTACCCTTTGTAAAAGATGTAGTACATTGATATTATAACAAACACTTTATCCACATGTTTCTGTGCAACACCATATCAACCTTGGGTAACAGCTAACAGCAGTTGAAAAGCATAGAACCCAATTGGTAATAAATGAGCTTCAGAGACAGCAAATGATTCTAGAACGGCCATGGCAGTATCTACCTCGCAAAATTGTTCCTTTCCTAGCATGCAATCTCCTCCACTAACTAAAGCACTGCATTGTTTAGTGATGTCAATAACTTCCTTCCACCCCTTGTCCTCATCATACTAATATGAATTTACCACAAATCCAGCATGTTCTGTATGCTTTGATTATAATAGTGCCAGAGTGTACCAAAGCTTCTCAGAAAAGATTTTTCTTCCTTCAATCATTTTTCCTGAATTACCTTTAAACTTATACTGCACTCTGATTACATTGCACAGTGTGAACCTAGATTATGGAAATAAAAGCAAAATGTATTTTACCTTGTATAATACACACTGGATGTTTTCCTAAAATCCCTGTTACAGAATATAGAGACATGATGTTTAGTCAGCTTTTACTGTTTGAAAACCACTGAATCTGAATGAAAATTTATTGGCAGGAACTGTGTTTGCTGTTGTTTGTCTAAGGCAACCCTTCACATCCTTACCATGGAGCAGGCATCTAATCTGCTTAGCCTGATCCAGACTAAATTTACTGCTTGATTGAATTCTAGTTTTAGTGTTGATGATATCCCTGGGATCATGATCATCACAAGATAGCTGCCAAGAACTGATCAGTTAAATGGAGGTATGAGAACAGTGAATGTCAGGACAAGCAAAGAGATGTAAATTAGTGACATGATACCCCAAGAAACGAAGATGGGAAGTAAGCTTTCATGACAGAATGATTCAGATCAAATGCACTTAAAGTTTAGAAATGGTTGCTATGCTGACCCATTCTTCTACTGTTTTATTTAAATTCAGACAATCTATAGGATGGGCCTGGTTACAGGAAAGGATTCCTGAGACCAGAGAGGCAAATAACTGTTTCATATAATCAGATTTTCAATAGTAGCTGGTTTTTGAGATGAGTCAAACAAAAACTAGAAAATATTATATTTTCACCACTCCCCATCCTGATACAAATATACTTCAACCCAGCTGACACAAAATTAATTTGTAAGAAGAGAAAACTTCCAGTGTTTACTTTTTCTCCTTCTCTGCTGATTTTCTCCTAACTTAGCTTAATTAAATGAACTAACACTGTGTCATAAATGATTAAACTAAACTATTTTAACTTAGATTGGTCATAGTCATGTAAGAAACAACAAATGACATTTTCCATACTATATATCTTTAGTCCTAACTAAACAAATTATGTTTTGATCATCAGCTCTCCAACATACCTAATTTACTATTGTAGTAGTTTCTATATGTACCTATATTCTACTATACTGGAGGTAATGAAGTCTAAAGGAAATTATGGGTTTGACTTGTGAAAGCAACAGCAAAAGAACAATACTTTCCTGCTTTTGTGAACTCTAATCATGAAATAGGGACATCTTTCAGTAGATCAGATTGCTTAAAACCCCAATCCAAACTGTCCATGACTACTCTTCCACACCTTCTCCAGGCAAACTATCCCAGTGTCTCACCTCTTTATATTCAATGTAAACCTACCCACTTTCAGTTTAAAACCGTTGCCTTAAGAGGGCTGTCACTAGAAGTCTTAGTAAAAAAATCTCTCTCCATCTTTCTTAGACACCTCTCAAGTTTTGAAAGGTCAAAATCAGATCTTCCCACAGCCTTCCCTTCTGCAGGATGAACAACCACAACTGTCTCTGCGTTTCTTCACAAGAGAGGTGTTCCAGCCCTCCTCTGGACCTGATCCAACAGGTCCATGTCTTTCTTGTGCTAGGGATCTTAGAGCTGGATGCAGTACTCCAGGTGAAGTCTCACCAGAGTGTAATAGAGGGAGGGAATCATCTCCCTTGACTTGCTGGACGTGTTTATTTTGATGCAGTCCTGAATGTAATTGCCTGTCTGGGCTGCAAACCAATATTACCATGAAGGATTCAACATGCTTTTTCTCTTTTAGAAAGCCAAATAAATAAATAAAAAGATACACACATACAAACAAAACCACATTTTCAGTGTTGACAGTTGTATCCCTTTAAATTACATCTCACTTAAAGCTTTGGTAGATAGATCAGTGATTAAAGAGTGGAACACATTTATTTCGTAAACTATAGATAAATCAGGAAATCATTAATAGTTGATGTTAGTTTATTTGCTAAATCTATTTCCCCTGGTTTTTTTTGGTCATCTTTGAGTAAAGCTTTTGTAAAACAGAGCACTGTTTTATAGCAAGTTGATGATGCTGAATTAATTAAGCTTTATCATGTAAGGTGTGGATTTTTAGCCAGAGGACTGATAGTTGGTGGACACATCCATTAGTGCATTAACAAAGAATTTTAAAGACTGTAGTAATTTTGGCACAGCTAACTTGAAGTACTTTGCTAAATTTATCTTATTCCTACACCTGTTTATGTAGCATCAAGGATTTATTTTTTTTATTTAGTGTGTTAGCAATTCTGTATCCTATTGAACAAATACTGGATTGAATGAGAACCCTTTAGAAAACATATAAACCATACTATGTTAGAAAAATGCACAAATACATCACTGATAACTATATTTTTCTTTTTCCTTTTCCAGAAACAAGAATATTTATGTCTCAGATCTCCTGTTTGCTGATTTAACTAGGCTGACACTAGATGTTAGTATCAGTGACAAGCACTTTAAAAATTAGTTTCAACTATTTTATTTCTGCCTTCCTTCCTTCTGAAATTATGAGTTTTTTAGGATACCTAAAACATACCAGTATCTCTTTTTCTTTTCATGCATCAATTTAATTGGTGCTTGGGGGCTTTCTGCTGCTACATATGCAAAAGTAGCTCATTAATTAAAGAATATTAGTTCCTAGACAAAGAATCTATTTTTGGTTTGAATTTTTCATAGATGTAACAGTCATTTTTTTGTATATATATATATATATGTATCTTTATATATATATCAATTATTCAAGTTAATTCTCTACTTGTTCTTTACAGGACTGTTTTTTATTGTTGTGTCAAATTTAACTAACTTTCAACAGTGTTTTACCAGAATCTATTCTTATAGGCGGAATAAAAATATAACTTCCTTTCCCCTCCATGCACTTTTTCTCTTAGTCTTGCTTATTGAGATTTCTTTCCTCTTAATCTGTACACAGAAAACCTAGAATCTAAGGAATAGATGCTGATATAACTTCGTTCGTATTTATCAGTAATATTTTTTAATCATGGTTTGTTTAATAGCACTATGTGTCCTTCCAAAGGTCTTTAAAGATCCTTGCATATGCTCGGAAGTCTTTCTAATAAACAGAGGCTAGGACCTTTGTGCTAGTGAGACAGTGGCACTATTATCTTTTTTGGAACCATTTTTACATCTGTTGCAATGCATGCTTTCAAATCATGTTTTCTGGACTTGATTAAGAGAATGTCATGTTAGACTGCATCGAAAACCCCACCAAAGTCAAGATACGATATCTTTTTTGTCCATTGCTGCAAGGCCTGTTCCTGTGTCATGGTAGGAAATTAGATTGGTTTGACATAACTTGTTGTTGAAAAATTCATGATAACTGTAGGCATTATATACCCTTGTTTATGACATTACAATAAAAGAGGAAATTGTAAATACAGAGGGAAAATCTGTTATCTAGGTATGTATGATTTTGTGTTTGTTTTTTTTTTTTCTATTTACAAGCTTAAGAGGGTTATTGATTTTCAATCTTTTCAGTCTCTCTGAACTCTGTGATTGTCCATTTGCCATACATATTTTCAGTTTTAAAACAGCTACTTGAAACAGCTTCTTGATTTCAGGTTCAGTCCAAATATATAACCTCTAAAATGAACACACATTATTTCTGATTGGTCAGTTGCATCTGGTGCTACAGGGAGAATTTTCAAGGATTGATGTTGCAAGGAGACCAGTGCTCAAACAACTGAAAAATTGGCACCATGGGGAATGTATTCCACTCGCATGGAAAATGAAATTTAAGGTTTTGGTGGTTTTGCTGAATGGTGTGCTGAATGCTGTGCAGACGTGCAAGTCAGGTTATTTTTTACAAGAACATTTTTGTCTGGAAAACTTAGCTATACATGTATATCTCAGATATTTCCAACACAGATACCACATTTAACTTAAGCTGATATAGGGTTTCTTCACGTCTTACTCCTTCAGTTTACATGATGCAAATCCTTTTCAAGAGCATGGTATACAATGCAAACAGAGAACAAGAAAAAAGAGAAAGTTATTCTTGAACATATTAAAAAAGTTTAAAACAATGTAAATCTTTCTGTATCATAAGGACATAAATAAATATGGAAATAACATATTAAGACTATAAAGAATACATACACACATCAATATAAGAATATATGAAAAACATAAGCTATATGTATTGGAGTACAAATTATAGTTTCAAAGTGTTTCAATAAAATGTATTTGGAGTGTGAAGTTATTAATAAAAATATGCACATTATAATATCTGAAAATAAAAGATCTATCTCATAAGGACTTACCTCTGTTCTATAGGAATTATATGATCATTATTTGTGTTGAAATTAGGGGAATCATGGCTGGAGTGTAAAAGAAAACCAGTAGAGTATACATTCAAGTATACTCTACTCAGGCCACTCATTAGGCAGTAACACTATTTGTCACACACAACCTAGATTAAGGCTATCGCTTTATGACCTTAAAATTTTATAGAAAGCTGCAGTGCTGAAGATAATTGAAGCTGGTTTTTATGCAGAGGATACACTAGGACTAAAGGTAAGGATCATATTTTTTTTCTGAAAAATGCTTGGCTTGCAATATTACCTGAATTACGTCAGTTTCCTCTCCCTATAAGTACTGTCACTTGAGTAATTGGGCAGTTGTTTTGTTTGTCCTCAGAGCTTTTCTACTTAGAAGTAAATTGAGAATCATTTTACTGTTAACAGGATTTGCTAGGCACGTGTTTGCTTGGCTGCACAACCTCTGTAGCAGTACTACAAGTCGTGAACTGGTCAAGAAAATTCATGATGATCCATTTCAAGGTTCAATATTTTCAATGGTGGTTTTATTTTCTTTTTAGTAATGTGTATTTATTATTTACAGTGATACTGTTATGACTTTTTAAAACCAAGAAAAACATACAGAAAAATATATAGTAGAAATAAAACCTCAAAATAACATTAACTGTTCATTTTAACATTTTGTGGAAAGTTTAGATTACATTGATCCCAGATAACTTGGTAGTAAGATTACAGTATAATTCTTCTCTAAATCAAACTGATGTCAGTTGTCTCCAGTCTTGTCATTGAGCAAGACTTATGAGAATTTACTTTCACTTAAAATAAGTTTTCACTTCAAAACAAGGTCCTTACAGATTTTAAAAAAACGATTAAAAAAATCTCAATGTAAAGAAACACCAAAACAACCCAGACTCAACCAAACAAAAAACCAAAACCAAACCACAGAAAAAAAGAAGTTTGTTAAAACTTTTTTAGGGTTCTACCTTTTGTTTTTGTCCCACTGGCATTTTTTATGCTTATTGCAAGGGAAAAAGCTCTGTTCATGAAAACAGACAAATGAAATTCAGAATATATATATTTAAAATATGGATAAATACTAGTCACATCAGTATTGATGTTTATAGTCCATATAGAGAAATAAGTATCTTAACACTGTGACTCGTGACATGTAATAATAAATCATATCTCTTACCGTGAGTGAAAACCAGATAGACGTGGAGATGTATATACACAAATACACATGTATGTATCTACTCAGATAAATCTTCCAGGAATTTCCAGACAAGAAATTAAAATAGCATAGCAAATTTCATAACAAAGAAAGGGTTGATGATTACACTATTTGTTTATTTCAGTCACCTTGGAACTTATGCTTTCCATCTCCTAAACAGAGATAAGACTTATGAATCCCTCCACCCCGCCAAAAAAAAAGAAATTTAAATTATTACTTTACTACAGTACAATTTAATACATGTGAGCAAATTTTGTTAAGCAACATGGTAATCAATGGTGCATATCTTTTCACAGCTCAAATACAGCAAGTATTAATTAGTAATGCATTGTGAGCATTTTTTTTTTCATTACTTCTGTGGTTGTTACCAAAGTTTGCAGATTTTATGGGTCACAGTATGCGATCACTATGTTAGACTTAATATGTAAAAGCCTATAGTACTCATTGTCTGAGCATCTGTCTCTTGTGACTGTTAATTGTTGTATGTTAACGACTTAATATTAAAGCTAAATTTTGGTTTTCATTTCCTCATTTGAACTTTTTTTGAGCAATTATTTTACTATGCTTGGGTCTTCTCACATGTTAATGTCATCAATCATTATGAGTGTTAGAAGGTACTTTGCTTCTCCTTAATAAATGATAAATTATAGATGTGGACAAAGACGTACTTAAGTAATTTTAAAGGAATTACAGTATCAAAATAAATAAATACTTTGGAAAGTCACCTTAGTCTCTGTAATGTGAATATTTGTGTGACTCTGGAAAAAGATTTTTAAAGAGATGACTAATATATAATGTAATAATTCAGTGTCATATTGGTCCTGATAAGATATATTTAAAACACTTCTTTATATGACAATTTTCCAAAGATGTTTATTTTAAAGATTAAATCAAAATTTATGACAACATAGAAGTATCATCAAGATGGTTTTACACTAAAATTATTCTCATCTCTTAACAGAAGAAGATCTCTTCTTATAATGCAGTTTTATCTTGAAAGGCAAACAGAAAACAACTGTGGGAGAAGATTAGAAATACTGCACATTCACCCATCATATGAGGTGAGAGACATGCTACATCAGAAGTTTCATTTGTTTGAAATGACATTTTAGATATCACTAATCACTTACAAATGATTAATATAACAAATTGTCAAAAATGAAAATGCTTTTTCCAAATGTGCTATGCAAAACACAAAGTTAATTAGAAAAGGTAGATTAGAAAGGTTTAATAGAAACAAAGAAGTTTGACTTTGTGTGTGTGTGTGTTTCTAGGTTTGTTCGGAATCAATAGGATAACAATTTGATACATAAAAAGAATTGTGATTTTTTTTGACAGCAGATACAGCATGTGATACAGAGATGTGTCCAAGGCACAGTCAAGGTAAGATACATACTTCTTGTTACCCCTTCTAAGGAAGAAGTTCTCCATAGTACATCTTTAAAAGAAACTTGATGAGTAGATTTTATACTCTATAATAGTATGAAGAGACTTACTGTTTTCTTTCCCAGAATCCTTATTTGTATTTTTCCAAAGAGAGAGACATATTAAGATTATTTTCTCCCAATATAAATACTCAATTTTCCTGCACTTTTTACTGTATAACTCTAGCATGCATAAGTTATTGCTTTCACAGATGAAAATTTGCCATTTTTACAAATATTATATTGTTTTTTCCTTTATAATAGATTTTTAATTGGTAGGTATTTTATTGCTATCATATGTAATGTCAACAGACCTTCTGCAGACCTTCTGTTATTAGTTTAATTTGACAATCACAAAAAAATCATAGCATAACAGAATGGTTGTGGCTGGAAGGCACCTCTGGAGACCATCTAGTCCAATCTCCAGGTTCAGAGCGGGGACAGCTGAGGGAGGTTGCTCAGTGCTATGTCCTGTCTACTTGACTCATTAGGTATTTATGTACATGGATAAGACCCCCTTGAGCCTTAACTTCTTCTCCAGGGTGAAATGTTCCAGTTATCTTAGCCTCTAAGTTAAAAACTCCAGTTCTTTATTCATCTTTGTGGCTCTTCATTGGATTAACTTCAATACGTCCATATCTCTCTTGTACTGAATGATGAGGCAATTTTTCCATTTGCTCCAAGCAGATAGTTGAGGAAAAGAAATATGACAGAAGAAAGAGTATAGCTGCCAAAAGTGAGAGGTTTAACAAAGCAAAGACTGTTATTGCCTTCCAGCAATATTACAGTAGTATTGTAGTTATACTAAGGTATTGACAGTAGGTGACAGTGTCTAGGGAGAACTCGTAATCCACAGAATAAAGGGGACAGATCTTCCTTGTATATTCAAAATGCCTGGGCATTTCTGTACAAATTTATCATTATTACAAAATCTGTATATTACTAAGCAAATATCAGGACAAGCAGAAAGATAAAATAGTAATTCTTAGTAAGAAAATGGCATTTGATTAATAATGTGAAAAAAAACCCTTGTAACTGTGCATATTTCCCTACTTTTTCAGGTTTGCCGTACTAATTTTACATGTTTATGTCATTAAGAATTTCTATTTTTATGTTTTCTCTTCCTGCACACATAGAGAGGTTCTAGGCAAGGTCTCAAAAAACCTGCTTAAACTTTTTTTAATAATAAACAGATAGGAGGGATTTGGTGTTTTTTGCTGTGGAATAGAACAAAGTGTGTCTCATCCTTTCCTAGTAAATTCATATTAGTACACTTCAGAAAATCCTATTGACTTGTATTTGTTCCCTTATAGAATAATGACAAGATCATAGCCTTCTGTGTTTGCTGGCTGTCCTTAACAAAGAATGATTCATGGCTTAAACATAATATATGCTCAAAAATACCTCAAAACCTTCAGGTTTCTTTTTAGTTTCTGTTTAAGATCTTTTGAACCTGGAACTTTACCAAGACTTTGAATGACAGAAATGTGTCAAGCCTTATATTGCCTGAAGCATGTTAGCAAATCTTGGTTTGAAACAGGACTGAAAGAGGGAAAAATATTTTTTTTTTTTAAATTCTCTTTTAATATGTGATGATCCTCATGTCAGTATGTATATAGATACATCTTTTTGTAGAAGACTCAAGTAGATTGTGTCTAAAGTTCCAGTTGCTTTGTTTTTTTTGGTCTACTTTTAATTATTGTTAATCTCTCCAAGATACTAGATTTCAGAGGCCGTGAGTTGTTTGTTCAACCACTATTTTTGTTTCTCCCTGAAGTCCATAGGTCTGGAAGAGGGAAAATTAAGGACAGCGATTTATGAAGGTCAGCTCCATTTAAAGATGTGCATGATCGTTATGGTTCTTTCATGAGTAAGAGATAAAAGTGTATGCAAGTTGAAACTTTTTGAAAGCTCTGCATACAATTTAAATAGTTGCATTACATATAACATGTTTGCAAGGTGCTTACAGTTTTTGGGCAAAGGGGAAAGTTTCCAGTTAAGAAAAAAAAACATACCCAGTGCACACCATTAATGATATTAAACAATTAAGTATTTCTGCATATTTCTGTGTATTCAGCTACATCAGTGTGGGAAACAGATCTGGATTAAAAATATGGGCACTTGAAGAAAGCAAGGATTTAATATGGTAGAGCAACGCACTGAATATACAGATTAACTGCTTATTAATTTTAAATTAATAATAAAATGTTTTATTTTCAAAAGGGAACATTTACAGCTATAATCAGTCACTCATATTCTGTGGAGCTTAGATTTATCGCATGAAATATATGTGCTTTACTAGGCTACAGTCTGGTTTCTTATGTTTTTCCTAAAGTCTTGGTAGCATGACTTACTCCAAGATCTGATCAGTGCCAGTTTTACCAGGGATGTTTGCAGTCAAATCTAGTATTTGACATTATCTATCTCATCTATATGAATTATATCACATGATTTAGTGGGGCATTAAAAGCTTACTACATAAATTGTATCTTACAAATGACTATGGCAAGTGCCAATATATTTCTATACACATATGTAATAGAATACTTTTTCAACAAGCCTGTATTACAGTTTTCCTTTTTCTGCAAATATTCAAGTCTCTATTCAGTGAAAGCTGTGCCTTGAAGACTGAAACAAGAAACTTAGAAAGCTGGATGTGTAAGTATTGCCTCTTAGTTTTTAATTTAGTGATGTATTTTATTTTCATCTATTGTATATTTCTTTCTTCTTTTTGATTCATGAAAGACAAGGGAGGAATAGGGAGTAGTATTTCCTTGGTTTTGATACTTTTAGTAAGTGTCTCACTTTACATTAGTATACCACTAGCTACATTCAGCAAAGTTACAAATTCTGTTTCCATCCAGTTCAGCTGTACATATTATCTCAGATCAGCCTAGAGACATCAGATATCAAGCTTAATGATAAGATTCTTACCAGCTTATAAGCTATTCATTTTTTAAAAGTTTCATGGATATGCATTACTTGTATTTTAGCCTTTTGCTCAACTCTATATGGTTATATTTCCTTTGCTTGTGGAAGGACAATACTATATGGTATTAAAGCAATATTCATTATCTAGGAGCATAGCCGGAAAGGTATCATTAGAAAATCTTAAACCTCACCTTTTTTTTTGAGGTCAAATATTAAAAAAGAAGCCAACAGTTAAATCTGAGAGTAACTTTTTTGTGTGTTCCTTACCACAAAGAAAGAAGGAAAAGTATCTGTGCAGCATTTCCATGATTACTTTTGTGCAATGTAGGGGAAAAGGGTCCTCAGGGTCATTCATGGAAGGAAACTAGTAAAAATGCATTAATAGAAATCTATCAATCAAACATTCAGAGAGAGTGGAATAGGCAATCTGTCTGTCTTTTGGATATACACTAACCATGCTAGATCTTTAGACATAGTTGGTGAGAAATATTATTTAAATTCATATTTTTTCAACCATTTATAGCTGTACTAATAGACCAACTTGTTTTTCAAGATAATTTCTTCATAATTACCATTTGTTAAAAAGAAAAAAATAATGAAAATCCATGTTCTTTGTTTTAAAAAAGTTCAATTGTGGGCTATGATATCTTCATCAAAAAGACATTTATACTAGTAATATTTGGATCCTCAGTGAGGCTAAAACTAAAATTTAAGGCTTGTGTATGTAGTGATTTGACTCTGGCTGGATGCCAGGTGCCCACCATGCCACTCTATCACCCCCTCCTCAGCAAGCCAGGGAGGGGAGAAAATAAGATGCAAGTCTCATGAGTTGAGATAAAAGCAGTTTAATAAGGAGAAAACAAAACCACATGTGTGGGAAGTGAAACAAAGCAAATAAAACTGTTACTCTCTACCTCCCATCAACAGCAATGTCTGGCCCCCTTCCAGGAAGCTGGGCTTCAGTGCCTGTAACAGTTGCTTTGGACGGCCAAAATGAATCACACACTCTCTTCATGCTCCTGTCCCAGAGTTTCTGTTGCTGAGCCGACATCATATGGTATGAAACATCTCTTTGGTTAGCCTGGGTCAACTGTCCTGGACATGGCCTATCCCAATATCCTGCACACCCACAGCTATTGGTGAAGGTGAGGGAAGGAATGCTGGAGGGACAGTCTTGATGCTGTGCGAGCAGAAGCCACAAAATTAATGTGCTATCAATACCAATAGAAGGCACAGCACTAAAAGGGCTGCTGTGGAAAATCACCACCACCCCAGACCCACTACAGTCTACTACATATTTTTTAGATTGCTTATGTACAGATTTATCTTTCCCTCCTTCTTTTGTCCTTCAATAATTTTACACAGAAATTCCTAGCAGAGATTTTATCTTTTCTGAATAGAAAAAATCAAGTTTAGAATATGAGTGTAATCTATTTGTGAAGACTGACTTCATATCCATAACTATTGTCATTGTGTTCTGGGTTTTGGGGATTTTTTTAGTCTCCTGTAGTCTGAAATGGAGTCAATCGTTCAAACAGGTGAAAGCTTCAGCTATTTAACAGCCTTGCTCTGAAAAAATTTTACAATAAGTGATTGAGACAGAAAATTCTACATACTGCAGTGCATGAGCACCTCTGAAGCACACAGTTTTGATGGGATTTTATTTTTGCTGGGCTATTTCTAGCCTCCACAAATTTAAAATCTAAAGGAGTCATCAAGTATACTGTTACAAATTTCTTTCTGAATGGAATTATAGAATCACAAAATCATAGAATGGTTTGAATTGGAAGGGACTTCCAAAGATCATTTAATCAAAACATTAAATATCTACAAACTAGGCCTGAATATTGATTTTGAAAATCTTGCCTAAATTCCCCAATGTCTGACTTCAGATATAAGTATTTGTTCATTCGTATAGGTGCCTGAGGACTGGAGAAAGGCCAATGTCACGCCAGTCTTCAAAAAGGGCAGGAAGGATGACCCAGGAAAACACAGGTCGGTCAGCCTCACCTCCATCCCTGGAATGATGGAACAACTCATCCTGAATGTTCTCACTGAACATATGAAGGAAAAGATGGTTATCAGGGAGAGTCAACATGGATTCACCAAGAGGAAATCCTGTTTGACCAACCTGATAGCCTTCTATGAGTGCAAAACCTGCTGGATAGATGAGGGGAGAACAGCGGATGTCACCTACCTTGACTTCAGGAAGGCTTTTGACACTGTCTCCCATAACACCCTCATCAGAAAGCTCAAGCAGAGTGGCTTGGATGAGTGGACAGTGAGGTAGATCAAGAGTTGGCTGAATGACAGAGTCCAGAGGGTGGTGACCAACGGCACAGAATAGAGTTGGAGGCCTGTGGCCAGTGGAGTTCCACAGGGATCGGTTCTGGGGCCAGCCTTGTTCAACATCTTCATCAATGACTTGGATGAGGGGACAGAGTGTACCCTCATCAAGTTGGCTGGTGACACCAAACTGGGAGGACTGGCTGATTCCCCAGAAGGCTGTGCTGCCATTCAGCAGGATCTCAACTGGCTTGAGAGGTGGTCAGAGAGGAACCTGATGAGATTCAACAAGAACAAGTGCAGAGTCCTGCCCCTGGGAAGGAAGAACCCCATGTACCAGTACAGGCTGGGAGGTGAACTGCTGAAGAGAGGCCCGAGAGTCCTGATTGTTAATAAACTGAACATGAGCCAGCAATGTGCCCTCGTGGCCAAGAAGGCCAATGGTATCCTGGGATGCATCGAGAAGAGTGTGGCGCGCAGGTCAAGGGAGGTTCTTCTCCCCCTCTACTCTGCCCTGGTGAGGCCTCATCTGAGTACTGTGTCCAGTTCTGGGCTCCTAAGCTCAAGAGGGACAGAGAACTTCTGGAGAGAGTCCAGTGCAGGGCCACCAACATGACAGGAGACTGGAACGTCTTTCATATGAGGAAAGGCTGCAGGAACTGGGGCTGTTTAGTCTAGAAAAGAGAAGACTGAGAGGAAATCTTATTTACATTTATAAATATCTAAATGGTGGGTATCAGGAGGTTGGGGCATCTCTTTTTTCTATAGTAGCTATCAACAGGACAAGGGGTAATGGGATGAAGCTGGAACACAAAAAGTTCCACTTAAACATAAGAAAAAACTATTTCACTGTGAGTGTGACAGAGCAGTGAAATAGGCTTCCTAGAGCATTTGTGGAGTCTCCTTCCTTGGTGGTCTTCAAGACCCACCTTGACATGTTCCTATGGGATCTGATCTAGGTGAACCTGCTTCTGCAGGGAAGTTGGACTAGATGATCTCTAAAGGTCTCTTCCAACCCTACCATTCTATGATTCTATGATTCTATAATTTTGCATATTTTCCTACTTGAAATATTAATCATTTTAATGAATTAATATAAAGAAACTTAAATGGAAGAATTTGAGGTATTCAACACCTTCAAGTTTAATGTATCACAGTTGGTTAAATATGCTAATCTATCTGTATCAGTCTGTACCGATATTGTGGATTGCTCCAACCCAAACACAGGCCCTTGCACTTGACCTTGTTGATCTAAATGAATCCATTCCTTAAGCCTGTCAAACTCCCTATGAATGGTGTCCCTTCTAGCAAATCAGTTGTTTGGTGTAATCCCCAAGCTTGCTGAGGACAAAGTTTTACTGTCAATGTCACTGATGAAACTATTAAGTAGTCTCATTATAGATCCTTGGGGGACACCACTCTTTTCTGGTTTCCGCTAAGACACTGAAATGTTGATTGCAACTGTTTGGATGTTTACTTTGAGCCATTTTCTTATCCATCTAATAGTCCAACTGTCAAACTCATATCTCTGCAATTTAGCAGCAAGATTCTTATGAGGAACCACGTCAAAGCTCTTACAGAAGTCCAGGTAGATCACATTTTGTTCCTTTTTCACTAATGCAGTCCTTCCATTGTAAAAGACCACTAGATTAGTCAGACATATCTTCAATTTTTTTAATGTACAGCTGAAGAAAATCAGAAAGAAAGAAGAAGAAATGAGTCTAAGCCTCAAATTTCTACATGATGTTCTTCAGAAATAAAGTTCAATTGAACTCAGTGAATTTTTCATGTAGAAGAGGCTGGTCTTTTGATTAATCATGTCTATAATTTCATTACAAAATTATACGTTATTAAACACTGACAGTAATTATATTTATATTAAATAAATGAAATATATTAATAAATTGCCTGTTATGTGTATCAGAATAGTTCACTCATGTATTAAAATACTTCATTAAAAGACATGCATGTTTGCAAAGTTTTGGAGTCAAAAATATGCGTAGTACTCAGTACCTCTAATTCTCAATATTAGATATCAAATATAACTCCACATATAAAACCTATGCATACATAACATTTTCCATATGGACAAGGGAATTCAGTAGAATCTATAAGAGAGACAAAAGTTAGAAAAATAAAAAAATATCTGAAAAAATTTAAAAAGAATGGTACTAAAAAGTATATAACCTGAGTACTCAATATATTCTTGGCTATTTCAAAGCATGCCATCAGAAATCAAATCATACTGTCCAGTCATCACACAATATAAGGAAAAATAAAATATCCATTAAAAAAATCTTTATTTGTTCAAAATGGATAACAGATTTTTATCTTTGTGACTTCAATACATAAGAGTTTACTCATTTATTTTTCAGATTACACAATGGGAAAAGAAAACAAGTTGCTTTTCAATCTCTCTCCTTACTTTAAATGAGTAAATAAATAAATTTATTTTCAAACAACCACTCACTACTCAGTTCTCAGTTTTTAAAAAATTAATTTGGAAGTTAAAATCAAGCTTTAATTCACATAGTTTTTATCCTTTTTCTTTCCCTAAGAGTGTCTTCATTTTCCAGGCTATAATAACTCTTTCATTAAACAGTTGGATATGACAACTTCCCCAGGATTCAGATATTATTTTTGAGCAATGAAATTTCCTGAAAGCTTTTTTTTTATTATAGAAAATTTTACATAACTATTTTCAGATAGAACACATTAAAGAAAAAAAATACTTATTTTGCTTTAGCTCCAGTCCTCTCTTCAATAATTTAGGGGAATTTGCTATGCTCAAGATTCATTCTTAATCTGAATGACAAGTGTTTAAAATCTTGAACTCATTTGTGAAAAATATTCCATGTTTTAGTTAGTTATAATTAGTGGTTTCGAAAGCAAAAGCTATTTGTCATTAGTAAATAACTGAATTTGAATGGCTTACATTAAAAAGTTATGGCCAATTATGATTCCAGGGAAAACAGACTCAACTGTTTGCCTTAGGGAAGAAAATAAGAAACAGAAAAGACAGAAAGCAAAAACATCAGAGCAGGATGATGAGAAAAAAATGCAGCCAGCACTTTAAAATCTCATTCCCCTACCACTACCTTCTCCCCTGGCTCAGCAAACTGCTCCCAATATCTCTATCTCCTCACCACTCAGCACCACAGTGGGGAATGGAGGTTGCAATCAGTCTATCACAAATAGTCTCTACAGCTTGTTTCTTCTCAGAGGAGGAGGACTCTTCAAATTTTTCCCCTTCGCCCCAGTCTTTAATGAACTCATCCAGTGTGAGTCCTTCTCAAAGGCTGCATCTCCTCACAAACTCCTACAGCATGGATCTCCTCTGCAGCAGCACAACTCCAGGTACATTCTCCTCCAGTGCCATCTCCACATAGAGTCACAGCCCCTCCAGGCACAGCCACCTCCTTTGCTGTGGGGCCCTCCATGAGCTGCCAGAAGGTCTCAGCTCCACTATTACCTTCCATGGGTGTCAGGGAGACAGCTTCCATCTCACCATGGGATGCAGAGGGGTCTCTGCTCCAGCACACCTCCTCCTCTCTTCCTTCACTGACCTTGGGGTCTGCATGGCCATTTCTCTCTCGTCCAACTCCTTCCACCACCTTCCAGAAAAAAGCAATCATTCTCTTCTAGCTCCCTCTTCTTAAAAATTTATCACAGAGGTGCCTAATTTATTAAGCCCCAGAGTTAGGTCTGACTTAGAGACAGGTAAAGTTTCAAGCAACTTATTACAGAAGTCATCACTACAGACCCTTCCTTGTTACCAGAAATGATGACACAAAACCATGACACAAATATAAATTTCCAGTTAGAAGTCTTGTTGTCATACTTGATGTCAATATTATTAGAGAAGAAAGAGAACAATAAAGCTGTTTCATGCTTCTCTATGTTGGTGTTAGGTGACTTCAATATAGAGGTTGTTGTATATACAAGATTATGACATTTCATATAACAAATTGCCACAAGGAACTGAGGAGGCTACGATGGCTAGAAAAAATGATCCCAGTTAATTTTCAGATGATTCCCAGCCCTTTTTCCAACACAATTTGCAAGTGATATTTATCTATGATTGTTTATCTGCATACTGACATCACTATCTGATTGAAGGTATAAATTCATTTTAGACAGGGTAAAGTCGAAGTAGTTATTTTGCACACACAGGTCTTTTTTTTATGAGCTATTTTTGGCTCTTTTCAGATAATGAAAATTTGACAGTGTATTCTGGCTGAGAAATCCTGGGGTATTGTACCTATCTATTGCATTCATAACTTGCACAGAATCACAGAATCTTAAGGGCTGGAAGGGACCTCAAAAGATCACCTAGTCCATCTAGTGTGATCTCATGAAGGCAGAGTAGAGAGGGAGGAGAACATTATTAAGTAACAAAGAGTTAAATATAAAAATCTTTAAACAGGAATTGATTCTTTTAATTCCAACATCAGTTTGAAACCAATTACTTTGCTGATCTTATAGTTCACTCACAGAAATGTGTACTGGGTACCCAGCCTCTCTAACTAACTGATCATTACAACAATCTAAATAGCAGTGCTATTCTCTATTTCTAGAAGATAATACTGCCAGATGTAAAGTATTCTGACAATATATATACATTCCCATAAAAGATAATAGTCACTTCCTTAATTGCAAATAAGGGGGAATTTGCTGACAATTTTAATGAGTCCTTTTCAATCTGACTTTCTGATGAGTAGAGTTGAGGACAAGATTTCCTTACATATCAAAGTTTAATGATTTATATTTTTAAGGTTTTTAGAAGCAAATATCAGAGACTTAGTTACACATTCTAGCTGTTCTGGTCTATATTCAAAATTGCTTTGTGCAGGATCAATGGGTAAGTTTTAATTTAATTTAGTATTTACTCTCACTAGTCTGTGAATAAACATGTAAAACACTTTGTAGCACATTTCTGGTGCCTTGCACTCAGATTGGCTATTATTTTTAGATGTACTGGTAAGTGACCTGCTTATTTGCTAAAATGAAGGCTAAACTGATCAATGTTGATAATACCTTCCCACAGATCTCATTGTACGCACAGGATACATTGAGTTTGCCCTCAATTCACTGGTTAAAGATATCAGAGTATTGAAGTTTGTAAAATGGTGCATGTGACCTCATATGCCTCACAATCTGGTTTACTCAGCTGTGTCATTATACGATTGGAGAAGAAAAAAAGGCATAACACTGTCAGGTAAGCTTATATGATGCTAAATGTACAGGTAGATGGCTTTCTATTTGAAGATGTTTTCTCTACATATACAAACAACAAATTTTTAAGAAGATATTCTAATTAACGAGAAGTTCTTATGCAGGAGGAAAGTAACTAAAACTAGGTGAGAGCTCCACGTTGCCAAGTAAATGGTAGAAAGGCTCCACAGTCCAGTCTCACATGAGGTACACATACCTCTCATGTCATAAATTAAAATATATTCAAGTATCAAATGCATTGGATGGTTTTATGAAGCTTTATTCCTTCTAGTTTTCTCTCCTACTCTGGTGTAAGACCTTGATCTCTCAATTCTTCCAGGAAAAGTGATACAACTTTCTTCAGGCATAATTGGCATCTTAACCCTTCAGCTTCTTAACAATATAAAATCTGCCTTCTTCCACGTAAAAACACATTTATTTTCATTTCTTATTATAGAACCCTAGAATTGTTTCAGCTGGAAAAGACCTTTAAGATCTTCAAGTCCCATCTTTGTCCCAGCCCTGTCAACCAATAGACTATTTCCCTAAGTGCAACATCCAACCATCTCCTAAACTCCTCCAGGGATAGTGACTCCACTAGCTCCCTGGGCAGCCCGTTCCAATGCCTGACAATACTTTCAGTAAAGAAATTCCTGTTCATATCCAGCCTGAACCTCCCCTGGTGCAACTTGAGGCTGTTTCCTCTTGATCTATTGCCTATTATTAGGGAGAACAAACTGACTCCTTTCTCTCTACAATTTCCTTTCAGGTAGTTGCAGAGAACAATGAGGTCTCCCCTGAGCCTTCTTTTCTCCAGGATAAACAGCCCCAGATCAGTCAGCTGTTCCTCATAGAAAACATGCTCCAAATCCTTTATTAGTTTAGTTGCCTGCCTCTGCATCTTCTCTGGCACCTCAATGTCCTTCTTGTAGAGAGGGGCCCAAAACTGGACACAGTATTATCGGTACAGCATCACAAAATTGAAGTAGAGGGAAATGATCATCTCCCTACTTCTGCTGACAACACTGTTCCTGATACAGGCCAGCATACCATTGGCCTTCTTGATCACCTAGGCACACTGATGTCTCATGTTCAGCTGCTGTCAATCAATATGTCCAGTTCCCTCTCTGTCTGGCATCTTTCCAGCCACTCCTCCCCTCGCCTGTAGTGCTGCTGGAGGTGGTTGTAGCCCAAATGCAGGACCCAGCACTTGGCCTTGTTGAAACTCATGACATTGGCCTTGGCCCAGTCATCCAGCCTATCCACCCATCTTGGTGTCATCTGCAACTTACTCAGGGTGCACTCTATCCCCTCATCCAGATCATTAATGAAGACATTAAATAGGAGAAGCCCCAATACTGAGCTCTGGGGGACACCACTTGTGACCAGCCAACTGGATTTAACTCTATTGACCATAACTCTTTGGACTCGATTAACTAACTAGTTTTTCACCCAGGAAAGTGTATGCCCATCCAAGCCAAGAACAGTCAATTTCTCAAAGAGAATGTGGGAAACAGTGTCTAATACCTTACTAAAGTCAAGGCAGACAACATCCACAGCCTTTCCCTCATCCAACAAGTTGGTCACTTTGTCATAGAGGGAGATAAGGTTTGTTAAACAGGACCTACCCTTCATAAACCTGTACTGATTGGGCCTGATCACCTGGTTGTCCTGCATGTGCTGCATGGTAGAACTTAGGATGATCTGCTTCATCCACTTCCTGGGCACTGAAGTCAAACTGAGAGACCTGTAATTTCCCAGATCATCATTCCATCCCTGCTTATATATGGGTGTTACATTGACTGACTTCCAATCAGATGGGACCTGATTGACAAAAGATTCCTTAGATAGCCTAGGTCAGGGATCCAACTTATTAGAAAGTATGTTTGCCTCTGAAATGCCTAACTACCTTTACCAGAAACCAGAAATTTGAGAAACATCATAATAGCAATAAAAACTGGCTATTAAAAGCAAGATGTTAAATAAACCCCAAAATTAAAATACTAATGCTGTTCATAATACTAGTATTACAACCTCTTTCATGATTTAAATAAAAGTTGTGTCAGGAGATCAGAATTTGTTCTGTCTGCATCAGTTCAAGAACAAGTCTAAGAACTGCAATGTTTTTAGAAATCTATAGTTTATACCCCTGAATAATTCAAAGGTGAGTGCTGAATTTTTTCAGGAACACACAAGTCACAACACAAGGTAGAAGCTCGATGCACTGAAATAAATTATATTTTAAAATGCATTTGGATGAAGTAAAACAAAAGTCTGATACATTTTATTAAAATATCATAATTTCTTTCTTTAGTGTGGTAGAAGAGCAGAGGAAACAAAAATGAGAACTGCAGGGAGCAGGTGCCAAATAAAATGTATGATTTAATTAAAAACTTTTTTAGAATTGACCTAAAAGTATTTTTCTTAAAAACAATTAAACAGTGAATCAAAACACTTTTTTTTTTTTTTCATTTTTCTGGCCAGACAATTCAAGGTAATGATACAATATTAAGTACGGTCATTATTAGTCACAGTTTTACTATATTTTTCTCACCTGATTTTTACACTTAACTTTTTAATTATTGTATTAATGATGAAAATGCCATTTATTAATCTATGTCAAACAGAAATAAACAGCACATTTTTTGCATTTGCTTCAGATGCAATACCTACAGAAAAATGCAATCCTCTTTGTGTTAGGAAAGCTATTAAATTCAGTAGCTATTTTTTTTCCAAATGAAGGAATAATTGTTAAATAGCTTGTGCAACAAAAAAATATTCTGAATATACTTTTCATGCAATTCACGAAAGACTAATTGACATTCTATTTATGCAATGGAATTAGTAATAATATTCTGAAAGTCTGGCTTACACAAACATGTTTTTATAAAGATGTGATTAATTAAAAGATCTTGTTTGTAAACATTATTTCATTGTTTTCGTTTTTAATAAACTAAAGCACCATCATTCATTATCTTTTCTGAAGGATCATGGTCTAGCCACCAAGTAAAATATACTTCTCTATCCAAAATGCGTGCAAATCTAGGATTTTGTTCCGTAATCAGCTGCTAAGAACTGACCTTGCCCTACTCAGGGAACTCAGCAAAGTCACCAGAGATTTAGCTCAGTGTATGTCATGATTTAATTTCCCTGATTGTACAATCTGTCTATAATATGATGGACTACATGTTATTATAAAATGTAATTGCAACCTTTCTATTGAAAGCCAGTAAATGGTGTTTATTATACTCAAGATATAGGAGGCTTCAGTTTTATTTTCGATCTGACAAAGATCAAACTTCCAGCTTCTGTCCCCAAATGATTGTTTAACCATTACATAACAGGCTGAAAATGTCTTAACACATGTTTTGACCTTTTTCAAAAGAGTTTTATATTGCAAATTTGAACTGGAGATCTCACAGGACAGAATACCTCACAAGTCAAAACAGCAGTTTTAAAACATAGATTTTGGTCTTATTAGTGCCTGGATGCATGAGAATAAACAACAATACATTTATAGGATCAAAGATAAATTTTATTTGACAGTTTAATACATATAACTATTGAGACATTTAGATTATACTATGGTGGACTCACAGGGTCAAAATTCTTGGTAAGAGGAGGTGATGCTTTACCTGATTTATAGTTGGGTCAACTAGGAAAAGAGTATGGAGAGCTGAACTTGAGTTTTCACTGACAAAAAGTGAAGTATATTTGAGGAATGAAACAGCAAAAAATGTTACTACCTGCACACAGTCTATAGATAAGTCATAAGTAAATAAAATATTACTTTCATCCTTTTGTTTCTATGTCAGAATAAATAGATGAGGAAACAGTAATAGTGCACACAGATATATTTGTGTATTTACATTGTTAGATTTTCTCTTTTAGTAAAAAAATGGACCTCATTGGTAAAACACTAGTATCCTGCTTTTGACATAAAACTATAACAATGTGGGAAACATTTTTAAGAAGTTTTTTATGCCAGAGTACACTTTTGTACAAAATTGCTAGCGCCAGAGTGTGTTTTTTTTGTACAAGATTGCTTTTTAGAGAAAAAAAAAAAGTTAAAATTAAAAAAAATTGGGAGACTTGGAAATAGTATCAACAAATACAGTAGTTAAGAATACAAGAGTGCAACACAAGGGTGTTTTGGATTTAAATTACTATTCAGCAGCATATCTGGAATCTAATGCACAGACAGATGAACAAGATTATAAATGTCATAAAATTGCATCAAAACATTTACTGGTTTGATCATTCTCTGTATTAAAATAGAACTGAAGAGTATAAGAGTAGGGATTTCAGATTACACATAGAGGATAAGGAATTTGCAGGTTTTTATTATTATAGAAATGAAGACATTAAAAATACTGATGTTTTAAAAGCTATTTTAGTGTACTGAGCAAAATTATGTCTTTGTTTTATTTGTTAAAATAAACGTAGAGGGTTTAATATTGTTTAAGATTAAAGATATTTCTTTCTGTCTTTTAAGCTCTCAGAAGGCCTGTCTAATCAGTCAATCTCCAAGAGACAAAACCAGATGCCTACAATGCTTCTGTATCACCATCTCTCCCCACTGTGACTCTACCACCCTCCTCCCACCCTGCTTTCTGCCTGTCCTGGTTGTTCAGGCAAGTAAATGAGGCTGGAGTAGGAACTGAAGTGTAAACTCAGCTCTCATCTTTCTCATGGCTGAATTGCTCCTTCCATCTGAACAGATAGAACCTATAAACTGATAAAAATATACCATAATTGGAAGCTTCTCCTCATACTGAAACTCCATATTCACAGATCTTGTACTTTGCAATCTAGCACACAAGTTATTAAAGAAAAATGAAGCTGTATCGCATAGATGGCATTTTTTTAAGTCTTGCAGTGACTATGTTCTGAACACTAGAAGATTGCCAGGCCCTCATGAAACATATAATATACTCACAAAATAACCATTTTATTAAATTTTGAAACTGAATATGAGATGTTTCCTCCTTCTCCCCCACCTTGATCTGAAAGTTTTGTATTAATGGATTTATAGGCTGAAATCAGTTCATGACCTGTCTCTGGCAGAATTTACTAAAATATTCCTAAAGCAGTGGTTTTCATGAAAGACAAAAAAAAAGGACTGTTTTCAACATTGTCTAAACTGATCTTTTCCTCCTTTCTGTTTTGCTGACCATTTTTACTCTGTGAAAATACTTAGCTTCTCAACTCTTTGTCTTTGATAATTACATCCTGCATGAAACGTGTTTAAAACCTAGGAAAACTGTCAATTTATTATAATTACTCTTCATTGATGCATTTAAAAATTCCTAAAAAAATAAGCAAGTTTCTGAGAAAAATATAGTCTTCTTATCTTCTTCCTATGAAATATATTCCTTTTTATCTCATTCCAGACACTTCACATCTCTCATATATTCTATATTTATTGAATTTTTCTGTGATCATTACAACTTGGAGTAGGAAAGCTATAGTGGATTTACATAAGCATTAGCAATTAAAACAAAAATCAATAGCCAATGCCATGTTAAGTCGTAATCTCGTACTCATATCTTAAAAAACTTGAGCATTTTTAAAATTAACAGAATTAGATACAGCAGCTAGAGATTAAATCAGAAATTGGGGTTTTTTTGTCTGTTTTCTTTAGAGAAATGAAAATTTAATTTGAAATCCATTAGCCTTTGGATTATGCTATAAATGACAATACAAGTAAAGATATTGAAATAAAAAAAAGAAATGTGTTCTTTTAAAATAATTCAAAATATTACAATTGAATTATTTCTTTTTCTAGTATGTCAGGTTTTATTCCATTGAATATTTTGAGATAGAAAAAAATCACAATAATTAATTTCTACAAATTTAAACTGTTCATATGTCAAAATACTGACAGTTAAGGAGTATCTGGGCTGTGCCTGGAGGGGCTATGACTCTTTGGGGAGGCATTGTTGAAGCAGAATGTGACTGGAGTTGTGTTACTGCAGAGGAAACTTGTACTAGAGGAGTTTGTGTGGAGCTGCAGCCCTTTGGAAGGACTCATACAAAAGGGGTTAATTAAGGACTGAATCCAATGGGAGGGACCTTATAGTAAAGACTATATGTGAGAAACTGACCACAACTGCCATTCATAGAATCATAGCATTATTTTGGTTGGAAGAAGACCTTTAAGGTCATTGAGCCCAATCATTAATCTTAAGCTGCCAAGCCCACCACTCAACCATGTCCCTCATCACCTCATCTACACATCTTTTAAATACCTCTAGGGATGGTGACTCCATCACATCCTTAGGCAGTCCATTCCAGTGTTAATAATCCTTTCCATGAAGAGAGGTGTGTGGCTGAGGGGGAAGGAGGTAGTTAAACTCAGGAAGATAGGAAAGGAAAAAGAGGACTTAAAGGGTTGGTTGTTTTTTTTTGTGATCATTCTACTTTTTTTTTTTTTTTTGCTTTATGTTTGTTCTAGTTTTAGTTGGTGGTGGATTAAAATGATCTTTTTTTCTTCCCCAAGCTGAGAAGTCGAGTCTGTTTTGCCCGAAACCATAACTGGTGAGTCATCTCTTTGTACTTGTCTCAATACACAAGGCCCTTGATTATCTTTTCTTCTCCCCATCCCACTACAGGCAGCAGAGAGTATGTGTGTGAGGTGTAAGCAAGCATCTCTGTGTGCTTCTTTGGTAGCTGGGTGATCTTTTTTCTTTTTACTGTTTTCTTACTTCTTCATTATTTTTTTTTTTTAATGAATCGCATCCTTTTTATTTCCTAGCTGCATCTTGCTAAGATACAGCCAAAGCATTTAGCAGTGTAGATAGATCAAAATGTACTTAATACACAAAGACAGGGGAAAAAAAAAGTACATCTAAAAAAGACTTGGTTAACAGCATAATGAAAATACAGAATTACTAGTCATTATTTAGTTCCATTAAATATTTAGGATTTATTCTGAAGAGAATGATTTTATTTTGTTGACATAAGATAAGCACCTCAACAGATAAAGCTCTGAACTTCTGTTTTGTTTTTTGCTCTACATTCATTTTTTTAGTTTGTTCTAAAGTGATTCCTCCTACAATTATCTTCTATAAATTTTTACAACCTTGTTAATAGATACTATCATTATTATTTTCTTAAAGTAAAAGAAAGTTTTAAAATACAATATCAAAACCAGAGTAACAAGTGACATCTTTCACATAAACTGCAAGAAGAAT